>NC_134690.1:279122759-280545259 GCF_050947455.1 Rhinoderma darwinii | reverse complement strand
CCGGCTTTATGGACGCGCTACTTCTATAGAGCAGCGGGATTGAGGTCTGGGCTTTGACTAAGCCATTTCAAGACATTCAAATGTTTGCCCCTAAACCACTATAGTGCAGCTTTAGCAGTATGTTGTGTCACAGTCCTGCTGGAAAGTGAACCTTCCCGTCTCAAATCTCTGGCAGACAAACAAGTTTTCCTCCAGGATTGCCCTGTATTTACTGGCATCCCTCTTTACTTCAATCCTCTTCCATAAAGCCCCACTCTGAGTGTATGGCTTAGGCCCCATGCACACGACCGTAGATTAAGTCCGTAATTATATATCGATAGATAGATATGAGATCGATAAATGGATAGATACCTTTACTGAACAATCTATATAACCACTGCCGTTTTCTAGAACCAGATATACATACATGGATACTCTCTAATGGAGAGAGGACTGACGGGAAAGAATCCCATTCCTCTCTAATACCATGTGGCTGACATGTATGCTATTTTTATTTTCTGCCAGTTCCCTCAGACAAAGAATGACCTTGAAAGCGGGAGGCCTTGAAGCAGACAGCAGCAAATGCTGTATTATTTTACAATGTTCAGCAACAAAAGGTTGCTCTTGTTTTTAACTAGACTGGCAAAGCTCATGAACCACTTAAAATTATTTACCACAATAAAGAGCGTCACCTGTAACAAAGCGTCCACATTTACATCAATGACAAAAGCCCTTCAAATCACGGCACTCTCCATTGTGTCTCCATTATAAAATGCCCTTATTTTACAATAGAAATGAGGACATTATTGTAGCGATGCTCATGTCTGGCATTTTGCCATCGTTAAATATCGGTTGTGACACGGATGTCCTGAAAACTGAAAGAACCTGGAGCATAAACCAGATGGAACACAAAGTTGCCTGCTTAGAGCCATATAGATTACGGTATATCTATATAACCATCTATCTCAGCTGTGTCCGGCCAGTTATGTATGAAAAAATTGTGCAATTTGTGTACCGGTTCTGTGTCCATAGCCAGACACAGAAAAGTGCCATGTAATTGTTTCTCTAACCAGCTAGGAGTAAGGGTATGTTCACACGGCCAAATTTCAGACGTATACGAGGCGTATTATGCCTCGTTTTACGTCTGAAAATACGGCTCCAATACGTCGGCAAACATCTGCCCATTCATTTGAATGGGTTTGCCGACGTACTGTGCAGACGACCTGTTATTTACGCGTCGTCGTTTGACAGCTGTCAAATGACGACGCGTACAAATACAGCCTCGTCAAAAGAAGTGCAGGACACTTCTTTGGACGTTTTTGGAGCTGTTTTCTCATAGACTCCAATGAAAACAGCTCCAAAAACGGACGTAAAAAACACCGCGAAAACGGCGCGAAAAACGCCGCAAAAAATGCGAGTTGGTAAAAAAACTTCTGAAAAGCAGGGTCTGTTTTCCCTTGAAAACAGCTCTGGATTTTCAGACGTTTTTGTTGACTACGTGTGAACATACCCTAACACCCAACGGCACCACTGATGCCGCTGGAAACAAAACTGACCCCATCGGAAACTATGAGGTCGTTTGTGTCATCCATCTCTCTCAAGAATTTTTCTTGCAAGTCGGAAGAAAAAAAAACGTGCCGGACATACGTGAACAGACCCTTAGGGTCAAGTTCACACGTTGCATAAATACTGCGGATTGTCTGCAAAAGAATAAGTTGCAGAAAAGCCGCAGCATATTCCAGCAGCAGCGAAGTGGATGGGATGGAACAAATCTCATCCACACACTGCGTAAATACTGAGCAGAAAAACGCTCAGAAATGGATATGTGGTGCGGATTTTTATTCTGTAACATGTCAATTGTATTTGCGTAAATGCTGTTTATTTGTTGCTCGTTTTCCCCAGCGATTCTGCAAGAAGAAAGTAACTCAGCCAAAAACAAAGGCTGCACGTTTCATCCCAGGAGGCCAGCCCACTAGCAGGACCGCTAAGTACTGCAGTTTTCCGCCGCGGACATTCCGGCCAAAAACTGCACCACAGTCTGGTGCAGTTTTTCACCCGGAATTCTCTGCGCCCGCTGGGGCGCATACGCTGTGTAACTTTACGCAGGTTATCCTCCCCGCGTGAACTCAGCCCCACTCTGAATGGATTGTGACCTCAGGGTGAGTACTGGAGATCCCGAAGAAAGACGTGGTGTAACCATCTAGTCCTCTGTGACTGGAGAATTGAGTCACTTGATGGCTGTACTGTGACATTTCAAGAACACACAGAAAAATCATTTGTGGTTTAATACCACAACCACTTAAACACACAAATACTCCAACAAGGTGTGAAAACCCCTAGTCCCCAATTATGATGTAAGACACAAACCCACAAGCAATATTTTGATGGTCACATTGTGCTGATTATAAAAAAAAACAAATGTCCTGTGTCTTTTGAGAGAGAGATAGAGCTAGAGACATATATATATATAGATATATATCTATATAATCACAGGCGATCAATCCGTAAGGTAAGCATCTTTGAGCATCCTCCCTTTTATTGCTCATCTAATCAGAGCTGGCATCATGCTATTGTTGCACGCGCTTCCTAATTCCTTAATGTTTGACAGAGGAGCCATTTAAATTATTGCACTTTCGTAAAGCACTGAAACATTTTGTGTATTCTTACAAGTCCAATTTATATTCAGCATTTGTGGAGTTCTCTATGAAAGCAAATTTATTAGCATCATTATGATCGCTCAACTTGCTGCGCGGATGCCATAGATATGTAAAGTTGAATTTCTGCGTCCATCTGTTTTCTCTTTGTGCATCACTAGTCATCTAAAGCTGCAGTCAAGATCAGTCACACGCACATACACACACACAAATATAATAATTGTAGCACAGCAAGAAGGGGGGCAGAAAACACTTCTGTTATGGAAGTTCACATTTAATATATGCAAAAAGTATAGAAATGTGTTACAAACACCCTAATCCAGTCATCAAATACAATACAGTAAATAAAACTACAATATAATCCTGTGTGTAGAAGAGATTGAAAATATAGAAAAGCTGCCTCAAAACTCCATTTGGAATTTTGAGGCAAATTTAGCTCTCCCTGCACGCCGATTTTCGCTGCGTTTTTCGCCCGCGGCCATTGAGCGCCGCAGGCAAAAAACGCTGCGAAATACACTTTCTCTGCCTCCCATTGAGGTCAATGGGAGGTCAGAGGCGCAAATGCCCGAAGATAGGGCATGTCCCCTTTTTCCTGGGAGCCGTTTTTCCGCTCGCGGGGGAAAAAAAACCGCCTCCGCCTCCCATTGAAATCAATAGGAGGAATTTTCGGCCATTTTTTGCCGCGTTTTCAGATGTGGTTTCCGCGTCAAAAAACTCAGTGTGAACATTATATATATATATATATATATATATATATATATATATATATATATATATATAGATCGATCACTATTGTAAGTAGATTCAGCAGCAATACATATTTATTTATAGTGTTTAGGTGGCATTAGTGTTTGCAGAATGCGGTCGCCATTTTCTTGTGTATTGTATGGTTTTGCAGTCTTCGGCTTCCTTGCACCTGTACACATTTTGTTGGAATGTGCTGATCAAATTTTGTTCTTATGTATTGCATATATGTGGGGTTAGTGACTGCCTCCATTGTTGATCTTGCACTACTTCCATTCTGCCCTGGTTATTTTAATTAGTTTAATGCTCGTTACTACCATCTCAAGAATATGTAGGCTTCGTCCCAGCTGCTCTGGGGGTACGAGCAGCGTAGGGACCCACCTTATAGAGGCTACCTTGTCGTGGCAGGTGGGCTCACACAATTTGATCAAAATGTGCGCTAAGAACCGCACTATTGTAAGTAGATTCAGCAGCAATGCATATTTATCTATAGTGTTTAGGTGACATTAGTGTCCGCAGAGTGCAGTCGCCATTTACACACACACACACATATATATATATATATATATATATATATATATATATATACACACACACACACACACACACACACACACAC
Organism: Rhinoderma darwinii; assembly: GCF_050947455.1. NCBI lineage: Eukaryota > Metazoa > Chordata > Amphibia > Anura > Rhinodermatidae > Rhinoderma > Rhinoderma darwinii. The sequence continues at coordinate 280,541,263 of NC_134690.1, read as the reverse complement.
ACACATATATATATATATATATATATCCCACTTACACACGTATGTGTTTAGGGTCATATTACAGATGAATATTTATCTTGTCGCCTCAGCCTTCTGTGTAGTTTATACAGTATGTAAGATTACAATATACACTTGTGTTTGTCTGAGCATCTTCACGTAAAGGATTAGCCAGGCACTTGTCAGAAACCTGACAGACATTACAGACTTTTGAGGAAAGACATCTACTTTTCATTAGACGGAGCCTGACAATTTTCAACTCTGCAGTGCCTTGACTCCTCGGTGTATGACAGGGCTGCCAGCAAATCACACGGCTGCAGCTCCATCTTTAAGGCAAGGAATTGGAAGAGACAGCCAAGTACATGAGCACCTTAAATCAAACAGCAGCCATTCATTGACAAACGGCAAGATACAGCTGTGTCATCATTAGGGACACTTTCTACTGATGTCTCTTTGGCAAGGCATCTAGTATTGACAAACACCATATCTCATGGAGTAGTCATAAAACAAGATAAGCATAGGAAGTATAATGCACACAGAATAATAAAGAACTCAGAAAATCCTAACAAGATTACACGAGTAAAGGAGCTTTGCCGCGTGTAAACATTAATAGGACACGTAGCCATATAGGAATATTCTTTTACATAACAGACTGCGAGTTACTACGGTTTCATTATTTGTAAAGCTTCTCTGTCACATAAAGCAAGATGTCAAAAGCCTCTCATCTTTCCAGATTCCGGGATGTGACAAATTTAAAGGAATATGCACAATTACCATACAAATGGCCTCAGGTCTAAAAAATGTGACTGCACGCAGAAAAACAGAGGGATGATGCACAGTCCTAATAACTGACGAACTGTACAATACAAGACCATGCAAAATAGCTGTCCTCCAGATGACACGAAATGCTGGACACAACAAACCACTCTTAGCCTGGTTCACCAAATTCATAGGCATATGCCCAGGGCAGACCTGGGGGCTTATATCAGGCCCCTGGCTGCCATGACACCCCATCGGAGGCCCGCGATTGCATTTGTGGGCCGCAGATGTGTGACAGGGGGAGCTCCCTCCCTCTGTAAACAAGTTAAATGCCGCGGTCGCTATTGACCGCATTTAACAGGTTAAACGGCTGTGATCGACGTAAACTTTGATCGCGGTTGTTGGAGCAGGAGTCCGGCTGTCATCAGACAGCCGAGCCCCGGCTCCAGCCTTCACGAAACACCTGTGCAGGATTTAGACTGGGCCGCCGGGAAAAGGCGACACCCTAGCCTAAGGCCCCTTCGTAATCGCTGTGAAAATGTGTATTGGTGGTCAACAAGCGGTTAATATTGGTCTCTGTCGCAGTATAAAATATTTCGCACCTTTAATCCAAAAGGGTTGTTATGTGACAAAACAGAGAAACCACCAAGAAGGGTGAATACTTGTGTGAGGCACTATGTATAGAAATACTACGTAAACCCGACTAAGGTGATGAATAACAGCAGAGCGGCTGTTTGGTGGAGCTAAAAATACAAGATGAAAGCATTGCTGTCCATGAAAGACGTGATTTATGTAGCAGGTGATTATTATCTCACTGGGTGCTACCGTCATGTGATATATGTCCAGGACAGATAACCTCTGTAGCAGATAACTAGACACGAGGCAGGTATCTCGCTGGTAAAAACATTAATCTTCCCATTTCTCTGGGTTCCAGCTCATTGAGACTAAATCAGAAGAACTCGCAGGAATATAAAATCGGCACCACGCAGGTTTGTAAAGAAAATAATGAAGTATACGCAGCTGGTCAACACAGGACAAACTGAGCGCCAAAAATGTACAGGTATGTGCACAGTCTTAGGAGAACTAGAAGAGCGTAGGTATATGGGGATCAGGGACACCATACAATTGCAGCTGCATTACTTATCAAATTGGTTCCGTTATGTAACTGTAAACCACTTTACTCGTGGTCTCCGTCGACCCCACAGACATTGCATGGAGCGGCAGGCACATGCGCAATCGCCGCTCCATTCAATATCCTCCTCACTATCATCGTGCAGCGAGGACGAATTGGTGGTCAAGATCCTGGTTCTAGTGATCGGTGGGAATCCCAGTGATCATACACTTATCACCTATCCTGTGGTTAGGGAATAAACGTGCATCGTTAGAACCATTTAATCTTTGTGATTTCTATAAAAGTATGCATCCACGCGGCAGATTCATTGCACGAAAACGCTTTTTATACAGTTTTGGGCTCCATTTTTGAGCCAAATACAGAAGTGGACACAAAATAAAGGCGATGCCTCAGTCGGTTCTTTATACTTTTCCTTCCGTTTGGATCCACTTCTGGCTTTGGCTGAAAAAACCTGTACTGAAACAGTGTGCGAGATCCCGGCCTAAAAGGCTATTTCCCGTTTTGTCAACCCATAAAAATCGTAAATGTCAGTGATGAATGGAGGGCCCAACCAAAGATCTTTCTCATCTGTGTTACACCAGAGAATGTGATTTCCTAAAGTACCAGGTTTCTATGGCTAAGTAGCCCTGCAGTGCATATACACCAAAGAGTCCGTAGTCACAAACATGACCTTAGGAACAGGGTTTCGATTGCTTGGAGCCAATTTGTTGAAAAGGAAAGCCCTTGTATAGTTTAGGACATGGAGCACATGCAATGCTACTATACAATGTTGCACACGTCTCCCCCATACTGCATTCAATGCATTCTTCCATCTAAATTCATTAGCGTCTTCAGATCCATCATCCTGTTGTGATCGCTCTTAACAGCTGGCTGAAGTTAATTTTAATACATTCCTCCCAGCCAGGTAAATTAAAGACTCGAGCTTTCCTTCCCACTCACACATATAATCAAATGTAATTACTACAGTTTTAACAATTCTTTCTTCAATCACATTCTACAAGTAAGCAGAATGAAGAAGATCTAAACAACTAGGTAAGCGCGGCGGGGTGATCTGCACAGCAACATTAATTAACGCCAACTGACACTCACAGGTGCTGGATGGTGCGCCCGACCTCCCCGCTCACTGATGCCGTCTATACAGTAAAGCAATGACAATGCTACTACTTTACCACGCTCCAAACATCATCCCTCTACGCTCCGTAGTGTTGGATCCCTAGTCATAGAAAACATCCGAAGTTTAGGAGAGATTGTGTAAACAATATAGCGGCTCGGCAGTTAACGTGTGTTGTCTTCCTTGTTCCTCCAATGCCACAGAATTTTGGTGAATTCAGGTTTTAGGAGACCATTCAGAATGCTCCATATTTCAATCTATCCCTATGAGCATGTATGCACCCATGTGTTATTGGTTTCACATTTCAATGTAACACTTTATATAGCGCTTTATATCATTAAAAACTTGTTGCTGTTGTCACTTACAATGTTCATTTCACTGGGATAAAAGTGACCTGTGGGCATAGAAGCAATTATCCAGTCATGCTATGGTAATAGATTGGCGCATTATCCGACAAATAAGCCAGCACAAGATAGGACCTTTTAACCAGCCATTTCTACAGCTGTAGGCATGAAGAAAAAAAGATCAAGTCCATAAGAAGGAGTGAAGGGATAAATGTTTATAAGGGAGGACAATAAATGACCTGTTATTGGGAGGACAAAACATACACAAAAAGTATACACATTGGCAGGATTCTAAGGGCTTGTCCACATTTAGCGGAATTGCTGCGTATTTTCCGTCCGAAATTGCGGACGGAAAATACGCAGAATACAGTAGCAGCAAAGTGGGTGAGATTAAATAAATCTCCTACACGCGCTGCAGAAAATTTCCAGCCAGAAATTCACCTGTGGTGCGTATTTTTCATACCGTAGCACGTGAATTCCAGCTGCGGAAAGTAGACTGCATTTTCTACAGTAAGGCTGGGTTCACACAGAGTTTTTTGACACGGAAACAGCGCCACAAAACTCGTCAAAAATGCCTCCTATTGATTTCAATGGGAGGTGGAGGCGTCTTTTTCCCGCGAGTGGTAAAACCGTCTCGCGGGAGAAAGAAGGGACATGTCCTATCATCGGGAGTTTACGCCTCTGACCTCCCATTGACATCAATGGGAGGCAGAGAAAGTGTATTTCGCTGAGTTTTATGCCTGCGGCGCTCAAAGGCCGCGGGCGAAAAACACAGTGAAAATCGGCGTGCAGGGAGAGGAAAATCTGCCTCAAACTTCCAAACTGAATTTTGAGGCAGAATTTCCGCCTGCAAAAAACTCTCTGAACCCAGCCTAAGGCTATGTTCACACGGGGTCTTTTGCCGAGTTTTTGGACGCGGAAACCGCGTCGCAAAACTCGGCAGAAACGGCCCGAGAACGCCTCCCATTGATTTCAATGGGAGGCGTCGGCGTCTTTTTCCCGCGAGCAGTAAAACTGCCTCGCGGGAAAAAGAAGCGACATGCCCTATCTTCGGGCGCTTCCGCCTCCGACCTCCCATTGACTTCAATGGGAGGCAGGAGAAAGCGTGTTTTATGCCCGCGGCGCTCAATGGCCGCGGGCGAAAAACGGCGCGATAATTGCTGTTCACACAGAGTATTTTGGGGGAGGAATATCTGCCTCAAAATTCCGTTTGGAACTTTGAGGCAGATATTCCTCCCCCAAAATACTCCGTGTGAACATAGCCTTAAAAATGCAGGAAAGTGTTTTTTCCGCAGCAGAAATCTTGCTGGCTTCTGTGGAATTGCTGCAGAATTTTTTTGCAGCAATCCCATTACGTGTGGACAAGCACTTAATATTGGGAAAATTACAGCCTCGTCAAAAGAAGTGCAGGACACTTCTTGGGACGTTTTTGGAGCCGTTTTCTCATAGACTCTATTGAAAACAGCTCCAAAAACGGCGCGAAAAACGTGAGTTGCTCAAAAAACGTCTGAATATCAGGTGCTGTTTTCCCTTGAAAACAGCTCCGTATTTTCAGACGTTTTTGGCTCAGCGTGTGAACATACCCTAACTGTTATTCGAGACAAATTAGAGAATTTTTTTTTTTACAGCAACTAGAGCCGTTTATGCAGATGGGAACACAGCCTAAGGCCCCCTGCCGTAGCCGTGTGCACAGTGCGTGAATACGGGCACGGATGGCCGCGGACTGACAACCGCATTTGCGGGCCGTGCTCCCAATATAAAGTATAGGAGCACGGTCCGCAAAAATGTTAAAAAAAATAGGACATGTCCCATTTTTTTTGCTGGTCGTTTCTACGGCGCGGACAATTACCCGTAAATATGGGGAAGGTGCCCGTGGGCCATAGCATAGATAACTATGACGATAAGAGCCCAGCTCCCTGCTGTGCGCTCAGTCCAAGAAATGCAGCCGACCTGCGGACTGTATATCACGAACTGAACACGCTCGTGTGAATCCGGCCTTAGGCTGACAAATGCCAGTACGTGCATCAATGAGACTAAACACGTGCCATATTATCAAACAATCTGGATTACCCACTAGGTCAGGCTCTGCTCACATAATTTGCGTGAACACATTCGGCATATGCATCGGAAAGGCTCCTGGCGCATACGCAAATGTATCCATAGGCCCCCATTTGTGTCCATTAGGCCTCAATCGGAGTTGTATGTATCCATCAATGGGTGACCTATGTCACGGTTTGGCTATGCAGCGGCATACGTCATAGGTATAAATCGGGTAATAGTCCTGCCGTATATTTCGAATATATTGCTCGGAGGTGATGTGAACAGAGCCAAAAACTAAAGAGCTACAAACAAGTATAACTAACTGCTTTAAAGAAAATGGTGTGGCCCACAGTAGAATAATTCTAAGGGTATGATCACACGGCTTAGCAAAATACGTCTGAAAATACGGAGCGTTTTCAGGCGAAAACAGCTCATGATTTTCAGCCGTTTTTGTAGCAACTTGCATTTTTCGCGACGAATTTGACAGACATTATTGGAGCTGTTTTTGAATGAAAAACGGCTCCAAAAACTTCCCAAGAAGTGACATGCACTTTTTTTTTCGCGGGCGCCTTTTTACGCGGCGTCTTTTGACAGCGACGCGTAATATAATACCTTGTGGGAACAGAACATCGTAAAACCCATTGAAAGCAATGGCCAGATGTTTGCAGACGTAATAGAGCCGTTTTTTTAAGACGTAATTTGAGGCGTAAAACGCCCGAATTACGTCTGAAAACAGGGTATGTTCACACGCACTAACAATTCACTATGATGGGCATTTTAATGTATCAGATCACTCAATCTTCCGCTTTTGGTATTGTGAGAAACTGTATTATCAAGCCGTTCTGTGGTAGAAAACCGGTAGCAGCTTATTGGATACTGGATAAAATAACGGGAGAAAAATACTAAATCTAATTCATGTAAAACCGCAGTGTTATACTGGCAAAATGAGTTGCTCTGTTTAGGTGGAGAAAAGAAAAAACCCAAAGTATTTCTATTTTGTTATTGGAACACTACAGTGTACAGATGGCATCTATCGTACATGAGCTTTCAGGAATGCACAAATCTCCGCTTCATATGTTAAATAAGGGATCTGTGTGCTATGAAAGGCTCATACATAATACCATCTGTAGAACATTTTGCTGTTGGCCCAATAGAATAAAAATTCAACCAAAACTAATGCTAAAGCAACATATTAATAATCCAAGGACCTGGTAAAATTGTATGAAATAGACGTGTGCATGGAAATGTCAGGATCAATTACCAACAACTGTAATGATATTTAGCAGGAGAGCCAGTCCACAGGCAGCCAAAACAGACTACATACACAGTCTCAGATACTCATACCAAACATCCATAAAACTAAAAGCAATAATGCCCAGGGGTAAGGGCAGTCCGTCACCTTTTCTCTTCTAAATTTGTCTAAAATTATTATTTTTCTCTGTTATAGCGGTTTGTTATTTTTCAAATCTTTTCTGGAGGCGTCTTATTGCGAGACCCACCCTTCCTTCCTGTATAAACAGTACAGCAGGGTGTGTGTGTCCTTTAAATAGCACCCCTCCTGACATGTCTATTTTATTAATACAAGTATTCCCCATGAAATAACAATTCTGGAACGCATTTTCTTAGAACTCTGCTTTGTACCATTCCTCTGGTATTCCTCCCAGAAATGTATGAATAAATGGACAACTGGGTGTTGCCATTCCAATTCTCAAGGGGGTGTGTCCCTACACTTGTCACTCACTGATATTTAGGGCAGCACGGTGGCTCAGTGGTTAGTGCTGGGGTCCTGGGTTCAAATCCATCCAAGGACATCTGCATGGAGTTTGTACTCCGGTTTCCTCCCACACCCCAAAAACATACCAATAGGGAATTTAGATTGTGAGCCCCAATGGGGACAGTAAAAAAAAAAAAAAAAAAAAAAAAAAAAAAAGAAGAGGACCTCTGTACAGCGCTGCGTAATATGTTGGCGCTATATAAGTAACTGAAATAAATAATGAAATAAATGTGCGAAAACGGGCAAGTATAGGTCATGAGTTTTACGCACAGGACACGCAGAGGACGTATTGACAGTCTGAACGTCCCCATTGCCTAACATAGGTCCGTGCGACGCGCGTATCACGGATGTAAAATATGTTCGTGTGAAAAAGGCCTTACAGTGCATTATTGCCTGTCAGATACCAGTCAGTTTTACACTGTTAGGCCATACCTCTGGCTTGGCCTAACAGGCATTCACTAGAGGTAGACCTTGGGGCCTTTTTGCCATGGCAACCCACGATCGCATCGATGGGGTGAGAGGGAGCCCCCTTCCTCTAAAATCACTCAGAGGCGGCAGTCACTGTTGAACGCCGCATCTGAGGGGTTAAACGGGCGGGACCAATGTTTATTTCGATCCCGCCTGCTCGTCCAGGCCTGCTGCAAGCCCTTAGCTACCTCCGGCAGCCGAGAGCAGGGAGCTTTTACTGCTCCCGGTGGTGCTGCTTTATTCTGATGTAGCGCCGTAAGAAGGCATACACATCAAAATAATGCACATTAGTGATTGCCGTAAAAAGGTCTATGGGCGGACACTAAAGGGTTAAACAATAACACTATGATGCAGGTACTGTGGCACTTTTATGTCACGGCGTCTTTAAGAAAACAGCAAAGGGAAGGAGCGATCCCACAATACGCACATTAAACAATGAGTATATACCGGATTCCTTTCACACTTCTGAGATGTTGCTTTTTATATAAATAAAAAACCTGTTTAAGGCCATTCATCTGAACTAAGTAGGCCAAAATATCCGCCTATTCCCGTGTTCTTCTCAATGTCGAAATGGGTGGATAAATTTAAAGCCTGCTCTCTGAAGAGTTGCTTTATAGGCAATTTTCTACCAGTATCAAGGTCTGCAATTTCCATTTGGCTGCCAGTTTGCGATTAAATTCATCACCTTTATTATAAAAATGCGCTTCACTCCATGGCCTGCTGCACAAGCATTATAAGGAAGACATTTTTCACTGCTAACGGCTGCATCATTCTCAGGCAGCCACCACATCCATTCAGGCATTAGCTGCTCCAACTTGATGCAGGAGGCCTATCACTCATAGCAGACAAATCCTTAACAATTGTATACCCTGGAGAAACCAGATTCTGCACAGACGGCATCTTTCAGCACAGCTTTTTGGAGCCCAGCCACATACAAGCCTCTCCTAAAAATCTGCAAAAGCACTTACATCAGGCAACATTACAAAAACAACATCAAAATTAATACAAATCGCTCAACAGCAAGACTCCTACATCCAACCTGAATTCATCACTTGTCCCACATCAGTCATCATGTGACATCAACAAAAAGACAAAAAACAGCACACATAACAAATCCTCAAGATACGAATGATGAATGGCTGGATTTTCCGGTTAGGATTTGTTAAGCATTTATCCACTCGGGAGAACTCATGAATGCTGTACATCTAATGTTAACAAATGAATCCACCAATCACAGTGAAAAGACAATGTCCGAATACTGAAAGACTATAGACTATGATTTATAATGACAAACCCTTAAGCCTCAGCATCAGGTCCTCATCCTCCTGCATATCTTCCAGATGAAGCCATGTATTTTACACAATTATATGACGAGTAATTGTTACTACTGCACTGGCATTATATCAAGGGGGCGAAGAACCTCAGACGCAGTGTGTAAAAGGCTTTTGAAGAGGATTTCCACTGAGGGCATATTCAGTTGTTATGGTTCAGGTACAACTAAAACCACATCTAAAAACCTCATTTTTACAGCAATTTGGTGCGGTTTTCGAGGTGGTTGCGTTTTTTACTGCAAAGGCATAAATAAAACCACACCAAATTGTGGTGTCTTTACCGCACCTCAACCACAAAGTCTGAATATGCCTAAGACTAGGTTCATACATGAATAAATTACGCTGTAGAACCAGGCTAAAATCCACAATAAAATCTGCATGTGACACTTGCGGATTTTGACAGCTGGAACCCTCACCAACCTGCACATCGGCCCTCCCATACACCATCTGTGTCAGGAACTGTGTAATAGACTTACTGCTAAAATATTTTTTTTTATCCATGTTCTGTGTAAAGTTACCGCAACTAGGTGTCTCCCTTCCTGTAATCTGCTGTCCACCCCCTGAACCTGGTATCAAGCAAAATCCATCCCTAGTTACGGAGCAAAAGAGATGGACTGCAGGAAGTGGGGGTTTTCTCTTCCCAGCCTGCCTATAGGAGTCTACAGAGTAAGAGACAAACACATTGCCCATAGAAGTCAATAAAGAGGGGAGGGAGGAGAACGGTGAGAAAGACACCGACAAGCTACACTGTTCATTACTCCTGTATGATCTCCTCCATGCTGCTGCAGCTTCTATATATGAGATAGATGGGAAAGCAGGATTCTCCTTCTCTATGTGTGTAGTGTATAGAACACATAATAGCTGTTAAGCTCCGCCCACTAGCTTAGGAAAAACTGACAATTAGAGAGCCTGCAGAGGAGAAAACTGCTAAAAAATGCAGACAATATAATGCCCAGAAATGGTGTTATTCCGCATGTACACACATATGACGGCTCATTTTGAAAAGTCATCGAAAAAAGCGTGCACTTCTCAAAACGTCTGAAATTCAGGTGCTGTTTTCGCCTGAAAACAGCTCTGTAAATTCAGACGTAATTGGCGGTGCCGTGTGAACATACTCTAAGGCTCGATGCACACGATGCAGATTTGCGCTGCAAAACCGCACGTAATACGCAACATAATACAGTACCAGCATAGTCAATGAGATCCCAGGAAGCCTCATGTAATCGCTGCGGTATTTTTTGGGGCAGAAATTGACCTGTGGTGCATTTTTTAGAATCCGCAGCATATCGATTTAGGTTGCGTTTCCGCTTGTAAATTGTATCTGACTAGTGCTGTGGAAAATCGCACCAAAATCCACAGCATGAAAACGAGACGAAAAATGCATCATAGCCTAAAAACCGCACCGAAAAACGTGCGATTAGGTGCGGTTTTTACCTGTGAATTGCAACGGTTTCGGTGCGTATTTACACAGCAAAATAAGCAACGTGTGCATGTCGCCTAAAACCGGACATACACTACAGATTTTAGATCATCTTCTACTGACTGTCAAAGCCTTTTCATGACACGAGCGAGCGTGACAGATGCCGACTGAAGTCCGAACTTTACGGTCGTTGTCAGGTGCAGTCTGGTAAAGCCGTTTATACCAAACTAGAGCTCTGTATCCCAATAGAAGCCTAGGCCAGTCCATAGATCAAGGCAGATAGACAGCTTTTTATCATTTTAACTTATGGCGCGGTCGTTCAAAACTTTTAGAGACGAAAACTTGAATTACAAGTCATTCAGAAAACAGCCGTCTGAAATCCCTAATGTATGGCCACCTTACAGACTATGTACCACTTTGAAATCGGTTTTGTTTTTTTAATAAAAATGTCAGTGTGTTTGGTGAAACTTTCAAAATACTTTTTATTTAAAATTATTTTTACTTTTGGACACACAGCTGCTTTGTATACTGTATACAGAGCAGCTGTATCTAGCGCTGAAACCCGTATCTGTAAGGTCAGGTTCAATGTCAGCGGGTCGAGCTGCTATTGATCACATCGAAGTTCATAACTTAGATGTAATGGATAACAGGTGGATCCTGCGTGTCAGACCCGCAGTCACTGAACCCATCAGTCCCGTGGACTAGACGGATTCAGGCCTTAGCACATCATACAGCTGCTCTGCATACAAGATACAAAGCATCTGTATCTCAAAAAGTAAAAAGAATTAATAAAAAGTATTTTGAAAGATGCACCAATCACACTGATAATCGTTGTTTTTTTGTTTAATAAAAACATCTTCAAAAAGGTGTAAATAGCCTTTAGCGGCGGCAGTAACACAACTTTCTCCTGAATAGAATTGAATAGTGTTGCACAATTTGTGATGTAACTACTTGGAACACATGAAGGACATGCAAGCTCTGCTATATAAGAATAGTGACAAGGCAGTTATACAACCGTTGTGTCAACGTTCCCATTTACCTCTACTAAAGGGCTTCTTAAAGTTGTGACATCACAATCATGTGATTTAGGTCTTGTGACAATCTGTGCCAGGGATCACTGTTTGAACCTGATAATTGTTGGTAATGTATAGAGTTAACCCTTCCCAATCCGGAAGACGACCACTATATCTCACCGCCAAATTATATTTGACACATTAAACAAAAAAGCAGCGTTTTCTCACCACTAAAATAAGATCCAGGATGTAACAGTTTATTTTTATTTGTAATGTACCCTAGAGAAGCAGCTGAGCAATCCTGAAATGATTTACCAGGAAGATGTATGCAATATAGAAACACATGAAAACCTCAGATTCCATATTGTAAGGCTAAATTCACACACGCTGCATACATCCTAACAGCACAGGCAATTCCACCCAGAAACACACCAAATTGTGGTGCAGTTTTTCGGCCGGAATGTCCGCTATAAAAAACTGCTTTACTTCCACATTGAATTCAATGGGGAAAGCCCACAACACAAAACCGGCGATTATGCAAACACAATTAAAATGGCGCGGCTTAAAAAAGTTTTTTGCTCATCATTTACGCAGCTGCTACTATACTATGGATTTTCGAGGCGGAAAAGCTGCGGTATTTACGCTACGTGTGAAATTACCCAAACACAAGTGACTGGCATAACCGATAAACTTTATGCCGTGCACCTTCACCTTCTATATAAGTGAAAAGCTACAGTGCTGAAACCACTCGTCACCACAAGGTTCTGGCCTCCTAAAATAAGAATTGCGCCATTCACGGTCATTAAACACTGTGCTGAAAACTTGACACTAAACACAGAGGCAGAAAAGTGTCATACGCAGTGTATGCAAGTCCTAAATAGAAGAGTGTTGTGGATTCCATGGCAATCCGTAATGAAAAAATCCTGCTCTATCACCGCCATTTACAAATTCCGTACGAGGCCTTTCGCACATGGCTGAATTACGACTTCATACAACCTCTATGCCATTATATTATCAGTGGCAATCGGACCTCTGGGGCCCCCGCTGATCTAGAGAACCAGGGGAGAGTGGTCCTTTTGGCAAAGCTCGATTCAAGTACAAAAAAATAGAAAATCAGTGTCACCACATTATAAGTGCCCTATCTCCTATATAAGAACATTGGCGCTGTAATGTAGGTGACAGTGATGCTTTTTATTTAGAAAAACTATATATTTTTACCACTTTGAGCGATTTTTGCTTTATGCTAATGAGTTTTTTAATGCCCACGTGGGCGTGTTTTACTTTAGACCAAGTGGGCGTTGTACAGAGGAGTGTATGACGCTGACCAATCAGTGTCATGCACTTCTCTCCATTCATTTACACTGCACTAGCGATATAGTTATCACTATGTGCAGCTACATACACAAACACTAACATTACTGCAGTGTCCTGATAATGAATATACATCACTATTGGCCAGGACGTGATGTGTATTCATTCTCCTGACACTTCTGAATCTTTTCTGTGAGATCCAGCAAAGCAAACATAATCTCGTTTGAAATGACAGGTTATGTTTGCCTTGCTGAAATCTCACAGAAAAGATTCAGAAGTGTCAGGAGAATGAATACACATCACGTCCTGGCCGGTAGTGATGTATATTCATTATCAGGACACTACAGTAATGTTAGTGTTTGTGTATGTGGCTGCACATGATATAACTATATCGCTAGTGCAGTGTAAATGAATGGAGAGAAGTGCATGATGCCGATTGGTCAGCGTCATACACTCCTCTGTACAACGCCCACTTGGTCTAAAGTAAAAACACGCCCACTTGGGCATAAAGCTAAAAATCGCTCATAAAGTGGTTTAAAATAGATTGTTTTTCTAAATAAAAAGCATTACTGTCACCTACATTATAGCGCTCATCTTCTTATATAGGAGACAGGGCACTTATAATGTGGTGACAGAGCCTCTTTAATTCTAAGGATTGGTGAGGGTACCGGCAGTCAGATACCCATCGATCAGTAAAGGTACTTTTACACGGCCCAACCAGGGCACATATTAACATGTCGGCAGCGCATCTCCCTGTTTACACAATATTTTCAGTTTTTGAAAAGATACAATTAGCCGATGAACAAGCTTTTGCTCGTTCATTGGCTGATCGTTGCCCTGTGTATGCTCGTTTGCCCAATAATTGGCCAGGGTAAAGGGGCCTTAAAGAGGCTCTGTCACCAGATTTTGCAACCCCTATCTGCTATTGCAGCAGATCGGCGCTGCAATGTAGATTACAGTAACGTTTTTATTTAAAAAAAAACGAGCATTTTTGGCCAAGTTATGACCATTTTTGTAGTTATGCAAATGAGGCTTGCAAAAGTACAACTGGGCGTGTTGAAAAGTAAAAGTCCAAGTGGGTGTGTATTATGTGCGTACATCGGGGCGTTTTTAATACTTTTACTAGCTGGGCGTTCTGATGAGAAGTATCATCCACTTCTCTTCAGAACGCCCAGCTTCTGCCAGATCACGCTGTGACGTCACTCACAGGTCCTGCATCGTGTCAGACGAGCGAGGACACATCGGCACCAGAGGCTACAGATGATTCTGCAGCAGCATCGACGTTAGCAGGTAAATCGATGTAGCTACTTACCTGCAAACGCCGATGCTGCTGCAGAATCAACTGTAGCCTCTGGTGCCGATGTGTCCTCGCTCGTCTGACACGATGCAGGACCTGTGGGTGACGTCACAGCGTGATCTGGCAGAAGCTGGGCGTTCTGAAGAGAAGTGGATGATACTTCTCGTGAGAGCGCCCAGCTAGTAAAAGTATTAAAAACGCCCCGATGTACACACATAATACACGCCCACTTGGACTTTTACTTTTAAACACACCCACTTGGACTTTTGCAAGCCTCATTTGCATAACTACAAAAATGGTCATAACTTGGCCAAAAATGCTCGTTTTTTAAAAATAAAAATGTTACTCTTATCTACATTGCAGCGCCGATCTGCTGCAATAGCAGATAGGGGTTGCAAAATCTGGTGACAGAGCCTCTAAGTGGAGGCATATACTAGCCCTTACTTTAGTGGGGAAAAAACTTTTAACAAAAATAAAACGTTTATAATAGTTGTATTAGCAAACAGAAAACACCCTGAAAATGAAGCAATGCCAACCACTCAAAACTCTAAATGTACAAAACATTAGTTACAGTCACTACTTTCCCAGAAATTGGTGGATTCCTTCTGGAACAGCGTTGTCAACGATAAGACTTTGTTTACGTGCAACGGAAAGAATCCCCTGTGGAAATAGGCTGTAAATCAATAGCAGAATCTGAATGCATTACATGCATATTTTGCTATGGATTTCGCAATTTACATGCTGTGGATTTGAGAAATCGGCAGTATGCTTACAATCTGTTGCAGGTGAATGGGGTTTTGTAAAAATCACTCACATGCACTGTACTTTGTTGCTACAAATATGTAGCCTTAACTGGTTGCCGACACAGGACGAGTATGCTCGTCCTGAGCAGCGAGCACTTCGCGCATTAGGACGAGCATACTCGTCCTGTGTGACAGCCGTCTGTGCCGTCTCTGTGTGTGCGATCGAGAGCGGGGCACGGCCCCGCTCTGACAGCGGAGAGGAGAGAAACATCTTCTCTCCGCTGTTAACCCTTTGAACGCCGCGATGACAGCTGATCGCGGCGTTCAAGGAGAGGGGACTGCACATTGATCGCGTCACAGAAAATAACTGTGACGCGATCAAAGCCCACAACTCGTATGGCCAGACAGCCCAGGGTCCAGTGAAGGACCCCAGGGCTGTCTAAACATATTTCCTGTTGTTAGGGCATACTGAGGTATGCCCTAACAACTGCCTGTGTACGATCAGTAACAGGCTAATGTACTGGCATATAGATCTATGCCAGTACATTGCAGTTACAAAATAAAAATCAAAATGATAAATCCCTTTATGGGATTAAAAAAAAAAGTTAAATGAATGTAAAAAAAAAATAATGGTAAATAAATAAATAAAAAGTAAATAAAATACACAGAAACACAAATATTTTATAATAAATAAACTTTTTAAAATATAAGTCCCAAAACATGAAATAATATAGACATATTTGGTATCGCCACGACCGTAACAACGTGTACAACAAATTTATATCATTATTTATCATGATCGGTGTATGGTGTAAAAAATAAATATTAAAACTGCAGCAGAACTGCTTTTTTTCTGCATTTTAATCTAATTAAAAATTTATAGAAATTAAACGATAATGTATTTGTACCAAAAAATGGTACCAACATAAAGTACAACTCGTCCCGCAAAAAACAGTCTCATACAACTACGTCGTACAAAAAATAAAAGCGTTATGAGCGTCGGGATGCAAAGAGGGAAATTTAAAAAAAATTGCTCTGTCCTTAAGGCTAAAATTGGCCGTGTCCTTAAGGGGTTAAAGGAACAGTGTCATCACAAATTTTTTTTTCATATGTTCAAGATGTTAGTGCTTTATTAAAAACGTTTATATTTATTTGTGTGTTTGACTTTTTCTTATTTTTACACTTTTTCTTCCCTATGGGGGCTGCCATTTTTTGTTCCATTTCTGTGTGTGTCGATTAACGACACATACAGACATGGAATACGGCAGCCACAGTCCCATAGGGACTGCGAACGGCTCCCGTCCCATTCACTTGTGTGTACGGCGTCTGTGTGGGAACTGTGCATGCGCCGCTCCCACACAGTCCGATTTGAAATTGGCGCCGTCCGGCGCCATTTTCCTGTGGACCGGAAGTCGCGGCCGGACAGTAATATTACTACTTCCGGTCGCGGCTTCCGGACTTGTGCACTTGGACCAGCGGCAGCAGACAGAGCGGACGGGCCGGAGGGAGCCGCGGCGGCAGGAGCAGGTAAGAGATTTCAATGTATGTTTGTGTTTACTACTGTATGTAAACCTACTACACTGTGTGTTAGCTCAAAAAATGGCGACACACAGTGTAGGAGGTTACACCGTTCAAACCCCTCGTTTATCCCGGCACTAGCCAGGATAAAGGAGGGGGGGATGCTGAGAGCTCACTAGAGCGAGGGCTTTTTACCCAATTTTGCAGCAGAAAAGCTATGTGGTTGCTTTACCACATACTTTTGGGAATGGCTCCATCTAGTGACCAGAAATGGTAAATACTATAAATTTGAATCCAATTGAATCCAATTTATAATATTTCCTGACTCGTGAAAAAAATAAAAAAAATTTGAACAATGTTTAATCACCCACACACTAAATGTTTAATTTAAAAAAAAACAACATGTTTTTCTGGCAACACATTGCCTTTAAAGTGGATCGGACAGCTGAATATACTGCCCTATATTACAGGGACAGGGTTGTTCTATCGGCCAACATGGCACACAAAAAAATAAAATTATATATATATATATATATATATATATATATATATAAAATTAATTTTGTGTTATTTGGCTAATAGGAGCGATCAAAGAATACCGGAGTAGAGTGTGTATTCATTGCCCTGCCCCTTAAAGTGATGACGTCTGGCTACCGTGTATCAGAATTCCCAGCAGTCCTACAATAACCGCAGAGAAGGAGCAGCCGGGCGGATATCACTCCCATCATAAAAACACAGGACTCATAAATAGGAAACCGGTGTATTCTTTCATCGCTTGCCCCCTATTAGCCAAACAGCCCAAAGTTTTTTTTATGCGCTGTTTGGGTACTAGGACCATATTTTATTTGTACAGTATATAGTATACTTAAATGACGACACATTGTACCCTGCATATTCAGCAGTTTATGGGTAAGCAATAGCTTTTTTTTATTATTATTATTTACAAACTAGTTCTGGTCTCTTCACCTTTACATCAAACTAGGAAAAGTGAAGCGAGTCTGGAGAAGAAAAAATTATAAAAATAAAAAGAACCTTCTGTCTGGAGCAGCAAACTTATCTCAGTGGAAAGTATATATCATATCATTTCATTGTTTGCACAGTGAATCAGGAGATAAGAGTTTATGGCCGATAATTACTCCACACCTTCTACTACTACACTCCAATAAAGCACAGATTATGTACTCGCTAGAACGTTTATTTAACCCCTTCCCGTCGTAAACAACTTTCAGATTTTTCATTTTAGTTTTTTCCTCCCCACCTTCCAGAAGCCATAACGTCTTTATTTTTCCGTCGATATAGTCCTATGAAGGCTTGATTTTTGCGGGACGAGTTGTAGTTTTTCGGAGCACCATTTATTTTGCCATATAATGTACTAGGAAACGGGGAAAAAAATATTTGTGGGGTAGAAAATGAAAAAAACAGCAATTCCTCCATGGCTTTTTGCGCGCCGTTTTGACGGAATTCACTGTGCAATTAAAACATGTTAACTTTATTCTGTGGATCAATACGATTACGGCGATACCAAATATATATCGTTTTTTCTATATTTTACTACTTTTACAAGTAAAAACCTAAGTGTAAAAAATAAAATTAATTTTGTGTCGCCGAATTCCGAGAGCCACAACTTTTTTTATTTTTCCGTCGATTAAGTGGTATGAGGGCTTATTTTTTGCGGCATAAGCTGTAGTTTTTAATAATACCATTTTGGTGTACATGCGATGGTTTGATCGCTTTTTATTTCATTTTTTGTGGGAGATGAGGTGACCCCAAAAAATAGACATTCTGGCGTTTACATTTTTGGGGTTTCAAATTGTTTAACATTTTTTTTTTTTTTACACCTGAAAAAAAAAACAACTTTAACTCATTTTTACTTTTTTAATTAGTTCCCCTAGGGGACTTCAACCAGCGATCGCTAGATCACTTGTACGATATACTGCAATACTAATGTATTGCAGTATATCGTGATTCTGACAGGCACCTATTAAGCCCTGCCGGAGGCAAGGCTTAATAGGTGTACAAAGATGGCGGACCTGGGGGCGTTCATTAAGCCCCCAGGCAGTCATAGCAACCATCGCCCCCCCCTCCCGCGATTGCGTTGCAGGGGGGGCACGATGAGCTGTTAGAAGGTGTCATCCCCCTCTTTCTGACGATTTAAATGCTGCGGTCTCAAGCGCGATGCCGCTAGTTACTCTGAAGTGTCGGCTGTAACATACAGCCGACACAGTCATCGTATACTTCCCCTACCCGACTTTGGCGTATGGATACGTCAAATGTCGGGAAGGGGTTAAGTTATATTTTAACGTTAAGTACTGTCTTTGTATGATGCACAGAATAGGTATTTGAGGTGATCTGCCAGCTCTGGTAGGAGTCCGGACTTCACCATTACATAAATGTCATCACAAACCACTAAGAAAAATCACCCCCATCAACTGTATTTGGAGAAACCGGTCCCACTTTACTGTCAGGTTAGTAAGTATCATTTTCACTCACAACATAGATACAGCTGGACGTTATTGCGTTCTAGTGCAGTTGGTCTATCCCGCCTAAAATGAGAAACATTACATATAGGGCCAAATTTATCAAAACGGTCTAACCGTAAAACTAGCCTGGTTGCCCATGGCAACCACAGCTCCACTGCCTTTCTTTTTTTAAACGGCTTTGTAATACTGAAAGCTGCTCTGTGATTGGTTGCGATGTGCAACAAGGCTATAGTTTTATAAATGAGGTCAGAACATAAGGTGTTTGAGGATAGTGAAGATACCGGCTATTATCCCCACAGAACTAGGAGCAAACACCATTATTATTATCTTGATTTCCACAACATGGGAATATTCCCTTCAGCTGTGCCAATGTGAATCGCCACTAATGCTGCCACCTCACCTCTCTCACCAAGACACCCCATCATTATTTACACTAGATTTTTATTTATTTACAGCCAATTAAAACACGGCAGATTATCACATAACATTCATTTTCTATTTTCAGAAGCCATTTCTTTTCTGGCCCAAAGTATACTGCATAGCCTGGCAAAATAACTCGCAAGAGAATTTAAATCACAAAATTATTTACGCCACTTCGGAGTAAGTGAGACGTTTACACAACAAGGTAGTGGTAAAAAACGAATATTTTGTATTTCTAGATTTGTTTATTGCCTCAGGAATATTCGGTGTATTTATTCCGAGCACATCCGCTTGCCCCAAGGGATGAGAAATGCACAGCGTTTTATTACCAGTCATGTTTAAATCTTCTCTATCGTATGGGATAATTAATCGCCTACATACCAATGGAAAAACATGAAGGAAAAGTCAGACACCATACACGCTTAGCTTTTTTGAAGCAAAACATTTGAAAGGTTTTGTCATGTGTCACAATGTATTAAGTGTAACAATGGCGTACACATTGGGTAAAGGGATGATCACGCTGGCAACGTCATTACATGCACTGTGCATATTCTTCACTAAAAGGAACATTAAGTAGAACAGGTTACACAATTTGTTTTCCTTCCTAAACACAGGACCCTATTTTTCCTTATTATACAACATTGAACAAGCTTTTAGTGTAGAACCAGCTTTGATAACGTACTGCAATCTAGTGGCCCAAATGTAGGGATGAGCAGAACCAAACATGATGAACTTTTTTGACAATGTCCAGAAGAACTAACAGAAGGCCCCCCCACCCATGGGTGAGAAGATGGCAAACATTGTATGCATCAAAGATTGCACTTTTAACCCACAGATGGTTGTATTTGTGTAGTGTCATTCCCATATCACATTCAGGAGATAAGAAACACCTGCAGGGAAGTGTGTGACCTGTGAGTTCTGCTAAATGCCTATGGGTGGCACACTGTGTTGCAGCCCCTTGATCAGCAGGCTGTGCCAGTTAACGCTATTAGGTCTTAAAAGAAAATTCCACTTTAGAACAACAGTTCAAACCTACATATAATGTGGGGTAACTTTAAAACGCATTTCCCTTTACTCACTTTGTACTGGTTTTTTTTAACTATTTTTGTTACCATTAATACTGAGGTTATGTTCACACGCTGAGACAAAAACGTCTCAAAACACGGAGCAGTTTTCAAGGGAAAACAGCTCCTCATTTTCAGACGTTTTTAAGCCAATCGCGATTTTCGCTGCGTTTTTACGGACGTTTTTGGAGCTTTTTTCGATAGAGCCAATGAAAAACGGCTCCAAAAACGCTGAGAAAAACGCTCCGTTGGAACAGAACGCCGTTTTCCCATTGAAATCAATGGGCAGATGTATGGAGGCGTTCTGCTTCCAATTTTTCGGCCGTTTTTAGCCCGAAAAACGGCCGAAAATAGGCAGTGTGAACATACCCTGAGGGTATGTGCACACACACTAATTACGTCCGTAATTGACGGACGTATTTCGGCCGCAAGTCCCGGACCGAACACAGTGCAGGGAGCCGGGCTCCTAGCATCATACTTATGTACGATGCTAGGAGTCCCTGCCTCGCTGCAGGACAACTGTCCCGTACTGTAATCATGTTTTCAGTACGAGACAGTTGTCTTGCAGCGAGGCAGGGACTTCTAGCATCGTACATAACTATGATGCTAGGAGCCCGGCTCCCTGTACTGTGTTCGGTCCGGGACTTGCGGCCGAAATACGTCCGTCAATTACGGACGTAATTAGTGTGTGTGCACATACCCTGATAGTGAAAGTAAACATTCTTTCTGGAATCTACATGCAGTTTATCTGAGCTCTGCAGGCATTCATGTGACCTAAGAGTGGCGTTTGAAGGGTTATCTGAGCTCCCACAATGCCCTACTGTATGTTAACAGGAAGCCAGCAGAATTTAGAATCTAGTATTCTGTCTAAATGGAGAATAAATCATGATATCAAAACAATTCAGTAAAGCATTATATCTGCAGATAAGCTGTACATTTTATGGAGACGTAGAACTATGAAACGCTATATACGTTGTGTAAAAGTTTCATTTTCCTTGAATATAAAAGCGGTTACTTTGGTCCATTCAAGCAGAATTCTCCAGTTTACAATAAATATGAGCACATGCCTTTCTTACTGAACGTAAGAATGGTTATGCTTAAAGGCTCGCAGCTTTTGCAGTTCCTGTGTATTGATGTAATTTATGGGTTAAAGAGGCTCTGTCACCAGATTTTGCAACCCCTATCTGCTATTGCAGCAGATAGGCGCTGCAATGTAGATTACAGTAACGTTTTTATTTTTAAAAAACGAGCATTTTTGGCCAAGTTATGACCATTTTTGTAGTTATGCAAATGAGGCTTGCAAAAGTCCAAGTGGGTGTGTATTATGTGCGTACATCAGGGCGTTTTTAATACTTTTACTAGCTGGGCGCTCTGAAGAGAAGTAACATCCTCTTCTCTTCAGAACGCCCAGCTTCTGACAGTGCAGATCTGTGACGTCACTCACAGGTCCTGCATCGTGACGGCCACATCGGCAGCAGAGGCTACAGTTGATTCTGCAGCAGCATCAGCGTTTGCAGGTAAGATCGACTTACCTGCAAACGCTGATGCTGCTGCAGAATCAACTGTAGCCTCTGGTGCCGATGTGGTCGTCACGATGCAGGACCTGTGAGTGACGTCACAGATCTGCACTGTCACAAGCTGGGCGTTCTGAAGAGAAGAGGATGTTACTTCTCTTCAGAGCGCCCAGCTAGTAAAAGTATTAAAAACGCCCTGATGTACGCACATAATACACGCCCACTTGGACTTTTACTTTTAAACACACCCACTTGGACTTTTGCAAGCCTCATTTGCATAACTACAAAAATGGTCATAACTTGGCCAAAAATGCTCGTTTTTTAAAAATAAAAACGTTACTGTAATCTACATTGCAGCGCCTATCTGCTGCAATAGCAGATAGGGGTTGCAAAATCTGGTGACAGAGCCTCTTTAAGTCCTCATAAATAGTGGAATTTATCAATGTTTCTAAGACCCCAAAGTCCCAAAAATTGTGACTTTTAGGCCTTTTATGCCACTCAATATACTTTTTTTTTAACTGGGTGGAGCTTTGCAGAACAGGCATTCGTAACAGGCCCCAAGCACACAAACGTATTTTTGCGGCCGAAATTCATTTTAATGGGCCCATAGACACGACGGGTTTCCACAGGAGCCTGGACCACAAAAAGATAGGACATGTCCTATTATGGCCACATTTTACGGTCCAGGCTCGTTGAAATGAATGCACACTGCAATGTGCACGGCCCATGATTTGCGGGCGGCCGCGGGTGACACTCCGCTGCCATTTGAGCCACAAACCACGGCCCGTGCACACCAATACGGTCGTGTGCATGAAGCCTTATTGAGGAAATCTACCCAGCTCCTAGAGGTTATGCAGTGGCGCGCGGACAGTCAAAGATGCAACAAAATTATTGGGAGGTGTGCGCCTCCTAATAACTTTGTTGCATCTTACCCCAGCTTGTTTCTCAAGACTGGGATATGAAACACCAGTTTTAATAAATGTCTCCCAATGAGTCTCAATCTGGCTCAAAAAAACTGCATGTGTGATTTCAGCCAAACACAGGAATGGATCCAAAAAGAATGAAAAGTATAAAGGAAAGACTGTTTTTTCCGCTCTCATATCCTAAAACTGCATGTGTGATTCTAGCAAGCCTATGCCTACAAACAGAGAGTCAATGAAAGCTGAAGAAATATTCTACTAGGCCTTGGTACAGAAGTCAATCCTCCTAAGAACTAAATCAGTCATGACCATAAACTTCACACGCCATGATTCTGCAGGTCAAGCCTTAAATTGAACAGCAACCTCGCAGATAAGGGTCGTATTACATCCGCGTTGGCGGCACCGTTTCAGATCTGTCCGAGAATAACAGAAACAGCGTAGCATGCCCTAACCCATATTTGTAGATGACTCGCAATGATCTCTTTCAATTGATTATAAAGGAAATCAATCTGACATATTAAAAAGTTCTGTAGTCGGACAAACCTGTGGTGATCGGTGTAAGGCTCTGTTCACATCTGCGTCGCTATTTCTATTTTTTTTTTACCCCCCCCCCCTCAAAAGAAGAAGAAAAACGTAAATAAAGAGGTCACTGGAACCAGTTGTCTTTAATGGGTATGGCTGGGTTTCTGTATTGGTATTCATTTTTTTTTAACGGACTAAATAGCGCTGCATGCCGTGCCATTTTGGCTGTAATCTGTGACAGAAGCTTATAACTGAGCCTCCAACGAATAGAGCCTAAACAGGAGTCTCCTTCAGTTCCAGTATAGGAAGGAATGGCCTTCCAAAGTCAGACTGCAATAAATATTAGAGATAATTTGCACCTAATTAAAAAATGCCAGAATGTGCAATAATCATTAACGTAATAACGAGATCAGAATCACAGCATGTAAACCCTGCCTTAATCATATACATCTCTGTACATTGGAAAAAGTGAGGTCGAGGACTACGAGGGAAAAAAAAGGATTCATTAATGAAGTCAAATAGCAAGCATGTATGGGAAGCTGTGGAAGACATTGCACCTTTGGTGACGTTCTACGTCTGCAGCCTAGTGACATCTGTAAATAGTAACATGCTCCTACTGTCCATCTGGCAGTAAAATCTGTTAAAGTCACTAAAATTTGTGAAGTGGAAAAGGACTAGCGTCTTTCCCACTCAGGCATGCAGACAACTGCAGCTCATCCTCCTCACTTAATTACCCTGCGTCTAACCTAAATATCAGCTGCCACCCGGCCTAAGCTGTGGGACACTGGCCACCTAGCCCATTCCCCTCCAATTCATCATAGTCAGCCTTCTCGCTGACACTCTTCAGGGCTGCCTGGGTGATAAATGGCTCTGTTATTCACCCTATGTTAATCGGAGGCTGAGGCGAGGCTACCTTTACACTGAAGACACTTAGCACCATCAGGCAGCCACACTGTGCATTAAACCTCTCATTTGGAACCAACCACTTTCCTCATGAATAGTTATAGAAAGTGTACAGTCCGTAAATCAATAGGAAGTAGGTTTATGCACCCCATTATCTACATAGCTCTGGTTCAGTCCTCCGGTTCCCTAGAAGTCTCGCTTGAATAGTAAGGTGTGATTAAAAATACTAGAGTTAAATGAAAAACCAACTAAATAGGATTCTGGTCCATTCTGGCAGGAGTATAATGCCAGTGATGCACAGGTTTTAAATCCTAGGTGTTTTGTTTATTTTCTGTTTTTTAGGGGGGGGGGGTGGAAGAAGTGAGAACTTGAGATCAAGTTTGGTTTTCTTTATCCCACTGCATTATTGAGTCTAGCTCCAGAGGAACATTTCTACAGTGTATAATCATTATCTATTCTTCTCATTCCTGTGTGGTAAGCCCAAATGTAAGAAATACTGGACTACACCAAGATACCAGCTCTCCATCACCCACTGCCCTTAAAGTGGAAAGCGTGAGAATTCTCCCATTAGTGTGGATGCCAAAGGGCTTCACAACCAAACTCTACACAACCTAAAAGGTAATTCCAGTTTAGAGCATACCACTTTGTGTGTACTTCTAGATCAAGTTACATTTGGGCAGAAAGACCCCCTACTATAATAACCGCTGCCCACACACCATCATTATAGCTGGTTCAAATACACAGTGTCTGGATATCACTATTTCAGAAGTCATAGTGAAGATACCGAGGTCCGACTACTACTGAAGAACATAAAACTATCCAAACATAGAAAACTCTTCCTGACCAAGTGTGATATAAAGGATCATTCATCTGTGCAATGTGTAAACGCCTTCCGTAGTTCGACGAGCCGTAGCGGTCAGGGAGGGGCAGCATTTAGCAGGACACCAGCGTCTGTCAGTGAGGGGGCATGCAATGGACAAAAATACATTGTTACATTCAAGGACTAGATTACACTGTTGGGGAAGGAAGAAAAACAATGCAGAAGGACAAATGAGGGATAGGCTTCATAACCTCCCCATACACATGTAGCAGCATTGCATTCCACGCTTACAGGCAGTCTCATTTTCAAGGCCGTTCACACCAAAGGACACAATATCACTCATATAAAGAGCCCCGACTTCAGCAACTATATACAGAAGCATTATATCTTGTATCAGTCCGATCGCGTCTCCGGTAACGTGGTCCAAGAAGGGAGTCCACTTTAATTATTTAAGGGTTAAATAGCTGAGGTCAGAAATATTTTTAGGATTCCAGCTGTATTCCACAGGCTTCTATAAATTCAGGAGCTATAAGCTTCTGTTTAAAGAAATTAGCCTTTTCTACAGCGACTCCAACAGAACAGGGACCTGCACCACCTGCTGACAAGCGACAACTGGCGGTCGGGAAGAGTTTAATGACCACCTAAATGCCTTGGTTTTTGCCTTCAGAAGCCATAACATTTTTTTTTTTTTTCCATTGACGAGCCCTAGATTTATGCTGTCAAAAAAACAATTCCGGCCAGTTTGGGGGTACAAAACAATTACTATGTAAGTTATGTAATTTATTGTTGCAATGTGAATATAGAAATAAAGCTATTTTCACCTTTTTTTTTGTTTTGCATTTTTATCCCGTTCACATTTCACGCTAAATAAGCTGTTAAATTAATTTGCCGGATTATTATATGCATTGTTTTATTGTTTTTATGTGATGTATGGGCAACAAATTCTATTTTTTGCTAAATAATGACCTTTTTTGGACATTTCTTTAATAATTTTTTTTCCATTTTTTTTTAATCCCATGAAGGGGTAACTTTTTACAACTTTATTTTGTCCTTATAATTTATTAGCATACTCCCATATGGTAATACATTACACCGTGTCACAGGCTGCTGTTAGTACACAGTGTGCCCTAACATCAGGCTTACTAAACAAACAGCCCTGTGGTCCTTTCTAGGTTCCTGTGGCTGACTGCAGAGGGTTCCCCCCCCCAGTCTCTGATGGAAGAGGGGAGTCCCCTATAATCATGCCGCAGTCACGGACCACATCGATGAAGTGGTTAAAAAGCTGGGGTCGGAGTTTCCTCCAATCCCAGCTGTATTCACTAGGCTGCTCTAAGTACAGGAGCTGTTAAACAGCTACTGCAAGAGAATGAGCGCTCTTTGTCATAAGACAGTGGGCGGCCTGGAAGGGGTCAAAACTTACATCAAATCTGCTTGGCTTTTTGGAGATAGACAGACAAATAAAAAAATAAGGAGGCAGCACTGTGATTTTTGAAGAAAGGCTGGGTGCATGGCCTTGAATACTGATCCAATACCCAAAACAAATTATATTTAAAAAAAAAAGGAAAAAAGTGGCAGCACTGGTAAATTCAGTGAAAAAGTAAGTGGATTATATAGATATTTTTTATTAGGAAGTACATGGAACGCTGCGCTGAACGCGAAGGTAATTCATGTAAGTGCAGCATTCAGTTTCGCTCATTATTTTTCCAGAGAAGACGGACAGGAGGTTATGCGTTAGATTGGCTCTGCTCTCCTCCTGTTCCTATCTGTTGAGAAACGAAGAGCAGGAGAAGCAGGACGGCAAGGGAGAATCACAGAACTACAGATCAATACGCCCTGCTAAAGCCGAGAAGCAGAGGTCAGCATCTGTGCATGCACATTCAGCTTCACGATTGCCCATGGGTGGACGGAACCAGAGGCAACTGAAAAACTGACTCTGCCATTAACATTACACGGACAAATTATTTTCAATAAATGTATTTTACAATATTGATATTTGCATGTACAGACACTAAACGTAAAATGTAAACCAGGCTATGGGTATGTTCACACAGAGTTTTTTGACGCGGAAACCGCGCCGCAAAACTTGACAAAAACCGGCCGAAAATGCCTCCCATTGATTTCAATGGGGGGGCGGAGGCGGTTTTCTCCCACGAGTGGTAAAACCGGCTCGCGGGAGAAAGGAGTGACGTGCCCTATCTTTGAGCAATTACGCCTCTGACCTCCCATTGCCATCAATGGGAGGCATAGAAAGCGTATTTCGCTGCGTTTTATGCCCGTGGCGCTCAATGGCCGCAGGCGCAAAACGCAGCAAAAATCGGTGTGCAGGCAGAGGAATATCTGCCTCATACTTCCAAACTGAATTTTGAGGCAGATTTTCCGCCTGCAAAAAACTCTGTGTGAACCCGGCCTAAATAAAACAAACTGACAATTGTTGAATTATCTTGGTTCAATGCAACCTGTTAATTATTATTATTTTAAAGAGAACCCGTCACCTCTCCTGACATGTAAATACTTGTATTCCCCATAAATTACCCATTCTGGAGAAGCTTTTCTTATAAGGGTATGTTCACACGCTTAGCAAAAAACGTCTGAAAATATGGAGCTGTTTTCAAGGGAAAAGAGCTCCTGATTTTCAGACTTTTTACACGCCATTTATCGAAAATGAGGCGGAAAAAAACACCCTGTCGAAACAGAAAGCCGAATTTCCCATTGAAATCAATGGGCAGATGTTTGGAGGCGATCGGCTTCAGATTTTTCAGCGTTGTGCCGTCCCTGTTATTCCTCCTAGAAATGTATGAATATATTGATAACTAGGTGTTACCAGTTGTCAATTCAGTCATACATTTCTAGGAGGAATAACAAAGGAATGGCACAATCTAGAGTTATAAGAAAAGATACTCCAGAATTGTTATTTTACTAAAATAGACATGTCACAAGAGGTGACAGGTCCTTTTTAAAGTATCACAATAGGAAATAGTATGTTTATTCTAATATATATATATATATATATATATATATATATATATGCACTGAACCACTTATGCAATACACTGCCAATGTGCACCACCTAGATAATAATCTTTAATTTATATAGCGCCAACATATTCTGCAACACTATACAATTGAGGGAACATGTACAGACAAATTTAGACTTTACATAGTGACAAAACAGTTAAGAGTAAGGTCCCTAACTCGCAAGAGCTTATAATCTATGAGCAAATCAGTAAGCGAGCAAATAAACACGTGAATGCCCAAGTATTTTAAGCATGGCTTGTAATGATACAAAGCACACAGGGCCTCATTTACCAAAACAGACCGGGTCACCCAGAGCGACCACAGGTCATCACAGGTTTAGAAATGACAGCGGATTTCTTATTGGCTGCTATATGAGGAACAAGGCCAGTTTTCCTCTTAGACAGTTTTGATAAGTGATGACGACAGTTACAGCTCCGTAAAGCATTGTAAATCTGTGTTATGTATACATTTTATCGTTAAAGTAAAAGCAACCGGCGGTCTGGGCCCTTCTACATACAGCTGCTCCATGATATCATAGTGGAGGTCCTGACAATGCAGATACGGGATATCCTGACAGACTTCCCATGTGGGTCTGCAGTCTAATCCCTGGAATCAGCTAGCTGGGATAAGGATAGGGAGGCAGACACCTTATCCCCAGGGGAAAGAATAGAACTGTGCAGGTAAAATCGGATTCACGTGCCCTCCCGATATCGAGAGACTGTTTGGAAACATTGTGGTCCAATAACGGTGGGCAGCTTTATCACCCCTGCAATATCTTCCTTCTTTCTTAGTTTAAGGGCGCACGCACACGACCGTTGTGGTGTGCACGGCCCATGATTTGCGTAGGGTCATTTCAAAAACGCACATGCAAAATGACACCAAATGAAATGCGCTACTAAAAATGCCTTACAAAGCGTTTTTTGATGCCGTTTAAATTGCCAGAAAAATTCTGTGTGGGAAGGAGGACTAAAGGCAGCTCATCACGGCCAGATTTTCTGCCAGGTAAACGGGTGCATATCGACAATACAGCATGTCAATTGGCCCTCGTTTGCTCCATTTAAATGGAGCAATGAATGAAGTTTGTGGGGACGGAAGATCGTTTGGAGTCGAACATTTTGTATCTCGTTGGGCAGCACATCCTGTTTACATGGGAATATGTGCTGCAGAAAAACACCAATTTTTTGGGCCGCCTAAAAGATCCCATCAGCCAACAATAAGTGTTTGCTTGTTTGTCGACTAATCACTGCCAAGGCAATAATGTACGCACTAAATGTCTGAGCTGTCCTACCATCTAAGACCTCATGCATGTGGCACAGAGGCTGTATTGTGGCACACAGAGTCCCGTACTATGGAGCCGCATAGGACTTAGTGTGCCAGTGTACAATGGTCTGTCAGATGCCATATGTATGAAGCTATTCTCCCCTAGAAGCATACAGCAGAAAGCTCCATACATACATCTGATGGAGAATTGTGTCTCAGTCATATGAAGATACAGTAACGGCTCCATGCACTTCTATGGGTGCCCTATAATGCCTCTGTACTAGAAAGGACCCGTGTTCATAAAGCCTAACCAAAAATCAGACAACCAGAATAACACAAACTACCTAGACAAGCATTAGAAAGGACATGCCATTCTCTTCAGCATATCTACCGGTTTAAACTGAATTGCTAAAAATGTGCCCTACTGTACACTAGAAACAAGGACATTTAGTCCCTAATAAACAGGATTTGTTAAATCTACAGCTTTGTAAACAAGGCAGAAAAAAACCCATAATGAGTATGTTAGAAACCTAGCCTCTGTGTTTGACAATGCACATTCTACAGAGCAACATGTTTAGATCTAAATATTGCCACCATATGAAGCAATTAAAAAAACAAAAAACTGATTTGATGTTGTAAAAACAATACATATACCTTACGCTTCAACCTATCTATAAGAAAACAATACTAGGAAACACAGTACGCCATGAGCAGGAAAAGACCCCCTTCCTGTATGTTTGCTCACAGCTGATAAGACGACTCAGCTTCCTTGTTCCTCTGCTGTCTCTTTTAATAATGAACAAAGGCACAATATGGATACAAAAGCCTAGTACAGCCTTGTTCACTCATGGCAGTCGTGATGCCACTACTTTTTCTCTTTAGGATCCACTCTTAAAATTAACATTGCACAATGTGGACTACAGCTTCCTTATATAGCGGTCATATAGGGCAATATATTCTATGGTCAAAGTGATATATATATATATATAATTTGCATTATAATAGGCGCACACATACGTTGTGAATATATTCATTAGCATGTTGTCTATGTATAAAATTATTGAACTATTCACACAACAGATTCCCGGCCGTCACACGGCCGCAGTAGGAACAATAGACCCCGGCTATCCACACGGCCGATTTTTTTGGGCCGCCAAAAGGTACATGCCCTATTTTGGGCCCTATGGGGCCGTGTAAAGCACGGCTGCCACTCGGATGTGATCCGAGTGACGGCCAAGCCTTCTACCACTCGTTCGTCCTCTTCTCCTCACAGTCCGAAGTGCATGTGAGGAGGAGGTATTTTTTTTTTTGCTCCCTGTAGGAGCGGAATCCCTAAACCCCTGCCACAGCGTTGCCGAAGCCGTGGTCAAGGATTCCAATACAGGAGAAGTATATGGACAGTCACGTCAGGGACTTCTCCTGGCACGGTCCCCTACTCCTGAAACGGAATCCCTGGCACTGTGGCTGGAGTATCCACTCCAGGAGAAGTCCCTGACTTCACTGTCCATATAAGGACACAGTGACGTCAGGGACTTCTGAAGCGGAATCCTCCGCGCTGTGGCCGGTGTTTCCACTCCAGGAGAAGTCCTTGACTTCACTCTCCATATATGGACATTGAAGTCAAGTACTACCATAGATGCCCAGATGTCTGACCATACCCAGCAAATTATGTCATATGTGCATATCCCGACTCCCCCAATGGGGTTACCAGCATCATGACTGAACTCTACACTTTTTTTTTCTATAAAGGCAACAAAACCAGTTCATAGCATGAGTATTGTGACCATGCTTCTCTCCTCCACGCAGAGCCAGATTCAAGCTTAAAGAGGCTCTGTCACCAGATTTTGCAACCCCTATCTGCTATTGCAGCAGATCGGTGCTGCAATGTAGATTACAGTAACGTTTTTATTTTGAAAAAACGAGCATTTTTGGCCAAGTTATGACCATTTTCGTATTTATGCAAATGAGGCTTGCAAAAGTCCAAGTGGGCGTGTTGAAAAGTAAAAGTACAACTGGGCGTGTATTATGTGCGTACATCGGGGCGTGTTTAGTACTTTTACTAGCTGGGCGTTGTGTATAGAAGTATCATCCACTTCTCTTCAGAACGCCCAGCTTCTGGCAGTGCAGACACAGCCGTGTTCTCCAGAGATCACGCTGTGACGTCACCTCCCCAGGTCCTGCATCGTGTCAGACGAGCGAGGACACATCGGCACCAGAGGCTACAGTTGATTCTGCAGCAGCATCGGCGTTTGCAGGTAAGTCGATGTAGCTACTTACCTGCAAATGCTGATGCTGCTGCAGAATCAACTGTAGCCTCTGGTGCCGACACGATGCAGGACCTGTGAGTGACGTCACAGATCTGCACTGCCAGAAGCTGGGATTTCTGAAGATAAGTGGATGATACTTCTCGTCAGAACGCCCAGCTAGTAAAAGTAGTAAACACGCCCCGATGTACGCACATAATACACGCCCAGTTGTACTTTTACTTTTCAACACGCCCAGTTGTACTTTTGCGAGCCTCATTTGCATAAATACGAAAATGGTCATAACCTGGCCAAAAATGCTCGTTTTTTAAAAATAAAAACGTTACTGTAATCTACATTGCAGCGCCGATCTGCTGCAATAGCAGATAGGGGTTGCGAAATCTGGTGACAGCTATGATTAAGGACCCCAGTGGTCTGAAACGCGTAAGCGTGGTCCCGGGATTATTGTTTTATCCCAATTTTTTTTAAATGACCCAATAAAAATCGAATTTTTTATATTTAAGTGCTGGATCTGCCTTTTCTACACACTATTTTTGTTTCTACAACCTGCTGTCGACACAGGATCAAGTTCAGGAGGATTTACGAGCACCCACAGCTTTCTGGATTTTTTATGTCTACATTGCTTTACAAAACGCATTGGAAAAACGCAATTTAAAATGAAGGATATGAGGTGAGCAAAACTTTTGGTAAACTTTTTTCACTTTACATCTCTAGATATGGTTGGATTTCATCAAATTAAACACGACACTGTAGAGTGTAAACCCAGCCCACACAAACACATGCTGCTACAGAAGTGGCAGTGCCCAGCCAGGCTCCTAGGTGATACCTGCCGGTGCTATGGTTGCACCATACAATCCTCCCGTCTTATCAGTGGGAAGCTACTATATACTAAAGAAAGCAGCTCTGGGAAGCTCATAGTATGAGCTCAAATGAGCCATTAGCATAAGAGAGCCTGTTATTTTATGAGCTCTCTCCTGAGCAAGCGGGGCACAGGGAGACAGATTTTCTTCTTTATACATTCCTATCAGTTTTGCATAAAATGCCAATTCTCTCATGACTAGATCGCTCCAACATGTTTTCTGGTGGGTGTTTTGAGACAGTGGAAATACATTAATCTAAATTACAAATGGCTGTCGTGAAATATTCCAAAAAACACCTCACCATTAATGCACAGCTTATTCCAGAAGATGGCGTGCCCTAAATGGCACACTGTGCCCATGGCTTAGTTATCCAGACCACTAAAACTGTAGTACGGCACCTCTGCTATAACCCATGTCCGTGTTGTAGGAGTTAAATGTACTTATGTTGTCATTCATGTTTAACCGTTTAATGTACGGTTGAGGCAAACGGTCAACTTCACAAACAGGACCGAATGATTTTATGAGACAGGCATAATATAGAATCTGTATGATTAGATCAAGGTATCAGCCATGAAACCTTCAAATTCAGCTCAGAACGCTAAAATCGAATGGTCAATGTCCCAAACAAAAGAATGATTGAATCACCTAACAGAAGAGAATAAAAATTGCAAAGTTACACAATGCCTTCTAAGCACACAGTTCAGTTACATAGCGGAGAGAGTCCGTGTTCACTCCTATGTGGAGGGCTCTACTCATGAACACTACACAAAACGTTCCCTACTTTGTTTCCTGCATTCTGCAAACCAAGGAGTGTGACTATAGGGATTCTTATCAGGATTAGTGACAGGAAGCCCAGACTAATGTCTGCATCTATGATCACTACTTTTCCACCTCTCCTAAATTCAGACAGAATCCACTGCAATTCCACAAGCAAAGCATGTGAATTGGGCGCTTACAAAAATCCACACGGAATGATTATCGGGCCATGGATTTTCTAATTTGCAGCATGTTTATTATTTTCACGGATTCCGTGCTAAAAAACTGCACATTGCCACTGATCATCAATGGAGCCGATCAGCACGTGAATCCGCAGCACAAACGCAATTTTCTCTTAAATATTCACAGCAGATTTGCTTTAGCAAATCATAACCATGTGACCAAGGCCTAACGTTAGCAACTCTTTCTAAACTTTTAAGCGTCATATGAAATTTATCTGGATTTTGGCCTGGGCCTACACCAGACTGGTCACATGACAGAAACAGTAAAGAGCCATTAAAGAAAAAAAATGTGTGGGGCTTAGTGTGAGGGGCCACCCAAAATATAAGCTATAAACACAGAAAAGTGGGTAAATCAATTCTCCAGAGTGAGCCGTTCAAGGAAGCTTCTCCAGGCCTGAATGATTCACAAGGCAGGAGGAGAAAGGCTGTGTGGTGGTGATGGTTGTTGTTTACTTTATCATTTTGATACGAAGATGAAATGAGCCTCTGAAAACTCAATGGCAATTCAGAACTACGAGTATTTAAGGGGGTTTTCTTTTGTTATTTAAACAATTTAGAAGTAGTCACAGTCAATATATATATACATACACACACACACACAAGTGTTATAAGCTTTGAGTTCTGTCTGTGGCGCTCTTTATCACCACAGGAAAATAAAATTTAGCAGCATAATGTGTCTTTGTGTGAGACTACAGTCAGTGTCTTTTAGTACAGAAATGGCATTCATGTGAACTGCTAGAGAACGTACCGGCGCCCCTTAGTGGTTTAAAACCCAAAGCTGTCCTATAAAGTTCAGTTCCATGCAGGGTTTTTCCCCGGCCTCCAGTGTTATTGTTGCACATTCCTGGAAGTTTTAAGTTCCCCCCTCCTTTTACACATAGATTCCTCCAGCCTACACCGGCCAAATGTGCAAAAACAGGAAGAGCAACCAAGCCCTTTAAACAGCCTGAGCCTGGCATCAGGTTACACCAACCACAGGCAACAGCTGATCCTAAACTGGAGGGAAGTCCATATTTTATCAACATCCAAATTAACTTTAGAACCAAGTCGCCAATTTTATAAAAGTACATACTCTTCTAGACGAATAGCAAAGTAGCAAGACAGGATAACAAGTGACAAGGAGCTAGAGAGGGGAAAACAAGGCAGTAAACTGTAGAAATACCAGAACTACTATCACTCCAGGCTAGAAATGACTGCTGGGGCCCAGCCTGAACCATGGCCTAAACTCAAGAGGGACACAAGGGCAAAAAGTTCTAACTACTAACTCAACCCGAGGGGAACATCTGAAACCCTGAAATAGATCTTGGCTGTAAGCAGTTAGAGCGTCTTGTTCTAGAAAGGACACCAAGTGTCTGCTGTATTACTCGGGATGTTCTATGGGCCCAGTGACTACCACTTGCCTCCGCCTCCAGGTATGGAAGCAGGGCATGATATATTTACACTTCAATGTGATTTACTGTACGCTTTGTCACAAGCTGCCCACTGCTGGCACCGCCACCTCCAAGGCAGCACACACATTTGTTTGTCTGTGTACCAGAGTCCACTGCCCACGTTCAGGCCTAACTAACGCTACAGTCCAATGTGTTCTGTTTACTCACAACATTTGCTGTGATAAATCAATAGGCTCTTCAATACAAAGCCTGGCGAGGTATCATCTCTGCACATACAGGGAGAAAGGAATCCCTCCCCAGGCCGTGTCTACTTCCTTCTAAAACACTAGTCACATGGAGGGAACTGCTTTTAGTTTACAGCATTTAGAATTAAGAGAAAACAAATAGACGGCTCTCTCCTTTATGCCAGGGCCCATGGGGCAGTGAAATGAAAGGTCTACTGCAATGTTTGCCCAACAAATATTTACACATTAACTTTTGTCTGACCAACAGCTGCAAAAACTACAAAGTGAGCACCCCCTGCTCAGAAGAAAAGGGGCAGCAGCTGCACGTGAACGCGAGCGACTTCAGTGGAGTCAGAATTCTGATGCTAGTGCCATGGAAATGTGTTGTGTAAAGGAATTCTAGTCCGCTCATCCTCTATGTTCTTCTGTCCTGAAGTTCTGGCCATAGAACATCTCTGTATACTTGTAGTCATACCCAGTGACCCCCTGAACTTTGCTACTTGCACCCTCAAATCTACTGGGACACACAGTGGACAGCTGTAACCCCTGACGACACCACTGTTTTTATGATCACATCTAAACAGTTGAAGGTGTGAGGATAAAACTGGAAATGAACAGTCCTTCAACTAGTGAAATGGAATCAATGTGTGGCTGCAAGCGCCTCATCGCAGCCATAGATTTACAATTGTCACCCAGCAGTATCTTCACATAGACTACAAGAACCTCTGATCATCTGAGTGTACAAAATGACAAGACAATAAAACCTCTGTTCTCTCCAGCTGCCAGATCAATACAGATCCAAGAATTACACTCCCAGACATTACCATTTCTATAGGTTCATATACTGACCACAACGTGTCCTCTACCTCAGAAAACATGCAACAGAATAGAGCAAACACTAAGGATATTTACAAATATATTACTACTGAGCTGCCACATGTTTTGGTGCCAACTAAGGGCAGCAAACGGATGTTACAGCAGACAAATCAAAGAACAGCTATAGTTAGCCTGTCGTCCCATTCGCTAGCAATGCAATGCGCCTGGACTAAGATCCAGGCTCAGCTGAGGCATCTAGAGGGGTTCAGATGTGGGCACAATCCCGCAGCCATGGGTTATTTGTAAATAATATTGGATTAAAGAGATTCCTGGTACAGTGCGCTCATCCTGGAAATAGATATAGCCCTGCAATGTAATACTAGAGCAGCCTCCCCTCCCCCTATTTACAGGCCTCCCAGCCATCTATATACACAGGCCACTGTATATTGTACTGCCAGCCATCTATATACACAGGCCACTGTATATTGTACTGCCAGCCATCTATATACACAGGCCACCTATATTGTACTCCCAGCCATCTATATACACAGGCCACTGTATACTGTACTCCCAGCCATCTATATACACAGGCCACTGTATACTGTACTCCCAGCCATCTATATACACAGGCCACTATATATTGTACTGCCAGCCATCTATATACACAGGCCACTGTATATTGTACTCCCAGCCATCTATATACACAGGCCACTATATATTGTACTGCCAGCCATCTATATACACAGGCCACTGTATATTGTACTCCCAGCCATCTATATACACAGGCCACTGTATATTGTACTGCCAGCCATCTATATACACAGGCCACTGTATATTGTACTCCCAGCCATCTATATACACAGGCCACTATATATTGTACTGCCAGCCATCTATATACACAGGCCACTGTATACTGTACTCCCAGCCATCTATATACACAGGCCGCAATATATTGTACTCCCAGCCATCTATATACACAGGCCACTGTATACTGTACTCCCAGCCATCTATATACACAGGCCACTGTATACTGTACTGCCAGCCATCTATATACACAGGCCACTGTATACTGTACTGCCAGCCATCTATATACACAGGCCACTGTATACTGTACTCCCAGCCATCTATATACACAGGCCACTGTATATTGTACTCCCAGCCATCTATATACACAGGCCACTGTATATTGTACTCCCAGCCATCTATATACACAGGCCACTGTATATTGTACTCCCAGCCATCTATATACACAGGCCACTGTATATTGTACTCCCAGCCATCTATATACACAGGCCACTGTACTCCCAGCCACCTATATACACAGGCCGCTATATATTGTACTCCCAGCCATCTATATACACAGGCCACTGTATATTGTACTCCCAGCCATCTATATACACAGGCCACTGTATACTGTACTTCCAGCCATCTATATACACAGGCCACTGTATACTGTACTTCCAGCCATCTATATACACAGGCCACTGTATACTGTACTCCCAGCCATCTATATACACAGGCCACTGTATACTGTACTCCCAGCCATCTATATACACAGGCCACTGTACTCCCAGCCATCTATATACACAGGCCACTGTATATTGTACTCCCAGCCATCTATATACACAGGCCACTGTATATTGTACTCCCAGCCATCTATATACACAGGCCACTGTATACTGTACTCTCAGCCATCTATATACACAGGCCACTGTATATTGTACTGCCAGCCATCTATATACACAGGCCACTGTATACTGTACTCCCAGCCATCTATATACACAGGCCACTGTATATTGTACTCCCAGCCATCTATATACACAGGCCACTATATATTGTACTCCCAGCCATCTATATACACAGGCCACTGTATATTGTACTGCCAGCCATCTATATACACAGGCCACTGTATACTGTACTCCCAGCGATCTATAAACACAGGCCACTGTATATTGTACTGCCAGCCATCTATATACACAGGCC
Organism: Rhinoderma darwinii; assembly: GCF_050947455.1. NCBI lineage: Eukaryota > Metazoa > Chordata > Amphibia > Anura > Rhinodermatidae > Rhinoderma > Rhinoderma darwinii. Next base: position 280,503,551 of record NC_134690.1, on the reverse strand, counting down.
ACTGTATATTTTACTCCCAGCCATCTATATACACAGGCCACTGTATACTGTACTCCCAGCCATCTATATACACAGGCCACTGTATATTGTACTGCCAGCCATCTATATACACAGGCCACTGTATACTGTACTCCCAGCCATCTATATACACAGGCCACTATATATTGTACTCCCAGCCATCTATATACACAGGCCACTGTATATTGTACTGCCAGCCATCTATATACACAGGCCACTGTATATTGTACTCCCAGCCATCTATATACACAGGCCACCTATATTGTACTCCCAGCCATCTATATACACAGGCCACTGTATACTGTACTCCCAGCCATCTATATACACAGGCCACTGTATACTGTACTCCCAGCCATCTATATACACAGGCCACTGTATACTGTACTCCCAGCCATCTATATACACAGGCCACTGTATACTGTACTCCCAGCCATCTATATACACAGGCCACTGTATACTGTACTCCCAGCCATCTATATACACAGGCCACTGTATACTGTACTCCCAGCCATCTATATACACAGGCCACTGTATACTGTACTCCCAGCCATCTATATACACAGGCCACTGTATACTGTACTCCCAGCCATCTATATACACAGGCCACTGTACATTGTACTCCCAGCCATCTATATACACAGGCCACTGTATATTGTACTCCCAGCCATCTATATACACAGGCCACTATATATTGTACTGCCAGCCATCTATATACACAGGCCACTGTACATTGTACTCCCAGCCATCTATATACACAGGCCACTGTATATTGTACTGCCAGCCATCTATATACACAGGCCACTGTACTCCCAGCCACCTATATATACAGGCCACTATATATTGTACTCCCAGCCATCTATATACACAGGCCACTGTATATTGTACTGCCAGCCATCTATATACACAGGCCACTGTATACTGTACTCCCAGCCATCTATATACACAGGCCACTGTATATTGTACTCCCAGCCATCTATATACACAGGCCACTGTACATTGTACTCCCAGCCATCTATATACACAGGCCACTGTATATTGTACTCCCAGCCATCTATATACACAGGCCACTATATATTGTACTGCCAGCCATCTATATACACAGGCCACCGTATATTGCATTCCCAGCCCCCTCTCTTCATTGCATCACAAGTTTGGTAAGCACCAGATAAAGCCACATTCCAGCAGGTCACATGGTCAGCACATTGGCAGGGGCGCTGCATGGGTGGGGAGGGCTCTCAGATGGAAACCGAACTCTGCCAGGCTTTCCAGCCATCTAATGCCAGGCAGCGCTGAATTGGAGCACAGACCTGACTATTAGAACTATGCTCCCTGTGCTAGGGGAGCTGCTGCAACTTGTAGGTGAAGTTCGTGTCAGTAAATAGTAGTAGGCGTCAGTAAACGCAGTGTAAGGCAGAAACGCCATGTGTATGCCTGTGTGCGTGTGTATGTGGATATCCGTCCTGTACCTTCATCCAGGAGCCGCTCCAGGTGGTTAAATATCCCGCAGAAGTTGGGCAGGCTGCTCATGAGCTTCTTGTCGTTCATTAGCTGCATCAGATAGTCTGGGGTCGGCTTGGGTTTTTCCTTTGTTTCCATTTCCCCCACCATTATCCACTATCTCAGGAGAATAGAACACTAATAACAATAATGATGACAGAAACCTGGACGTGTTGAGAGGACGAGCGAGGTTGTAGCCCCAGCACGGCAGCAGAACAATAACGAAACTTCGACAGAGCCCAGACCAAGAGCCGCACTTTCCTTATTCCGCCCCCGGGTGTCCACACACATGAACGGCGATCACATTAAGAGCGGGGGGTGCGAGGGGGGACAGGAGCTCTCCCCTCCGGGTGAAAGTGGTGGTACGGTCTCCCCAGGCTCCCGCGCTCCTCAGTCTATATACAGGGACAGATGGGAGGACACTGGTCTTCCCTCTCAACAGGGCTATGGAGCACAGTGGCCGGGCTGCTGTCTGGTTACCACCGTCGCCTCCTCCTGCCGCTCAGCTCCCGCCTCTCCCCGCTTTCCAGTCAGCACAATGCCTCCTCTCTTTCTTTCTTCCCTGTTCGTATACGTCCCTATAGCCGGCTCTTAGGCTGCGCTGTGTCTGCCGCTTCTCCTCTATAGGAGTTTGCTTCAGTTGAGGCAACAGAGAGAGGAAGAGGCGGCGGGGCGGAGAGTGCAGAGGATAGGAGGACAGGAGAAGGAGGGAGCCGAGGAGGAGTCACATACGGAGGAAGGGGGAGCCCTCCGTGGTGACTGTGGCTGGGAAGGAGGGGCACACGCCAGTCTTCTGCTCATCAAGCTGAATAAATCACGTCCCTCATGTGCCCAGAGTGATGGAGCTCGGATACACTTGGTGCGGGCTGGCATATTCTGCCCCAACGGAGGGGCTCTCCCTTGCGTTCTCTCTGCGGGGAAGGGGTGCTGGGCTCTCGTTACTAATGGTCGTTAGTCAATCATCATGCCCAATATGTAGAGTGTGTGGTTGCCTGGCATGCTGCAGGATGGCAAGGCACAGTAAGAGCAGCACCCTGTTCTCCATGTGATGAGTAAAGTAGGTGAAGGATCACCCTGTCCTGCCCCTGCCTGATCTGGGCAGCACTGCAGGCTAAAGGTCTACAGCCTATTGCCCGGCTCTATGATTTATAAATGGCTGTCCCGGCCACTATTTCTACATCGTCTTGGAATATTATTCATTACTTGTCATTTTATGTTTCCTTTTGTGTATTTTTTACTTTATATTGTGTTACTTTAAACTTTTATCAGAAGACCTTGGACGCTATGACACCCTCATTGACTTTTATTACATATGTCCATGGTGACCTACGTTATTTATACACCCACGTCTAGACATATAATGAACATTGACGCCCACGGGAGCTGTGGCTGCCCATAGGACCTCCTACTTGGTATTTTAGCTCCGTTAACATTTTTGAATAATAACGGATCAGTTGGACAAGCTCCTTTAGGGTATGTTCACACATGGCAGATTTGTTGCAGAAATTTCTGCAAGTATCTCATTCATCTGACTGTCTAAATTCATTCATGCTTCAGTAACAACCCCATTCACATTTATGGAATGGATTTTCAAGTCTCAGAAATGTCTGCAACAAATCAAGCACATGTGAATAGACTCTTTTACCCGGGTTGGTTATGGTGTGAAATATCATGATATCAAGTTACAGTTCGCAATCATAGGCCAGTGTAAACGTGAGCAGCGATTGCACGATCCGCAAGAAATTTCTTGTTTGTCGTTGATTGCATGTTTCGTGATGGCCTAAAAATGATAATTTGTCGTCAGGATATCCCTACATGTAAGCAATCTCAAAATCGATCGTATTCATGGGAAAAGCTGATCATTGTTACATATAAATTCATGTCTTTCAAACGTTAAAGACTCGCTATATCGTCGATTGGCACTCATTTTTACAAATTTATCTTCACGTGTAAAAGGACCCTTAACCCTTTCAAGACCGAGCTCATTTTGACCTTCATGACCAGCCCCATTTTCTCAAATCTGACGTGTCAATTTATGTGTTAATAACTGGAATGCTTTTGCCTATCCAAGCGATTCTGAGATTGTTTTCTCGTGACATATTGTACTTTATGTTAGTGGAAAAATTTGATCAATAAATTCATTGCTTATTTGTGAAAAACACCAAAATTTTGAGAACATTTGCAAAAATTATGATTTTTCTCATTTTAAATGTATCTGCTTGTAAAACAGATAGTAATACCACACAAAATAGTTACTATTTTACATATTCCATATGTCTACTTTATATTTGCATTGTTTTTTGAACATTATTTTATTTTTCTAGGACGTTACACGGCTTAGAACTTTAGCAGCAATTTCTCACATTTTCAAGAAAATTTCAAAAGGCTATTTTTACAGGGGCCAGTTCAGTTCTGAAGTGGCTTTGAGGGCCTTATGTACTAGATAGACCCCATAAATCACCCCATATTAAAAACTGCACCCCTCAAAGTATTCAAAACAGCATTCAAAAAGTTTCTTAACCCTTTAGGCGCTTCACAGGAATTAAAGCAAAGTACAGGTGAAATTTACAAATTTTATTTTTTTTGCTGAAATTCATTTGTAATACATTTTTTTCTGTAACACAGAAGGTTTTACCCGAGAAATGCAACTCAATATTTATTGCCCAGATTCTGCAGTTTTTAGAAATATCCCACATGTGGCCCTAGTGTGATAATGGACTGAAATACAGGCCTCAGAAGCTTCAAACCTGACGTGTTACTTTATGTGGTAATAACTCCGGAACGCTTTTACCTATCCAAGCGATTCTGCGATTGTTTTCTCGTGACATATTGTACTTGATGTTAGTGAAAAAAAATGGTTGATAAATTCAGTATTTATTTGTGAAAAACACCAAAATTTAGAGAAAATTTGTGAAAATTAGCATTTTTCTTAATTTAAATATATATGCTTGTAAGACAGATAGTAATACAACACAAAATAGTTACTAGTTAACATCCCCCATATGTCTACTTTATGTTTGCTTTGTTTTTTGAACGTCCTTTTATTTTTATAGGACGTTACAAGGCTTAGAACTTTAGTAGCAATTTCTCACATTTTCAAAAAAATTTCAAAAGGCCATTTTTTCATGGACCAGTTCAGTTCTGAAGTGGCTTTGAAGGCCTTATGTATTAGAAAGTCCCCATAAATCACCCCATTTTAAAAACTGCACCCCTCAAAGTATTCAAAACAGCATTCAAAAAGTTTCTTAACCCTTTAGGCGTTTCACAGGAATTAAAGCAATATAGACGTGAAATGTACTAATTACATTTTTTTTTGCCAAAATTAATTTGTGATAAAAAAAATTTGTACCACAGAAGGTTTTAGCCAAGAATTGCAACTCAAAATGTATTACCCTGATTCTACAGTTTTTAGAAATATCCTACATGTGGCCCTAGTGTCCTCTTGGACTGAAACACGGACCTCAGAAGCAAAGGAGCACCTAGAGGATTTTGGGGCCTCCTTTTTTTAGATTATATTTTAGACACCATGTCAGGTTTGAAGAGGTCTTGTGGTGCCCAAACAGTGGAGACCCCCCAAAAGTGACCCCATTTTGGAAACTACACCCCTCGGGGAATTTATCGAGGGGTATAGTTAGCATTTTAACCCCACAGGTTTTTTGCTAAAATTATTGGAAATAGTCTGTAAAATTGAAAGTCCACCTTTTTTCTGAAAAAACGTAGACATTTTTAATTTTTACTAGGAATAAAGGAGAAAAAGAACCACAAAATTTGTAAAGCAACTTCTCTCGATTACGGGAATACCGCATATGTGGTAATAAACTGCTGTTTGGACCCACGGCAGAGCCCAGAAGGGAAACAGCGCCATTTGTATTTTGGAGCACAAATTTTGCTGGAATGATTTTCGGTGCCATGTCGCGTTTGCAACGTCCTGGAGGTACCAAAACAGTGGAAACCCCCCAAATGCGACCCCATTTTAGAAAGTACACCCCTCAAGGAATTTTCCTAGGGGTATAGTGAGCATTTTGACCACACAGGTTATTTGCAGAATTTAGTGGAATTCGGCCATGAATATGAAAATCTACTTTTTTTCTGAAAAAACTTAGACATTTTTAATTTTTGCTAGGAATAAAGGAGAAAAAGAACCACAAAATTTGTCAAGAAACTTCTCCTGATTATGGGAATACCTCATATGTGGTAATAAACTGCTGTTTGGACCCACGGCAGGGCTCAGAAGGGAAGTAGTGCCATTTGGCTTTTTGAGAACAGATTTTGCTGGAATGGTTTTCGGTGTTATGTCACGTTTACAGAGCCACTGAGGTGCCAGTACAGTGGAAACTCCCAAAAAGTTACACCATTTTGGAAACTACACCCTGAAAGTATTCATTTAGGGGTATAGTGATTATGTTGACCATGTCGTTTTTTTTAGCTAGAATTACGGGAGAGGATAAAACTGAAGGAGCGCCTTGTGGCTTTTTGGGCCTAGTTAGATGAATTCCAGGCACAATTTATTTGCAGACTTTCTGAAGTGACTGAGCAGAAAACACTCCTTCAGTATTCATCTAGGGGTATAATGAAGCATTTAGTTTTTCAGTATTCATCTAGGGGTATAATGAAGTATTTAGTTTTTCAGTATTCATCTAGGGGTATAATGAAGTATTTAGTTTTTCAGTATTCATCTAGGGGTATAATGAAGTATTTAGTTATTTTTTTAGGTTTAATTCCAATTCATAAATGGGCAATAATGTACTAGTATTCATCTAGGGGTATAATGAAGTATTTCGGTTTTTTTTTAGGTTAAATTCCAATTCATAAATGGGCAATAATGTACCGGAAATAGGGATGAAAGGCCAAAAATGGGTAAAAAAAAAAGTAGAGAGTAAGTCATAAAATTAATAATTTAGGGAGGAATGGTAGGCGCGAAAACAGTCCTTGATACACAATCCTGGCTTATCAGGACAAGTCTCACACTGATAGCCCGTGTCTTTTCGCATTCCGTTTTTATAACAGACGCGACATTTTTTGTATGGTCTTCTCTTTTTCTCAGTGGGGGGCACTTCACTTGGGAAGTGCTGCCCTGATACAATTCTGCTGGCCTCGCTATGGGATGTACTTGCAGCCTCTTCTGCTCGGTCTTTGAAAAGTAGTTGCTTTATTACTTTTTCCTGGTATTCAAGATACCCTGACTTCCTATAAATAATAAAAGAATTGTACAGCGCTGTTTGTATGAGGTGCACTGCAGTCTTCTTGTACCATACGCGGGACTTCCTCATTGCGTTGTATGGCTGTAGCATTTGATCTGCCTGGTCTACGCCACCCATGTGCTGGTTATATTCCTGTATACACACAGGCTTGAGGGCGGTGGCATTACGCCCTCTTACTGGAACAGGGGTGCTGCTGTCCCCATGAATGGACGTGATGATAAAAACATCTTTTTTTATCCCTAAATTTGGTCACCATCACAGTCCCATTAGACAATGACCTGCTATCACCATGTCTCAGTTTCTGGTCGACCAAATTTTTTGGGAGGCCCTTTTGTTTCCTCCGTATTGTGCCACAGGCGACTGTATTTTTATCAAATAGGCAGTGGAACAGTGGGACGCTAGTATAGATATTATCTATATAAAGGTTATAACCTTTATCTAGCAGAGGGTACAAAAGGTCCCACACAATTTTGCCGCTTATATTGAGGACAGGGGGACACTCTGTTGGGCAGATTTGGGAGTCTTTTCCCTCGTAAATTCGAAATCTGTGAGTGTACCCACTTTCACTCTCACAGAGCTTATAAATTTTGATCCCGTATTTTGCCCTTTTACTTGGCAAGTATTGCCTAAATCTTAGCCTTCCTTTGAAGAGCACGAGTGACTCCTCTATGGCAATATTTTTATTAGGGGTGTATGCGTCTGAAAATTTTTCACTCAGAAGTGAAATGAGCGGCCTAATTTTAAATAATCTGTCCTGGTTGGGGTCACCAGGTGGAGGGCACTGGCTGTTGTCAGTGTAATGGAGGAATCTCAATATTGCCTCAAACCGAGTTCTCACCATTACAGCCCTGTACATTGGGGTAGCATACAGAACGTCGGTCGACCAGTAGGACCGTATGGTGGGTTTCTTAATAAGCCCCATATTAAGAAGAAGTCCCCAGAACTTTTTAATTTCTGTAGCACATGCTGGATGCCACTTCTGGCCTCTAGCGTAATATGACACGGGGTGACTGGCCAGATACTGTTCGGCATAAATATTTGTTTGGGTGACCATTAGGTTCACCAATTCCTCCGTGAAGAAAATGTGAATTTTTTTTAATTCCATGTACCCAGTGGTATCAATTTTTATTCCTGGGGCAGAAGTGAATTCAGGAATTTGGGGTGAAAAAATATTTGGGGGCACCCAATTGGAGTCACTTGAGTGACTGTCACTCTGCCTACTCCGCCTTTGTGGGGGTTCCTCACTATCGCTAGAGGATGACAAAATAAGGAAGTGTTCCTCATCCTCACTGGCGGTTTCCGTGTCTGTGTCTGAACACAGCATGGTGTAGGCCTCCTCCACAGTGTAATTCTGTTTAGCCATAACTTTATACTTTTTTTAAAATTTTATGACAAATAAAAAAACGACGTCTGAAATGTCGTCAGAAACCTGGTGTATGCGTGTGTATATATGTAAACCTACCTAAGCTACTACTAAATTTTTTTAGATTATTTAAAATTTGAACTTTTTATTTTATGCTAAAACAAAAAATTGCGCCTAAAACGTCAGCGCAGGAAGGGTTAACACTCTTTTTCGGACGTCTGCGTACGATATATATATAGCGTATATTTATTACCTATATATATACTATATAACGTATATATGTATGTATATAATATACACGTGTGTGTGTATATATATATATATATTTTTTTTTTTTTATATATATATATATATATATATCAAATAATCACCTATATATATATCCTACACTACCTATAATTTTTGTTTATTTTTTTTAGATTATTTTTTATTTTTTTTTTTTTTTTTCTTATTTTTTTAACAAACTAAGTAACTAGGCAAAAGGAGAGGGAAGGGGAGGTGGATTGGGGAGCTCTATGGGGTTAAAAAACGGGATTGTGTGCTGTTTTACAATTGTGAGGGGACACACTAAATTCACTCTGGTCCGATCTCCTCAGAACTGTCACAACTGTGACAGAAATGAGGAGATCCGTCACAGAGGAAGGGCGGCAATTCACTTTTCTGCTGTGATTGGTCAGTCTGGAGTGACTGACCAATCACAGCGATCCATGGGGGGGGGAGAGCCGTGATTGGTCCCATCGCCGATAGCTGTGACGCTCAGCTGTCTGTGACAGCTGAAGTTACTGTCCTGTCACCGTTTGTTTACAAGCGGTGACAGTTTAACTGCAGGACGAGAATGCTCATCCTAATGCGGCAACGACCCGCCGCTCAGGACGAGCATTCTCGTCCTGCGTCTTCAACCAGTTAAGGAAGACCTCCAATGGAAACAACTTTCCATGTCTGCATTCCCCTCCTGGCTGTATACCACACTCCACTTCTTTTATGTATCCTGGATTTATCATTTGAACTGCTGCCTTACCTGTGTTTCAGCACACATCACATGACCAGCTAAAGACCATACCATTTCTTTATTCTGGGGGACACTGTAATTATCATACTCTTTAGATTCTCCTAAATAAACTGAAAAACCATAAGTATACAGACCGGGAGGCTGCATTATATTCTTCTGCATTAATCCCTTTTAGTTTGTGATAAAATAAAAAATGATTTTCTTCATCATTCTGCCCTCGCCCCATAATGACAAAGAGAAAACAGAATTTTTTGCAAATTTATTAAAAAATGAAAACTCTAATTTTGCATGGACAGACCCTTTGCTATGACACTTGAAATTTAGCTCTGGGGCCTCCCATTTCTCTAGATCATCTTTGAAATGTTTCCACACCTTGATTGGAGTACACCTGTGGTAAATTCATTTGATTGGACATGATTTGGAAAGACACACCCCTGTGTGTGTATGTGTATATATATATATATATACGTCCAATAAGAGACCGCACTCCAATGAGAAAGGCTCCATGTAAAGAGCCGAAACGTCGCACAGGGGCTACTAAAAAGCAGTTTTTTTCTATCACAAATTGGAGTGCTGTCTCTTAGACGAATATTGAGGATCTGGGAGCAGTGATCGGGCTCCTGGGACGTGCACCCACCTATATTCCTGACTGGTGCTGCTGGATGGTGGACATTCTATATATATATATATATATATATATATATATATATATATATATATATATATATATATATAAAAATAAAGGTCTCACAGCTGACAATGCATATTAGTGCAAAAAGCAATCCATGAGTAGGAAAGAACTGCCTGTAGAGCTCAGAGACAGGATTATGTGGAGGCACAGATCTGGAGAGGTGTACAAGAAAAATTCTGCTGCACTGAAAGCTCCCAAGAGCACAGTGGCCTCCATATTTCTTAAATGGAAGAAGTTTGGTACAACCAGGACTCTTCCTAGAGCTGGCCACCCCACCAAACAAAATAATCGGGGGAGAGGTGACCAAGAACCCAATGGTCACTCTGGCTGCGCGCCAAAGATCCTGTGTGCAGATGGGAGAAACTTCCAGGAGATCAACCATCACTGCAGCACTCCACCAATCTGGGCTTTATGGCAGAGTGGCCAGAAAGAAGCCTCTCCTCCGTAAAACACACTTGAAAGCCTGCCTGGAGTTTGCAAAAAAAATAGCACCTAAAGGACTCTCAGACTGTGAGAAACAAGATTCTGTGGTCTGATGAAGCCAAGATTTAACTTTTTGGCCACAATTCTAAGCTTCATGTCTGGAAGAAACCAGACACTGCTCATTACCTGCCCATACCATCTCTAAAGTGAAGCATGGTGCTGGCAGCATAATGCTGTGGGGTATTTTTCAGTGGCTGGGACGGGGATTGGCCAGTGTTGAGGGAAAGATGAATGGAGCTAAGTACAGAGATATTCCTAATGAAAATCTGATCCAGAGTGCTCCGGACCTCAGCCTGGGCCGTAGGTTCACCTTCTAATAAGACAATGTCCCTAAGCCTGCAAACAGGACAACACAAGAGTGACTTAGGGACAACTCTGAATGTCCTTGAGTGCCCCAGCCAGAGCCCTGACTTGAACCCAATCGAACATCTCTGAAGAGTGCTGAAAATGGCAATCCCCATCCAACCTGACAGAGCTTGAGAGGATCTGCAGAGTTGAAAGGCAGAAAATTCCCAAATGCAGGTGTGCAAACCTTGTTTCATTATACCAAAGAAGACTGGAGACTTATCGCTTCCAAAGTTGCTTCAACTAAGTAAAGGGTCTGAATACTTGTGCCAATTGAATATTTTAGTTTTTCCCTTTCAATAAATGGGCAAAGATTACTAACATTCTGTCTTCACTTTGTCATTATGGGGTATTGAGTGCAGAATGATGGGGAAACACTTACCTTGCCCCGTTCCTAAGACAGACAAAGCGCTACACTGCTTCTCCGGTGGGACGCATGCGCAAACCGGCGTGATATGACGTCGTCACGCCGGCCTGCGTTGCTCCCAGCGCCTTATAGTCTGCAGGCCTAATGTGGCCTGCAGCCTATAGTATTTATTTGTATCTGCGTCCTGAGGACACACATACAAGTGAATGTGGCTGTCACTAGCACCGGAGCCCCCACCGGTTCTAGCGACGCCACTTCATCTGCCCGTGACAGTGCACGGGCTTTAAACTTTAGTGAATGGGCAGACCGTGGAAGGGTGCGCAGCCGCGCACGTTATAGGGAGCACTGCTAATAAGGTAGATAAAGCAGACTTGGGATCCAGGTATTTGAAAAAGTCAAGTCTCTAATTAAAACTATTTACACTGTGTTTGATGTGTATTTCTGATTGTTTTTGTAGTGATTATTTGTATTTACAACAAAATATTTCAAATAATAAAAAAAAAGATTTGAAAGAAACTGAGTTTTACATTTTTTTTCTGGAGATTGACATGAAAAATGTTTTATATTGGTCTTCATTCCCATTAATATATTTAGCGGTACCCATATGATTAGTTTCAAAATATTCTTTTAGTTACAATTACAAGCTTTTTTAGTTACAAGCTAAGTTTGTCCAGAGGACACAACTTTCACATTTAGGTTTCCATTAAAGAAATTTGGGGATGTGAGCATAGACATTATGTCAATCCCTCCATTTCTAAAGTGATAGTAAATAGGGGATATTTTAGTAATTGTAAATTGGAGACAATTGACAAGCAGCTTTGCTGAACTATAAGATCATTTTGTTTCTGTTCTCTGTGGGTTATTTTTTTTAGTTATAAAGAATATATTTGTCTATTCCAACCCATAATAGAGTGGAAAATTTTGTTTTATGCCACATTAATATGGAGTCTTCTGAGACAGTATGAGTTTACTTAGGCTTTGTTCACATCACATTTGAGCAATACAGTGTAGGTTTACATTTTTTAAAGTAAACAAAAAAAAAATCTTAGACCTTAAAATACTTACAAAAAGGAATGCCAATGTATGTCTACATTCTTTTGCCGTGTGCATTTAATGGATAGGGATACGTTGATCTTTAAAGAAAAAAATGTCCTTTTTTTAAAAAACATTTTTTTAATATAACACTCTTAAAAGAAAGAAAGTAGTAGGGTGTGTCGTGATGTGTAGTGTGGTTGTGATATTAGCGCTAGTGAAGATGCTCACTTCTGTAGTTTTACAATTATGCATGTTTTCATTTGTTTCACATAACTGTGAGCTTATAACTTTTTCAAAGCTGGGTGTATTAAACCATTTTGTCCAAGAGTTTTTAGCTCACGTAGAATAGTTCTGTACAAATGCCGACCAACAGAGTATGAAGAGTAGGACAAAGGGGCAATATTTCAGTGGCAGGCTTTATTTTTTTTTTTCGTTTGTCTGTTTTTTTTCCTTAAACCCTCTTTCACACACATACTTCTTTTTGCTGCCTTTTTTCTTTGCTTGTAAAAATTCCATGAATTTCAAGCATTTTCATTGATTGTTTTACAAGTGTTTTCGGTGGTGTTATTTCTATTAATTACATTATGAATTTTTTTGTGGCCATTTTTACAAGTCCTATAGGGTAAAATGCCAGAATAAATGATAATTAAAGCATTCGGCATTTTGGAAAAATAATGCCACTGACCCCAAAAAACTCACCAAAAGGCCAGAAAGATGCCACAAACAAAAAAAGCATTGTTTGTAATTTGTTTGTTATTTCGCTATGGACTTTTGCTTACATCTGGCCACAGCGTTTTGGCCAAACAAAAGTAGGAAGAAAATTGAAAGAACACCTCAAAAACCGTGCAATATTTTTTTACCTAAAACGCTAGGTGTGAACCCACCCAAACTATTTGTAGAAACAAAATCCTCTTTTTTTTTTCTTTGGAACTTGGCTTTGAGAGTAAGCTTCTCCTTATACCAGTTCAGATTAAATAAGTCCACTCTGTTTGGTATAATACCTAATACTTGCCACGTGATGTCGGAAATCTTATGGCCAGAGGTTATTTAACAGCCTACAACAAGACAGTGGCTAACAATTGCACAGAAATATGATGAAATTTAGCATTATCAAGATTGGTTGAGTGCAGTTGATGAAAAGCACATCAAATCCAGAAGCCACCCAAGATCATATCTGATTTTTACAACTACAAAAAAATATTTTTCTAGAATTTTGATGGAAATTGCAGATGTGACGTACAGGTTTTTGGCTATCGCCATCGGTGACTATGGTCGTACAAATGATGGTCAGAATGAAATATAGGAAGAAGCCTCTATCAGACAATTTGGGACACCTGCACCGAGACCTCTACCACCCTTCCTGTGCTGTTTGTTATTCTGGGAGATGAGGCATTCCAAATGTGTGAAAATTTGCTTTTGCCCTATGCAAGTTGCACTTTGAGCAGGAAAATATTTAATTATCAGTTGACCAGGGCAAGGCGACATGTGGCATGTACCTTTTGGAATTCTTACTGGAAATTGGTGGGTACTTACTACAGCGATTTAGTAAAGACCAGAAAATATAGATTAACTGGTTAAAGTGTGTGTTGTGCCTCAAAACTTTATACTCAAGTTCTGATGACTCAGAATCCAACTTCCCAGCTTAATCGAACTGTTCCAAGATCTACAACTGAGGTGATAAAAATGAGGGATCAATTTGCAGATTACTTCATTAGACACCCGGGACATATTCCTTGGCAGGACAATTTAAATGTAGGTGGTTCTCATTTTAATGACCCCACATAAAAATTGTGTATATTATATATTAGATAAGTTTGATTTCATTGTGCATGTCCCCTACACTGCATGTAGTCCTCGCGAATTCTAACATCGTAGGAGAATTTGTGTCAGGGATATTTTCTCCAGATTGACAAGGAACAGAAATGGTGGCACTCATTAGGTGAATCCCTCCCCTCCTGGTTGACCCTAAGGTGTGCCGCTATGTCTTCTATTCTTCATCACACATGTTATCCTGAGCTCCTTCTTGACCCCTCTGAATTCTCCTGCTAGTCCGCTCCCATCTCAGCATTTCTCCAACTGCCAAATATATAGAAAATAACACTTAATACAATGGGAAGGAAATTTAGAATAGAAAAAAAATATTCCAACCATTTTATCATATATGTCCCAATTTCCGAAGATATAGCCCTGCACAGTTGGTTTGATGCATAGACATAAGAGGATGCCAACGGGAGAATGCCGCCGCATGGAGCCTGATAGATCTCTTCTGGGACAGCTTCTTCAGAAACCTAAGAAGACTAGGTACTTGATGTTGTTCTGTTAGGAAGAAGAAAAGAAAAATAAATTACTATTCCATTGGAATTTTTTTTACAACCTTGATCAGTTTATAGTCTGGTTAATATATTGTGTTAGCCCCTTAAACTCTAAATTTTTCCATTTCTTCTTTGTTAAATAAATTATTATGTTCCAAAAAATGTTTTTACAACATTGATCGGTTTATAATTTTGGTTAAACTCTCTAAATTATTATGTTACCAATTATTTTTATATTTTTGAGGGCTGTGTCAATATTTAAAATATCACATAACACAATGGGAAGGAAATTTAGAATAGTCAAAATAAATCCGACCATTATATCATATATGATTAATTAGATAAATTATGTGTAGATTAGGGACTGCAACTTTTTAACTATTGTGTTTGTAAAGGTAGAACTGAAAATTAAAATGCAAACAAGGTTCAGTAGCAGCACAAATACAAAAAGGAAGCTTCACCATTTAGCTTTAGCCATTATATTAACTAGATATGTACTGATTGTTTTTTGTAAGATTTCTTACTGGCTAAGCTCCACACACTTCCTCAACAAATTGGTGACTGGCATTCCTCGCTCACGTCTCTGATGAAGCTATCTTTTAAGGTCCTATTACGCGGCCCGACGGCGCTGGTTTGCTCCTTTCACAATGAGCTATTATCAGTATTGTATAGGGACGAGTGCTCGTTACTCTGATCACTCGTCTCTATGCATTTCTATCATGTCAGCAACACATCTCCCTGTTTACACAGGGAAATGTGCTGCCAACAACGATAATATTTTAGGCTGCGTAAACGATACAATCAGCCAACGAACGCTCATTTGTCCGATAATTGGCCAGTATAAAAGGGCCCTTAGATAGATCTCTACCTCCTCTGTTTAGTGTGCCTTTACCAAAATAAAACAATCTAAAAAAAACCTTAATATATTTGTTTATTAAGAAATATTATATTAAATTAGTTTAAAAAAATTGTCCATAAGGGTTTAATAGTCTGTATAATTAAGGGTTGCTAATTATTACTCATACTCATCCTAATAAGCTCAAAGAACAGTAAAAAAAAAAGTGTATATATATCCGAGCATTCCTAGATGAACAGTTTCCTGTAAAGTGGATTGGTTGTCGTGGGCCAGTTGAATGGCCCCCTAGGTCTCCCGATCTGACCCCCTTAGACTTTTATCTTTGGGGTCATCTAAAGGCAATTGTCTATGCTGTGAAGATATGAGATGTGCAGCAACTGAAACTACGGATATTGGAAGCCTGTGCTAGCATTTCTTCTGCGGTGTTGCTATCAGTGTGTGAAGAGTGGGAGAAGAGGGTTGCATTGACAATCCAACACAATGGGCAGCACTTTGAACACATTTTATAAGTGGTCAGAAACTTGTAAATAACTCATGAAAGAATAAAGTAACGTTAAAACCAAGCACACCATTGTTTTTCTTGTGAAATTCTCGATAAGTTTGATGTGTCACATGACCCTCTTCCCATTGAAAAAACTAAAGTTGGCTACAAAATGGCCGCCATGGTCAACACCCAGCTTGAAAAGTTTCCCCCCTCCCATATACTAATGTGCCACAAACAGGAAGTTAATATCACCAACCATTCCCATTTTATTTAGGTGTATCCATATAAATGGCCCACCCTGTGTGTGTGTGTGTGTGTATATATATATATATATATATATATATATATATATATATATATGTGTGCGTGTGTTTAGGTTTTGAAAATGGGAGTTAGAGAAACAGCGTAGCACAGTGAGCTATGCTGTTTCTATAACTCCCAAGTTACGGAAACAGTGTAGCTCACTGCGCAATGCTGTTTCTGTAGTGCTAATTCACGTCTTTGAGAGTTACGTAGACCGTGTAGCTCTGTTAGCCCAACTGTTTTCCGAAACCTGTCCTGCTGTTCACTGCTTATCCAGAGGCTGCTTTACCCGTCGGGGAGGGATCGGCACAGCCCCCATTCGGTGGGACCTGCATCTTGCACAGATTTAAGGCATATGCTGTCGATATGTCATAAATATCTGTCATGACACTTTTACATTTGATGTATGGCGCAGGCTCAGGAACTGTTTTAAACAGCTGACACCCGTCTACAACAGTTCCCAGCTCTTTTTTTTCAGATGCCGATCAATAGTGTCCGCAGCATCTAAGCGGTTAGACAGAGGGAGGGGGCTTCCTCATTCCCCCAATTGCACACAGAGCTTCTAAATCGTTGGTTGCCATGGCAGCCTTCTGTTATCTATTATCAAGCCATGCCAGAGACAAGCCTTAGGGCACGTTCAGACGTGGCATAATTTTTCCATTGCAAATGTGGGTGCAGATTTGCGGCAATTACTGCAGCAACATTTGCATATTTGACAGGTAATTCAGGTGTTGCGCATATCACAGCGGACTTGCCACAGATATCGGTTTTTGCATTGCAAAGGCTGAAATCCGCAGAGAAATTCTGCTATTTCTCCGCAACAAAATGTGCATTCTGCGGAGTGAAAATTCTGCACCGCAGCCTAAATTCCACACAGTTATTTTCTGCAACGTCTGAACTAAGTTACATAAAAATGTATAGGAACCAATGTAAAAAAACGTCTGCTGCAGATTTCCACTGCTGACTGTCCGCAGCGGAATTCAACAGCAATTCCACCACTTCTGAATGTGCCCTTAATAGAAGGAGCACAGATAAAGGCGATAAGCAGTATATTGCATGAATGATCCAAATATCACATGTTTAGGGGGACAAAAAAATGTTTAATACATTTAAAATAAAATCACTGAAAGTTTAAAAATACCCTCTTTTCAGATCTTTCATTAAAAAACTGTTCTCAGAATAAGGCAGTATACAAAGTTCTCAACAAATATTTTTTTCTTTGTAAAAGTAGTAAAATATAAAAAAAACGATATAAATTTGGTATCCCCATAATCATATTGACCCGCAGAACAAAGGTAACTTGTAATTTTTACAGCACAGTTAACTTCATAAACACAAAACCCAAAACACAATGTAGGAATTGCGGGTTTTTTCACATATCACCTCTTAAAGAATTTTATTTTAGTTTCCAATCTCATTATATGGTACAGTAAATGGAGCCATTAAAAACTACATCTCGGCCTGCAAAAAACAAGCCCTCATATGGCTACGTTGTCGGGAAAATAAAAAGGTTATGGCTTCTTGAATGCCACGATGGAAAAAATAGAAAATTGGCTGTGTCTCCAAGGGGTTAAGAATTGCATGTTGGAGCTTTAATTGCATATCTTCAATTTTGCAATTAAATATCACAATATGGCATAACATCACTTTATGCTGACTAGGCTTATACCAATGTAAGCTTCAAAAATTACGTAACTATTTCTATCTGAGGAAAAAAAACCTGTTCCCACCAACTTTTTAAGGGCTATTTCATTGAATGCAAGCAAGTACCAAAACGGTTGTCATGAAAACGACTGCCCTAACACAACAGTATAATGCCAGCATAGGGCCGCGCACACACAGTATAATGCCACCATAATGTCCCCTATACACAGTATAATACCGCCATAGTGCCCACACAGTTTCATGCCTCCATATTACCTTTCACACATTACCATGCTCCCATAGTTCCCCCCACACAGTATCATGCCTTTTGTAGTGCTTCCCAAAAGGTATCATGCCCCCATAGTGCCCCCACACAGTATAATGCCCCCACACAGCACACAGTATAATGTTTCCATAGTGCCCCCACCCAGTATCCTGTCTCCATGGTGCCCCCACACAGTATAATACCCCCATAGTGCTCCCACACAGAGTATCATTCCTCATAGTGCCGCCATACACAGTATAATAACCCTATGTTGTCCCCCCCACACAGTATAATGCCCCATAGTGCATCCCCACACAGTATAATTCATTCAAATTGCCTCCCAAAAATAATAAAATAAATACCCATCTATTCCCATTCCCAAAAGGAACAAAGGAGATCCCTCTGCAGGTCTCCTCTAGTCTGTCCTGCTTGTGGCTCGACACAGATAGGCATGATGACGTCACTGCATTGTTCCTGTCTGTGCCAAGCCACTTACAACAGGCTTTACATAATGAATGGTGAAGCAGGTAGCTGACGGCATATACAGTTGAGAATGGGACATGACGCAGGCTTCCTAGGACAGCGGAATCTGGTATTGTCCTGCTGGATCCAGGACGATTGAAAGGCATGATTTAAGTGCCTGTGGTTTGTATCTGCTTGGACCTGACTCCCTATCTATACAAACTGAAGAACTATGGATTCATTTAGATGAGCGCTAAATAATCCAGTATTTGTATCGACAGACATTAAAACACAAAAAACCATCATAAATGCTGCACTTTGCTGATTCTTTGATCTACTAACTAGTTAGAAACAAAGATTCAACAATTTTCCAGCAATCCGATTGACATTCTGCATTAATTCCTTGCATTCACATCTTCTGTAAAACTTGATGCCTGAGACAGCTGTCTCAGTGTGACTTATTCTAAGCAGACAACTGTTTGAGTGTAGAGTAGCAGTGTCAATATGGTGTCGGATCTTTACTAACTTCTTTCTTCCTAATGTAAGGGCCTTCTTTTAGTGGTTTCTATTACGTGATAGCTACACTATGTTTATGGCTCATTTATTGTTTTATAAAAATAATAAATTATAGCAGAAAGAGAGGTGGAATCGGTAACCATGCACTATTAATAATTTTACTCCTAAGGGTAAAGATACACAAATACACTTCAATATTGTGAATCTACATAAAAAGGAATATTTAAGTGGCGAGTAGGAATTCAGGAAAGTTGTTTGTGATGTTATTTGGGTACTTTTAGCTGAATACTTTGCTCATAAAAATGAAGCAACTAGAAGAACTACAAAGTATTAGCTTTTTTGCCCAGAAAAGGTATGGATAGCAGGTGGCTCTCTACTTCAAAGTACAAGTGTCATTTTTGAGATGGTATTGCTTTTGCTCTTCATAGTACAAAATCATGCCCAAAATACTTTTAAGGACAAAATCAGAACAATTTTATATTAATGTGTATGTTTATTTTTTTATGTGGTGAGGACAGTGGGGTAAATATAAAATGCAGAGTGGAAAAAACATTTATCTGTATCCGCAATCTCTTTTTGAAAGAGCAATACGCAATGTGGCAGAAGGAGGAACCCTTCGTCTTCTACTCATCCCTGTCTATAAGTTTAGGACATTTTCTTTTAACAGTATCCACCAGATTAAAAGAGTTTGCCCGAGACCGTGCTCAAAGTTTGCAGGTCTGCTAAACTCCAAGACTACAGAATAGTGATTTTGTTTTTTTTGTTTTTGCTGGCTCGACTCAACCGTAGCTGCTGCCATGAAACTGAAAGGAACGCTGTAGACTAAAATTAAATCAGCATTACTTTAAGTATTGTAATACACAGAAATTAGCAATTGGTCTTCTTTTATATTGGACACATACATTTTTTTTAGTGAGGAGGTTTTTCTTAGAACAAAGTAACATCAACTCTTATGTAAATATGTAGAATTTTTGTTTGAATGTTGATCCAGTCTAATCGCCACTTGGTATCAGAAAGGAAATGTTTGCCTTTTAGGCAAGATTGGTTGTTGCCTTATGGGTTTTTTTTTGTGTTCATCTGGATCAATAAGGGGAAGAAAAGTTATAAAATGTATCCTACCCTTTATATTCACCAATTCCCTGGTCGAACTTGATGGACTATATTAACTATGTAACTATAAGGTGATGATCTTATAGTTATAAGGACCAGCTATTTTGCCCAATAATTTCATTGAGGTAGGAAACAGGTCAGGATCAGGCAATCTATAGCCAACATCTGTTTATTCAGTCTATCTATCATGTACAAAATAATTTTAACCCCTTTACGACCACCCATAGTGTTTGTACGTCATAGGGGTATGAGACCGCTCAACACGATTCCAGTGTCAGCTGTTAATTACAGCTGACACTCTGCTCTAACTGCTGGGATTTCAGATAACTCCGATCTCGCCTGTTAAACCACTTAGATGCCGCGGTCAATAAGCTGTTAGAAATAGAGAGCGGCCCCATCCGACAGCCCATCGCCCCCCCCCCACCAGGTTTGTGACAGGGTGTCAATTGTAGTAATGACAGCTTGGGGCCTAATGACATCCCCCAGGTCTGCCAGTTTCCTTCTGGAGGCAGGGCTTAATTGGAACTGGTTAAAAAACACAATATACAGCAATACATAAGTATTGCAGTATATTGTGCAAGCAATACTACGATAGCAGGTTCAAGTCCCCTAGGGGGACTTATACAAAAAGTTTTAAAAAAAAAAACTGTTTCCATGTATAAAAAAATGAAAGGTTAAAAAAAAACCTCTTTGTCCATTTTTCCCCAAAAGCAATGTAAAAAAAAACCATAGTGTCGCGTCCATGAATGCCCGAACTATTACAATATAACATTATTTAATCCGCAAGGTGAACACCGAAAATAAAATATCTGTGTCAGCTTAGTTCCAGGCAACCATGTGGCTCCTTGAACAAGGCCTAAGTGATACTTACCGACCTTGATTGTTCAACTTCTCACAGAAACCTTTCACAATTTTTTTTTACCCACTAAGGCTTCGTTCACATCTGCGTCAGGGCTGGGGTAGAGATATGCAGCGTATCCGCCCTGGTGAACGCAGGAAATTCTGGTAGAAAAAACGCACCAAATTGTGGTGCAGTTTTTCCACCAGAATGTTCTCTGTGTAGAACTGCACGTTAAAAAAATAATCACATACTTACCCTCAGACGTCCTGCAGGCCGACCTCCTGGGATAACGTTAAATCCCATGTGACTGCTGCAGCTTGTGATTGGCTGCAGTGGTCACATGGGATGAAACGTCATCACATGAGGTCGACCTGGACTAAGAAATACAGAATTCTGGGTAAGTATAAGATATATTTTTTTCGGAGGTGTTTTTTTTTTGCAGCGGAATCGCTGCTTTTCCGCAGCAAAAAAACACAACATCTGCTATTTGTTGTGGGTTTAGCTCCCATTGAATTCAATAGGGAAACCCACAACACAAAAGCAGTAATTTACGCAAATACAATTGACATGCTGCGGATTAAAAGAACGCACCGCAGGTCAATTTCTGACCGTTTTTTTCCGCTTAGCATTTGCGCAGTGAGTGGATGAGATTTGTTCAAATCTCATCCTCTCTGCTGCTACTGTATTATGCTGTGGATTTTCCAGAACGAAAGCCGTTGTGGAAAATCTGCAGTATTTACGCTACGTGTGAATTTACCCATATACTTGTTCTCAAGACTGGATTTACTTCCCAAAGTATGAAAGCAAAAAAGCACTCCATGGTGCAATAAATGCAGGGTAAACAGCGTGTAAGGGGTATTCCCATCTCAACGATCTTAGTTTAAGTTGCTGCTTATAGAAATATAGGTATATTTGTAAATACCTTATTTTTTAAGTTTTGTTGTGTTCAGAACATAATCTATCCGTTCCACCCCAAGTCCTTTGCTTTGTTTGTGAGTGGTTTCCAACGGTTACGACCACCGCTGCACACTTGCGCAGCTCCTACTGTGTATTTTATTAGACTGGCCGGGTTCTCTGGAGTGCCCATAGAGCATACGTAGTAGCTTCCAGCACGGCCACCTCTCTGCTACTCCAATGCAAGTGGATTGGACAGCACCCAGGCATGTGCAGTAGCCCTGGAGCCTTCCAATATTTTTAAACTCCCCACACAGCTTCATAGCACTTATCAGGGCTGTAATAGTGTGCTCTCTTCAACGCACTGTTATCTCTATATTTAAATACATAGATAACAGTGTGTAGTGTGGAACACTTTGTTTGTGCATGTGTCTTACGGCCTGTTCACATCACCGTTCCTTTCCGCTGAGGGGTTCCGTCGGGTTAACCCCTCAACGGAAAGGCAAATGAAAATCTTAGCTTCTGTTTAGCCTCACCATTGAACTCAATAGTGACGGAAACCTAGCTAATGTTTCCGTTTGTCACCAATGTGACAGGGTTCTATTGTTCTTGACAGAACCAATAGCGCAGTCGACTGAGACATACTTGAAATATAAACTTCTAGTCTAGTAGCTATTCTGGACACTGGACAATACAACTGTCTTTCTTTTTCATCTAAATGGACATTTTCCAGGACTCACAACTAAGGGCCTGTTCACATCAGTGTTGGCTTTCCGTTCCGGGGTTCCGTTTACATCACCATTGATATCAATGTGTGACGGAAAGACTGCTAATGGTTTCCGTTTGTCCCCGTTCTGGCAGGTTTCCATTTTTCCGACGGAATCAATCGCACAGTCGACTGCGCTATTGATTCCGTCGTTAAAACTGAAACCTGCCGGAATGGTGACGAACGGAAACCATTATCAATGTTTCCGTCATGATTGATATCAATGCTGATGGAAACAGAAGCTGTGGTTTCAGTTCGACTTTCCGTTGCGGGGTTCACCCGACAGAAACCTCTGACGGAACCCCGGAACGGAAAGCCAACGCTGATGTGAACAGGCCCTTACTGTAACTGGCTAATATGCCCAGGCCACATACCTCCTCTCCCAGGTTGCTTCCCCTGGAGTAGTCTCCCTTGGCGATGGCCGATGTTAACAGGTGTGGTGCAGCAGGTATAGTATAGGTCAGGGCAGACGGTAGACGAGTACTCACGCTTGGTAGAGCCAAAGGTCAGAGCAGGCAACAGAGTTTCATCACTGGTAACAAGCAAGAGGTTAGAGCAGGCGGCAGGCAAGGATAGGTATAGAAAGGGATTCCAAACAAACGATCAGCAGAATATCTCTAGTAAGCTAGGAGGAACTAAATTTCTCAGGCAAGGTGTATTAGAAGGGGAGATCCCTTTATATCCAGATATGGTGTTCACTGGCCCTTTAAGAGTAAGCGGGTCAGAATGTGCGCACTAGGAAGTCCAGAAGGAGTGGTGGCAATGGAGATCGCGTCCAGCCCAGAGAGAAGAATTAACTTGCCGGCCAGTAACCAGAGAACGCTGTGGAGAGGTAAGTATGCAGTGTCAGGGAGAAGCCGTTACACCAGTTCTACTGGAGATTCACATATATTAAGAAATTATATATGATGCCATACTACACTAAAAGAAGAGCAACTGAACTGTTCACTTACCAAAACAAAATACTTTTTTTGCCCTGTCGTGTTGCTTTTGTGGGCATGACTGTAGTCCATGCACTGTGATTCACATCTATGTTTTGAAACCTGTTATACCACAGTACTGTGCTGGGGGATCACTGGATACATTCATCATCATTCTAAAGGATAATGGGGGCAATTTACTAAGACTGGTGATTCATACGCCAGTCTTAATAGCAAGAAATGTTGTATTACACTGCGATACATTTATTAAGAGGTGAAGGCCTCTTAATAAATGTGTTGCATGTTTCGGCCAGGTTTCGCGCCCTACATTCCTCCCATCGGACATAAAATAAAAACCTACATACTCACCTCACCGCTCCTCTTCTCTTCTCCTTCATCACTCCAGCGCCTCTCATACTAGGTCCTGACGCCGAGCAGCGTCAGGGCCTTATATGCAATGCAATATCATGAGTGCTGCGTTGCATACAACGGCCTGACGCTGCCCGGTGTTGTATGAGACACACTGAAGTAATAAGGGGACCCGGAGGGGAAAAAAGGAGCGGTGAATATAATTTTTTTAATTTAAAATGGTCAATGGGTGGGCAGGGGTAGTCTTATCGCAGGGGAGCAAGGTAGGGGCCCATCACAGACTTCTAGCTTGCTACGCCCCATAGAGTGAAATGTACGCCAGCTAGCAGCTTTAATTTACACCAGTTTTCTGGTATAAATTAGAATAAATTTGTTGGGCTCGGTGCCCACACCCATTCCCCCGAAGCCATGCCCCTTTGCACAAGGGTTGCGCAAAAAGGCGACTTTTTGGCACTTTTGCGACTTTTCATACCGCAGAAAACTGGAGTAGAACGGTTGATGACTTACTCCCAATGTTCTCAGACACACACATACAGTGTATGTGCAGCATAAAATAAGATCACATATATCTGTTTGTCTTTTACAATGCAGGTGGCTGTACACAGTGATCTCACAACTTAACAAGATGCATACACAGCCGCAGCAGTAACATGAACTAAAAAGTAATATATAGAATAAAGCAATCTACAGCCTTCCCTTAGACAGACATGACATCATGTTTGGATACCAGACAATACATTTTCTGAAGCCGCTCTGAAGTGAAGAAATGGAGCAGACCTGAAATACGCAGTTTTATTTTGTTTTAAAATTAGAACCCTAAAATATTGAGGCATATTTGATATCCTTTCAAATACACAAATTAGGAAGAGATGCACGGATTGGTAATATGGCACTAAAGCCTGCTATGCGCACATGCTGTACCATACAGAATCCACGAGGAAAAAAAATTGTGGCATGTCCCATTCCAAAGAAAAGGTCTAAAGGAAATGACCATGTTCTAAATATATAATTTTCTAAATATCATCTGCCAACTGACATTTACTTTTTGGATGACACTAACATTTAAGCTAGACTCCTTATAAAATTATTGTGTTTTGACACTGATTAGAGCAAATGAAAGTAGACTAGATCACGTTTTTGACATGTGCTCACCTCGTCCCATTCCGATTTCTCTCCCTGTGAGCCGCTGCAACGAGTATTCAGTTTTTATATCATGTTATATCTGTTAGCATACTTATTTTTCAGGCTGTTAAAGGAAAGGTTTACCTATGGAAACTTCGAATATAGCAACACCCTTTACATACCTTTTCACCAGCTAGTGATTTGGCAGCCCCTGTGACTTTTGGGCCCGCTGTTATGTGGCTCCCTTAGGGCATGCCCCCACGTGGCGGATTTCCTCCGCAACTGACCGCATCAATGCCGCACCTAATCCGGGTTGCGGATTACGGCTGCGGATCTGCCCAAAATGTGCAGTAAATTGATGCGGACTAGCTGCTGCGGACTGCGGTAAAAGTGCTTCCCTTCTCTCTATCAGTGCAGGATAGAGAGAAGGGACAGCACTTTCCCTAGTGAAAGTAAACGAATTTCATACTTACCGGCCGTTATCTTGGTGACGCGTCCCTCTTTCGGCATCCAGCCCTACCTCCCTGGATGACGCGGCAGTCCATGTGACCGCTGCAGCCTGTGATTGGCTGCAGCCGTCACTTAGACTGAAACGTCATCCTGGGAAGCTGGACTGGAGACAGAAGCAGGGAGTTCTCGGTAAGTATGAACTTCTATTTTTTTACAGGTTGCTGTATATTGGGATCGGTAGTCACTGTCCAGGGTGCAGAAACAGTTACTGCCGATCGCTTAACTCTTTCAACACCCTGGACAGTGACTATTTACTGACGTCTCCTAGCAACGCTCCCATAATTCCGGGAGCCCCATTGACTTCCTCAGTCTGGCTGTAGACCTAGAAATACATAGGTCCAGCCAGAATGAATAAATGTCATGTCAAAAAAGCAAGACGCATCCGCAGCACACATAACATGTGCATGACAGCTGCGGACTTCATTGCGGAATTTAGAATCTTCATTGAAGTCAATGGAGAAATTCCGCCATGAGTCCGCAACCAGTCCGCCACTGCTCCGCAACAGACAGAGCATGCTGCGGACACCAAATTCCGCTCCGCAGCCTATGCTCCGAAGCGGAATTTTACGCATCGTCTAAACTAACACTTCTAAATTTAAGTGGAAGTCAATGGAGAAACGGCTCCGCTGCGGATTAACGCTGCGGAGTGTCCGCAGCGGAATTCAAGTGAAATTCCGCCACGTGTGAACCCAGCCTTACTCTTGGCAGCTGCAGAAATGATTGCATCAGGACAACAAAGCATGCCTTAGCAGTATATTCTAAATTCAGCAAAAAATAAACCTTTTAATATTCTCAACTCTACATGCTGCGATGGTGATAATGTCACAGTAGCCAATTGCTGCCATGAGGTGTGACACCGCTATGGCTGAAACGTCATGTCTCACAGCAGCTATTGGTTGCCACAGTTATGTGACGTGGAGTACCACAAAGCCACCGCTGCAGTAAAAGAGAATATATTAAAGTCTATTATCTTATACAGATTTGAACAATCCCTTTAAGTAATTAATGTAGACATATACTAATGCACATGCCAAGGTTCACCCTTTGGTTATATTTAAATATTATTTTAATGCTATCATACCGTATCCATTAATAACTGAACTGCTTATGATTATTAAGATCATATGGTTAAAAGTTTGGATTGAAATCTGATATTTTAAAATCACAATCTACACATTAAAAAAAAAAGGCAATGAAGACGAGAATATGAAATACTAGAAAGTGATAAGGAGGTAGTGGTAAGTGCTGAGTCCATTTGCTAAACATGTCTTCTCAAGCCATATAAGATACTGTGAGTAAAAATTGGTCTGCAGGCAAAACATGATTCCTCAAATGTGCGTGCAGGTAGATATCCCCAATATCCCTTACGTCATGTTCCCTGGAGGAGAATGGAAATATGAGTTAAAGAAAATGAAATATATAAATGTAATATTTTGAGCCTCCAATGCTAATGTCCTCAGGGAATGGAATTCATCTGTAACCCCCAGGTCCCTAGTGTGAGGATTTTTGCTCAATAATTCCCCATATCTCAGCTTCCTGGATCCTCATGACTACAACATGGGGTAAAGCGGGAGATTTCTGTGAACTGCAGCCACACTTGCATTTTCAGGTTTTGCGCCTCAGCAAAGTGTTTTATTAATTTTGTGAAAAGCCAATTTCACGATCTAAAAATTATAATAATTTTGTTGCAGCAGTGTTATGGAGCTATTAAATATGAACTGGCAGATGTATATAGCAAGAGGGGGGAATTAACTTTTTCACTTTTTCTTCCAGATGAATACAGTGATTCTCAGGACTCTGGCCATCATGCAATTCTTCTTCCTCCATCTTGACACATAAAGCCTTGTTCATAGGAAGAAAACGGTTGAAAAATCAGAACGAGAAAATCCATATTTGCTACTAGCTTACTTTGTAAATGGCTTTTTTTTCTGTCTCGCTGAATACCATCGTGATTAATATTATTATTCCCCTTCCGCAGTGATCACTGTTAGACATGCATGCTGGTATTCTTTGGTGTGCCCAAAGCAAATCTCAGTGTGCCTATGTCTGTGAACATTGTGACGTGCAATGAGCTGACTGGAGAAAACTGGTGAGCTTCTCTCCGTGCCAGACTGACTAATTGTAACTGTTGTAGCACAGACTAAAGCATTAGCCGAGACGAAAATTGCTAACATCTTGTCTATTAACTCGGTTAGTGGATATCCCATTCAATGATATTCACATTGAACATACAGAGATCATATGCCTTGCATTCTCTGTGATTTATCTACTTCTTCCATGATTCATTGCATTACAGGGAAAAATATACTTGATATAGTTCATGGCATTCATCTATTTATTATATTTTTCATGTTTTATATTAACTAGATGATTGGGTACACTTTACTTCACAGTAAAGAAATCCTGTCCATATTTCTGTAAAATAATTATACTGCTTGGACTCAATAAGGACTCTATCTAATATTACAAAAGAGGAAATGTCAACTTCACTGACAGTCTGACAAGTAAAAGGTTCCTGATACAGCGATTATTTACCTGTCATAATTGTCAGCTGATTATATTTAATTGAATCAATTTGCATGAATTGTATTTATTTTTGTGTAAGAAATGTTTACTGTACTATATAAAGAACTCTGTATTACATTCAAGTGTTTAAATATCTTCTATCTCTTTTAAACTTCTTTTTAAGATAGATAGATAGATAGATAGATAGATAGATAGATAGATAGATAGATAGATAGATAGATAGATAGATAGATAGATAGATAGATAGATAGATAGATAGATAGATAGATAGATAGATAATGAGAATAATAGATGAGATACAAAAAACAAAGAGAGGACCCAGGTATCTGGTGGGCTGAGATACACACAAAAACACATCAGCATCGCCAAAGGCAAAAAGATTTAGTTTAACAGATGAGATAGCTTGTGAGATAATAGATATAGTGATGTATATAAATGAACCTTAACATAATATTTGTCTAATATTTTTTCATAAAATATTTTGTATAGTCTAATAATGTTTTGGAGATGCTTTTAAGACAAAGTTCTGGTGGTAAGAAAGGAATTACAAGGAATGAGAAGGTTATCTACTTTTATCTGTCGTGTATTCTGCTTAGCATAATAAAAACCTAAACTATCGGCAAGTACTTTATGACTTTACATGATCAATGCCACCCAGCACAGTAGTAATAGACGGGAGAAATCTGTCACTTCTCTCTGCTGTCAGCCAGCCGCACTTCCTGCTCACAGGGTATGCCTGTCAGCAGGTTGTTGGCTACTAAAAAAACATAAAATTACAAATGGGGTGCCAACAAACAACATGAGAGATTCAACTAATGGTTGTGAAAAAAAAAATCCCCCTTCCCCCTATCCTTACCTCTTTTCCTGCTGTTAGAGGTCATGGTGAAAAAATTGCTGTGTAAATGAATGGTGATATGTGAGGTCAGAAGGAAAAAATGGAGCTGGAGCACTATCTAGGGCCCATGGTCACGACTGGCGATCTCAATTCACGTCATTAAATTAGGTCATAGAATCTTTTTAAAAATATATTTTATGTGGATACGTTTTAACAAACGTAATATGTTTTAAATAGGTGAACGCCTTTTATATCACCTTACTATGGACATTGTGTATTTACTGTTGTTTTAGCAGCACAAATTAAAAAAAATATATATAAGGACATTGCGTCTGTCTTTATTTGCTGGGCCATTTAAGTTAAACAAAAATATATATAATGTACGTATATAAGATTGTTTGCGTTATAAGAATCGGCATTACGGCTGGATCAGTTTCTAGCATTTTCTTAACTTTATTTTTTCTGACAGATAAAAAAAGTTGTTGACATTTTTTCTTTTTGATTTGTCCTTATTGATTTCTTTGACAACCCACAAAGGCTTTTTTCGTTCATCCTTGAAATCTTGCCTTTGTTTGTTATTTGATAAAAGGAAAATGGCACATAGATGCAGAATGTAGGGTTCAAGAGAGAAAGATCAGCACTTTCATAGGAGATGTAAAAATAAATAAGTCTAGCTTTTATTTCTGAGCAACAGATTGCTGTTTTAATTCCACTCACCTACCAGTAGAGAATCTAATTTCAAGTTGCCGTTTACAGGTTATTATGCCATACAGATTCATGTTATTATGCTTGTTTTCGCATGACAAGATAGTGTCTGATTCTTAAAAGCTGCTTTGTGAAGGTACATAAGTCTTACAAGTGCCAGACGGTGGTCACTATGTGGCCTTAGAAATTTTCTTTTTCGCTTGCCAAGACCTGCAGAGTTTTTCAGCGCACAAACAAGCCTAATTTTCCTTTTTCAGAGAGGATTCTTAGTGCCGAATCTCAGTAGCATGTAGATAAGAATATTTTTTTTTTGTTATTTCAGTATTATTAGTTTAATCTTGAATTGAAGATTGAGGGGTACATATACATATTTTGTTTCAGTGGGAGAAGTTTCTGGTTGACTATACATATCCTTATATTAAAATACATGCAAAAATCTATCCATAGCAATGTAACCAAAAAAAGAAATACATTATTTAGTATGTATGTACATTGTTATTATGAATGTGAAGACAACTTTATTTTGAATCATGTTTGGTTCTTTTGCATAAATTTTTTACCTATGTATAGGATCTTAGCTAAGGCTCTGTTCACAGCATTTCCCTAGGGCCCCATTGACCTAATGTTTGCTGAAAAAGTGTCCTTTTCACATATACATCAGTGAGGTACAATATCTGTCGTAATATTTTTTTTTTAACTGTATGGAATAGCGGAATCGACTATTCAACTACTCTATGCAGAGGCATTCACCAAAAAACGCATACCACACGGCAACATTTTTTTATAATGGGAGGCTACTATATGCCACTATCTGCCTATACTAACAAATCACTGAAAAATAAGTATATTAGTGTAAAATCACTGAACAGGCCATACTTACTCATGAGGGCAGGCTTAACACCTCCCGGCAGGACGCAGACAGCACCTTCCAATATACTGACAAACCATTCTCCCCCAGCAATAGACCTGGCTGCATCCTGAAAATATATCCATGATACACTGTAAATATCAATGATAAACATGAGGTAATGGTTAATAATTTGGCCAAAATACGCGTGGTGCACTACATGCACCCATGTGACTCACACTCTTATGAAAGCTACATTTGTGTGCAATGATAATAATAAGCAGCCACCCCCCTCATGAATAGTAGGCGTGAGTGGGTGTTTTATCTGTATTTTGCACCTGTGCAATCTCCCTCTATGTAGCATTGTGGTTTGTCTGCGTCCTGCCAGGAGGTGTTATACCTGCCCTCATGAGTAAGTATGGCCTGTTCAGTGATTTTATCTGCCTATACTATTGCATGTACGTCAGAAGTAACCTATGATGTATGCTGCAAATGTTGGGTGTGTGCCAGCTTCAACTTGTAGAATTGTAAATGCTACTGTGGATGAGTTTGATTTATAATACAAGTTGTACCTTTAGATCAATGCCATTTACAAAGTAACAACAAAGTATTTGGAAAGTTAACCCCTTCCCGTCATATGACATATACTTACGTCATAGCCGGGTAGGGAAAGTATAGCGCGGGCTCACGGGCTGAGTCCGATCAATAACATGCGGGTGTTGGCTGTGTGATACAGCCGACACTTCATTGTAACGAGTGGGAGCATTTAAAGCATTAAAAAGCCTGCCAGCACATCGGCTTCCACCGCGTTGCGATTGTGAGGTGCCGATTGTTGCTATGGCAGCCTGGGGGCAAGGCCCCCAGGTCTGCCATCTGTGCCCCTATTAAGACCTGCCTCCGGCAGGGCTTAAAGAGGCTCTGTCACCAGATTTTGCAACCCATATCTGCTATTGCAGCAGATCGGCGCTGCAATGTAGATTACAGTAACGTTTTTATTTTTTAAAAACGAGCATTTTTGGGCAAGTTATGACCATTTTTGTATTTATGCACATGAGGCTTGCAAAAGTACAACTGGGCGTGTTTACAGTAAAAGTACAACTGGGTGTGTATTATGTGCGTACATCGGGGCGTGTTTACTACTTTTACTAGCTGGGCGTTAGGAATGGGAGTGTATGATGCTGACGAATCAGCATCATCCACTTCTGTTCGTTAACACCCAGCTTCTGGCAGTGCACAGACACACAGCGTGTTCTCGAGAGATCACGCTGTGACGTCACTTCCTGCCCCAGGTCCTGCATCATGTCGGCACCAGAGGCTACAGTTGATTCTGTAGCAGCATCAGCGTTTGCAGGTAAGTAGCTACATCGACTTACCTGCAAACGCCGATGCTGCTGCAGAATCAACTGTAGCCTCTGGTGCCGATGTGTCCTCGCTCGTCCGACACGATGCAGGACCTGGGGCAGGAAGTGAGTGACGTCACAGTGTGATCTCTCGAGAACACGCTGTGTGTCTGCACTGCCAGAAGCTGGGCGTTCTGAAGATAAGTGGATGATACTTCTCGTCAGAACGCCCAGCAAGTAAAAGAAGTAAAAACGCCCCGATGTACATACACAATACAGGCCCAGTTGGACTTTTACTGTAAACACGCCCAGTTGGACTTTAGCAAGCCTCATTTGCATAAATACAAAAATGGTCATAACTTGGCCAAAAATGCTCGTTTTTTAAAAATAAAAACGTTACTGTAATCTACATTGTAGCGCCGATCTCCTGCAATAGCAGATAGGGGTTGCAAAATCTGGTGACAGAGCCTCTTTAATAGAAGCCTTTCAGAAAAACGAAATACTGCAATACATTATTATTGGAGTATATAGGGCAAGCGATCCAATGACTGCTTGTTCAAGTCCACTGGGGGACTACTAAAAAAAAGTTAAACATATTAAAAGTTTAAAAAAATATATTTTTCCCATTTCCCCCCTAGAGCATTGTAAAATAAATAAATAAACAGAATTGGTATCACCGCATCTTTAAAAGTCTGAACTATTACAATATATATTATTATTTAACACGCACGGCGAATGCCGTAAAAAAAACTAAAAATATATATATATTTTTTTTTCACCTCATCTCCCACAACAAATTGAATAAAAAGTGATGAAAAACTTGTATGCACCCCAAAATGGTGCCATTAAAAACGAGAGCTCGTCCCGCAAAAAATATCCCCTCATTAATCGATAGAAAAATACAAATTTTATGGCTCTCAGAATTTGGCAACACAAAATAAATTAATTTTTTTTACAGTTCGTTTTTACCTTGTAAAAGTTTTAAAAAATATATATATAAATTTGCCGTAGTCGTATTGTTCCGCAAAATAAAGTTAAAATGTTGTTTTAATTGCACGGTGAACCGTAAAAACAAAGGTCACAAAACAATGGAGGAATTTCTGTTTTTTTCATTTTCCACTCCCAATAATTTTTCTCCTGCTTCCTAAGATACATTATATGTCTATATAAAGGTGCCATGAAAAACGAAAACTCTTCCCACAAAAACCAACACCCTCATAGGGCTATATCAACGGAAAAAGTTATGGCTTTTGGAAGGTGGGGAGGAAAGAATGAAGATGAAAAATTTGAAAAATGACTGCGGGGTTAATCAATATTATATGTAGATAACATCTAGAAGTAAATTGTAAAATTATCATCAAAAGTTTGTTTCAAATATCCCATCTTTGAGTATTGTAAATGATAGAGTGGTATTCCCATTGACAAAACATAAAAATAACCAGTTTCAAGTCTGTCCAAGCTTTGTCTAATTTGCACTGGAATCTCCCTGCAATGATCCACAGATTCAGTAAATAAAATGCTGCACCTTTTACATTTTGATGACATCAGTCATGGCTTAGAAATAATCTAAGGGTATGTTCACATGGCTTATTTTCAGCCGTTTTTCAGGCCGTAAACAGCCGAAAAACAGCCGAATAATCGGGAGCAGAACACCTCTAAACATCTGCTCATTGATTTGGGAATGGGAAAAACGGTGTTCTGTTCCAACAGGGCGTTTTTTGAAAAACGGCCGCGTAGAAAAACGCCCGTGAAAAAGAAGCGCATGTCACTTCTTGAGCCGTTTTTGGAGCTGTTTTTCATTGACTCCATAGAAAAACAGCTCCAAAAACGGCCGTAAAAAACGCAGCGAAAAAAGCAAGTTGCTCAAAAAACATCTGAAAATCAGGAGTTGTTTTTCCTTGAAAACAGCTCTGTATTTTGAGACGTTTTTGAGTTTGTGTGTGAACATACCCTAACACTTTGCTGCTAATACAGTTTCCAGCCACCAAATTATAAAAATACTTTCAAGCCTGTATATGTAGCTTTTTTTTAACTGAACCATTCCCTACTTTGCTTTACCTTTGTCTTTTGGTACACCTCCGATTTCATATGGCGCATACAGAGGTTTTTGGTAGGAATCAGAAAAAAATAAGTGGCATGTTCGGATGACGTAATACAGAGTGTTTTTTCCCTAGAAGCATTGCTTCAAGGGGAGAATATCTCTGCCATGCGACAAAGCACCATACAATGGCACATGGTGTGCCGGAAGCTCCATACTGCAGAGCCACAGGGACTCAGTGTACTGCGGCACAGTGCTCTGCTCTGCTGTGTGCATGAGGCCTTATACCCAAGGGAACAAACTGATGATTGGAACAAGCAACTATGCAATCATAGCCCACCCATATTACCAGCAAGAATAAAACTTAACTAGTGTCCATAAAGAGTAACCACATTGTTAAAGTAGAAAAACAAAGATAATTAAAAATATCATTCCATTATGCAAAATGTAGAAATTGAAAAGGACGAGTTAACCTCCAAAGTATCAGCCTACACCTTTTGCCAGTAAGGCCGGGTTTATACTTGGTTTTTGCCAACAATTTTGGACATGCTGCAAAAATTGCAAATGAAAATACAAAAATAGCATTTGTAAATACAGCCTAAAACAAATCATACACTAGTGATTTCAGACATCAATTTTCTAAATGATTTGTCCTTCATGGTTGGTCTGTGAAGGTTGTCGTTCTTGATGATAATGCCATATGTTAAAACGACAAACCGTCAATCTTTTTCTTGATCTGTGACCTGGGCTGGGCTTTTGCCTTGATCTTTGACCTGGTTTGGGTTTCTACTGAAGTGGTACACATCTGTTATTTAACATGAACAACTTTCCAAGTATTGCCAACGACTGTACACATTTCTCAAGCAGTAAGTCCTTCGAGCTTGACAGTTTTGTTGGGGTTCTGGCTTTCCACCTAGACCCTAGACTAGCCACCAAAAGCAGAAAGCCTGTGTAAGCTGAGATAGGTGCACACTGTGCCAATATATTGTAACTACTGTAGATGAATTATGGTCACACAATAGTTCAAATGCTTTTCTTAGCATACAGTTTGCAGGTTTTACAGTTATGCTGATCTATTTAGTTCTCAATATTTCCAGCCTTTTCTGATTTGTTTTCTAAAGGGTAAATCCTATGTTGTCCTAGTAATGTTGATTTACTAAACAGATGATATTTTCAAAGCACTTCACCTCTTATTTCAATCATATAAAACAACTTGAATTTTAGCATTAGTGGTGTCCAATGGGAAATACTTATTTAACTTAATACTGGGAAGGAGAACATGTATTTTATAATAGGTGGCCAACATTTTTGCCCATCAAACATGATTAGCAATAAAATTATGAAAATATATTACTTGAAAAAAAAAATGCTAAGTGAAATGGACTTGCAACATTATATAGAATTAAATAATTAATGTAATGTTACTTATATGACATGCAATTGTGTATAAATCACCTATGCCAGGTCTACTAACGTAGTCTGGGGAGGTGATTGCTTCTATACAACTAGCAAAAATAAATAAATAATGCTATCTGGTGGCATTGATTAGATCAGTGCTTTCCAAACTAAGGTATCCTAAAGTTGTCGACGAGGTGCAGCTGGAGAGGGAGCTTTAAAAACGGGGATCATATGCTGATTTGCTCCTCAGTTCAGTAAAGCCCAATTTCCTACCTCATGTCATAAGAACTGTCACGCTGATGATGTCATTATAATTTGTATCCCAATCCGTTTTTTACTTTCCGAGTTATGAGCCATTTTCATATTATGCTAATTAGTCCATACTAGCGAAAGGGGCGGTAAGGCTGAGGATTCACTGGGGGGCGGTGTTTGTGTTGGCTGTACGACGCTGTCTTATCAGCGTCATACAGCTTCTCCCCTACCTGGGGATCTCAGCTTCTAACAGCGTGATCTCAGCTTCTATCGCGAGATCACGCTACTAGTTAGCGAAACATGTCGGGGGGCTCTGTTTGTTTTAATTCCTGCCTAAGCCGTATCTACTGCCTTATCACTTAGCCAATTTAACTTGTTAATGCTACCTATGACGGCCCTCATGGTTGCTGACACAGTGCTGCATTTGTATCAGCAGTTTACTTTCATGTCCGGCTTCTGGCAGTGACAATTTTAATAACATATATGTGGTCTGTCTTGTTCTGCTATACGTAGCATAATAAAATATAGTTCTTATTGTATTTTGGGGTAGTTGGGAAAAAGGGTTTGTTTGCCTGCAGGCATTCTTTCTGTTCACACATATAAAGTAATGGATGGACCAATGCTCATTATAATATTATTTTCTTTCCGAGTCAAAATGTATTTTACTGAATCGTAATATAACAGGTCAGCTTTACTGAATTGTTACATTTTCCAACTAAAAGAGGTTCTAAGTGGTAAACACATATTTAGGCCACTTTCATACGGCTCATCCGAGAGACATATATTTTGTGCCAAAAACATTATTGGATAGAAAAAAAATGTTTGGGAAACTATTTCCTGCATTGTTCGGACAGGATATGATCCCGTTCTTTTCACAGAATATACAGCTTCTGAAAGGAGTCATGTTACAGCTGTTTGACTGCTGCCTTACAATAAGAAATAGACAGTACTGTATTACATTAGATTTTTTATTTTTTTTAAATGGTCAAACATTTAAGATCTCCTCCGACTCAATGTATGCACGTTTAAATAGGGGTTAAGCTACTTTCACAGGTGGCTCATTTACAAGTGGGAAACAATCCAACTGATAATTGTTTCCCCCAATGGCAGATGTTGGGGGACAGTCAGGTTGCCCGCACACACACACACACACACACACACACACATGAGATGGATGGAGCATTCTGCGAAGTCTGCAGCATCTGCCGATATGTATCTAATGTGTATGGCAAGTTTTAAGCAGATATTGAGAGAGGCCAATGTGTCTAGAATACTATAGACTTTATTTCTATAATTAGACTCTAGAATGTCTCCAGCATCTGCAATACATTGATCTTCCTTATTACTGAAATGCCACTAAATTAAAACTCATGCACCTAATTCGAGTATTTAAAAAAAAAAAAAAAAAAAGTTTGAACCTTAGATAGTATACTTTCAATATATATATATAAATACGCCTTTTAATTTCTTATGGCAAATGTCAATGTTAATAGAAGGAACCAGGTTGTCTATTAGGGTTTTTCTTGACAATATATCCAAAAATCACAGTCAGACAACATTTCTTACCGACAAATTGCAAAACCAAAATAAAAGATAAAGATGTTGAGTAATATATGTCTATATTTGATAGTACTGATATAAAAACCTTAGCAGCATTTACTATGTCCTGTCAAATGATGATAATATATTTACAATAAACTACAGAAGCTCCTCTAACAGACAAAAACGACTTCCACACCTTTTATCAGAACAATAGTAATACAGATAGAACATCTCCTATACTTTAGTTGATTAGAAAAAAAAAACCTGCTAATATAAACTCTCTTCTAAAAAAAAATACAGTATCTTTATTTAGCTGTTGCTTTATGTCTGTGTCTATTTTTATTATCTATATTTAACAATGCTTTATGAAAGATGTATTAGGGAATATTGGTAGCAGAAGTAAAGATACTGTATGCTCATAATCTACTGCTTCATATGGAGGCCAAGTTGGTTTAGATTTTGCTATGTTGCCAATAAATGCAGCTGCAGTCATGGCACCAATACAATGAAAAAATTGTACAAAAGGTCATCAGGCCCTGCCTGTACAACCAGTGCATCTGTTCTCTTTTTTTTTTTTGCCATCACAGCTGGGTACAACAGTGAACATAACTGCATTAAAATATCAAGCATGATCTCCTCATTCACATCAAGTCAGCTGTCCTAATAATGAAATGCGAACAGTAATGCAATATATTAACTCTTTTTTTAGCAGCAAGCAATACCTTATTGATGAGAATTACAAATCTACAAAATAACAGGTACTTATTGGAAACCTTGAATATGGCACAATATAAATAATCAGGAATAAATACCTTATAACAAGTTAGGGTGTGCAAAAATATATTATTGTACATTTTTATTATAATTAATACAGAATGGTCTGTCACAACTTTTTTTATGAACAACAGAGTAGTTTCATGATCTAAAATTGGAATAGCTCTTAGGTGCAGTAATATAGACACATGCAATGTTGTCACATTGATATTGTATACTGAGGCTTGCCACTAGAGATGATTGAATCTGTGCAAATATGACTTACTGTAGCTTCGCCAATGGGCAAATTTCCCATTGCAGAACCATATGTCCCCCAAATAAGACAATGGTGGCTGAAATAGGGATCTGTATTAAAGCATTTCAGTCTCCATGGTCTTATATGCTAGAAATACAGCTATGTAACAGGAAATATTCCTGTTGCTGAAATGCCAGCAGTGCATTTTCACAGAATTACTTATCTCTTCTTGCCACTTTGCAGGTGATGGGTGTAATGTTATACTTTAGCTATGGGCCATGGTCTCATATCAAAGTATATACATAACTGTTTTACTGGTAAACTATATAAAAATAAAAAAAAGGAAACCGTGAAGTTTACATAGTCACACAATAAAATTTCTTGTTTATTTTCAATGAACTAATCAGGAAAGTACTTATTATTATAGATTGTATACTCTTATATTTTGTTCAGAGATTTGACAGGCTTTGCAGATTAGGTCGGCCTCATCCAGAAATCCAGTAAACCACACCTCCCAATGTCCCGGCTTCAGAGGAACAGTCCTGGATTCCGGACGGTGTCCCACTGTCAGTGGCAGATTAGAGGCTCTGTCACCAGATTTTGCAACCCCTATCTGCTATTGCAGCAGATCGGCGCTGCAATGTAGATAAGAGTAACGTTTTTATTTTTAAAAAAACGAGCATTTTTGACCAAGTTATGACCATTTTTATATTTATGCAAATGAGGCTTGCTAAAGTCCAACTGGGCGTGTTTAAAGTAAAAGTCCAACTGGGCGTGTATTATGTGCGTACATCGGGGCGTTTTTAATTATTTTACTAGCTGGGCGTTGGGAATGGGAGTGTATGATGCTGACGAATCAGCATCATCCACTTCTGTTCGTTAACGCCCAGCTTCTGGCAGTGCAGAGACACAGCGTGTTCTCGAGAGATCACGCTGTGTCGTCACTCACTTCCTGCCCCAGGTCCTGCATCGTGTCGGACGAGCGAGGACACATCGGCACCAGAGGCTACAGTTGATTCTGCGGCAGCATCGGCGTTTGCAGGTAAGTCAATGTAGCTACTTACCTGCAAACGCTGATGCTGCTGCAGAATCAACTGTAGCCTCTGGTGCCGATGTGGCCGACAAGATGCAGGACCTGGGGCAGGAAGTGAGTGACGATACAGCGTGATCTCTCGAGAACACGATGTGTCTGTGCACTGTCAGAAGCTGGGCGTTCTGAAGAGAAGTGGATGATACTTCTCGTCAGAATGCCCAGCTAGTAAAAGAAGTAAACACGCCCAGATGTAACACACATAATACACGCCCAGTTGTACTTTTACTGTAAACACGCCCAGTTGTACTTTAGAAAGCCTCATTTACATAAATATAAAAATGGCCATAACTTGGCCAAAAATGCTCGTTTTAAAAAAAACAAAACACGTTACTCTTATTTCCATTGCAGCGCCGATATGCTGCAATAGGAGATAGGGGTTGCAAAATCTGGTGACAGAGCCTCTTTAAGTAGACCATAGGCCTTGGGCTGTTCCCCAAACTTGGGACCCCCTTCCCCACCTGCCGGTCTGCCGCGTCTATAGTGAACACCTTTCTGTGCGAGCAATAACAAATGGGTGTTACGATTCCCCTTGTCAAAGGGCTGTGTCCCTACATACTGACAGTCTCCAACCATCGCTGACGGTATCACACTGTGTAGGGACAGATCCTCTTGAGAATGGAAATGGTAACACCCATTTGTCTATTTGTCCTGGGCTACACAAAGACTTTATGCGAATTACAAGGATTTCCTATAGCATCCTCTATAGATCCAGTGACTCACAAGTGATGTCTTCTCTGTTTGGAGTCGTTCTCTTTTCTTGTCTTTTCCATTTTGGCGACTTCACCTGATGAGACATCTTTGCCCCTCACTTCTGCACCCATTTCCAGCCTCTATAGAAACACAAAAATTCGGACACCAAGGCTCAGGCCCGTACATTAAAATGGTTGTCCAGGCACAGACCGGTTTTTCATACTGATGACCTACCCAATAGATAGGTCATCAGTATATGATCAGTGCAGGTCCGACACCGCACCGATCAGCTGACCCGTAGTGCCAGAAGCAGATGGCTCCATATACTGCATAGCGGCTGTGCTTCAAAACTTAAACTCTGCTTCTATTCACTTAAATAGGAGTAGAGCTGCAGTTTTGAAGCACACCTAAAATATAGTGACCCGAGCCATCTGCACGGACATCCGGTGCCTGGAGGCAGCCTAGCAGCTGATCGGTGCGGGTTCCGCATATCAGACCCCCACCGATCATATACTGATGACCTATCCTGTGGATAGATCATCAGTATGAAAAAACAATCCATGTCCGGACAACGCCATTTACTCAGACTAATAAATTCGGACCCCAGACCAGACCCTAGAATATATACAGACCCCAGACCTTCTAAACTATTGCAGTCCCCAGACAGACCTCCCTAAACAAATACAGACCACAGTACAAGCACCCTAAATAGATACAGACCCTAGACAAAACCCCCTAAATACAGACCTCGGACCAGACCCCTAAATACAGACCCCCTAAACTAATATTGACCCCAGACCTAACTCCCTAAACTAATACAGACCCCAGACCAGGCCCCTAAATATAGACCCCAGACCCCTTAAGCTAATGCAGACCCCAGACCATACCTCCTAAATACAGACCCCAGACCTTAAACTAATGCAGACCAAAGACCAGACCTCCTAAATACAGACCCTAGACCAGTACCTCTAAATACAGACCCCAGACCAGACCCCCTTAATACAGACCCCAGAACAGACCCGCTAAATACAGACCCCAGATCCCTGAAACTAATACATACCCCAGCCCTCCTAAATACAGACCCCAGACCAGACCCCCATGAAAACAGACCCCTTAGACTAATCCATCCCCTGATACTTACATAGCAGCTCACAGTCTTCTCTCTAGGGTCTTGTTGCTCTTCTAGGACCTGCCATCATGTGACCTGCAGGTCTATAAACAGTAACAAGAACTGCAAACATAAGGTCATGTGACCTTATGTCTGCAGGTCCTTTTGAAGGACATACACAATGCAGTTCTGTCGCAGTTTTTGCCGAGATTGACGGCAAAAACACTACAAAACTGAAATGTAATTTGGGCGGCCTTGAGCCCCTATGATGATCCGCCATTGTGAACTGCACAGGGCCTAAGGTCTACTTAATCTGCCACTGAAGTGGCATTATACTGTGTGGGGGTTCTATGGGGGCAAAACACTGTGGAGAAGCAATATGGGAGCATGATACTGTGTGGGCTGAACCAGATGTGTGTGGGCAGGGATTGGGCAGGGTTAGAGGCGTGGCTTAACAGAGAAAATTTTTGCTGGTCGGCCATCTTTGCATTACTTGAAAGTTGGGAGGTATGAGTAGACTTGACTAGATGACTTTTGAGAGGGATACATTCCCTAGAGGCAGGTAAAGTACACTGATATATGTTTTTTACTATGCGCTGGTTTATGCTGTCTGTCCAGTACCTCCTTATGAGTTCATACAGTATAGCATTTTATCTTTCCTGTTGATGCCTGATGTGCTGTCCATTCAGCACCACTTTGGAAATTAATAGATTATGTTGTGCTATGTTATATTACCATAGAATCTAGTCAGTTACAATTATTTTATAATTCACAATGGCATCTAACGGGTTAATTACGTCTTTGTATTAGCAGACCTCTTGCCATCTAATTAGAACTCAAAACAGTTCACACCCTATATATATATATATTCATCATAATTGATTTGTGGTATTAGTTTTTCAATTTTCCAACCACAAGCCTTTTGTGGTGTTATCTAACCCCCTTTTTGAGGTTTTTTATCATAACATTATACCGAACAGGATGTATCCCTAAAAACTAGTTATATATATTTATTTTGCATGGCAATTAATGAGTTAATTAATATGGGACATCCTCCCACCTGGTTAAATTCCGAACTGAGAGCTTTTGGAAGATAGCTATGACTAAGAACCCTTCGGTTCGAAATGCGTAAGCGTCCTTCCTAGGATTGTTTTATCCTGTTTTAAATTGATGAATTAAAGATTTTTGTTTTACTGGGTCGAGTGCTGGATGTTACCTTTTTTGAACATTATCTACTGTTTTATCTGCTGCCGACGCGGAGTTCCCTTTGTCTACAGCGTCTAATAAGATTACAGCCTGGTGCTAGAGATATCCCAGATGCATGGTCAGCGAACTAATTTCTCTTAGGCTGGATTCATACGAGCGTGGCATTTTTGCGCACGCAAAAATGTGGCGTTTTGCCTGCGCAGAAGGCACTTAACAGCTCCGTGTGGCCTCAGCATATGATGCGCGGCTGCGTGCTTTTCGCGCAGCCGCCATCATTATGACAATCTCTTTGGATGTTTGTAAACAGAAAAGCACGTGGTGCTTTTCTGTTTTCATTAATCCTTTTGACAGCTGTTGTGCGAATCACGCTGTTCGCACGGAAGTGCTTCCGTGTGACATGCGTGGTATTCACTCACCCATTGACTTCAATGTGTGCGTGATGCGCGAAAAACGCCCAAAGAACGAGCATGTCGTGACTTTTTTCCAGCGGACTCACACTGAGTAAAACACGCACATGTCTGCACGGCCCCATAGATTAATATAGGTCCGTGTGACGCACGCGTTGCACGGACGTATTTCCCGTTCGTCTGAATAAGGCCTTAGGGATATATTCTGCCTGGTAGAATTCAGAAGTGAATTAGCCTTATACATAGCATAATAAGCTGGTAAAGGCTTTGGTGCCTGAACACCCTGATCCAGCAACCTACCACGGAGTATGAGACCAAGGCATATTAACCACCTCTCAGGGGAGACAAACCAGCTATGATTGAATGTGAATACAACTTCCAACATAATTGCACCTTATTTATGCTTTATCTAACTGAGGATTGCTTCAGCAAGAGTGGGCATGGGTTTCTTTATATATTTTTATAGTTCATAAGAAGTGACCGTGCCTATTAGCCGGCTGAACTAACAGGGTTCCAAACTTAGAATATATAGCTTTTCTGTGCTCACTTACTGTAATAATTGAACAGGTAAGAAAGTTGCTCTTACTCTCACCAGGAGTCTTAATTCAATAAAAATATAAATTTATTTTGTATCACTTCTAATATAAAACATAGGTTTGTGTTGAACAGTGGTGACACTTGAGAGACCAGAACATGACTTTGCATGAGGCATTTTTATTGATGCTCTATGTTTTGCTTGATTCTTTTTCAGTACAATAAATCCATATTGATTTATTGTACAGATTTTCAGCACACTCATTTTTTCATGACAATGAAAACATGTTCACGACATGAAAAAGTTATATATGTTATATTGTATGCTTGTACTATTACAGAAAAAGATATCTTAGGTAATGGATTTTTGGACAGAAAAAAATCTTGAATGGCTATATATAACTATCTTACAAAATACACAATGCCAGACCATGGCACCTAAATTTAGAGCAGTACCCTAAAGGGGTTGTCCATGATTAGAAAAAAGAGTTTGCTTATTTTCCAGAATCAGAGCCACTCTTGTCCTTATTCAAGTGAATTGGGCTATGCTGCAGTACTGGGCAAATTTCATGGACAAAAGTAGTGCTGAATTCCAAAAAAACAAACCTGACTCTTTTAAAGGCATATCATTGCAATAAGCCATTGCTTACTATATTTGGAAAATCCATTTGAAAAAAAAATACTAGTATGAGAAACTATTTATTTTTAAATTAATGAATTTCAGAAGTGAATTATTAATCTCAACAGCAACAATCAGACTTCTAATGCTTTAGTAACTCAATAGAGGAATTATTTATACATATAGTAGGTGTTCGCATCAATCTTCAGCTATAATTCATTTTAAATAAAAAAGAAGTAGGGTGGCAGTTAATGAAGAGTTTATTTTTATTAGTATGTTTCGTGAATAAACTTTGTTTTAATCGAAAGTATGATACTTTTTGCTGCTACATTCCACATGCAATTTCCAGTGATATAACTCAGATACCAATAATATGCCGTTCTAGTCCCTATTTCTCAGTGACATATGGATAGTAAGTATACAAACGCTCAACATCACCAACGGATAGTAGTAGTCAAAAGAGAATAAGTCTGCACCGCTGCAATGAATAGTCCTCCGGACGTTTGGCAGATCACTGCCTAGGTAGTATAAACACTGTTCCGTTATATGTCAAGGGAGGTGCTGGCTCAGCAAGAAAAGTTCATATGTATCACAATGTGTGAAGAAAGAAATAGAGCCGCACTCATCGAATCTGACGTTTTCATATATTTAATTGCTCAAAATGAAGTGGGGGGGGAGAGTCGGAGTAGTACACCAACGGATAGTGCTGGCAACAGTAAGGAATGGCGTCCATCTGTCAAAAATTGTATCTGCTATATTGGCCTTTTAGTTGGTCAAAGTTTGTTGCACATACCAATTTGCA
The DNA here is from genome assembly GCF_050947455.1 of Rhinoderma darwinii. Taxonomy (NCBI): domain Eukaryota; kingdom Metazoa; phylum Chordata; class Amphibia; order Anura; family Rhinodermatidae; genus Rhinoderma; species Rhinoderma darwinii. The sequence continues at coordinate 280,459,217 of NC_134690.1, read as the reverse complement.
GCCACTCTTGTAATAAAAGAGTGACCATAGAGGTAATTGATTTTCTTTTTTCCCTTAAAGGGTTTGTCCGGGCACGGAGCGGTTTTTAATACTAATGACCTATCCACAGGTTAGGTCATCTGTATATGACACCCGGACCCCGCATCGATCAGTTGTGCTGGCTCCCTCCGGGCACTGGATGTCTGTGCTGGAAGCAGATGGCTCCGGTCACAGAACAGCAGCTGTGCTTCAGTACTGAATCTCTTCTCCTATTCAAGTGTATAGGAGCAGAGTTGCAGTACTGCAGCAAGGCCGCTATGCAGTGTACAGAGCTATCTGCTTCCAACACCGGCCACTGCATAACATCCAGTTGCCCGGAGGTAGCCGGAATAGCTGATCGGTGCGAGGTTTGTGTGTCATACCCTCACCGATCATATACTGATGACCTATCCTGTGGATAGGTCATCAGTATTAAAAACCACCCTGGGTGATAAATTGGTTTCACAACGGCCTTAATAAACAGTTGGTAGGGATTGAGAGGTCCATCGTGGCTCTCTCTCTGCGATCTCTGCCGTGGATTCTGACGGACCATAGACCGTCCCTTTTGACTTTTCCTATGCTTACTCATCGCTTTCTCACTCTCTGGGACAGATTGCTGGTTCGAAAGGGCCATAGACAGGGGGTTCTTAGCCCTTTGTTTGATAATCCAGAATTTTCGCCAGCTGTTAACAAACTTACCTTTTTGGGTTGGTCATCTTCTGACGACACCAGGCTATGTCAGATGATGTCGGATGGGGGTCACCTTCCTCCCTTATCTGTGCTGCGAGGGACCTGCCCTGGGAGGACTCTTTCCTGGATGGAATATGCCCAATTGTCTACCTTCCTGTGTTCGGCCCTGCAGGATGGTATGCGCCTCTCCACGAATACGGTCTTTGAGTCACTGCTACTTCAACAAGAAATACCGCCTCGTGTGATTTCCACGTTGTAAAACATTCTACTGGAGACTTCTGTTACTCAGCCACCTGCATACGTTAGAGCCTGGGAAAATGAACTAGGCTTCTCCATGTCTTTGACTGATTGGGATCGGGTTTTCTTCCTGACTCATAAAATGCCTATAGCATTGGCTTTGTGGCAACGAGACTGAAACGATGCTGCACATTTGGTGGTCATGCCCGGTGTTCCAGACTTTTTGGAAAGCGGTTTTTGACATCTATGCATTGATGCAGAGTGCTCCTATCATACCTACTCCTCAGTTGGCTCTTTTATCTTTGATTCCTGGTCCTTTGCCGGGCATAAAGAAGGGCCTCCTCAGACATTTTTTTGACTGCAGCACGAACAGTTATTCCTAGATATTGGAAGACTACTATTGCGCCTAAGATTAGTGAATGGGTTGTGGAAATGGACCTACTGTGTCGAATGGAGTCTCCTCTTGCGGAAGATAGAGATTTCACTGATACAATTCTTTCTCTGTGGAACGCATAGTCATCCTTCAAATCTGGTCCTTATTTCTCTGAATGGCTGGGCTGAACAGCACTTCTTGGCGGTCTGGTTAGCCAGGTCCGGATACGTTTGTGACTATCATCAGGGATGGGGGCGGACTGTTCTCACCTTGGTTTAAGTCTTCTTATTCTTTAGATTTAAATTTCTCCTTATTCGGTAATGCCCTCTCTACTCCTAGTACTCAAGAGTATCCCTCCTCTCCCTCTCTTCCCTTGATTGTTTTGACCTTTCTTCCTTGTTGTCTTATTTTTGTCTTGCCTCTACTTTTCTTCTTTTTACCTGCTAGGAGACTTGTATGTCACACCAGTTTCCTGTCAGGATTATGTGACTTAAAGGACCAGTGTCACGAAAAAAAAATTTTTTTAGATCAATTTGACTTTAGTGTGTCATTAAACATTTTTTTATTTATTTGTGTGTTTTTACTTTTTTTTATTTTTTCACTTTTTCTTCCCTATGGGGGCTGCCATTTTTTTTTTCCATTTCTGTATGTGTCGATTAACGACACATACAGACATGGAATACGGCACATACAGTCCCATAGTGAATGCGAACGGGGCCCGTTCCATCCACTATGCTGTACGCCGTCTGTGTGGGAACGGCGCATGCGCCGCTCCCACACAGTCCAAGTTGAACTGTGCGACGTCCGGGTCCATTTTCCTGTGGACCGGAAGTCGCAGCCGGACAGCAAGATTACTACTTCCAGTCGCGGCTTCCGGACTTGTGCACTTGGAGCGGCGGTAGCAGACGGACCGGAGGGAGCGGCGGCGGCAGGAGCAGGTAAGTTATTTCTATGTATGTTCGTGTTTTAGTGTGTGATTACTACTGTATGTTAACCTACTACACTGTGTGTTAGCTCAAAAAATGGCGACACACAGTGTAGGAGGTTTGACCGTTCAATCCCCTCGTTTCTCCCGGCACTAGCCAGGATAAAGGAGGGGGGTTCTGAGAGCTCACTAGAGCGAGTGAATTTTCTCAAATTTTGCAGCATAAAGCAATGTGGTTGCTTTACCACATGCAATGCTGCAATTTTGGGAATTGCTCCATCTAGTGACCAGCGCTGGGAAATATTATAAATTAGAATCTAATTTATAATATTTCCTGACTCGTGAAAAAAATAAAAAAATTAGAACAATGTCTAATCACCTATACACTAAGGCCTCATGCACACGACCGTATTTTTTCCCACCCGTAAATACTGGTGTAAATACGGGTCCGGTGTCACACGTATTCCACCCGTTTTACACCAGTATTTACGAACCCGTGCCCGTAAATATGGGTCCGGTGTCACACGTATTCCACCCGTATTTACGAGCACGTTTTTGGCGGCAAAATAGCACTGCACTAATCGGCAGCCCCTTCTCTCTATCAGTGCAGGATAGAGAGAAGGGACAGCCTTTTCTGTAATAAAAGTTAAAGAAATTCATACTTACCCGGCCGTTGTCTCTTCACATCCAGCCCGACATCCCTGGATGACGCGGCAGTCCATGTGACCGCTGCAGCCTGTGATTGACCTGTGATTGGCTGCAGCGGTCACATGGCCTGAAACGTCATCCAAGACGTCGGGCCGGATGTCGAGAGGGACGCGTCACCAAGGCAACGGGCGGGAGACCGGACTGGAGGAAGCAGGAAGTTGTCGGTAAGTATGAACGTCTTTTATTTTTATTTTTTACAGGTTTATACTGATCGGTAGTCACTGTCCAGGGTGCTGAAAGAGTTACTGCCGATCAGTTAACTCTTTCAGCTCCCTGGACAGTGACTATTTACTGACGTCGCTTAGCAACGCTGCCGTAATGACGGGTGCACACATGTAGCCACCCGTCATTACGAGAGCTCCATAGACTTCTATGGACTGTCCGTGCCGTTATTACGGCCTGAAATAGGACATGTTCTATCTTTTTCAACGGCACGGGCACCTTCCCGTGAGAAAACGGGAAGGCACCCGTCGCCAATAGAAGTCTATGAGCCCGTTATTACGGGTCGTAATTACGACCCGTAATAACGGGAGTTTTTACGGTCGTGTGCATGAGGCCTAACTGTTTAACTAAAAAAAAAAAAAATTTTTTCTAGCGACACATTACCTTTAAAAATTTTGGGTTGGAATTTATACCTCATCAGACATGTGCCTGACTTTATATTTATATATTGTATGGGACAGCTGTCTCTTGGTAACAAGGTTATTGTTGTGTAAAAGCTTGCCTTTTTATTTTTCTTGACATGATTGTTTTCAAAAGTATTCATTTGCTTTGTTTTCTTTTGTAGTTGTAAACTTTGCAATAAAAATCTACATTATGAAAAAAAAACAAAAAAAAACACCCTGTGCCCAGACAACCCCTTTAAGGTGTAAGCTCAATGACAAAACATTTGACTGTAACAGATACCACATGCCATGTAACATTTTCCTTTTCCTATGTGATGCACCTTTCGTTTCCAAATTACGTCCTCGCGAAAATAAATAAACGTGCAGGGTAACTCAACCCATGAGGCAAAAAGCAGTTACGGTAGATGGCTACCAGTCCTGGGCTGGAAGTTGGAAGTGAATGTATCACTTTGATTTTTTTGTTATTATTCAAAACCAGAAACTGACTGACGCACATTCTTTTTTTTCTAATCCGTTTTCATTTTCTGATTGTAATTGTGTAACATTTTATTTTCTGTACATTATTATGGGGACAGCCATTTTGCCTGAGCTGCTCCTCTTCTCTCTGAACAGCAGTTCAGTTATGTTATCTGCTTTACAGCAGCCACATGACTATATCAAAACAGTAGTCTGGAGATGACCTGGGCATCTGAAACGAAGCGACTCAGCGCTCACTCTAGCACTTCTGCCACTTTGTTTTAGCGATTGATGAGGCTCTCAATGCTCGGACCCCCATTCAAAACTTCTGACATGTTACTTTAGTAAAATCAATGCACATCTATAGGGCTATACACACTGCCAGTTTTTTAACGGACCATGTGACTAGCCTATAAAAAAATAGGACATGTCGTATTTGACGTGTTTTACGCACCGAAAAATGCGTAAAAATTGCATGATTTAATCCTCATATTGACTTCAATGGGAAAGCGCATTGTTAGTGCATATGACGCGTTTTTTACATGCATGTGTTTAAGTGTCAAGTCAATTATTTGACGCCTAAAACGCACTGAAAATGCACCGAAAACATAACTAATTCCCAAAGTCAATGGGAATCCTAATTATGCGCCAAAAAATATGCATCAAAAACACGCACAAAACGCGTAGAGAAACGCATTAAAAAACTCCTGTATTTTAAAAAGCACTTTACAGATACGCTACCGTTTATTTTGAGAGCCGTGTGAACAAGGCCTAATGCTTTAACTGCATTTGAAGATCGTTGTGTTTGTAAATGTTTGTAATGTTATCAGACGAAAGTACTGTCACATGAGCCATGTGACAGTCTATTTCCATCTCAGGTCTACTGTATGGTGATCTATCTTTTGCATTTTCTCTTGCACTTCTTCCTCTCTTCACAAATGGTTTCCTTTCTAATGCAGACTTGTAGTTGTACAAGTTAAGGTGTTGTTTGGGTATATTTTAAGAGGTTAGTAATTTAAATCCTGACAATGGGGAAGCAACCTGAGTTTCAACAGTGAAATAAGACTAATAATATTAAGTCCTCTTCATCATTATGACACTCCCTTTTTATGTGACGACACAGTAAAGAAGGAGGGGATTTTATGTTTCCCTTCTCTTCTTTACTAGCTGTAGCGCGAATCACGCGCGTCACCCGGAAGTGCTTCCGTGTGCCATGCGCGATTTTCACGCACCCATTGACTTCAATGGGTGTGTGCTGCGCGAAACACGGGCAAGTATAGGACATGTCGTGAGTTTTACGCAGCGCACATACGCTGTGTGAAAATCACTGACAGTCTGAACGGCCCCATTCATTAACATAGGTCCGTGCGACGCGCGTGAAAATCACGCGCGTATCACGGACGTATAACACGTTCATATGAATAAGGCCTTAGTGTGTTGTATATTGAGGCACATGACTATTTTGACTAGGATAATGAGAGGCATTTTTAGGGTATGTCTTTGCTGCTGCCACAAGTGCTTTTATGCTTCCATGATTGTTGCTCCCAAAGGGCAGTGAGCCTGCCACCTGTGATATGTGTTCTGTTTTTGATGATTTACATATGATCCTTTAGTTTAAAATTTACCAAAAATACAAAAATATTAGATCAGAAGTTTGGTTAATAGGGGCACAAATTTAAACATATCTCTCTATTCTGTTCCCTCTCATTTTCATAAAATGCAACAAAGAGAAAATGACAAGTAGGTCTATATTTAGGAACATGATTTTATAGTAACTATTATATTTTCAGACATTACTCCTGAATGATGTCAGCTGAAATATTTCAACTTTGAAATAAATGAAGAAACATTTTAAACTATGATTTTGCTTTGGATTTGGCATTATTTTACAAAGAAGAAAATAGTATTTCATAATTTCACGTTTTCTTGGTCATTAAAATAGGTTGTTCAGGTTGGGGGCTGTTTTTTATACTGATGACCTATCCAAAGAATGAGCGCTAAGAACCTCACATTTATTAACATAACTATAGCAGTAATGCAATAAAAATGCATAATAAACAAAAAGTGTGTGAGTATATATATATATATATATATATATATATATATATATATATATATATATATATGTATATATATATATATATATATATATATATATATCTTAGCGCCTGCGGTGTGCATCTGCATTTTCTTGTTACTGGTAATACATTAGGCACGGCAGATTAGCACCTGCATATCTATTTCATGTTTTAGGAGGAGCTGACCAACTCTTTTTGGTTGTACTATCCAAAGGATAGGTCATCAGTATATGATTGGTGGGGGTCCGACACCTTGATCTCACATCAATCAGTGTTTCCAGCTTCCTCTGGGCGCCGGAAGCTATGCAGTGGTTGGTGCAAGAAGCAGAAGGCTCTGATCACAGTACAGAGGCCGTGGAAATGTCTTTAGTGTAAAAAACAGCCCTCCAACCTGGACAACCCCTTTAAGTAATTGTTTTTTTGTGCTAGACACCCCAAGTTCATTTAAAAATCATGAATTAACAGGCACTGCCTTCACTGAAGTGATCCATTTTATTGGGGGGGGGGGGGGGGGATTGGTGGCGGCATACTATACTAAGTAAGCGTCAAAACTCTTCACTGGATAATTTTTTTAACAACAAGTAAATGCCATTTTTTGTTTTTTATGATCTATGCAATAAATATGATATTTAATGGCGAGACAACCCCTTTAAGAGAAGAGAATGAGTATATGTAACTAAAAGACTTTAAAGATGTTTGTGTATATGTGCATTCAGTCTCGCCTTGGTAAATTTTATAATTATTTACAGCAAGTGAAAACAGTATGAAACTGTAAAGGATCTGCCAGACACAGCTTCTGTGTCGACGCGGGTGGTTAATTAGTCTGCACCTGTTCCTAAGTCTGATAGAGTGACTCAATCTGCTACCACTCAGGCTGGTAGGCTCAGGAGTGGGAGAACCTATCACAGCCTGGCCAGACGGTTCTAGCTCCAGCCCTCGGTCTATTTATACCTTCTTTTCCTGCCTGTGATTCTTTCCTGTTTCCTAGCTCTGCTGCTCCTGCTATCATTATTGACCTTGCTTCATTTTGACCCTGGCTTTACTGACTACGCTCCTGCTCTGCGTTTGTTACCTGGTACACACCTGGTTTGACTCGGCTCGTTCACTACTCTTGTTGCTCACGGTCTTGCCGTGGGCAACTGCCCCATTTCCCTTAGCTTCTGTGTACCCTTGTCTGTTTGTCTGTCGTGCACATATTAAGCATAGGGACCGTCGCCCAGTTTTACGCCGTCGACTAGGACGGGCCGTGCAAGTAGGCAGGGACTGAGTGGCGGGTAGATTAGGGCTCACCTGTCTATCTCCCTACCCCGTCATTACAGAAACAGTTGATTTAATACTAGCTTGGTCAACATATCTGGCACCAGTAAATAAGTTGAATTATTGGTATTGGTAGATGATGGGAAAAAGATTAAATGAACCCAACTTAATAGTTAAATCACATGTAGAAAGCAGCTCACCACAGGCATTGAATCTTCCATACACAGGCGTGTCAGGAAACACTGGATGTCAGTGAAATCTTCTGCTTTATTTAACAGCACATAGTTAAAATCCAAACAGAATAACAGTGCAAAAGTCTTCTTCTTCATTACACACGTGCTGCAGGTGCACTGCACAACTGCACTTTTGTTCCTCTTACAGGTGGGGTATTGCCGGCACTTTTACATGTAAATGTTTGAATATGTTGAGCTGTTTCACGATGCTGGGGGGATCCTGACATTGGGACTGCCGTCTTTTTGAGTACACTCCTATGTGAATACAGTTTTTTACTCTTCCATATTTTACGCGTGGGGTCCTTGTTTCCTCATGGAGCCATAGTCGTGAACCCATTCCCCGATCTTTTGTGAGATTGCACACACTGTTATATCCTTGACATGATAGCTAGGTGGATGTACCTGCACCCCTAGACAATGCTTTACAGTCTCTATTGACCTGCATATACAGTTTAGCTATTTTCTTACACTGCTTGAATCATTACTCATAACAGAGATGTAGTTTCTGCAATTTTAACCTACTTTTACCCTTGTGCATGGCTTGAGCTGTACTCCGTGTTGTAACGTATTTTACTCCATAAAATTTCTCTGCTGTATCCCGAATGAAATTGGTAACCTTTGTTAACGTGCTATGCTTGCTTTGCTCAACTTTATGATATTGTTTATTGTGATAATTATGGAAAAAAACAAGATTAAAAAAAACTGAATAAAAAAGGCCTGGGCGCAGGTAGTTCTCTGACTTTACCAAAACAAGGTGCCTTGCCATGTGTTTATAGGTATCTTAAAATGCTGTATCCTAAAAACACTACCCATTTTGTATGTATAGCTGATACAAATTTGTTTGATAACTCACCCACGTTCCTTGAGAAACTTCAGTATCAGATGTCAATCTTTTATCAATAGTTGTCTCTTAGCAGGTTTGCTACCATTTTTAAGTTTGTAAAAAATTTAAGGAGTGTTAAACTTAGACATTAAAGAGGCTCCCTCACCACATTATAAGTGCCCTATCTTCTACATAATGTGATCGGTGCTGTAATGTAGATTACAGCAGTGTTTTTTATTTAGAAAAACAATAAATTTTGACGGAGTTATGAACTATTTTAGATTTATGCTAATTGCTTTCTTAATGCCCAACTGGGCGTGTTTTTACTTTTTGACCAAGTGGGATACATACTCACACATTAATGGAGGTGATGTCTATTCACTATCAAGACACTTCAGTGACGTTAATGTGTGAGTATGTGACAGCACATCATGATCTAGCAAGATCACTATGTGCAGAGTAAATGAATGGAGAGAAGTGTATGACGCTAATTGGTCAGCATCATACACTCCTCTACACAACGCCCACTTGGTCAAAAAGTAAAAACACGCCCAGTTGGGCATTAAGAAAGTCATTAGCATAAATCTAAAATAGGTTATAACTCCGTCAAAAATTATCGTTTTTCTAAATAAAAAACACTGCTGTAATCTACATTACAGCGCCGATCACATTATGTAGAAGATAGCGCATTTATAATGTGGTGACAGAGCCTCTTTAACATAAAGAATGAAAAAATAAAATAGTTGCTTGATTATACTTCGGTAGCCCCTTGAAAGATTTTTCAATGTTACTTTTTATTTTAGCCAAAGCTAGAAGTGGATCATTAAGGTAGGAAAAGCATAAAGCAAAAACGTACACGTCTCTTTTTGTAAAGAAGCATCAAAAATAGCACTGTGTGAGCCTGGCCTAAAAGAGTTTTCTGTTTGCAATCATTGTTGTAACGCTAGCGCTGACCCAATTACCCTAATATAGACATGAAAATATATTAAAATTTACGGTAGACAATGACGATCACAAATAAAAGGTCTATTTTAGGGTAAAACTATGTTATTAACAAAAAAATAGCTGAAAAGTAAAAAAGCTTATTTTTTTACTATTATTTTCAAACGTTAAGAATAAAAATTCTAAAATAGCAAAAAGGGATGTGTATAAAAGGATGTGTATAAAAACGACAAAAAAAGAAACCTGCATTGTCTACAGAAAAAAACAATCGCAAAAAATCACGTCGTTAGCCCAACAAATAAAAAAGTTATAGCCATTTAACTAACACGTGCTAAAAATGGCTAAATGGTGTCTGGTCCAGAAGGCTCAAAATAGCCCGGTCCTGAACTGGTTAATAAAGATAGGTTAAGTGACAGCGGGTACTGTGTGTCTCTGACACGCAGTATCCACCTATAATCTATCACATCTAAGTTCATAAGTTAGATGTGATTGATTACAGGCGGATCCTGCGTGTCAGAGATACGCAAGACCCGCTGACACTGAACCCGTCAAGTCCGCAGGCCATAGTGAACGATACAGCTGCTCTGTATAGAGAATACAGAGCAGCTGTATCTAAAAAAGTAAAAATAATTTTTAATGAAGACTAATTAAAAATTTAAACCAAACACACTGACTGACCTGTTTATAAAAAAAGAAAAAAAAATGCCCCTCAAAACCATTCCAGAATCGCTGTAAATGTTCCAAAAGCGGATAAGATTGGGTGCCATTTATCAGTGCGACACTGGCCACATATCTGCGGATTATTATTTATTTACCACATTATTACACCCTCTTCTTATGCCCTGCTTTACCCCGCACAGCTTACATATGCCCCCACATCATAAACTGAAATACCAGCAAAACCCCAAAGAAAACTACAACTAAGCAAAATCTGCGCTCCAAAAGCCAAATGGCGCTCCTTATTTTCTGAACCCTACAGCGAGCCCAAATAGCAGTTTACGTCCACATATATGGCATCGCCATACCCAGGGGAACCCGCTTTACAGTTTGAGGTATTTGTCTTCAGTGGCACGAACTGGCCACAACATATTTTGCACTAAAATGGCATATCAGTGGAAAATTGCAATTTTCACTTTGCACCATCCACTGAGCATTAATTTCTAATAAAAAACAAACAAACCTGTGTGGTCAAAATGCTCACTACACCCCTTAAAAAATGCCTTAAGGGGTGCAGTTTCCAAAATGGGGGTCACTACTTGGGCCCTGCCATTGTGGGCCAATGCTGCAAAAATCACCAAAATAGGCCTCACATGGGGCGTGGCTACGACGGCAAGGCGAACGGACGCACTTACATGGTGCTCCTGTATCCCGGCTTAAATCAGCAGGCATCCTCCTCCGGGCGAGCTTCGGGGTGAAGCCCCACTGCATGACTGGATCCCCCTAGACGATTACGAGCATAATCCTGACTTTTGGGCCAAAAACGGAGGAATTTGAGATCGGGGCCTACACACGCGGCCGGAGCCGGGGACTAGATTTTGGCCCGGACGGAACTCGGGCGTCCGGACCTGGCTGCAGCTGACTCAGGATACCAGGTGGGCTTCTCAAACTCCCCCTACATCTTTGCCTTGCTCCCCAGGACACAAACGAGCCCTCTCCTCTAGTTAGAGGCCATTAGAGACTCTTTCAGCCACATTCTCATCTGCGGCCTACCACTGTCTGAAAGACTGGGGCCTGGAGTAGTGAGGGAGGCCGCCTGCAGACCAATCCTCAGCGGAGCACATTACAGCATTACAGTGCAGGGGTTCCATGCTCTGCTAATTTAATAAACCATATTAACGGACTGCACAGTGTTCACAGTGCTGCCCTTTTACATCTAAAAACCTCTAAGTGATGCCTTAGTCTTCCTACAATGATCTGACTCACCGCATAACTATCTACCAAGAACCTCCATAAGCTACATAACAAATATCTGACTATCAGGTCCCCTGAATACGATCCAATGCCAAGGCGAGGCAAGACTCCTAAAGTGTCTTCAACTCAATCTTCCATCCCAGATATATTTCGCAGAAATTCGTTGCCCTCCTTACTCCAGGACACGGATTCGGATATGTCGGCATCACAGGCATCGATTGTGGGTGATCCGGACCCCTTACCGCAAAGAACTCCAAAACAAACTCCACCCTCAATAGCTCCTGATATGGCCAGGGACGATCATCTTACGAAAGAGGACTTAACAACGTGTATGGATGCACTATACCAGAAATTGAAGGCCTCCTTTCATAACGAATTACAAAGAGCGACGCATGATCTTACAATGGAAATTACTTCAATTGGCACTCGTACAGATCTCCTGGAGACAAAACATGACGAGTTGGTTAAAGCGCACGGTGATCTCAAAACCAAAATTGATCTCAGAAATTCCTCTCAGGAATCGATACATCTTCATCTGGAAGACTTAGAAAACAGATCCAGACGGAATAACCTGCGCTTAAGAGGAGTCTCAGAAATGGTGGAGGATCTCAGGGACTATGCGATACAACTCTTTGCCTACCTGTTACCGAATTATCCGACGAACCAATTCCAGATGGACCGTATACATCGAGCATTGCGGCCCAGGCCGGCAGTTGGAGGGACATTGTTCTGCGGCTTCATTACTTTACAGTAAAGGAAGAGGTCCTTAAAGCGGCACGCGACAAAACTCCACTCTCCTTCAAACAAGAACCACTACAGATTTTTGCGGATATCTCTCCAGTTACCTTGGAAAAACAGAGACAACTGAAACCTCTAACGGATCCTAAGAGCGGCTGGGATCAGATACAGATGGGGTTTCCCATTCCGGTTGACCTCTCATTACAAGGGTGCTCCGCATACTATCTCAGCATTGGATATGGGCTGGAGAATGGTCACCTGACTAGGCCTCAAAGAAGGGACTCTACTCCGGAATCAGCTAATCGACCTCGTCAAAGCCTCCCGTTGGAACCTATTTGGACAACAGCACGTCGCCGACAGTTGCATAGGACTCCTCCTGCAGGACCAGTTTCACCGAGATCATGAATATCAACTGTGACCTGAGGCGGAGGATAGCGATATATAATTGTAATGTATACCTGACTTAATTATTTGTATAGTCGCTGTGGAATTTTTTCCTCTTCCATGGGGCCTTGTCCCCCCGGCCGGGAGGGGGAGAACCCTGGTCGAATATAGGGCATTAGACTCCCCTGCTGGGAAATTTCTTGCCAAGTTAATTCTACTTTTTTACATGACTAAAATTGCTTGATTTGCTTGATATTGCGGTGGGTCAGCCAAAATTCTGGTGACGCTCCCGTGCTAGCTTTGCTGAGCTTGCTCAGGGCCGGTTTTATCGGGCACTGGATTTGCTCAGCAAGTTAAGAAAGAGATAAAGAGACCCGAATGGGGTCACGTGGTGGGCATTTAGCCGAACTCCGCTTTTGTTTTATTATTTTGAAGTTAACTGTACAAGGTGTTGTTCGTTTTGGCAGCAGCTATATTTTACATACAAAAGTACTTTCTGCTTATTTCTATAGCGTAACTCTATTGAATTTTTATGGCATATACTGTTATTACACATAATGTAAAAGGCTTTAATAGCCCGACAAAGAGACGAGTGGCCTTTACTAATTATAAGAGGCTTCATGGCGATGTTATAATGTTACAGGAAACGCATTTTACTCACAATAGTTACCCAAAATACTTTGATAGATTGTTCTACCTCAGACACAAAAAAAAAGGAGTAGCCATTCTCTTCAGGACTACACTTCCATTTACAGTAACTGACTCCATTATAGACCCGGATGGTAGATACGTTATCCTTACAGGGCAACTAGTGGGACAACGCATTACCTTTGCAACGATTTATGCACCTAACTACTCAGCAACCTCCTTCTTTACCAATTTCTTTAGACAGCTGGAGAAATTCTCCGACTCCTACATTATCCTAGGGGGGGACTTCAACTTGGTGATGAATGCCCAATGGGATAGAAGTCATCCCCATGCTAATGCATAGTCAGCACTGAAATCATTTATGTATAGGATGAAACAATTATCTGTTGTAGATTTGTGGAGACAGGATCATCCCCTAGATAAGGAATTCTCTTTTTATTCCACAGTACATGACAGTTATTCTCGGATTGACTACATCCTAACTTCCTCCCAGCTATCCGCTAGACCACACAATACCTCATACACCCAATGTGCATGGTCAGACCACAATATCCACTCACTTCACGTCTGTATTGGCAACGCCACACGTATGCCATCATGGAGGCTGAATGATTCCCTACTTTCTCACTCAGAAATAGTCACATCCATATCCAGCTCCTTACAAGAGTATTTTACCACTAATACCCTACCGGAAACATCATCCGCTCAAATATGGCTGGCACATAAAGCAGTCTTGAGAGGTTTACTAATGGCGAAAGGATCACAACTTAAGAGAGATAGATTACGACTTCTTAGAAATTGCTGTCGACCCTCACAAGACTAGAACGTCAGTATATTAATAAACCAAATACTATAATTAAAGCTCAGATAGAGGAAACTCGCTGCTCTCTGAGAGCATTAGAGGAGAGCAAGGCTGAGAAAGCACTTAGGTGGGGCAAGGCAAAATTATATGCATATTCCAATCAAGCTACCTCGATGTTCTCCAGAAAACTAAACTCTCATATTAGAGGTAAACAAATTTATCACATGCATAACAGCACGGGAACACTTACTACTAATCCGCTTGACATACTAGATACCATGAGTACATTCTGTAGTGCTCTGTATAGCAAGCCCCATTCCTTGAACTCAAATGGGCTACCTGAATGGCTTTCAACACACCCGCTTCCCTCTCTGACAGCTGAGGCAAGATTACAACTTAATTCCCCGATCACAGCGGAAGAGGTCACTGAAAGCATAAAAAAACTTACATCTTCCAAGTGCCCAGGTCCGGATGGTTTCTCCACTTTATATTACAAAACATTTTCACAAATATTAACTCCGCATCTAACCACATATTTCAACACACTCATGGCAGGTGAAATACCACCTCCAGAATTTTCACATGCTAACATATCACTCATTCCAAAACCGGGTAAGGATGAAACTCACTGTGCAAACTTACGTCCTATATCGGTACTTAATGTAGACTACAAGTTATTTACTAAAATACTTTCAAATAGACTTAAAACGTATATGACCTCCCTAATTTCCCCTGATCAAACGGGTTTCATACCATCACGACAAGCAACGGACAATGTTCGATTGGCTCACAATATTATTCTTCACGCTACTACTCACAAACGCCAATTACTAATTTTGAGTCTAGATATCCAGAAAGCATTTGATTCGGTGGACTGGGACTACTTCTATAGCACACTTACTCAATTTGACATCAGGGGTCCGTACCTATCAGCTATCAGGGCGGTATATCACTCTCCTCAAGCTAGAGTAAAATTCTTAGGTCAATACTCTCCTTATTTTCAGATACAAAAAGGGACACGACAGGGATGTCCACTATCTCCTCTCTTGTTTGTTCTCGCCATGGAGCCTCTTGCACAGCATATTCTGCTAAATCTAGACATTAAGGGATACTGTTTGAATACCCATGAGTTTAAATTTAGTATATATGCAGATGATATGCTTTTATTCATTACAACGCCACTGGTTTCTTTACCAAATCTCATGGATACTCTTACCCGCTTTGGATCTTACTCGGGATTAATTGTAAATCCGCTTAAATCCACTGCTATGCAAATTCATATGTCGATAGAGCAGGTGGATTTGTTAAAACTGAATTTTGGATTTCAGTGGAAACATTCCCACATGACATATTTAGGAATTGCTCTAGCTAGAGATCCAACTACTTTATACATAAGTTACATAGTTACATAGTTTGTACGGTTGAAAAAAGACACATGTCCATCAAGTTCAACCAAGGGATGGGAAAGGGGAAGTGGGATGGGAAGTAAAAAATAACTATAAAAGTAACTATCCTAAAAAATTTGCGTCTATCAGGAAACTATTGGAGGAGTGGTCTAGGTACCATATATCTTGGATGGGCAGACTCATTGCAGTCCGAATGACCATTCTACCCAAGCTGCTGTATTTATTTAGGGCCCTTCCTGTCAGGGTTCCGCTTTATGCCATCTCACATATACAGAGGATAATAAATAAATTCATATGGGCGAACAGAGGATCAAGAGTTAGTAAATCCACCTTACACCGCTCCACGGTTAGTGGGGGACTTAGCCTTCCAGACCTGAAATTATATTATTACGCCGCTCAAATCTCGCAGATCGCAGCATGGAACTGTGACCCCAACACCGTAAAATGGGTACTGTTTGAATCCCTTACCACAGCTCCATCCTCACTTAGGGCACTGATGTGGTCCCCAGCTTTAAAATCTCACATCCCTGGCATCGATAATAACATTATCAAACACTCCCTCACACTCTGGTTACTTTGTCGGGAAAAGTTTAAACTGGTATCTTATCCATTCGCTTTACAACCATTATTACTTAATCCTGATTTCCCACCGGGATTGCACCCGGAGGCCTTCCAGTGGTGGACCTCATCGGGTTTCACTTCATTAATTAAATTGTGCAAGGATGGTAAACCCCTTCCTTTTGAGGCCCTACGTCAGGATTCTCAAATCCCACTCCGGGAACATTTTAGATACCTACAAATACACCATCTTCTCTCGGGATCTGTCTTTTTACCACACGACTCCAGTATAACCTATTATGAAGCAAACTGTCGAGACTCACCAAGGGGGAAAGCGCTGATTTCAGTTTTGTACTCACAATTCAAAGCGAAACATACAATGGTCCTACTTCATACATGTTAGCTTGGGAACGGGAGCTGGGAAATATACCAGACTCGACCTCGTAGCAACAAATATACGATAACACATCTAAAGTCTCTCAATCGAATAATATTAAAGAAACATCGTATAAAATTCTAACACGGTGGTACCTTACTCCGGATAGAATAGCTAAATTGTTTCCAGGTAGTTCTGACGCTTGTTTCAGAAATTGTGGGGAGAGGGACACTATGGCTCATATCTGGTGGTCCTGTCCAGTAGTACAGGCTCATTGGAAACGAATTGAGCGCTTATTAATTCTAAATTACATTTACAAATCAAATTATCCCCCTGGTCGGCGTTGCTGAACGCAGAAATCCCTGATGTACCCAAACAAAATAGAAAATGAATCCGCATATTTTATCAGCAGCCAAATGGACAGTAGCCATTAGCTGGAAATCCCTAACTATCCCATTCCTGAGGACATTGAACAAAATTAAAGAGATACACCAATTTGAGAAATTAATTAGTATTCTGGAAAACAGATTGCCACAATGTGAAGTCCAGTGGTTGGGTTGGTCCTCATAGAAATCGCTTAGAGCCTTGAGTTAGTTTCTAGGACTCATTTGTCTAGGACAGAATTAGATTCTTTACTATGGATAGCTGCACCATGTTTTGACTATTTTGGTTTAATTGTTGATTCTTCCTTGCCTGCCTCTACAATCTCGGGCCGGATAACCCAACTTCATCTAGAGACAAACATTTACTGAGTTTTACTTCATCATACACTAGGAAGAGGTTATGTGCTTTATATTAACACCGTACTCATAAATATTATTTAATGTATTGATATATCAATGTTATCATATGGGAAAATAATTTTATTTGTTGATATTCCTGCAACATCTGTCTAGAAATTAATCTCTATCACAATGTTTTCTTCTGAGAATGTTATCATAGCTCTGCGCAGCTATACATACTCCCGATATGTGGAAATGTCTACTGGTTTGCTGTGTCTTCATTACCAAATAAAGAGTTTGAAAAAAAAAAATAGGCGTCACATGCGCATTTGGTCTTTCACTCCTAAGCCCTGTCATATATCCAGGCAAAAGATAAATGCCTTGATGGGTGTAGTTTACAAAATAAGATCACTTCTCAGGGTTTTATACTCTACCTTGGTATTTAAGGGAGCTCTGCAAATGCGATATAGCGCCCGAACTCCAGTCCAGCAAAATCTGCGCTCTAAAAGCCAAATGGCGCTCCTTCCATTTTGACCTTTGCCATGTGCCCAAACAGCAGTTTAGGGCCTCAAATGGGGTATTCCTGTACTCGGGAGAAATTGGGTAACAAATTGTGTGTTGTTTTTTCTCCTATTGCCCCTTGTGAAAAAAAAAAATTGGACGCAAAACTACATATATTTGGCAAAAAAAAATATTTTTCATTTTCACTGCCTCATTCTAACACAATCTATGAAACACCTGTGGGATCAAAATGCTCACTACAGCTCTAGATGATTATCCTGAGGGGTATAGTTTCCAAAATGGAGTCACTTCTCAGGGGTTTCTACTGTACTGGTACCTCAGGGGCTCTGCAAATGCGACATGGCGCCCAAAAAACAATCAACCAAAATCTACCAAGTAGCGCACCTGCCATTCTGAGCCCTGCCGTGTATCCAAACAGCAGTTTATGACCACATATGGGGTATTGTCGTACTCGGGAGAAAATGCTTTACAATTGTTGGGGAGCTTTTTCTCCTTTATTCCTTGTGAAAATGAAAAAAATGCAACATTTTTGTGGAAACAATCTAGATTCTCATTTTCACTGCCTAATTCCAGTAAATTCAGCAAAAAAACAGTGGGGTCAAAATGCTCACTATACCACTAGATAAATTCCATGAGGAGTGTAGTTTCCCAAATGGGGTCACTTTTGTGGGGTTTGCACTGTTTTGGCCCCTCAGTAGCTTTGCAAATGTGACATGGTGCCGCAAACCATTCCAGCAGAACTTGAGTTCCAAAAGTCAAATGGCGCTCCGTCCTTTCTAAGCCCTGCCGTGTGTCCAAACAGCAGTTTATTACCACATATGGGGTATTGCTGTGCTCAGAAGAGTTTGCTTTACAAATTTTGGGGTGCTTTTTCTCGTTTATCTATTGTAAAAATGAGAAAATATGAGCTAAATCTAAATTTTATTAGAAAAGATGTCGATTTTCAATTTCATTGCATTATTACCATAAATTGTGCAAAAAAAGTGTAGGGTCAAAATGCTAGCTACAGCCCGAGAAATATTCCTTGAGGGGTGTAGTGTGCAAAATGGGTCACTTTTGAGGGTTTCTGCTGTTTTGGTCCCTCCAGGGCATTGCAAGCGTGACATGGCACTGAAAACTATTCCAGCAAAACCTGCTCTCCAAAATCGAAATGGTGCTCCTTCTCTTCTGAGCCCTGCTTTGGGTCCAAATAGCCATTTATTACCACATATGGGCCATTGCCGTAATTCGGAGAAAATGCTTTACAAATGTTGGGGTGCTTTTTCTTATTTATTCCTTGTAAAAATTAAACATTTCTAAGTTGTTTCAGAAAAAAGTGGATTTTCACTTTTACAGACTAATTCCAATAAGTTTAGTAAAGAAACTGTGGGGTCAAAATGCTAACTATACCCCTAGAAAAATTTCTTGAGTGGTGTAGTTTCCCAAGTGGGGTAACTTTTGGGGGGTTTCCACTGTTTTGGCACCACAAGACCTCTTCAAACCTGACAAGGTGCCTAAAATATATTCTGAAAAAAGGCGGCCCCAAAATCCACTAGGTGCTGCTTTGCTTCTGAGGCCTGTGTTTCAGTCCATTAGCACACAAGGGGGATATTTCTAAAAACTGCGCAATCTGGGCAATATATATTGAGTTGCATTTCTCTGGTAAAACTCTCTGTGTTAAAGAAAAAAATTGAATACCAATGAATTTTGGCAAAAAAATAAAAATTTTAAATTTCCCCTCTACTTGCTTTAAAGGTAATGTGTTGCTAGAAAAACTTTTTTTTTTTTTAGTTAAACAGTTAGTGTATAAGTAATTAAACATTGTTCTAATTTTTTTAATTTTTTCACGAGTCAGGAAATATTATAAATTAGATTCTAATTTATAACATTTCCCAGTGCTGGTCACTAGATGGAGCAATTCCCAAAATTGCAGCATTGGCATGAGGTAAAGCAACCACATTGCTTTATGCTGCAAAATTTGAGAAAACTCACTCGCTCTAGTGAGCTCACAGAATCCCCCCTCCTTTATCCTGGCTAGTGCCAGGAGAAAGGAGGGGATTGAACGGTCAAACCTCCTACACTGTGTGTCGCCATTTTTTGAGCTAACACACAGTATAGTAGGTTTACATACAGTAGTAAACACCCAGTAAAACACGTACATACACCGACCTAACTTACCTGCTCCTGCCGCCGCCGCTCCCTCCGGTCCATCCGCTCCGTCTGCTCCCTTCGCTCCAAGTGCACAAGTCCGGAAGCCGCGACCGGAAGTAGTAATCTTACTGTCCGGCCGCGGCTTCCGGTCCACAAGAAAATGGCGCCGGACGTCGCTCAGCCGAAGACCTTCAATTTGGACTGTGTGGGAGCGGCGCATGCGCCGTTCCCACACAGACGGCGTACAGCATAGTGGATGGAACGGGCCCCATTCACATTCACTATGGGCTGTATGTGCTGTATTCCATGTCTGTATGTGTCGCTAATCGACACATACAGAGATGGAAAAAAAAATGGCAGCCCCCATAGGGAAGAAAAAGTGAAAAAATAAAAAAAAGTAAAACACAAACACACAAATAAATAAATTTTTTTTTAATAAAACACTAAAAGCAAATTGATATAAAAAAATTTTTTTTCGTGTCACTCGTCCTTTAATTCCTGTGACACGCCTAAAGGGTTAAGAAACTTTCTGAATGCTGTTTTGAATTCTTTGAGGGGTCTAGTTTATAAAATGGGGTGATTTATGGGGACTTTCTAATACATAAGGCCCTCAAAGCCACTTCAGAACTGAACTGGTCCCTGTAAAAATAGCCTTTTGACATTTTCTTGAAAATGTGAGAAATTGCTGCTAAAGTTCAAAGCCTTGTAACGTCCTAGAAAAATAGAAGGACTTATAAAAAACGATGCACACATAAAGTAAACATACGGGAAATGTGAATTAGTAACTATTTGGTGTGGTATTACTATCTGTCTTACAAGCAAATACATTTAAATTTAGAAAAATTCTAATTTTTGCAAATTTTCTCTGAATTTTGGGGTTTTTCACAAATAAACCTTGAATATATCGACCAATTTTTACCACTAACATAAAGTACATTTTGTCATGAGAAAACAATATCAGGATCGCTTGGATGCATAAAAGCATTCCAGAGTTATTACCACATAAAGTGACACACGTCAGATTTGAAAAAATTGTCTGTGTCCTTAGGTCCAAAACAGGCTGTGTCCTTAAGGGGTTAATGGTTATTTTTTGGATATAGATTTTGATGAACTGATTAACTGTATAAAAATATAAGAAACCTCCTCTGTTTTGGAACTATCAACTTGTAGCCAGTGAAAGAAATAGCCTTAGGGTATCAACACATAAATCCAAGGCATGGACAGATAAATAAAAGTTGGTTATCAAGGTCTCAAATGTTTGAGTACCAGGGTTTCACAACTATGTAGACAGCACAATAAGCACAGCTGTCTGCTCTGCATGCCATTAAAACTGATGACATTTTTGTGCACAATGTTAAAAGTCCCTAATTCTCACATCAATTATGTGGTAAGAAAAAAGTGATTAAAGAAGGAAATGATCTTATTTGCAAGTTAACAGTTTTCCCATAACCTAATTATGTTTCAGTGTCATGGTTACGGAATAGTTACACTGAATTCTTGAAATATACATTCATAATTTGACACTGCACATTAATCATCCTTTCAAAAATATCAAGATATTTTTTTTCCATTTGCATTTTTATTTTTCAGATCATTTAAAAAATCTTCCCAGATAATATAGTCGTACAATGATGTCATCATAAAACTAAATTAACACGTATGTACTTTGCATATATGACAGCATTTATAATGGCTTGTAATATTCTCATTGTATTATATACATATTCTCTTTGGAGTCCAGTTGCTTTCTTAACTTGATGAAGAATGAATTGTCTTGCATTTTTTTCTTTGGTGAAATTTAAAGAATGGGTTTACCACTGAAAATACTCTAGATTTGGTATATTGTGAACTATTTATGTTACTAACTTAAATATTAGATGTTAATAACCCTTAGAAATAATGCTTTTTGTGACCTTGTTGTCGTGAAAATTGAACTGAAGTTGTATGCATAAAGAAGACTGCAACTTAATCGTCACACACAAAATTCAGAACAAACTGCTAGATTTCAAGTTAATGCAAAGAAAATAGTCACTTGTCACATAGTCGGCTGTACACAATAAATATTTATCCCTATGACGGCTTCTTTCTGCCCAAGGCAGCTGCAATCTGCAATGGAATCCACTCCTTCTTTTCCACCCCCAACATTCTTCACAGCATTTCTTTAATCATCCATACGCTAGTAATGGAAACACAGGAGCCTTGTATACAGGCGGTTATGAATCCTTCTTTATATTTAACAGTTCAGGCTTTTTTTTTTTTTTTAAATGAGGAGAAGCAAACTGCTTTTAAACATACAAATGGATTATTTGAAATGCTTTTGTGAAATATTGAACAGAGCTCATGATTATTCTTGTTTACAAAACATTAGTAATGTGGATATAATATTGCCTTCGAATCTCTTAATACTTCTATTATGCTGTGTGCTTGTTTCTGTGAATGGGGCGATTTATTGAAGATAGAATGTTTATATTTATTTCATATCAGGCTGGATCATTAATTTTATGATGTTTCTTTTTATTCTTCAAGGAGAATTTAGTTCCAGCAAGATAATAATTTAAGAAAATCACCCACATTATCTGTATGATCTCCGGCAAAATGAGATGCAACTAAAAATGCGAAAAATGCATTAAAGAACACACATTGACCGTAGTAAATCTAAGACAGGATAGTAATTGTGAAAGTGACTGTATCAGGAAGTTTGAAGTCATACGCTAAGAAAATGGCATTTCCCCGTCTATAAAACATTTTAAAGCTTTGCCCCACATGTTTGTACAAGGTTCATATAAGGAAGAGGGGATGCCTATTTTGCAATGTATAAAACTTATATATATATATATATAGAGGAACAGCAAAAGTAAAATGCCTCTAATCTCTAAGCCTGCCCTTCTGAAAGCAGTTCTTGCTCTTTTTGGGGTTTTATATATCTATATAAATATATATATATATATATAAAAATATATATATATCCATATATGTATATGTCTGCATATATATATACAAATGTGTATATATATATAGATATAATTATATCTATATATATATATCTATATATATATGTATATATATATGCAGACATATACATATATGGATATATATATATGTATATATATATTTTTATATATATATATATATATATATATATATATATATATATATATATATATATATATATATATATATGTAGATATATATAACCCAAAAAAAACAAGATCTGCTTTCAGAAGGGCAGGCTTAGAGATTAGAGGCATTTTACTTTTTCTGTCATGATGATCAGTGTGTTATAAGACATACATTTGTAGATATGACCTATAACCTATTTCAATATTAGTCACATAGAGTATCATTTTTGTGATGTAACCCTCTGTTGACTTTCTGTACACAAATATTTCCAGCCTCTTATATAACGTAGCCTCTTAATTACTAGTTATTGAAAATAATTAACACAAAATAAAATAGCAGACAAAGACGTGTAAATAAGCCAGTCTGATTGAAAAGATACATCTTTAAAGGGCACTCAGGAAAAATGTGGAATGTAAGTAAAATGTAACTCTATTCAGCTCAAATGCATGGCACGTTAACTAAACCCGATTATAAAATGTTAGAGAACAGAGATTCCAAACTATTTTGGAGTAAGGCTAAGCATACCTGAGCCATATTTTATCACAAACAGTCCTCTTGATTATTATACAAACTAAATACCAGTTTTAGTAAAGAGCTCAGTAATAAAAACAGGAGTATGACAGAAATCAAGAATCTAAAACCTTCATGGTTCGTTCCTTATGTAGAGTAAATCTCTTTTTAGAACCACCAATCACAAAATACAGGCTGCCAAAAACGGTGCCTGTATTCTGCTATTTATACCTACAGACGTGTATTTTGGAATACCTGCAGACTATGGTTCATCAGGTATTACTCCTAGAAATGGTATTGTCTGGATCATCACCCTCTTTATATATATACTATCATTCTGATTGGTTCCCTGTCTGCTCTCCATATCTTTGGCCCCCCTTTTCCATCTTCGTGGTCCCATTAGAGTTCTTCTTCACATTTGATAAATATTGTTATGTATTGATGTACTATTTCTCAATAAAATGTAATTTAGTATTTTTGTATACATATTGTTCTGTGGTTTTTCCAGCTCTCTTTTTGGTGGTTTGTAACTACAGGGCAGAGACAGGGAACGTGATTTCCCTTTAGCCATGCAAGTTAATTGTTGGAATGTCTCCTGCTTCTAAGGACTTATGTACACGACTGTTGTTTCCTTTAGTGTCCTATCCGTTTTTTACAGAACCATTTATTTCTATAAGGACATGCACACATCCGTTTTTTGGTGGATCCATGTGTCCGTTCCACAAGTTATCCATTTTTGCAGTCTGTTTCACCCATTTTAGTGTATGTGTCCATAAAAAAAAAAAAATGGACAGCACACGGAAGCCACTAAAATCTGTGTTTTGTGGTCTGTAAAATGGAAAAGGTCATGTGCACGATACATAAGGGCTCATGCACATAGCTATTTTATTCATCTTTTTTTTCTCACAAATTCTGTAAAAAATCGTGACGAGCTCCTTTTTATGCCATATTATGAAGGCACCATATGGTGGATCATATTTCAATAAGAACCCTCTCTGTGTGCCATATTATGGAATTGCACCTAATAGAAATGATTGGGGCAAAACCCATTAATTGGAAGTGTGGAGTGACAACCTACTTATGTTGATGTAGTGTATGTTTTAGTATTTGAGTTAGGCCTCATGTACACAACTGTATTCGGGATCTGTATTAATCAAGTCCTGATTGCAGTGTTGATGCATTTTAGTGGGGGCTTGTGTACCACTGTATTTTCATACTTCGATATACACTTTCTTTATGTGTAGTCCACGTTATCTAATCCCACATTACCAATCACAGATGCCATATTTCAGACTGTATTCTACCCTGGAAGCATTGTTTTCATGTCAGAGATACAGCACCGTGTATTGAGCATTATATAACACAACTAAATTCCCAAAGCGTGCATTATTAAGAATGGAAATGCAAATAAAGTATGTAATGTACATGATACAATCACACTTCTCGAAAAGTTATTAGTTAAACTAAATCTAAAAAATCTCAATTAGCACAAAGTGGGTGAAATTTTTAATCTTTTACATACATAAATATCTAAAGAAAAGCCATGCACAAGCAAGCACCCATATATATTAGGCGGTTGGAATGGGACGTGGCTGTCCCTATTATGTCCTAGCTAGGCTCTGGTTACCCTACACTGCTTATAATACATAACATCCAATTAATATTAGGCCCTCTCTGTCCCAAAACGTACATTTGTACGGGTGATATATATAGTTCACTGAGGATTGTGTACAGGGGAGTAACTAAATGGGGTGCAGTAGTAGCTGTTGCACTTGGGCACTAGTGCCTAAGGGGCCCAGGAGCCTCTCTGCTCTGCTACATAAGGAAACACTAGTGTTTATTATCTCTTTGCTGTTATGTCACTGTTAATCATCCCTGTATTGAAATATCACTGTGTGCATTACCCTCTGTACTGTGACATCATGGTGTGCATTATTATTGTGTTTTGATGCTGTGTTTGCTATCCTTGTGCTGTGACATCATTATGGTCCTCAGCCATTAGCTATGACATTGCTACATTTATTATCCCTGTTCCATGAAATCACTGTGTGCCATTATTCCCATGCTTGACATGACTTTGTACAAAAACACTTTCCTATGACTTCACAGTGTTTGTTACCTATTTATTTTGACATCACTGTGTTTCTATTCCTGCCTATTGACAATACATTACATATTATGATCTGTGATAACATGATTATTGTACTGTGGCATCACTATGTTTATTTTCCCTGTGCAGAGATATGACTCTCTATTATTGCCCAACAGTTGCTTCTTCCTTTGTCACTTAAAGAGGCTCTGTCACCAC
Organism: Rhinoderma darwinii; assembly: GCF_050947455.1. NCBI lineage: Eukaryota > Metazoa > Chordata > Amphibia > Anura > Rhinodermatidae > Rhinoderma > Rhinoderma darwinii. The sequence goes on along the minus strand of NC_134690.1, from coordinate 280,433,716 downwards.
ATTATAATTGGCCTATCGTGTACATAATGTGATCGGCGCTGTAATGTAGATTACAGCAGTGTTTTTTATTTAGAAAAAGGATCAATTTTGACGGAGTTATGACCTATTTTAGCTTTATGCTAATGACTTTCTTAATCAGCGTCATACACTTCTCCACATTCATTTACACAGCACATAGTGTTCTTACTAGATCACTATGTGCAGCCACATAGACACACATTAAGGTTACTCAAGTGTCCTGACAGGGAATAGACATCACTACCAGCCAGGAGATTTACAGCAAGGCAAGCGTAATCTCGCGAGATTACTCTGTAAACTGTCATTTAAAACGAGATTACACTTGCCTTGCTGTAAATCTCACACAAACATTACCGAAGTGTCAGTATTCTGAATAGACATCACGTCCCGGCTGCTAGTGATGCCTATTAACTCTCAGGACACTTGAGTAACGTTAATGTGTGTGTATGTGGCTGCACATAGTGATCTAGTAAGATTAATATGTGCTGTGTAAATGAATGGGGAGAAGTGTATGACATTGATTGGTCAGCGTCATACACTCCTCTGTACAACGCCCACTTGGTCAAAAAGTAAAACACGCCCAGTTGTCCACTAAGAAAGTCATTAGCATAAAGCTAAAATAGGTCATAACTCTGTCAAAATTGATAGTTTTTCTAAATAAAAAGCACTGCTGTCACCTACATTACAGCGCCGATCACATCATGTACAAGATAGGCCACTTATAATGTGGTGACAGAGCCTCTTTAAGGAAGTACCAGTACTATAAATTGCATGTAAAGTTGGGGGGTCCTATTACAGTTTTGCATCGAAACCAAGGACATTTATGTTAAGCTTTTAAATTGTCTAGATGAGACACAAGCGAAGCTGCAGCTGTGAAAAGTATTGGGTATATACTTGTTTGTAAAAAAGAACGTTCCAATTCTATGGTAGGAAAAAGAGATTCTGGAATTGGTGAGGGATTACCACAAATTATACTAGAAAATTTTGTAACTTTTCATTTACTTAAAAAACAGAAAACCCCTCTAAAAAAATATGGAAAACCTTGTTAAATCAAGAAATGGAGATGGTTCATTATAAAGACCAATAAGATAAATGTATACGCTACCACTAGATAAAAGGGTTAGCCATGAGACTGTCATTTTGTAAGTATGTTAACTATATATATGTATATATATATATATATATACATATATATATATATATATATATATATATATATACACACACACACAATTTGAATTGAAAAGATATGTTTTGTATTTATGTGAAGAGAATTTAAATCTTTGTTCATTATTACGGAGTACAGTTTTTAATGTAGAAGAGCATAGTGAAGATAAATTAGTACAAGTCTCCTACTTCCTTGTGTTGATGTTAGCAAAGACTTCATAATCTTGTGCTCACAAAGTAGAGTAGTCCATTATATCAATCAGGTTACAGCTCTCATCTTTTTAAGACACTGTTAAAATAAGTTACCTGATTCGTTTCTTTGTGTTAGGCTGGGTTCACACACCCTATTTACGGATGTAATTCGGGCGTTTTAACCTCGAATTACGTCCGAAAATACGGCTCCAATGCGCCGGCAAACATCTGCCCATTCATTTGAATGGGCTTTACAATGTTCTGTGCCGACGGTCATTTTTTTTACGCGCCGCTGTCAAAAGACGGCGCGTAAAAAATACGCCCGCGTCAAATATGTGCCTGTCACTTCTTGGGACGTAATTGGAGTCGTTTTCCATTGGCTCCATAGAAAAACAGCTCCAATTACGTCCGTGATGGACGCTGCGAAAAACGCCTGCAACATGCCATTACGTCTGAAATTCCGGAGCTGTTTTCTCCTGAAATCAGCTCCGTAATTTCAGCCGTATTGGACGCTGCCGTGTGAACATAGCCTAACTGCTTCACTTTTCCTCTTCATTCCAGCTTACACATCTCCCTCAGTCTTAAAGGGAATGTGCCGCTAGAATTATTATTTTTTTTTTTAGTTAAACAGTTAGTATATAAATGATTACACATTGTTCAAATTTTTTATATTTTTTCACAAGTTAGGAAATATTATAAATTAAATTCTAATTTATAACATTTCCATGTGCTGGTCATTAGAGGGAGCAATTCCCAAAATTGCAGCATTGGCATGTGGTAAAGCAACCTCATTGCTTTATGCTGCAAAATTGGAGAAAACACACTCGCTCTAGCGTCCTCAAACAATCCCCCCTCCTTTATCCTGGCTAGTGCCAAGAGAAAGGAGGTGGTTGAATGTCCAAACCTCCTACACTGTGTGTCACAATTTTTTGAGCGAATGCACAGTGTAGGAGGATTAGATACAGTGGTAATCACACAGTATAACACGAACATACACACACATCACATACACAAACATAACTTACCTGCTCCTGCCGCCGCCGCTGTCCCTGCCGCTCTCGCCGCTCCCTCCGCTCCTAGTCCTTGCTTCTGAACATATGGACGAAAGCCGGGACCGGAAGTAGTCCTCTTACTGTCTGACCGCGGCTTCCGGTCCACATGAAAATGCCGCCGGATGTCGCTCTGCCGAAGACCTTCCTTTTGGACTGTGTGGGAGCGGCACATGCGCCGTTCCCACACAGACGACATACGCTATAGTGAATGGAATGGCTCCCGTTCGCATTCACTATGGGGATGTATGTGCCGTATTCCATCTCTGTATGTGTCGTTAATCGACACATACAGAGATGAAAAAAAACATGGCACCCCCCCATAGAGAAGTAAAAGAAAGAAAAAAGTAAAACACAAAAACACAAATAAAATTTATTTTAATAACATACTAAAAGCAATAACATATATAAAAAAAAATATTTTCGTGACACCTTCCCTTTAACAGTTCTCTACACATGTTTCTGCCAGTTTTCCAGCATAAAAAAGTACACCATATTGTGCTTAAATTTGTGAAGTTTTGCTTTTCTCGACACTTTCCGAAAGTAGCCAGGGAGTTGAGCAGGGTTTAACTGAAGGAGGCAGGGACTCCACCGGAAAGACAGATTTATCAAAATGTATTCTAAAAGGTGTTATGCCACAAATCTACGCCTGCTTATAGCAGGCATAGATTTGCATTTCTCACGGAGAGCCAAAGATGCGCCAAATATATTAAGAGGTGTGTACCTCTTAATATGTTTGGTACAGTTTACACAAACGTAAAATAGTTTATGACTGGTATTTAACAAGTATTATTCCCCCCAGTGTGTGCAGTCATGACAGTAAAACTAATTCATAAAATTATTGGATCACCTTATCACATTCCATTTTCTTTCTTTGTTCTAGTTCAGGTAAAAAAAAATATGAAGGTAATCTGGTTATCTGTATTATTACTATTTATGCCTGTTCCCCTTTTTGTCTGTTACTGGGGGTGGTAGCTAAATGCCCAGTGAAGTGGTCCAAGTATCTCCTTAACTTTAATTCTAATATTTAAATGGTATTGTAGCTAAAAATAAGAGGAAACCACTTATGCATTCATTGAACTACCATAGTAACAGCTTATGCACATGGCGATATTACAGATAAATGTGATTTGATTTTATAACATAGCGCCCATCGGAACTTATGGGTCCATGTTTGTTCCTCTGTGTGGCTCTGATTTTTCATAAAGGGAAAGAAAGATGTCTTTCTCATGGTTTTTGTGAAAATCTGTGAGAAAATAATTGTGCCATGTTGTGTCACTCACTGTATTATGCAGATTCTCTTAGAAGCTTTGCTCCTAGGAGAGAATAGAGTACTTTATAGAGGCACCATAGGGCGGCACAAATAAAGACTGCGTGTCCTGCGACAGGCCCTGTGAACATGGCGTTGCCTTATGCATGAACCATGTTGCTGAGTAAACCATCAGAATGAGGTAACTTAGTTCTAATACTTGAACGAGGATAGTTTGTACTGGACATCATGACTGACATTGCACTACTAGACATTACTATTATTCCGTCTAGACTCAATATATGTGGTAGAATATTTTTTTCTTGTAATGCAATCATTCTCTTTTTGTGACATGTGGGCCTCTTTGTGTTATTGAGGTAGTAATCTCTTTATTACACTGGGTTTGCATTCTATTCACTTTCACTTCGTGTCCATACACATTTCTAGTTAAACTAGGGGATTTGAAACATTTTAGGGTCTCCAATGACATAGAATATTGCTGTAGTGAAAAACTACAGTAGTTGCTATAGGAACACTCAGTTTAAACATAATCACCATATTACAACAGAAACATTCTATTGTCCTAGAGGACTAAAAAGTGGTCCCTTTGTGCTAAGGAGCACGGTGCCAACAGCTCTTTGTGAAAGGAAGAGCATGTGGTGCTAATTTGTTTCCATGGAGGCTGAAACTATTAATCTTTAAAGGGTGTAAAGACTTGAATTTTCTACACAGTATTTGGGAAATCTTTAAAGAGGTTGCATCTCTCTCAGGGACTATCTTTGCGAGGGTAGACATTTGTTTATTAATTCTGAAGTTGTTCACTATTGCTTACTTGCCGTTACAACGCTTCTTGTTCTATTTGGTTGACTGGAAATACTATTAGAAACTATTTAATTAGATGCATTTTACAATGACATTTTCTCTATAGCATTGAGTTCTTGTAAGTTTTGGTTTGTTTGCATTACACATCCTAAGACAAATTAACATCACTGAATTCTGGTAATTCAATATAAAGTCTGCCAAATAAAACTGCTGAAACATTATACACATGACACCTATTAGCATATGAAAATATAAGTCAGCAAACTGAAAACCAGTATAAATATGTATATAGAATGTTCTTACAAGCATGTCTACTTTTCAGTATACTATAGTATTGTCAATCAAGTGTTATATATCTGCACTTAGCGTAAAGCTGTTCTGTCTGGTCTTCTATGCTGTCTTCCCTTTGGGTAGGATAGAGGGGGAAATCTTGAGCTTAGGGATATAAAGTTTTCTTATTAAGTGTTTTCATGTAAAAAGCTCTTTAAATGCTGTCAGGACTCATAGAGAATGCCTGTTAATCCTGATTCCCCGCCCACACACAGTGACTGACAGTTCTGCCTGTCACACAGAAAAAGCTGTCAATCACTGTAGGCGGGGTACCAGGACTCACAAGGTCCCGACAACATTTAAACAGCTTTTTACATGAATACACTGAATTAGATCATAGAAAACGATATATTCCTAAGATAAGGATCTCCCCATTTATCCATTCTGCCCTCAGATATCACAGCGTAGGAGATCTGACAGTTCCACTTTAAACCTTTCAGGCCATTTTCTGCTCTTTTATTTTAGTTTTTCACTCCCCGTCTTCCAAGAGTCATAACTTTTTTTGTTTTTCCATCAATGTAGTAGTGTGAGGGCTTATTTTTTGCGAGAGGAGTTGTAGTTTCTATTGGCATCATTTAAAGTACCATATAATGTACTGGGAAACGAAAAATAATTATTTGTGGGCTTTTTTACGGCTTTCACCGTGCATTAAAAAAACAACGACTTAACTTTATTCTGTGGCTCAATACGATTACGGTGATATCAAGTTGAAATAGTTTTTTTTCGATTTTACTACTTTTACAAAGAAAATTGTTAAAAAAAGCTATTTGTTAAAGAAAATTTACGCCGTTAACCGTGTATGTTAAATAATGCTATATTGTAATACTTCTGACTTTTACGGATCCAGCTATACTAATTTGTTTATTTTTTACATTATTTTAGAGGAAAAATTGGAAAAGAGGAGTTTTTTGAAATGTGAAATTTTTTTTTCACTATTAAAATCTTTGGTTAACCTTTTTTTTTACACATTTTATTAGGCCCCCTAGGAGATTTGAACCAGCGATTGTTAGATCGCTGGTACAATACACTGCAATATTAATGTATTGCAGTATATTGTCATTTTTACAGGCTTCTGTTAAGCCGTGCCAGAGGCAGGGCTTAACAGAGGCAGGGTAAATGCAGACCTTCATTAGGCCCCTGGGCTGCCATGACAACCATCGGTACCCCGCGATTGCATCGAGGGGGTGGGAAGCTGATGTTGGGGGCCACCTCCACTTTCTAACATCGAAGGGTATGTTCACACGGCCTATTTTCAACTGTTTTTCAGGCCGTAAAAGCACGAAAAACGGCCGAAAAATCGGAGGCAGAAATCCTCCAAACATCTGCCCATTGATTTCAATGGGAAAGCGGCGTTCTGTTCCGACGGAGCGAAAAAGAAGTGCAGGTCACTTTTTGGGACATTTTTGGAAGCGTTTTTCATTGACTCTAAGCTCCAAAAACGCTGCGAAAATCGCGAGTGTGTTAAAAAACGTCTGAAAATCAGGAGCTGTTTATCCTTGAAAACAGCTCCGTATTTTGAGACCTTTTTGAGTTTGCATGTGAACATACCCTTAGATGCTGCGTTCACGATTGACTGCAGCATTTTGAGGGGTTAAACAGCCAGGAACAGCACGATTGCACACAGCATATGGAGCCGGCTCAGCAGGTGAACCCTCTCCATACATCACCCCCCACACCAAGACTTGCTATTACGATGTGGCGCGCAAACGGGTTAAAAGGGATTGTCTTTGGGATGGAACGACGGGGATCTGTGAGGTAAGTCTTTTTATTTATTTTTATTCCTTCCTACATTGGCCAATTTTTTAAATAACTCAGAAAACCCCTTTAATATTAAAATAATGGATCCCTCAATGCTGCTACATTTGTTATGTTTGTCCTAATAGATGTGTGGATTTTTTTTCCAGATGTGAGGATTACAACCAATAAATTATCCATTTTAATTTCATACACATAGGAACCATCAACGGATTTGGTATGTTATGTATTTATATTATTTACTAAATAAATGGCAAAAATACATAAAGCAAAACACTAATGTGAATCTAACCTAATTCCATAAATGCTTTTTTTTAACCACAGTCTGATTCACAAATGCAGCAAGTTAAAGCTTCACCTGTCATAGTCAGGAAAGCCATGTAAGTTACAGCGACAGACATGATGGATCATTGCACAAACAAGAGGACTTGTCCACAATGAGTCAGATTTTATCAGTTGTTGCTAAAGAAAAACATGGATTTGTATCTGTTAACAAATCCATGTTTCTATATTCCACATTTTCTATTTAAAATACAAACAACTAAAAAAGAATTACATTTACTTAAAATCACTGATACTTAGGGTTTGTCCACACATAGCTTAAATACTGCGTATTTTCCGCAACATATTTTACCGTGGAAAATCCACAGCATAATACAGTAGCAGCAGAGTGGATGAGATTTGAACAAATCTCATCCACACGCTGCGTAAAAAATCTGCCGAAAAACTGTTCATAAATTGACCTGTGGTGCGTTTTTTTAATCCGCAGCATGTCAAATTATGCTGTTGAATCGCTGGTTCTCTCTTGCGGATTTTCCCTTATTGAATTTAATGGGGAAGTAAAACCTGCAACAAATAGCAGATGTTACGATTTTTGCAGCGGAAAACCTACAACAAAATTCGCAATTTTGCAAAAAATAAATAAAATGGTTATACTTATGCATAGTATTGGTGATGCGTCAGTATGAAGTCCTGGGGACCGGCCTCCTGGGATGATCTTCCATCCCATGTGACTGCTGCAGTCAATCACAGGCTGCAGCGGTCGCATGGGATGAAACGTCATCTCGGGAGTATAGGCTTTTTCTTTTTTCACAGCTGTTTTCCTCAGCGGACCTTCTGGCCGAAGAGCCACAATTTGGTGCAGTTTTTTCAGGCGGAATTCCCTGCGGGCTCCAGGGCGGATGCGCTGTGTAATTTTACACAGCGTATCCACCATTTGTAAACATACTGATACAAGGGCAGGTTCCCAACAGGATGCAGACAAGACACAATGCTACATAGAGAGAGATTGCGCAGGTGCAAAATACTGATGAACAGCCACTCTCACACTTCCCATTTATGAGGTAGGTGGCTGCTTAGTATTATCATTGCACAGTTGCACGGTTATGTGTAGTGCACCATGCTGGCTTACAGCCTATTTGTTACGCACATAGCATTAGTTCCGGCAGTCAGCCCAGCACCTTCTAGGAGCTGGCGTAAATTTCCACTATAATTTTCGCCAGTTTTCTGGTGTAAATTATAATAACCTTGTCAGGCTGCTGTGCTCCCACCCTCTTATGCAAAACCACGCCCCTTTCTACAAAGGTTGTGAAAGCTGCGCAAAAAGGCTAGTTTAGACACATTGATCAGGGACGTAGCTAGCTGGGGGCAGGCGAGGTATGTGCCCCGGGCGCAATTTAGAGGGGGGCGCCAGCGCCACCCCCTCCTGCACTATAATTGTACCTGCGTCTATAGGACACAGGTACAATTAGAAGCAATGAATGGCTGGGTACATTCCGTGCCCGGCCATTCAGCGCCTTTCTACGAGTGAAGCTTGCGTCATTGAAAGGCTCTGAATGACAGGGAAAGTCACTCTGCCCTGCAATCAGCGCCTTTTCATAGACGCTTCGTTCAACCCCAGGAGACCTGCGCAGAAGAGAGCAGGTCTCCATTGCTGGGAACGGGATTAAGGTGAGTTTGAATAGTTTGTTATTTTATTGTAATAAAAAACTGTGTGGCTTTATCTACGGGGGTGGCTTTATCTACAGGGCGGCTTTATCTACAGGGGGCTTTATCTACAGGGGGGCTTTATCTACCGGGGGGCTTTATCTACCGGGGGGCTTTATCTACAGGTGGAGCTTTATCTATGGGGGGGGGGGGCTTTATCTACGGGGGGGCTCTATCTACAGGGGTCTATATACTGGGGTGGGCTATCTATGGAGCACTATATACAGGGGTGGGCTATTTACAGGGGTGGGCTATCTGTGAAGCACTATATACAGGGGTGGGCTATCTGTGGAGCACTATATACAGGGGTGGGCTATATCTACAGGGGACTTTATACAGGGGTGGGCTATCTATGGAGCACTATATACAGGGGTGGCCTATATCTACAGGGGGCTATATACAGGGGTGGGTTATCTGTGGAGCACTATATACAGGGGTGGGCTATCTGTGGAGCACTATATACAGGGATGGGATATATCTACAGGGGGCTATATACAGGGGTGGGCTATCTGTGGAGCACTATATACAGGGCTGGACTATATGTGGAGCACTATATATAGGGGTGGGCTATATTTATAGGGGGGCTATATACAGGGGTGGGCTATCTGTGGAGCACTATATACACGGATGGACTATATGTGGAGCACTATATACAGGGGTGGGCTATATCTACAGGGGGGCTATATACAGGGGTGGGTTATATGGGGTCACTATTTACAGGGGTCTCTATGGGGGGCACTATCTACAGGGGGCTCTATGGCAGGCACTATATACTGTGGGCACGGTGTGTGTGTGTGGAACACAGTGTATGGTGTATGGTACGCTATTATATTTAGGGCCGTAGTGTGTGCTATAATGAGAACTTTATCTTTGTTTATAGGTGTAGAAATGTTGGAAAAGTGAGAAGCTGAAGACATCTGAGCGGCAAACTGCAGAAATGGGCTGTGACCGGGAGAAGTCATCATAGAGGTCTGGACCAGATGGATAAAAAGAACTAGAATCTGAGATGTCACCGGTGAGTCACTTAATGTAAATGTTTATTCTGCCTCTAATCAGCACTGTAGTCACTGTATGATCTGCAGCGAGATGATGGGTGGTATGATTATGATATGATTTTTTTTTGTGAAACAGAATCTCCCAGCATATCCTTACCATTGTGCGGGCCATGCTGGGAGCTGGAAACAAATTAGTGCAAACCTATACAGGGGTTGCAATAAATTGAGCTGTATTTGTGCTGGTGTTGTATTTATGTACTGAGCTTGATTCTGGTGCTGTATATATGTACTGAGCTTGGTTCTGGTGTTGTGTATAGATCTATATTGCTTGTAAAATGTACAAATGTTTTTATGCTCGAGTTAAGTAAAAAGAAATGTGGAAAAGAAATGACACATCATTGATTGGTAGAGAAAACAAACATGGCGACGGAGAAGATGTCGGGAAAGAGGTTGGAGGGGGGGGTGCCAAACGGAATCTTTGCCCCGGGTGCTGGAGAACATAGCTACGCCTCTGCATTGATCAATTACTTTCTCTGGGCAAGGCTTGTTCCATACACAGCATTTTAACCATTGTTCTCTCCAAGCTGTGACACTCTCTTGACATGGCCACAAAGAGTACACAGACAGCTAGACTGGGCATGGAATGGCATGTGAATAATAATATAATATATAATAAGAAGAATTGTTGCAAAAGAAAGAGATGGACTGGTACCAGCTGATTTATTTTGCACAATGTGCTCCAGTTCTGTCAGTTTTTCATTATTGATATCTAAAAAGAGAAAAAACACACACACACACACACACACACACACACACACACACACACGGGCAGGGAGTTTTTGCAGCACTTCTGCTTATGGCTGTAAAGTGCAGGTGACCTATCAGCAATGATACTTGCAAACAATCTGTTTTTATTACATGTTTCATTCTTAGATTAACATTAATAACGCATACGTCCCAACCGTCTCGGATTCAGCAGGACAAGTTCCGGATTCCAGGAAGTATCCTGATGTCACGGGTGGCCAGTGGTATGTCCCGGTGTCAACTGTATCTGCGTCCTCAAGACTGTCCCCTGGGTGACACTGAGCTGCTCGGCACAGACAGGCGTGATGCATTGATGTCATCGCGCCTGTCTGCCCCTAGCCACTGATAGTACAGAGCGAAGGAGCAGAGAGATCTCCTCCACTCGTCATGGAAACGGGGCTAGGTAAGTATTTTTTTTATTTATTAGGCACTAATGGCATTATACTTTATGGTGGCAGCTATGGGGATTATATTTTATGATAACAGCTAAGGCAGCATTATACTGTATGAAGCAGCTAAGGGGGCATTATATTGTATGGGGGTAGCTGTGGGGGCATTGTACTATATGGGGGCAGCTATAGGGGCATTAAACTGTATGCAGGAATTTGTATGGGCATTATACTGTATAGGGGCATCTGTGTGGGCATTATACTGTGTGGGGGCAGCTATTTGGTATCATAGTGTGTGGGAGGCACTATGGGGTATCATACTGTGTGGGGGTAGCTATAGGGGCATTATATTGTGTGAGGGGTTCTATGTTGGTATTATACTGTGGGGAAGCACTATGGGAGCATGATACTGTGTGGGGTGAACCGGGTGTGAATGGGTGGGGATTGGGTGGGGTTAGGGGCGTGGCTTAACAGGAAAAAAATTAGCAATACTTGAAATTTGGGAGGTATGATAACGGTATCCAGAAGTGTTACCTCTTCCACGTCTGGGTGTGCATACAAAGATGCAATTAAAAGGACCGCCCAACCCACTCATGCGCTCGGCATAAGTTATATTCAATCTTTTCCCGTAGAAAGATATATCCATCTTATAAGCTCCTTCTGCTGTAAAAAACTGCTGCCCACAGCTCAGACAATGTAACAGTGTTCAATGCAACAAGTTCACTTAAATAATTTGCTAGGGTACAGTCAGACATGGCATAAAAGTACGCCACAAAGTATGCAACAATAATTCCCCAGCGTACTTTTGTGTAGTGTACTTCAGTGCAGAATTTCACATAGCATTGAAGTCTAGGGTGAAATTCCACATCCAAAATCCGCAGCACATACAGAGAAAGGTGCATGGAAATTGAAACCATGCATGTTTTGCAGATTTTGTTTCCACCAATAGGAATACATGGTGTATATTTCTGCAGCTGATTTTTTTGCGCTACTGAAAATCGTGTTACATGTGACTGCACTCTAAGGCCTCATTCAGAAGAGTGTATTTAAAATCTGTAATTCGACTGTATTTAGTAAGATCTGTAATACGTTGGGTAAAAACGGGAATCAGCTATAAGCATGTTGTCATGCGCTTATTTTTCTATACGTGACTGCTTTTTCAAATCGAAGCATGCCCTTTCAAATGGCATATTACTGAATTTTACACCCTATCGCAGTCAATGGGATGTGTGTAAAATATCCTACCCGCGTATCTGGTTGATTTTTGTACATGTTTCATACATTTTGGTATAATTTTATTCCCTGTATTGCTTTGTAAAGCAATGTCAGGTGTGAGTTTTAGGGGGGATTCACATGAGCGTGATTTTCGTGCGTGCAGGCCGCGTTTTTTTCGCGCGCCACGCACAGCCCTATAGAAGTCAATGGGGCAGTTCAAACAGTGCGTGATTTTTGCGCAGCGTTTGTTCGCTGCGTACAAAACGTGACAGGTTCAATATCTCCGCGTATTTCGCGCATCACGCACCCATTGAAGTCAATGGGTGCGTGAAAACCACGCAGGTCGCACGGAAGCACTTCCGTGCGAACCGACTGAAACAGCGCACCAGCTGTCAAAAGGATGAATGTAAACAGAAAAGCACCACGTGCTTTTCTGTTTCCAAACATCCAAACGGAGTGTCTTTGAGATGAGCGAACCCGGACAACCGAACCGAACTTCACCGGGTTCGGCCGAACTCGTTTTGGCCGAACCCGGCAAAAAAAATTCCGGTACGCGACGTCAGGAGATAGTCACTGTCCAGGGTGCTGAAAGAGTTAAACTGTTTCAGCACCATGGACAGTGACTTCCGATCCCAATATACATGAACCTGTAAAAAAAAACGAAGTTCTGACTTACCGATAACTCCCGGCTTCTTCCTCCAGTCTGACCTCCCGGGATGACAATTCAGTCCAAGTGACAGCTCCAGCCAATCACTGGCCAAGCACAGGCTGCAGGGGTCACATGGACTGCCGCGTCATCCAGGGAGGTGGGGCCCGATGTCAAGAGAGGCGCGTCACCAAGGACGCGTCACCAAGGCAACGGCCGGGAGTGAAGTTCTCGGTAAGTACGAACTTTTTCTTTTTTTTAACAGGTTTCTCGATATTGTGTTCGGCATTCACTGTCGAGGGTGCTGAAAGAGTTACTGCCGATCAGTTAGCTCTTTCAGCACCTTGGACAGTGACGGGCGTCGACTAGCCTCATCTCTATGATGGCGGCTGCGCGAAAATCACGCAGCCGCGCATCATACACGGATAACACACGCAGCTGTCAAGCGTTTTTTGCGCGCGCAAAACGCTGCGTTGTTTGCGCGCGCAAAAACGCAACGTTCGTCTGAATCTGCCCTTAGGGTATGTTCACACGAGGTCATTACATCCGTAATTGACGGACGTATTTTGGCCGCAAGTACCGGACCGAACACAGTGCAGGGAGCCGGGTTCCTAGCATCATAGTTATGTACGACGCTAGGAGTCCCTGCCTCGCTGCCGGACAACTGTCTCGTACTGAAAACTTGATTACAATGGGGAAAAGCCGCAACAGGAAAGCAACAAAAACGCAGCATAAATTTACATGCTGCGGAATTAGATTCCGCACCGCAGGTCAATTTATTAACGTTTACGCTGCAGTTTTTTTCCACGTGGGCAAGAAATTTCCAACCTTTCATCCACTTTGCTGCTACTGTAAAAGCTGCGGAATTTCTGCACAGAATACCGTTGCGGAAATTCTGCAGCGCTACGCTACATGGGAATGTATAGAAGACTTATCTGTGTGCAATGATAATACTAAGCAGCCACCTACCTCATAAATGGGAAATCTTAGGCCGGATTTACACGAGCGTGTGCGTTTCGCGCACGCAAAAAACGCAGCATTTTGCATGCGCAAAAGGCACTTAACAGCTCCGTGTGTCAGCCCCGTATGATGCGCGGCTGCGTGCTTTTCGCGCAGCCGCCATCATTATGACACTCTGTATGTTTGGAAACAGAAAAGCACGTGGTGCTTTTCTGTTTTCATTCATACTTTTCACTGCTGTTGCGGGAATCACGCACGTCCCACGGAAGTGCTTCCGTGTGGCATGCGTGATTTTCACGCACCCATTAACTTCAATGGGTGCGTGATGCGCGAAATACGCACAAAGAACGGACATGTCGTGAGTTTTTCGCAGCGGACTCACGCTGCGTAAAAATCACGCAACTGTCTGCACGGCCCCATAGACTAATATAAGTTTGCTTCCTGTTGTATCGGTATGTTCACAGATGGCGGATACGCTGCGTAACAGTACACAGCATATCCGTCCTGTACCCCGCATGGAATTCCGGCCAAAAACTGCACAAAATTGTGGTGGAGTTTTTCGGCCAGAAGGTCCGCTGCGGACAACAGCTGTAAAAAGAGAAAAAGCCTATACTTACACGTAGCCATGGCGACGCGTCCCTTCAACGTCCAACAGCCCGTCCTCCTGGGATGACGTTTCATCCCATGCGACCGCTGCAGCCTGTAATTGACTGCAGCAGTCACATGGGATGGAACGTCATTCCAGGAGGCCGGGCCCTAGGACGTCACAGGGACGCGTCACCAAGACTATGGGTAAGTATAACCTTTTTTGCTAAGTTGCGATTTTTGCTGCAGGTTTTCCACCGCAAAAATCGCAAATTCTGCTATGTGTTGCAGGTTTTACCTCCCATTAAATTCTGCACTGCAGGTCACTTTATTAATGCTTTCGCTGAGTTTTTTTTAGCAGCAAAGTGGATGAGATTTAGAAAATCTCATGGCCACGCTGCAGAAATTGATTGATTGTTGATTTTCTGTTGCAGGTTTTCCCTATTGAATTCAATGGGAATGCAAAACCCGCAACAGAAAGCCAAGTGTTACGGGACGCCCTCTTTCCTTCTGCTGTTCAGCCTCCTGGGGTGATGTTTCATTCCATGTGACCGCTTCAGCCAGTCACAGGTTGCAAAATCATCATAGGGCTGTCTACGCTCTTTCTCCCTCTGTGTACAGCGCAGCCAAGCACACAACAGAGCTGGACATCGGGAGAAGGAAGTGTGCCCCACGTGTCGGCTGTGTCCACAGGTTGCTGACCCCTATGAAAAATGTGCAGCATAGGTCCATTTCTGGTCGGAAATTTTACGCAGCGTGTGGATGAGATTTGTTAAATCTCACCCACTTTGCTGCTACTGTATTCTGCTGCGTATTTTCCGTCCACAATTCCGTACGGAAAATACGCAGCAATTCCGCTACGTATGGACTTGGCCAAAAGCTGGGTTCCCACAGTATGGATTTGCTGCAGATTTTGCATGCGTTTTTTTTAGCCAAAACCCGGAACGGAACCTAAACAGAAGAAATATATAAAGTAAGGTCTGCTCTCCTATGTCCAATTCTGGTTTTGGCTAAAAAAAACGCATTCAAAATCTGCTGCAAATCTGCACTGCGGAAACCCAGCCTTAGGCCTAATTCACACGAGCGTATTTCACGTCAGTGTTTCTCGCGTTAAAACAACGGATGTCACACGGACGTATGTGATTCAATGGGGCCATTCAGACATTCAGTGTTGTTCACGCAGCGGATGTCCGCTGAGTGAAACGCACTGCATGTCCTATACTTGTGCGTGTTTTGCACATCGCGCACCCATTGAAGTCATTGGGTACGTGAAAATCACGGACAGCACACGGACGCACATCCGTGTGCTGTCTGTGATTCACGCAATAGTTTCTAAAGAAATTATAAGAAAAAGAAAAACACCTTCAGTTTTTTTGTTGACTTAGAAATCGTGTGATATATGGATGACATACGCGTGTAAAAAACGCAGCCGCGCATCTTACACAGATGTCACACGGAACTGCAATGCAAGAAAAACGCTGCATTTTTTATACGCGCAAAACAGATACGTTCGTGTAAATAAGGCCTTGGGGTGCAGTCACATTCAGCAGATTTTGTTGCAGACATTTTCTGTGACTGAAAATCAGTTCAATCATCTGAATGGAACTTCAAATCCATGCACCTGCTGCAGAAACAACCCTATTCAGTTTAATGGAGCTGATTTTTAATTGCAGAAAATTTTCTGCAGCAAAATCTGCCATGTAAATACAACCTAAGGCTGGGTTCACACGAGCATGGTACGTCCGTAATGGACGGAACGTATTTCGGCCGCAAGTCCCAGACCGAACACACTGCAGGGAGCCGGGCTCCTAGCATCATAGTTGTGTACGATGCTAGGAGTCCCTGCCTCTCCGTAGAACTACTGTCCCATGCTGAAAACATGATTACAGTACGGGACAGTTGTCCTGCAGCGAGGTAGGGACTCCTAGCATCGTACATAACTATGGAGCAGTTTCTGCACCAAAAAACCCAGCCTAATTGGGAACTAGGACACATGATTGAATACATTAGGGTACATTTATAAACATTAAACATTATTGAAAATGGCTCAAGCACATGCACCATATTTTTAAAGCATTTGTTCCCTTTTTTCCCTTGTTTTCTTCATGCCTGCAAGTTTGTAAGTGTCTGTTCACATCAGCGTTTGTTTTCCGTTTATCGGTTCCGTTCAATCTTTCCGTCGGAAGAACAGATGAACAAAAAGCCAGAAGGAAACTATAGCTTCTGTTTGCATTACCATTGATTTCAATGGTAATGCTTCCATTGCAGTGGAAACTTTACGGTACGAAAACAAATGAAAGCCAACCTCAACGGAAGCATTACCATTGAAATCAATGGTAATGCAAACGGAAGCTATTGTTTCCGTTCATCGGTTCCTACGATGGAAAGGTTGAACGGAAATGAAATGCTGATGTGAACAGGCCCCAGGGCGTCACTAGCAACAGATCTTTGGCTCGGTGCCCCGGATCCCCGGCGACTGCCACATTCGGGTCACAGCGGTCACAATTGCTACCTGATAATAGAAATCGCAATTGCGACTGGGCCGCATCTATAAAAGTTACTATGGTAACTGGGGACTATGTAATAAAATACACCTGTTCCTTCCCGAGCGCACCCGAAAACATCTTCTCGCGTCATGATGTCACGACGCTAGATGGTGTCGGGACATCTGCTGCACCCGGAGCCGAAGAGGAGGGTAAATGTAACATTACGGTCTGCTAGATTCTTGTATCTAAGCCTACCTTGTGGTAGGCTTAGATACATGGTCTAACAGACCGTGTCACACATGGACCCTGTTTCTAAGCCTACCACATGGCATTCTTAGATACTTGGCTTATGTCTGATCTTGTCGATGGGCCCTGTATCTAAGCTTGCTTACCACATAGTAGGCTTAAATACAGGGCCCCAGCAGGCCATAATCTTATACAGTATAAGATTACTGTCTGCTGGGGCCCTGTATCTAAACTTACCTTGTGTTTGGCCTAGATACATGGTCTAACAGACAGTAACACGCATGGGGCCTGTATTTAAGCCTACCACATGTGTTACTAATGTTTTTTTTTGTGTTTGTGTTTATTTATAGGTTCGGTCGTAGGATTACCTCAGATTCGAGGATTACTTCAATGACGGCTTTTAATTTTCAATAAAATGGTTAATGAGGGTTGTGTGTTTTTTTTTTTACTTCAGTAAAATATTTTAGCTATGTCTTTGTATTTTCTTTTAAACGAACCTGTAAAAAACACAAACACACAAAAAAATTTGTAACACATAAAAAAGCAAAACAATTCGTATACTTACCTTTCCCGGGTCCAGCGCTGGAGTCGCAATGTCATCGAACTGGGCCCTATATCTAAGCCTATCGTGTTATAGTGTCTGCTGAGCCAATGTAGCTAATCCTATCCATAGCTATAGGGTCAGAGTGCTGCAGATATGCTGTCTCATATATATATATATATATATACAGACACACACACATACATATACACGCACACACATTTTTTGGGGTGCGGACATATGTTAGTACAGGGATACTTACTGCTGGGGCCCTGTATCTAAGTCTATCATGTGTGATACTGTCTGCAGGGGCCATGTATCTAAGCCTATCATGTATGATACTGTCAGCTGGGGCCATGTATCTGAGCCTATCATGTATGATACTGTCTGCTGAGACAATGCATCCATTTCTATCCAGTGGTGTAGCTTTAGGAAACTTAGTCTTATAGATATGCTATCTCTGATATATATAT
The DNA here is from genome assembly GCF_050947455.1 of Rhinoderma darwinii. Taxonomy (NCBI): domain Eukaryota; kingdom Metazoa; phylum Chordata; class Amphibia; order Anura; family Rhinodermatidae; genus Rhinoderma; species Rhinoderma darwinii. The sequence continues at coordinate 280,415,808 of NC_134690.1, read as the reverse complement.
GTAAAAAAATAAATAAAAATGTCGGGGGGGGGGGGGGGGGCGGGGTGTAAATATATAAATAAATAAGACCCTAGTAACGCCCCTAACAGGCCCTAATAAAAGGTGTAATGTAATGTGCCGCAAAAGTGTGCCAAAGTCACAAGAAGTGCATGGTGGAAGGGTTACCTAAACGACAAACATGCACCATTTTTTGTGATTTTGGCATCGCATCACATAAATTATATCATTTTCACAAAATGAAAACTGTTCCAAAATGACACTTTCTATAAATGTATCTGTTAAATAAGGAGAAAATAGCAAAATTTACTGTTCAAAGTACAAAACAAAGGTAAAGATAGTTATATACATGTATACTATACTGCTTAAATAACCATCTTCCAGCTTTACAAGTGCTACACCTCTATATGTCCCGTCATTGTTCAAGCTCTTTCAGTGTCCATTTGCACTTTCTACTTTTGAGATTTTTGCTGAATGCAAGAGAAACATGTTTGTATTTAGATGCGGTTTCTTACAATCATCCGGACTCCAATACATTTAATGGCTGATTAATGTATAGGGGCAGAAGCAAACAAGCGGCTCCACACCAGGTGTATTATAAAACAAAGTGGATATTCCTCTTTTTCTTTTATCTTGGCATCAAATAACATGTAGCAGTGTATATCTATGTTGCACTGCACAAGCCCGGTGTCCAGAATGAAATATAATTATGTCTTTGGACTCTCTATGCATTAAAAAGAGAAGAGCTAAATTGCTATTCATCATGCATACATAAAACAAATAGCTGCAGAGATATTCCATAATGAATTGTACGCTACATAGGAATGCATATGTAACAAGATTCAATGTGTTGATTGTTCTTGCTGGCTTCCTATGAATATGCTGAGTCTATCACTGCATTGTGCTGCAGCTATTTTTTAGAGCCTACATTATTACAGTCTATGAGGTTGTTGCTTTAAAAATAAGATCTTCATAAGCAATCACGAATCTCCGCCATTAAGCTGCAATTTAGTCACAAAGCGAACTGATTACATTTGGGTTCTGCCTTCCTGCGGTGTACAGAAACACTTTAAAAGCAGTCCTACACCACTTGCAAACCTTGATTTTATGGCAGCTTCCCTGGCAAGTCTTTAAAACGTATGAATATGATGTTTTAATAGGGAAAAATGTAAAGTTACTCGTTGTTAGTATTAGATACTAATCATTACATTGTATCGAGGCTATAAGACTATTATAATGAATGTATCTGAGTGAACACTGCAGTGTATATGTATCATAACTGATCATGAGCTGCTATGTGAGCATTCAAAATAAATGTTTAATTGGGTGGGAAAAGTCTTACAATTCTCAGTTCACCTTGCATATTACTATATTGGTTTCAAAAAGAATTAAGTTCAAACAATTAGAAATGAATCTGGAACTGCAGCTAGTTGTTGGAAACCATGGTGTTTGGGAGTTATGCGGTTAGTAAGCACGGATTTCACCAGCATTAAGAAATGTCTTTCAGAGCTTGGGGACAGGATGGCCAGCCCTGATTGGGTAATGATGATCTCATGCCCATGCCAATTACATCCAGTACAGACAGCTCATTTACATCTAAAAGTGGCAGAACATTCAGACTCCCAATCAATTGAAAATCCATGGTTAAAAAATGACCGTGATTCATGCAAAGTTATTTCCTACAAGCAGTGGAACAATCCTGACAGTGTTTTCACCCAAACATTTGAACTTCTCGCTTTTGGCAGGGATCACCCGAGAAACAAAGAAGTGATCTGTCAAAAAATATCTTTCTTTTTCTTTTGCAGCAAATTGACAAATTTGACCCCAGTGTGATGAGCTTCAGAACATTTACTTTAATGTATACAAACCTTATACATGTGTCAATAATTTTTTTTAATTCTTATTTTTAGATCCATTTGTACACAGATAATACAAGTATAGTATTTGTATGTGAGATATTTCCCATTCTCATGTCAATTTCGTGCGGTGAAAATTGAATGATAATGGAAAATTTGCCATAAACCTAAACAGATAAACATGAAGTTAAAGGAAAACTCTTTATATAGACACATTTTATGTAGATTAAAGAAGTTTTTCCACCATAGTAAATGATCAATTGTCCTGTGTAAACAGAGCAATGATCAGTCGATGAACGAGCAAATGCGTGTAAACAGGGAGATGCGCTGCCGACATTATGGGGATGAGCGATCGTAGTAACGATCGCTCGTCCCCAAACATAGCTCCTTGTGCCAACCAACTATCTTCCTTACATAGCGCCGATCAACGAGCTGTTCAACGAGCCCGGGATTCCGCTCTGGGGAAGACCCTGACAACACTGTCCATATATGGACAGCGATGTCAGGGAATTCTACAGAGTCCCGGAGCAGAGCCTATGCTAGCGCTCTGCCTGGGATTCCGCTCTGAGGAAGACCCTGACAACACTGTCCATATATGGATAGCGATGTCAGGGAATTCCACAGAGTCCCGGAGCAGAGCCTATACCAGCGCTCTGCACGGGACTCTGGCTCTGGGGAAGACCCAGACATCGCTGTGTATATGTGTACAGCGATGTCAGGGGATTCTACAGAGTCCCAGAGCAGAGCCTATACTAGCGCTCTGCCCGGGACACCGCTCTGGGGAAGACCCTGACAACACTGTCCATATATGGACAGCGATGTCAGGGAATTCCACAGAGCCCCGGAGCAGAGCCTGTACTAGCGGCTCTGTGTCCCACGGGCCGCAGATAACAGCCCCAGGGGCCGCATGCGGCCCGGGGGCCGCGTGCTTGAGACCCCTGGTGTAAGAGAACCCTTACTCATCAGTAAGGGTCTGACATACAGGACCCCCACCAATTCTTGAATGAAGGGTCCCGAGTGCTAGCTAAGTGCATCACCTCCTTCACAGTGTTTCCCTGCACAGTGGCGCTCGCTTTGTAAGGAACTGTATTTAAGCCCCTGCACAGTGGGTGACCAGGAGTACTGCAGTGCAGCAGGAAACTCAAAGGGACAGAAAGAAAGTGTCTGATTTCTTAAAGGATTCAAATATTTACAATACTTGTTGTGCTCAACCAGCAACCTGGATACAAAAATATGATGGAGTAGTACAGTCCTCCGCGACTTCCCATAAATAAATGTCAATTCGCTTCTTATCATTTCCTTTTGAGCATTCATTTAGTCTTGAGCAGTCGAGATGTTAATCTCCCAACTTTTCAAAGAGAGTAGCAACAAATATGGACATAGCGCAATAAATTTTAGATAAGCCATAGAACCTTTTTAGGGGTTTTTATTTATTCTCACGACCGAACATTTTAAAAACAGCACAAAGCCAATGTCTTTATATCATTATCTCAAGAGAAATCATAGTCCAACCAAGTGAGGTCAGAGGGATGTGCCATAGATCCCTAAGAGTGCAGTGTGGCATATTTGCCTTCTATTTCCTATGTAAAAAACTTTTTCAATGCAAGAAATTGAAATTGTGAATTGTGGAATATTTTTCCCATTGGACATTGTACATTTTTCTACAATGTAAAAAATACAAGGGAAATACGCTGCATGTGACTGCTCCCTAAAGTTTGGTTTTGCAGTGAGGAATAATAATTAAAATAGGTACCATTCCCATTAGGTTTTCATATAATAATTTGAGTCATGTGGGGCATCCACCACTTATTCCTCCATCCAACCAATCTGAGGTCATCGAGAGAGTAAATGTCTTCTATAGTTGAGGTATGATTCAGTTTGCCGCTGTTTACCCCCGTCTGAAGTATGAGGATGAGAAAAACCCAAGCAGCATCATCTGGGGGTGTCACCCCAATAATCTTCGTTATTTTTATAACTTAATCCAATATGCAGTCATATGGGGACAATTTCACAAAGTAGGCCTTCCTACTGTGTACTGGGCTGCAGTACAAGCAAAAGTCTGACTAACGTTGGCTATAAGTTGTGGAATATGTGCTGGTGCAGAAAATTGCTAATGTGCTGACATTTTTTCCAACATATATGCTGTTGTCCATTCGGCTTATGTTTGGTCGGGATATGTCTCGATCACCAGCCCCAACTGTATTTAAGTATTTGATAGACTGTTTAATGTCTATTTGCTTTATTGTAGTAAATCGCAGACCTATGCCACTGTATAGGCATACAGTTGCATACATCTGGCTATATGTTCGGCAGGACCATTTCAAATGGTTCCCCCGAACGTAAATACATAATGTGGCGTGAACCTGCCCTTACACATATTTTGTGTTATTTTTAGATTGATATAAAAATTTATTTGCCGTAAATTGGGATGAGCTGCAATACGAGACACAATCCATGGAAAAGTGTGGCGCTGTTACTGGAAAAAAAAAGCTGATAATTTTTCCTAATTTTAGACGACATCCTTTAATATTGATCCTAAATAAAACACAATTTAACCAGGTACTAAATTTTTATTGCATGAGATGATGTATATGGCATTCTTTGGAGTAAAGGAAATGTGGTCAAAATGATGGATGTACAAAATCAAAATCAAGGTGAACTTGAGTTGCTGTCTTTGTCACTTTGTCTTAAATGCTTATTAGAGGGTTTCCTATTTGAATAAAACATGGAAATGTAAAGCAGGAAGCAGCCTCTTATGTGACACAGAACACATTTAATAGCTTTTGACGTCTGAATGAGATGCAGCCTATTCCAGAGCCTTGCACTATGGTACTGTGCTCTCACCATTATTTTTCTTATTTTTCCTTTTCCCATTGCTAACATTAGTTTCCTATTTAGAAAGTGCTTCTGTGTGAGCAACTGATCTGAAACATTTTTTTCATCATAAAATTAGGTCATATACAGATCAGGCGAATATGGACTTTTAATGAGTTTTGCCTGATATTTCTAAGTAACATAAGGTAATTATCGCACAGAATAAGGATCCTAAATTTTATAATTTGTACTGTTTTCCATTAAGAATGCAAAATAATACAGAAACATGCAAACAAACTGAGCATAATGCAGTAGGGTGTATCTTTAGTTTACTTCAAAGCACACTTAATATTTCAGGTGACTTTTGAGAAAAAGCTGTCATAAGTGTGAACATGAGGAATACCAGTATTTATGGCCATAATATGACTTGTATTTATATGCCATTTTTGTTTTTTTTAACAGTTTTCACCTCTGCAGTCTCGATCTCTCTGTTTTCCCTGAGATAGTGGGTAGAGGCGAGGCTAACTTCTATCATGTCTACTATCAAATTAGCTGAGAATCCAGCACTGGGGGGACGAGGACGACAACATATTACCCCCACCAGCAAACTGTGTCTCCTCTATGCACCTGTCCCCCCTCCTCTCTTCATAGACTTCACTGGGCAGCAGTCGGTGTCTCATCTCTCTCTCTGCTCCTGCTCCATCATCCTGCTCCCCGCTCTCCATACACTTCTATGGGCAGCAGTGTCTGTTTCTCCCTGCTCATACTCCCTCTTCCTGCTCCCCTCCCCTCTCCTTAGACTTATATGGGCAGTGTCTGTGTGTCTCTCTCTCTCTGCTCTTGCTCCTTCCTACTGCTAACCCCTCCCCTCTCCATAGAGTTCTATGGGCAGTAGCGTCAGTGTGTCCTTTCTTTCTCTTTCTGCTCCCTCCTCCTACTCCCCCTCTATATTTTACATTTTCATGTAGAGCAAAGGGCCTTTACTTCAGAGTGACACAGTTTTGCCTTGCAGTAACTGGGGGCATTGGATTGGAATTCGACAAGGCCAATAGCTGCATGGAGTTTTTACGTTTGCATTGATTTTCCATGGGTACTCTGTTTTCTACCCCCTCTCCAAAAATTCAATGATACACTGAGTTCTTAAGCTAGTCATACACATGAAAGAAATTACGTCTGATAATCTGATGTGTATAGGGGCCTATGACTATCCCCCGATTACAGATGTTGGATGAAAAAATGGATTTCAACATGCCCGCACCTTTTTTCCAAAAGATAAGCATATTCCTCTCTCCCGAATGAAACAAACATGAAGGTAAGGCCGAGACAGGCATGCATGTGTTTGGTGGAGTCAGTAGAAATAACTTTTGGCCGAACGAGTATTTAGGCGATGCTTATCTCATGTGTATAAGATAGCTGTTGGCCACATTGCATCCCGCAACGCACTGATCTCTAATAACAGTGAGCTCTCACATGACTGTCATGTAAGAGCTCACTATAATACTAGTATAAAAATCCCACACTTGACTTGCGTGAAGACATAGAAGCTGCATAAGGTTTATGCATAAAATTCTCCATAGGACATAATTCCACTACCACGTTTCTATGGGTAACAGCTAATATTGCAACTCGTGCAGATTTATTTGTTTCTTGAGCTTTCACTTAATATCTATCTATCTATCTATCTATCTATCTATCTATCTATCTATCTATCTATCTATCTATCTATCTATCTATCTATCTATCTATCTATCTATCTATCTATCTATCTATCTATCTATCTCCAAGCAAAAAAAGCTGCACATGGTGCAATTTTTTTTTCCACAAGTCAAAAACATTTGAAAGGTTTTTATATTCTACTCACAAAGGTACAGGCATAAATTGTATATATAAAAACAGTGGCTCTTTCCTTATTATACCCCTTTCATTCGTATCCTAGTTACTCAATTAGTATAATAGTCCTTCTCAATGAATTAGAATATCATCAAAAAGTAAATTCATTTCAGTCATTCAATTCAAAAAGTGAAACTCATATATTATATAGATTCTTTACACATAGGGTGATCTATTTCCAGCATTATTTTCTTTTAATGTTGATGATTATGGCTAACAGTTAATGAAAACCCAAACTTTAGTGTCTCAGAAAATTATAATATTGTATAAGCCCAATTTCAAAAATTATTTTTAATACCCAAATGTAGGCCTACTAAGAATGTACAGTATATCCACTCAATACTTTGTCGGGGCCCTTTTTGCATGAATTACTGCATCAATGCGGCGTGGCATGGAGGCGATCAGCCTGTGGCACTGCTGAGGTGTTATGGAAGCCCAGGTTGCTTTGATAGCGGCCTACAGCTCGTCTGCATTGTTGGGTCTGGTGTCTCTCATCTTCCTCTTCACAATACCCCATAGATTCTCTATGGGGTTTAGGTCGGGCAAATTTTCTGGCCAATCAAGCACAGTGATACTGTGGTTATTAAACCAGGTATTGGTAGTTTTGGCAGTGTGGGCAGGTGCCAAGTCCTGCTGGAAAATTAAATCAGCTTCTCCATAAGGCTGGGTTCACACGTGGCGGAATTTCACTTAAATTCCGCTGCGGACACTCCGCAGCGTTAATCCGCAGCGGAGCCGTTTCTCCATTGACTTCCACTTTAATTTAGCAGTGTTCGTTTAGACGATGCGTAAAATTCTGCTGCGGAGCATAGGCTGCAGAGCGGAATTTGGTGTCCGCAGCATGCTCTGTCTGTTGCGGAGCAGTGGCGGACTCATGGCGGAATTTCTCCATTGACTTCAATGGAGATTCTAATTTCCGCAATGAAGTCCGCAGCTGTCATGCACATGTTATGTGTGCTGCGGATGCGTCTTGCTTTTTTAACTTGACATTTCTTCATTCTGGCTGGACCTATGTATTTCTAGGTCTACAGCCAGACTGAGGAAGTCAATGGGGCTCCCGTAATGACGGGAGCGTTGCTAGGAGACGTCTGTAAATAGTCACTGTCCAGGGTGCTGAAAGAGTTAAGCGATCGGCAGTAACTGTTTCTGCACCCGGGACAGTGACTACCGATCCCAATATACAGCAACCTGTAAAAAAATATAAGTTCATACTTACCGAGAACTCCCTGCTTCTGTCTCCAGTCCGGCCTCCCAGGATGACGTTTCAGTCTAAGTGACGGCTGCAGCCAATCACAGGCCAAGCACAGGCTGCAGCGGTCACATGGACTGGCGCGTCATCCAGGGAGGTCGGGCTGGATGCCGAAAGAGGGACGCGTCACCAAGACAACGGCCGGTAAGTATGAAATTCGTTTACTTTCACTAGGGAAAGTGCTGTCCCTTCTCTCTATCCTGCACTGATAGGGAGAAGGGAAGCACTTTTCCCGCAGTCCGCAGCAGCTAGTCCGCATCAATTTTCTGCACATTTTGGGCAGATCCGCAGCCGTAATCCGCAACCTGGATTAGGTGCGGCATTGATGCGGACAGTTGCGGAGGAAATCCGCCACGTGTGGTCATGCCCTAAAGCTTGTCAGCACAGAGAAGCATGAAGTGCTATAAAATTTTCTGCTAGACGGCTGCGTTGACTCTGGACTTGATATAACACAGTGGACCAACACTGTTGCTCAGTGGTCCAAAGTTCTGTTTTCAGATGAAAGTAAATTTTGCATTTCATTTGGAAATCAAGGTCCCAGAATCTGGAGGAAGAGCGGAGAGGCGTCAATCCAAGTTGCTTGTGGTCCAGGGTGAAGTTTCCACAGTCCAATGATGGTTTGGGGAGCCATGTCATCTGCTGATGTTGGTCCACTGTGTTGGTCCACCCAACAATGCAGACGAGCTGAAGGCCGCTATCAAAGCAACCTGGGCTTCCATAACACCTCAGTAGTGCCACAGGCTGATCGCCTCCGTGCCACGCCGCATTGATACAGTAATTCATGCAAAAGGAGCCCCGACCAAGTATTGAGTGCATATACTGTACATACTTTTCAGTAGGCCTACATTTGGGTATTAAAAATAATTTTTAAAATTGGGCTTATTTAATATTCTAATTTTCTGAGACAGTAAATTTTACTGTTACCATAATCATCAACATTAAAAGAAAAATATGCTGGAAATAGATCACTCTGTGTGTAATCAATCTATATGATATATGAGTTTCACTTTTTGAATTGAATTACTGAAATAAATTAACTTTTTGATGATATTCTAATTCTTTGAGAAGGACTAGTATATAAACCATAATTAATCCCATAATACACACTCCCACAATACACTGCTCTCTGATAACAGGAGTCCAGCAGAATTCTGAATTCTCCTTTATGCATGAACAGCCAATTAAACTTTAAGTGATGAACAAATTATTCACAGTTTTATTTAGACTTAGGTTGTACATGGCAGAGCAATATGCACAGAGCCTGTACGACGGCACATCGAATCCCTACAACTCCATAGTAGAGAGCTATATGCACTTCTATATAGTGCATATGGTGTCAATACGGATATGCAGGCATGCCATATTTTTTTATTCTGTCAGAGCCGTACAGATTCCAACAGAAAAACCCAATGTATGAGTCTGTATCAGGGACGAGCACAATCAAATGAAGACCTCTTCAAAACATCATGTGGACCCCCTTCTACCAGTATGGCTGCAACTTACACCTTCTCATATTTAAAATGTATAATTACTTTTAAAGAAATATTTTTGCTTTTATCTCTTTAGAAAATTGCCAGATAGTCTGGGTATCATCCCTGGGAGTCTAGTGTATTGCAGGGGTTAATGGTTTCATCCCTGATGGTCTACAGCAGTAAAGGGATTAATGGTAACATACCTGGTGGTCTTGGGCAATTAAGGTTTTAATGGTAACATCCCTGGGAAGGGAAGGAGTAAATCATAAAATAGGGCAGTGAAGGAGTTAGGCCTTGATCACGCAGTGGAGATTTGCTTCAGATTTTGCATATATTTTTTAAGCTAAAACCAGTAACAGAACAGAAGAAATATATAAAGGAAGGACTTATATGTCTGCTCTTCTGGATCCAATTTTTGTTTTGGCTTAAAAAAAAGCATGTAAAATCTGCATCAAATCAGCATTGTGTGAACAAGGCCTTAGGATGGATTCACAAAAGGCAGATTTTGTTGTAGAAATTTGTAGCACTGAAAATCAGTTCCATCATACTTCCCAACTTTCAAGTATTGTAAATAACGACAACTGAAGCAAATTCTTTTATCGTTTGGCCACACCTTTAACCCTGCCTATTCCTTGTTCATACACACAGTTCACTTTATGCCCCCACACCGTGTCATGGCCCTAGACAGCCCCCATACAGTTTCCTGCCTTCATAGTGCCCCCACACAATATCATGCCTCACACAGTATTATGTCCCCATAGTGCCTACCCACACAGTGTATTGCCCAGTGCCTCCCACAGTATAATGCCCCCATAGTGCCCCACACACAGTTTTATGCTCCAATATTGGCCCACACACAGTATAATGCCCCCATAGTGCCCCCACACAGAAGAATGCCCCATTTAGTGCCCCCACAGAGTATAATGCCCCCCTAGTGCCGATCCACACAGTATAATGCCCCTATAGTGGCCCCCACACAGTATAATGCCCCCATAGTGCCCCCATCCACAGTATAATGCCTCCATAATGCCCCCACACACAGTATAATGCTTCCATAATGCCCCCACACACAGTATAATGCCCCATAGTGCCCTATATACAGTATAATGCCCCATAAAGATCTCCTAACATAGTACAATACTCCCAAAGTACCTCCATATGCAGTATAATGCTCCATAGGGCCCCACACACACACACACAGTATAATGCCCCTATAGAGCAACACACACGGCAAAATGCCCACCTAGTGTCTCCAAAAACAATAATATAAATACTCACCTAGAATGGAGGAGATCCCACTACAGGTCTCCTCTGGCCTCGATAGTGTGTGGCTCGTCGCAGACAGGCTCAAAGATGTCACTGCATTGCGCCTGTGTGCCAAGCCGCTCATGGCAGGTGGCACATTGTCAAGAGAGCTCACAGCTCCATGCTCCACCATTGGATTCAAATGTATCTGCATTTTCAGTTGAAAGTGGTAAATGCCGCCAGCTGCCCAGGACAGATGAACACCAGCTGGAAACCAGGACTGTCCCACTGTATCCAGGACAGTTGGGAGGCGTGGTTCTACTCATCTGAATGGGGTTGTTTTTGCAGCAAGCACATGGATTTCTGCAAGTTCCATTCAGGTGAAAGAAACTGATTTTCAGTTCCAGAAATTTCTGCAACAAAATCTGCCACATGTGAATCCACCCTTAAGCCAGGATCACACACACGCAGTTTTGATGCAGTTTTTGGTTCAGTTCCTTGAGCCAAAGCCAGAAGTGGGTCCAAAAGGAAGGAAAGGTATAAAGAAATGACTAATGCATCTTCTTTCCTTTCTTTCCACTCCTGTTTTTGGATAAAGAAACTGCAAAAACTGCATCAAAACTTAGTATGTGATCCTGGCCATAATGATAACATCCCTGGTGGTCTAGAGTGGCGAAGGGGTCCCCTCCCGGTGAAGAATTTATCTACCTGTATTAAAGATATCAGGACTTCCTCTTGCGCCTTATTCTGTGGCTGTAAACTGATCAGATAAAAATTCTGCGTCTATGTGTAGCTGGAATACTCTTTAAGTGTTTGTCATACCAAATCTGTAAATAAGTGTGTGTGTGTGTGTGTATATATATATATATATATATATATATATATATATATATATATATATATATATATATGTATATATATATATATATATATATATATATATACACACACACTTCCGGTCAAAAGTTTTAGAACACCTACATTTTGTAACGTCTATGGCCGGGGGCCGTTGTTCAGACTTACCCTCTGACAGCCCCGGCCATGGACATCTGTCTTCTCGGCATCAGCTCCCTCCAGGGAGATACTGGCACTCACTTCCGGGTCCTCGGACTGTTTCCCGCAGGGCGCGCACTCCCGCACGTGCACGGATTTAAAGGGCCAGTACACGTCCATCTGTCACCAACCAATAATTAGCCCAAATGGCTGCTGGACTATAAAAAAGGGTCTCTGCCCACTTGTTCCTTGCCTGAGCGTTATTGTATACCTAAGTTTGTCTTGCAAATGGTCTCCCAGTGTTTCCTAGTTCCCAGTGTTACCCGTTCCTGCAGCCTGTACCCTGTACCCCGTGCTATCGTATCTGCTGAGAAAGTCAAGTCGTGTCTTCCACTGCATCCACGGTGCCACCTGCTGTGAAAGTCAAGTCGTGCTCCCGCTACTGTCTACATTGCCTCAGGTTCCCGTTCTGAACTATAGACATTGTTTTGTACCTTGTTGGCCAGCTGCTACCCCGCTACGCAGTACAGCCCAGTGGGTCCACACCCCGCACCGTGACAGTACGCTCAGGCCATGGACCCCGCTGGCCAAGTCAAGGGCCTGTCATCCTCCTAAGCCATGCAGGCGGACCTGCAGGATTATGCAAGCACGACAGGATCAACTCCTTGTGGCAGTAGACTCCATGGCACAGCAGCTAGGGGCGCTAGCTATTTTCTCCACTGCTCCTATTCAAGCTCCTCCGATCGACCCTCCTGCTACACCTCCTGGCAGTCCCAGTTTGGACCCTCGGTTCTCGCTGCCATTGCCACCTCAGTTCCATGGGGACGCAAGTTCGTACAGGGGGTTTCTGAATCAATGCCATATCCACTTCACTCTGCACGCCCGAGCATTCCCTTCGGGCGGAGCCAGGATCGCCTTCATTATATCTCTACTTGCCGGCAAAGCCCTAGCGTGGGCGAATCCAATCTGGGAACAACAGGGACCCGAGACTCGAGACTTCCAGGGGTTTGTGCGGTTGTATTTGAGGAGTCTGGACGAGTCTCATCGGCAGCCACTGCTATCTTTAACCTGCGCCAGGAGGACGCCTCCGTGGGCGAATACACCATCCAGTTCCAGACTCTGGTAGCAGAATTGTCCTGGAACAATGAGGCCTTGGTAGCATCATTCCGGCATGGCCTATCGCCCGAGATCAAGGACGAACTGGCTGCTCGAGATCTCCCAGCTGCCTTGGACGACCTGATTCTACTGGCTACCCGACTGGACATAAGGCTCAGGGAGACATCTCAAGAGATTCTACAGGAGAGACGGCTTCCTAGACTGGTGCCCAACTTCCAGCTACCCTTCTTGCATGGTTCTTCTGTTGCGCCCGAGGTTCTGATGCAGGTGGATCGGCTTAAACTGTCGGTTCAAGAAAAACAGCGCAGGCGCACCTCTGGACTCTGTCTATATTGCGGCGTCGCTGGCCATGTCGTGCGTCTGTGTTCCCAGAGGCCAAAGAAACCCCAATGCCTGGGATTGGTTGGAGAGACAACCCTGGGCGCTACGGCATTTAATAGAGAACTCTCTTCCAAACTGTTCATTCCTGTGACCATCGTAGCTGGCAAGAGACCTCATCCCGTCTCTGCCTACCTGGACTCTGGCTCCGCAGCCAATTTTATCTGCCAAGACCTTGTGGATCTTCTTCAATTGCCCACTTTTTGCTGGAGAGACCGTTGATCGTTGCCTCGGTAGATGGACTGCCTTTGCCTGACCGAGTGTTGTCTGTGACCAAGCCATTAAGACTTCAAGTGGGAGCTCTTCATTCTGAGCTCATCTCCCTGTATGTCCTGTCCAAGGCCGTCAACCCCGTGCTGCTGGGTTTGCCTTGGCTCCATCTACACACCCCAGTGCTGGATTGGAACTCTGGAGAGGTTCTCCAGTGGGGCCCCAAGTGTCTCGACCGCTGTCTGGTGCATGTCCATCCGTCCCAGCCTTCTCCGCATCAGTCATTGGCAGGATTGCCTCCTTGTTACTCTCAGTTCGCTGATGTCTTCAACAAGAAGGAAGCAGAGACATTGGCACCACATCGAGCATACGATTGTCGTATCGACTTGGTTCTTGATTCGTCCCCTCCTCGCGGTAGAGTATACCCTCTCTCCTTGCCAGAGACCCAGTCTATGTCGGCCTACATTAAGGAGAATCTGGAGAGGGGCTTCATACAAAAGTCTTCATCCCCGGCCGGAAACCGGGTTTTTCTTTGTCAAAAGAAGGATGGATCCCTTCGACCCTGCATTGAGTACCGATGTCTCAAACAGATCACGGTGTAGAACAGGTACCCATTGCCGTTGATTTCGGAACTCTTTGATCGCATACGGGGAGCTAGACCTTCGGGGGGCTTACAATCTAATCCGGATCCGTCAGGGTGACGAGTGGAAGACTGCAATTAACACACGTGATGGACACTACGAATATTTGGTTATGCCCTTCGGCCTGTGTAACACCCCCGCAGTGTTTCAAGAATTTGTCAATTACATTTTTCGTGATCTCCTCTAAGTCTGTGCTGTGGTGTATCTTGATGATATTTTGTTTTTTTTCGCCAGATCTTGTGACTCATCAGGGTCATGTCCGCCAGGTGTCGCTTCGATTAAGGGAGAATCATATTTACTCCAAGTTGGAGAAGTGCGTGTTCCAAGAGAAGTCTCTACCCTTCCTGAGCTATATCATCTCTGATCAAGGTCTCAAAATTGACCCTGAGAAGGTCAAGGCTGTCCTGGAGTGGCCACGTCCCCAAGGCTTAAGGGCCATACAACGCTTCCTGGGATTCGCCAACTTCTACAGACTGTTTATTCCCAACGTCTCTTCTTTGACAGCCCCCATCTATACCCTCACTAAAAAGTGTATGAATGCCAAGCTATGGACTCCAGAGGCGGAAGCCGCATTTAAAACCTTAAAAAAGGCCTTCACGTCAGCCTCTATTCTTCATCGTCCTGATGTATCCCTACAGTTTTCGTTAGAGGTGGACACCTCCTCTGTTGGTGCTGGATCACTGTTGTTCCATAGAGGTTCGAAAGGCCAGACGGTGGTATGTGGTTACTACTCCAAGCTGTTTTCTCCTGCAGAGTGCAACTACTCGATTGGGGATCGGGAGTTACTGGCCATCAAGCTGGCCCTGCAGGAGTGGAGACACCTACTGGAAGGCGCAGCTCATCCTATCCTGGTCTTCACGGACCACAAGAACCTGACCTACCTACAGACGCCTCAATGGCTGAATCCTCGTCAAGCCAGGTGGTCATTGTTTTTTGCACGGTTCCGGTTCGAACTCCACTACGACCTGCCAACAAGAATGTCAGGGCCGATGCCTTGTCTAGGTCATTTGAGACAGAGGACACGTTGGATTCCCCACAGAATATTATTGATCCTTCCAGCATCTACTCTGTTAACCCTCTGCAGGTTAGAGACATTCCTCTGGGAAGAACTCTTGTACGTCTGGCTGACCGAGGAAGAATACTTTGCTGGGGTCACAGTTCCAAGCTGGCATGTCACGCGGGTACCCGTAAGACCCGAGACCTTATTGCCCGTCAGTTTTGGTGGCCGACGTTACCCAAAGACGTCATGGACTTCAAAGTTGCCCACTCCAGACCAGCCAGTCTGCTCCAACCACTGCCTGTGCCCGATGCCCCCTGGCGGCATATTGCTATAGACTTTGTCACAGATCTGCCTCTCTCTGTGGGATGCAGTGTGATCTGGGTGGTGGTGGATTGTTTTTCTAAAATGGCTCATTTTGTTCCCCTGACTGGCCTGCCTTCTGCTGCTCGTCTGGCTGACCTCTTCATACAACACATCTTCCGTCTGCACGGCTTGCCTCTGCATAATGTCTCGGATCAAGGGGTCCAGTTCACCTCAAAGTTCTGGAGAGCACTTTGCGGCCTACTCGGTGTAAAGTTGGACTTCTCCTCAGCTTATCATCCTCAGTCCAATAGACAAGTCGAAAGGGTTAACCAAATTATTAGAGAACTATCTGCGGCACTTTGTCTCCAGGCGACATGATGACTGGGTGCAGCTGTTTCCGTGGGCGTAGTTCTCCTATAATAACAATACCAGTGAGTCCACCACCTCCAGTCCGTTCTTCATAGTCTACAGCTAACATCCTTGAATACCCCTGCCTGGCTCTACTATGTTCCAAGTGCCTGCAGCCGACTCTACCTTCAGGGACTTTCTGCAGATATGGCAGCAGACACAATCTTCTATTCTGCTGGCGGTGGACCGAATGAAGAGAAAGGCAGACACTAGAAGACGAGAGCCTCCTCAGTTTCTTCCAGGTACGAAGGTCTGGCTGTCTTCCAGGAATATCCGGCTGAGGGTGCCGTCTTGCAAATTTGGTCCCAGGTTCCTTGGACCCTTCGAGATTCTGTGTCATACAAGCTTCGACTGCCTCCTACCCTCAAGATCCCTAACTCCTTCCATGTCTCCTTGCTGAAACCCGTGGTCCTGAACTGCTACTCCAGGACTGCTAGCTCTGCAGTGGCTCCTGGCAGTTCATCTGGAACTTTCGAAGTGAGGGAGATCATCCTGGGCACCAAGAAATTGGGAGGAAGGACGTTTTATTTGGTGGATTGGAGGGGATTTGGTCCAGAGGAGAGGTCTTGGGAGCCAGAGAAGAACATCGATTCTCCTGTCGTCGTGAAGAAGTTTCTCTCCCGCTCTGGCCCCAAGAGGAGGGGGCGTAAGAAGGGGGATACTGTAATGTCTATGGCTGGGGGCCGCCGTTCAGACTTACCCTCTGACGGCCCCGGCCATGGACATCTGTCTTCTCGATGTCTTCTCGGCGTCAGCTTCCTGGGCAGTTACTTCCGGGTCCTCGGACTGTTTCCCGCAACAATAATTAGCCCGAATGGCTGTTGGATTATAAAAAGGGGCTCTGCCCAATTGTTCCTCGCCTGAGCGTTGTTGTATACCTAAGTTTGTCTTGCAAATGGTCTCCCAGTGTTTCCTAGTTCCCAGTGTTACCCGTTCCTGCTGCCTGTACCCTGTATCCCATTCTATCGTATCTGCTGAGAAAGTCAAGTCGTGTCTTCCACTGCATCCTTGGTGCCAATTGCTGTGAAAGTCAAGTCGTGTCTTCCGCTACATCCACGGTGCCACCTGCTGTGGAAGTCAAGTCGTGTCTTCTGCTGCATCCACGGTGCCACTTGCTGTGAAAGTCAAGTTGTGCTCCCGCTACTGTTTACATTGCCTCAGGTACCCGTTCTGAACTATAGACATTATTTTGTACCTTGTTGGCCAGCTGCTACCCCGCTACGCAGTACTGCCCAGTGGGTCCACCCCCGCCGTGACACATTTTTCCAGTTATTTTGGACAATAACACAGTTCTAGTACAGCAAATAACTTGAAATGGTTCAAAGGTTCAAGCACAGAAAGCAACTTATGGTTTTAAATTGGATGCAAACTATTCCTATAGGTGTCTCAACTTTTGGAGATTACTTTCAAACCGTCTGATTCTATATAACCAGTGTTGGAATAGACTGCATTACAACACCCTATGGGGCAGGATTTGGACAGTTTTGCTCTTCAGGGTAGAGCGCATTGATATCATAATGGCAAGAAATAGACAATTAACAAATGTAGACAGACAGACAATTAGGGCACATTCAGACATGGCGGAATTGCTGTGGACTTCCGCTGCGGACAGTCCGCAGTGGAAATCCTTAGCAGACAATTTGTCCATTGGTTTCCACACCTTTTTAGTTATCTTCGTGCAGAAGTTGCGGAAAACTCTGCTGCGGACCATAGGCTGCGGTGCAGAATTTTCAGTCCGCAGCATGCACTGTCTGTTGCGGAGAAGAAGCGGAATTTCACTGCGTATTTCAGCCTTTGCAATGCAAAAACTGAAATCTGTGGCAAGTCCGCTGTGTTTTCTGCAACATCTGAAAAATTTTGCCATGTCTGAACGTGCCCTTATAACTATGCCATCCAAAGAAACTGGTGGAAACTCTGACAGGAAGAGGTCTGGCAGACCAAAGGCCACTACAAAATCAGATGACAAGTTTTTTAAAGTCAATAGTTTGCATGATCGGCACCTCACAGCACAAAATCTTCAAGTCCAGCTTAATGCAGCAGAAAATAATCAAGTTTCCTTTTCAACTGTGAAGAGAGTTCTATCTGCAGGGTTGACAGGTCGAGTATCAGTAAGAAAGCAACTGCTAAGATTGCAAAATCAAGGAAAAAAGACTTGCCTGGGCCAAGCAGCACCTCCAGTGGACTACTGAAGGGTGGAAGGTCTTATGAATTGATGAATCAAAATTTTACATGTTTGATACATCACGCAGTCGAGTACATTGCCGAGTACGTGAAAGGATGCTTCCTCAGTGTGTGACACCAACTGTCAAACATGGAGGAGGAAGCGTGATGGTCTGGGGCTCTTTTACTGGATCCAGTGTTGGCAAAATGCACAGGGTTACTGGTACACTGGAGCAAATGGCTACCACAGCATTTTGATGTGCCATTAAATACTCTCTGGTGTACGCATACTTGGTCAGAGGTTCATATTACAGCAAGACAATGATCCAAAACATACTTCTAGGTTATGTGAGAACTACCTAAGGGCATGTTCAGATGTGGCGGAATTTTTCCGCTGCAAATGTTGGTGCAGATTTGGGGCAATTACGCAATGAATCTGCACCAACATTTGCATATTTGACAGGTAATTCAGACGTTGCAGATATCACAGCGGACTTGCCACAGATTTCAGTTTTTGCATTGCAAAGGCTGAAATCTGCAGTGAAATTCCACTGCTTCTCCGCAATGTAATGAGCATGCTGCGGAGGGTAAATTCTGCACCGCAGCCTGATTTCTGCACAGTTATTTTCTGCAACGTCTGAACTAACTTTCCTAAAAATGTATAGAAATAAATGAAAAAAAACGGCTGCTGCAGAATTCCAAATCGGACTGTCCGCAACGGAATTCGACAGCAATTTCGCCACGTCTGAATGTACCCTAAGAAGACAAGAAGAAGGCGGTAGTCTTCAAAGAATGGAATGGCCTGCACGGTCTCCACACTTAAACCCCATTGAGCTTGTTTGGGATGATGGGCAGAAGGGTGAAGGCAAAGCAACCTACAAGTGCAGCACATTTGTGGGAACTTCTGCAACAATGTTGGGAACAAATTTCTGCACAATATCTGAATGCAATTGTAGAAAGAATGCCTCGAGTGTGTAAAACTGTTATATCAGCGAGAGGAGACTAAGAGTCAAAAATCTAGATTTAATTTGTTAAAACAAAGTTAATCCATTATTTTCATTCATCTTAACTTCTTTATTTCTTCTATGCTTTCATTTCAAATTATATTTGAGACATTAAATGGTGTAAATATCAATAAAAACTGGGGTGTTCTAAAACTTATGACAGGTAGAGTATGTATATATATATATATATATATATATATACACACACAAATCACATGATATATAACTTATCATGTGATTTGTATGTTTAAGGGTAAGGGTATGTTCACACGCCCTATTTACGGACGTAATTCAGGCGTTTTATGCCTCGAATTACGGCCGAAAAAACGGCTCCAAACCGTCTGCAAACATCTGCCCATTGAATTCAATGTGTCTTACAGTGTTCTGTGTACGCAGGCTTTTTTTTGACGTGCCGCTATCAAAAGACGGCGTGTAAAAAGACGCCCGCCTCAAAGAAGTGCATGTCACTTCTTGGGACGTAATTGGAGCCGTTTTTCATTGACTCCAATGAAAACCAGCTACAATTACGTCCGTAAAAGATGCAGCGAAAAACGCGTGCACTTGTCAAAACGTCTGAAATTCATGAGCTGTTTTCGCCTGGAAACAGCTCCGTAATTTCAGACGGAATTGGCGTTGCTGTGTGAACATACCCTAAATGTAATATATAAGGAAAAAGTGAATAAATGAGCACATAGCTGAGCATTACAAATTTTGTTTAGTATGCCGTAATCTCATGTTTTATATATCTAAAGAAAGTATTAGCAAGTTATGGGAAAAAAAAAGAGATACAACTTATATCACAAACTTTATCAGACATTGGAACTGGACATACATCATAGATTGCTGATGTATAGAATTCTGCAAATATGGAGAAATACCATATACATGTGAAAAGAAGATTCTATTCTGTACGTGAAAGGAAAGCTAATGTAACTGAAAAAATGAACAAATAGCGTTCTTTCCTTGAGCTTCCAAAGAAACATTTCTTATGCTATTTATTACTGAAGGAATTCAATGACGGTAAATGCAAGGTGCTCATCCTTTAGTCTGCAACCACAGGAAAAGAAAAGAAAAGCCAAGTAAGATGTGTGCCAGACGAAAATAACACTTGTGTCTATATAATTATGCTGCGTTTTTCTCTTTTCTCTTGAATGTCAACCTCTGCAAAGTGTTTTAAAATGATGAGTTTGCATGATGCCAAATGTCTCTGCATGTATAAGAGAGAATGAAGATTTTTACGTTAGTCTACTAAAGAATGACAAATCTAATAAACGGTAGATTTCCTCTGCGTGCGAAGTGCCAGGAAACAGAGGACTTTTACAAATGAACTGCAGGTATAACACAAAGTATATTTTTTATTATCCTTGGAAAAATGTGCGGTATTAAAGCTGTTCAATGAAGCTCTGCATGGCAGAATTAAAGCAGATATAAACTGAGAGCATCATTTGCAACACTGCACAGTGTGTCTGTTTGTCCATGCGCAGAAAATAGCCAAGAGTGAGACTGAGAGTGTATTGACAAGAACAAGATGAATGACCCCCTAGAGAATATGGGATTTGTATTCTACTTTGCACCACCTTTTCATCCTTTTGAACCCCCCTCCGCCGAATTCACATGCAGATGAAGTTAGAGCCAGGCCTTAGTAAATACTGCCTTTTTCCCACTTTGGTCTGGAAGGTAGTTTGGAGAATCTAAATATTTATGAGGGTTTTTTTCCCCTTTCCTCCATGGTTTATGATACTATCTTTTTGAATGTTGAGGAATTACATTAATGAATGCATGCCTGCACACACAGACACAGAAACCAGGCAAAGAAAAAAAACGCACACACAAAGCTTTGTCAGCTCTGATGTCGGCACTTACCAAACAGTTCCCATGAAAAAAAAAAGACAGGCAAAGAGATTTAAAATCTGTTGCCAGGGCGAAAATAAATTGTACAGCTGAGCTGAAAGGAAAGAACAAAGTTGAATCTTTTCTTCTTTTAACTGCAGAGCAGTTCCTGTTTTATAATGCCCACATTTCAAAAAGAATAAAGCAAGTTCATTTTCACAACCACCCTGAATGTGGAGTTATAGATGTCACTTATGTACTAGGTTCTTTAAGGACACAGTAAACAAACAGATATTAATCCATGCTAAAACTGCTAAATGCCTTTATTAGGTTGGGTTGTGGGGCTGTTTATAGACAAAATGGCTCATAGAATAGAAATTGTGACAGGGTCCCTCCAACTTCTCCACCATTTTCGGTGCGGCTGTCAAACAGCCTGTTATTGGCAGGGTAAACCGTCCCCTTCTCTGCAGAATCATGCGGCCATGAATTAATACACCCTTTATGGCCGCACGATTTTGCAAATTACAACAACTTACCCCCCTATTCATTCTCTATGGCAGTGCCGGATAAAGCCGAACACTGCACTCGGCTATCTCCGGCGCTCCCATAGAGAATGAATGGAGCGGCAGTGCACCTGCGCATGTTACCGGAATACCCCTTAATGTGGTATTTGACAGTCGCTCCTACATAGTGCCAGCGCGGTTGTTGGCCGCGTTGCAACCGTGTCAGGGCCGCTCTGTACGGCCGTC
The DNA here is from genome assembly GCF_050947455.1 of Rhinoderma darwinii. Classification (NCBI taxonomy): domain Eukaryota; kingdom Metazoa; phylum Chordata; class Amphibia; order Anura; family Rhinodermatidae; genus Rhinoderma; species Rhinoderma darwinii. The sequence continues at coordinate 280,394,493 of NC_134690.1, read as the reverse complement.
TCCTAGGCCGGGTTTCCACGGGGCGGATACGCTGAGTAAATTTCACGCAGAGTGTCCGACCTGGAACCCGCAGTATATTTCATCCGAAAAATCGCACCACATTGTGGTCTGGTTTTTCAAATGGAATTTCCGCTGCGTAAGAAAGCCGTTCATACTTTTCCTCTCGGTCTTCTCTGCGCGTAGTCCGACCTCCTACGATGACATTGCAGGTCATGTGATGCTGCAGCCTGTGATTGGAAATTCTGAGGAAATTCTGTCCAAAAAACAATGTGGTGCGTTATTTCGGACGGAAAGTGCTGCGGGTTCCTGGTCGGATACGCTGCACAGTTTTTACACAGTGTTTCCTACTTGTGGGAACCCGGCCTAAGGCCATGTTCAGACGTGGCAGAATTTTTCCGCTGCAAATGTTGTTGCAGATTCGGGGCAATTACGCAACGAATCTGCACCAACATTTGCATATTTGACAGGTAATTCAGATGTTGCAGAAAAAACAGCGGACTTGCCACAGTTTTCAGTTTTTGCATTGCAAAGACTGAAATCTGCAGTGAAATTCCGCTTCTTCTCCGCAATGTAATGAGCATGCTGCGGAGGGGAAAATCTGCACTGCAGCCTAATTTCCGCACAGTTATTTTTTGCTACGTCTGAACTAACTTTCGTAAAAATGTATAGAAATGAAATGAAAAAGGAATGAAAAAAAAACGGCTGCTGCAGAATTCCACTGCGGACTGTCCATAGCGGAATTTAACAGCAATTCCACCACGTTTGAATGTGCCCTAAGGGCACGGCCAGACGTGGTGGAGTTTTTCCACTGAAAATGTTGGAGCAGATTTGGGGCAATTACGCAACGAATCTGCACCAACATTTGCATATTTGACAGGTAATTCAGATGTTGCAGAAAACACAGCGGACTTGCCACAGATTTCAGTTTTTGCTTTGCAAAGGCTGAAATCCGCAGTGAAATTCCGCTTCTTCTCCTCAAGACAGTGCATGCTGTGGACTGAAAATTTCGCACTGCAGCCTATGGTCCGCAGCAGAGTTTTCCGTAAGGTCTGAACTAACTTGCCAGAAAATGTATTGAAACAACTGTAAAAAACGCTGCTGGAGAATTCCACTGCAGACTGTCCGCAGCGGAATTCCACAGCAATTCCACCACGTCTGGCCGTGCCCTTAAGGTAGGGATTTTGTTGAAGGCACCTACACCCACCTTGGTAGTGGATCCCCTCTCCTATAATCCTCCCCTCTCTGGAACAATTCATTTGCATTTCTATCTCTGGGCATCCAGACTGAGAACTCTAAATTGTCTTGAGATTATAACTGAGGTTGGTTTTAGAGGTGTAGCCAGGATAATGAGTGGGGATAGGGTCTAAATGAAAGCTGACTCCCAAAAAGCAGCCACTACTGCTATAGACTAATGTACGGATGTAGCCATCTTTAACTTGATTCTGATAACTTGCTGCCGTGTGATATCACACAACAAAAACCATTGAAAAGTCATTGAAAAAGTCAAGATAAGGGATCTAGCCATTGTTTATTTAATGCGTTAAAAGGCAAGGTAAAGACGGCTACATCTGGATAACAAACTATTACCTGCCAATGGACAATAGAGAATATGTTGGAAATTCAAAGTTCCCCTAGCAGCATTCTACTCTAACTTAATTTTAGACTGTACATTTTTTCCCAGCAGACTATTAGATATTACACACATAGCATATAGTGATTGGATCTAGATCTGCTATGTAATGTGTTGTATATATTCTATGTTTTATTATATCTCCTCTGGTTAAAGCATATATGAATGGATGCCTTTAATAAAGACAGTTCTGATGACCGAAAAAATGCTAAATTCTGTGGATTTATGAAAAATTATTGCACCTAAGCGTAAAAGATTTTGAAAATCTAACCATACATACTATTAGATAAGCTACGCAATAAATTGGCTAATACCCTCTTGTGCAGCGATGAACCATATAAAGGCAATTAATGGCATCATTTCATGAGACTAACCTGGTTCCTTGATCTTTGAGCCCTTGCCTGATAGACAGTGCTATTAGCTATAGGAGCTCCGTTATGACCACTGTTGGACAAGAGACAGAAAATCAGTAAGCTCTTAGGACTCTGGCTGCCTGCAATTGCCATATACTGGAGAAACAGTTTCTCCTACAGATTGTTGACATACATTTTAAAGGTCGTAATTGTACTAATGAGCCAAATAAAGCTTGTCTGAGCCTTTTGGCAATGAGCCCATGAATAGATCTGGAATTTCCCTACTATTAACCACTGGTTAGGACAAGTTAACAATTTTAAGAGCTTTATGTGTAGTGTTTACTGTCTGTTTATCATATGTACTACACCAATCCCTGTTTGCTATGACATTTTACATCCTGAATTTGTGTTATGTTAATAAAATTCTTATATAAGAATTTTACTATTCTTTGACTTCATTTATGAAAGATTTATCATCATTATTTCTTCAATTTGCAAGACCACATGAAGATATTTAACACTACATGTAAGTACCACATGAAGATATTTAACACTACATGTAAGTACCACATGAAGATATTTAACATTACATGTAAGTGCAATTTACCAAAATATTGCAGAAACAGCTTTCACTTGAATTTCTCTCCGTCTACTACATTTCACCTTTTTTTTCCATGCATAGATCTTTATCATTACTACCATAGAACAATGCAGAATAGCATGTCATAAACTTTTAGTTTTACTTATTAACGGAGTAGTTTCAGGATATACATTGATGGCTTGACGCAAGGATTAGCCATCAATGTCTGAACCACTAGGGTCTGACAATTGTGAATCTAGGAAAGCACCATGCCTTTTCATCTCCTGTCGATTCTGCTTGCATTTCTCCATGGCCCGCATGGTTGATCAAATATAGTTATTCCTAGCATCATGTCAGCAATGTATGTTACAATACAACCCCTTTAATAAAGGGTGTAACATTCTCTATGAGGAGATATTCAATTTATTTTTATTTTTTTCAGAAAACCTGCAAATTAAAGTAAAACCATTTTTATTAATGGAATTCTCAGAAAGCCTATCACAATACCTGTTATGCTGGCAGCAACTGTGTGGCATTGGTGGAGATTTGAAATTCTGTACAGCCTTTCAAGGTTATTATTACAATTGATAACAACATTATATATAACAATATTAATTTAGAGAGGAAGATAATGAAATTCTTTCATATAACCTTTAAAAGTAGATTCAAATCAGAGCTTCTTCTCAAACATAGATTCGGAGAGTTAGATCACAGCTCTATTTTTTCTATAAATAATATACATTAAAATTTATTTAAAACAATAAAAAGAACATTAACACACAAATGGGAATTAGAAAACAGGGGTCACTAGTAACACAAGTTCACCTTGCCTTGCAACAATCCTTTAGTAATCTGTTATTTATAACCATTAACAAATGAATGTCATATAACTCTGCCATGTGGGTTGATAGGAAATAGAAAATAAAGAAATTACATTATAGGGCTGGACCTGTATGGTGTTAAGGCCCTTTTATATATAACAATTGTCGTTACGATTCAGAGAATTCCAAGCGTTTTATAGCTGTAGGTACTCAGTGTAAATGCTTAAAATGATCAATGATAAAAGTGCCATTTATCAGTAAAAATTATCATTATCAAAATTTGTAATATGTAAATAGTTCACTTTTTTAACTCGCTTAAAGCCGTTTACAGCTAACAATTATTATGTTCGCTCAGAAACATACAAATCAATACTTGCCCAGCAGGATTTGGAAAAGGTATTTGGTGCCTAAAACAAGTTTGGCAAACTGTGCCTCTCTAACAGTGACCCCATAATAACAGCCATAATAAACCAATAAGCATGCCAGCAACAGTGACACCAAGTATTATTTTCCACAGTGCACTATAACAGTGCCAGTCACCATCTCCTGGTAACAGTACCAGCCAAAATGTCACTATAACAGTGACAGCCAAGTAACCACAGGAGTGTTCCAATTAGTGCAACTATAATGCCTGATGAGTAATAGACACAGCACCCCCAAGAGTACCATTCAGTACTCATTAATGCCAGTCATAGTGCTCCATTAGTGTCACCCACAGTGCTCATTGCTCCCATTAATGCCAGCTCTAAATTGCCCCACTAGTGGCAGTTATGTAATAATATATCCTTTTGTCCCTAGGATTGCAGTGGCGGCTTAAAATCGCTGCAGAATTTCCCATCTGCAGCATGCTCTTGACGTTGCAGAGAAGAAGCGTAATTTCACTGCAAATTTCAGCATTTGCATTGCAAAAACTGAAATCTGTGGCAAGTTACATAGTTACATAGTTACATAGTTACATAGTTAGTACGGCTGAAAAAAGACACATGTCCATCAAGTTCAACCAAGGGACGGGAAAAGGGAAGGAAACATTTCTACACATAGGAGCTAATATTTTTTTGTTCTAGGAAATTATCTAACCCTTTTTTAAAGCCATCTACTGTCCCTGCTGTGACCAGCTCCTGCGGTAGGCTATTCCATAGATTCACAGTTCTCACGGTAAAGAAGGCTTGTCGCCTCTGCAGCTTGAACCTTTTTTTTCTCCAGACGGAGGGAGTGCCCCCTTGTTTTTTGAGGGGGTTTTACAAGGAACAGGATTTCACCATATTTTTTGTATGTGCCATTAATATATTTATATAAGTTAATCATGTCCCCCCTTAGTCGTCTTTTTTCAAGGCTAAATAGGTCTAATTCTTTCAATCTTTCCTCATAACTTAAATTCTCCATGCCCCTAATTAGCTTCGTTGCTCTTCTTTGTATTTTTTCCAACTCCAGGGCATCCTTTCTATGAACTGGAGCCCAGAACTGAACTGCATATTCTAGATGAGGCCTCACTAATGCTTTGTAAAGTGGTAATATTACATCCCTGTCCCGTGAGTCCATGCCTCTTTTAATACACGACAATATCCTGCTGGCCTTTGAAACAGCTGATTGACACTGCATGCTGTTATTGAGTTTATGATTTACAAGTACACCCAGATCCTTCTCAACAAGTGAATCCGCCAGTGTAGCTCCCCCTAGGACATATGATGCATGCAGGTTGTTGGTACCCAGATGCATAACTTTACATTTATCTACATTAAACTTCATCTGCCAAGTGGACGCCCAAACAATCAGTTTGTTTAAATCTGCCTGCAATTCATGAACATCTTCCATAGACTGAACTATATTACATAGCTTGGTGTCATCTGCAAAAATTGAAATAGTGCTATTAATCCCATCTTCTATATCATTAATAAATAAGTTGAATAATAGTGGTCCCAGCACTGAACCCTGGGGTACACCACTTATTACCGGGGACCATTCAGAGTAGGAATCATTGGCCACAACTCTCTGGATACGGTCCTTGAGCCAATTCTCAATCCAATTACAAACTATATTTTCTAAACCTATAGTCCTTAATTTACCCATTAGGCGTCTATGGGGGACAGTGTCAAATGCCTTTGCAAAGTCCAAAAACACTAAATCCACAGCGGCCCCTCTGTCTAGACTTCTGCTCACCTCTTCATAAAAAGTACGCTGTGACATCTGCAACGTCTGAATTACCTGTCAAATATACAAATGTTGGTGCAGATTTGTTGCGTAATTGCCCTAAATCTGCACCAACATTTGCAGCGGAAAAATTCTACCACGTGTGAATGTGGCCTTAGTGTATGGAGCGGACTGGCACAGCAAGTAATGTCAATCAGCATGATCTATCCGCTTCATTATGAAGCATTGAGCAGGAAAAGGAATGGAGGAAGAGTGGCTTTTTTTGTTTTGTTTTTTATCCCCCACCAATAATTAGTATACCCAACAGAACTCCATCCTTCTTATAAGACAGCCACATTTATCTGTATATATTTATATTGCTTAATATATTTCACGTTAAAGGTGGGCTTTAGATCAGCCGTTCATGGTTTCATCATGATTTATCTTGATTTCTATTTTTATATTCAATATATTTTTATTGAGAAATATGCAAAGAGGCACAAACAAATCAGGCAATATCAGGGGCATAACTAGGAAAGACTGGGCCCCATAGCAAACTTTTGACTGGGGCCCCCCCTCCCCTGGGTGTCACACAACCCCCCCCCTTGTAGATAGTGCCTTTTTTACAAACCCCCCCTTTTGATAACGCCATACAGCCCACCTGTAGATAACGCCATACAGCCCCCTTTGTAGATATCTACAGAGGGGGCTGTATGGCGCTATCTACAGAGGGGGCTGTATGGCGTTATCTATGGGGGGGCTGTATGGCGTTGGCGTTATCTACGGGGGGCTGTATGGCGTTATCTATGGGGGGGCTGTATGGCGTTATCTACGGGGGGACTGTATGGCGTTCCCTACAGGGGGGGTATATGGCGTTCCCTACAGGGGGGACTGTATGGCGTTCGCTACAGGGGGGGGCTGTATGGCACTATCTACAGGGGGGCTGTATGGCGCTATCTACAGGGGGGCTGTATGGCGCTATCTACAGGGGGGCTGTATGGCGCTATCTACAGGGGGGCTGTATGGTGCTATCTACAGGGGGGCTGTATGGCGCTATCTACAGGGGGGCTGTATGGCGCTATCTACAGGGGGGCTGTATGGCGCTATCTACAGGGGGACTGTATGGTGCTATCTACAGGGGGAACTGTATGGCGCTATCTACAGGGGGACTGTATGGCGCTATCTAGAGGGGGAACTGTATGGTGCTATCTGGAGGGGGGACTGTATGGCGTTATCTACGGGGGGGGGGCTGTCTGGCGTTATCTACAGGGGGACTGTATGGTGTTACCTACAGGGAGTCTGTATGGCGCTCCCTACAGGGGGAGTCTGTAGGGAATGCCATACAGCCCCCCCTGTAGGGAACGCCATACAGCCCCACCCTGTAGGGAACGCCATACAGCCCCCCCTGTAGGGAACGCCATACAGCGTGTCCCCCTGTAGGGAACGCCATACAGCGTCCCCCCCCTGTAGGGAACGCCATCCAGCGTTCCCCCCCCTGTAGGAAACGCCATACAGCGTCCCCTCCCTGTAAGGAATGCCATACAGCATGTCCCCCCCCTGTAGGGAACGCCATACAGCGTCGTCCCCCCTGTAGGGAACGCCATACAGCGTCCACCCCTGTAGGGAACGCCATACAGCATCCCCCCCTGTAGGAAACGCCATACAGCGTGTGTCCCCCTGTAGGGAACGCCATACAGCGTGTCCCCCCTGTAGGGAACGGCATACAGCGTCCCCCCCTGTAGGGAACGCCATACAGCGCCCCCCCTGTAGGGAACGCCATACAGCGTCCCCCCCTGTAGGGAACGCCATACAGCGTCCCCCCCTGTAGGGAACGCCATACAGCGTCCCCCCCCTGTAGGGAACGGCATACAGCGTCCCCCCTGTAGGGAACGCCATACAGCGCCCCCCCCTGTAGGGAACGCCATACAGCGTCCCCCCCTGTAGGGAACGCCATACAGCGTCCCCCCCTGTAGGGAACGCCATACAGCGTTCCCCCCCTGTAGGGAACGCCATACAGCGTCCCCCCTCCCAAAAAAATGCGATCTACAGTGTGTCCTAATAAAAGACATGTATCCCCTATCCACAGGACACTGGAGACATGTGTGATCGCTGGCAGCGATAGGAAGAACGGGGGACTGAAAGTCCCCCCAAGTTCTCCATGACTAACCTCTGACTTCCGGCGTCTGCGCAGCTCTGTAGAAATAAATGGAGCGCTAGTCACGCATGCGCACAAGCGGGACCGGCGCTCCATTCATTTCTACGGAGCTGCCGACACAGACCCCGGAAGTCCGAGGTTTGTGATGGAGAACTTCAGGGGACTTTCAGTCCCCCGTTCTCCCTATCGCTGCCGGCGATCACACATGTATCCCCTGTCCTGTGGATAGGGGATACATGTCTTTTGCTTAATGGCAGAGCGGGGAGATACCTCCCTGCTCTGCCGTAGTGTTCAGTGGCGTCCCGCTGTAACAGCCATAGCGGCTGCTAGCGGAGCCTCTGGCCATGGTGGGGGCCCGTGCCGGCGGGCGACACGGGCCCCCTCATGCCGCGGGCCCCGTAGCAGCCGCTATTGCTGCTACGGCGGTAGTTACGCCACTGGGCAATATGCATATTTCGGCTCGCAGGCCGGCCATAAAAATACTAATGTTCATAGTTATATTAAACTCAAAGCAGACATAGTCAACTAAAAACATCAAACCAAATGTGAAATTATTGACATGCTACAAGTTTATGCGAAGAAGATGCCTGTGTGGTTATGGCTTCCGATAAACATGATGAATATTTCACTAAAGAAGAAAAAAAAAAAAAGACATCAACAATAACAATAACAGGTGACTGTTATGAGACCATTATGAAAATAATTTTAAGTACAAAGTTGCTCTGCAGTTTTATTTGAGGTAGTAACATTAGTTCAGAGGAGAGGGGGACAAGGAGTGTTCGTATACCGAGCTTTTAGTAAAGTCTAGCCAATTCTGCCACGTTTTTAGCAATTTAACGTGAGCTCCCCCCTCCCAACTAACCAGTTCCTCCATTCTAAAAATCTGACCAACTTTGTCCAACCATTGAGGAATGGTAGATGGAATCGTAGATTTCCATTTAAGAGGGATGAGTAGTTTAGCTGCGGTCCGCAAATGGGTTACTAACGAAAGTTTAGATGGCCGAAATGAAGGATTAGGTAGCCACAACACCACAAGTTCAGGAGTTATACGCAAGTCTATATTACATATTAAATTTATATGTATCATTACCTCAGACCAAAAGGCCTTTAGTACTGAACAGTGATACCATATATGTGAGATAGTCCCCACCTCCAATCTGCATCTCCAGCACAACTCATCATTAGTGAACTGTCATTTATTGAGTAGCTGGGGGGTTTTGTACCATCTCGTAAGTGTCTTGTATGAGTTCTCTTGAGTTTTAACATAACGAGAAAACCCGTGTGAGTTGGACATAATACTAGAAACTTCAGAAGGATTAAAAGTGGTAGAAAGCTCCTTTTCCCATGCCAACAAATATCTAGGTTTGGGCAGAGCTGCTAGCTGCAGGAGTTTAGTATATATTTTTGATAGAAGGCCTTTGGGAAGATTTGGGAACATCAAATAATGTTCTAACCAATTAATGTCCCATAGGGGTGATGTATATCTTGTACAAAATTCTTTGCATATCGTAGTGAATGCAAGTTCATGTATGAATGATATGGAGATGGACTCTAGTGGAGGCATTAAAGAGGCTCTGTCACCAGATTATAAGTGCCCTATCTCCTACATAATGTGATCGTCGCTGTAATGTAGATTAGAACAGTGGTTGTTATTTTGAAAAACTATCATTTTTGAGCAAGTTATGAGCAATTTTAGATTTATGCTAATTTGTTTCTTAATAGACAACTGGGCGGGTTTTACTTTTGACCAAGTGGGCGTTGTACAGAGGAGTGCATGATGCTGACCAATCAGTGACCAATCAGCGTCATACATTTCTCATTGTTCCAGCCCAGCTTCATTCACTGCACAATCACACTGTGCACAATCACACTGTGCAGCGAAAGAAGCTGGGCTGGAACAATGAGAAGTGTATGACGCTGATTGGTCACTGATTGGTCAGCATTCTACACTCCTCTGTACAACGCCCACTTGGTCAAAAGTAAAACACGCCCAGTTGTCTATTAAGAAACGAATTAGCATAAATCTAAAATTGCTCATAACTTACTCAAAAAGGATTGTTTTTCAAAATAAAAATTACTGCTGTTATCTACATTACAGTGCTGATCAGATTAAGTAGGTGATTGGGCACTTATAATTTGGTGACAGAGCCTCTTTAAACAAGACAACCCTGGCGGGATGCAATAGGTCCGACCAAGGAAAGTGAGTCGGGATAGAGCCGTTTTCAAGAAGGCCGGGAGAACGCTGAGTGGCATAAGTGGGGAAGGTCCCCTATCCGTCCTAGGTTTTAGAAAAAAACTCTGCCACAAATCCACTGTGCCCTTTAATGTGTTACTAGAATTGACTGCCGTTATTGGTACATCAGACCAAATGTGTATAACTCCCTCATCCCCAAGAAAATGTCGCTCAATGTGTACATGAGGCCACACAGTCTGCTGCTTATGTACTAAGTTCAACCATCTAGCTTAATGATTAGTTCTATAATATGCCTGAACATCTTGCAATCAGCATCCCCCCTGTTTTCTACCAAGTCGTAATTGAGCGTATGCAATTCTAGGGTGAGCAGAATTCCATACAAAAAGGATTTAGAACGCCATATAGGAATTGTCTGCATCACATGTAAAATTTGCGGCATTATATAACATTTTAGTATATTCTTCCTTCCCATCCAGGAAACATATGGGATTTTTAAGGCGGAGAGATGCGTGATAATTTTCTTAAGTAGCGGTCTATAGTTATACTCAAACAATTTAGCAGGGTCTGAGGAGATGCGGACACCCAGGTATGTTATGTCAGCAGTGTAATGGTGGAGTAGGGAGATAGACAGGTGAGCCCTAATCTACCCGCCACTCAGTCCCTGCCTACTAGCAACGGCCCGTCCTAAGCGACGGCGTACAACTGGGTGACGGTCCTTATGCTCACTAAGTGCACGACAGACAAACAGACAAGGGTACACAGAAGCTAAGCTAAGGAAAATGGGGCTGTGAGCAACAAGAATAGTGAACGAGCCGAGTCAAACCAGGAGTGGACGAGGTACAAAACGCAGAGCAGGAGAATAGTCAGTCAAGCCAGGGTCAATATGAAGCAGAAGACAAGTAGTAAGCAGCAGCATCAGAGCCAGGAAACAGACTGAAAGAATCACAGGCAAAGGAGGAGCAGGAAGTGAAGGTATAAATAGACAGAGGGCGGGAGCTAGCTCTGTCTGGCCAGGCTGTGATAGGCTCTCCCACTCCTCATCCTCCCAGGCTGATTGGTGGAAGAAGGGGTCACTCGACCAGACTTAGAAGCAGGTGCAGAGTGAGTAACCACGGGCGTCGACACAGAAGCTGTGTCTGGCAGATCCTTTACAAGTAGATTTCCAGGTAAAGGTGTGGATAGTTTAAGTTATTGGATCACTAACTCTGGCACCGTAATATTTAAAGCCACAGATTTTCCCAGATTGATCTTGAAATTTTAAACTTTTCCAAAGTCTTCAAGTATCGAGAGAATCACTGGAAAAGCTTGAAGGGGGTTTGATATAAATAAAAGTAAGTCGTCCGCAAAGGCAGCAGTTGAATGGGTAACCTCCCCTATCTTGAGGCCATGGACATTTTGGGATTGTATAAATTTCTGAATTAAGGGTTCTATAGTTAGTACAAAGAGGGAGGGGTATAACGGGCAACCCTGTATCGTTCCATTGTGAATGTCAAAGGATGGGGAGAGAGTGCCATTTATTCTAATCTTAGCAGATGGCGTATTATAAAGCGTGAAAATGGCTTTGATAAAGAAGGGAGGGAAACTGAACCTAACCAGGACTGCTGCCATAAACGCCTTTTCTGCATCAGTGCTGAGGAGAACTAGTGGAATTCTTTGTCTTTTGGCCCATGATATTACATTTATCACTCTGGTGGTGTTAAATTTCCCCTCTCTTTTTGGAACGAATCCTGTCTGTTCCGGGTTAATAAGTTTGGGGAGTAGTAAGTTTATACGGTGTGCAAGTAGCTTTGCCCACCACTTGACATCTGTATTCAGAAGGAAAATGGGCCTATAACTCCCACATACCATCCTTACCTTCTTTTGGAAGGACTGTGATATGCGCGTCAAGCATTTGTTTGAATAGGTTGTCACCAGCTAAGAGTGAATTGCAAAGTTTCACAAAATGCGGCAGCAAAGTTGCGGCAAATGTTTTGTAGTAAAATATAGGAAACCCATCCGGAACAGGACTTTTACCACTGTGTATGTAGAACAACACCTCTCTGACCTCTTGTTCACTAAAAGGGGACATTAGGGCCTTCAAATCTTCCTCAGCTAATTTGGGTAAGGAGATGGAATTGTGGAAAGATTCAATGGGAACAGAACGGTCCTCCGGTCCTGAAGAGGAAGAATTGGACCGTAAATTATAGAGAGAGGAGTAGAATCTGTGGAATTCTGCCGCAATATCCTTTGTGGAGGAAACTACTTCCCCTGTGTTCTTTTTCATTTTGGTAATAAACAATTTTTCTTTTTGTTTCTTGATAAGGCTCGACATAATTTTGGACCCCTTATCCCCATGGGCATAGTATTTAAATTTGCATCGCTGGAGTGCGTTTGCAGCTTTGACATCCAAGGGATCCCTAAGCTCATTTCTCAATTTCGCAAGTTCAGTTTGAGAATTCTGTACAGTAGATTGCTTTCTGAGCGTTTCTAAGGCTGAAATCTTGTTCAAAAGTGAGTTCACTTGGGCATCCCTAGCTTTTTTGACTCTTGAGTCCAAAGCAATAAACTAGCCTCTAATGCAGGCCTTATGGGCCTCCCATATGATCGGCAAGGGGGTCTCCGGAATGTCATTGAAGCGGAAATACTCCAGAAGTTTGTTCTCGATCTTTGAGATATGATCTGGGGAACCAAGTAGCGTCTCGTTTAGGGACCAGGACAATGTTTTTCTGGGGAGAGATGAAATAGACAGAGACATTGAAATTATCGCATGATCTGATATCAGGATGGACCCTATGTCTGAAGCAGTGACGTCACAAACTTGTCTGTTAGAAATATAGATGCAATCTAATCTGTGATATGTCCCGTGTACTGGAGAATAATATGTGAAGTCTTTTGTGTCAGGATGGGCTACTCTCCATGCGTCAGCTAGCGAGAGATCAGCCAGAGCCCTCTTCATTGTCCTAAGCGCCCACTTGGATATAGCCAGTGTTGTGGAAGTAGTATCAAGGTTATGTTCCAATATGCAATTGAAATCCCCTCCCAGCACTATGACTCCCTCCTGAAAGGTTTGTAATCTATACAAGGTACTAGTTAACCATTTGCCTTGGTGTCTGTTAGGTGCGTAAATATTAGCTAGAGTAATTAATGTGTTCCCTATTTTCCCTTTAACAAATACATATCTAGCAGCAGGATCAATTTGTTGGGCTAGCAGATCTACCAATGGCAATGCTAGCTCCTCTCGAGGCAGAAGAATGCGTGCTATGAAACCACATTGAGAATGGAGTATGTGATAAGGAGGGAATGTGTGAATGTCTGAAATGAGTTTCCTGCAGGAATAGTATGTCTGACCGGGCTTTCCTGGCAATAGAGAACATTTGGCTGCGTCTTTGAGGAGTATTGAGTCCTCTCACATTTAGCGAGACAATATTAACCTCAGCAATGGGTTAGGGATGAGGAGAAGGTACTCATGAGTTGTCACCACAACATTGAACTTATAACAAATTACATGAGAAAAAGAAACATAGCAAAAATCGCAATATAGATCACATTGAAATCTGACTGAAATGCATGAGATTGCATAAATCCAATCTCCCATTAAGCATAGTAAACCAGCCCTGAAATCAAATATATTCAACATAATGCACGTATACATAAGATGAGAAGTAGACATCCAATATATACATGAAGAAACGCACTTTCTGATAATTGCAAAATAACTGGTGGTACAATTATTGTATAGCTCGCAATACATAAAGGATACATAAAGTTCCAGATAGAAACCTCCAATGACTAATAATAAGCCTTTCACATCGGGAAAGCGGGAGCTTATTAGGAGCAGATTCACATCTTAGGAACACTGCCTAGACATCAAGAGAAAACAACAAATTTCACATCCCAAGAGTTCAGGTGGGAACTTTTCTTGGAGATTTAGCCTTGGTTTGTAGAGACCAGACACCTGGAGGCGGTAACGGAGCATGTAGGTGGACCGACTGCCACGATGGTATGTCTATTGGAGTGAGACAGAGCACGGTCCAAAGTTTATGCAAATCTTCGGATTGTCTAACCACTAAAGGTTTACCATTATGTATAACAGAAAGTCCAAAGGGCTACAACCATCTGTAAGGAATTCTACGATCTCTTAGAGTGTCTGTGAGAGGCTTCAAGATTCTTCTTTTGGTTAGTGTACTAGCCACCACATCCTGAAAAAACAGGGCTTTATTGATTTCTATTTTTTATGCTCTTTTTATATAATGTATTATTCCTTTTGTTTATAAAGTGTTTATTTAATATGGGGATATGAAATGTTTTATTTATTTGTCTCAAATTATTTTATTTATCATTTGCAATTATATTGAATATTATGTAACTAATTTTGTTTGTGTTGTTCACAATGTAATTCCCTATAAGCATCAGCATTTGTATTCACTTTGTACATGATTAACTCTAGCACACATACTGTATCTTTTACATGTTTTTTATTTTGAGTTTATATTGAAAAGAAGACAATGTAATTTTAACTATAATTGAATTGTATAGAAGTAAATTACATGGTGTAGTTAAGAACACTGTTAATACCTCCTTCAGTTACTCCCAATATTTTCATTTTCTTGCTGTTACACTAATACACAAAGTCTATTTCATATATCGATAGAGAGAGGCCAACTCTACAGGTCAAAACCAGTGATATTTAGATTTCTAGAATTTGCAAATAAATGAGAAATTACTAAAAAATAAGGTTACAATGATGTTGGTGGAGGTGCAGATATGAAATGATAATGTGCCAACATCAAATTAATAGTCTCATAAAGAAGTGTTTCTCATTATCTAATTCTAAATATTCTCTGTATCATGTCATATATTGCACCTACTATCCATTTTTCATTTAAAGATGTAAGTGAATAAAAAAAAAAAAAAAAAAAAAGTTAATTTATGAAACATTAATGCAGTAGCTTCCAGTAATTTTTATTGCACAATATTAAAACAAAACATACTGTATTAGCAGTAGTCACAATAATAGCCAATTTTAGTATTTAGGTTTAAGTTTGGAAGTACATTGTCCTTATTAACTACTTGACGACACATTATGATTACGCTTATCATGAGCGGCAGGCAGTAGCCCCATCATGATAAATTGATTGTGCGGGCACTACTACTAATCCTCTATACTTTGTTGTCTAAACCTTTAATCCGCTGTTCAACCCTTATAAAGAAAGAGATAGAAGGACGGATATCTGTGATGTGATCTGTGCTTATATATGGGCAGACAGCCAATGGCCCATTGAAGGCCCCCAGGGCTGCCTGACTATATTACCTGTTTTTAAGACATACTTTAGTATGACCTACTAACTATAAATGTACTATTAGTACACAGGCTAATGTACTAATAATAATAACAACCCATTTGGGATTTAAAATACAAAAGTAAACTAAATAAAAAATTTATAAATTAAAAAAAAAAAATATTACCTCCAAAGTTCAAACACTGCTTGCTATGTATGCTCCAAAACCCTGCTTTTAGAAATCATTAAGCCACGGTTTCACGGTTCAATTTTAATAAATTCAACAAAAAACCTGTTGGGTCAAATGGAAGATGAATTCCTCAAGGGGTGTAGTTTCCCAAAATACAGTTTTCCACTGTACTGGCATCTTAGGAGCACTGCAAATGCAACATGGAGCCCAGAAACCAATCCAGCAAAATCTGTGCTCCAAAAGCCAAATAGTGCTCCTTACCTTCTGAACCATGCCGTGTGCCAAAACAGCAATTTATGACCACATATGTATGAGGTATTGTCGTACATGGGAAAATCACTTTAAAAATGTTGGGGTGCTTTTAATCCTTTATTCTTTTTGGAAATTAAACATTTTGTGTTACAACTACATATTACTAGAAATAAAATCCAATTTTTCTTTTTTATGGCCCAATTCTATTAAATTCAGCAAAAAAACTGTACGGTCAAAATGTTCACTATACTCCTACAGTAGATCAATTCTTCAAGGGGTATAGTTTCTCAAATCAAGTAACTTCTCAAGGGTTTTCACTATACTGGTACCTCAGTCAATCTGCAAATATGACATGGCGCCCAGAAACAAATCCAGCAAAATCTGCGCTCCAAAAGCCAAACGGCGCTCCTTCCTCTCTGAGCCCTGGGGTATTGCTGTACTCAAGGGAATTTGCTTTACAAATGTTGTGGTGCTGTTTTTCCTTTTTTCCTTGTGGAAATTAATAATTTTGAGTTAAAAGTGCATCCTATTGGAAAAAAAATGTAGCTTTTCATTTTCAATTCTAGTAAAATCTATGGAACACCTGTGGGGTCAAAATGCTCACTACACCCATAGATAATGGGTGTTTTTTTGGAGGGGGGTTCTTATGTTTTGGCATCTCAAGGCCTCTGAAATCCTATAGAAATGCCTGGAACACATCCTAATAAAATTGAGGCCGCAAAATACACAAAGTGCTCCTTTAGTTCTGAGGCCTATGCTGCAGCAAGAAGTACATTAGGGTCACATTTAGGAAATTTTAAAATACTGGATCTGGGTAATAAATGTTGATCTGCCTTTCTCTGTTAACACATGCTGTGTTACATAAATAATGGATTAAAATTAAATTTTTGCAAAAAAAAGTAAATTTTCAAATTTCACATTCACTGCTTGAATTCCTGTAAAAACCCTAAATGGTCAAGAAAATCCAAAATCCTGTTTGGATTACTTTGAGGTATGCAGTTTTTAAAATAGGGCGATTTATAAGGGGTTTCTAAGATATAGAAGCTTCAAAGCCACTCCAAATTTGAAAACTTAAACAATAGGTTTTGAAAATGTTCTTGAAAATGTGAAACATTTCTGCTAAACTTAAGCCTCTTAACATCCTAAATCATGCAAAGGATGTTTTAGAAATTATGTCATCATGAAGTACCAAAATTTACCACTAACATAAAGTACAATGTGTCATGAGAAAACAATCTCAGAATCACTTGGATAAGCAAAAGCATTCCAAAGTTATAACCACTTAAAATGAGATCTGTCAGATTTGAAAAATGTGGCTCGTTCAGTAAGGTAAAAACTGGCTGCTGCAGCAACGGGTTAACATAAGATAAATACAGCACGAGTAAACACAAAATTAAGATTTTAAATGATCACTCTGTTTATTGAGGATAAAGATTTATTTAACACCTATATTGACTATGTAAAAAAGTAACTGCCCCCATAGACCTAATAACTGGTTGTGCCACTTTTGGCAATAACAACTGCAATCAAACATATGCGATAACTTGTGTTGAGTATTTTACATCGCTGTGAAGGAATTGTGGCCCACTCATCTTTGCAGAATTGTTTAATTCGACTACCTTGAAGGGTTTTCTAGCATGAACTGCTCGTTTAAGTTCTGCTACAGCATCTCAATGGGATTCAAATCAGCACTTTGACTTGGCCGCTCCAAAATCTTAATTTTATTTCTTTTGAGCCATTGAAAGTGAGGTGGACTTGCTTGTGCGCTTTGGATCATTGTTCTGCTGTATGAACTGGTTTAGATCACGAACTGACGTGCGGACATTCTCCT
Source organism: Rhinoderma darwinii (assembly GCF_050947455.1). Lineage (NCBI taxonomy): Eukaryota > Metazoa > Chordata > Amphibia > Anura > Rhinodermatidae > Rhinoderma > Rhinoderma darwinii. The sequence goes on along the minus strand of NC_134690.1, from coordinate 280,377,102 downwards.
TCAGGATTTTCTGATAGCAGAATTCATGGTTCCATCAATTATTACAAGTCGTCCTACACAGGCAAAATATTCCCAGACCATAACACTACCACCACAATGTTTGACTGTTGGCATGATGTTCTTATGGTGGAGCTTTATGCCAGATGTAACGAGACCCAAGTCTTCCAAAAATTTCTACCTTTGGCAAATCAGTCCACAGAATATTATCCCAAAAGTTTTGGGGTCATATAGATGTTTTCTGTTAAATGCGATACAAGCTTTTCTGTTATTTATGGTCAGCAGTGGTTTGCGCCTTGCAACTCTCCCATGGATATTATTTTTGCCTAGTGTCTTTCTTATTGTGGAATTTTATACATTGACCTTAACTGAGGTAAGGACATGTTCAGACGTGGCAGAATTTTTCCGCTACAAATGAAATGAATCTGCATCAACATTTGCATATTTGACAGGTAATTAAGACATTGCAGAAAACACAGCGGACTTACCGTGGATATCAGCCTTTGCCTTGCAAAGGCTGAAATCTTCAGTGAAGACTTGCTGATTCTCCGCAACAGACTGTGCATGCTACGGTGGGAAAATTCTTCACCGCAGCCTAAATTCCGCACTGTTATTTTCCGCAACGTCTGAACAAAGTTACATAGAAAGGTATAGAAACCAAAGGAAAAAATGGCTGCTGCAGATTTCCACTGCGAACTGTCCGCAGCGAAATTGAACAACAATTCCACCACATTTGAACATGCCGTAAGTGAGGCCTGCAGTTCTATAGATGTTCATCTGGGTTCTCCATTAACCTCCTGGATGAGTCGTCAATGCGCCCTTGGTGAAGTTTTGGTAGGCCGGTCACTTCTGGGAAGTTGTACCATTGTTTCAAGTTGTCTCTGTTTGTGAAAAATGGCTCTCAGACTTCTGGGATTTTGAGGCAGATTTTGATCTACCTGCACGCCATTTACCGCATTTTTCGCCTGCAGCCATTGAGCGCCGCGGACAAAATCATCGCGAAAAACGCTTTCTCTGCCACCCATTGATGTCTATGGGAGGTTAAAGACGTAAACGCCCGAAGATAGGGCATGTCGCTTCTTTTTCCCACCGAGCCGGTTTTACCGCTCGAGGGAAAAAAACGCCTCTGACTCCCATTGAAATCAATGGGAAGCGTTTTCGGCCATTTTTGGAGCGTTTTCCGTTTCGGTTTCCGCATCAAAAAACGTGTAAAAAAACTCAGTGTGAACAGAGCCTCACTGTGGTTTGCTGGAGTCCCAGAGCCTGAGCAATGGCTATGTAAGCCTTCCCAGACTGGTAGATTTTAGTGACTTTGTTGGGCATTTGTATTTGAATTTCTTTAGAATGTTGCATCATGTGCTGCTTTTTGAGACCTTTTAGCCTGCTTTACATTGCCAGACAGGTTGTTTTTAAAAGATGTTTAGATTAAACAGGTCTGGCAGTAATCATGCCTAGGTGTGGCTAGTGAAATTGAACCGAATTGTCAATTGAATTTGGTTAACTGGTTGATTGAGTAGCTAAGGGGGCGATTAGATTTTCACATATGGACAGGTAGGGCTGAACAGCATTTTCCCTTCAATAAATTAAATCTACATTTAAAAAACAGCTTTTTGTGTTTACTTGGGTTATTGTCTTATATTAAAAGTAGTTTGATCATCTGAAACATTCAAGTATGATAAATATGCAAAAATTGGAGCAAATACTTTTTTTAGGGCACTGTACGCCTTGTGCTGGTGGTAATTAATTGACGTCATTGTAATGTACTGCTCTAGTGTTTCATGTTAGTACCATGTGGCATTTCCCTGCTCAGTAAATAAGTCTTTGAGATTCTGAATACCTCCATTTGTTTCATAAATAATTAATGTAATTTTTAAAACCAAATATAAATGTTATCTCTCTATGTTAATCAACAATGTCATGATTGAAAGTATTCAGGTTCTGCAGTAAATCTTTACTTAAATCAAGGCTTGCTCAATCTTAATTAAATGGTAGATTTACATGTCATGAGAATCCTAATCAATGCAGTTGTGTTTCTCAAATTTGTATGGATTTGATAATGAAAACATTGGCCAATGGTCAGAATGACTTATTCAACATTTTACTTTATATGTGCACTGTGAACGTCGCTTATAATGACATGTTACATAGTTACATACAGTAGGTTGAAAAAAGACACAGGTCCATCAAGTTCAACCTTTCTCTATCAATTATTTATCATTAATTGCCAGATTAATTTGTAAGTATCATTCAACATTAAATAAGCATTAAGCCCATTTAAAAAAATAAATAATAATACTATCATATTATTTGTCATTACTACTTTTTGGGTAGGGCCTTCCATAGCTTGACCACTCTAACTGTAAATAACCCTTTCCTATATTGATGTCTGAAACGCCTTTCTTCCTCACGTAATGAATGTCCCCTGCTCCTTTGTTGAGTCCTTGGAAAGAACAGATCATGTGCTAGTTCTTTGTATTAACCACACATATACTTATACCAGTTAAAGATCCCATATTTAAGATTTATAAAGAGGTAATATTACACTGAATTACAAAATGTTAGCTCTCTTTTTCTACACCCTGAAATCTTATTTGCTTTTGCAGCTGCTCTTTGACATTGAGTACTGCTGCTTAGTTTACTTGTGACCAGAATACCCCAGTCTTTCTTTTGTTCTGTTTTCCCATATTTTATTCCATTTAATGTATATTCATTAATACTATTCCTGTGGCATAGGTGCATTACTTTACTTTTATCCACACATCCAATGGAAGCACTCAGCACATGGGTTACAATGAGGATTGTTGTGTGCATGTCTTGAAATCCCACTGCCCTGGGGGATTTCAAGTGGGTCTAGTTTGTTTGGGTGAACAGCATTTAAGACTTGAATTCTGCTTAATTAATTAAATTTTATTAAGGTTTCACAAAATCCAAAGCATCACTGTAGCACATATATGCAATGTTTTGGACTACGTAGGGTCATTTATTATTACATGACTACATAGTTACATAGTTAGTACGGTTGAAAAAGACACATCTCCATCAAGTTCAACAAGGGATGGGAAAAGGGAAGGGAAAAATTTCTACACATTGACATAGGAGCTGAAATTTTTTAGTTCTAGGAATTTATGTAAGCCTTTTTTAAAGCCATCTACTGTACCTGCTGTGACCAACTCCTGTTGTAGGCTATTCCATAGATTCACAGTTCTCACAGTAAAGAAGGCTTCTCGCCTCTGCAGATTGAATCTTTTTTTCTCCAGACGGAGGGAGCGCTCCCTTGTTTTTTGAGGGGGTTTTACAAGGAACACGATTTTGCAATATTTTTTGTATGTGCCATTCATATATTTATATAAGTTTATCATGTCCCCCTTAGTCGTCTCTTTTCAAGGCTAAATAGGTTTAATTATTTTAATCTTTCCTCATAACTTAGATTCTCCATGCCAGAGGCGTAGCTAGGTTCTCCTGCACCCGGGGCAAAGATTCAGCTTGGCGCACCCCCCCCCAACTCTTTCCCGACATATTCCTTCCCACTCACCATGTTTGCTTTCTCAACCAATCAATAAGGTGTAACTTTTTTTTCACTTTTATTTTAATGTAGCCATTTGTACATTTTACAAGCAGTATAGTTCTATGTGCAGCCCTTGTTTTGCGGATCCGTGATATGCAGCCGTATAAATGGCAACGGATGTGTGCTTGAGGCCTAAGGCCTCATGCACATGACCGTAACCATGTGCACGCCCGTGATTTTCAGGTCGGCCGGCAGCGGACTGTCAGCCGCAAGCCGCTCGCAAATCGCGGGACATGCACATGGCCGCGGCCATTATTTTCAATGAAGACGGCCGTAATAAGACATGTCCGTTCTTTCTGCGGTGCGGGCTCCCGGGCCATGCATGGACAGTAAAAACTACGGTCGTGTGCATGGCCCCATAGAAATGAATGGGGCCGCAATTCTCCCGTAGATTTTCAGGGGAATTGCGGCCGCAAAAGCACATTCGTGTGCATGGGGCCTTAGGCCTCATGCCCACTTCAGTTTTTTTCGTCAGGGTGCTATCCGTTGTTTGAACGGATAGCACCCTGACACATTCCTTTCAATGGGTCCATGCACACTTCCGTTGTTTTAACGGAACCGTGCCACAGTTCCCTCAAAAATAGGGCAGGTCCTACTCCTGTCCGTTTTTGACGGAACAGTCTCGGCCTTTGCATTGATTTGGTCCGTGAAACAACGGACTGCACACGGAAGCCATCCGTGTGAGGTCCGTGATTCATGGAACCGTCATTAGCGGCAGTACAACGGCCACGGAAAAGTGTGCATGATGCCATACAGTCAAATCCTTCCTCCCCACTAAAACAATTTATACAGAATCCCCTCACCCCACACATAATACTTACAGTCAAATCCCCTCTCCCACAAAAAAAACGATTTATAAATACACACACACACACACACACACACACACACACACACACACACACACACACACACACACACACACACACTGTATATATACACACACACACACACACTGTATACACACACACACACACACACACTGTATATACACACACTGTATACACACACACACACACACACACACACACACACACACACACACACACACACTGTATACACACACACTGTATATATACACACACACACACACACACACGCACACACACACACACACACACACGCATGCACACACACACACACTGTGTATATATATATATATACACACACACTGTATATACACACACAGTGTATGCACACACACTGTATATATACACACACTCTGTATACACACTCACACACTGTATATACACACTCACACCCTGTATATATACACACACACACACACACACACTGTATATACACACTCCCTGCCTGTCTGCTAGCTGGGGCTGAATACGTCAATGGTGTTCTCCTCACAGGCAGAGTGTATGGCCGGCTGCATTATATGACGTTACATTTGACGTATAATGCAGCCGCCTGGAGCACACACGATCTGCCTGTGCAGGAGAACATTTGCACAGCTCCCACTCCTGTCCCATGCGCTGCCCATGGCACTAAATGTCTATGGGGCTACCGGCCCGGAGGGCACATGCCTCCACTCCCCTGGTCTGCGCCCCCCTTCCTTGCCTTGTAGTTACGCCCAGGGCACATGCCCCGCCTGTTCCCCCTAGCTACGCCCCTGCTCCATGCCCCTTATTAGCTTTGTTTCTCTTCTATGTATTTTTCCCAACTCCGGGGCATCATTTCTATGAACCGGAGCCCAGAACTGAACTGCATATTCTAGATGAGGCCTCACTAATGCTTTGTAAAGTGGTAATATTATATCCCTGTCCCGTGAGTCCATGCCTCTTTTGATACACGACAATATCTTGCTGGCCTTTGAAACAGCTGATTGACATTGCATGCTGTTATTTACTTCATGATCTACAAGTACACCCAGATCCTTCTCAACAAGTCACTCTCCCAGTGTAGCTCCCCCTAGGACATATGATGCATGTAGATTGTTGGTACCCAGATGCTTAACTTTACATTTATCTACATTAAACCTTATTTGCCAAGTGGATGCCCAAACACTTAGTGTGTCCAAATCAGTTTGTAATTTACAAACAACTAAACAATACTACATAGCTTGGTGTCATCTGCAAAAATAGAAATAGTGCTATTAATCCCTTCCTCTATATCATTAATAAATAAGTTGAATAATAGTGGTCGCAGCACGGAACCCTGGGGTACACCACTTATAACCAGGGACCATTTCGAATAGGAATCATTGACCACAACTCTCTGGATACGGTCCTTTAGACAATTCTCAATCCAATTACAAACTATAATTTCTAAACCTATACTCCCTAATTTACAGATTAGACGGCTATGAGGGACAGTGTCAAATGCCTTTGCAAAGTCCAAAAACACTATATCCACAGCAGCCCCTCTGTCTAGGCTTCTGCTCACCTCTTCATAAAAAAAAACCAGGTTGGTTTGACAACTTTTGTCATTAGTAAAACTGTCACTTATAATACTACTTTTTGTCACATAATCCTGTATATAGTCCCTCAATTGCCCCTCAAACATTTCCCCAACGATGGATGTTAAGCTTACTGGTCTATAATTACCCGGGGAAGACCAGGAGCCCTTTTTGAAAATAGGCACCACATTTGCCCTTCGCAAGTCTTTTGGCACTATGCCAGTCACTAGAGAATCACTGAATATTATGAAGAGGGGGGCAGAAACAACTGAACTAAGCTCTTTAAGAACTCTAGGGTGTAACCCATCTGGTCGCAAGGGCTTGTGCACAAGAAAATATCTCAAGAACCCCCTAATGTCTCAAGAACCCCCTCTTATGCTGTGGGAAGTTTTGGACAACTTTAGAGTAGAACCATTACTTTACCATCTACAACTTTAAAATTAATCTGCCATGATGATGATTTTTGTTTTGTTTTTTACCATGCTGCCAGCTTATGTTGGTCTTTCTCTAATATTTTACAAACAAACTACAATTTAAATATCCAACATCTTGTGATACAGCTTTTTTTTTTAAAATAAAATACTGCCATTTTAGTTTCTTTGACAGAAAAAAATAATTCACAAATACTGTAGTTATGAATATATTTTAGATATTATTTTAATATACTGTATGTAACAAATTTTCTATATTACCACATACTATAAAAACATTTAAAGAAAAATCCAACGGAAAACAGAATTAGGACGGTGATTCGTTTTTAAAAATATTAGATCCTTTCAAGTTTCTAGTTTAACTAAGATTTAAAAAGAATAGCAGTGAAATCACTGCATGTACAGCATATCGTGTGATCTACTGTATTAACTTAAAAGTGACACTTTGGGCAAAAACTAAAAATCTAGCTTGTGCCCACCCCACTCCCGTGGTCTCACCTACGTGGTACTTGAAAAAAGAGGGATCCACAGGATCCATGCACAAAGGCAACAGTGAGTTACTCCTTATACACCTTCCCTGGTGAGTCATGGCCACAAGTATAAGGGCAGTCTGCAGGAGCATGGATCCTGTGGATCCCTTGATTGGATTTAGGAATGGGCTGGGTGCTCTATACTTGGGCAAATGCTTTTACCCCTCTAGGAGGACCTTAGTCGTGATCGATAACAGCTGGATCCTGCTCTTCAGAGGCACTCAGGACTCACAGACACTAAACCCGTCAGTTACGCTGACCTGACGGATACACGTTTCACCACAAGATACAGCTGCAGGAGACAAAGCAGCTGTATCTCAAAAAGTAAAAATAATTTTGAATAAAAAGTAATTACAAAGATGCTCCAATCACACTGATACACATTTTTATTTAAAAGAAAAAAAATATTTTCAAAGGTCTACATAGCATTTAAACCCCTTCCTGCCCAGTGCTGCGCATGTACTGCACAGGAAGTACTTCCTAAAAGGGTCTGAATGTCTTTCTAAGAAGATAAAATCTTACAGAGTATCTGAACTCGATTGCTGAGATGTGCAATTTGGAGTCGAGAAGGATTTTTTTTTCTTTAAAATCATGACAACTTGCTTGTACCTCATAGTAATTGATTTGCCTTTCTCCGGATCAACACTGCAGAATTAGGGTATGTGCACACGACCTATTTTCAGACGTAATCAGGCGTTTTACGCCTCGAATTACGCCTGAAAAGACGGCTCCATTACGCCTGCAAACATCTGGCCATTGCTTGCAATGGGTTTTACGATGTTCCGTTCAGACGAGGTGTAATTTTACGCGTCGCTGTCAAAAGACGGCGCATAAAAAGACGCCCGCGTCAAAGAGGTGCATGTCACTTCTTTGGACGTTTTTGGAGCCGTTTTTCATTTACTCCATTGAAAAACAGCTCCAATTACGTCCATAAAAACGCGTGTACTTGCAAAAATGTCTGAAATTCAGGAGCTATTTCGCCTAAAAACAGCTCTGTAATTTCAGACGTAATTTGTTAAGACGTGTGAACATACACTAATGGGTTGAACTTGATGGACATTTGTTGTTTTTTAGTTTACAATAGTTTCAAATGTAACTGGTTTACAATAGTCATGCAATATGAAAAACTGTTATGGCCACAACACTTGTATAAATTGTCATATACAAATGCTGAAAATTGCTGATATCAGAACCAGAATGGACACAGGTAAGTGGATCTGGAACAGCAAACAATTTTACCCTGCAGAAAAATAATCTTCCTCAGTCAATAGAACTATCTGTGCAGAGAAAATGACAACTTTTAACGCCACTTGAGAATTCAGACATTGATAGAATTTGACTTTATAGCCTATTAAATGCTTTGTGATTTCATTACTGAACCATATATATCATTTATAATATGTCTATCAGGAGTTTGTAGCATATTACCTTAATAAATACATTCCAGTTTTCATAATCCTTTGTTTTCTGGATGTTCAATTTGAAATGTAATTGAATCCAATAAAGCCATCTCGCCTTAATTTATTCTAACCCCATCATTTATGTCCATAGCTAGATTGACACTGCTATTTCCAGTGACCTGCCATATATGTACAACCAGCTTGAATACTAATTTATATTTCAGTCTGATCTTTGACCAATAACTTGTTAGGATATGTTTGCCAGCTTGCTTTTTCATTACCGAATGGAAAGGAATGGAAAATCAGCACGATTTATATGGCAGAAATTAACTGACATTTATCAAATAATATTCCTGCCACACAAACAAAAAGTAGCAGTTCATTACCTCTGCTGTCTAGCACCATTTTAATTTTAGTCTGAGCTTTCATTAAAATTGTGTTCTACTCTGAATTGGAGAACTTGATTTTTCTTGATTTTCTAGAACTATTGAACACCAGGGAGAAAACGAAGAAGTAAGCTTTCAGCAAATGACAATGTTCAGTATAATTTTCAAAAAATCATTAATGCTTCCAAAATGATGGGTATTGAATTTTTTTGCATAAATGCAGTTCACATACATTTAGGTACAGTCGAGGCTTATTGTAATTACGCAATCTCATTCTGACGTATTTTTTAAAGCTGCGAATTTCTTTCTTCTAAAGACCTGTTCTATTTCTTTTTTCAGTGTTGCATCAAAATAAGAGCAGACTTGTTATTATGTAGTAACATTCTGGAACAGAGTAAATTATACAGGTGTTCATTTAGAGCCGCAGTGCTTGCCTCAAGGATTTCAGAAAATGTATATTTCATATGCATAAGGCAAATTTGAAAAGAATGCATAGTACGTGTAAGAGTTTCTACTTCTGTTGCTGCACAAAAATGTCTCCAGTTTATGCTGTCTTTACTTTCATGAAAGAAAAATCTATCTATCTATCTATCTATCTATCTATCTATCTATCTATCTATCTATCTATCTATCTATCTATCTATCTATCTATCTATCTATCTATCTATCTATCTATCTATCTATCTATCCCGGGGCTTCTAAAAACGTTTTCAATTCTGGCCTCACCAGCGAGTATATACTGATGCCTGGGCCTCACCCCACAGTCAAAGTCTGCATGCCAAAATAAAAATATTGCTCAATTTATATTTTCTTGATCAATAAACATTAGTATAACATTAAAATAATCAAAAAGTCAATTGTGTTGTTCAACCAGATATTGCTGCATACAAACACTTTTGTGAAAACTCGCCAGTAATTGAGGGGCACCTCAGCGGTTTGGCCCGCCTCACTGTCTAAGAAGAACTGCCCTGTACGCTCTATCTTCTATCTATCCTCCATACCGGGCTTCTCAAACATCTTATACTCATAATGCATACACCGAACATAGGACTCTGACGCAATGGGAACAGAGTCCAAGAATTCAGCTGTGCTCTCTGATTGCCTATCAGTCTTCTGCCTCCTCAAAGCAGGGGAACTTTTTGTTTGTACTAAAGGGGTTGGAAACTTAACCCTCTGTGCCTTTCTCTGATTTTTACCAGAAACCAGATAAGGGAGTCAAGTCGCACCCAGCACTTGCTCCACACACATTTGAACAATATACTTTACAATATCTTTATCCCAGTTCATATTCAATTTCTTTGTGTAAACCCCTAAAGTTATATTGATGATGATCGCCAGAGAATAATTTTTACTTGCTCAAGAAAGAATTTAATTCGGAAAGTTGAATTTTCATGTCCACTAGACCACATACAATATCGCCCAAACCCACAAACACCGCAGAAAAATAGCATTGCCCAATACGCGCTGTAGAAAAATTTGTATTACTTGGTCACGCCCTTCGCCACTCCCATAAATAAATGAACCACATCACAAGAAGGAAAATAAAAGTGTTACAAAGAAACCCCTGATCACATGTCCAAGGATGGATGTAGCTTTTTCAGAGACTGACTTCGCTACCTCTGTATAAGCACACTTATATAACCAATAATACTGCTATAAAGTGAGCATAGAGCGGTCAGATACAAGTTCTACACTGGCGGTCTGCAAAGTATTATAATGTTAGAGACTATACAAGAGAATACAGTACTGAACAGACGCAGTTATAGGCAGAATACATAAAAATGAAATAGGCCTGTCACCTCCCCTGTTACCTTGCATTACCCATGAAATAACAATTCTGTAGCACCTTTTCTTATTCAGCAACAAAATGAATAACATTTTAGACAGCACTCCAGATTATGAAAATGGCGCTTATACACCCATGTAGCAACGTTTCAGACCTTCCAGTTGGACTTTTCTCAAGCAAGTGATTCAGTGTACAACATAGTATATTTATACAACTTTTATAAATGACAGTATAATTACATACAAAGTAACATGCATATCTGTGGTTACATAATAATAATAATAATAATAATAATAATAATAATAATAATAATAATAATAATAATATGTGTACAAATCCATTTCATGTCATATTCTATTTAATTTAAGCCTTATTATAGTGATCATAAACTAAAAAACATGCGTGTATCATGTTGAGAAATGGTGATCAGGGATCTATAGAGCAGATCTGGCTTTCACCGTTTTCACAATTCACTTTCTGTAGTTACTTCAAATCCTCACTGTGCCTCCGTTCTATGTACAACCAGCGCATTCCTATATCGATTGTTGCATGAGAATACCCAATATCCTTTTGTTGCTAGGTGACGTTCAAATACTAGATCATTCCCCCTTGATCTTTTTACCCAGCAGTCCTAAACAACATATGCAGAGCAATTACTTTGTGTTAGAAGGGTATGGCAACATAATTATCTGAAACAGCAGTATCACTATGACATTACAAATCTCCACAACCCCGTGTATTTCTTAGCAGTGCCCCTCACCTCTGGGCCATCTGCAACTTAATATTGATCAGCCTAGATGGGTTATGGCGTTCAGAGCAACCATGTCTGCATTACACGAAATCAGTGCTCCTACAAAACAACCTTGCATAGGGGTTTGCATATCAATATTTCTTGCAATATTTCCTTGGAACTGGCCAGGAGGAATTTCTTGTACAGTGGTGTATACCTAGTGCGCCCGAACATCCACATTGTTGCAGTAAAAACAATAAAATTATTTTGAATTAAAACAAATAATATAGTAATCTATAATAAAAATACACAATATCACTTTTTACATTGTGTATTAAAATGTATTAATTGTATACTCATACCTAATATGGATGATGCACTACAGTTATTTTGCTGGACTCTCAAGCAACCTCTACTCTACATCACTACCTCTATTTTAAAATCCAAATGTACCCTGAAGGTTATAAAGTATTTAACCTCAGCATCCAAGAGAGTTCTGTTCTTTCTAAAGCTCTCTCTCTATCGCCTGTCCTACGAAATGGGGGAACATGGTCAATTATCATGAACGTCATATCTTTTAGCGTATGGTGGACCTTTTGATTATTGATTCTCAGGCTACAATCTGTAGTCGTTTTACCCACGTATGATAATTTACACCAAAAAATATGAACATATATCATAAACTTTGTCTGGCATGCCACAAAATGACATGTCATATTTCTTTTGGATTATTAGATGTACAAGATCACTTTTAAGCATTAATCGACAGTTGTCACAACCCAAAAATGGTAATGAGTGTTTTTTAGCCGTCTTACTGATCTCACTAATTTGTTCCTAAAGCTTGTAGATTTCTTACAGAAAATTAATGGTGGATTTTGAAACTGAGGTGTATTACTGAAGTAATTTCTCAATGTGCTCCAATTTTTCTTAATTATTGTTCCTATCTTGAAACTGTGGCAATTATATGTGCTCACAAAAGAGATCCTAAAGACTGACCCAATCCTGGTTCTCTTATCAAAATTCTGTTTACTTTTTTTTTTCTATTGCACTCCTTCTATGATCCCCTATCAATAGAGGTGGATAACTCCTCTGTATAAATGTGTTGCACATTTCACTAAGCCTCGTAGGAATCTTATCATCAGTCACTATTTTTCTTACGTTTAATAACTGACTTCGGGGCAACGATTTCACCATTCTACGTGGGTGTTGGATAGTGTGATACAAAAGACCATTGCGAATAGTTGTTTTTACAAACAGGTCAGTATATAATCTCCCTTGTTCAATGTATACTAATTTATCTAAAAATTGTAGTGATATTTGTGAATAAGACACAATTTGACTTCTTGATGTTTCATATCTAAAAACTGATGAAAATGTGTCCAAACTAAGAAAACATCATCTATGTATCTTCACCATTTCAGAACCTTGCTAATATGGTGGGATTCATAGAGGGATGCCATAAAGATATTAGTGTACATGGGGGCCACATTGGCACCCATTGCTACACCACGCATCTGCAAAACATAATCATCCTGGAAGATGAAATATTTGCAAGTTAATACACACTCCAACAGATTTATTAAGAACGTCTTACATTCTGAAGTGTACAGTGTTTTCTCCAGAGCTTCCTCAACTGCCTTCAGTCCTACCTACTTGATGGTGATGATGTCAATATTTTTGTAAAACTTTGATGCTGTCCGGACTCAGGAGTCATCAGCTTGATACTGTTGACGGCTCCCTGTTGCGTTGAGTGGGGGAGGGGCACCAGGAATCCTCTACTTCCTAAGCACAAGCAGGAGAGGAAAAGTAGTGAGTAGATTTACTGCCATGTTTTCAGAACAGGGGGAGTTTGTTGCCTGTTGGGATTGTTCCTGCTAGTTCTGTGTGGCCACCTTCAAAGTGAAGCACACCAAGGAAAAGGTAAAGTAGGAATGAGAAAGGAATGAATGCAGTTGGAACTGTAGGGAAGGCAGCGTCCCCTTGATTGTGCAGTCTCAGCTGTGGATTCCGACCTAGATAAGCACTAACTAATAAAAGTTATTGCATACCTTATCCACATTGACCTACACTTTCAGCTTTGACTAAACATTTGTGTAAGGATGCAGTCACACGTGGTAGATTTTGTAGCACTGAAAAAGGCCATACTTACTGATACAAGGGCAGGTTCAATCACCAGTTCCCAGCAGGATGCAGACAAGCCTCAATGTTACATAGAGGAAGAATGTGGTGTCAGTAATTAGTGTGGTAATTAGTCAGCCCGTCTGATCTAATAGTTAGAGTGTAACTAATATGCTGTGGGTCAGTGTCATGTCCGTGGCTGCGGGCTGTCAGTGCCACTCTCCCTATGACAGCCGCAGTTATAAGTTGGCGAGCACTGGCCCCAGTCTCCTCCTCAGGAGACACCAGCGCTCGCTTCCACTCACCTCAGCCGGATCCCGTAGGGTGCGCTTGTGCCCGCTCTTAAAGGAGATACGCGCGCACCGGACTTTGATGAACCATCAGCCCATTAGTCCCTGGATTATAAGAGAGGTTCAGCCCGTTTCTTCTATGCCTGAGCGTTGTTGTTCCCTAAGTTTGTCTATGCAATGGTCTCCTAGTGTGTTCCTGTTGCCTGCATTCCGTACTATCCTGGTCGAGTACTGTGCTGAGCCAAAGTCATGCCATGCTATATAACATGCCTAACCTGCTTCACCACGCCTGACATCTGCCTGCTGGCTAGTCCCAGCCGAGCCTGCCTTGCTACTGGCCGAGCTGCCACAGGTACCCTATACGAACTATAGACTTTGACCTGCGCCCTGTTCACCAGCTGCCATACCGCCAAGGTGGTACAACCCAGTGGGTCCAGAAACCCTTCGTGACAGTCAGCATGATGCACTACATGTGACTGGCACACTTGTAGAAGCCTTATCTATGTGCAATGATAATACTAAGCAGCCACCCCTCTCATAAATGGGAGGTGTGAGAGTGAATGTTCATCAGTATTTTGCATCTATGCAACCTCCCTCTATGTAGCATTAACAAGGGGATTGGTAACACCAATTTTTCTATCAGTCCTGGACTGCACAAAGACTTTATGTGGAATACAAAGATTTCCTGTAATAAACATGTCAGGAGAGGTGACAGATTCTCTACAAATCCAGTGACTCACAGGTGACGATGTCTCAGATGCTAGTCATTTTTTATCCTCTTTTCTTCCGGTCCAGAGCTCATAACGACTTCTCCCGGCTATGACCCATTTCTGCGGCCCCCAAAAATAATATCACCATGCACTGCGCCCCTGAATATAATTGTGTCACACACTGTAAAGTAAAGCACCACATACACAGTGCCCCCTGTAGATAGCGCCACACCCCCCTGTAGATAGCCACACACACACACACACACACACACACACACACACACACACACACCTGTAGATAGTGGCACACACACACCCCCTGAAGATAGCACCACACACAGCCCCGCTATACATAGCATCACACAGCCCCCTATAGATAGAGCCACACAGCCCCCTATAGATAGAGCCACACAGCACGCCACCCTTGTATATAGTGCCACACAGCGTTCCCTTCCCTATATATAGTGCCACACAGCACTCCCCCTCTTGTATATATTGCTACACAGCATCGATACACTGCAGCCCTGGGATGACATTTTATCCCATATGACTGCTGCAGTCTGAGATTGTCTGCAGCGGTCACATGGAGGGAAACGTCATCCCAGGAGGCCGGCCCGGACAAAGAAACAGAATTCTGGGCAAGTATAAGATTTTTATTTTTTCTAAATTGCGTTTTTACATAACATCTGCTTTCTGTTGCGGATTTCCCATTGAATTAAATGGGGAAAATCCGAAACAAATAAGCAGCATTTACGCAAATACAATTGACATGCTGCATATTAAAAAAAACGCACCGGTCAATTTCTGAGTATTTTTTTTCCACTTATCATTTACGCAGCGTGTTCACATCTAATCTACTCTGCTGCTACTGTATTAGTGCTTATCCACACTTAACGGAATTGCTGTGTATTTTCCGCCCGGAAAATATACAGAATACAGTAGCAGCAAATTGAGTGAGATTTCACAAATCTCATCCAGATGCTGCCTAAAATTTCCGACCAGAAATGTTGTCCTGCAGTGCGTATTTTTTGTGCCGCAGCATGTCAATTCCTGCTGTGGATAGTGGACTGAATTGCTGCGTTTTTTAGAGGTGATGTCACCATCTCCAAGCAGTGAGTAAAACGCAGCAATACACGCACCATTTTCTGCAGCAAAAACACAGGAAATGGTGCTTTTTTTTCTGTAGCGGAATTTCTGCTAGTTTCTGCGGAATTGCTGAAGACATATATATATTATATACTCTCTCTCTCTCTCTCTCTCTCTCTCTCTCTCTCTCTCATAAACAAATTTGCATCTCTAAACAGAATAAATATATATGGCTTAGCTTTGGTCACTGGGGTAATTTTAGATTGCAGTGGGCCCTTCCTGATGATTTGATTGTTTTATATGTATGACAGTTGAGTTTTAGTATGTACCTAATGGGGCCAGGGATACACCTAGACTTTTTGTAATGCTACTGATTGGTTTTAACTATTGCGTTACAGCTGCAGTCCGAATGAAGACATTGAGTTGCATGTAATCTTGTGGACTGCAGCTGTCACTCAAGAGTAAAAAATCAATCAGTAGTGCTACAAAAAGTCTAGGTGTAGCCCTGGCTTAAGGACTTATTCAGATGAGTGCAGTTCTCGTTTGCGTGCTGTCCGAGTATAGAACTGACAGCATACAGACTGAACACAGACCAATTAAAGTCAATGTGCTCATTCACTTTAAAGCACCTGAATCAGCACACACCAAGAATTCCACCATAAACTGTACATACAAATAATATTCCTATAAACTGTACACATATAATGCTGCAATAAACTATATACATAAATATTTCCGCCATATGCATTCTGTACGTAATGCCATTATATACTCATTAATAATATCCCCATAAATAATATAGCCATTCACTATACACATATAATCCTGCTTCATACAGTATACAAATATAAAGCTGCTGTATACTGTACACATATATAATATCGCTATATAATGTATACAAATAATACCGCCATTTACCTTTATTAAACATTACCGCCTCAAATAACGGCAACATAATATGCTAACAAAAATAACATACCATAACTTGCAAAGCATGTCAATTGAAAACTTTTATTATGAATTGGATGAAGTATGATTACAAAATCATACATACACATTCAACTATATATATCCACACATATATTTATACCTCAAAATACACATCCATATAAACACACACATACAAACACACACATCCAATTACACACAGTAACTATCTGGTTCCCATGATACCCAGAGAAAGGCAGGGATGGACAGCGATGGAAAGGAGCGGGATAAGTACATTGCACACCTATATAATTCATCCATATACACACACAGAATATACACTAGTGCAATACACATTTATCACACTTAAGTTCTGTGCTCAGACTGGGATCTCGGTCAGCCTCTTCTGCTATATTTAAGGACTGAAGAGGGGAAGAAGGAGTAGGTAGCAGCATTGTGATCATAACCAGAGCAGAAATCTAGACTAACGCAGGTGTGGGTAAGGCAGGGGCCACTACATCAGTACAGGAGGGAAAGCCCGCCCATCCGCTTGGGCCTTCAATAGAGCCGGTTGGCTGATTTATAATACAGCCACCAGCCAGCAATATGGAATGTCCAGGCTGGTGGGCAGGCTTTCCCTCCTGAACTGATGCTGCTGTTCATCTCACGCTATTCACATAAAGTTATTGTCGTACGCTTATCTTGTACATCGGGAAAGCTCCCGACATACATGATAAACATGCTCATAGGGCTCGATTATATCGACGAAGACCAAAAGAGTGCCCTTTTGGCCTCCATCAGGCTGGTATACATCAGTATACCTTTTCTTTCGAGGGATGTAATAGCGTAGCAGACCACTATTCCATCCTGAGGGATCTCACACACAAAAAAACGTATACCACACAATATAAATTTTTAACATGGAAGCCACTGTTTGGCATCCATCACAAGTATACGTTAAACGTATATCTTGGGGAGCTCCCAACAACTATCTCCATATATGGACAGTGATATCAGGGGTTTCTCCAGAGCCGTAACCTCCGGCCAGAGTGTTGCTGTCAGGGCGGTGACTCTGGCTTTGCAAAGCTCCCGACGTCCCTGTCCATATACGGACAGTGACATTAGGAGCAGTGCCGAAGTCCCCAGGCAGAGCACTATCTGATGCTCTGTCTGAGGACTTCAGCACAAGAGAAGCTTCTGAAGGTACTGTCCATATAAAGCTTTTACAGGGCCGGAGTCCCGGGGCAGAGCATCTATTAGCACTCTTCCCAGGGACTCTGGCACAGTGGAAGCTCATGACGTCACTGTGCATATATGGAGCACATAAACACAACAAAAGTTTGAACAGCACATTCCAACAAAATTATACAAAACGTGTATGCAGATGCAAGAACACCTGTGACTGCAAATATACAGCAGACAACAAATGGCGACCGCACACTGCGAACACTAATGTAACCTAAACCGCTAAATATAAATAAATATGCATTACATGCTAAATCTACTTACAAAAGGGAGGTTCTTAGTGCATATTTTGATCAAAAAGTGTTTGCCCACCTGCCACGACAAGGCGACCTCTGTACGGTGGGGACCTACTCATTTCGTTGTATCATTTTGTTGGAATGTGCTGTTCAAACTTTTGTTGTGTTTATGTGATCCATATATGTGGGGTTAGTGACTGCCTCCATTTTTGTTCTTGAACTCCTCCCATTCTGCCCTGGGTGATCTTAATTAGTTTAATGCTGGTTCCTACCATCCCCAGATATATATGTAGGCTTAGTCCCAGTTCTGGGTGTATGTGCAGCTTAGGTCCCCACCTTACAGAGGTCGCCTTGTCGTATCAGGTGGGCAAACACTTTTTGTTCAAAATGTGCACTCAGAACCTCCCTTTTGTAAATAGATGTAGCATGTAATGCATATTTATTTATATTTAGCGGTTTAGGTTACATTAGTGTTCGCAGTGTGCGGTCACCATTTTTTTGTCTACTGTCCATATATGGACATTGACTTCAGGATTTTTCCCAGGGCCTCTCCCCGGGCGACGTATCCCACTATATGCCATACGGTGGGATACATCCAACGTTTACCTCCAATGAAAGACCTAAATGTTATGTGAATGGGGCCTAAAACCTCCTTGAGTAGGAGGCAGCAATTCAATTGGAAAGAGGGCTGGCCACCAGGAGGAGAGGAAGGAGCAGCTAAGTGCTGTTGACAATGCTGTGAATTCTTAAGCACTCCTGAAGCCTGGAAGCTGTGGTTTTGGAATAAAGGTTAAATAGAGGCTTGGGGCCCTCTGGGGATCCTCTGATTTCCTGGTGGGATAGTCTGGGGCTGCATTCATCTATTCATTACAAAAAGGCGTGATAGCTGGTTCAACAATATGTAGCGTGTAGACTTGAGGTTAATAATTACGTACTAACTGGAAATAAATTAGCATGTGAGGAAATTAAGAGAGACCAATAGAGAACCTGAAAGCACTGATTTAGCCAAATTGAATACTGATTAAATAAATTATCCCTCTGAGACCTTTACACAAACATAACATTTTATGCTGTACAACAGGTAAGCTATAAATGCCTTCTGGAAAAAAAAGAATAAATACAGTTCTAAAGAAAGGAGAGTGTTTTGTAATGTACGTTTATTGATATATTTTGTTTATTGTTCATAATTATGCTGCACCTGCAATGACATTTGTAATTACTGCTATGATGTCACTTCCTCTATATAAACTGCACATTAGCACTTTGTTTATTGCTTGAGAAAGACCCTCATTGAGGTCGAAACGTCGCTTTTTATGGGGAAATAAAGACACCTCTTTTTTGATACCTGGATAACATGTGTGCTGCGGTTCTCTACCTATTTGTGTCTGCTTTGGAGTTGAATTGGCTACGACTCGACACTGCCTGCACCGATTGAAATCTTTTCCTGTTTAAATGCTCCCTGTGAATTCCCTCTGGGACTGTGATGTGCTGCTGATCGCTTTCTTTTGTACATATATGCAGCACCAGAACAAAGCTCAGTACATATATACAACACCATAACAAAGCTCAGTACATATATACATCACCAGAACGGAGCTCAGTACATAAATACATCACCAGTACCAAGCCCAGTACATAAATACAGTACCAGCAGAAATACAGCTTAGTACAGAGATCATTTGCAAATTCAGTGTAACCCCTGCCATTAAGGTTTGCACGGCGTAAAACGACAGAACCCAGCTTGGCCCGAAAAATCATAAGGATATGTTGGGAGTTGCTGTTTCACAGAAAAAAAAGTCATGCCACCCATCATCTCGCTCCAGATCATACAGTGACTACAGTACTAATTAGAGGCAGAATAAACTTTACAATGAGTGACTCACAAGTGTCGTCTTTTCAGATTCTAGTCATTACTTTCTATGATCTCTATGATGACCGTAGATAAGATTCTCATGGTGCCACACACTGAACCCCTAAATATAATAGCGCCATACACTTCACCTTTAATTATAATAGCACTATACACTGTCCCTGATTAGAATAGCACCATATACACACACACACATAGTACCCCCCATAGAGTCCCCCTGAGGATAGTGCCATGCATAGATCCCCCGTAGATAGTGGCACCAATAGATCCCCCTGTAGATTGTGCCGTACATACAGACCCCTGTAGATAGTGCCACCTTAGAGCCTCCTGTAGATACTCCCCCCAAGAGTCCCCTGTATATAGGGCCCACTGTATTTATAGCCCCCTGTAGATAGAGCCCCTGTAGATAATGCCACTCACACTGTTAACTGAGAAAAAAAATAATTAACGTGCTCACCTGATCCCGTTCCCGCACCGCCCTCTGGCAACACAGGCCTAGTCCCTTCTGATCAAATCTGTTGGAGCTGAATGACACAAGTGACATCATCATGCCGCTTTCATCATTTAGAGGCGCAGAATGGCAGGGCAAAGAACTAATGTTCCTTGCCCTGCCAGCGCTAGTGATCCGTTTAATTGTATCTGCATCCCATAGATGCAGATATAATTATAGTGCAGGAGGTGGTGGCGGTGGTTGGTTTTAGGTGTCGCCGCTGCCCCCTCAGAGAGGTAGCAGACCTGCGGCATGAGGTGAGTAGCTTAGCCCACCATATCACATTCACAATGGTAGAGCAAGATGCTTTGGGAGAAAAATGCCTTTTGTATAATACCTTCATTTATTGCACTCACATGCTACTTGTTTGTCTTTGTCACTGTTGTGTGGAGAGACGAAGTGTCTACTAATGTCCAGCCCTCTTCCTGTTTAAAACCGAAAAGCAATTGATCACTTGAGTAGTATAGCATAATATGTTAATAAAATAACATGACATTGCAAAGAATATATGCATACTGTGACAAATTACAGTTAGAGATCCAATGCCCAAAAGAATAGACCTCCATAGCAGATGACTGGGATCTTTAAATCAATCAATTTCAATGAGTTTTGATGATAATCTATGGGAATCTCCATGGGAGCTGCTGCTGGGCTAAACAAGTATCTGACAGGTTGAATTTTTATCTGTCTAATAATTTTCTCAGGAAACCACCCCTCACTATTAAAATACCATGTAGTTTTTACTGCTGCAAATGCTCATGCAAGTGAGAGTTGAGGCTAAAAGTCATTTTGATAGGTCTTAATGGCTACAACTAGTTTAATGGATATATGTTTGTATGTCTGTTGTAAATTTAACCAGACTCATCTCTGAGATACTTATTTACTTAATTTACATTATTTTACTTATTGCTTTTTAAATTGAACAATTGTTGTTTTTGAAAAATCGTGACTAAGTATCTGACAATAAAAAAAAATTATAAAAATTATAATCATTATTAATATAATGCCAACATATGCTGCTACGCTTAAAAATTGGGGATGTACCAAACAAGTAAAATGATTAAAGCAAATTAATAATGAGACAAAAAGAGAGAAGACTCTGTCCCTTAAAGCTTATGGACATTTTTATCAGTATAATCATGGAAGCCAGTGAGGATCATCACTGTTGGCTAGTGACGGCTCTCACAAGATCTGCACTTTAAGCGGCGCTGCCTTTTGTAAATGTAAGTGGATAAGGCTGACTTTTATATTATTTTTGGTGACTTTCAGCATAGTTTAAACTTTAGATTATAGTTACTAAAGTTAAAAATACCACACTGTAGATTTCATATCAGCAATGCTTCTAGTGGAGAATACCTCTGTAAAATATAGCATGTGATGGAGCATTGTACAGAATTGTTTGAAACCATATGAAATCAGAGGTATACAGAGACACTTAAGGGCCTTACAGAAGACTATGGTTGCAGCTCCATACAACTTGTATTACAGCCATGTGTATGAAGCCTATGCTACAGTCATAGATCACATCTCTGCCCTAATGAAGAATAGCTAAAAAAAAACAACAACCAAGCAACCATCACAGAAAATTATGTCATCAATAAAGAAAATAAATTGCAGGTGGGTACTATCCAAGGGTACTGAAGTACACGTTTTAACATCACAAATGGACACCCTCTGTCTGGGAATCTAATGAATCATTGATCTACAGCACTGTCTCATGTAATGGCGTTATAGTTCTAGCAACATGTTATTCTTTGCTCGTTGATGCCTCGAAAGAAAACAATAGCAAGTTCCAGAATCGTCCACATTTCTCTGGTAGCAAACGGAGCTTGAAGTTTCATAAAAAAATCTAAAAGCAAACAAAACATGTTTTATCTTATAAATCCTCAGTAAGTTTTATTTTCCTTTGATGCTCCAGTGCACTGATCCTTGAGATTTATCCTCCTATATATTTTGCCTACTACGCCGACTATTGGATTCACTTCGCTTACAAATCTAGATCAACTTCTGTTAAGAGATTTAATAGGGAAATAATTATCACAATTGTATCATGGTTAAGGTAACCATATATTGTGGGCCTTAGGCCCCGCTTACGCTAGGTCTGTATTTATAAGTATCTTCATTCCGCATACCATCACACAGGTATGGCTTTTATTAGTACTCTGTGTTTTGCCACACCTCTGCTATTCATTGCAGCAATTTTCTCAGCAAGTATAATAATGTGTTAGGAAATGTCCGTTTCTTTAAGGTTGTCCTGACTATTAGCCTAGCTTCTGGGCGGCTCTGGGTTGAGTTGCAGAGCCAATCTCATTTCTCTGTTTTCATCCTATCAGATTCTAGGGTGGAGTATTTAAGTCTGGTCAGTTCTATCATTGTTGCTTGTGAATTTCTTTGTGTATGCAGTTTCTGATCAAGCGCCTGCTTACACCCTGTATCACCTGACTATTTGAATTCTTGGAACTGGACCTCGGCTCTGTCTTTAGATTAAACCTTTTGCTTACTGATTTGGACATTCTGATCCTGGCTGGTTTTGACCTCTGCAACCCCTGGCATTCTTTTGTTTTCTGATGTGGACTTACCCTCTCTCCTGGTTGTGAACTCTGTTGGTGTTTATCGTCTGGCTGTCTGGTTTTCCATTCAGGCATTGCCTACATTGCACCTCCTGTCCAACACTGTATACTGTTAATACAACCTTGGTTCTATGCAGCCAAATCTAACCTGCCTTGCGGTGGGCTCTGGTGAAGACCATAAAGTAGCCTTAGACTCTTCTGATCAGAGTAGTGACGGACTTGAGGTAGCGGATTATTTGCACGCTTATTCCTGACAGTTTCATGCTGCCTTTGGGGAATTGCTTACAAAACAATTCCATAACTTGCACTCTGGGGGAATTGCTTAACTAGTGATTCCATTACACAATGTATGAAAACATTGACAATCGGATGCTTCCAGCCTGTTCTTTTACTGTATTTGAGCGCTAGCAGTAAAAAAGAGTGGTGCAGGATCACTGTTGGACTGTGCTTCTTTGAGCCTACTAGATGACATAATTCAGGTAATCTCCCTATAAAACAAGGAGGAGGGCTCTTACATTTTCTATAGTTCACCTGTTTGTTCAGCCATTGCTGCCTCTTGTCAGTCCTACTCCTCTCTTCTTCACTTATAATGCTAAAATGCAGCAAGAGAACAGGATCCTGCAGTATTTTATAAATATTGCAAGATGTTAGCAATGATTGGACAGTATCAGAGTAATGTTGACAGATGCCCCCTTGACAAGGGATGACTGGTAGTGTCCCATTTCTAATTTCAATTTTAGATTATGGTTCCTAGAGGAACAATGCGGAGTACTAACGAAAGGTATTACACCATTGTGCTGTCATTGGTAATGCAAGTATTTAACCCCTTCCTGCTTTTGTGCGTGACTGTACGTCCAGATTCAAAGTGCGTTCCCGCACAAGGGCGTACAGTCATGCCCTGTAGATAAAGCCGGCACAGGAGCTGTCATACAGTTACCGCTGATCACCGCCGTTTAACCCCCTCAATGCGGCTGTCAATGGCGTCCGCCGCATTGAAGTGGTTGACAGAGGTGGTTGCTATGGCCACCATGAAGCCTAGGCTTCCTAGTTACCTAATACGCTAACTGTCAGATGAAGAATGACAGTTACAATACACTGCACTAGATTAGTAGTGCAGTGTATTCTACCGGGGATAAGAAGACCAGATCTTCAAGTCCCCAGGTAAGCGTAATAAAAAAAGTGAAAAAAGTTTAAAAAAATGTGAAAGCAAATTAAATAGATAAAAGTTTTAACTAATAAAAACAACAATCGCCCTGTTTCCCTGATCAACTCCTTTATAATTAGAAAAAAAACGAAGACATGAAAAAAAAATATACATAATCGGTATCGCCACATTCGGAACGGCCTGATCTATAAAAATATCACATTATTTTTACCGCACCGTGAACTTCGTAATTTTTTTTTATAAAAAACAATGACAGCATTTTATTTTTTGGTCATCTTGTAAAAAAAAAATGTAATAAAAAGTGATCAAAAAGTTGCAAGTAACGCAAAATGGTACTAATGGAAACTACAGTTCGTCACGCATAAAACAAGCCCTCCCGCAGCGATATCAACTAAAAAATAATAAAGTTATGGCTGTCAGAAAATGGCGACACTAAAACATGATTTTTTTTAGAATAGAGTATTTTTATTGTGGGAACGTAGTGAAACGTAAGAAAACTATATAAATTTGGTGTCGCTGTAATCGTATCGACCCGCAGAATAAAGTTAACATGTTGTTTATACTGCACGGTGAACACTGTAAAAAATAAAAATAAAAACCATGCTAGCATTGCTGTTTTTTGGTTTCCTCATCTCCCCAAAAAATTGAATAAATAGTGATAAAAAAAAATCGCATGCACCCCAAAATGGAACCAATAAAAATTACAGCTCGTTCCACGAAAAACAAGCCCTCACACAGCTCCGTCAAGGGAAAAATAACACGTTATGACTCTCAAAACGCATGATGCAAAATGACGGCACAGACTAATTTTTTAGGTCCGGTAGTTTTTCACTAAATACCCCACATCATCATTGGCTGGACCACACAGGTGGACCCCGTAGATGCAGCAGAGATAAGGAAACTTTAGGGCCTTGTGCTGCTTATAGGGCTAGTGAAGAAGTCAAAGATTAGGCAATACTGGAGTGCAGATATTTTGTACAATACCCAATATACCCGACCTGTGCATAAAGGATTGGTTCAAAGCGTACCACACCAATCCATGGATTATTCATTCACCCCATAATTACATCATCCTATTATGCCCTGATGCACTCCACCCAGCTTACATATACCCTGATGTACTACGCACAGCTTCAAAATAGGGAATTTTGCAAATACCCTCTCTTTTATATATTATATAGAGTGAGTAATGGGAACCACAAGGGTGTATACCACCAGTATTATGCAAATTTTTATAAATATAATAAAAATTGACTACGCACAGCTTACATATACCCTGATGTACTCCGCCCAGTTTACATATGCCCTGATGTACTCCGCCCAGCTTACATATACCCTGATGTACTCCGCACAGCTTACATATACCCTGATGTACTCCACACAGTTTACATATACCCTGATGTACTCCTCACAGATTACATATACCCTGATGAACTCCGCCCAGCTTACATATGCCCCCACATTATAAGCAGAAATACCACTAAAACACCAAGCAAAATCTGCGCTTTAAAAGCCAAATGGTGGTCCCAAACGTGTGCCCAAACGGCAATTTATGACCACATATGGGGTATTACTGTATTCTGGAGAATCCGCTTAACAATTTATGGGATGTGTGTCTATGGTGGTACAAGCTAGGCACAACACATTGGGCACTGAAATGGCATATCTGTGGAAAACGGCAATTTTCAATCTGCAACATCTATTGTGTACTCATTTTTCCAAAACACTTTTGGGGTCAAAATGCTCACTACACCCCTAGATAAATTCTTTGAGGGATCTAGTTTCCTAAATGGGGTAATTTTTCGGGGGTACCACTGTACTGGTACTATATCTCAATGCAACATTGTGTCAAAAAACGAATCTTGTAAAATCTCCACTCCAAATACTAAATGGCGCTCCTTTCTTTTAGATCCTTGCTGTGTGTCCAAATAGCAGTTTATGACCACGTGTGGGGTATTTCCCTACTCTGAAGAAGTTGCTTTACAAATGTTATGGTGCTTTTTCTCCTTTATTTGTGAGAAAATGAAAAATTTTGAACTAATGCTACGTCTTATTGGAAAATAATGTAAGTTTTCGTTTTCACTGGCCATTTCTAATAAAAAAAATTTAGACACCTGTGGTGTCAAAATGCTCACTACACCCCTAGATGAATTCCTCAATGGGTGTAGTTTGCCAAATGGAGTCACTTTTGGGGAGTTTCCACTGTACTGGTACCTAAGAGGTACCTAAGGGGCTTTGCAAAAGTGACATGGTGCAGAAAAACCAATCCAGCAAAATCTGCTCTTCTGAGCCCTGATGTGTATTCATACAGTACTTTATTACCACATATGGGGTATTTCTGTACTCCGGAGAAGTTGCTTTACAAATGTTATGGTGCTTTTTCTCCTTTATTTGATGAGAAAATGAAACATTTTGACCTAAATCTACGTCTTAGTGGAAAAAAATGTAATTTTTCATTTTTACTTCCCAATTCTAATGAAATCTATGAAACACCTGGGGGGTCAAAATGCTCACTACACCCCTAGTTCAGTTCCCCTAGGGGTGTAGTTTCCTAAATGGAGTCACTTTTGGGGGGTTTCCACTGTACTGGTACCTTAGGAGCTTTACAAATGCGACATGGTGCAGAGAAATCAATCCAGCAAAATCTGTACTCCAAAAGCTAAATGGCGCTCCTTCCCTTCTAAGTCCTTTCCGCTTGCCCAAACAGCAGTTTATGACCACATGTTGGGTATATCTGTACTCTGGAGAAGTTGCTTTACAAATGTTGGGGTGCTTTTCCTCATTTATTTGTTGAAAAATTTAAAATTCTGAGGTAAAGCTACATCTTTTTGGAAAAGAATGTAATTTTTCATTTTCACTGTCCAATTCTAATGAAATCTATGAAATACCTGTGTGGTCAAAATGCTCACTACACCCCTAGATGAATTCCTCTAGGGGTGTAGTTTCCCAAATGGAGTCACTTTTGTGGGGTTTCCTTTGTTTTTGCACCACAAGACCTCTTCTAACCTGACATGGTGCCTGAAATATAATTTAAGAAAAAGAAGGCCGAAAAATCCACTAGGTGCTCCTTTGCTTCTGGGGCCTTTGTTTCTGGCCCGCAGCACACTAGGGCCACATCTGATATATTTATAAAAACTGCAGAATCAGGGCAATAAATATTCAGTTGTGTTTCTCTGGTAAAAACCTTCAGTTTTACAGGAAAAATTGATTAAAATGGAATTTCTTCAAAAAAAAATGAAATTTGCAAATTTCCTTTCCACTTTGCTTTAATTCCTGTGAAACACATAAAGGGTTAAGAAACTTTCTAAATGCTGTTTTGAATACTTTGAGGGGTGCAGTTTTTAAAATGGGGTGATTTGTGGGGTTCCTTGTATTTAAGGACCTCAAAGCTACTTAAGATCTGAACTGTTCCCTAAAAAAATAGGCTTTTGAAATTTTCTTGAAAATGTGAGAAATTGCTGCTAAACTTATAAGCCTTGTAACGTCCTAGAAAAAAAAAAGTTCAAAAATGATGCAAACATAAAGTAGACATATGGGAAATGTTAACTAGTCACTATTTTGTGTGGTATAACTATCTGTCTCTATCTGTCAAGCAGATACATTTGAATTTAGAAAAATGCAAATTTTCGCAAATTTTCTCTAAATTTTGGTGTTTTTCACAAAAAATATTGAATTTATCGACCAAATTTTTTCACTAACATAAAGTATAATATGTCACGAGAAAATAATCTCAGAATCGCTTGGATAGATAAAAGCATTCCGGAGTTATTACCACATAAAATAACACAGATTTAAAAAATGAGGCTGTTTCATTTGGTCCAAAAGTGGCTGCGTCCTTAAGGGGTTAATGATACAGACGTTGAAATAAAATATGCTGTTTTGTTAGTATCTGTAGAAATCCCAGGAGCTAGCGTACTTAAGTTTTCAGGTGACTTTTCAGAATAAGCTGTCATGTTTGTACATGAGGAATAACACCATTTATGGCCATTATATGACTTGTATCAGGGCTTATAGAAGAGGAGAATCCTGCTGTCCCACCTCTATCACATATATATATATAGAAGCAGCAGAAGCATGGAGAATATTATACAGCAGTGCAGCTGAGAATCCAGCACTGGGGTGACATAGAAATCTTACTCTGACTTTCTCACTCTGCTCCTGCTTCCTCCTCCTGCTCCCCCTCCCCTCTGCATAGACTTGTATGGGCAGCGTATAGTTACATAGTTACATAGTTAGTACGGCTGAAAAACAGACACATGTCCATCAAGTTCAACCAAGGGACGGGAAAAGGGAAGAAAAAGAAATTCTACACATAGGAGCTAATACTTTTTTGTTCTAGGAAATGATCTAACCCTTTTTTAAAGCCATCTACTGTCCCTGCTGTGACCAGCTCCTGCGGTAGACTATTCCATAGATTCACAGTTCTCACAGTAAAGAAGGCTTGTCGCCTTTGCAGGTTGAACCTTTTTTTCTCCAGACGGAGGGAGTGCCCCCTTGTTTTTTGAGTGGGTTTTACATGGAACAGGATTTCACCATATTTTTTGTATGTGCCATTAATATATTTATATAAATTAATCATGTCCCCCCTTAGTTGTCTTTTTTCAAGGCTAAATAGGTTTAATTCTTTTAATCTTTCCTCATAACTTAGATTCTCCATGCCCCTAATTAGCTTTGTTGCTCTTCTTTGTATTTTTTCCAACTCCAGGGCATCCTTTCTATGAACTGGAGCCCAGAACTGAACTGCATATTCTAGATGAGGCCTCACTAATGCTTTGTAAAGAGGCAATATTACATCCCTGTCCCGCGAGTCCATGCCTCTTTTAATACACGACACGACAATATCCTGCTGGCCTTTGAAGCAGCTGATTGACACTGCATGCTGTTATTTAGTTTATGATTTACAAGTACACCCAGATCCTTCTCAACAAGTGAATCTGCCAGTGTAGCTCCCCCTAGGACATATGATGCATGCAGGTTGTTGGTATCCAGATGCATAACTTTACATTTATCTACATTAAACTTCATCTGCCAAGTGGATGCCCAAACACTTAGTTTGTTTAAATCTGCTTGCAATTCACGAACATCTTCCATAGATTGAACTATATTACATAGCTTGGTGTCATCTGCAAAAATAGAAATAGTGCTATTAATCCCATCCTCTATATCATTAATAAATAAGTTGAATAATAGTGGTCCCAGCACTGAACCCTGGGGTACACCACTTATTACCGGGGACCATTCAGAGTAGGAATCATTGACCACAACTCTCTGGATACGGTCCTTGAGCCAATTCTCAATCCAATTACAAACTATATTTTCTAAACCTATAGTCCTTAATTTACCCATTAGGCGTCTATGGGGGACAGTGTCAAATGCCTTTGCAAAGTCCAAAAACACTAAATCCACAGCGGCCCCTCTGTCTAGGCTTCTGCTCACCTCTTCATAAAAACAGATTAGGTTAGTTTGACAACTTCTGTCCTTAGTAAAACCGTGCTGGCTGTCACTTGTAATACTATTTTTTGTCACATAATCCTGTATATAGTCCCTCAATAGCCCCTCAAACATTTTCCCCACGATGGATGTTAAGCTTACTGGTCGATAATTATCCGAGGAAGTCCTAGAGCCCTTTTTGAAAATAGGCACCACATTTGCCCTGCGCCAGTCCCTTGGCACTATTCCAGTCACTAGAGATTCTCTGAATATTATGAAAAGGGGGACAGAAATAACTGAACTAAGCTCTTTAAGAATTCTAGGGTGTAACCCATCTGGTCCCGGGGCCTTGTGCACATTTATTTTATTTAATTTAGCTTGGACCATATCTACATTCATCCAATTCAGTATATCAACTGATATATTAACAGCACTGGCACCGGCTACATCAGCTGCTGTTTCTTCAGTTGTATATACAGAGCTAAAGAACCCATTTAGTAACTCTGCCTTCTCTTGATCCCCTGTAACCAACTCCCCATTACCATTATCTAGGGGTCCTACATGTTCAGACCTTGGCTTTTTAGCATTTATAAACTTGAAGAATTTTTTGGGATTTGTTTTACTATCCTTGGCCACCTGCCTTTCATTTTGTATTTTTGCTAATTTTATTACATTTTTACAGATTTTATTAAGCTCTTTATATTTTACAAAGGCTGCAGATGTACCCTCAGATTTGTATTTATTAATTGCCCTTTTTTTGTCTTCTATTGCCCCTTTCACAGAAGGTGTAAGCCATGTGGGATTTAATTTTAGTCGTTTATACTTGTTACCTATAGGAATAAATTTTGCACTATAATAACCCAAAGTAGATTTGAAAATCTCCCATTTATCATTTGTCCCATTATTTGACATTAGTTCTTCCCAGTCTATATCCTGAATTGCAGCCTTCATCCTGGGGAAATTGGCTTTCTTAAAATTAAATGTTTTTGCCCTCCCAGCCTGTGTTTGTTTTTTACAGTATAGGTAAAATGTAACTATATTGTGATCACTGTTACCGAGGTTTTCACGAACATTGACGTTCCCAACAAGCTCTGCATTATTAGAAATGACCAGATCCAACAGATCTTCACCTCTAGTTGGGTCTTCCACAAACTGGCCCATAAAATTTTCCTGCAACAGGTTGAGGAAATGTCTCCCCTTTGCAGTTGAAGCCGAACCATGACACCAATTAATATCCCGGAAATAAAATCTCCCATTATCACTACAGTACCCGCCTGTGCAGCCCGCTCCATCTGTTTATATAGCTGACCTTCCATCTCCTCAGTTATATTGGGGGTTCTATAGATTACACCAAAAGTAATGTTTACCTCACTTTCTAGTTCCACCCACAAGGTTTCAACCTCCTCACAGTCTTCACCCACTATTGTCTCTTTCACACTCGCCTTTATATCACTTCTCACATACAGACATACACCTCCACCTTTCCTATTTGTCCTGTCTTTCCGAAACAGCGTAAAACCCTGTACATTTACAGCCCAATTATGTGAAGAGTCTAGCCATGTTTCAGCAACACCAACTATATCTATATTTTCTTCCAGTACCAAGGCCTCCAGCTCCCCCATTTTGCTTGCTAAACTTCTGGCATTTGTAAACATACACTTTAACTTGCCTTTCAGTTTTTCACTTTTATTATCAGATATGTGATTTGACATTATTTGGGCATTTTTATTTACACTGCTGTTTTGTAACAAAAGGATCTCCTTATCCTGTTGTCTAGTCCCCTCCCCACATTCTGTTTCTCCCCCCACCAATATAGTCTGACCCCTCTCTAACCTGGCTACCCCTTTTTTTTCTACATTGACCTCCCTCCTCAGCCCTAGTTTAAATACTCCACCACCCCAGCTAGAATTCTCTCCCCCAGCACAGCGGACCCCCTTCCATTTAGGTGCAAATCATCTGCAGAATACAGTTTGTACCCCAATGAAAAGTCAGCCCAGTGCTCTAGGAACCCAAATCCTTCTCCTCTACACAAAGACTTAAGCCATGCATTTAACTCCCTGAGTTCCCGCTGTCTTTCCTGTGATGCGCATGGCACAGGCAGTATTCCTGAGAATACAACCTTGGAGGTCCTTCCCTTCAGCTTGTAGCCTAGTTCTTTAAAATTATTCTTAAGGCTCCTCCACCTACCATTTATTCTGTCGTTGGTACCGACATGGACCACGACAGCTGGATCATCACCAGCCCCTCCCAGCAATTTGTCCACCCGTTCCACCACTATCAATTGCCTTGGCTTACCTGCATTGCCATCCCGCCGACTACTAGCTGGGCTGTTCTCCCGGCTGTTAGGGAGATCAGTATCCACTAGGGCTGCCATTTCTGAGACTGACACCCTCGCATCATCACCCAACTTGGCAATTTTGCTTGGAATGTCAGAAACCGGATCGGCCTTCCTTTTCTTTGACCCCTTTCTACTGCCCCAACTACATTAACCCAGCTACTTGCCTGATCCTGCTCACCCATGTCTTCACCCTCCAGTTCTAACCCACTAACTGCATGATCCATGAGCAGCATGCTTCGCTCAAGATTGTCTATCGCCCTCAGTGTTGCATTTTGCCCCTCCAGATCTCTAATGCGTGCTTCCAGGTGACCAACATGCTCACATCTGCCACAGAGGTATTCACCCTGGAACTCCGGCTCCAGTCGTGCATACATATGGCAAACTGTGCACTGAAGAAAACCTCCAATCTTGCTGGCCATTATCCCAGTTACAAAAAACAGCGAACAGTTGTTAATGCAAAAAAATAGAAGAGTACTTACTGGGGCTTTAACTCCTCTTTTTAACTCCGGTTTTTGTAACTCCACTTGATATACCAACCACTTGTTTTAAAAGCCCACAGAGCAGGCTCTACAGAGTACTGAGGCCTAATTTATACCACCTGGGACCAGCTAACCCCTCCCCCTAGTCAGCTGCTCAGCAGGAAGTAAGCTGCAAAGAAAAAATGGTTTTAAATTATGTCACTTTTGCAAACTTTTTAGCAAGCAAGCAATCAATACATATATCACATACAATGGCCCCCCCCACTATCTGCGTTTCTTTCTCTCTCTTCTACCTCTACCTGCTCCACCCTCCCCTCTTCATAGACTTGTATAGGCAGGTAGTGAAGTGACACACCCTCACCTTCTGCAATTTGTCAATTTTCCTCTGTAACAAGGAATGGACTTGATAACAGGTGGTGGACAGCAGATTACAGTAGGAAACACCTAGTGGTAGTAACTTCAGACAAAATATGCATGGATAAAACAACAACATTTTAACAGTAATTAAAATACAAAGTTTATATATATCTGGTATTCTCTTACATTAGCATAATTTGTTTGAAAAGTTAGTGTCGATTTAAGGACTTTTGTCATTGTTCTCTGTGGAGAACTTTTTGAATGGGTTTTCCGCGACTTTAATATTCATGACTTTACCTTTGGATAGGCCACTCATTTTTAATCGGTGAGGATCTGACTCCCGAAGTCCCTGCCGATCAGCAGAGTGAAGGAGCTACAATGCTTTTTGTTTTTCACAGGCAGAGTGGCTCGTTCATATCGACAGTGAATGTGACTGAGCTTCAGTACCATATACAGCCACAACTATATGTATGGTGCTGTGCCTGTGTAAGAATTTAAGGGGCCCTACACCCCCTTCAATGAAGTATTAATGGCCTTGCCTAAGCATAAGCCATCAATATTTAAGCCAAAGAAAACTTCTTTACCTATTAGTGCATCCCAATAACTAGTGTTAAAATATAGTGTAAAGTTTACCTTAGCAGTTAATCTGCCCTTATGAATTTGTATATTCATTCTGCGTTTATAACCTTAAATAAGTTTGTGTAATAAGCTGATACATTTTACTCTCAACAGCCATGTCAATGCCATTAATAAACAAATTAAAAAGCATTGGACCAAGAAATGAACTTTCAGACAGATACACTCATAACAGTGTTCTATTTCCTACATTTGCACCAATTTCTACCCTATAGCACATGTTTTTTTTTATTTTAGAGTGCATCCGCTGTCCGAAATATATTTGGAATAGGAAAACAAAAAGCTAATAACCCATTCCTCCAGATATGTATGTTAAAATAACTGTAGTTGGTATTTTAATCTATGTTTCAGTAATGGTTTTAGTAATTTTAAACTAACAGACATCTGTTTTATTTGTCCAAACTATGTCTTTGCTATAGTTACGCAGTTTCGGAGTCCACAATGTGACAAGGATTATAATCCAATGTAATTTATGTTTCACTATTGCTTGTTGTTAATTATTCAAAATAATACAAATATTCAAAGTAAAATTATTGCTCTGATCAGAGCTACTTTCCCAGGGAAAATTGTTCTCAATCTGAAAAGCAATCATAAAAAGTGTTCTTTTTTCCATTGTCTTGTATGCAGAGACAGCATTTGGCCTGATTGGATGGTCTTATGTGAAAACAACATTAATTTGGGATTTTAGTGCTTTTATTCAAATATTTGGACTTATTTTTAAAATGCAATGAACAGTCTCTTTTCCCTTCTTTTTTTACCTGGTCTTTGTGTTTACAGAGCTACTGGCATAGGCTTTACAGAAAACAATTTATGGAATACAAATAGGTAATAATGCAGACAATATTGATATTCCAACGATAGAGACTATAGCATATTTTTCTATATTCTTGGGGTATAAAATACATTATAACAACTTCTCTGATTAATTGCTCTGATTAACAGAAAACATACTCCCTACACATCTTTCTATGTTATCTATGCTAAATTTAGTACCAAAAATAAAAAGCATACAGCATATGTCTGTTTGGCAGAAACTTTCAATTTTCTTTTGGAAGAAGAATGTGCTTATTAAAAGATGTTATGCACCTGTAAACTATATCATGTGCAGATGATCCCTCTGTTATTAAAAAAACAAAAAAAAACACAGGATAATAGAAACATCAAAAATAACTTTTTATGTCTTTTTTTAGGAATAACACTATTCCAAGGGTGGTAAAACAAAGGATAAAACTTTGCATTAGGAGACCAGAACATGTCACAAATTAAACATTATTATGTGGTAGCTCTATTTTGATATTTTTATGGGGATGTCTGAAATTAGAAAGAATGGTCTGCTTTTTTCCAGAAATGGCCCAGTTTACTTACGTAAATGGGATTGAGCTGCAATATATTACATAACCCATGGACAAAAGTGTCCTTTAAGGACTGGATTTATTTATATCAGATTTATTCTCTTTTTATGTACTTTTATTGCCAGTAATAGCTCTACATTGTTTGCCACAAAACTCACTAATATATATAAAAAGATAACATTCTCATCCCTATCATTACAATGGGGACTGTATAGTTAATAACTGACCGTATCTTGTTACATTATACCCCCAGTTACCCCAGGAATAGAATCTTCCCTATTACTTTTTTTTAGTTGACAGAAAAATAAGCTCATGCATGCACTATATGGACAAAGGATTGGGCCACTTAATCATTAAATTCAAGTGTTTCATTCCATCCCATTGCCACAAGTATATAGAATCACACACAGGGGCGTAACTAGGAAAGACTGGGCCCCATAGCAAACTCTTGACTGGGCCCCCCTGGTACCACAAGCAGCCCCCCTTATTGACAGTGCCCCCTGTAGAATGTGCCATACAGCCCCCTTGTAGACAGTGCTATACAGCCCCGTGCATAGACAGTGTCACACCCCACTTGCATATAGCGCGCCCCACCTCCCCCTTGTAGATAGTGCCATACAGCCCCCTTTAGATATTGCCATAAAGCCCCCCTGTATATAGCGCTATACAGCACCCACTGTATATAGTGCTACACAGCACCCTTCCCTTGTATATATTGCCACACAGCCCCCCCTTAGTAATGTGCCATACAGCCCCCTTGTAGACAGTGCTATACAGCCCCGTCCATAGACAGTGTCACACCCCACTTGTATATAGCGTGCCCCACCTCCCCCTTGTAGATAGTGCCATACAGCCCCCTTTAGATATTGCCATAAAGCCCCCCTGTATAAAGTGCTACACAGCCCCCTTCCCTTGTATATAGTGCCACACAGCCCCCTTAGTAGATAGTGCAGCACAGCCACCCTTAGAAGATAGTGCCACACACAGACCCCTGTCAATTGCGCCACACACAGTCCCCTGCAGATTGAGCCACATCCCTCCCCCTTGTATATAGTACCATACAGCCTCCATAGTAGATAGTGTGACACAGCCCCCCCTTAGTAGTTCCACACAGTCCCTTGTATATAGTGCCACACAGCTCTCCTATGTGTATAGTACCACACAGCTCCCCCTTGTTTATAGTGCCACACAGCTCCCCTTTCCACCTTGTGTATAGTGCCACAAAGCTCACCCTTGAGTATAGTGCCACACAGCTCCCCCTTATGTATAGTGCCACACAGCCCCCCTTGTGTATAGTGCCACAAGGCAAAGGAGTTACAGAATGCGGTAATCAAGTGCCGAGGCGCATGGAGGATAAATGTCGCCATACCTGCTGACTCAATAAATGTAGAGTTTCAAACCTGCTCTGGCATTAACATTAGCTCAAAAACTGTGCACCAGGAGCTTTATGGCATGGGTTCCACTAGCCGAGCAGCTGCATGCAAGCCTTTCATCTCCAAGCATAATGCCAAGTGTTGGATGGAGTGGTATAAAGAACGCCGCCCCTGGACTCTAAAGGAGAGGAAACGTGTTATGTGGAGTGACGCTTCTCTATCTGGCAGTCTGATAGACGAGCCTAGGTTTGGCAAATACCAGGAGAACGTTACCTGCCTGACTGCATTGTGCCAACTGTAAGTTTGATGGAGGAGGGATAATGCCATGGGGTTGTTTTTCAGGGGTTGGCCTAAGCCCTTTTAGTTCCAATGAATGGAAATACTAATGCTGTAGTATACCAAGACATTTTGGACAATTGTCTGCTTACAAGTTTGTGGGAACAGTTCGCACAAAGCAAGGTCCATAACGGCATGGTTGGGCGAGTTTGGAGTTGAACTTGACTGGCCCGCTCAGAGCCCCGACCACAACCTTATCCAAAACCTTTGGGATGAACTAGAACGTAGATTGCGAGCCAGGCCCTCTCGTCCAACATCAGTGTCTGACCCCACAAATGCTCTTCTGGATGAATGGGCAAAAGTTCTCATAGACACACTCCAAAATCTTGTAGGAAGCTGTTTTAGCTGCAAAAGGGGGACCAACTCCATATTTATGTCTATGGATTTAGAATGGGATGTCATAAAAGCCCTCGTAGGTGTAATGTGTAAGTGTTCTAATACTTTTTGGCATATAGTGTATGTAGGGCAACTAATAGATACCACTAGAAAGATGAAAATATAATTTAAACACATAAAGAGCAAATTAAGAAAGAATGTAATATTTAAAAAGGGTACCTTTTTATGTATCTACAAATAAGGCCTCGTGCACACTTCCGACACGGTTTTCACGGCCGTTTTTGACGGATCCGTGTGTCCATTTTATCGGCCGTGTGCACTCCTGTGTGCACTCCGTGTTTCCGTTTCTGTGCACCGAGCATGGTACTGTCCAGGGTGCTGAACGAGTTAATGGGCTGCACTGATCGGCGGTAACTCTTTTAGCCCCCTTGACAGTACCATGCTCGGCGATCGGAAAATAAAATTTTAATGTAATAAAAAAAATAAAAAAAAATGTTCATACTTACTTTCCTCTTGTCTGGCCTCCAGCGATGACGTTTCATCCATGTCGCCGCTGCAGCCAATCACAGGCTGTAGTGGCGGTCACGCATGTCAGGATGACGTCAGAAGGCCGGCCTCCAGGGATGACACTTCATCCCACGTGACCACCTCTGCAGCCAATCACAGGCTGCAGCGGCCTCTGCAGCCAATCACAGGCTGCCACGTCATTCTGGAAGGTCGGACTGGAGGAAGAAGAGGGACTCGTCACCAAGACATTATTTTTAATCAGCAGCGTCTTTTCTCTATCAGTGATTGATAGAGACAAGTGGCTGCCGATTAGTGTAATATTTCTGTTATGTTTTACTGCCCGCCCGGCGGTTGCTAGGCAACGGCTCCGTCACACACGGACGGCACACGGATGCCTTCTGTGTGCCTTCAGTCTTTTTGACGGCCCCATTGACTTGCATGGGCCTCATGGTCACGGAATCCCGGACCAAAGTAGGACATGCTCTACTTTGGATTTTAACGGAGCAACGGACCGTCAAAAAAACTGAAGTGTGCATGGCCCCATTGAAATGAATGGGTCAGGGTGCTAGCCGTCAGAAAAACGGCTAGCACCCTGAAGGAAAAAACTGAAGTGGGCATGGGGCCTAAGGGTTAATATTATAAAAATAATTTATTGCTAAAACCGTAGTTTTTTTTTTTTTTTGTGTGTGTTTACAGTTACCGGAGAGTTTAGTAGTAACATTTTCAATTGGATTAAAATTATCCTTGCAATCAAAGTGATAACCAGTTCAGAAAATACCTTCAATTATAGTAAAGTTCCCTGTTTACAATGCAGACCTATCTGAATTTAACCCCTTCCCGCACCTTGGCGTATATGGACGCCCAGGTGAGCAGTAACTTCGCGCACCTGGGCGTGCAGTTACGTCCGTGTTTTAACAGTTAACCACCGCGCGGCGCTACACCGCAGCGATGGTTAACTGTGCAGGGCGTCTGCCCTGCTCTCCCCGTTGCCGATAATCGGCAATTAACCCCTTCGATGCGGTGGTCGATTGAGATCGCCACATTGAAGAGGTTTAGAGCACATCGACAGCCTGGCGATCCTTATCACGGCAACCAGAGGCCAGACAATGGCCTCCAGGCTGCCATGTACGGAAGCCTCGGAGGAGCAGCCGGTCCTCTGAGGCTTCCTGTCAGTGTGACTGTCACGTCACAATGACAGTTAGAACACATTACACTACGTAGGTAGTGTAATGTGTTCTAGCAGCGATCAGAGCTGCAAGTCTAAAGTCCCCTAGTGGGACAAGTAAAAAAAAAGATAATAAAAATGTTTTTAAAAAGTGTAAAAATAAGTTATAAGTGACATAAACAAAGAATGCTTTTTTTCCTATAATAAGTCTTTTATTACAGGAAAAAAATGAACACGTTAAAAAAAGTACACATATTTTGTATCACCGCGTTCGTAACGACCCCAACTATAAAACTGTAATATTATTTTTCCTGCTCGGTGAACACCGCAAAAAAAATAAATGAAAAACAATGCCAGAATCACAATATTTTGGTCACCCTCCCTCCCAAAATATACAATAAAAAGTGATCAAAAAGTTGCATGTACGCCAAAATGGTACCAATACAAACTACAACACGTCCCACAAAAAACAAGCCCTTACACAGCTTTTTGGACTGAAAAATAAAAAAAGTTATCGCTCTCAGAATATGGTGACACAAAAAATAATTTATTTTATAAATAAGTGATTTTATTGCACAAACGCTGCAAAACATAAAATGATTATATACATATGGTATCGCCGTAATCGCATCGACCCGCAGAATAAAGTAAAATTGTAATTTATAGCCCAGGGTTAACGACATAAAAAAATTAATAAAAAACATTGTCAGAATTGATGGTTTTTGGTCACCTTGCTTGCCAAAAAATGGAATAAAAAGTGATCAAAAAATTTCTGGTACCGCGAAATGGTACCAATGACAACTACAGATTGTCCCGCAAAGAATAAGCCCTCACACAGCTCCGGTGGAGAAAAAATAAAAAAGTTCTGGCTCTCCGAATATGGCGATGCAAAATGTGCAGAGTGTTCCAAAAGCGGATAAGTTTGGGCGCCATTTATCAGTGCGACACCGGCCACACATCTGCGGATTATTATTTATTTACCCCATTATTATACCCTCTTATTATTCCCTGATGTTCTCCGCGCAGATTACATATACCCCCACATTATAAACTGAAATACTAGTAAAACGCCAAACAGAACTAACAAGCTAAATCTGCACTCCATAAGCCGCTCCCTCCCTTCTGAGCCCTACAGCGTGCCCAAACAGCAGTCTACGTCCACTGATATGGCATCGCCATACCCGGGAGAACCCAGTTAATATTTTATGAGGTATTTGTCTTCAGTGGCAAAATCTGGGCATAACATGTAGTGCACTAAAATGGCTTATCAGTGGAAAATGTTAATTTTCACTCTGCACCATCCGCTGCACATTAATCCCTTCGCGCACCACGACATAGCATGTCGTAGTGTGGGGGGTGATGTATGGAGCGTCTCAGGTGACAAATAAAGAATTTAAAACTGCAAAATCACTGTTTTTTGGTCACCATGTAATAAAAAGTGCCCAAAAAGCTGTATGTACGAAAAAAATGGTACCAATAAAAACGACCGCTCGTCCCTGAATAAATAAGCCCTCACACCACTCTATTGACTGAAAAATAAAAAAAGTTATGACTCTTGGAAAGCGGGGAGGGAAAAACTAAAAAGGAAAATAAAAAAATTGTTCAGTAAGGAAAGGGTTAATTACTTTCTAATGCAAAACCATTTATGACCACATGTGTGGTATTTCCATACTCGGGAGAAATTGCTTTACAAATGTTGGGCGGCTTTTTTCTCCTTTATCCTTTGTGAAATTGAACAAATTCAACATTTTAGTGGAAGAAATGTTGATGTTCATTTTCATTCTTATAAATCCTGCAAAAGACTTGTGGGGTCTAAATGCTCACTATACCCATAGATAGATTCTTTAAGTGGTGTAATTTCTAAAATGGGGGTCACTTTTGGGGGGGTTTTCACTGTTTTGGCCTCTCAGGGGCTTTGCAAATGCGACATGGCACCCAAAAACTATTTCAGCTAAATTTGAGCTCCAAAAGCCAAATAACGCTCCTTCCCTTCTAAGCCCTGCTGTGGGTCCAAACAGCAGTTTATTACCACATATGGCATATTTCCGTAATCGGGAGAAATTGTTTTACAAATGTTGGGGTGCTTTTTCTCCTTTATTCTTTGTAAAAATTAAATATGGCTACCCTTTTTCAGAAAAAAAAGTAGATTTTTACCTTTACAGAATAATTCCAATAAATTCAGTAAAACAACTGTGGGGTCAAAATGCTAACTTTACCCCTAGAAAAATTCCTTGATGAGTGTAGTTTCCAAAATGGGGTCACTTTTTGGGGGTTTCCACTATTTTGTTCCCTCCAGTGTATTGCAAACGCGACACGGCACTGAAAACTATTCCAGCAAAATCAGAATTTCAAAATCCAAATAGTGCTCCTTCCCTTCTGAGTCCTGCTGTGGGTCCAAACAGCAGTTTATTACCACATATGGAGTATTGCTATAATCAGGAGAAATTGCTTTACATATGCTGGGGTGTTTTTTCTCTTTTATTCCTTTAAAAATTTGTATGTTTTTTCAGAAAAAAATTAGATTTTCATCTTCACATACTAATTCAAATAAATGTAGCAAAAAAACTGTGGGTTCAAAATGCTCACTATACCCCTTGATAAATTCCCCGAGGGGTGTAGTTTCCAAAATGAGGTCACTTTTGCAGGTCTTTATTGTTCTGGCCCCACAGGACCTCTTCTAACCTGACATGGTACCTAAAATATATTCTAAAAAAAATGGAGGCCCCAAAATCCACTAGGTGCTCTTTTGCTTCTGAGGCCTGTATTTCAGTAAATTAGCGCACTAGGGTCAGATGTGGGATATTTCTAAAAACTGCAGAATCTGGGCAATAAATAATGAGTTACATTTCTCGGGTAAAACTTTCTGTGGTATAGAATTTTTTTTATTACAAATTAATTTTGTAAAAAAAAACGATATTTGTAAATTTCACCTCTACATTGCTTTAATTCCTGTAAAACACTTTCTGAATGCTGTTTTGAATACTTTGAGGGGTGAAGTTTTCAAAATGGGGTGATTTATGGGGACATTCTAATATAAAAGGCCCTCAAAGCCACTACAGAACTGAACTGGTCCTTGTAAAAATCGTCTTTTGAAATTTTCTTAAAAATGTGAGAAATTGCTGCTAAAGTTCTAAGTCTTGTAACATCCTAGAAAAATAAAAGAATGTTCAAAAAACGATGCAAACATAAAGTAGGCATATGGAAAATGTAAACTAGTAACTATTTTTTGTGTGGTATTACTATCTGTTTTACAAGCAGATACATTTAAATTTAGAAAAATGAAAATTTTGGTGTTTTTACAAATAAATATTGAATTTATCAACCACATTTTTTCACTAACATAAAGTACAATATGTCACGAGAAAACAATCTCAGAATCACTTGGATAGGTAAAGCATTTCCAAGTTATTACCACATAAAGTGACACATGTCAGATTTAAAAAAAAATCGTCTTCGTCCTGAAGGCCAAAACAGGCTCAGTCCTGAAGGGGTTAAGGACCAATTTATCAAAACATAGAAACTGGCCTTGTTACCCATAGCAACCAATCAGAGCATGGCTTTCACTTAAAGTGATCTTGAAAGAAATAAAAGCTGTGATTTGCTGCTATATAGTGCAAAGACACTGTTCCAGTGGCTGTTGAAAAATAAGATATAGTATTAGGATGCCTTGAAGCAGTGATGTGTAAAAGATATTCTATGCATATGGCATATCTAGTAAATAGAACGGTTCCTTGTATTTGCCAATACAAGGAGACTATAGCAAGGTTGACTCTTCTGGGATCACAGAAAGCAATTTGTAGGTAAGCTGAGCTAAGTTGAGTTGAGGAGAACCGTGCCTCAGTGGTTAGCACTGTCACCTTGCAGCATTGGGGCCCTGGGTTTGAATCTAACC
Source organism: Rhinoderma darwinii (assembly GCF_050947455.1). Taxonomy (NCBI): domain Eukaryota; kingdom Metazoa; phylum Chordata; class Amphibia; order Anura; family Rhinodermatidae; genus Rhinoderma; species Rhinoderma darwinii. The sequence goes on along the minus strand of NC_134690.1, from coordinate 280,334,962 downwards.
AAGGGAAACATCAGCATGAAATTTGTATGTTCTCCTCATGTCTTCCTGGGTTTCAAACTAGGGGCTATACAGCTTAGAAAAAAACAGCTTATGGGCGATCTAATTACAATGTACAAATATATAATTGGACAGTGCAGAGATCTTACTAATGATCTTTTTACACCTAGGCCGGTAATAATTATAAGGGGGCATCCTCTACGTCTGGAGGAAAAATAGTTTCACCATCATCACGGGCAGGGATTCTTTACTGTGAGAGCGGTGAGGCTATGGAATTTTCTGCTATAGGATGTTGTGATGGTTGAGGGCCTTCATGTCTTTCTCGGAAAATATAATATTACAAGTTATGAGTACTAAATTCTGGAGAATACAGGGACTTATTCTGATTTCCATATTTGGAGTTAAGGAGGAATTTTTTCCCCTAATACGGCAATTAGCATTAACCTCATGGGGGTATTGCCTTCCTCTAGATCAAAATGGTAGGATTATAGGTTGGACTTGATGGACCTGTGTCTTTTTTTAACCTTATCAACTATGTAACTATGTAACTTAGAGCAGGATCCTAAATACACAGGACCAACTTTTCTGCCGAATCGTAAATGCTGCTGACCTGATGGATTCAGCTTTGACGGCAAGATACAGCTTTCTACTGGAAACCTAAAAGCTGTGTCTCAAAAAGTAAAAATTTTTTTATGTACATAGAATAATGAAAAAATGACATTTTATTATTGAATAATTATTAGACCCTTTACTTGAACCAGGTAAATCTTCCACTATAATTCCACTACTTACTGCTGTTATCTTATTGGCCACATATAAAAATATCACATTTATTACAAGACTCCTGAAAAATAACTGCTGTTTTATTTATCTGAAATCCTTGATGATTTACAAACTAATCATACTAAGCAGATTTAGAATTAGGTAGTGTGTTTTCAGACTTTGTTGATCTTCATCTAGTGTTGACTCCTTGTATCTCAGTATACAGCGTTCATTTCTGATAAAAATGATATCTACATGCAATATACTTTTCCCTGTTCTCCTATGTGATTATGTTACTAAAAATGACATTTACAAATGAAAATGTTATAGATTAGCTTAAAATTATGTTTTTCTACTACTTTTCATGACATATCAATGTCCTAACTAGTGGGAAAACACAGACTGATATTTTTTTTATGAGCTAGTAATACTATATACCAATTTTTGTATTTTTAAAAAAACCAAGAAAAGTTTCAATACAACAATTGTGTTCAACTATAATAAAGACTTGGTGTACACAAAAAGTTCATGAAGACAGGGGTGTATTACAGCTTTGCACAATCCCAAGTTGTACAGAGCCGTAATGTAGCATGTATAGCAGTCAATAGGACCTTAATGTACAGTTAATACAGACATATTCAGAGTTTTATAATATGCATATCAGGTGGAACAAAGACACTACAAGAAAAGTTTTCCCAAAAGTTACATTCCGAGGGATTTGGTTTGGAAGAACTTAAAATGCGTAATGTAATTCTCTATATTATCATTGATTATATACGAAGGAAACTAATGGGAAGTCTGAGGAGGCAAACAGTTTGTTACACTGTAAAAGAAGTGTAAAGCTGGCCATACACTTAACATTAGGATTGGCCACAATGTGGCCAATCAATCATACATTTGATTGTTTGTACAAACGATCTGACCATCAACATGCCAGTCTAAACTGGTAGATCGGGGACGTACCATAGTTAAAAAAAAGTGTAAGACAACAGAATGAGCTTATGCAAAGTGGGGAATGATCGGGTGAAGTGTATATTGAGATGGCTGCAGTGATCAGGTATTATTAGAAGCAATGTCTTCAGTGAAATACAGGCTCAGTCAATTCAAAGGCATTCTTAGCATCAGTTTTGAGTAGGATCAAAGAGGTGACAGTTTGCATACTGAATAGTAGGTGCAGCTACCTTACACCTCTTTGTTGACATTGCAGCAAGCTTGTCAAGTTCCTCAAACATTGAGAGTGTAACAAAGTTACCAATAAACTAGCATATTCTAGATAAACTGACTGAATGAACTGTCGGCTCAAGCTTCACCTTCACCTTCTCTTGGAACTATATCTACCTGGCAAAATATATATATATATATATATATATATATATATATATATATATATATATATATACATACACACTACCGTTCAAAAGCTTGGGGTCACCCAGACAATTTTGTGTTTTCCATGAAAACTCACACTTATATTTATCAAATGCGTTGCAAAATGACTAGAAAATATTGTCAAGGCATTGACAAGGTTAGAAATAATGACTTTTATTTGAAATAATAATTCTCTCCTTCAAACTTTGCTTTCGTCAAAGAATGCCCCATTTGCAGCAATTACAGCATTGCAGACCTTTGGCATTCTAGCTGTTAATTTGCTGAGGTAATCGGGAGAAATTTCACCCCATGCTTCCAGAAGCCCCTCCCACAAGTTGGATTGGCTTGATGGGCACTTCTTGCGTACCATACGGTCAAGCTGCTCCCACAACAGCTCTATGGGGTTGAGATCTGGTGACTGCGCTGGCCACTCCATTACAGATAGAATACCAGCTGCCTGCTTCTTCCCTAAATAGTTCTTGCATAATTTGGAGGTGTGCTTTGGGTCATTGTCCTGTTGTAGGATGAAATTGGCTCCAACCAAGCGCTGTCCACAGGGTATGGCATGGCGTTGCAAAATGGAGTGATAGCCTTCCTTATTCAAAATCCCTTTTACCTTGTACAAATCTCCCATTTTACCAGCACAAAAGCAACCCCAGCCCATCACATTACCTCCACCATGCTTGACAGATGGCGTCAGGCACTCTTCCAGCATCTTTTCAGTTGTTCTGCGTCTCACAAATGTTATTCTGTGTGATCCAAGCACCTCAAACTTCGATTCGTCTGTCCATAACACTTTTTTCCAATCTTCCTCTGTCCAATGTCTGTGTGCTTTTGCCCATATTAATCTTTTCCTTTTATTAGCCAGTCTCAGATATGGCTTTTTCTTTGCCACTCTGCCCTGAAGGCCAGCATCCCGGAGTCGCCTCTTCACTGTAGACGTTGACACTGGCGTTTTGCGGGTACTATTTAATGAAGCTGCCAGTTGAGGACCTGTGAGGAGTCTATTTCTCAAACTAGAGACTCTAATGTACTTGTCTTGTTGCTCAGTTGTGCAGCGGGGCCTCCCACTTCTCTTTCTACTCTGGTTAGAGCCTGTTTGTGCTGTTTTCTGAAGGGAGTAGTTCACACCGTTGTAGGAAATCTTCAGTTTCTTGGCAATTTCTCGCATGGAATAGCCTTCATTTCTAAGAACAAGAATAGACTGTCGAGTTTCACATGAAAGCTCTCTTTTTCTAGCCATTTTGAGAGTTTAATCGAACCCACAAATGTAATGCTCCAGATTCTCAACTAGCTCAAAGGAAGGTCAGTTTTATAGCTCCTCTAAACAGCAAAACTGTTTACAGCGGTGCTAACATAATTGTACAAGGGTTTTCAAGTGTTTTCTAATCATCCATTAGCCTTCTAACACAGTTAGCAAACACAATGTACCATTAGAACACTGGAGTGATGGTTGCTGGAAATGGGCCTCTATACACCTATGTAGATATTGCATTAAAAACCAGACGTTTGCAGCTAGAATAGTCATTTAGCACATTAACAATGTATAGAGTGTATTTCTGATTAATTTAATGTTATCTTCATTGAAAAAAACTGTGCTTTTCTTGCAAAAATAAGGAAATTTCGAAGTGACCCTAAACTTTTGAATGGTAGTATATATATATATTTTTTTACTTATTTATTTCTTACAATAGGTGCACAATGTACATAGGTTATTGGTTATTGGATTAAATAGATATTGTGAATTGCTTCATAACTCTGCTCCAGGGGATGTAAGGGCTTGCTGGATGCCTCCACTCTCAATAACAGATGATTTAGGGGAAGTCCCACTGCTCTTGCTGATCAACTGATGATATACGGGAACTTTCGTGTTATGGGGTAGCCCAAACCACACTATCCCTTTGAGTTAAAATGTGAGACATTTCTGTAGGAAGAATCAGTCTCTCTATTTCTTTGTAAAGCCTCATCTCCTCCGCTATTTACTCTGAGAAATCTTTTGTCCCGCAAAAAACAACCTCCCAAATGGCTACATAGACAGAAAAGTGGCACCCCAAAAATATTTTATTTCTATAAAACATTATTTTATTCAGTAGTAAAACAGAGGAAGACTATATAAAATTGATATTACCATAATTGTTAAAGTTACACTGTTATTTGTACCACATGGAAGAAATTCAAAAAACAATGTTAGAGTTGATGTTTTATCCATCCCGCCCCCAAAAAGATTAATAAAAGTTAATAAATAAATTATATGTATCTTAAAATGGTACCAAATTTCAACTCGTCCCTCATACAGCTTTGCCATCGGAAAAATAAAAAAGGTATAGCTCTCAGAATGTGTCAATGAAAAAATGAAAAAAATCACTTGGTCCTGAAAGTCCAAAATAGACTGGTCCTAACATTAGAGTGCCATAGGGCCTCCTTAGTGCATAGGGCTTTTTAATCATAGAGGAAACCCTGATTGTATCAGCATTGGGGTTTCCTTTTTGACATCTGCAATATGTTTTTGCCTTAATGGGGCAAATATATATATATATTATATATAAATATATATATATATTTATATTTATATTTATCTACACACACCGCCTGTTGCATTAACAGTTTACATGCTAGCCATGAACGTTTTAAAAAAGGGGATAGTATAAAGTAGATAAAATCCACGGCACTCACCAGGCTTTGACAAAGCGTGGGCACACGCGAAACGGCCGTAGGCTTGTGCTCCACATTCATACTGCCTTTGTTTGCCTGCCACAACATGAAAATTCTACTGACTGGTGAGTGCCGTGGATTTTTATCACACCGCTGAGCACCACCTGTTGTGGATTCAAACATAGGCAAATAAATTTAATGTGAATAGGGCCTAACATTATTGAGGCATGACCCTCATTATGGTCTCAAAACTTATATTAATTGCAATTTACCATCATTCTGAACTACAGACCAGTTTATTAACAAACACAGCAGTCTCCTTGTGTGCAGTGTTTGGAATTTATTATGAGTTTGGGAGTCTGAGAATCCTGCGCAACTGGTGATAAATGGGCTCTAAGCTCAGTAATATATTTTCATTTACAAATTATGAAAATCATTACATATAGTATAATATCTACTTCAACATATTTCCAAAACTACAGCTTGCTTTAGTTTCTTCACTGCTGCAGCACTATTTTGGAAGTTTATACTTAAAAATATTCTACACTGTATTTCAAATCTGTTCACGTTTCAGAACATCATGAATTGCCAAGCACATTCCCAGCACTAACAATAATGCAGAACTCCTAATGACACTTGCCAAAAAATACTCAGAATTCTGAATCTGCTTAGAGCCTATAGTGGATCACTAGCAGTATAGATTTGTAAAGAAACCAAAATACATCTTTTCACAGAATATATATATATATATATATATATATATATATATATATATATACATGTGTATATATATATATATATATATATATATAAAAGTCCAAATACAATGTCAGCCGCACAGCCTTGTAAATCATAGGTGGGTGCCGACCTGCCCAGGTCAGGGCTAACAGACCTGCTGTAGTAGAATCCAAAAATCAGGCAGCACTCCAAGGTATAAGCAAGGTAGAAAAAGGTGCTTTATTGGTCCATATACACACAACGTTTCAGCTCAACACAGGAGCCTTTCTTGAGAAAGTCTGCTGTGTTGAGCTGAAACGTCGTGTGTATATGGACCAATAAAGCACCTTTTTCTACCTTGCTTATACCTTGGAGTGCTGCCTGATTTTTGGATATATATATATATATATATATATATATATATATACATATATACATATATATATATATATATATATATATATATATATATAAAATCCCCCAAAAAATGAAGAGGCAGCACTCCAAGGAAATTGGTGAAAAAAAGGGATATGTTTACTCACCCCAGGCAGGCAACGTTTCGATCCATCTCTATGGGATCTTTGTCATATGTATATATATATATATATATATATATATATATATATATTTATTTATACTTAGCCGCTCTGACGACTAAATGGGTCCACAAACATAAGTCCAATCCACCTGAGAGTAAACTCCTTAATCTCGAGGAAAGGCAATAGTACAATATACCGGCGCAATAGATGTAAACTTGATGTTTCAAGATTTGCTTGGATCAGTAGTTCTAATGCCGTTCCAGGCTCCTTTAAGATATTCAAAATAAGCCGACTACAGAAAAGATCGGCAATAGAGTAGTCCTGCCAGTGAAGTGTAAAAATGTAAAGTTTATTTATACTCACAAACAAAAGTTTTAAAACAGCACGTAGTAAAAAAACGTGGCATGCCAAGTCAGCCCGAACCTGGGCTTCGCCGTATTGGTTTCTTCTGGGGGTATGCAAGGCGTAGATCATAGATGCCTTTTAAACCATTTAAAAGTCGTCGTCCCCCCCTGAAAACCAATGTAATTGCATTTTCCCTTAACAAACAGGTGCGGTATAACAACATCATATGCAATATACAAAAGTTATTTTTAAAATAAATATGAAAATAACAATAAAAATACCCACATATGCAGATGAAGCATAATTGATGTTCAGAGATTCCCTAAATGAATGTACAAAATATTACCAAAATGACAAACATTATATATCCATATAGTACAAAGCGATAAAAAAATGTTTCGTTTTCTACAAGTTCTACCTACATATAAGGAATTGCAAGGGGCTCTCAACAAGTAGACTACTCCTTTACATGTAATGAAATGTTGAACACGAAAAGATTTTTTGATGGCTTGATCAGAAAAAGAGTGGCATATACTTTTATTTCTTTGCTGGCCCACCGCTTTACATGATTTGCATGTTAAACATGGATAGAAGCCTTGATATGAAATAAGGGGTTGTTCGACTGATCTGAGATAACTAGTAGTGGCCATATCCTTTATATTCTCAGCTTTTAATAAACTACTTGAAATCTTAGACCCTATTATGGGGTCATGTGTCAGAATCTGCCAATTTGTCTTTATCATAGTTTACATTATTTTTAACTTCCGAAAGTGCATCTTAACTAAATTTATTTGATAGTTACGTTGCAAAAAACGTTGTCTAACTGTGTTTGATTGTGTAATGAATACGTCGTGATTTGTGCAATTTCTTTGTGTACGTATGAACTGACCTTTAGGGCAGATACAGACGGACGTTGCGTTTTTGCGCGCGCAAACAACGCAGCGTTTTGCGCATGCAAAAACCATTTGACAGCTGCGTGTGTCATCCGTGTATGATGCGCGGCTGCGTGATTTTCGCGCTGCCGCCATCATAGAGATGAGGCTAGTCGACGCCCGTCACTGTCCAAGGTGCTGAAAGAGCTAACTGAACGGCAGTAACTCTTTCAGCACCCTCGACAGTGAATGCCGAACACAATATACAGCAACCTGTTAAAAAAAAAGAAAAAGTTCGTACTTACCGAGAACTTCCCGGCCGTTGCCTTGGTGACGCGTCCTTGGTGACGCGCCTCTCTTGACATCGGGCCCCACCTCCCTGGATGACGCGGCAGTCCATGTGACCGCTGCAGCCTGTGCTTGGCCTGTGATTGGCTGGAGCTGTCACTTGGACTGAATTGTCATCCCGGGAGGTCAGACTGGAGGAAGAAGCCGGGAGTTATCGGTAAGTCAGAACTTCGTTTTTTTTTACAGGTTCATGTTTATTGGGATCGGTAGTCACTGTCCATGGTGCTGAAACAGTTTAACTCTTTCAGCACCCTGGACAGTGACTATCTCCGGACGTCGCGTACCGGAAATATTTTTGCCGGGTTCGGCCAAAACGAGTTCGGCCGAACCCGGTGAAGTTCGGTTCGATTGTCCGGGTTCGCTCATCTCAAAGACACTCCATTTGGATGTTTGGAAACAGAAAAGCACGTGGTGCTTTTCTGGTTACATTCATCCTTTTGACAGCTGGTGCGCTGTTTCAGTCGGTTTGCACGGAAGTGCTTCCGTGCAACCTGCGTGGTTTTCACGCACCCATTGACTTCAATGGGTGCGTGATGCGCGAAATACGCGGAGATATTGAACCCGTCGCGCTTTTTGCGCAGCTGACAAACGCTGCGCAAAAAGCACGGACTGTCTGTACTGCCCCATAGACTTGTATTGGTCTGTGCGTGGCGCTTGAAAACCACGCGGCCCGCACAGACTGAATACATGCTCGTGTGAATCCCCCCTTAGGGATATTCTCAATCCACGACCTATAATGACAACTCCAAAGTTCTATATATAGCTATTGCAGTCTGTTGGTTTAAAGTAATTACGTGTGGGTATTTTATCTTTTTCAAAAAAGATTTCTAAGTCCAAATATTGAACCTTGGTTGAACTATGTTCCGAGGTAAATGTAAGATTATAATTTTTCTAATTAATATATCTGATAAATTGTTGCAGCAGTGATATCACTCCTACCCAAAGAATGCAAATATCATCAATATATCTTTTATACATCTTTAGATGTGACAAAAAAGGATTACACTGGGAGTGGAAAACTTTTCCTCCCAGACAAGATACAAATTTGCGTAACTGGGTGCGAATTTCGTACCCATACGAGAACCTGCAGTCTGTATGAAATTTTGTCCTCATACCAGAAATAGTTATGAAAAAGACAAAATTCAATCAACTTAAAAAAAACTCGGTTTGTTCTTTTGGCAATAATTCATCTCTTAATAGTATAGTTTTGATCGTATCTAAACCTAAAATATGTGGAATACAAGTATATAAGGAGGTTACATTGGAGGTGCAAAGTATCAGCCCAGCTTCCAAGTTTACTCCTTTTAACTCCTTAAACAACTGACCCGAATCCTTCAAATAACTGGTTGTGAAAATTACATATTTCAGCAAAAAAGTGTTGATGCATTTAGATATTCTGCTGGTAAGAGAATCAATGCCTCCAACTATTGGTCGTCTTGGTGGGTTATTATGATCTTTATGAATTTTAGCGAGATAACATATAACTGGTAACTTGGGATGTGTAATGTTCAGATACTGAAATTCTTCTATGGTAAGATTACCCCCATCTTTCGCTTTCTCCAATATTGTTTGTAACTCCTTTAAAAAGGGACCTGTTGGATTAGTCCTCAATTTTTTTTTATATGTAACAGGTCTGTCAATAGTCCCCTCATTTTCCTATGGTAATCCTCTATATTCAAGGTAACCACTCTCCCGTCCTTATCAACTGGTTTTATTTTTTATTTTTTATCCTGTTTCAAATCCTTTAAAGCTTTGGTCTCACCCTATGTTAAGTTGTATCGATTACTAGAACACGATGTGCAGCCACACACACACACACACACACACACACACACACACACACACACACACACATTAACGTTAATCAAGTATCCTGATAATGAATATACATTACCTCCAGCCTAGACGTCATGTGTATTCAAAATCCTGACACTTCTGAATCTTTTCTGTGAGATTCCAGCAAGCCACGCGTAATCTCGCGAGATTACGATGTAAACGAGATTTCGTTTCCCTTGCTGGAAATCTCACAGAAAAGATTCAGAAGTGTCAGGATTCTGAATACACATGACGTCCAGGCTGGAGGTCATGTATATTCATTATCAGGACGCTTGATTAACGTTAATGTGTGTGTATGTGGCTGCACATCGTGTTCTAGTAAGAACGCGATGCTGCTGTGTAAATGAATGGAGAGGAGTGCATGACACTGATTGGTCAGCGTCATACACTCCTCTGTACAACGCCCACTTGGTCGAAAGTAAAAACACGCCCACTTGGGCATTAAGCTAAAAATCGCTAATAAAGTGGTTTAAAATAGATCATTTTTCTAAATAAAAAGCATCACTGTCACCTACATTATAGCGCCGATCTCCTTATATAGGAGATAGGGCACTTATAATGTGGTGACAGAGCCTCTTTAAGTATTTTCTACTTAAATTGAAAACAATACAATTCTTCTTATCTATGTATTTGTCCTTTTGTTTTTTTTCGGGCCATCACATTGTCCTCTATTCATTTTTGTAGATGGAATTCTTGGGATAATTTTTTTAACTCTGATTTCCCATCTGCTGATATGGAAAATGTTGAGGATTGGTGCTATGATTTTGTCCTCAAAGAAGAATACCTATTACTCAGCGAAACTTCAAATGGATACGAACGCTGTTCTCTTGACCTATTCCTTTGATGATAATTGTATTGATAACCATTCCTTCTTGAAGAATAGGTTTGTCTATAATCATACTGATCGAAACTTTGGTAATCTCAATTCATCAAATTTTCTATTATTGAACATTTGGTTTAAGGGTAGATATTGCTGATAGCCATAATTATGTCGATATAGGGGACCCCGCCGAGGAAAAGTCTTCCCCCTCATATGGCTATTAATATTTTTTGTGTATTCATCAACCTTATATTTATTACCAAACTCCTGTCTTAGAAAAACCTCTTGGTGTGTAAAATCTCCAACTCCTGGTTTACTGTCAGTCTGTGGGTAATTGTTTTTATTTTGGACTTTATTCCACCTGTACACTGTATTATTCTCATTGTCAGATTTAACTTTTTTTTAAAAATGTAAAATTTTTTTGTGTTTTTTTATTTTTACATAATTTTACCTTCTTCAAGGTTTTGACAGGCATTTGACAAATCCATATAATCCTCTAGATTTTTAAAAGATTCTTATTTAGTTTGGAATTCTTCAATTGAGTCGTTCAAATGTCAGAGTTACTTTTTCCTAATGCCTATAATAAATTGAATCCCTTTCAGGGAACACTGACTAAGGAAATCCTCCCAAACTACAGCATCTTTTAACTCTTATATATTTCTCAAGTTCAGAAACATCCCATAAAAGGGTGGTTTCCTTTACCAACAAAATCTCAAGCTGTTTGAAAATAGTTTCCAAATCATCAGACTTTGGTCCCATATCCAAATCAACTGAGACATTATTTGAAAAATCAACCTTAATTTGTACTCTGTACGAAAAGATATCCATGATCAAAAAAGGTGCTGTGGACACTTAGGACTAGTGAGTGAACAACCAATATATATGTAAGAAAAGCTACGCACACTTTTCAGGAAGGATTGCAGATGGCTAAATAAAAGAGTCATCCAAAAACTCTCATCTTTTAGAAATGAGGACTCCAAGTCTGCTGAAACCCACAGTGGATCACTTATAAAAGAGTATTATCACTCATGAAAGATCATTTCAGGTCTATTGAGAACCTACTGTGAGTGCTAGTGGAATACTGAGCAAGAGGTCAGCTACGGGCTGTTAAGTGGGGTTTCAATTTGTGAATGAATAAAAAAAATAATGCTCTGCCTTTAATTTTTTTTATAATGCTCGTGATAATGCTGTAGATGCTGTTGTATGATGATCGCTTCCCTTCACTGCATTGATGAGAGAGCAGTGCTTGCCACACAGGAATAGTCTTTTACTGTGTGACAGAAGCCCACTGTTAGGCTCTGTTGACACTGGTGTTTGACACCTCCATTAGGGATTCTATCGGGAGTTCTGATGAATAGCATGCAGTGCTATGCTTGCTGTTAGGACATTGGAACCCTCAAAGGAACACCGAAGAACCACAATATAAGTCAATTGGGTCTGTCAGACGCCTTTTGGATCAGTCATAAGATATACCCAGAACAGCGTCATAGCTTCTGTTATGAACGAAAGCCATGATGCAAATGTGAGCATAGCGTAACCAATCTGCAATTCCCTATAGAAGAAAGCAGTTGATTAAAGAAAGCGAACATCAAAAGCATGTGTATATAAATATATACAGTATAATATATAAGAGCAGGGAAGGACGGAGTTGGGTGAGGAGGTGCAGGAGTTGATGGATCCCAGCTGACCCAGGATGGAAGGTGTTGGAGGGAAATGGGCAGTATGTATCAAAAATAAGGACGCTAGGGATTTAGGTTTCTCCTGCAATACACAGTGGCTCACTCTTATGAATGATTATTAAAGATCTTCTTAGATTTAAAGTGGTTTACAAAATCTATGTATTAGCACTGATACAGAAAGCTATAGATGTTAGTTTTATTACCTTGTAATCCACATGTTCAAGTTTGTTTAGATTATGGCTTTTCAGTATTTACCTACTGGGGCATCTCCAGCCAGAACATGGTAATGCCTGCCCCTTACTTTTGGTCAAAATCCATGGCAAAGTTTAAGAAAAATCTCAGCTTTTATCTTTCATTTGGCCTTTGAATCCACTATAACATTAAAATACGCACAAACCAGAGATTCATACAGTACAGCCCAAGAAAGGCCTGTGCAGCAAATGACCACTTCCCTCAAAATTGCCTCCCAAGCTGCAGCTCACCAACCGCTGGGAGGTGTTTGACAGTTTGAGAAGCACTGGTTTACATAATAAATTAAGCTACAGCAAAACATTGATCTATAACATTTATCTGAGGTCAGAGAACTATCACAATTTTTAGATATAATTATAAACATAATTATAATCATCAATTCTAAATATGCGTGCATCCAGTACTATTGCTATCTGTTTTATGGGATGATATGTCACATTTAATTCTTGATATGCCAGTCACACCTTCATAACTTCGCAATAACCACAGGTCTCACAGTGTCATGGTTCCAACTAACTGATATTAAAGGAAGTTTGGATATTATATTGTAATAATATTTTAAATCAAATATGACTATAGATGTAGTATCATGTTAGCATTTTTGCTACCATGGAATATTGCCTTGATCCTAAGGGCTCATGTACATGGTAGAACCATGTGCATGGAGCCTGTATAGCGACACATGGAGTCTCTGTGGCATCATACTATAGCATAGGCCCACCATGTGCTGCCATATGGTTCCTCCATAGTGCAACATCCGATGGAAGATTGTAGGAATCCAATAAAATAACTCTGTGTGACAATGTATAATATCGGAGGCATATGGATTTTGAGAATAAGCCCATAGACTACTATGGCTGCCATTGTATGGCTACTTACAACTTCGAACTAATAAGTCCTAAGACATTTATATATGTAAATGGTAATGCTCTTGTCTGTTAACAAATGATCCTTGTTTTTGGATTTATTGATCGTTTAATGACCTGTGAGTTATTTACTCTAATTGGAGAAAACTGTACACTGAGAATTTTCTTCTAAGTGGGTGAATATCAATTACATCCATGTAGAGCAGCAAAACAGTTAACTTGCTTAGACTTCTCCACTGCTTCTTAATTTTCTCATTTGTATATGTCAGTTTTACAATTTGAGCAATCTATTCTAGATTCTGTCAATACCCTGTTTTCATATGGAAAGCCTGTTATTAAATAGCTGTCTTTGTTTGCAACATAGAAGAAACAGATTGTGTAATTTACAGAGAAAAAAGATGATGAAGTACTCTGCCTGCATTCTGTTTTGATAATTGAAATAAGGTCCCAGGACAAATAGACTTCACTGTAAACACATGCACAGAGATACACAGAGGATGAAAAGCACGAGACTAAAATTATAAATTAGAGAAAGAAATCTTCAGTAGCTACAGGAAAAATGGTTTGTGCATAAAAATACATAAATAAACTAAAAATATCCTTTTACTTTCCAAGCACAGCAGGAAGAGCATCTGTCATAGTATGTGCTGCCATGAACAAAAGCAATTACAAAAGCATACTAAAGGATACCATATGTACCACAAAAATAGGAAAAATTAGGTAATACATTTTTTTACTGTTTACAGTAAACCTGTGTTATTACAATGCCACTAACAAAGACCCTAACCTTTATATACTTTGCTGTCAATTGTGGTGTGCAAAAGTATACATTACATTCCTTATGACAACATTGTGGCAGTAATTTGCATTGTTCAAATGAAAGAACAAAAAAACTTTTTTGAAAAACAATAAACATAGAAAATGAGAAAACATTTTAGCAATTCCTCTCTTAATGTCATAAATTCCTTCTATACTTTTATATCTCATTTTGAATCCAAAACTGTGAGAAATATTTAAAGAATGCTTCTATATGTGTCCCAAGAAATCATCCATTTCCTGATCGTCCTTGGCAGCACGACACATATGGGTTTTAGTCTCCTAGGTACAATCAAGCAGAGACAGGTTAATTAGCAAAAAGCATTAAGCAATAAAACAATTAAGGACTTCCCCTATAAGTATGTACCGGAAACTGGGCCCCAGCGTATATTTTTTCTTTCTTTCTTAGGTCAGTATGGAGACAGTACCCTATCCTTCTCACAGAGGGAAAGATTATTCCGGGCTGCATACAGGGCTGCGCCTCTGTCCCTCAGCCGCGAAGGTGTACCAAGATGGCGGTCAACGTCTTGGTACACCGCGACGGGGCACCTTTCCTGATCCTGGTAATGGTAGCAAGGGAGGAGCACCCCCTGTTGGAGCATCCCCCGTTCGTCTTGGTCCGAATTGGATTCCGGACCGACCGCCCGTGCTCTCCCGGTTACCCAGAAGTGTTGCTCGGCGTTACAGAGGCATGAATGGGGGCGGAAGTGATGTCATAGTTGGCCCCACCCCCGGGTTTGCCCCACCCCTGGGTTGGCCCCACCCCCGGATGTGACGCACGGACGCAGCAGGCTCATAATGCCAGCATCCTGTTTGAAACCTGGCGCGCTCTGCCTCTGGACAACCCTCTGCTTGCTAAGGTTAGTAAGGATGTTTACATTTATGGGTCCTGATGTGTCTTGATGCTGATGGCTATGCACATTTTCCTACCATGCGTTTCTTTCTGCCTCTTCTCTAGATATCAACCAGAAGAGGGGGTAGGAAAAGGACCCACATTCCAGGCACAGGCTTTGCAGGGAATGCCTCCAGCCTCTGCCTGATGACATTGTGTCAGATCTGTGTATCTCATGCTCCACCCCAGTCACCTCCATTCCCAGGGAAAATTCTAGGGGAATTATGCAATGGTTTAAACAACAGCTGTCTGTAGTTTTTGAGGATGTAAAATCATTACACCATGCTAAGAGGGTCAGGCGCGCTCCCTCTCCTCCTCCTCAATACCAGGAGGATTCCTCCGTTCAGATTCAGAGGTGGTCTCTGACTCCCCAGACTCTGACAACCCCAAGGAATAGTAAGGAGTAAGGATAAGTTCCATGATCTCCTCAGGGCGGTGAAGGATACATTGGAGATGGGGAAGGAGGTTGAGCATAAGCCTAAAAAGGACAGACTGTTTTATTTTCCAATTACCAAGGGGAAACATTTTCCCAGCCATCCTGTCCTAACGGACTGGATGAAATGGGATTGGGATAAGCCTGAGAGCAAATCAGAACTGGGCTCTCAGTTCAAAAACCTCTACAGACTGGATAAAACTGGCTCCAAAGATTGGGAGAATATTCCAAAACTGGACTTGCCAGTGGTTAAATTGGCAAAGAAAGCAGTTTTACCACCCGATGAATCAGCCCTGCTGAAAGACCCCATGGATCGCAAGGCGGATTCCCTTCTGAAGAAGGTGTATACTTCAGCAGTAGGCTCGTGCAAAGCCTCCTTGTCTTCAGTACCGGTGGCTAGAGCACTCCGGATCCGGCTAAGCCACCTATCAAGGGATCTAGAAGATGGAGTCCCAAGAGCAGAAATTCTCCAATACCTCCCAGTAATTAAGTCAGCTTCGGAGTTCCTCTGCAACTCCCAGGTGGATAACATCAAGTATGCATCCAGGGCCTGGTCCCTATCGAATGCGGCCAGAAGGGCTCATTGGCTTAAGTTATGGTCTGAGGATAATCTCTTCAAAAATAATTTTTGTAGCCTCCCTTTTCAGCCAGAATCTCTGTTTGGTCCCCAATTAACTGATATTTTGAATTCCTTAGGGGAAGGCAAAGGGGCTAGGTTTTCTGAACCTAAAAGGAAGGATACCAGCCATTACTTTCGGTATCAGAGAAGAAAATCCCTGAAGTTCAAAAGAAGGTTTCCAGACCGTCAGGGCACGTTTAAAACGAAGCGGGAAAACCCTTCCTCCTTTCGGAAGAAAAACCCTGCTCAAAATCCATACAGTTTATGATGCCCAGCCAACCCTACAAGTAGGAGCAAGGCTTCAGAGATTCTCCTCTTGGTGGTCGTTAACATAATTCGACGACTGGGTGATGGCAACCATCAGGAGAGGATACTCTTTGGAGTTTAGAACTCTCCCTCCAGACCACTTTTTTCCTCAACAGGCATCACCACCCGATAGTCCATCAGCTTCTGCAGGTCTTTCTCCAGAAAGCAGCCCTGGAAGATGTCCCAGTCTCAGAAAAAGGGCAAGGAGTTTACTCCAGAGTGTTCCCTGTGTCCAAATCAGACGGCAGTTGGAGACTAGTAATAGACCTAACTTTCCTCAATCTATATCTGGTGAGGAAAACCTTCAAGATCGAGACTATTCGGTCAGTGATGAACCTTCTGGAAAGGAATGACGTGCTGGCAACAATCGACCTCACGGACGCATACTTGCATGTTCCGATTCTGGCCGCGCACAAAAGGTTCCTCCGATTGGCGGTCCAGATGCAAGGCGGAGTACAGCACTTACAATTTACCTGCCTGCCCTTCGTGATTTTGTCGGCATCCCATGTGCTCACGAAAATCGTGGTGGTCCTACCAGCAGCACTGAGGCTGAAAGGGATATGTGTGGTCCCTGACTTGGACGACCAGCTAATAAAGGCATCATCAGAGTCCCTTCTACAAGAACATCTCCAAACCACATTGGAGTTTCTTCACTTTCACTAGTTCCTGGTGAACTTCAGAAAGTCACAGCTCTCACCATCACAGAATCTGAAATTTTTAGGGTTCATGGTGAGTTCCCAGTCGATGACAGTCAAATTGTCCAAAGAGGATTGCTGCAATCCGGGGTTCAATAGAACGCCTTATTTGCCATCCGAATATATCGATTCGAGGATCTATGAAATTCCTAGGTCTAATGACCTCATCCATAGATGCGGTCCCCTGGGCCAGAGCCCACATGAGATCATTACAGCTCGACATCCTCAGAGCCTGGGACAAAAATGTCAGAAATTTGGACGCCCTCTTCAAAGTCTCACAATGGATGGCTCCTCCTGGGGCTGGGGTACCCATGTAGATCACCTATGGGTTCAGAACAGATAGAGTCAGAGGGAAGTGTCATTATCTTCCAACATGAAGGAACTCAGAGCAGTGAGATTGTCGCTAATGTCCTTTCAATCCCAACTGAGAAATATCCAAATCCTGATCCAGTCAGACAACCTTGCAACTGTGTTCTATGTAAACAAACAGGGAGGAACGAGGAGTGCCTCAATGTCAACCGAGTGCAGACGTCTTATGAGTTGGGCAGAACAACATTCATTGGGAATTTCAGCAGTACACATCAAGGGCTCCTTGAACCACACTGCAGACTTCCTCAGCCGCAATATCCTCTATCCAGGGGAGTGGAGTCTCAACCCTCAAGTTTTCAGCAGCTTAGCTGCCACGTGGGGAATGCCAGACGTGGATGTGATGGGATCGGAAGAGAACAACAAAGTCCTCAGCTTCTGTTCTCTGTACCACACCCGCCATGCAGTAGCATTAGATGGCCTGTATGTCAGTTTGGGAGGAAAATTAATCTACATTTTTCCTCCCCTTCCCCTTAAAACCAGAGTATTAAAAAAAGTTCGGGACGAGAAAGTGGAAGCTATTGCAATCCTGCAATTTTGGCCCCGCAGGGCCTGGTTCTCCCTAGCATTGTCCCTCTCTATGGGCAGGTTCCTGAAACTACCAGTTTCACCGGACCTCCTGTCCCAGAAAGGGGTGTATCACCCGAACCCTCGCAGTCTACATCTCACGGCCCGGAGACTGACCGGGAGAACCTGACAGAAATGGGGCTTTCATCAGAACTTATTAATACCTTGCTGTCAGCTAGACGACGTTCAACGATAAAGTATACAACAGAGTTTGGACCCTGTTTACATCCTGGTGCTCTAAAAATTCAGCAAACGTATTCTCTTTGAATACTATCCAACAATTTCTTCAGGAGGGCTTCAATAAAGGTTTGAAGCTAAATACACTTAACCCCTTAAGGACGCAGCCTAGTTTGGGCCTTAAGGCTCAGAGCCCATTTTTCAAATCTGACATATTTCACTTTATGTGGTAATAACGTCGGAATGCTTAAACCTATCCAAGCGATTCTGAGATTGTTTTCTCGTGACACTTTGGGCTTCATATTCGTGGTAAAATTTGGTCGATATATTCAGTCTTTATTTGTGAAAAATTGCAAAATTTAGAGAAAATTTACAAAAAATAGCATTTTTCAGAATTTAAATGCATCTGCTTGTAAAACAGACGGTTATACCACCCAAAATAGTTACTAGTTCACATTTCCCATATGTCTACTTTAGATTGGCATCGTTTTTTGAACATTATTTTATTTTTCTTGGACGTTACAAGGCTTAGAACATAAACAGCAATTTCTCATATTCTTAAGAAAATTGCAAAAGCCTTTTTTTGAAGGTGCCAGTTCAGTTCTGAAGTGGATTTGAGGGGCCTATGTATTAGAAACCCCCATAAAACACCCCATTTTAAAAACTAGACTCCTCAAAGTATTCAAAACAGCATATAGAAAGTTTTTTAACCCTTCAGGCATTTCACAGGAATTAAAGCAAAGTGGAAATGAAATTTGCAAATTTCATTTTTTCTGCTGAATTTCAATTTTATTCAATTTTTTTTTAGTAACAGAGAAGGTTTTACCAGAGAAACACTACTAAATATGTATTGTCCAGATTCTGCAGTTTTTAGAAATGTCCCACATGTGGCCCTACTGCGCTCGTGGACTAAAACACAAGCCCTAGAAGCAAAGAAGCACCTAGTGCATTTTGAGGCCTCTTTTTTATTAGAATATATTTTAGGCAGCATGCCAGGTTTGAAGAGGCGTTGAGGTATCAAAACAATGGAAACCCACCAGAAGTGACCCCATTTTGGAAATTACACCCCTCAAGGAATTCATTTATGGTTTTTGTTATCATTTTGACCGCACAGTTTTTTCACAGCACCTATTTGAATTGGGCTGTGAAATGAAAAAAATGATATTTTTTCCAATAAAATGTCATTTTTGATCAAATTTTCTTATTTTCACAGGGAACAACATACCCCATTTTGTTGCCCAATTTGTCCTTAGTGCGGCAATACCCCATTTGTGGTGATAAACTGCCGTTTGGGCCCATGGGAGGGCTCAGAAGGAAAGGAGCGCTATGTGTTTGTTGGAGTCCAGATTTTGCTGGATTGTTTTTCGGGTGCCATGTCGCATTTGCAGAGCCCCAGAGGTATCAAAGCAATGGAAACCCACCAGAAGTGACCCCATTTTGGAAACTACACCCCTCAAGGAATTCATTTATGGTTTTTGTTATCATTTTGACCGCACAGGTTTTTCACAGCACCTATTTGAATTGGGCTGTGAAATGAAAAAAATTATATTTTTTCCAATAAGATGTCATTTTTGATCAAAATTTCTTATTTTCACAGGGAACAACATACCCCATTTTGTTGCCCAATTTGTCCTTAGTGCGGCAATACCCCATTTGTGGTGATAAACTGCCGTTTGGGCCCATGGGAGGGCTCAGACGGAAAGGAGCGCTATGTGTTTGTTGGAGTCCAGATTTTGCTGGATTGGTTTTCGGGTGCCATGTTGCATTTGCAGAGCCCCAGAGGTATCAAAGCAATGGAAACCCACCAGAAGTGACCCCATTTTGGAAACTACACCCCTCAAGGAATTCATTTATGGTTTTTGTTATCATTTTGACCGCACAGTTTTTTCACAGCACCTATTTGAATTGGGCTGTGAAATGAAAAAAATTATATTTTTTCCAATAAGATGTCATTTTTGATCAAAATTTCTTATTTTCACAAGGAACAACATACCCCATTTTGTTGCCCAATTTGTCCTTAGTGCGGCAATACCCCATTTGTGGTGATAAACTGCCCTTTGGGCCCATGGGAGGGCTCAGAAGGAAAGGACCACCATTTGGCCTACTGGAGCTTTTCTGGTGCTAAGTCATGTGTGCAGAAGCCCCTGAGGTACCAGTACAGTTGAAACCCCCGAGAAGTGACCCCATTTTAAAAACTACACCCCTTAAGACATTCATCTAGAGGTGTAGTGAGCATTTTGACCCCACAGGTACTGTGTAAAAGATAATGCGCAGCAGATGGTGCAGTGTGAGATTTGCAATTTTATATATGTATATGCCATTTCAGTGTCCAATATAGTGTGCCCAGCATGCGCCACCGGAGATATACACCCCTTAAATTGTAATGTGGGTTCTCCTGGGTACGACAATACCCTACATGTGGCTGTTATCAGCTGCCTGGGCATACGGCAGGGCTCAGAAGGGAAAGATGAGGGGGGTAAGCTGTGCGGAGTGCATCAGGGTAAATTAAAAATCAAGGGATGTATGATACATTTTAAAACAATCTTTTATACAGAGCCCTGGTTTTTCGGGACACGTGTCACATTGGTATATTGTGTTCTTCCTTATCCCCCTCTTATAGCAGACTCTGCACCTCTTTTGACTCTTTCCCTTTCCACCGGTTTGGGGACCTTCTCCTGGAAAGTGTTGCCCTGGTACGATGCGTGTGGCCTCGCTTCCAGAAGTACTGGGTGCCCCCCCTTCCTGGTCCCTAAAGATTAGATCTTGAAATTCCAGGAAAGTTCCCCTCTGGCCTGCACATCGACGTAGCACATACGCATTGTACAAAGCCATCTGTATGATGTGCCCGGCCAGCTTCTTATACCACACCGCATGGCGCTGTAGGGCTTCAGGACTTGATTTGACAAGTCCATCCCTCCCATGTACCTATTGTAGTCCAGGATGCAGTCTGGTTTGGGGGTGGCCTTTCCTTCATATATCCTAAACCTGTAGGTATACCCTGATGCACTCTCGCACAGCTTATACATCTTCACGCCATACCTTGCCCTCTTACCTGGCAGGTACTGGCGGAATTGAACCCTCCCTTTAAAATGTACCAGGGACTCATCAATAGAAAAACACTTCTCGGGGGTGTATGCTTGGGAAAACCGGGCACTGGAACGGTCTAATAGGGGTCTCCGTTTATACAAACGGTCAAAACTGGGGTAATCTCGGAGTGGGCACGGCTCATTATCAGTATAATGTAAGAAGCGAAGTATTGCCTCATTTAATTATTTTTTTAGGTTCCAGTTCATTTCTGAAGTTGCTTTGAGGGGCCCATATATTAGAAACCCCTATCAAACACCCCATTTTAGAAACTAGACCCCTCAAAGTATTCACAACAGCATTTAGAAAGTTTATGAACCCTTTAGGTGTTTCACAGAAATTTAGAGCAAAGTAGAGGTGAAATTTACTCTTTTTATACCATTTTTTTTATAACACAAAAGGATTTATCAGAGAAACGCAACTCAATACTTATTACCCAGATTCTGCAGTTTTGAGAAATATCCCACATGTGGCCCTAGTGCGGTAATGGACTGAAGCACCGGCCTCCTAAGCAAAGGAGCACCTAGCGGATTTTGAGCCCTCTTTTTTATTAGGCACCATGTCCGGTTTGAAGAGGTCTTGTGGTGCCAAAACATTGGAAACCCCCCAAAAGTGACCCCAATTTGGAAACTAGACCCCTTGAGGAATCCATTGTAGTTTTCATGGGGTGCATGCGGCTTTTTGATCAGTTTTTATTCCATTTTTAGGTGGCGTGGTGACTAATAAACAGCAATTCTACTATTGTTTTTGTATACTTTTTTTTTTACAGCGTTCACCGTGCGCTATAAATGACATATTCACTTTATTCTGCGGGGCGATACGATTACGGCGATACCAGATGTTTATAGTTTTTTTTTATGTCTTATGGCGTTTGCACAATAAAATACGTTTTGTAAACAATCATTCACTTTTTGTGTTACCTTATTCTAAGAGCCAGAACGTTTTTATTTTTCAATCAATAAAGCCGTGCGAGGACTTATTTTTTGCGTAACGAACTGTATTTTCCATCAGGACCATTTTTAGGTACATGCGACTTTTTGATCTCTTTTTATTCCATTTTTTGGGAGGTGAAGTGACCAAACAATTGTGATTGTGGTACGGTTTATTAATATTTTTTTTTACGGCGTTCACCGTGCGGGATAAATAACAAAATAATTTTGTAGTTCAGGCCGTTACGGACGCGGCGATACCAATTATGTATAGTTTATTTGTTTGTTTATATATTTTTATTAATAATAAAGGACTGATAAGGGAAAAAGTGGGACTTTTACTTTTATTACTTTTAAAACTTTTATTTTCTTATTTTTACACATCTTTTTTTAACTTTTTTTTTACTTTATTACTTTGTCCCACTAGGGGACTTGAGGGCAGGAGGCCCTGATCGCTATTCTAATACACTGCACTACATGCGTAGTGCAGTGTATTAGAACTGTCAGCTACTCACTGACAGCAAGCATAGTGGGTCCTGACGTTGCCATAGTCACCATCGCCGGCCGCTATCGCGTAGCAGGCTGGCGATGGCAGCTTAACCCCTAAAAAGCCGCGATCTCTATAGAACGCGGCTTTTAAGGGGTTAATCAGCGGGGACACAGCGATCGGTCCCCGCTGTAGGAGCTGTGACAGCTGCTGAACAAGACAGCAGCGTCACAGCTCCTGTATGTGTCGGGAGGACGGCCGAAACGGCCGTTACTCCCGTGACGTACTATTACGTCATGGAGCGCGAACGATACAGCTGCCATGACGTAATAGTACGTCAAGGAGCGGGAAGGGGTTAAGGTTCAGTTCACAGCAATTAAGCCCAATTGCAAAATCGTTTCTCCAACCAGCAGTTTGTGAAGACCTTCTTCAAGGCTTTAAGAAACCTTAGCCCAGTCTCTCAGGTACCCTCTCCTTCCTGGGACCTTTCAATAGTGGTGTAGGCTCTAACAAAGCCACCGTTTGAACCCATGCAAGAGTCATCCATCAGATTTCTCTCCTTCAAGGCCTTCTTCCTGGTGGCAATCATGTCGGCCAGGCGCATAAGCGAGCTACAGGCCCTTTCCTTCAAAGCACCATATTTGGGGGACCTGGGAGATTGTCTTCTACTGCGTACCATGCCTGGGTTCTTGCCTAAAGTTCCTTCCTTTAGGAATATAAATCAAGAGATATTATTGCCAGTTCTCTTCCCTCATCCCCAAGGTGAAGATCAGGAAAATTGGCATACACTGGATGTGAGAAGAGCAGTTCTCACCTATATTCAAAGGACAAAGGCTTTTAGGAAAACAGAAAACCTATTACTTCAACATGCCGGCCCTAATAAGGGGCAAAAAGCAAGTAAAGCCACCCTAGCAAGGTGGATTAGATCAACTATTGAAAATGCTATAATCTCAGTGACCTTCAATCTCCTCTACAGATCAGGGCGCATTCCACACGCTCTAAGCTACCTCATGGGCAGAAGTCGGACATATCCCCCTGGATCAAATCTGCAGAGCTACATGGGCATCCACATCAACCTTTGTCAAGCACTACAGGCTCGACTCCCTGGCATCAGAGGGTTCTCTATTTGGCAAAAAAGTGCTTGAAATGGTGTTTGCTATCCTGCCCATATAGCTATTGCTTGGCAAGTCCCATATGTGTTGTGCTTTTAATACTATAAGTGAAATATAGGGGGCAGTAATGAGAAGTGCCTCAATAGAAATAAATGGATAATGGGGTGCAAGTGTGTGAAACGTGGAGGGATAGTGTGTACGTCATGAGGCACAACGTGTATAGCCAGGTAGAAGCCTATTTGTGATGCCTTGATAGTTCATAGAGCGGGCTACCCTGCTTGCTATGCCAAACAACAACACACCATGCTCTCCCAGCATCAAAGACCCGGCTGTGTTCAAGAGAAGCGAATATACGTAGTAATGAAACATACCTGGGGTATTAGTGATCATTTTGGCCAAAAGGACGTAAGCTCGCAATCCACGACAAGGATCCCCAGAATTGCGAGTCCCTAACTAGAACTGAATGTTCCTGATGCACAGACAAAACAGATAAAAACAAGGGGACATATACAAAAAACACAGAAAAAGGCCATACTTACAAATGGACACAGCCAGGTCAGAAACGCTGATGAAGGAGTGTGAGCAGGTGCTTTAAATAATAATAGCCACTCCCACTAGTCTTGAGGGGAGTGGTGTGTGTGGTGCATGGGATGTGTAGTAAGAAATAATAAATGAATAGTGTGTGTGCAAGTGTAATACTATAAGTGAAATATAGGGGGCAGTAATGAGAAGTGCCTCAATAGAAATAAATGGATAATGGGGTGCAAGTGTGTGAAACGTGGAGGGATAGTGTGTACGTCATGAGGCACAACGTGTATAGCCAGGTAGAAGCCTATTTGTGACGCCTTGATAGTTCATAGAGCGAGCTACCCTGCTTGCTATGCCAAACAACAACACACCATGCTCTCCCAGCATCAAAGACCCAGCCGTGTCCAAGAGAAGCGAATATACGTAGTAATGAAAAATACCTGGGGTATTAGTGATCATTTTGGCCAAAAGGACGCAAGCTCGCAGTCCACGACAAGGATCCCCAGACTTGCGAGTCCCTAACTGGAACTGAATGTTCCTGATGCACAGAAAAAACAGATAAAAACAAGGGGACATATACAAAAATCACCGAAAAAGGCCATACTTACAAATGGACAGAGCCAGGTCAGAAACGCTGATGAAGGAGTGTGAGCAGGTGCTTTAAATAATAATAGCCACTCCCACTAGTCTTGAGGGGAGTGGTGTGTGTGGTGCATGGGATGTGTAGTAAGAAATAATAAATGAAAAGTGTGTGTGCAAGTGTAATACTATAAGTGAAATATAGGGGGCAGTAATGAGAAGTGCCTCAATAGAAATAAATGGATAATGGAGTGCAAGTGTGTGAAACGTGGAGGGATAGTGTGTGCTTTCAAGGATGATCAGGAAAACGAAAAGTTACTCACCAAAATTTTTATTTCCTGGAGTCCGTAGGCAGCACAAGCTTCCTCCCCCTGGCAGGACTTATGACTATTGCTTCGTAAAAATATGCTGGGGCCCGGTTTCCAGTACATACTTATAGGGGAAGTCCCTAATTTTTAATTAGTAAATGCTTATTGCTAATTAACCTGTCTCTGCTTGATTGTACCTAGGGGACTAAAGCCCATATGTGTTGTGCTGCGTACGGACTCCAGGAAATAAAAATTTTGCTGAGTACATTTTCCTTTTCTCCTCTCCTCCTCTTACAATATAGTGTCTGGACATAAGATAACTGGTTGCAGAAATAGACAAAGAATGTTAAACCCGCCACTTGACTAAGCCCCACCGACTCAACTGACTGCCAACCAAAAGGGGGATTAGCAGGAAATGAACATGCAAAAAGTCCTGCAGACTGACATCTCCTGTTTAAATTTTTCATAACTTTCTAGTTTTAGTGTTTCTTTAAACTCCTTATGACATGCAAAATTATTGAATTGCTGTCAAAGATTTAAATAGGCACTGTCGTTTCAACAAACTTTGCTCATTCTGGTACAGGTTGATCTTAGTGTCATCTGTCCAAAGAATGCTGTTCCAGAAGTGGGCTGGCTTCTTTAGATGTTGTTTGGCAAAGTCTAATCTGGCCTTTCTATTTTTTAGGTTAATTAATGGTTTGCACCTTGTGGTGAACCCCCTGTATTTGCTCTCATGAAGTCTTCTCTTTATGGTAGACTTAGATACTGATTCACCTACTTCCAGGAGAGTGTTCTTCACTTGGGTAGATGTTGCGAAGGGGTTGCAAATTCACCATGGAAAGGATTCTGTGATCATCCATCACTGTTGTCTTCTGTGGACGTTCAGACCTTTTGGAGTTCAGAAGATCACCAGTGCACTCTTTTTTTCAATGATGTACCAAACTGTTGATTTAGCCACTCCTAAAATTTGTGCTCTCTCTTTCTTCATTTTTTTTCAGCCTAACAATTGTCTGTTTCACTTGCATTGAGAGCTCCTTTGACCTCATGTTGTGCATTCATAGCAACAGCTTCCAAATGCAGATGGCACACCTGGAATCAACTCCAGACCTTTTACCTTCTTAATTGATGATGTATTAACGAGGGAATAGCCCAATGCAGCCCATTAAATAGCTTTTGAGATAATTGTCCAACTACCTTTGGTCCATTGAAAAAGAGTCATATTAAATAGAGCTGTATTTCCTAAAACCTTCCTCAAATTAGGATGTGAATACCCTCAAATTAAAGCTGAGAGTCTGCCCTTTAAGCCAATACTGATTATATAACTGTATATTCAATATGTTTTGGTAAACAGCTAAAATGCCAAAACTTGTGTCACTGTCCAAATAATTCTGGACCTAACTGTATATAAACTAGTCCTTCTCAATGAATTAGAATATCATCAAAAAGTTAATTTATTTCAGTAATTCAATTAAAAAAGTGAAACACCTATATTATATATAACTAAATAACAGCATGCAATGTCAATCAGCTGCTTCAAAGGCCAGCAAGATATTGTCGTGTATTAAAAGAGGCATGGACTCGCGGGACAGGGATATAATATTACCACTTTACAAAGCATTAGTGAGGACTCATCTAGAATATGCAGTCCAGTTCTGGGCTCCAGTTCATAGAAAGGATGCCCTGGAGTTGGAAAAAATACAAAGAAGAGCGACGAAGCTAATAAGGGGCATGGAGAATCTAAGTTATGAGGAAAGATTAAAAGAACT
This sequence comes from Rhinoderma darwinii, assembly GCF_050947455.1. Taxonomy (NCBI): domain Eukaryota; kingdom Metazoa; phylum Chordata; class Amphibia; order Anura; family Rhinodermatidae; genus Rhinoderma; species Rhinoderma darwinii. The sequence continues at coordinate 280,308,245 of NC_134690.1, read as the reverse complement.
AAACCTATTTAGTCTTGAAAAAAGACGACTAAGGGGGACATGATTAACTTATATAAATATATGAATGGCACACACAAAAAATATGGTGAAATCCTGTTCCATGTAAAACCCCCTCAAAAAACAAGGGGGCACTCCCTCCGTCTGGAAAAAGAAAGGTTCAACCTGCAGAGGCGACAAGCCTTCTTTACTGTGAGAAAGGTGAATTTATGGAATAGACTACCGCAGGAGCTGGTCACAGCAGGGACAGTAGATGGCTTTAAAAAAAGGCTTAGATAATTTCCTAGAAGAAAAAAATATAAGCTCCTCTGTGTAGAAATTTTTTACTTCCCCTTTCCCATCCCTTGGTTGAACTTCATGGACATGTGTCTTTTTTCAACCGTACAAACTATGTAACTATGTAACTATATAGATTCATTACAAACAGCATTGTTTCTATTTTAATGTTGATGATTATGGCTAACAGTTGATGAAAACCCCAAATTTTGTGTCTCAGAAAATGAGAATATTATATAAGCCCAATTTCAAAAATGATTTTTAATACCGAAATGTTGACCTACCGAAAAGTATTGACAGTATATGCACTCAATACTTGGTCGCTGCTCCTTTTGTTGCATAGGTGCCAGGCAAGTAGTCCCGATCCAAGGACAGAGCGATATACAAGAGTAAAAATCTTGCAGTACTCCAAGTGTGAAAAAAATTGTGGTTTTGCTATCGGTGTTGCTATCAGTGTGTGAAGAGTGGGAGAAGAGGGTTGCATTGACAATCCAACACAATGGGCAGCACTTTGAACACATTTTATAAGTGGTCAGAAACTTGTAAATAACTCATGAAAGAATAAAGTAACGTTAAAACCAAGCACACCATTGTTTTTCTTGTGAAATTCTCTATAAGTTTGATTTGTCACATGACCCTCTTCCCATTGAAAAAACTAAAGTTGGATACAAAATGTCCGACTTCAAAATGGCCGCCATGGTCAACACCCAGCTTGAAAAGTTTCCCCCCTCCCATATACTAATGTGCCACAAACAGGAAGTTAATATCACCAACCATTCCCATTTTATTTAGGTGTATCCATATAAATGGCCCACCCTGTACTATACTATTCCATCCTTCAAAAAAAAGGTAAACCCTATTCACATGAGCTGTATTGTAATTTGTAGTGAATTTTCAGTGCGCAATCCGCAGCGAAAATAGGAAAGCTTTAGCCATTTAAAAGCAAATTGTTCTTCTATTACTCTTCCAACCTACATGTATTTGGTCTTGTTTTTCTCAGAACATGTTGGGCTTCCATATTGTGTAAAAAAAATTGTGATATATTTTACTTTTTAAAAAATGTAAAAGGAAAAAAGGGAAATAAATGTAAAAAAAATATGTAATATGTCGTTTTAGGTGATCTTTTTTTTTACATCCGGTGTATGCCACTGGGTAAACACACCTGAATTCATATTTGGCAACTTCTGCCGACTTCAGCTATACTAAACGTGTGCGCATTTCTTACATGCTTGGCGCAAGGCGGAGCTTACAATGAAGGGTGCGCAAACTGGCTTTTGGAGAGAAAATTTTCCAAAGCTGATTGAATAGCAATCTTCGTGCATGCGACCTGTGTCACAGCCAAAGTAGCTGTATAGCCCCAGCCTACAACTGTACAACACATCTATACATATGATATGAAAGATATCTATCTCATATCTATCTATCTATCTATCTATCTATCTATCTATCTATCTATCTATCTATCTATCTATCTATCTATCTATCTATCTATGTATCAATCATCTATCTCATATATATTGATATATAGTATAGTTCTATGGAAAAAAGGAAAAAGAAAAATGATCCAGGAATATAAATAGGCACTCTTGGGTTAAGTAAAATTAAATATAATATTTTATTTTATAATCCAGATAATACCGGCAAAATAAATTTTTACAACAACAAAAGTATATATTTAATAAAAAGAACCTCCTGGCCAGGAAAAGAGACATACAATGGCACCCTTAATACATTAGAGATATTACCATATGATTATACAACGTACTATGTATGTACAGAACGGTTTTGAAAAGATAGAAAATTCCAAATGAAAAACCGCTGGGTAGTGTTCACACTTGCGGTTTTCAACCATATCTGTTATTTAAATCGCAAAATAGCCAGAGTTCCTATCAGGAGTAACTGGTAATGATGTTTTTTGAAAATAATCTTTTTATACGCATATAACTCCAAAGATAGGAAGGTAGCCCCATGTATTAAGGGGATGTGGTTTACAGCGTGTTTTTTCTCTCTTAAGTGGATCCTTAGTTCTAAGGAAGTCCTTTCACAGCCCCTTGGGGTCAAATGTGTAGCCCTCGTGATCTTGAGCTTTAATGCAAGGCACTCTTATAATTTGTATAGGGTTTTTACCTTAAAAATCCAGCGAGTGCCGAGAAGCCAGTTGTAGAGGTAGTCAGCCCAAAGATGGAGAATGGTAGATCTCCAAAGAAGCAAGGTTCGTCTGTATGGCCACACATTTAATTCAAAGCCTCCAAATCTCTACCATCACATCAAATGACGATCTCCTCCCTTGATCCATGCGGATATTTCGCCACTGCACTCAGAGAGACACGGACCTGAGAGGACAGGATCACATGCCAGCATCAAGGTGGATTAGGCACACTTCGAGAGACACAGACCCAACAGGGCAGGATCGCACGCTAGCAACCAGGTGAGTTGAAATTCCAGAGTAGGTTTCCTTCCATGTGGTATCTCATGGACAGGGATTCTCAGGGCAAGGCTTGGACGTCACTACCGGCCCTGTTAATTAGAACAGCTGACGCGTTTCATCCCTGAACGGGATTTCTTCAGAGCAGTTTGACAGGTGCTGCCAAACACAGTGTATTTATAGTGTCCCAAATTCATTCATTGGTTCTGTGGTCATAGGCATAATGTTTCATGGGGATAATTAGAAGAGACGTTATGGATAGTGCATATCGATCTTTCGTAAGACAAAACAATCAATTTTGAGATAGCAAGTACAAATATTTTTACAATCAAACAGGCAATTCATATATCCACTAAGTCGTGTTAAAAGGATATATTCGGTATTTTTATGGAGAAGGCAATCAGTGGTGCATCTCCATATGGTCATAACAGAAATAATAATTAGATCTGAGTCTTCCACCAGAGTATAATAACTACTTGGGTCTAATAATCAAAATTAATTTATCCATGAATATAATCCGCTACTAATATCTAGATTCTATAGTTGGATTATAAAAAAATGTTTCCCCAACATAGAGTCCTTTGCTACACCATTTACACTATTGAGCTATATCATACGCTATTTTAGATTAGTAAAATTAATTAGTACTTTGAAGCTAAATAGATAATCTGTTTAATTTTATAACTATCTATACATACATACATATGGAGTTCATAAGATACTTCAGGGGAAGCAGGGAGAGAGGACCACCACCTTTTAAGGTATTAGGACCTGGGTCCCCACTATCCCCAAAAGAAATAAACTATCAAAAATCAAAAAAATAATTTTATCACTAAGTCTCATAATCATATGTATGTATATTACTGCACATAGGGGGGCCACCATAAAACTCCAAATGGGGGCAGGGAGGGGAATCAAATGTCCAAAAGGGGCAATGGGTCCCTAATTTCCACCACCCACAAAGAGCTAAGGGCAACTCATACTCCTGCGAAAGAAAATTGCAAGAGATGGATAATATGTTCATTTATTTTATTTATTTATCCAATTGATTCAATATTTCATACCCAGAAGAACATTACTCATGCTCATTCTGCAAGAAGTAAATTGCTGATATATAGCAAATGGGATATCCATATCAGAGGCATATTATTAGAGTTAATATCAAATTCCAAGGAAAGAATATATCCAATCCATACACTAGCCATTTTTGATCCAAGGATTTATTTGTCTAGTGCTGGATAACTCAGAAAGTACAGGAAATTGAGAAATGTAACACTGGACAACAAAAAGGTCTCATGTACGTTTTATCACGGAGGAAAAGGAACAGGCGGAGACCAATACGAACGCAGAAGATGTGATCATCCTAATGGGAATCCATTGGCTCCCATCTGTTTAAATCTCAGAGGAACATGTTACATTTTATTTCATTATTTAGTCCCCTAGGGTTCAAGGTTCCTAATGTATAAATCCACATGGTTTCTTTTTGAAGGAGTGTTCGGTTAAGATCACCCCCCCTTCTATCTTGAAATAGCTGATAAATCCCCATAAATTTTAAGCCAGTTGGTGATTGGGCATGATATGTTTTAAAATGTGCAGCTAGAGGATTTGTTATTTCACCTTTGGTAATGTCCCGAATGTGTTCGCTGATGCGAATATGTAATTCTCGCTTCGTTTTGCCAATATATTGTTTCCCGCATGGGCAGATAATGGAATAGACGACCATGGTCGAACGGCAATTAATAAAGTTATAAACTTTAAATTCCCTTTTGTGTTCACTGTCAAGAAAAGTGTCGGATTTTAAAGCGGTCGCGAATTTTCTGGAGAGGAGAGGAAGGGACTGGGCTCACCAAAATGAATTTATTATTGAAATGTTGGAATTCGTCTTGAATTATAATTGTTTCTCTTTTGATGGCAAATTCTATCGGCAGACCCGTAATGTTCTTCTGGGTATGAAATATTGAATCAATTGGATAAATAAATAAAATAAATGAACATATTATCCATCTCTTGCAATTTTCTTTCGCAGGAGTATGAGTTGCCCTTAGCTCTTTGTGGGTGGTGGAAATTAGGGACCCATTGCCCCTTTTGGACATTTGATTCCCCTCCCTGCCCCCATTTGGAGTTTTATGGTGGCCCCCCTATGTGCAGTAATATACATACATATGATTATGAGACTTAGTGATAAAATTATTTTTTTGATTTTTGATAGTTTATTTCTTTTGGGGATAGTGGGGACCCAGGTCCTAATACCTTAAAAGGTGGTGGTCCTCTCTCCCTGCTTCCCCTGAAGTATCTTATGAACTCCATATGTATGTATGTATAGATAGTTATAAAATTAAACAGATTATCTATTTAGCTTCAAAGTACTAATTAATTTTACTAATCTAAAATAGCGTATGATATAGCTCAATAGTGTAAATGGTGTAGCAAAGGACTCTATGTTGGGGAAACATTTTTTTATAATCCAACTATAGAATCTAGATATTAGTAGCGGATTATATTCATGGATAAATTAATTTTGATTATTAGACCCAAGTAGTTATTATACTCTGGTGGAAGACTCAGATCTAATTATTATTTCTGTTATGACCATATGGAGATGCACCACTGATTGCCTTCTCCATAAAAATACCGAATATATCCTTTTAACACGACTTAGTGGATATATGAATTGCCTGTTTGATTGTAAAAATATTTGTACTTGCTATCAAAATTGATTGTTTTGTCTTACGAAAGATCGATATGCACTATCCATAACGTCTCTTCTAATTATCCCCATGAAACATTATGCCTATGACCACAGAACCAATGAATGAATTTGGGACACTATAAATACACTGTGTTTGGCAGCACCTGTCAAACTGCTCTGAAGAAATCCCGTTCAGGGATGAAACGCGTCAGCTGTTCTAATTAACAGGGCCGGTAGTGACGTCCAAGCCTTGCCCTGAGAATCCCTGTCCATGAGATACCACATGGAAGGAAACCTACTCTGGAATTTCAACTCACCTGGTTGCTAGCGTGCGATCCTGCCCTGTTGGGTCTGTGTCTCTCGAAGTGTGCCTAATCCACCTTGATGCCGGCATGTGATCCTGTCCTCTCAGGTCCGTGTCTCTCTGAGTGCAGTGGCGAAATATCCGCATGGATCAAGGGAGGAGATCGTCATTTGATGTGATGGTAGAGATTTGGAGGCTTTGAATTAAATGTGTGGCCATACAGACGAACCTTGCTTCTTTGGAGATCTACCATTCTCCATCTTTGGGCTGACTACCTCTACAACTGGCTTCTCGGCACTCGCTGGATTTTTAAGGTAAAAACCCTATACAAATTATAAGAGTGCCTTGCATTAAAGCTCAAGATCACGAGGGCTACACATTTGACCCCAAGGGGCTGTGAAAGGACTTCCTTAGAACTAAGGATCCACTTAAGAGAGAAAAAACACGCTGTAAACCACATCCCCTTAATACATGGGAGTTATATGCGTATAAAAAGATTCTTTTCAAAAAACATCATTACCAGTTACTCCTGATAGGAACTCTGGCTATTTTGCGATTTAAATAACAGATATGGTTGAAAACCGCAAGTGTGAACACTACCCAGCGGTTTTTCATTTGGAATTTTCTATCTTTTCAAAACCGTTCTGTACATACATAGTACGTTGTATAATCATATGGTAATATCTCTAATGTATTAAGGGTGCCATTGTATGTCTCTTTTCCTGGCCAGGAGGTTCTTTTTATTAAATATATACTTTTGTTGTTGTAAAAATTTATTTTGCCGGTATTATCTGGATTCTAAAATAAAATATTATATTTAATTTTACTTAACCCAAGAGTGCCTATTTATATTCCTGGATCATTTTTCTTTTTCCTTTTTTCCATAATCTTTATCAGGAATGGCACCGTGCTATATTATATTGCAATTTTGGGTTTGTTAGGTATGGTTTGGTTATAACCACATCTTTTTTCTTTACATAGTATAGTTCTAGGCTGGGGCTACACGACGACATTGGCCGCGACACAGGTCCCATGGCCAAAAATCACTTTGTTCAGTAGCTTGCATCGCAAATAAAATTACTGTGACCATATTCACTGTCATTATTTGCCATGTAGTCTACGGAACATAAGGATCTTTGGAACATTGGAACTATTTTAATTAGGTTAATGCTGGTTCCTACCATCCCTAAGTATATGTAGGCTTAGTCCCAGTTCTGGGTGTATGTGCAGAGAAGGTTCCCACCTCATAGGGGTCGCCTTGTCGTGGCAGGTTGGATCACACAATTTGATCGAAATGTGCGCTAAGAACCTCCCTATTGTAAGTAGATTTAGCAGTAATGCATATTTATTTATATTTAGTGGCTTAGGTGGCATTAGTGTTCGCAGAGCGCTGTCACCACTTTCTTGTGTGAGGTAGATAGATAGATAGATAGATAGATAGATAGATAGATAGATAGATAGATAGATAGATAGATAGATAGATAGATAGATAGATAGATAGATACACTAGTTTGACTAGTTCGAGCAAAAACTCATGAGAAAGCAGCTATATGCTGCAAAACAATGGGTTTCTAAGATTTTAAATATATTTTATTAAAAAAAAGTTTTACAATAATTTTTGTTTTCGTACATGTGGCCTTGAAATCTAGAAAACTTTTCTCATTCAGTTATTTAAATCATCTTTGCTTTTTTTCCCCAGGATGCATGGAGCTTTATTGTTCTATATTGTTACTTTTTATTTTTTTTATACTGCCCTGCACATAAGTTTGCATAAAAGTTTCATACTGACATGTTGTCAGATGTTCACTAGGGCTATTTGGAAAAGTGATGTTTATCATCTGGCCACTTGTGTGCGAGCTGTGTGGCAGTCTCTGTTGCTGTGGTGCTGTGCTTGTGAGGGGTAGTGGCCCAAAGCCAAAGGGGCTTAGTCTGGCTGCAGGGCTGCTGCTGGGCTTCTGGGTTACTCCCCCTGCATGTGCTGTTTGCTGCAGCAGTGGTCGTGTTTTTTTGTTTGCATATAGAACTTTTATGGTTAGCCAATAAAGGTATCATACCTATTATACTTTTGTCTTTTTTGACACAAAAGTATTTAACATTTCATTTTGGTTTTTTTTTAGAACTATTAAAATAAGGACCGACTAGTGGATACAATTACGTGAACTAAAAAACCGCCATGCTGCCAAAGTGCCAAAAAGGGGTAAAAAAGCAATTCCTGGTGGTAGTCACATGGTGCCTCTTTGCTAGTACTCTAAAGAGGATCTTGTGATGTGTTATGACTTTTGCCTCTGAGTAGGCATGCCACATGGAACTTTTAGGAACTGCTTACTGGATGCGAGGGATCATGTGATACACCATGTGATATCACAGAACAAGCAAGTTCTATATTTTCAGCCCACTGATTTGGCACTTTGGGGCTATTTAGTCAGTACAATTGGACCCAGTATTATAACTCTAGTAGGACATCACACTCAGGGCAGATTTTATAGAAAATGGGATCCTGGGCAACAACTAAATTACAGCACTTTTGCTCACCGTTTTCAGACAGTTGTTCTCATAATTAAACAAACAAAAACAAAAACAAAAAAAATAAATATATATATATATATATATATATATATATATATATATATATGTATAAAAACACATCCATATGTACATATACATTTAGAATCTAAGGCATATGTGGCTACAACAGCTACAACAGAGGCCTCATTATTTATGAAAATATTTTGGTATAAACCAGATATTCCAACCCCTCAAATAGTTTTTAATGGAATAGCTTTACTAATTCTATCCTAGAAAATGCATATATTATAAATGAACCTACGTACTGTAGGGTTGTTGATGTTGTTGTTTTATCGTTTGCATCAGAATATATCCATTGTCTGTGATGCAGAGATAAAGTAATAAAGTATAAGGATATTGGAAAAGTCATTTTTAATCCTTATTATCTTAGTAAGTGAATATCACATACAGTAGGTTTTAATAAGACAAGACAAAGATGCCTTGCATACCAGATGTTTGAAATAAAGAACATTTTGCAGAATTTGACTAAGGATACCTCTATATCTACTGGGGTTTCTTGAAGGAGCTGAAGTGCTAATGCTTTGTATAGAGACAAATTAATTTCTTCTCCAGCAATAACTTGGATGTTAATCAAATACTCTACAAACACCACTGCTAGTATTGCATGCAAATTCAGCAAATGGGAATTCTCTCATAGCTTCTCAGGTCTCTCTGTTCAGGTAGCATGTATCTATATTCTCATGGGTAATGCTCTTAAAGGTCAATTGGATGCCAATTAATTAAAAGCTTGGTCCCTGAGCTCTAATCCTATCTCTTAGCTGTACTAATACAGTGAAGTGTGTCAACTCAGGAAATAGAATGCTTTGTACATGATTTAAAGAGACTCTGTCACCAGATTATAAGTGCCCTATCTCCTACATAATCTGATCAGCGCTGTGATGTAGATAACAGTAGTGGTTTTTGTTTTGAAAAACGATCATTTTTGAGCAAGTTATGAGCAATTTTAGATTTATGCTAATTCGTTTCATAATGACCAACTGGGCGTGTTTTTACTTTTTACCAACTGGACGTTGTACAGAGAAGTGTATGACGCTCACCAATCAGTGACCAATCAGTGACCAATCAGCGTCATACACTTCTCATTATTCCGGCCCATTGTTACAGTGTGATTGTACAGTGAAAGAAGCTGGGCTGGAACAATGAGAAGTGTATGAGGCTGATTGGTCACTGATTGGTCAGCGTCATACACTCCTCTGTACAACGCCCAGTTTGTAAAAAATAAAAACACGCCCAGTTGGTCATTAAAGGAACAGTGTCATCACAATTTTTTTTTTAATATGTTAAAGATGTTAGTGCTTTATTAAAAACGTTTATATTTAATTTGTGTGTTTGTGTTTTACTTTTTCTTATTTTTACACTTTTTCTTCCCTATGGGGGCTGCCATTTTTTTTTCCATTTCTGTATGTGTCGATTAACGACACATACAGACATGGAATACGGCAGCCACAGTCCCATAGGGACTGCGAACGGGGCCCGTTCCATCCACTAACATGTACGCCGTCTGTGTGGGAACTGCGCATGCGCCGCTCCCACACAGTCCAATTTGAAATGCGCGCCGTCCGGCGCCATTTTCCTGTGGACCGGAAGTCGCGGCCGGACAATAAGATTACTACTTCCAGTCGCGGCTTCCGGACTTGTGCACTTGGACCAGCGGCAGCAGACGGAGCGGACGGGCCGGAGGGAGCCGCGGCGGCAGGAGCAGGTAAGAGATTTCTATGTATGTTCGTGTTTGTGTACGTTTACTACTGTATGTAAACCTACTACACTGTGTGTTAGCTCAAAAAATGGCGACACACAGTGTAGGAGGTTAGACCGTTCAAACCCCTCGTTTATCCCGGCACTAGCCAGGATAAAGGAGGGGGGGATGCTGAGAGCTCACTAGAGCTAGGGCTTTTTACCCAATTTTGCAATACTGCAATTTTGGGAATAGCTCCATCTAGTGACCAGCAATGGGAAATATTATAAATTAGAATTAATTTATAATATTTCCTGACTCGTGAAAAAAAATAAAAAAATTTTAACAATGTTTCATCACCTACACACTAAATGTTTAATTAAAAAAAAACAAACATGTTTTTCTGGCAACACATTCCCTTTAAGAAACTAATTAGCATAAATCTACAATTGCTCATAACTTGCTCAAAAATGATTGTTTTTTTTAAATAAAAACCACCGTTGTTATCTACATTACAGCGCCGATCAGATTATGTAGGTGATAGGGCATTTATAATCTGGTGACAGAGCCTCTTTAAGCATATCCCATTTCCTTAACTTTTTATGACTTGCCCCCTGTAGCATCATCTGAAAAAATATGTGAGTTACTGCAGGTTGGCTGAACGCGCTGCTGTATCTATAGAGGGTAAAGATGTAGAGTTCACAACCAGGCCCCTATGTCTGGAGAACCTATAGACTACATATGAGAACAACATCATTGGTATTGAGGAACAATGATTATGCTAATTTCACAGTGATGTAATGATGTGAAACAAGGTCGGACAGAGATACTTTGGGTTCCCCAAAATAAATCATTTTGAGGGTTCATGCCAGTTGTACACAACATGTTCACTTTTACTTTCAAAATATTTTATGTTAAACTCTGTTGTTATAATTGCACACACAGGACATATCATCAGTAAGTTCTAATAGGTGATTTGTTAATCAAACTGTAAAAAATAGACCCTAGTGGGAAGTATATTCTGCTGGACTTTGGGGCCTATTATTGTATCAGAGCCTGGGCCCATTGGAGGATCCTCTGACACTCTAGTGCGCCAGTTCAACACTGGCTGAAACAATATCACTTTGAATATCATTTGGGTGTCATCTATCCACTACAACCTTTGGAATGCATCAAGAGATTAGGATTCTTTTTTTTTATTATTCTTTTTTCTATTGCAAGTCAATTGTGAAAAACAAATATAAAAAAACATGTATATCAAGCATATTACATCTCTTTTCTCTTCCACTTCCCTAATAAAGGGTTGGATTGAATTGCAGGTCCAAAAACCATGAAAGATTTCAACTTGCCGCATTTCGGGCATTGAATCTTGTAGTCAGCTAAATATTTTTCTAACGGTATACTGAAATCATAATAAAGCCTGATTGTTATGAAAAAATAATAATTTTTCGTCATTTTTCCCACGATCATTATCTTTTTACCAATCCTATTTCCTTTATGCATTCTTTGCATGGTCACCTGCACAGGCAAGCTAATTCCTATTTCCCTGCACCGCACAGTATGCTCCTTTGACCTGCTTGTTCTTTTTAAAATTAGCATAGATCTTTTCCAGTGAGACCGAAGTCCTAGAGATAATAAAGGCTCATTTAGACAAGCATTTTCCTCGTCCGTGTGCTGTCCGTTGAAATAACGGACAGCACACAGACCCATGCGTTTCAATGAGGATATTCTGACATGCGTGAGTTCTCGCAGCGAAAGTCTGTTGGGTGAAACTGACTGCATGTCCTATATTCCTGCATTTTTTTCCATTGAAGTGTATGGGTCCGTGAAAAACACGGACAGCACACGGACGACATCCGTGTGCTGTCTGTGTTTCACGCATCAGTTGCTAAGAATTGCAGAGAAATAAAAAAGAAAGAAAGGATGTGAAAAACGGATGCCATATGCAAATCACACTGATGCCATACACACCGCACACTGATAGCACACGGACATGAAATTCACGAGATACATTCCATTTTTTTTTGCACGCAAAATGGAAATGCTCATATGAATCTAGCCTAAGAGATTCAAACAGAGGGATAAATCGAAATCTATTCATCCTCCTTTTCTTTGTTTCACCATAGAACTCACTCATTTGTTGTGAAAGTGAGTAAAATGTGTTTAAGTGATTCCATTTTGTGTAAACTCCATCTTGTATATCTTGTATCCTAAAGAATCCATTTTGTGATAAAGAGGTCATCTGTTGCTTTAAAGGAACAGTGTCACCACAAATTTTTTTTTAATATGTTAAAGATGTTAGTGCTTTATTAAAAACGTTTGGATTAATTTGTGTGTTTGTGTGTTACTTTTTTTTATTTTTACACTTTTTCTTCCCTATGGGGGCTGCCATTTTTTTTTCCATTTCTGTATGTGTCGATTAACGACACAGACAGACATGGAATACGGCAGCTCCAGTCCCATAGGGACTGCGAACGGGGCCTGTTCCATCCACTATCATGTACGCTGCTGTGTGGGAACGGCGCACGCGCCGCTCCCACACAGTTCAATTTGAAATGCGCGCCGTCCGGCGCCATTTTCCTGTGGACCGGAAGTCGCGGCCGGACAGTAATATTACTACTTCCGGTCGCGGCTTCCGGACTTGTGCACATGGAGCAGCGGCAGCAGACGGAGCGGATGGACCGGAGGGAGCGGCGGCGACTGGAGCAGGTAAGGGATTTCTATGTACACTACCGTTCAAAAGTTTGGGGTCACCCAGACAATTTTGTGTTTTCCATGAAAACTCACACTTATATTTATCAAATGAGTTGCAAAATGACTAGAAAATATAGTCAAGACATTGACAAGGTTAGAAATAATGATTTTTATTTGAAATAATAATTTTCTCCTTCAAACTTTGCTTTCGTCAAAGAATGCTCCATTTGCAGCAATTACAGCATTGCAGACCTTTGGCATTCTAGCTGTTAATTTGCTGAGGTAATCGGGAGAAATTTCACCCCATGCTTCCAGAAGCCCCTCCCACAAGTTGGATTGGCTTGATGGGCACTTCTTGCGTACCATACGGTCAAGCTGCTCCCACAACAGCTCTATGGGGTTGAGATCTGGTGACTGCGCTGGCCACTCCATTACAGATAGAATACCAGCTGCCTGCTTCTTCCCTAAATAGTTCTTGCATAATTTGGAGGTGTGCTTTGGGTCATTGTCCTGTTGTAGGATGAAATTGGCTCCAATCAAGCGCTGTCCACAGGGTATGGCATGGCGTTGCAAAATGGAGTGATAGCCTTCCTTATTCAAAATCCCTTTTACAAATCTCCCACTTTACCAGCACCAAAGCAACCCCAGACCATCACATTACCTCCACCATACTTGACAGATGGCGTCAGGCACTCTTCCAGCATCTTTTCAGTTGTTCTGCATCTCACAGATGTTCTTCTGTGTGATCCAAACACCTCAAACTTTGATTCATCTGTCCATAACACTTTTTTCCAATCTTCCTCTGTCCAATGTCTGTGTGCTTTTGCCCATATTAATCTTTTCCTTTTATTAGCCAGTCTCAGATATGGCCTTTTTCTTTGCCACTCTGCCCTAAAGGCCAGCATCCCGGAGTCGCCTCTTCACTGTAGACGTTAACACTGGCGTTTTGCGGGTACTATATAATGAAGCTGCCAGTTGAAGACCTGTGAGGCGTCTATTTCTCAAACTAGAGACTCTAATGCACTTGTCTTGTTGCTTAGTTGTGCATCGGGGCCTCCCACTTCTCTTTCTACTCTGGTTAGAGCCTGTTTGTGCTGTCCTCTGAAGGGAGTAGTACACACCGTTGTAGGAAATCTTCGGTTTCTTCGCAATTTCTCGCATGGAATAACCTTCATTTCTAAGAACAAGAATAGACAGTCGAGTTTCACATGAAAGCTCTCTTTTTCTAGCCATTTGGAGCCACAAATGTAATGCTCCAGATTCTCAACTAGCTCAAAGGAAGGTCAGTTTTATAGCTCCTCTAAACAGCAAAACTGTTTACAGCGGTGCTAACATAATTGCACAAGGGTTTTCAAGTGTTTTCTAATCATCCATTAGCCTTCTAACACAGTTAGCAAACACAATGTACCATTAGCACACTGGAGTGATGGTTGCTGGAAATGGGCCTCTAAACACCTATGTAGATATTGCATTAAAAACCAGATGTTTGCAGCTAGAATAGTCATTTACCACATTAACAATGTATAGAGTGTATTTCTGATTAATTTAAAGTTATCTTCATTGAAAAAAACTGTGCTTTTCTTTCAAAAATAAGGAAATTTCTAAGTGACCCTAAACTTTTGAACGGTAGTGTATGTTTGTGTTTCAGTGTGTGTTTACTACTGTATGTAAACCTACTACACTGTGTGTTAGCTCAAAAAATGGCGACACACAGTGTAGGAGGTTAGACCGTTCAAACCCCTCGTTTCTCCCGGCACTAGCCAGGATAAAGGAGGGGGGGATTCTGAGAGCTCACTAGAGCGAGGGATTTTTACCCAATTTTGCAGCATAAAGCAATGTGGTTGCTTTACCACATGCAATGCTGCAATTTTGGGAATGGCTCCATCTAGTGACCAGCAATGGAAAATATTATAAATTAGAATCCAATTGAATCCAATTTATAATATTTTCTGACTCGTGAAAAAAAAAAAAATAATTAGAACAATGTTTAATCACCTACACACTAATTGTTTAACTAAAAAAAAAAAAACATGTTTTGCTGGCAACACATTCCCTTTAAGACAGTATATTCACGCTGGGATCATCTGATTCTCAGCTATGTGTCTCTCTGTTTCTTATCTGGGTCTGTTACAAGAAATGTGTACTGACCTTGGGGGTTGCAATTCTATACGAAAGGTCTTTTATGAAAAAGAACGGGTCATAAGATAGGATTGTATTCTAGCCTGAGAAATGGTTTTGTTCAAATTGCAGGAGTTGGTTATCAGTTGGGATGATGTAAAGTTTCATGAGAATTATAGTTTTACATTTAAAAAGACTTTCATGCCGGTAATTGGTTCAGGACGAACATCTCTTCATTGTATGTTATTGGCTGAACCAGAGTCAACATTACATTGTAAACGATTGGCTGAAATCAAGCCTACACCCTTTTTGAAAGATCAATAAAGTCAGAGAAGGATATTTGAGTATACAAGCATGGTCTCTATGTCTTCCTTATCTCCAATATATCGATATAACCTATTATTTACATCTTTATAAGTTTACTGGGCTGGTATCGGTTGACCTACTTATCTAAAATTTCAGTCTAATATATTTTGGCCATGATTGCGTCAACAGTATTTGCTGCTGAAACCCAGGAGATTAGTCATCTGATACCTGTCCTGTCACTGAGAGGTCGGGCATTGCATTAGTGAAATGAAACCGGCCGGTAATTAAGAAGCTTATTCCTACACAAACCTTTTCACTCATGTATTGCTTAAAGGAACAGTGTCATCACAAATTTATTTTTCATATGTTAAAGATGTTAGTGCTTTATTAAAAACGTTTATATTTATTTGTGTGTTTGTGTTTTACTTTTTCTTATTTTTACACTTTTTCTTCCCTATGGGGGCTGCCATTTTTTGTTCCATTTCTGTATGTGTCGATTAACGACACATACAGACATGGAATACGGCAGCCACAGTCCCATAGGGACTGCGAACGGCTCCCGTCCCATCCACTTCTGTGCACGCCGTCTGTGTGGGAACTGCACATGCGCCGCTCCCACACAGTCCAATTTGAAATTCTCCTGTCGACCGGAAGTCGCGGCCGGTCGCGGCTTCCGGACTTGTGCACTTGGACCAGCGGCAGCAGACGGAGCGGACGGGCCGGAGGGAGCCGCGGCGGCAGGAGCAGGTAAGAGATTTCAATGTATGTTCGTGTTTGTGTACGTTTACTACTGTATGTTAACCTTCTACACTGTGTGTTAGCTCAAAAAATGGCGACACACAGTGTAGGAGTTAGACCGTTCAAACCCCTCGTTTATCCCGGCACTAGCCAGGATAAAGGAGGGG
This sequence comes from Rhinoderma darwinii, assembly GCF_050947455.1. Taxonomy (NCBI): domain Eukaryota; kingdom Metazoa; phylum Chordata; class Amphibia; order Anura; family Rhinodermatidae; genus Rhinoderma; species Rhinoderma darwinii. The sequence continues at coordinate 280,292,270 of NC_134690.1, read as the reverse complement.
GGGATGCTGAGAGCTCACTAGAGCGAGGGCTTTTTACCCAATTTTGCAATGCTGCAATTTTGGGAATAGCTCCATCTAGTGACCAGCAATGGGAAATATTATAAATTAGAATCTAATTTATAATATTTCCTGACTCGTGAAAAAAATAAAAAAAATTTGAGCAATGTTTAATCACCTACACACTAAATGTTTAATTTAAAAAAAAAAAACATGTTTTTCTGGCAACACATTCCCTTTAAACTTTGGAATTAGCTGTCATGACGTCACAATCTCCCGAACGCAGAAAAACTTATCCAGAGGTATGAGGTATGTTGAAAACTTCTTGTGCGATGAATGATTGCAGATGGGTACGTCTATCTTGAATTAATGTTGAAGATGAGTAAATCTATCTTGAGTTACTGGTATAATTGGCATGAGTGTGTTCATGGTTTGAATGACATGAGAGAATATTGAAGGCAGTGTAACTGTTTTGCTAAAGTTGTTAGAAGTATGAGGGGTGAGAAGTGAGTGTATGACCCCCCGATTGGAATTCACGGATGGTTGAGAGGTGTTTTAGCTTACATGTGAAAGTTTTGAAGCTAAAGGATTGCAGCTTGGACAGTTAAAAAACTTGTGCTTATAAATAAACCTAAATTCATAGGTACGGTAGTGATGCCGTTGAATGTGGTCCAGCTGACTGCGTGTATGGGTGAGGAAGATGAAGGCTGTGTAGAATGAACCTGCAATGAACTGTGCTGTTGGATTTGTGTTGGATTGTTATAGGTCTGTTCTAGTGTTTCATTGATTATTTGGCTGGTGTATAAAATCGTTAAGGATCAGGGGCAAGGTTACCCTGGTGTGTAAAATCGTTAAGGATCAGAGGCATGCTTGTCTCAGAGAGTTAAAGAGGCTCTGTCACCAGATTATAAGTGCCCTATCTCCTACATAATCTGATCGGCGCTGGAATGTAGATAACAGCAGTGGTTTTTATTTTGAAAAACAATCATTTTTGAGCAAGTTATGAGCAATTTTAGCTTTAGTTTCTTAATGCCCAACTGGGCGTGTTTTTACTTTTGACCAAGTGGGTGTTGTAGTAAAGAAGTGTATGAGGCTGACCAATCAGTGACATACACTTCTCATTGTTCCAGCCCAGCATGATCCACAGCACAGTGAGATTGTGCAGTGAAAGAAGCTGGGCTAGAACAATGGGAAGTGTATGTCACTGATTGGTCACTGATTGGTCAGCCTCATACACTTCTTTACAACACCCACTTGGTCAAAAGTAAAAACACACCCAGTTGGGCATTAAGAAACTAAATCTAAAATTGCTCATAACTTGCTCAAAAATGATCGTTTTTCAAAATAAAAACCACTGCTGTTATCTACATTCCAGCGCCGATCAGATTATGTAGGAGATAGGGCACTTATAATCTGGTAACAGAGCCTCTTTAAGCACGGCTAAGCGGTCGATGGTTAGGGATGCCTGACTCGGCGAGATACTACAGATGTTCGTGGGGCAACACAGGTGTCTGTGGGTGCCAGACTGTCTGGAGTGGACAGGCTGCCCATCGGTGGCGGAGAGTCAGGGACAGACCACAACTGTCCAGTATAGACAGACTGTATGTCAGTGGGGCTGAGAGTCGGGGGCAGAGACTATCCAGATAGACAGACTGCGTGTATAGCAGAGAGACGTGGACATCGACAGACTGCGCGTTTGTAGCATAGTCTTGGATAGAAGAGTTGGATATTCAGAAGTGATATCCAGTTGTACCGTCAGAACTTCTGTGGGTAAGTCCTGATCATGGGGAACTCAGAGGGTAGAGTGACAGGGGGAACAGAACCGTGTGGTATACTGAAAAAATAAATAAAAAAATTGTGACAAACAGGGTAAGCAAGACGATATAAAAAACTGTGAGAAACGGTGTGAAATGCAGGTTGTTTGGATGATGAATGGTTTTGTGTAGAGATGAACAAAGGGATAGTTGAATGACTAGGAGGTAACTGGGAAAGCAGAGTATTTGGTTAAAAGTGCCAAAGCAAGTGAATTAATGCGTATAAAGGATTAATTATGATGATGAATTATGTAGATTAGAATGGGGGTGTGATGTAATATGTTTGCAGTGTGGAGTCTGAAAAGCAGACTGGTACAAGCTTATAAATTGAGCAGGTATTGCATGGCTGACGGATTGATGAGACCAGTGACCACAGTATAGCCTTAATTTTAGATCTATATTGCATGCTCTCTCATTCCTAACAGCGGTACTGTGTAAAATGTGTGTATTAAATTTAGGTACAAGGTGTAAATGTTTCTGGTCTTTTGGCGTGCCTTGCGTGTGGGATTAAGTAATGTCACGATCGTTATAGGTATATGGAACCACAAGGCCACTCCGCCATAGTGGAGAGGCAGCTGGCCAAGTCACAGTCTATGCAAGAGTCTATTCAAGTTTGTAGCACAAGGGTACCTGAAATATTCCAGATGGTCACAGCGACTCTGGCATGAATGGTAGCAGGTGCAGCAGGTTGCGCCAGATGTGGCGGATGACAACGCGTGCAGTAAGTTGCGCCAGAAGTAGACGGATGACAACGGGGATAGCCGTACACGACTCCAATCACTAAACAGGCTCAAGAACAATAACACAGCACGGGATACTGGTAGCAGGGCACGGGAAACAACGGGAACAGGATAACACTAAGGCACCGTTTGCAAAGACTAACATGGGATAAACTAACAACGCTCAGGCAAGGATCAGAAGGGCAGGGCCCTTTTTATAATTTAGGGTGATCAGGTAATAATCAATGAATTATTTACATATGCGCGCGTTGCCCTTCATGGCTGGGAACCAGCGCGCGTGTGCCCTCTAGTGATCACTACAGGACGGAGCAGGTGCATGTGTCGACGTCTCTGGGGAGGAAGACGCCAGCAGGACAAGGAGGATCTGCGGGAGGCAGGTAAATGAAGGTCACGGTCTGTGACCGCAGCCGTAACAGTACCGCCCCTTACGCCCCCTTTTCTTGGGTCCAGAGGGAGAGAGGAATTTTTTAATGAGGGTAGGGGCATTGAGGTTCTCCTATGGCTCCCAGGATCTCTCCTCTGGACAAAACTCTCTCCAGTCCACCAAATCGAAAGTTCTTCCTCCTACCGTCTTGCGGTCCAGAATCTCCTTCACGTCGAATACCTCAGGAGAACCACTGGGAGCAACTGCAGACCTAGGAGCTTTACTGTAGTGGTTCAGGACCACAGGTTTAAGGAGGGACACATGGAACGAGTTGGGATTTTTCAGAGTAGGAGGCAACCGAAGTTTATAGGATACTGGGTTGATCCGCTGTAGGACCTCGAAATGACCGAGGAACCTAGAAGCGAACTTGTGAGAAGGCATCTTGAGTCGAATGTTTCTCGAGGACAGCCAGACCTTGACTCCAGGAGAGAATTGAGGGGGAACTTTTCTTCTTTTATCGGCATGCTTTTTCATGCGGTCCACTGTTTGGAGAATCACAGCCTTAGTTTGCTGCCGGATGTAAACAAAATAGTTGAAGAGTTAGCTGCCGGTGCATGAGTCATGGCTGGCATAGGAAGAGGAACTCGAAGATGCTGACTGTGCACAATGTAGAAGGGAGACGAGGCGGTAGACTCACTTGTGTGGTTGTTGTATGAAAATTCCGCCAAAAGCACAATTTTCTACCAATTATTGTGTTGGGCGGAAACAAAGTGGCGAAGATAATTCTCTAAAATGTGGTTGGTCCTCTCCACTTGACCATTGGACTGAGGGTGATAGGCAGAAGAAAAGTCAAGTTTAATGTCCAGCAGGTTGCACAGGGCTCTCCAGAACTTGGATGTAAACTGTACAACCCGGTCCGAGGGGTTGAGGTCAGTGATAATGTCCATAGCTATATGCTGCCAAAGGGCATCAGGAACGGGCAGGGGAAGGAGTAGACTTGTTCGAGGTACAGTTTGTACATGAAGAGACGTAGTCCACAACATCCTTAGGTAGTGTGGGCCACCAATACTGATGGGCTATGAAGTCTTGAGTTTTTCGAACACCAGAGTGCCCCGCCAATTTAGAGCTGCGTCCCCAGCGGAGAATTCTCCTCCTGTCCATAAGGTGGATAAAAGTCTTTAAATGTCTCTAATTTGCAACGGGCTAGCGACAATAATCCTATACGTGTCTATTATATATTGGGGAATCTCTTCAGAGTCTATAATCTCAAATGATCGAGACAGGGCGTCAGCCTTCACATTCTTATCAGCAGGACGGAAGTGAAGCAAGAATTGAAATCTAGCGAAGAACAACGACCACCTGGCTTGGCGAGGATTTAGTTGTTGTGCTGACTGTAAGTACGTAAGGTTTTTGTGATCCGTATAAATGATAATAGGGCGGGCCGAGCCTCCATTCCTCTAATGCCAACTTGACGGCACCAACAGAAGATGCGTCCACTTCCAGAATGAACTGCCGAGAAGCATCAGGGTGATGAAGAACAGATGCTGAGGTGAAAGCGCTCTTGAGCTTAGTAAATGCCGATTCTGTCTCTGGAGGCCAAACCTTGGCGTTTGCCCCCTTCTTGATGAGGGCCGAGATTGGGGCAGACAGAGATGAGAAATTCGGGATAAACTGCCGATAGAAGTTCGCGAATCCCAGAAATCTTTGTATGGGCTGAAGGCCCTGTGGACATGGCAACTCTAAGACGGATCTCACCTTTTCTTGGTCCATCTTGAGGTGACGGTCGAACACGATGTAGCCCAGGAAGGGCAGAGAGCTTCTCTCGAACACGCACTTCTAAATTTTATCATATAGGCTCTCTCTTAACCGCGACAGAACTTGGCGAACGTGCCTCTGATGCGTCATTAAATCCGGCGAATAAATCAGGATGTCGTCCAGATAGACCACTACACAGACATACAGCAGATCACGGAAAATTTAATTTACAAATTCCTGGAACACAGCTGGAGCGTTACACAGGCCTAAGGGCATCACAAAGTATTCATAATGGCCGTCTCGGTTTTCCATTCATCTCCTCTTAAGATACGGATCAAGTTATGCTCTATTGCTCCGCGTAGGTCCAGTTTTGTGAATACCTTGGCCCCACGGATTCTGTCAAAAAGTGCTGAGATGAGCGGCAGGGGATACTTATTTTTAACAGTAATTCTGTTCAGGCCCCAGTAGTCGATAGATGGCCGAAGAGATCCGTCCTTCTTTTTCATGAAGAAGAATCCGGCTCCGGCCGGGGAGGAAGACTTTCAGTTGAACCCTCTTTCGAGATTCTCTTTAACATAGGCGGACACGGCTTGGGTCTCTGGCAGGGAAAGAGTGTAAATGCGCCCTTGAGGTGGTAAAGCCTCAGGGAGTAAATCTACTGGGCAGTCGCAGATGCGATGAGGAGGAAGAGTCTCTGCTTCCCTTTTACTGAAAACTTCCGCAAAACTAGTGTAATGAGATGTAGATTGGAGAGTGAATGAGGCAGTGGGGGCATAACAGGGCGAACCTGTGACAGGCAATGGCTATGGCATCTGGGACCCCAGTGGAGAACTTCTCCGGAACTCCAGTCGAGAACTGGAGCGTGTAGGCGAAGCCATAGCAGACCCTGCATGATAGGGTTGATAGCTTTAGGTAATACAAGGAGGCGATCTGTTCAGACTGAAGAACTCCGACTTGTAGTGTCAATGGTTCAATGATGAACACAATTGGATCGGGCAATGGTAGGCCATTCACAGAAACAACAGCCAGATGCCTCTCCAGAAAAACGGTGGGTAGATGTAAGCGATCCACTAGCTCCTGCTGGATGAAATTTGCAGCTGCTCTGGAGTCAAGATAGTCAGAGGAGGAATGTGATGTTTCTGTGGAGATAATGGCCACAGGAATCGATAGTTTGGATGAGGTTTTGACGTTTGGAGACGTCTCACCTAGGGTTGCCAGTCCAACCAACCCTAGGTGCTAGAGTTTCCCGGTCTCTGTGGGCATTGGCACACAAAATGGCCCTTAAGGCCACAATACAGACGTAATCCAGAAGAGCGTCTGTGCTGTTTCTCTTGTTCGGACAACTGTCTACCTGCATAGTTTCTTCAGATAGTGCACTAGGGGAAGGCAATAGTGGTCTCTGGACTGAGGGTGCTCCCGGATCTTCATGTCAACCCAAGTAGCCAACAGGATGAGGGCATCCAAGATAGAAGGCAGGTCGCGGGCTGCAAGCTCGTCCTTGATGTGCGAGGACAGTCCCTGCCAAAAGGTCGCCACCAATGCCTCATTGTTCCATGCCAACTATGCTGCCAGGGTACAGAAGGAGATAGCATACTCTCCTACTGTGGAATCCTCTTGCTTGAGGTTTAGGAGAGTGGCTGCTGCAGAAGATGTTTGGCCCGGCTCCTCAAACACGCACGGAAGGACTGCAGGAACAAGGCTAGGTCTAAGGATACAGGTCTTTGTTGTTCCAAGATGGTATTCGCCCATGTGAGGGACTTGCCAGCGAGGAGGGAGTTAATAAATGCTACTTTGGCCTCTTCAGAGGGGAAGAGATGAGCTCGTAGCCTAAAATGAACCGTGCATTGGTTGATGAACCCTCTACAGGCTCTGGGATCACCGTCATAGCGAGGAGGAAGAGGTAGTGAAACTGTGGATCCGGAACAAAGAGGGAGAGCAACGGACCGTGGAACAGCAACAGTATCTGGATGAAGAACCGGAGGTGGAACAGTGAGTTGATCCAGACGGGCCATGGTGGAATTTACAGCCTCAAGGAGTTGATCCTGACGTGTCCGTAGGTCATGCATCTCCATCTGTATCTTTTGAACTGCGTTCTTGGGCTGGCCAGTGGGTTCCATGGCCTGAGCATACTGTCACGATCGTGGGGTATGTGGACAAACTAGGCCGCTCCGCCGTAGCGGAGAGGCAGCTGGCCAAGTCACAGTCTTTGCAAGAATCTATTCAAGTTCGTAGCACAAGGGTACCTGAAATAGTCCAGATGGTGGCAGGGACTCTGGCACGAATGGTACTAGGTGCAGCAGGTTGCGCCAGACCTGGCAGATGACAACGGGGGCAGTAGGTTGCGCCAGACATGGCGGATGACAACGGGTGCAGTAGGTTGCGCCAGACGTGGCGGATGACAACGGGTGTAGCCGGACACGACTTCAATCACTAAACAGGCTCAGGAACAATAAAACAGCACTGGATACAGGATACAGAAAGCAGGGCATGGGAAACAATGGGAACAGGATAAAATCAAGGGACCATTTGCAAAGACTAACATGGGATAAACTAAGAACTCTCAAGCAAGGATCAGAAGCGCAGGGCCCTTTTTATAGTTCAGGGTGATCAGGGAAAAATGAATTAATTATTTACATATGCACGTGCTGGCCCTTTAAGGCCGGGAACCAGTGCACGCGTGCCCTCTAGTGATCACTACGGGACAGAGCGGGCTCATGTGCCGACGTCTCTGTTAAGGAAGACGCCGGCAAGACGAAGAGGATCTGCGGGAGGCAGGTAAGTGAAGGTCGCTGTCCGTGACCGCGGCCGTAACAAGTAATTAGCTGTGTAAAGTCATGTTATAGATTAATGAATATGGCAGAGTATTAATTTCTTCCAGTAAAGCATGGGTTTGAAGAAAGGGGGATTTGTGAGTGATGAGACAGTGGGAGGCAGCTGGCTGATTACAGTGTCAGAAGAAATGTCTTATCTTCACGCATGCGCTGCTCTTTTAGTACACAGAGGGAAAGTTAAAGAGGCTCTGTCACCAGATTTTGCAACCCCTATCTGCTATTGCAGCAGATAGGCGCTGCACTGTAGATTACAGTAACGTTTTTATTTTTAAAAAACGAGCATTTTTGGCCAAGTTATGACCATTTTTGTATTTATGCAAATGAGGCTTGCAAAAGTACAACTGGGCGTGTTGAAAAGTAAAAGTACAACTGGGCGTGTATTATGTGTGTTACATCGGGGCGTTTTTACTACTTTTACTAGCTAGGCTTTCTGACGAGAAGTATCATCCACTTCTCTTCAGAACGCCCAGCTTCTGGCAGTGCAGACACAGCCGTGTTCTCGAGAGATCACGCTGTGACGTCACTTCCCCAGGTCCTGCATCGTGTCAGACGAGCGAGGACACATCGGCACCAGAGGCTACAGATGATTCTGCAGCAGCATCGGCGTTTGCAGGTAAATCGATGTAGCTACTTACCTGCAAACGCTGATGCTGCTGCAGAATCATCTGTAGCCTCTGGTGCCGATGTGGCCGACACGATGCAGGACCTGTGAGTGACGTCACAGATCTGCACTTCCAGAAGCTGGGCGTTCTGAAGAGAAGTGGATGATACTTCTCATCAGAGCGCCCAGCTAGTAAAAGTAGTAAACACGCCCCAATGTACGCACATAATACACGCCCAGTTGTACTTTTACTTTTCAACACGCCCAGTTGTACTTTTGCAAGCTTCATTTGCATAAATACAAAAATGGCAATAACTTGGCCAAAAATGCTCGTTTTTTAAAAATAAAAACGTTGCTGTAATCTACATTGCAGCGCCTATCTGCTGCAATAGCAGATAGGGGTTGCAAAATCTGGTGACAGAGCCTCTTTAAATATTATAAACAAAGTTTAATCTGAATGCACAAAAGATAAAAGTTACAAAATGTGATGTTTTTACCAGGTGTGGTGATACGTATGAAATCTCCCTCTTTGCATATTCATGTGTAATGATATGATCTGCCATTGTAGTGTCTTTAAGAGAATTCAAATGAATTAAAATTCAGATATTGCAAAATCTGACCCACCCCATGATTGTTTAGAGACTAATAAAGTGTGAGACACACACAGGATCTTGAAAAAAGTATGTACAGATTGAATTGTTAATGCACAGACCTCTACTAACCCAGTTAGTTGTTGTAGCATGTTGATGCTGTGGGTCTGAAAAAGACTGCCTAAATGTCATTTTGAAAATGTATGTTGTTTTTGGTAGCAAATGGCCTCGAGGTATCTAAAGATAAAATGCTAATTTGTTAGGAGAAAGTCACTGTTCTAGGCCATTTCATATTACAGGGGGCCAAAAATGTGTCCCCAGATAGAGTGCCCCACCCTACTATGTTGAGATATGGAGTTTTTAACCCTGCTGCATTACTTCCACAGGGTCCAAAAGGGGGGAGTAGTGATATGACTGCTCAGTTACATATCAGTGAGAACTTGTGTTGAATTAATGAGACAGAGCTAGGAGGTTTACAAAATGTGTATGAGACGGAAGATCATATGATTACACATGAATATGCAAAGAGGAAGACTTCATACGTATCACCACACCTGGTAAGTAACCCAGATTTTGAGTTTTTTTGAAGAAGGCGATACACGTGGAAAATTACCCAGAGACCACTCCCACCTTTTTGTTCTGCTCAAGGAGTGGTACTCACTGAGGCTTGTAACCTAGTAAAAGGTAAGATGGCCAACATTTACACTGACTCTAGGTACGCTTTTGGCATCGCCCAGGATTATTGGACCATTGGTGGTAGAAACATTGTTGGATCATTGGGTAAGCCAATTGAGAGAGCAAGAAGAAGAAGAGTATGTGCAGCCAGGTATCAGCACATTGGTTTGCCTCTGGATTCAATAAGGCCACCACTGGGTTTGTAGTAGTCTGCATGATATGCGCACGGCATGACATAGATAAAACAGGTACCTATGAAAAGTGCACCCTGGCCAGATTACCCGTTCCAGTGACTGCAGAACATACAACTGGGTAGGTGAGGTAGGTGTGTATGAAGATATGCTCGTATGTGTAGACCTGTTCTCAGGGTGGCCTGAAGACTGGCCAGTATCTTCCCCACTGCAAAGAATACGGCCAAGAAATTTCTCAGTGAAGTTGTGTGTAAGTAAGAGGGGAATAGTTTTTTTTACCCCAAGTATTGAACTAGTGTTTGCACAATGGCTAAGACATCATCAGCTTTAACCCCATAGTAACCACCAATACGCCTTTTCACGGCAGTCTCTAAGGGGCCTTAGGCTAGGCTGCCGCCTTTTCCCGGCGGCCCAGTCTGTCTTGCACAGGTGTCCCGTGCAGGCTGGAGCCGGGGCTCAGCTGTCTGATGACAGCTGGGCACCTGCTGAAATGCCCACGATCGAAGTTGACTTAGATCGCGGCTGTTTAACCCGTTAAATGCCGCGATCAATAGTGACCGCAGCATTTAACTTGTTTACAGAGGAAGGGAGTTCCCTCTCTCATCCATCGGTGGTGCGCAAATGCAATTTCGGGCCTCCGCTGGGGTGTCATGGCAGCCGGGGGCCTGATAAAAGCCCCCAGGTCTGCCCTTGGCATATGCCTAGTAAAGAAATATTCGGCACACAAGGTGATGATTTTAGCAAATCTTTCGGTTTTATTTTATCAAAAGTTGATGCCAGAGGTTTAGTGTGACGTTTCGGTCGTATATTAGACCTTCACCAGGCACTACAAGAGCAAAATGTATTGCAAAACAGTAGATTAGCATCATGTGGATAAATAGATATATAACATAAATCAAGGTAAGGAGAGAAATAAAAGAGGGGGGGGAGACATAAAGCGAACATAAATGAAAACAGGTGTCTATGGCATGTGCGCAAACATTGCACATAGACATGGTACATAACGGAGAAACGGTCATAATAATAATAATAATAATCTTTATTTATATAGCGCCAACATATTACGCAGCACTTTACAATGTAGAGGGAACATGAAAACAATATCAGACATTACATAGTGACAAAGTTCATTTACAATTCAAACCTGGGGAGTGAGGACCCTGCTCGCAAGAGCTTACAATCTATGAGGACATAAGGGAGACACAAAGTGTAACAGTGTTTGTTCTGTACAATGGTCCGGCCATTTTTATACACATGCGGTGGTAACATAAAGCTGCATGAGCCGGTCACCAGCCAGTATCCGTGTATGACGGACATGAAGAGAAGGAGTGTGAGGGAATCTTATTCTGATGACTAATCTAAATGGAGGGCCATGAAAAGGAGTCAGATTAGGGAATTTTATAGGCCTGTCTAAATAGATGTGTTTTCAGGGCACGTTTAAAACTGTGGATATTGGGAATTAATCGGATTGTCTGGGGTAGCGCATTCCAGAGGACGGGTGCAGCACGAGAGAAATCCTGGAGACGGTAGTGGGAGGTTCGGATTATGGAGGATTTTAATCTAAGGTCGTTGGCAGAACGTAGAGCCCGAGTAGGGTGGTAGACAGAGATGAGGGAGGAGATGTAAGGAGGTGCAGCACTGTGGAGAGCTTTGTGGGTGAGAGTAATAAGTTTGAATTTTATTCGGAAGGGGATGGGCAACCAGTGCAGTGACTGGCACAGATTAGAGGCGTTGGTGTAGCGGTTGGTCATAAAGATGAGCCTGGCTGCTGCATTGAGGATAGATTGGAGAGGGGAGAGTTTAGTGAGGGGAAGACCGACTAGTAATGAGTTACAGTAATCAAGACGAGAGTGAATCAGAGCAACAATGAGAGTTTTGGCAGTTTCCTCCGTAAGAAAAGAGCGGATTCTGGAGATGTTTTTTAGGTGAAAATGACAGGAGCGTGAAAGTGATTGTATGTGAGGAGTAAAGGAAAGATCTGAGTCAAAAATAACCCCGAGACAGCGGGCGTGCGGCTTAGGAGTTATGATAGTGCCACACACAGAGATAGAGACATCAGGTTTAGGGAGGTTAGTAGATGGTTGGAACACAAGGAGCTCAGTTTTAGAAAGATTCAGTTTCAGATAGAGAGAGGACATGATGTTAGAGACAGCGGACAGACAATCACTGGTGTTCTGTATTAGAGCAGGGGTGATGTCACGGGAAGAGGTATATAATTGGGTGTCATCAGCGTAGAGATGGTACTGGAAGCCAAATCTGCTGATGGTTTGTCCAATAGGAGCTGTGTAGAGAGAAAAGAGGAGTGGACCTAGGACTGATCCCTGAGGAACCCCGATATCAAGGGGAAGAGGAGAAGAAGTGGAACCAGCAAATGACACACTGAATGAGCGGTCAGAGAGATAGGAGGAAAACCAAGAGAGAGCCGCGTCCTTGAGGCCAATAGAGTGGAGCATGTTAAGTAGGAGTTTGTGGTCTACAGTGTCAAAGGCTGCAGAGAGATCCAAAAGAATCAGGAGAGAGGATTTACCGTCCGATTTAGCCGCCAAGAGATCATTTGAGACTTTAGTAAGGGCAGTTTCTGTGGAGTGTAGAGTGCGGAAACCAGATTGTAAGGGGTCAAGAATGGAGTTAGAAGAGAGATAGCGGATAAGGCGAGAGTAGACCAAGCGTTCCAGGAGTTTGGAGATGAAGGGCAGATTAGAGACTGGTCGGTAGTTGGCAGCGCTGGATGGGTCAAGTGTTGGTTTTTTCAATAATGGGTTTATAATGGCATGTTTAAAAGCGGAGGGAAAGATACCAGAGGAAAGAGAGAGGTTAAATATTTTAGTGAGGTGACTAGTGACAGCTGGGGAGAGGGACTGGAGGAGGTGTGAGGGGACAGGATCACTAGGGCAGGTAGTAGGACGAGAAGAAGAGAGGAGCCTCGAGACTTCTTCTTCAGTTATTGGGTCAAATGCTGAGAGTGAAGTAGAGGGAGTGTGGGGGGGAAGGGGATCGATGTTACTAGGGGACTGGGAGATAATATCATGTCGGATGTTGTCAATTTTAACTTTAAAATAATTGGCCAGGTCTTCAGCACTGAGATCTGTGATTGGTGTCTGCACTTTAGGACTAAGGAGGGAGTGAAAAGTATCAAAGAGGCGTTTTGGATTATTAGATAGTGTGGAGATGAGAGAAGTGAAATAGACTTGTTTGGCTCGGTGAAGGGCAGAGTTGTAAGTTTTGAGCATAAATTTGTAATGGAGGAAATCTGCATCCAAATGCGATTTTCTCCACAGTCGTTCGGCACATCTCAAGCACCGCTGAAGAAAGCGGGATTGAGGCGTGTGCCAGGGTTGTCGTCGTCTTTGTCGGGTGGTTCAGAGTGTAGTGGGGGCTGCTTCATCCAATGCATTTTTGAGAGTGTTGTTATAAAGTTTGGCAGCCAGATTGGGACAGGAGAGGGAAGAGATAGGGGACAATGAGGACTGTAGACTGTCTATGAGTTTAACAGTGTTAATGGCATGTAGATTTCTGTATGTCTGATACGTAGGGATGACCTGAGGAGGCAGAGAATATTTGATAGTAAAGCAGAGAAGATTGTGGTCAGAAAGTGGGAGAGGAGAGTTAATAAAGTCAGAAACTGAGCAGAGCCGGAAGAAGACCAGGTCAAGTGAATGCCCGTCTTCATGTGTAGGAGAGTTAGTAAGTTGTGACAGACCGAGGGACGAGGTTAAAGATAGAAACTGGGAGGCAGATGAGGAGATTGGGTTATCAATGGGGATGTTGAAGTCACCCATGATGAGAGTGGGTGTTTCAGAGGATAGAAATTGTGGAAGCCAGGCAGCAAAATGGTCCAGGAATTGGCGGGGTGAGCCCGGTGGGCGGTAGACAACTGCCACTCGGAGGGGAAAAGGGTGAAAGAGTCTGAGGGTGTGGACTTCAAAAGAGGGAAATGTGAGTGAGGGGACCGGGGGAATGACCTGGAAAGTGCAGTGTGGGGAAAGAAGTATACCTACTCCTCCACCCTGCCTGTTCTCAGGTCTGGGGGCATGAGAGAACTGGAGACCACCATAAGATAGAGCAGCAGGGGAAGCAGTGTCAGACAGGTGTAGCCATGTTTCTGTAAGAGCCAGAAGGTTGAGAGAGTTAGAAAGGAATAAGTCATGAATAAAGGTGAGTTTGTTGCACACGGACCGAGAGTTCCAGAGAGCACAGTTAAAAGAGACAGGAGAAGACCTACAAGGAATGGCAAGAAGATTTGCAGGGTTTCTATGTGTGGCAGGTAAGTGGTTGAGCTTGGCAGAAGAAAAGGGAGGCCCAGGGTTGGGAGAGATGTCCCCTGCAGCTAATAGCAGGAGAATGGAGAGTGACAGCAGATGGTTCTGTGATTTATGAGAGCGTTTTTTATGTTGGGCAGTGGGATGAGATGGGTTAAGTTGACTGAGGAAAGTGAATAGTGAATGGGAGCTGTACATGGGTGAGGCCAGGATAGAAGGACTGATGCGGACTGTGTTTGGGCAAGTCTTAAATGGGCGATAGGATTGAAAACCAAGAGCAGCTACAATGATGAGAGCGGTGGCAAACATGTTTGTTTACAGATAGTTAGAAATCTAATATTGAGAGCGTGGGCTAGTTTGTCTGGTTTGGTAATGCAGCTTACCTGTCACTGGCCCTGTCCAACTGCCATGTATAACTGCCAGGACACTTTGACAGTATGACACTTAGCCAGAGATTACTTCTGCCGTCGTGCCCCCCTGCACGAGTGCCTTCCCCATATGCTACATCTAAATTTATAGGGGAGTAGATGCTCAGATCTAGGCCTAATTAAGCTCGTTCAGCTATTAATCAAATCAACTAGACACATGAGGTGAAAAAGCTATGCAGAGATAAACAAACAAACTAGCAAACTACAAATTTATATATTTACAAAATATAGCTTATGTTTGATATTATATCATGTAAAATATGTACATAGAAGACAGACATCCTCATACAAGAAACATTGTCAGGGTATATAAGGTCAAGATATAACGGTACAGTAAGAAATAGAGAAGGACTGGCTGTAGCTGAAGGTAACATGCAAAGAGTTAATATCTGTATCTGTATTTACTGATAAGGAACTGAACCTGTGTACTTCATACATAGAAAAGGGGGATTTAACATAGTCCTAGGGAGTAGAGATGAGCGAACTTTTCAAAAGTTCGGTTCGGCTAGTTCGCCGAATTTCACAAAAAAGTTCGATTCGGACCGAACTAGTTCGGACCGAACCTGTCACTTACGTGCGCCGAGCATGCTACTGTCTCGGGTGCTGATAGAGTTAATGGGCTGCACTAACTCTTTCAGCAACCTTGACAGTACATGCTCGGCGCGCGGAAAATACAATTTAAATGTAATAAAAAAATACAAATTATACGTTCGTACTTACTTTCCTCCTGTCCGGCCTCCAGCGATGACGTTTCATCCCTTTCGCCGCTGCAGCCAATCACAGGCTGTAGTGGCGGTCACGCACGTCAGGATGACGCTTCATCCCACGTGACCGCCTCTGCAGCCAATCACAGGTTGCAGCGGCGACATGGATGAAACGTCATCGCTGGAGCCCGGACAGGAGGAAAGTAAGTATGAACGTATTATTATTTTTTTTGGCATGTATGTATGTTGGCATGTATGTATGTATGTATGTATGTATGTATGTATGTTGTCATGTATGCATGTATATATGTGCATGTATGTTGGCATGTATGTATATATGTGTATGTATATTTGCATGTATATATTTGCATGTATGTTTGCATGTATGTATGTTTGCATGAATGTATGTTTGCATGTATGTATGTATGTTTGCATGAATGTATGTTTGCATGAATGTATGTTTGCATGTATGTATGTTGTCATGTATGTATGTATGCATGTATGTTGTCATGTATGTATGTATATATGTGCATGTATGTTTGTATGTATATTTGCATGTATGTATGTTTGCATGTGTGTATGTTTGCATGTATGTATGTATGTATGTATGTTGGCATGTATGTATGTTTGCATGAATGTATGTATGTATGTTTGCATTTTATGTATGTATGTATGTTGTCATGTATGTATGTTGTCATGTATGTATATATGTGCATGTTTGTATGTATATTTGCATGTATATATTTGCATGTATGTATGTTTGCATTTATGTATGTTTGCATGAATGTATATTTGCATGTATGTATGTATGTTGTCATGTATGTATACATGTTTGTATGTATGTATGTTTGCATGTATGTATGTTGTCATGTATGTTTGCATGTTTTTATTTTTGCATGTATGTTTATATATATGTGCATGTATGTAATTATGTTTGCATGTATTTATGTTTGCATGTATATTTGTGCATGCTTGTATATATGTATGTATGTATCTTTGCATGTTTGTATGTATGGTTTCATGTGTGTGTGTATGCATGTATGTATGATAGTTTGCATGTATGTATGTTTGTTTGTATACATGTCTGTATGGCCATGTATGATACTGTCTGCTGGCGCCCTGTATCTAAGTCAACTTCACGGCAGGCTTCTATACATGGTATAACAGTCAGTATCACACATTAAACTGAATCTAAGCTTACAACATGTTTTATTTCATTTTTTCTTTTTTTTACAGGTTTGGTGTTTGGACTACGTCGGTTTCGAGGACTACTTCGATGACGTTTTTTTTTTTCTACAATAAAATGGTTAATGAGGGTTGTGTTGGGGGTGCTTTATTTCAATAAAATATTTTATCTATATCTTTGTCTTTTTCTTTTCAAATTTTATTACTACCACTTTAGTAATGGCCGCTGTCTGAGTGACAACATCCATTACTAAGGCGAGGCTTAGCGTTAGCCGGTACAGAGGCTAACACTAACCACCATTATTACCCCGGTACCCACCACCACCAGGGGTGCCGGGAAGAGCTGGGTACGATCCAGTACCCGACCATCTGTTGTGATGGTCGGGCTCTGGGGCGGCCGCAGGCTGGTATTATGAGGCTGGGAAGGGCCAAAAACAGTGGACCTTCCCACCCTTGTAATGCTAGGCTGCTGCTGCTGTGTTGTATCTGGCTGGTTATAAAAGTGGGGGGGACCCCACGTCATTTTTTTTTTATTATTTATTTATTTTTATTTTTTTTTTAAAAAGACATGGGGTTCCACCCAATTTATCATAACCAGCCACATACAACACAGTGTTATTAGCCTGGGAATGGACAAAACCAGTGGCCCTTCCCACCCATGTAATGCCAGACTGCTGCGGCCTTGTATATGGCTGGTTATTAAAAATGTGGGGGACCCAACGTCTATTGTTAAATTTGTTAAATTCCCCAAAAAAAAACGACGTGGGGTCCCCCCCATTTTTATAACCAGCCCGATACAACACAGCAGCAGCAGCCTAGCATTACAAGGGTGGGAAGGTCCACTGATTTTGGCCCTTCCCAGCCTCATAATACCAGCCTACGGCCGCCCCAGTACCCGACCATCACAACAGATGGTCGGGTACTGGATCGTACCAAGCTCTTCCCGGCACCCCTGGTGGTGGTGGGTACCGGGGTAATAATGGGTGGTTAGTGCTAGCCTCTGCACCGGCTAACACTAAGTACCGCCTTAATAATGGACGCTGTCAATCAGCCAACTGCCATTATCTAGGCACTAATAAAGTTTAAAAAAAAACACAAAGACAATTCTTTTTTATTGAAATAAGAAATCCCCAACAAAACCCTCGTTAACCATTTTATTAAAATTTAAAAAAAACGTAGATCTACGCAGTAGTCCAACGAATCGAAGATGTAGTCCAATCGGTACATCAAAATCTGCAACAACATAAAAAAACAGTTATCAATGTGAACAATAACAATACTTCTACTCACCTACACACATATATACACGCACGCACACACAAACAACCATACACAAACACACACATATACACAAACACACACATATACACACACCCATATACACAAACACACACATATATAAACACACACACACACACAAACATCTACACACAAACATATATACAAATACACCCATATATATACACAAACACACCCATATATACACAAACACACACATAAACACACCCATATACACACATATACACAAACACACACATATACAAAAACACACACACACAAACATCTACACACAAACATATACACATACACCCATATATATACACAAACACACCCATATATACACAAACACACATAAACACAAACACACATATAAAAACAAAAACAGACAAAGACACATACCCAAACACACACACTGTTTCTTTTAAATGCTGCTTGGGAACCCGCTCGATCCACTATATAAGGCTGCGCTATAGTGCAGCATTTAAAAGAAACAGGATCCTGACCTGTCCATAGAGTTTAAGGCAGCACAGAGTATTTCAGGAGATGAGCGTGCAGATTCAGTGCTGCTGTGAACTCTGCTCCTACCATTACGTAGCTCTCAGTCTGTTACCTCTCCTCCACTCCTGTCCTCAAGAACACCTTCACATGATTGGCAAGTCACCACGTAATGGTAAGAGTAGAGTTCACAGCTGCACAGAGTATTTCAGGAGATGAGCGTGCGGATCTTGTGCGGGGTGGTGACTTGCCAATCATGTGAAGGTGTTATTGAGGACAGGAGTGGAGGAGAGGTAACAGACTGAGAGCTACGTAATGGTAAGAGCAGAGTTCACAGCAGCACAGAATCTGCACGCTCATCTCGTGAAATACTCTGTGCTGCCTTAAACTCTGTGGACAGGTCAGGATCCTGTTTCTTTTAAATGCTGCACTGTAGCGCAGCCTTATATAGTGGATCGAGCGGGTTCCCTAGCAGCATTTAAAAGAAACAGGATCCTGACCTGTCCACAGAGTTTAAGGCAGCACAGAGTATTTCAGGAGAGGAGCACGGCCGGCCACAGGCAGCCGGTCGTTTTTCCAAGCCGTGCTCCCATTATGCACACGACCGTAAAAACACCTGTTATTGTGGGTCGTAATTACGACCCGCAATAACGGGCTCATAGACTTCTGTTACCCATGGGTACCTTCCCGTTTTCTCACGGGAAGGTGCCCGTGCCGTTAAAAAAATAGAACATGTTCTATTTTTCTATTTTACGGGCCGTGCTGCTATAAAATTTAGGGTATGTTCACACGACAGCGTCCGTAACGGCTGAAATTACGGGGATGTTTCCGTCTGAAAACATCCCCGTAATTTCAGCCGAAACGGCAAGTGCAGGCGCTTGAACGCGGCGTCCATTACGGACGTAATTGGCGCTGCTATTCATTGGAGTCAATGAATAACGGCTCCAATTACGGCCAAAGAAGTGACAGGTCACTTCTTTGACGCGCCGTCATTTGACAGCGGCGCCTAAATATACGCCTCGTGTGAACAGACAAACGTCTGCCCATTGCTTTCAATGGGCAGATGTTTGTCAGCGCTATCGAGGCGCTATTTTCGGGCATAATTCGGGGCAAAAAATCCCGAATTACATCCGTAATTAGTGCGTGTGAACACAGGGTATGTTCACACTCACTAATTACGGACGTAATTCGGGCGTTTTTGCCCCGAATTACGTCCAAAAATAGCGCCTCGATAGCGCTGACAAACATCTGCCCATTGAAAGCAATGGGCAGACGTTTGTCTGTTCACACGAGGCGTAATTTACGCGCCGCTGTCAAATGACGGCGCGTAAATAGACGCCCGCGTCAAAGAAGTGACCTGTCACTTCTTTGGCCGTAATTGGAGCCGTTATTCATTGACTCCAATGAATAGCAGCGCCAATTACGTCCGTAATGGACGCGGCGTTCAAGCGCCTGCATATGCCATAACGGCTGAAATTACGGGGATGTTTTCAGGCGGAAACATCCCCGTAATTTCAGCCGTAACGGACGCTGTCGTGTGAACATACCCTTATAATGACAGCACGGCTCGTAAAAGCGGCCGGCCGTGCTCGTAATTACGAGTCGTAATTACGAGCACGACCCGTAAAATAAAAAAATAGAACATGTTCTATCTTTTTAACGGCACGGGCACCTTCCCGTGAGAAAACGGGAAGGTACCCGTGGCTAACAGAAGTCTATGGGCCCGTTATTGCGGGTCGTAATTACGACCCTTAATAACGGGTGTTTTTACGGTCGTGTGCATGAGGCCCCGTAATGACGGGTGGCTACATGTGTGCACCCGTCATTACGGCAGCGTTGCTAGGCGACGTCAGTAAATAGTCACTCTTCAGGGTGCTGAAAGAGTTAACTGATCGGCAGTAACTGTTTCAGCACCCTGGACAGTGACTACCGATCACAATATAGAGTACCTGTAAAAAAAAAAAGACGTTCACACTTACCGGGAACTCCCTGCTTCCTCCAGTCCGGTCTCCTGGCCGTTGCCTTGGTGACGCGTCCCTCGCGACATCCGGCCCGACATTCCTTGATGACGATGCAGCCCATGTGAGCGCTGCAGCCAATCACGGGCTGCAGAGGCCTCTGCAGCCAATCACGGGCTGCAGAGACCTCTGCAGCCAATCACAGGCTGCAGAGGCCTCTGCAGCCAATCACAGGCTGCCGCGTCAGAAAAGAAGGTCGGACTGGAGGAAGAAGAGAGACTCGTCCGCAAGACAACGACCAGGTACGTATGAAATGCTTTTTATTTTATTTTTAATCAGCAGCCTCTTTTCTCTATCAGTGATTGATAGAGACAAGTGGCTGCCGATTTGTATAATATTTTTGACCGGGTTCGGTCAAAACGGGTTCGGCCGAACCCGGTGAAGTTCGGATTCGCTGCGAACCGAACTTTTCCGGAAGTTCGGACCGAAACCGGGTTCGGTTGTCCCGGTTCGCTCATCTCTACTAGGGAGTTTCATTTGAAAGAATCAGGTGGTCAGTAGTGAGTACTTGCTATAGTCTCAATGTGTATCTAGGTGAGAGCTAGTAAGCTGTAGGTGATTGTAACTGTAATGTGAGGGAAAACGGGTGTCAGACGTCAACTGTCAAAAGTGTATAGTGTGCAAACTATATCCATCGTAATCATGTTACGCTGTGTGGTAGGATAAATTACCTTGTATCTCCTGGCGTCTGATTCATCCAGTCGTTGGCGCTGCGTATTTTAGTAGCAGTTTACCGCTTCGTTTTGGCGCTGACTAGCCTGGCTGGAGGTTGCCATTTTATGTGGAGTGGGTCGGGCGGTTGGCGGCGCTACGGTGGGCCTCGTCACGTACCTGATTGGCTGCTCGTATGAGGGGATGGTAGTGCGTGTGTCGGTCAGTGAAGCAGTGTAATGACAGAACCACGTGTCACACTGAAGCCGGCTGGAACATTTTTACAGTGAGAGTACTGTGTAGCATGATGAGGTATGTGATAGTGATAATGTGTAGTAACTGGACATGTTGATATATACTCACTCGTGGAGGAGCCATAGTACGTTATAGATTAAGTGCTTGTCTGTGTGTGACAACTATAATAGAGTATATACGTCTATGTCGTGCAGGAAGACATCCTAAGGTGTTTTAGATGATGATCATATAGGTAAATATGTGTTTCACATAATAGCATATTGACATGTAGTGTTATAAGCAGTATAATGGACAGTATTATTGACATGTAGTATTATTGATAGTATTATGTAGTGTTGTGGACATGTAGTATCATGCGTCATAGAAGTATCTCTGAAGTGTATTGTGAATTGTTAAGCTCTTACAGCTGATGTGATGTAAATGCTGATGTATGTTTATGAGGAAGAAATTAATAACTGGAAGGGCTACACTATTTAGTAAAACCCACCATAGAGAAGGATACCGTGGTTTCGGTTCTATTTGGGTGGAAACAGCGTATACCCACAATGGAGGTCAGCGTGTCTGGTGGAGGATGAAAAAACATTAGTATGCATTATACAAGAACGTATCTGTACAGAGATTGTAAAAGTCTAAAGTATATTGTTTGTAAGAGGTCCATATTGTTATAAAAAGCTGCCAATCTCATATTCCCTATTCAGGCCTCGGGGTTCCAACATCTGTAACCTGTGGATCCAGTAGGCTTCCCTGCGCTTGAGTTGTTTAATCCTATCACCACCTCTTCTTGGCATATGCCTATTAGGACGCGCCAGAGGCACGTCCTAATAGATTGCCTGTAAGATTTACACTGACAGGCAATAATGCTTTGGTATACTAAGTATACCAAAGCATTATAGCAGCGATCTAAAGATCGCATAGTAAAGTCCCCTAGTGGGACTAAAAAAGAAGTAATGTGAAATAAAAATTATTTTTAAAAAATGACAGTAAAAAAATAAATAAAACCATTTTTTTTCCATAAAAAGTGGTTTTATTTAGTAAAAGTGAAAAAATTAAATAAAACGACACATATATGGTATAGCCACGACTGTAATTACTCAAACAATAAAGTTAATATGTAATTTAAACCGCAAGGTGAACACTGTAAAAACAACGCCAAAAGCTATGGTGAAATGTACATTTTTTTCCATTGCCCCCCAAAAAGGTCATAATAAAAGTTAATCAATAAGTCCCATGTACCCCAAAACAGTACCAATCAAAACTATGTCTTGTCCTGCAAAACACAAGCCCAAAAAATCACTACATTGACGGAAAAATAAAAAAAATTAAGTCTCTTGGAAAGTGACGATGCAAAAACAAATAATTTTAGTTTAAAAGTGTTTTTATTGTGCAAAAGTCGTAAAACATAAAAAACCTACAGTGAAGGAAATAAGTATATGATCCCTTGCTGATTTTGTAAGTTTGGCCACTGTCAAAGTCATGAACAGTCTAGAATTTTTAGGCTAAGTTAATTTTACCAGTGAGAGAAAAAAGAAAAAGAAAATCACATTGTCAAAATTATATATATTTATTTGCATTGTGCACAGAGAAAAAAGTATTTGATCCCCTACCAACCATTAAGAGTTCAGCCTCCTCCAGACCAGTTACACGCTCCAAATCAAGTTGGTGCCTGCATTAAAGGGAATGTGTTGCCAGAAAAACATGTTTTTTTTTTAAAAATTAAACATTTAGTGTGTGGGTGATTAAACATTGTTCAAATTTTTTTTATTTTTTTCGCGAGTCAGGAAATATTATAAATTTTTTCTAATTTATAATACTACCCATTTTTGGTCACTAGATGGAGCTAGTTCCCAAAATTGCAGCATTGCAACATTGGGTTAAAAGCCCTCGCTCTAGTGAGCTCTCAGCATCCCCCCCTCCTTTATCCTGGCTAGTGCCGGGATAAACGAGGGGTTTGAAAGGTTTAACCTCCTACACTGTGTGTCGCCATTTTTTGAGGTAACCCACAGTGTAGTAGGTTTACATACAGTAGTAAACACACACAAACACTAACATACATTGAAATCTCTTACCTGCTCCTGCCGCCGCGGCTCCCTCCGGCCCGTCCGCTCCCTTTGCTGCCGCTGTTCCATGTGCACAAGTCCGGAAGCCGCGACCGGAAGTAGTAATATTACTGTCCGGCCGCGACTTCCGGTCCACAGGAAAATGGCGCCGGACGGCGCCAATTTCGAATAGGACTGTGTGGGAGCGGCGCATGCGCAGTTCCCACACAGACGCCGTACACGGCAGTCAATGGGACGGGAGCCGTTCGCAGTCCCTATGGGACTGTGGCTGCCGTATTCCATGTCTGTGTGTGTCGTTAATCGACACACACAGAAATGGAACAAAAAATGGCAGCCCCCATAGGGAAGAAAAAGTGTAAAAATAAGAAACAGTAAAACACAAACACACAAATGAAAATAAACGTTTTTATTAAAGCACTAACATCTTTAACATATAAAAAAATTATTTGTGATGACACTGTTCCTTTAAAGACAGCTGTCTTAAATGGTCACCTGTATAAAAGACTCCTGTCCACAGACTCAATTAATCAGTCTAACTCTAACCTCTACAACATGGGCAAGACCAAAGAGCTTTCTAAAGATGTCAGGGACAAGATCATAGACCTGCACAAGGCTGGAATGGGCTACAAAACCATAAGTAAGACGCTGGGGGAGAAGGAGACAACTGTTGGTGCAATAGTAAGAAAATGGAAGACATACAAAATGACTGTCAATCGACATCGATCTGGGGCTCCATGCAAAATCTCACCTCGTAGGGTATCCTTGATCCTGAGGAAGGTGAGAGCTCAGCCGAAAACTACACGGGGGGAACTTGTTAATGATCTCAAGGCAGCTGTGACCACAGTCACCAAGAAAACCATTGGTAACACATTACGCCGTAATGGATTAAAATCCTGCAGTGTCGGCAAGGTCCCCCTGCTCAAGAAGGCACATGTACAGGCCCGTTTGAAGTTTGCAAATGAACATCTGGATGATTCTGAGAGTGATTGGGAGAAGGTGCTGTGGTCAGATGAGACTAAAATTGAGCTCTTTGGCATTAACTCTACTCGCCGTGTTTGGAGGAAGAGAAGTGCTGCCTATGACCCAAAGAACACCGTCCCCACTGTCAAGCATGGAGGTGGAAACATTATGTTTTGGGGGTGTTTCTCTGCTAAGGGCACAGGACTACTTCACCGCATCAATGGGAGAATGGATGGAGCCATGTACCGCCAAATCCTGAGTGACAACCTCCTTCCCTCCACCAGGACATTAAAAATGGCTCGTGGCTGGGTCTTCTAGCACGACAATGACCTGAAACATACAGCCAAGGCAACAAAGGAGTGGCTCAAAAAGAAGCACATTATGGTCATGGAGTGGCCTAGCCAGATTCCAG
This sequence comes from Rhinoderma darwinii, assembly GCF_050947455.1. Classification (NCBI taxonomy): domain Eukaryota; kingdom Metazoa; phylum Chordata; class Amphibia; order Anura; family Rhinodermatidae; genus Rhinoderma; species Rhinoderma darwinii. Next base: position 280,268,007 of record NC_134690.1, on the reverse strand, counting down.
ACCTTTATCCCATCGAAAACTTATGGAGGGAGCTGAATATCCGAGTTGCCAAGCGACAGCCTCGAAATCTTAATGATTTACAGATGATCTGCAAAGAGGAGTGGGCCAAAATGCCATCTAACATGTGTGCAAACCTCATCATCAACTACAAAAGACGTCTGACTGCTGTGCTTGCCAACAAGAGTTTTGCCACCAAGTATTAAGTCTTGTTTGCCAAAGGGATCAAATACTTATTTCTCTGTACACAATGCAAATAAATATATATAATTTTGACTATGTGATTTTCTGTTTTTTTTTTAATATAATCTATCTCTCATTGGTAAAATTAACCTAGCCTAAAAATTCTAGACTGTTCATGTCTTTGACAGTGGGCAAACTTATAAAATCAGCAAGGGATCAAATACTTATTTCCTTCACTGTATATATTTGTGGTATCATCGTAATCGTACCGACCCATAGAATAAATGTAACATGTTATTTACACTGCACAGTGAATGGCGTAAATTTAAAATGCATAGAGCAATAATGGAATTTCAGATTTTTTTTCTATTCCCCCCAAAGAAAAGTTAATAGAAGTTAATAAAAAATGATATGTACCCCAAAATGGTGCCATTAAAAAGTACAACTAATCCCAGAAAAAACAAGTCCTCATACAGCTATGTCGACGGAAAATAAAAAAGTTATAGCTCTTTGAATGCGACTATAGAAAAACGAAAAAAAAAACAAACAACTTGGTCATTAGGGCCTAACATAGGCTGGTCACTAAGGCTTTAAATACTGAGATTACGTTTCATGTAAAGTTCTGCCTTAGAATTGGACTATTGGAGGCATGTGTCAGATAAAAGATGTAGCAGTGTGTTATAACTGTGTAAATGATAATTTCTCAGTGGAAATAGATTACCATTTTAGAAGAAAAATTCTGTTGTGAAAGGAAAATTTTAAAAAAAGAAAATTCAGATCAGGAACCATACCTGGATCTGGTCTGTGTGTGCACAATATTATTTATTTTTGCTGAACCTGCTGTTTGACAAGAAAATTCTGTGAAGTATATATAAAAAGAAGACAAATCAGTTTGCATGTATCACCTTTAGTATACAAAAAACAAGGAGAGGACCCAGGTATCTGGTGGGCTGAGGTACACACAAAAACACATCAATATCGCCAAAGGCAAAAAGATTAGCCCTGTTTCCCAGACACCTATTGAATGCTTACGAGTATTGTGGCGTATAGCTTTATTATGGATAACTATAAGCATACAAATAAAGATTAAAAACACAATGTGAACTGAAATGTCTCCATACTAGTGATATCTTAGTATATTAGTATACTGCTCAATGTGAATGTTTAACTAGATGTCATATGGTAATGCTTTTCTTCAATTGAATTATGTGGCAAAAAGATTGTTCTTCACAGGAAGTGTCCAACTGGGAGCAGAAGGTGTGAAAACCAGATTCTGATGGAATGTGGATGGAAAGGTAAGGTAAACCGGTAGCACCCATGGCATTCTTGATGGCAGTTATATTGATGGTGTGTGGCCTCACATATGCCTCTAAGACTGCAAGGATCGATTTGATAAGATCTAATTGGTAGGTCCCAGGTTTTACAGCTGTGGCTGGTAAATTCTTTTATAACTGTTTGATTTGCCTGCAGAACTGTCCTGGCAGACCGGTGCCAACCTTATCAGCACACCAACTTCTCATGAAGAGACCTTCCAGGGAATACAAATTGTTTTCATTTAGCTTCCTAAGATATTAGATAACATATATAGTATTTGTGACTATTTCTGTGGGCAGGAGCTGTTATAGGTAATCAGCTCAGATGAAGGTACAAATCCTACTGAAAAGTGTTACACCAAGTGTAAAATAAAATGTACCCAGTAGCTGTACATTTCCTAGATACCCTGTCCAGTGGGTAATTTTAATATAAAGGTGTTTGTTTGATTTAGTTTAAGGCCTTGTCAATTTTATTGTATGGACTTAGAACAACTTTTATAGAGTATGTAGATGTTAATGTTATCACCAGATAAACATTTATTTGGAAAATTTACAAAGGTTGGGTTCCCAGCAAGTGCCAACAAACTTAAACTCAAACACTTAGAAAATGATCAACTCCATCACTGAGATGTGGCAGGCGCAGCCTGAGCCAATACAATGTGCTTGTCATGAACTGAAGGCAGTGTCACAGTTCCAAGTAGCCTTGCAGACAAGCAACATGCTGGAGAAAGAGGACTTGGATGCAGAGGGTTTGTGGCAGTCATAATAAAACTCCACTAATCCGCCTACAGGGGAACTCACCCCAAGCTAACATTACAAAGTGCTGTGTACAGCCCAGTAACGTATACTAACAAGCTACGGTGACTGACAAATGAGAAGGACCATACCAAGTCTTGCTGACATCAGCACTTGTCAAGGTAAAGCAAAGGCCAAAGACCTGAATGAACCAGTCAGCAGCATCCAAGTGTTCACAGTGGAAGACAAGTAAGTGACCAGGAGGTGGGTAATAATAAATCCCCCACTGGACACCACTGTACAGTCTGACTCCACAAATGTGCGGGTTACCGTCAGTGAAAAGCAGGAGACAGAAGAGGATGATGATGTACAGGACTTGCACTGATGAGACCAAAACCTGGGGGGGGGGGGGGGGGATACTGAGATTGGTGATAGCATGAGATTGGTGATAGCATTACTTTATTCGTTGAGGTCCTATTGTTTATATTGTTTGAGGTTTATAAGTATAATGTATGTAAAGATGCCAGGGTACTGAAAACCACAAACTAAGGTGTTTTATTATGTGGAGTTATGAGGTGAAGGTCACTACTTCTTGTTACTCATATGTAAGAAGTACATGGCAGCAATGAGAGCCCTTCTGTTATGATATAGGACATAAGATGCTGGCTAGAGATGAGCGAACTTATGAAAAGTTCGGTTCGGCAAGTTCGCCGAATTTCGTGCAAAAGTTCGATTCGGACCGAACTAGTTCTGACCGAACCTGTAATACAAGAAAGCCCCTAAAAATCGTGTATAACACTGTTTTAAAGCCCTAGAAGCCCTGTATAACACTCTTAGGTCACCCATGAGTGTATCCAAGTACTTTTGAGCTGTCTTTAATGCAAAGTTGGTGTCAAAGTTACGCCAACATGTATGGCTCTAGGAAAACGGATGGGACACGGAGATAACTAACAGAAACCACTGCACTTGTGCATGTTGTATGCTTAATGCATTGTTAAAAAAGGTACAAAAATTTACCATTTTAGGCGGCTGATGCCTGCCAGGGTTCATACATATAAGGTGGTAAAAGAAGAAGCAATGGCTTTTGACAAGCCCTCCAAAAATTGACCCTTTTTATTGGCAGATGCCTGCCGGGGTTCATCCATACATGGATGTAAAAGCAACAAGCAATGGCTTTTCACAAGCCCTCCAAAAATTGACCCTTTTTATTGGCAGATGCCTGCCGAGGTTCTTCCATACATGGATGTAAAAGCAACAAGCAATGGCTTTTCACAAGCCCTCCAAAAATTGACCCTTTTTATTGGCAGATGCCTGCCGGGGTTCTTCCATACATTGATGTAAAAGCAACAAGCAATGGCTTTTGACAAGCCCTCCAAAAATTGACCCTTTTTATTGGCAGATGCCTGCCGGGGTTCTTCCATACATGGATGTAAAAGCATTAAAGCAACAAGCAATGGCTTTTCACAAGCCCTCCAAAAATTGACCCTTTTTATTGGCAGATGCCTGCCGGGGTTCTTCCATACATGGATGTAATAGCATTAAAGCAACAAGCAATGGCTTTTCACAAGCCCTCCAAAAATTGACCCTTTTTATTGGCAGATGCCTGCCGGGGTTCTTCCATACATGGATGTAAAAGCATTAAAGCAACAAGCAATGGCTTTTCACAAGCCCTCCAAAAATTGACCCTTTTTATTGGCAGATGCCTGCCGGGGTTCTTCCATACATGGATGTAAAAGCATTAAAGCAACAAGCAATGGCTTTTCACAAGCCCTCCAAAAATTGACCCTTTTTATTGGCAGATGCCTGCCGGGGTTCTTCCATACATTGATGTAAAAGCATTAAAGCAACAAGCAATGGCTTTTCACAAGCCCTCCAAAAATTGACCCTTTTTATTGGCAGATGCCTGCCGAGGTTCTTCCATACATGGATGTAAAAGCAACAAGCAATGGCTTTTCACAAGCCCTCCAAAAATTGACCCTTTTTATTGGCAGATGCCTGCCGGGGTTCTTCCATACATTGATGTAAAAGCAACAAGCAATGGCTTTTGACAAGCCCTCCAAAAATTGACCCTTTTTATTGGCAGATGCCTGCCGGGGTTCTTCCATACATGGATGTAAAAGCATTAAAGCAACAAGCAATGGCTTTTCACAAGCCCTCCAAAAATTGACCCTTTTTATTGGCAGATGCCTGCCGGGGTTCTTCCATACATGGATGTAATAGCATTAAAGCAACAAGCAATGGCTTTTCACAAGCCCTCCAAAAATTGACCCTTTTTATTGGCAGATGCCTGCCGGGGTTCTTCCATACATGGATGTAAAAGCATTAAAGCAACAAGCAATGGCTTTTCACAAGCCCTCCAAAAATTGACCCTTTTTATTGGCAGATGCCTGCCGGGGTTCTTCCATACATGGATGTAAAAGCATTAAAGCAACAAGCAATGGCTTTTCACAAGCCCTCCAAAAATTGACCCTTTTTATTGGCAGATGCCTGCCGGGGTTCTTCCATACATTGATGTAAAAGCATTAAAGCAACAAGCAATGGCTTTTCACAAGCCCTCCAAAAATTGACCCTTTTTATTGGCAGATGCCTGCCGGGGTTCTTCCATACATGGATGTAAAAGCATTAAAGCAACAAGCAATGGCTTTTCACAAGCCCTCCAAAAATTGACCCTTTTTATTGGCAGATGCCTGCCGGGGTTCTTCCATACATGGATGTAAAAGCAACAAGCAATGGCTTTTCACAAGCCCTCCAAAAATTGACCCTTTTTATTGGCAAGGGTGAGTAGTAGCAGCACATTAAAAGACACTGGACGACAGTCACAGGACAAAGCCCTGTGGTGGGGCAGGCCTGCTTGTAGCAGACGGGCGGCAGTGGAGGTTTATTGGTGGTAGTAGTCGAGGTAGCCAACACAGACAGCAAGGGTGCAAGCAGTAGTAGCAGTAGTAGCAGCACATTAAAAAAAGAGACTGGACAGTCAGAGGAGGACAAAGCCCTGTGGTGGGGCAGGCCTCAGGCCTGCTTGTAGCAGACGGGCGGCAGTGGAGGTGTATTGGTGGTAGTAGTCGAGGTAGCCAACACAGACAGCAAGGGTGCAAGCAGTAGTAGCAGTAGTAGCAGCACATTAAAAAAAGAGACTGGACAGTCAGAGGAGGGCAAAGCCCTGTGGTGGGGCAGGCCTCAGGCCTGCTTGTAGCAGACGGCAGTGGAGGTGTATTGGTGGTAGTAGAGGTAGACTAGCCAACACAGACAGCAAGGGTGGTAGGACTGGTAGTAGCAGCAGCACATTAAAAAAAGAGACTGGACGACAGTCACAGGACATAGCCCTGTGGTGGGGTAGGCCTGCTTGTAGCAGACGGGCGGCAGTGTAGGTGTATTGGTGGTATTAGAGGTAGCCAACACAGACAGCAAGGGTGCAAGCAGTAGTAGCAGTAGTAGCAGCACATTAAAAAAAAGAGAGACTGGACAGTCACAGGAGGACAAAGCCCTGTGGTGGGGCAGGCCTCAGGCCTGCTTGTAGCAGACGGGCGGCAGTGGAGGTGTATTGGTGGTAGACTGGTAGTAGCCGAGGTAGCCAACACAGACAGCAAGGGTGCAAGCAGTAGTAGCAGTAGTAGCAGCACATTAAAAAAAGAGACTGGACAGTCAGAGGAGGGCAAAGCCCTGTGGTGGGGCAGGCCTCAGGCCTGCTTGTAGCAGACGGGCGGCAGTGGAGGTGTATTGGTGGTAGTAGTCGAGGTAGCCAACACAGACAGCAAGGGTGCAAGCAGTAGTAGCAGTAGTAGCAGCACATTAAAAAAAGAGACTGGACAGTCAGAGGAGGGCAAAGCCCTGTGGTGGGGCAGGCCTCAGGCCTGCTTGTAGCAGACGGGCGGCAGTGGAGGTGTATTGGTGGTAGTAGTCGAGGTAGCCAACACAGACAGCAAGGGTGCAAGCAGTAGTAGCAGTAGTAGCAGCACATTAAAAAAAGAGACTGGACAGTCAGAGGAGGGCAAAGCCCTGTGGTGGGGCAGGCCTCAGGCCTGCTTGTAGCAGACGGGCGGCAGTGGAGGTGTATTGGTGGTAGTAGTCGAGGTAGCCAACACAGACAGCAAGGGTGCAAGCAGTAGTAGCAGTAGTAGCAGCACATTAAAAAAAGAGACTGGACAGTCAGAGGAGGACAAAGCCCTGTGGTGGGGCAGGCCTCAGGCCTGCTTGTAGCAGACGGGCGGCAGTGGAGGTGTATTGGTGGTAGTAGTCGAGGTAGCCAACACAGACAGCAAGGGTGCAAGCAGTAGTAGCAGTAGTAGCAGCACATTAAAAAAAGAGACTGGACAGTCAGAGGAGGGCAAAGCCCTGTGGTGGGGCAGGCCTCAGGCCTGCTTGTAGCAGACGGCAGTGGAGGTGTATTGGTGGTAGTAGAGGTAGACTAGCCAACACAGACAGCAAGGGTGGTAGGACTGGTAGTAGCAGCAGCACATTAAAAAAAGAGACTGGACGACAGTCACAGGACATAGCCCTGTGGTGGGGTAGGCCTGCTTGTAGCAGACGGGCGGCAGTGTAGGTGTATTGGTGGTATTAGAGGTAGCCAACACAGACAGCAAGGGTGCAAGCAGTAGTAGCAGTAGTAGCAGCACATTAAAAAAAAGAGAGACTGGACAGTCACAGGAGGACAAAGCCCTGTGGTGGGGCAGGCCTCAGGCCTGCTTGTAGCAGACGGGCGGCAGTGGAGGTGTATTGGTGGTAGACTGGTAGTAGCCGAGGTAGCCAACACAGACAGCAAGGGTGCAAGCAGTAGTAGCAGTAGTAGCAGCACATTAAAAAAAGAGACTGGACAGTCAGAGGAGGGCAAAGCCCTGTGGTGGGGCAGGCCTCAGGCCTGCTTGTAGCAGACGGGCGGCAGTGGAGGTGTATTGGTGGTAGTAGTCGAGGTAGCCAACACAGACAGCAAGGGTGCAAGCAGTAGTAGCAGTAGTAGCAGCACATTAAAAAAAGAGACTGGACAGTCAGAGGAGGGCAAAGCCCTGTGGTGGGGCAGGCCTCAGGCCTGCTTGTAGCAGACGGGCGGCAGTGGAGGTGTATTGGTGGTAGTAGTCGAGGTAGCCAACACAGACAGCAAGGGTGCAAGCAGTAGTAGCAGTAGTAGCAGCACATTAAAAAAAGAGACTGGACAGTCAGAGGAGGGCAAAGCCCTGTGGTGGGGCAGGCCTCAGGCCTGCTTGTAGCAGACGGGCGGCAGTGGAGGTGTATTGGTGGTAGACTGGTAGTAGCCGAGGTAGCCAACACAGACAGCAAGGGTGCAAGCAGTAGTAGCAGTAGTAGCAGCACATTAAAAAAAGAGACTGGACAGTCAGAGGAGGGCAAAGCCCTGTGGTGGGGCAGGCCTCAGGCCTGCTTGTAGCAGACGGCAGTGGAGGTGTATTGGTGGTAGTAGAGGTAGACTAGCCAACACAGACAGCAAGGGTGGTAGGACTGGTAGTAGCAGCAGCACATTAAAAAAAGAGACTGGACGACAGTCACAGGACATAGCCCTGTGGTGGGGTAGGCCTGCTTGTAGCAGACGGGCGGCAGTGTAGGTGTATTGGTGGTATTAGAGGTAGCCAACACAGACAGCAAGGGTGCAAGCAGTAGTAGCAGTAGTAGCAGCACATTAAAAAAAAGAGAGACTGGACAGTCACAGGAGGACAAAGCCCTGTGGTGGGGCAGGCCTCAGGCCTGCTTGTAGCAGACGGGCGGCAGTGGAGGTGTATTGGTGGTAGTAGTCGAGGTAGCCAACACAGACAGCAAGGGTGCAAGCAGTAGTAGCAGTAGTAGCAGCACATTAAAAAAAGAGACTGGACAGTCACAGGAGGACAAAGCCCTGTAGTGGGGCAGGCCTCAGGCCTGCTTGTAGCAGATGGCAGTGTAGGTGTATTGGTGGTAGTAGAGGTACTAGCCAACACAGACAGCAAGGGTGCAAGCAGTAGTAGCAGTAGTAGCAGCACATTAAAAAAAGAGACTGGAGAGTCACAGGACAAAGCCCTCTGGTGGGGCAGGCCTGCTTGTAGCAGACGGCACTGGGGTGGATTGGTGGTAGAAGTAGTAGCAGCTGCAGCACCAACAGCGGCACATTAAAAAAAGAGTGGACAGGACAGAATCCCATAGTAGCAGGCGGCAGTAGCAGGCGGCAGCAGCAGCAGCAATGTAAGATCTAATCAGTGGCATCAGGCACAGGGGTTTTAAAATCCTCACCGATCCACGCTTGATTCATTTTCAGAAACGTGAGATTTTCCAAGCTGTTGGCGGACAATCTTGTTCGCTTAGGGGTGACGAAGCCCCCTGCTGCGCTGAATACCCTCTCTGACGCTACACTGGAGGGTGGACAAGACAGTACACCCATGGCAAACTGGGCCAGTTCTTGCCAATGATCCAATCTGCTGACCCAGAAGTCCATGGGGTCTGGGATCAGCATTTCTGACGGAGAAAGGGCACAGTCCAAGTACGAGTGAACCTGGTTGTTTAGGTGCTGCACCTGGAGATGGTGAACATCCCTTTGGTGACTAGTGCTACGATGTGTGTCAGGTCGGGGTATTGGATGTAAAAATGTTGTCATCATATTTTCCAAACTGAATTGGCTGCTGCTGCTGCTGCTGCTGCCGCTGCTGCCACGGCTGCCGCCTATTGCAGAGGTAGCTCTGCCAGAGGCGGTGGAACGATGAGACAGTGGGGAGCGGAGAGTGGCCCCCCGGTCAGACATGCTTGCAGCGGGTGTCTGCCGTTTGAAAGCCATGACAAGCTGGCTGCATAGCTTCTCTCTATAATAAGCCAATTTTGCCTCCCTCTCGGAAGGCGCAAAAAACTCCCCCATTCTGGCTTTATACCGAGGGTCTAAAAGTGTGGCTATCCAGTAGTCATCTCTTTGCTTCATGCTAACAATACGACAGTCAGCGCGCAAGTAACGAAGCATACAGCTCGCCATCCTGGCCAGCGTTTCAGAGGGCCCGGTTGGTTCCATCTCCGCCCCATACTGCCATGGTTGTCCATCATCAAGGTCGTCGTCAGACTCGTCATCACCACCATCACTGTCATGTTGTGCGGCTGCCTCGTCCCCTATCCCTTCCTGTGATTCCATCTCCAAATCCAGCTCCTCTTCAGGTCCTGTTTCCTCATCCTCCTCCTCCTCCTCAACATCCATAGCCAGATGTGATCCTTCCTCCATCCTTTGCTGAATCATCGCTGTGAGCGTTTGCTCCATAATGAATATCAGCGGCATAACATCGTTCATTCCGCTAGCGTCACGGCTCACAAATCGTGTGGCCTCTTCAAAGGGCCTCAAAACGCGACATGCGTCTCTAACCAGCTGCCAGTGCCTGAGCTCGAAATTACACTGGCTCCAAACGCTGCCCGTCTGCTGCATCAGGAAATCATTCACGGCTTTCCGCTGTTCGTACAGACGGTCCAACATGTGCAGGGTGGAATTCCATCGTGTTGGAACGTCGCAAATCAGGCTGTGTTCTGGGAGATTGTTTTGACGCTGCAAGTCCAGGAGGGCGTGCTTAAATGCATACGAACGTCTAAAGCGAACGCAAACCCTCCTGGACATGGCCAGCACACCCTTCAAACCAACATATGACTTTAAGAAGCGTGTTATGACCAGATTGATCACATGTGCCATGCAAGGAGCGTGTGTCAGGTGACCTAGACGCAGTGCAGCCACAACGTTCTTGCCGTTATCAGAGACAACATTGCCCAGTGTGAGTTTCAGAGGAGACAGCCAGCGTGCGATTTCCTCCTTGATGCACAGCAGCAGCTCCTGCCCTGTGTGGCTTTTCTCGCCCAGGCTCAGCAGGTGTAAGACAGCGTTGTGGCGCTTCACCTTGCACCTATGAAAAGAGGAGGGAGGAGGAGTGGAAGATACGCTGTGTCCTGTCGGGGACGGGAAGACCTCCAAGGAGGAAGGCAAGGAGGAGGAGGAGGAGTAGGAGGAGAAGGATGGTAGGCGCCTGGTGTCCGGAGTTGAACTAGAAACATACAAGCGTGGAGGTGGTAATGCCTGGCATTGCTGCGGTGGTGCATCGGACTGCAAAATATTGACCCAGTGGGCCGTGAAAGACATGTACTGTCCCTGCCCATAGTTGCTGCTCCACGTGTCGACGGTGGCATGTACCCTGCTGCACACGGATAATTGCAAGGACTTGGACACCTTTTCCTCCACATGCTTGTGCAAGGCAGGGACAGCTGTTTTGGAGAAGTAATGTCGGCTAGGTATTCGCCACCTAGGCTGAGCGCACGCCATCAATTGCTTGAAGCCGGCGGAGTCGACCAGGTGGTATGGCAGCGACTGCACCACCAACAACTTTGCCAGGTGTGAATTAAGCCGCACGACAAGTGGATGACTGGGTATATATTGTTGCTTATTGGACAACGATTCCGTAATGGATAACTGACGGGACATAGGAGGAGCACTAGATGACAGTGATGATGATGATGACAACGACATGGTGGATAAGGCCTGGCTACTACTTAGATGACAGGGACTCGGAGCAGCAGCAGCAGCGGAAGAGGGGTCTTCATTAGATGTACATGATGGTGGGGCATGTTGATTGTCCCACATGGCCTTGTGATGCCGTTCCATGTGTTTACGTAGAGCAGTAGTTCCTACATTGCTGCCCTGCCCACGCCTTACTTTCTGCTTGCAGATACGGCACTGTGCCATGTTTTCCTCCTCTGGGAAGGTACAGAAAAATTGCCACACGGCAGAGTACCGTAAAGAGGTAGTACCACGTCCACCACCACCACCACCACCACAACCACCCGAGCTTGCCCCTTGTCTGGCAGGCTTTTTTCGGGAACCTACACCAGCATCTGTGTCGCCGTCACCGGCTCCTGAGCTGACCCTACCGCTGCAACGTTTTGCAGATTGACTTCTGCCCCTACCTCGGCTTGGCTGTTTATCACATCCAGTGCCGCCACTACTACCCTCCTCCTCTGACGCCGTCATCACCTCGTCACCTGGTTCCCACGTCCTGTCTAAAACAACATCATCATCATAGCCTTCCTCATCATCCCCGCCACTTCTGTCACTGTGTTGTGAATGTGATGTGACATCATGGCGGGCTCCATGCCCCCCCTCATTACTGCGTCTGCCACCACGGCTACCACCACCAACACCCCCACTACCGCAGCTATGCGTCTCGGTCACCGCTTCCACCTCCACCACCGCCGCAACACACTCCGTTGGCTGACTCGCGGAAAACAAATCATCATCATCACTATGTTGTTCAGTATCTTCCTTCGCACCCGAGGAGATGTCTCTTAGGACTCTCAGGAAAGATGGCTTCCCGCTAGGAAGGGGGAGCGAAGACATAGATGATGGAATGGAAACGCTAGAAATACCTATATTACTACTGTCACCGTGCCAAGGAACTGTAGAGGATCTGGAATCCAACGAAACCTGGCTTGAAGCCAGATCGTCAGAGTCTTCCTGCTGAGATGACCGCGAGCCAGCCAACCAGTCCACAATGGCCGTATTGTCTAAAGTAACCCGCCCACCGGAGGAGATGGACAAGTCTGGCTTGCTGATACTACTACTAGCAGGCACATGGCAGCTGCTACTAGTGGAACTGGGCACATGTCTTGTGCCACAAATGCTGCTACTGGGTCTGGCACCAACAGATCCAACATTTGGACTGGAAGAGGAGACGGCATGGGTGTTTCTTCCTCTACCCCGTCCTTTCACAACCTTTTTTTTCCCAGACATTTCAGAGCCCCTTTTAAAAGCGTATTCACACACGGACACTGGCTTGGCAAATGGCAATGAATGAGAATTTCAATCAGCCTCGCTGCAGTGCACTCAGGGAATGCTGGGCCTTGTAGTACTACTAGGCTGCCTGTATGGCAAGTTGGATTGTTATTCCAGGGATGAGCCCCTTTTAAAAGCGTATTCACACACGGACACTGGCTTGGCAAATGGCAATGAATGAGAATTTCAATCAGCCTCGCTGCAGTGCACTCAGGGAATGCTGGGCGTTGTAGTACTTCTAGGCTGCCTGTATGGCAAGTTGGATTGTTATCCTGTTAATAACGGCCAGGGATGAGCCCCTTTTAAAAGCGTATTCACACACGGACACTGGCTTGGCAAATGGCAATGAATGAGAATTTCAATCAGCCTCGCTGCAGTGCACTCAGGGAATGCTGGGCCTTGTAGTACTACTACTACCACTACTACAAAGGCTGCCTGTATTGCAAGTTGGATGCAATGGGGATGAGCCCCTTCTAAAAGCGTATTCACACACGGACACTGGCTTGGCAAATGGCAATGAATGAGAATTTCAATCAGCCTCGCTGCAGTGCACTCAGGGAATGCTGGGCCTTGTAGTACTACTACCACTACTACAAAGGCTGCCTGTATTGCAAGTTGGATGCAATGGGGATGAGCCCCTTCTAAAAGCGTATTCACACACGGACACTGGCTTGGCAAATGGCAATGAATGAGAATTTCAATCAGCCTCGCTGCAGTGCACTCAGGGAATGCTGGGCCTTGTAGTACTACTAGGCTGCCTGTATGGCAAGTTGGATTGTTATTCCAGGGATGAGCCCCTTTTAAAAGCGTATTCACACACGGACACTGGCTTGGCAAATGGCAATGAATGAGAATTTCAATCAGCCTCGCTGCAGTGCACTCAGGGAATGCTGGGCCTTGTAGTACTACTAGGCTGCCTGTATGGCAAGTTGGATTGTTATTCCAGGGATGAGCCCCTTTTAAAAGCGTATTCACACACGGACACTGGCTTGGCAAATGGCAATGAATGAGAATTTCAATCAGCCTCGCTGCAGTGCACTCAGGGAATGCTGGGCCTTGTAGTACTACTACTACCACTACTACAAAGGCTGCCTGTATTGCAAGTTGGATGCAATGGGGATGAGCCCCTTCTAAAAGCGTATTCACACACGGACACTGGCTTGGCAAATGGCAATGAATGAGAATTTCAATCAGCCTCGCTGCAGTGCACTCAGGGAATGCTGGGCCTTGTAGTACTACTACCACTACTACAAAGGCTGCCTGTATTGCAAGTTGGATGCAATGGGGATGAGCCCCTTCTAAAAGCGTATTCACACACGGACACTGGCTTGGCAAATGGCAATGAATGAGAATTTCAATCAGCCTCGCTGCAGTGCACTCAGGGAATGCTGGGCCTTGTAGTACTACTAGGCTGCCTGTATGGCAAGTTGGATTGTTATTCCAGGGATGAGCCCCTTTTAAAAGCGTATTCACACACGGACACTGGCTTGGCAAATGGCAATGAATGAGAATTTCAATCAGCCTCGCTGCAGTGCACTCAGGGAATGCTGGGCCTTGTAGTACTACTAGGCTGCCTGTATGGCAAGTTGGATTGTTATTCCAGGGATGAGCCCCTTTTAAAAGCGTATTCACACACGGACACTGGCTTGGCAAATGGCAATGAATGAGAATTTCAATCAGCCTCGCTGCAGTGCACTCAGGGAATGCTGGGCCTTGTAGTACTACTACTACCACTACTACAAAGGCTGCCTGTATTGCAAGTTGGATGCAATGGGGATGAGCCCCTTCTAAAAGCGTATTCACACACGGACACTGGCTTGGCAAATGGCAATGAATGAGAATTTCAATCAGCCTCGCTGCAGTGCACTCAGGGAATGCTGGGCGTTGTAGTACTTCTAGGCTGCCTGTATGGCAAGTTGGATTGTTATCCTGTTAATAACGGCCAGGGATGAGCCCCTTTTAAAAGCGTATTCACACACGGACACTGGCTTGGCAAATGGCAATGAATGAGAATTTCAATCAGCCTCGCTGCAGTGCACTCAGGGAATGCTGGGCCTTGTAGTACTACTACTACCACTACTACAAAGGCTGCCTGTATTGCAAGTTGGATGCAATGGGGATGAGCCCCTTCTAAAAGCGTATTCACACACGGACACTGGCTTGGCAAATGGCAATGAATGAGAATTTCAATCAGCCTCGCTGCAGTGCACTCAGGGAATGCTGGGCCTTGTAGTACTACTAGGCTGCCTGTATGGCAAGTTGGATTGTTATTCCAGGGATGAGCCCCTTTTAAAAGCGTATTCACACACGGACACTGGCTTGGCAAATGGCAATGAATGAGAATTTCAATCAGCCTCGCTGCAGTGCACTCAGGGAATGCTGGGCCTTGTAGTACTACTACTACCACTACTACAAAGGCTGCCTGTATTGCAAGTTGGATGCAATGGGGATGAGCCCCTTCTAAAAGCGTATTCACACACGGACACTGGCTTGGCAAATGGCAATGAATGAGAATTTCAATCAGCCTCGCTGCAGTGCACTCAGGGAATGCTGGGCGTTGTAGTACTTCTAGGCTGCCTGTATGGCAAGTTGGATTGTTATCCTGTTAATAACGGCCAGGGATGAGCCCCTTTTAAAAGCGTATTCACACACGGACACTGGCTTGGCAAATGGCAATGAATGAGAATTTCAATCAGCCTCGCTGCAGTGCACTCAGGGAATGCTGGGCCTTGTAGTACTACTACTACCACTACTACAAAGGCTGCCTGTATTGCAAGTTGGATGCAATGGGGATGAGCCCCTTCTAAAAGCGTATTCACACACGGACACTGGCTTGGCAAATGGCAATGAATGAGAATTTCAATCAGCCTCGCTGCAGTGCACTCAGGGAATGCTGGGCCTTGTAGTACTACTAGGCTGCCTGTATGGCAAGTTGGATTGTTATTCCAGGGATGAGCCCCTTTTAAAAGCGTATTCACACACGGACACTGGCTTGGCAAATGGCAATGAATGAGAATTTCAATCAGCCTCGCTGCAGTGCACTCAGGGAATGCTGGGCGTTGTAGTACTTCTAGGCTGCCTGTATGGCAAGTTGGATTGTTATTCCAGGGATGAGCCCCTTTTAAAAGCGTATTCACACACGGACACTGGCTTGGCAAATGGCAATGAATGAGAATTTCAATCAGCCTCGCTGCAGTGCACTCAGGGAATGCTGGGCGTTGTAGTACTTCTAGGCTGCCTGTATGGCAAGTTGGATTGTTATCCTGTTAATAACGGCCAGGGATGAGCCCCTTTTAAAAGCGTATTCACACACGGACACTGGCTTGGCAAATGGCAATGAATGAGAATTTCAATCAGCCTCGCTGCAGTGCACTCAGGGAATGCTGGGCCTTGTAGTACTACTACTACCACTACTACAAAGGCTGCCTGTATTGCAAGTTGGATGCAATGGGGATGAGCCCCTTCTAAAAGCGTATTCACACACGGACACTGGCTTGGCAAATGGCAATGAATGAGAATTTCAATCAGCCTCGCTGCAGTGCACTCAGGGAATGCTGGGCGTTGTAGTACTTCTAGGCTGCCTGTATGGCAAGTTGGATTGTTATTCCAGGGATGAGCCCCTTTTAAAAGCGTATTCACACACGGACACTGGCTTGGCAAATGGCAATGAATGAGAATTTCAATCAGCCTCGCTGCAGTGCACTCAGGGAATGCTGGGCCTTATAGTACTACTAGGCTGCCTGTATTGCAAGTTGGATGCAACGGGGATGAGCCCCTTATAAAAGCGTATTCACACACTGGCTGAGTAGTGAGTAGTGGATGAGCCCCTTCGATTTCTGAATTCCTGCCTTTTAGATTCCTAAAGCTTTCCCTTACTGCACAGAGATGCTATTCCTACAGCTCCTGTCTGTAAAATGGCCGCTGAGCTCCGTGCATAGAC
Organism: Rhinoderma darwinii; assembly: GCF_050947455.1. NCBI lineage: Eukaryota > Metazoa > Chordata > Amphibia > Anura > Rhinodermatidae > Rhinoderma > Rhinoderma darwinii. Next base: position 280,252,082 of record NC_134690.1, on the reverse strand, counting down.
TTTTATTGCAGGCTTGAGCCCGCCCCTATGCTGCCTCCCGATAGGCTGGGAGAGCCGTTTGCAAGGCATTATGGGGTAGCCTGATGTCAGGTGATCTTCTGTAATCCTCCATTTTAGATGTAACATGTGGCAGGCGCCAAAATGTAGCCGGGTTCGGTCAAAACGGGTTCGGCCGAACCCGGTAAAGTTCGGATTCGCTGCGAACCGAACTTTTCCTGAAGTTCGGACCGAAACCGGGTTCGGTTGTCCCGGTTCGCTCATCTCTAATGCTGGCCACAACCTGTTATATCCGCAGTGATATAAGTCCCATTAAGACAGTAAGTGATAGTGCAACACAATTATGACCAATAAATGTGCCGTGGCAGGACAAGTTTGGCTTACTGATAACAATAGTAGGCTTAGCAGTAAAGAATGTGCATAACCTAACAAAATTAGCCGAAATATTTGAAAATGTTACAGATTATATGTTTTATTCTTTGAGTATAACTTCTGCATTTGCTAGACAATTAATATTAGTAGCTAACTAATATACATACCGCTAGATTATTTGACAGCTGCCCAAAGGGGGCATGTGCCAAGTAGTTGGCTCAGCATGTTGCCATTATATAGACCCTTCTGCCATTATGCAGGTCAAGTATGACATAGATCAAGCTAAGAAAATAAGGAAGAGTTCAGGAAATCCAATTCCAAAGATGATTGGAGCCTGGAGAACACCAAAGCTACAGGGAAACAAAATTATAAGGGCAAGGTAAATATAAATGGTGGACAGATTTATGTCCGCTTTCACATTTATTTAGCTACTGGTCTGACAAGCAAAGTTAAAAATATTTATTACAGCAGCAACTAACTACTATCATTTTGTGATAGTGGGCATCCACCATCCTTAGGCTACCATGTTAAAAAAAAATACTTTTTTTTAGCAGCATACCGAAGTATACCAGCTTGACCGAGACCAAAGGTCCCAAAATATGTAAGAAAAAAAATCCACATGCTTTCATATAAAATCTGAGGGACATGGAGATGTAGTATGGGCCCATAGTATTCAATGGGTACTGTATTATTGAACCTTGTCACATGGATCTATAATACGGACAAGTGTATAAGGACTAAATCTTGATAAAAATTGCCTGCCATAGAAGGTAGGAATTAAAATTCAAGGCAGCATTTTTTTTCCCTTATACATGGTAGCTTCCTCAATTAAAAATATAGTAATGATAATAATAATAATAATTACCTTTATTTGTATTGAAGCAAGCAATGCTTCTAAGGGAGAAGTTGGAGTCCAATAAAGTATGGAATCTGACAGTAAAAACTCTGTATACCATAGTATGAAATCGGGGGCAGACAGGTACCGTAGATGTGTCAACTTATATTTCACAATGTCAGTTTGCATTTAATGAAAATAAATCAGAATCTTTAACTATATGAAGAACTGAAAAGACACAACATGTGCTATTTGTGATGTCAAGAGAGTAAGATAATGTTTTCCTTTGTGCAATTACTTTATAGATTAGCTTTACAGTACTAATCTTAGAATGTTATCTGGTTCTTGTCAGCTTATCCAAGCTGGAAAAGGCCCATTAGAAATGCTTTCCAAGTAGAAATTGTCTAATTCAATTAAGAAAGGGTAAAGGCTTTTTATTTGATCAATAACTGAGAGCTCTACTGATAAGCAGCGCAAATGGTGTCATGCATTTTAGCTGTAGACAATAGAAAGTTGTCACCTGTCACTAATATGGTGAACTATGGGTTGCTATTGTTAGCATTCTTCTAAAAAGACCTGTCATTAATGATGCAAAGTTGCTTACCTTGCTAAAGTTTACTCAAACACTGTAACAAAGAAAATATTCTGTTTCTAGATTTTGTATATAATTATTCATGTATCAAATAAGGTGATATACATTGTAACCAAATGCATTTGCATTTCCATATTTCCTTCCAGAAAATAGTGATCAAATCTAGAAATTATTTTGTTATAAGACTTAATATAGTATCTATTGCAGACAGTCTAGCTTTTTTAAGGTTAATTTAAATATTTCCCTCAATCCATGTGTCTCCTGTATCAGCTCTACTGAGCCAACAAGGTAAGGTGTGATAATCATCTAATATAAAAGAGAGATGATAGAGTAGGAAGAACAATATGTGACATCATTGTAATGAGACATGACATCACTAATGGATATGATCAAAATACCTCAGATTGTGGTTTAATAGTTATGGCAGGTATCATATCCTAAGATTGCATGTAAGCTGCGAATAAGGTTACATCATTCAGGCCCCATGCACACGACCGTGTCCGCAATCACAGCCTGCGATTGCGGGCACGGCCGGCACCCGACTGCCACCCGCATTTTCGGGCCGAGCTCCCATACAAAGCTTGGGAGCACGGCCCGCAAAATGCAAAAGAACGGACATGTTCCATAATTTTCAGAACATTTCTACGCCACGGACATCCATCCGTAGCGCTATGGAAAGGTGTCTGCGTTCAATGAAAGTGAATGGGTCCATTTTTTACAGTTGTGTGCATGGGGCCTCATAGAGTAGTCACTGAATTAAGAGGCTCTGTCACCACATTATAAGTGCCCTATCTCCTATATAAGGAGATGGGCGCTATAATGTAGGTGACAGCAGTTGCTATGCTAATGAGATGCTTAATGCCCAAGTGGGCATATTTTTATTTTAGACCAAGTGGGCGTTGTACAGAGGAGTATATGACGCTTGCCAATCAGAGTCATGCACTCCTCTCCATTCATTTACACAGCGCATAGGGATCCTGTTAGATCCTTATGTGCTGTCTTATACTAACACATTAACAATACTGAAGTGTTTAGACAGTGAATAGACATTTCACGGGATGTCTATTCACAATCTCTGCACTTCGTTACTGTTTCTATGGTAGTTACAGCAGAGGAAGCGTGATCTCGTTGTAACCTGTCATTTGCCGCGTAATCTCGCGAGATTACGCGTCCTCTGCTGTAACTACCACAGACAGAGTAACGAAGTGCAGAGATTGTGAATAGACATCCCGTGGAATGTCTATTCATTGTCTAAACACTTCAGTATAGTTAATGTGTTAGTATGACAGCACATAAGGATCTAACAGGATCCCTATGCGCTGTGTAAAGGAATTGTGAGGAGTGCATGATGCTGATTGGTCAGCGTCATACACTCCCCTGTACAACGCCCACTTGGTCTAAAGTAAAAATACGCCCACTTGGGCATTAAGCAACTCATTAGTATAAATCTAAAAACGCTAATACAGTGCTAAAAATAGACCGTTTTTTTAAATAAAAAGCATTACTGTCATCTACATTATAGCGACGATCTCCTTATCTAGGAGATAGGGCACTTATAATGTGGTGCCAGAGCCTCTTTAATCAAATGAGGCAATCCACTATCTCTAAATAACACTTCACTCACACAATAAGTGGATATAGATCACTACATCTTTACTAAGTCTGCATAAAAATGTTAGCCAATAGATATACGTTTCCACAAAAATTATAGTTAGTAATCAGGATACAGGAGTAAGATGATAAGCTTGTATTTTTTGTTTTTTGCCCCTGCCTATCACAGTCAGTATGCGCATACTCCGAGAAGATTGGGTAGAGATTAACGTAGAGAAACTAATACTGTCACTACCTAAAGGCCCTTTTACATGGGCCAATTATCAGGCAAACGCTCATTCATCTGCTGATCGTATAGTTTTAAAAAGTAAAATATTATCGCTGTCGGGAACACAACCCACGGCGATCAGCACAATAAAGGGATCTAGTACTGTAGCTTATAAATAAAGGCCCTCTTACACGAGCCAATTATGGGGCAAACAAGCATTTACAGAATGCTCATTCCCGATCATTGCCCTGTGTAAACAGGGCAATGATCAGCTGATGAACGAGTAAACGCTCTTTTATCGACTGATTTTATAGTTTATGCTGCAAATAATATTATCGTTGTCGGCAGCACATCTCCCTGTGTAAACCGGAAGACGTGCTGCCGACATGATAATAATGTATGGGGACGAGCGCTCGTCCACATACTAGCTCCTAGCTCCTGTCTTGTTGATCGGCGCTCGTTCACACGGCCCAGGACGGGTCGTGTAAGAGGACCTTAAAGGGGTTGTCTGAGATTTAATGACTTTGTGTTAATGCTTGTAATTTATAAATGTAAATACATTTGTAATATACTTACATTTTCCAAAGTGGCCCCGTTTCCAGATCCTGCCGTGGGGAACTTGACTGGTGACGTCACTCTCTGCTCTGGCTCTGGCCGCTTTGTTGATCTTGAATTATTTTCTGGGTATACGAAACGTCACTTGTGACGTGGTGTATATTGGCTTGTTCTGTTGAAACGTGCATGCGTGGCTCCTGCCGTTATCTCGAGAACAGCAGGGACCGCGCTAACAGCAGTGACAGCGCATGTGTGTTACGGGCTGTGAAGCAGAACAAGCCTATATACACCACGTCACAGGTGACGTGTCGTATACCTGGCAAAGTATTCAAGATTAACAAAGCCAGAGCCAGTGCAGAGAGTGGCGTCACCCGTCAAGTTCCTCACGGCAGGATCTGGAAACGGGGCCACTTTGGAAAATGTAAGTATATTACATATGTATTTACATTTATAAATTACAAGCATTAACACAAAGTCATTAAATCTCGGACAACGCCTTTAAATTTGCCCCTCGCAAAACAGCACATTTGTAAGATAAGATGCTCCTAGTTCAGGTAGGCAAAGATTGTATAGTAGTTTTCCTGGAGTTTTTATTGATAGTCAATCCTTATCTCACTATCAATTTCCCACCAATCAGCAAAGTGAAGGAGAGAGTTGCAGATCATTCAGTGGAGTACCTGACACAGCGACATCTATAAGTGTTTGACTGTGTCTGGGACTGGCTTAACCCCATTCACTTATGCCCTTAGAACCCTCTTGCTGCTGTATCCCAGATTCAGAAATATAATATACTCTATATGAAAATGTATTGCAGTTATTACTATATTTGTAGCATCCCCCTTGAGATCTGCTGGAGCTTGGAGAGGTGCATAATTTACCAATGCAGAGAAATTGTCAACATTTTCTAATGTGTGTCAACAAGTGTTCCTGACTGTTGGAAGTGATCCTTATCCCCATCATACATGCCGTTATGTACAAGGTCGTAAAGTGAAAATTAACTTGAACGATAATCATAGTGAATACATGTTGAACTTGACTTGTGAATGATACGGTAAGCTGAATTTCAGTTTATATTTGAATTGTGACAGTAGACTTCTTCTACTTTATATTTTTTTCTCAAGACTGTGTACTCTAAACCCATATGGCACAAAACAATACTTCAACAGATGGAATTTTATGGGCACAAATTCTTCGTACAGAAGCTGATCAAAAGTAAACAATCAAGGAAAATGAAAGTTGCTGAAATTTTGTTTCCTTCCTCATTTTACCACGCTTTTAGAGATTTTTTTTAACTTATTGTGTATTGGTATCTGTCCATGTACAGCTGTTTACTGCACTTGTAGAGAAACAAAATGACTGACTGTAGCATTTAAACACTTTTTGCATAGCTAAATATATTATGCATAGAAATGTATATTATATGACAGGTTTATTTATCTTTTTTATGGAAAGCAATTATTGTTGATGCATTATGCAGGACTATATATATTTCTACAAGAATGAAATGTAAATATGGCATATCGTGTCTTATCTGTCGTAACACTGCCCAAAATCATTAGTACTAATTCATTACTTTTCACTTATGTTGTATGCTATTATTAAATTGAAGGACAGGAAGGGAGTGGTTAAGAGAGCAAATTTATATTTATTTTGTCATTTTTTAGTTATTTTTTTTCTGAATAAAGAGCACTATAAATGTATTAAGAAGCTCCTTATTATTTGTTAGGAACAGGAATTTTTACTCCAAGATTCACTAGTGGCTGTGGCATAGTTTATAGGGGTGGTCAGTGTCCAATAGGGTCCTTCACAAGGAGAAATTTGTGTGTGCTACCTGCACATTATGGTTCACATTCAGGTTTAACATTCTTAAACAGAACTGTAAAAGAAATGACTTCCAAGTGAATTCCATAGAGCCAAGATAAAGCTGAGATGGTGCTGTTGCATTATCAGATTGTATGAGAGGAGTGTTATTGCACAGCAGTATCCAAAATCAATGTTAAATAAACCTGGAGTCACAGTGCCAAATACCAAATAGACTAAATTAATACCTACAATATAAAGCAGGGCAACATTTTAGTAAAAGTATCTGAATAGCCTGTGCTAAAAGCCTATTAATAAAAGTTGTGGGGAAAAAAGCAACCAATCAGAATCCATCTCTTATTTGCCAAAGGTGCTTTGAAAAATTAGAGCTGACATCTGATTGGTTGCTATGTACCACTACTCCACTTTTCCTTTGCATTACTTTTGATAAATCTCCCCCTTTGACATTGGAACTTGACTTTGAATCTTTTAAAGGGGTTGTCCAGGCACGGGACGGTTTTTCATACTGATGACCTGTCCACGGGATAGGTCATCAATATATGATCGGTGGGGGTCCGACACTCAGACCCTGCACCGATCAGCTGTTCTTGCTGCCCCTTGGGACCAGATGTTATGCAGTGGCCGGTGTCGGAAGCAGATGACTCCCGACATTTCTGATCAAGGATTACAAAGTGGGTGAGTTGGAATATTTACATTTATTGTGAAATAATATGGCTTGTTTGGAAAAGATGAAGCTATGAAGCCTCTGATCTGGGGGGGGGGGGGGGTCTTTTCATGTTCTAATTGGAGATGTTAGCTGGATGTTGACCAAATAGTTATAAAGGGTATTGAGTTGTGAGCTTTATGTTGGCTTCAGTATTGCATGGTCAATGGTCAGCTATTGAAAGAACTATAAATTAATTTAGTGAGAAAGCACCTCAAGTAAATAATATAATAATGCCTCTTCATTTCTTCATGATAAAGGTATCAGTTACAGTTGATAACAATTGGTCATCCATACATAAAAATTACTTTTCCTATTGAACTGCAACACTTGTAAAATGAAATGTGCACTTTAAATTGGTCCTATAATGTGTGATAGTTGTAATGATGTAATGATATTTGCTCTAATGATTATTACAATTTGGGAACGTTAATGATTTTAAAAAAATATATATATGTGCAAATGACCTTCAAGGAAAAACAAGCTTATTATTAGCATAGCTCTTCCAGGAAGGATTATGACTTAAGGTGGCCATTCGCTTTAAAAAGCTGTTGGGCGAATAAGCCTTTCTTCCTGACACTTCTGGCAGCAGCTTATCTCTCGTAAGAACAAAGAATCAGCTAAACTGAAATCCAAACCAATCCTTCTTCTCCCAGACAACTGCTGTCGGAGGAGAGTTGAGAGACCCCCATACAAATTAAATAGACAGCTGGTCCCGCCGAAATTGGAGGTTTTGGCCAATTATGTAATTTGTATTGGCATCTTTTCAATGGTGGCGGATCCGGTGCAAATGGTTTCCGTATAACGGTGTATGTGTTCCATGATTTTGATGGAATGATTACCGCAGTTGACTACGGTATTGATTCCGTAAAATGACGAAACCCTTACACAACAGTGACAAACGGAAAACATTTACCGTTGATCGGTTGCCATTGAAATCAACAGTGATGCAAACGGAAACCTATGGTTTCTGTTTGTTTCAGTTTGGATTCCTTTCATGAGTTCCCCTGACGAAAATCTCCAACGGAACCCATAAACGGAGTCCCGACGCAGATGTGAACGAAGCCTTAGATACATAAAAAATTACTAAAATATTAAAGATAGCCATCACAAAGAATAGAAGTGTCATTATAATAAAAATCCATACACAAACGCAAGCTGTGTAGCCCTATTCTAAATCTCATAAATGAGAAGTTCTCATTCAGGTTAAAATTGGGGGCCAGGTCATTAATTTGCAACCCTTTATGTATGGCTATTCAAGTGGCAGTGTGCTAGTGGTACTAGTGTACCACTTTTAATCTAGCCAAGGGCACCCCCATATGACAGTTACCTTACACTGTCCATTTTTTTTTGTGTAGTCCTTTAGCTTGTGGTTCATATTAGGTGGGGGCTGTGTTCCAGCACTTCTGACGTCAGCACTGCCTGTGAGTTTCGGCACCATGCATTTTAAAAGATTAAGGCCAAAATGTTTGATGGTACAGTGATCAAATCTCAATAGGTTGGACTGCATTATCCTTCTGGTATGTGCTGGTTTACACAGTATTTTTCCAGCAAGATATAGTTAGTTGCGATAATGAATATTTCTAGAAAAAACAATTAAAGGATATATCTCTGATTTTTCAAAATTGGCATCGGTCACTTGCTTTTCATTGGTCATGCGCCGCTGCAGCCAATCGCTGGCTGCAGCGGCACATGACCAAAGACCAACATGTGAACGCAGCAGGTCATACTTCTGGGACTGGAGCGGCAGTGAATGGGACCTCAGTGCTGGATCGTGGGGGGCACTTCAGAGGGTGAGCATCTGTTAGTTTACTTCGTAATTCCACACTACTCCTGCTGCCAATTTTGAAAAATCCCGGCTAACCCCTTTAAGCATTGACATTCATTTGTTCAGTAAATGGAAATGGAACAGATCTCTGTCAGTTGAATACAATGATGGGTGAACAAATTATTGACATACTTATCTGTTAATGGTGGACATGTCCTTACTCAACATACAATTTGAAATTTATTTCATGGCATATTAAAAAATTTGCAATCGCCACAATTTTTTATCAATGTTAGGAGTCAAATAGGACATGTGCACAGAAGTGCACCAATTCATTAACCCGCTGGTACATAGATCTACAGGCTCGCTGGTGCAAGCCACACTGCCATAAGGCTGGATTCACACACAGCGCTTTGCTTTGTTTTTGTGTTTTTCTCTGTCATTTTTAATTGCGTTTTAAACTGCATTTTTTAGCGGCCAGATGCAGGTTTATTGCAATCTTATGGTACTGTATAGAAAGAAAGTAATATTGAAAAAAAAACATAAAAAGAATACAAGTAAGGCACATGACAATATACAATAGATGTTTAATAGGGTGGGTAAAGAATGAATAACTATACTACATTATCTATATTTTCTCCTACATGAATGTCGTTTTGAATCCAAGAACATAAAAGCAGGTGGTAGTAGTTTGTTTACACTCATGCAACTAAAATATAGATTCTAAGGCCCTCTTCACACTGAGTTTTTTTGACAAATTTTTTGGCGCGGAAACCGTGACAGAAACACGGCAAAAAACTGCCGAAAAGGCCTCCCATTGATTTCAATGGGAGGCGGAGGCGTTTTTTTTCCTGCGAGCGGTAAAACCGGCTTGCAGGAAAAAAATGCGACATGCCCTATCTTCGGTTGTTTACATCTCTGACCTCCCATTGACATCAATTGGAGGAAGAGAAAGCGTTTTCCGTGGCGTTTTTGCCGGCGGCGCTCAATGGCCGCGGGTGAAAAACGCAGCAAAAAATGCAGCGAAAAACGACATGAAAAACGCGGTAAACGGCATGCAGGCAGATCAACATCTGCCTCAAAATTCCAGAAAGAATTTAGAGGCAGAATCTTCTGCCTGCAAGAAACTCTGTGTGAACATACCTTATAGATGGCAATGACTTTGATAAGGATCTTTAATATAGAAATTTCTCTCATGTAATGCAGAGGTGGACATACTAATGTTGCAACCTGTGCAGCTACACAGAGGCCCAGTAGTTAAGATGCTCAGCTATTTAGGTAAAAAATTTTGCGTCAGTGTGCAAGCCAAAATAAACAGAGAAGTTTAATGCAAAGATTTATACCTCTGCCATGTTTAGGACCCACTCAAGGTTTTGGCTTACTGATGCAAAATACGCCCATATAAAAGTGACCTAAGAGTGCAAGGGGCCCATATACTGTTCTTGCACAGGGGCCTTCTTGTTTCTGCGCCTGCCGCTGATGTAACGCTAATGCATGATTGAATAATTGATCTTGACGTCAATAACCACATCTAATTCCTACATTGAAACCAAAGCAAACTTACAAGGTAAATGCACTTATTTGTCTTCAATGCAGTTATTTGTATTCCAGAACAGTTTTGTCTGATCCAAACAGCAGGCCATTTATTTACTATTCCTAGAATGTAAGAGGTGATATTTAATAATCAAAGACATGATTATACATGACTGTATTTTATTATCAGGCTTCTCACTGTATGAATTTCCATTTGCGGACTCTGTTCTTTAAATATGTTAATTTGGTTTTAATGCAAATAAAGAATAGAGATGTAGCCATCTTTATCTTAACTTTTAACGCATTAAATACAGTGTCAAGAATTTGTGCCCTGATTTGTTTTTTTAACTTTAGCCCCAGAAAAAAAAATCTGCAAGCAAATGGAAGATTATTTTTAAAGCCAGGACTTTTGCTTTGCATATTTTATTTTTAGGCTCTAGTGTGTAATTTCATAATATATCACCTGCTAAGATAAAGTAGTGTTTATTCAGCTATGTTCAATATAAAACATTGTAGAACTGCTATATATACTAATGTTTTTCACAATTTGTTTACATTTTTACCTCATAGAATTTTGGTGTAAGGGCAGTTAAAGGGGTTGTCCACTTTCTGAAAACTGATGACCTATCCGCCAGATAGGTCATCAGTATATGACCCGTGCGTGCCCGACATCTGGAACCCGCACCGATCCGCAACTCCGGCGACTGCCTCCAAGCCCCAGATGTTTGGAACGGGATACAGTAGTTGGAGCCGGGAGCAGATGGCTCCTCCACTGCATAGCGGCCATTCGGCAGAACTGCTCCTATTCACTTGAATAGGAACAGAGCTGCAATACTGCAGCTCGGCCACTATTCTTTGACCAGAGCCATCTGCTTCCGGCAACATCGTCCGGGGCCCAGAGTCAGCCGGATCGTCCGGGGCCCAGAGTGCCGGATCGGTGCGCCCGGGTGTCGGACACGTACCGATCATATACTGATGACCTATCCGGTGGAAATGTCATCAGTTTTCAGAAAGTGGAAAACCCCTTTAAATCATTCTGTAATATTTGGCTAATGTTAAATTTTGACTGAGATTTGTTGCCTGCTTTGCTTAACATCTTTGAGCAGACTGAAATGAGTTTGCCATCCCTACTGTACATGACACATTTAGGGCTTGTCCACACGTAATGGAATTGCTGCGTATTTTCCGTCCGGTATTGCAGACGGAAAATATGCAGAAGAATACAGTAGGATCAAAGTGGGTGTGATTTAACATATGTCATCCACATGCTGCGGAAAAATTCAAACCGGAAATTCACCTGTGGTGCGTAATTTTTGTTCCGCAGCATGTCAATTATTGCTGCGGAAGATGGTCTGATTTCACACATTTTTTTTTTATAAAACAACGTATTCGAGGATTTTAGACAACTTTTTAATTTCTTTTTTTTTAATTAAAAAATGTTTTTACTTTTTAAGATACAGCGTCTATATATCATGGATACATAAACCTATATAGAAAAATCAAGCTGTATCTTGCGCTTAGAGTCGAATCCGTCAGATCAGCGAGACTAACGGCTTTGTTGAACGATGGTCCACGCAGAATCCACCTGTTATCGATCGCATCCAAGTTCATGAACTTAGATGTGATCGATAACAGCTGTGATGATCGAGACACCTGAACTGATGGATTTGGCTCTGAGTGCAAGATACAGTTTCTATGTATCCAGAATACATACTGTAGAAACTGTATCTCAAAAAGTTAAAACATTTTTTAATAAAAAATTATTAAAAGTTGTCTCAAATACTCTAATAGATTGTCTTATAAAAAAAAAATGAGCTCAAAGGTTTACATAGCCTTTAAAGGAACCAAAAATCCCCCGTAGGCTTCGTGCACATCTGCGCTAGGGCTCCGTTCCGATGTTCCGTCTGAGCTTTCCGTCGGAACGGAGCCCTGATCAGGGTATGTGCACACACACTAATTACGTCCGTAATTGACGGACGTATTTCGGCCGCAAGTACCGGACCGAACACAGTGCAGGGAGCCGGGCTCCTAGCATCATAGTTATGTACGATGCTAGGAGTCCCTGCCTCTGCGTGGAACTACTGTCCTGTACTGAAAACATGATTACAGTACGGGACAGTTGTCCTGCAGAGAGGCAGGGACTCCTAGCGTCGTACATAACTATGATGCTAGGAGCCCGGCTCCCTGCACTGTGTTCGGTCCGGTACTTGCGGCCGAAATACGTCCGTCAATTACGGACGTAATTAGTGTGTGTGCACATACCCTGACAGACACAAACGGAAACCAGTGGTTTCTGTTTCCATCACCATTGATTTCAATGTTGACGGATACGGTGCTAATGGTTTCCGTTTGTCTCAGTTGTGCAAGGGTTCCGTCGTTTTGACAGAATCAATAGCGTAGTATTGATTCCGACAAAACGATGGAACCCTTGCACAACTGAGACAAACGGAAACCATTGGCACCGGATCCGTCACAAACCTATGGTTTCCGTTTGTGTCTGTCAGGGCTCCGTTCCGATGGAAAACTCAGACGGAACGTCGGGACGGAGCCCTAGCACAGATGTGAACAAAGCATTATTCAAGCAATTTGGAACACAGCAAGACCTTTTTAAAACACAGGATTTACATACTGACTTCCAGCACATATCTACACAATAAGCTTCATTAGTGAATAAAGGAAGAATTTGCATGTTTCTTTCCACTATCCCAGAAAGAGGATTAATTTCCTTTTCGTGTGAATATGTGATGGAAGTAATCATGTGATATCTTCTGTTTCAAGAAGGTATTGCTGTGTTCCATCTTTACAATTAGGCATAAATGCTGTGGAATTTCCGCAACTGAATTCTGTGCGGAAATGCCACAGCTTTTACAGTAGCAGCAAAGTAGGTGAGATTCAGAAAATCTCATGCTCACACTGAGAAAAAAACCGCAGCATAAACGTTAATTGACCTGTGGTGCGGAATTTAATTCCGCAGCATGTCAAGTTATGCTGCATTTTTGTTGATTTTCCATTGCGGCTTTTCCCCAATGGGGATGCAAAGCCCGCAACAGAAAGCCAAGTGCTGCAACTACAGAAAAAAAACCATACTTACCCAGAACGCCCTCCTTCTTCCTGCAGTCCGGCTTCCTGGGATGATGTTGCATACCATGTGACCGCTGCAGCCAATCACAGGCTGGAGCGGTGGTCACATTGGATGATACGTCATCCCAGGAGGCCGGCCTGGATGACGTCAGAGGGCCAACCTAATGGGATGATGTTACATCCCAAGTGACCGCCGCTGCAGCCTGTGATTGGCACATGGGCTGCAGCATCATCCAGGAAGGCCGGACCGGACTGCACAGGAGGGACGCATCACCATAATAACGGCCTGCATAAGTATAAGCGTTTTTTACCGCTGCTTTCTGCAGCGGAAATTCAGTTTGAAAGAATGCACCATAATGTGGTGCGGTTTTTGGACGGAATGTACTGCGCGTTCCAGGTTGGATACGCTGCATGGTTTTTACGCAGCCTATCAGTCCTGTGGGAACCTGGCCTGAAAGTGACAGGTATTCATGCTGCTGTGTTGTGGGGAACTGCTGACCAGGTTCTAAGGAAAGCCAGGTTTATAGAGAACACTGGTTTGGAATCATTGTACCTTATATACCATTAAAGTGATTCTATAATATTATTCTTATTATCCTCTGCATAGTTGTGATCCGTTGGCTTCCATTACTTATGTAAGTACAATCGAGTACTAAAAAAGTCTAGTGCAGGAGGATCCACTACTTTTTTAACTGTGCTTACACTATTGAAGGTGGTAAGGGAGGGCAGGAGGGCGCAACAACAAAACCACAGATGTAGCAAGGTGTCTATGAAAATATAATAAAAAATTTTTTTTGCAGTAATAGAGGTCACCTGAGATTTGACATAGCTGTTCTAACTTTTGAGGATGAGATACAGTACATGTATTGGAAGATGCAACCAATACAGCCAGAGTAAATCCAGAAGAATACAGCTTAGTTGAAACTGCTTCTCAGAACACTTTTGTAAGGCTCTGCTCACACTGGGTTTAATTTCTCACAGATCCATGATTAACATTTTTTTACTGGATCAAAACAGAAACATAATAAATTCTAATGTACCTCATGAACTAGAATCCTTCAGTAATTTTTTTTTACTGTATGCTAATAGTGCATCCCTCTCAGCTGATTGGCCTAGCTGGACCACATGGGTGGCCGTTTATGGATGCTGCTACATGGTTATTTAATACATAGCTCATCTACCATACAGGGCATCTGTTAGATTCCCTAAGCCTCATGCGCACGTCAGTATTCTGGTCAGTATTTTGGAAAGATTTGCCCCTCTTCTGTGTTTTGGACCCACTCCTGATTTTGGCTTCCAAATACTAAAGCAAAATACTGAACAGTATATGATGCCACACAGCCCCCCTGTAGATGATGCTACAAAGATCTCCTGTAGATGATGCCACACTGCCTCCCTGTATATGCCACACAGCCTCCCTGTAGATGATGACACACAGCCTCCCTGTATATGCCACACAGCCTCCCTGTAGATGATGACACACAGCCTCCCTGTATATGCCACACAGACCCCCTGTAGTTGATGCCACACACCTCCCTGTATATGATGCCACACAGACCTCCCTGTAGATTATGCCACACAGACCCCCTGTATATGCCACACAGACCTCCTGTAGATGATGCCACACAGACCCCCTGTATATGCCACACAGCCTCCCTGTTGTTGATGCCACACAGCCTCCCTGTAGATGATGCCACACTGCCTCCCTGTAGATGATGGCCATCATGATGGCCAAAGAACGGCAATCACACGGCCATTTTTAACTGTCGTGTGCATGTAGCCTCAGTAAAAGAGGTCTGTCCTCGTGATAGATCCCGTTTTAGGTAACAACTGTGTAATATGGAAGTCGGCCTTTTAACACTAAACACGTTTTAAAATATTTTATAAGTTGAGTCTTAAGTAAGAACTTACATGTAACCAAACTAATTACAGAGTAAATATGTTTTGTCCGATCAGTTTCATCTGGAGGAAATGTAGTATTACATGGCACTCATCAAAATGAATTGGTGCAATGTAATACATGGCCAGGCTTTGTTTGCCAGAGCGAGTGCTACTATTATTTAGTGGCTCGCTGCTCTGACAAATAGAGGAGGGTCTTAAATAGAGGACTCCCTCTATGTTGTCTATATATCCCTTAGCGAACATATGGATAGGGGTTGTCTTAATCACCCCTCATTTGAACTGCCTGAATAATTGTGCTGGATTCCTTGCTGCTACATTTTACAACCAAATTAATGTTCAGTTTTCATAGCAAATAATATGGTCACGACCAAGAAGTTACAGTTTTTATTTCCAAAAACCATAGTATCAAAATATGACTTCAACATTTCCCCTGGTTTACTGACTTCATAAACAGGTATTTCAAAACGAGTGGAAAAAGTTCTCCAAATTTTGATTCTGCTAGGTGCTAATTTAACATGACGATGAGGTGAGAGCTGGACGCATGCTGGTTTCAACATCAGAGGATTGGAATGCATTCTATTTAGCATGGAAGTCAAACAATCCATTGGCAATAGATTGCTTTTCACTTCAAGATCTGCTAAATAAATAGAAAACTAATTAACAGTGCTGTACGACTGATGTCGATGGTTTGAATTTCATTAGAACCAAACCAGGAACTGAAAGACTCAAGAAACAATTTTCAAATAAAGCATCTTTGATATATTTTTCCCATATTCTCCTTTTAACTCGAGGAAGAAACATTGTACTTTGACACTTATTTTTCAAATTATTTGCATGGTTTTACTTCTTTTTCAAAGTCTTTTGCCTCTCTGCAAAAGTAGCTTAAAATCACACAAAATCGAGCTCTTGAAATAATTCCTATATAAAGAATTCCTTTCATTTTTCTGTTGTACTTTTTTCTTAGCTGACGGCTTAAGCAGTTCTAGTAACTGTTCAAGATTTCTTAGTATTAATCCGATTTCTTTCATTGTTATGTGTGCAAATGTGTTTTAATAAAAAAAAATGTTTTGTATTCCTTTTCTACCAAAAGATTTCTAAAATAATAGAAATATAACATAAAATATGAATAATTGCTTGGCATTGAAATGATCTATTATATTATTATGTTTTATAACACAGAACAAAGACGTTTATGGATAACACAAGCTGTTAAATAAGGATCAAACATAGTGTCTTATTCACTTTTCCCCACTGGGTAAATTTAATTGGTAATAAAATGTATAATAATAATAATAATAATAATAATAATAATAATAATAATAATAATAAATACCATGTACATTTGAAGTTAGAATTCCACTGTTTCTGTAACGCTCTTCCTGCTCATGTTTTCAAAGTTATATAGGTTATTTTTCTATTTTACTATTTCTGCAAAGAAAAAACTTTTTGTTAAAACAATATATATGTTTTGATTCGCCGCATTCTAAGAGACATAACGTTTTTATTTTTTTCATCGATTGAGCGATGTGAGGGCTTAGTTTTTGTGGGACGAGCTGTAGTTTTTATTGGTATCATTATTTTGGTACTTAAAACTTCTTGATGACTTTTTATTTAAAGCGGTTTTGGCGTATTATTTTAATGTTTTTACGTCGTTCATCATGCGAGTTAAATAATGTCATATTTTAATAGTTTGGACTTTTACAGATGCAGGGATACAAATTTAGTTTACTCTTTTTAATTTTTTACATTACTTTATAGGAAAAATGGGAAAAGTACTGTTTTTTAAATCTTTTTATATTTAATTTTTTTTTTCACTACTAAAAACTTTATTCAACTTTTTTTAATACATATTATTAGTCCCACTAGGGGACTTGACCCAGCGATTGTTAGATCACTGGTAAAATGCACTGCAATACTAATGTATTGCAGTATATTGTCACTTTCACAGGCTTCTGTTAAGCCGTGCCAGAGGCACAAACCTCGGCACCCCACGATCGCGTCAGGGGGGCGATGAGCTGTCAGAGGGGACTGCCCCTCCACTTTTTAACACCTTAGATGTAGCGGTGGCAATTGACCGTGGCATTTCAAGGTTTAAATAGCCAGGAACAGCGTGATTGCTGTTCCCGGCCATTAGTTCCGGGTGTCAGCTGTATTACACAGCTGACACCTGCAGCGTATGGAGCGGGCTCTATACATCACCGCCCCTGCACCAGGACATGCTATTACGTCGTGGTGCGCGAAGGCTTAAAGGAACAGTGTCATCACAATTTTTTTTTTAATATGTTAAAGATGTTAGTGCTTTATTAAAAACGTTTGGATTAATTTGTGTGTTTGTGTGTTACTTTTTCTTATTTTTACACTTTTTCTTCCCTATGGGGGCTGCCATTTTTTTTTCCATTTCTGTATGTGTCGATTAACGACACATACAGACATGGAATACGGCAGCCACAGTCCCATAGGGACTGCGAACGGGTCCCGTCCCATCCACTTCTGTGTACGCCGTCTGTGTGGGAACTGCGCATGCGCCGCTCCCACACAGTCCAATTTGAAATGCGCGCCGTCCGGTGCCATTTTCCTGTGGACCGGAAGTCGCGGCCGGGCAGTAGGATTACTACTTCCGGTCGCGGCTTCCGGACTTGTGCACTTGGACCAGCGGCAGCAGACGGAGCGGACGGGCCGGAGGGAGACGCGGCGGCAGGAGCAGGTAAGAGATTTCTATGTATGTTCGTGTTTGTGTGTGTTTACTAATGTATGTAAACCTACTACACTGTGTGTTAGCTCAAAAAATGGCGACACACAGTGTAGGAGGTTAGACTGTTCAAACCCCTCGTTTATCCCGGCACTAGCCAGGATAAAGGAGGGGGGGATTCTCAGAGCTCACTAGAGCGAGTGCTTTTTTCCCAATTTTGCAGCAAAAAGCAATGTGGTTGCTTTACCACATGCAATGCTGCAATTTTGGGAATAGCTCCATCTAGTGACCAGCAATGGGAAATATTATAAATTAGAATCTAATTTATAATATTTCCTGACTCGTGAAAAAAATAAAAAAAATGTGAACAATGTTTAATCACCTACACACTAAATGTTTAATTAAAAAAAACAAAAACATGTTTTGCTGGCAACACATTCCCTTTAAAGGGGCATTTCACCTGACTTTATCACCTGTATACAGGTGAGTTGATGGATGTTGAATTTGTGCGGTCTGATTGCTGGGACCCACACAGGCAATACAGTGAGGGACCCCAGTTCCCCATTCCTCCCCATCTGCACTTCAGTGGTGAGGAGCAGTTCATAGAGTGGCGATCAAGCCTGTGCGCTGCATCTCTATACAACACAAAGGGAGTTATTGAAACAGCTGAGCACATGTTATTTTTACAGAGTAGGAGGAAGGATGGAAGACACAAGTTGTTTTTTTACAATCAAAGTGTGTGAGAATTATATATACACTGCTGATTCAAGTAGAATTAGTTGTCAATATTAATCGAGCCCCACATCCCTATTTCAATTAGTCTAACGAGGTCAGGAGGAGGATTTCCAAGGGTGGGGAGGCAGTGCCGATATATGATATTGAAAATTTGCAATATCAAAACATCATAGCATTCTCACACAACTAACACAAACGGCACCCTTTTCTTGTTGAATACTTATTATATTGATCTTGGGAAAGTCTTTTCAACCATATGTTGGACCATTCAAACTTCTGATAGAGTATTAGTTAAACTTTACACTGTATTGGTTTGACATGGCCACACACATAACATTAACCATAGATGATGATCTTTAAGTGTTTGCTATTGAATAAATAGATCTCTACTGATTGATATTTCTTCCATCATTGTGATATTTGTCACTGTTATTGTGTCATGTACCTCATATCTTAGGCTTCGTTCACATCTGCGTTCTTTTAAGTTTTTTCCATTGTTCTGCTCATCATAGGAGCAGAACAACAAAATAAAATGAAGGTCTGGATCTGACGCACGACGGACACCAATGGAAATCTATTGTCTTTAATAAGTTCCATCGTGTTCCTTTTATGGAGTCTTTTGTTTAACCGGAAAAAATTGTGCAGTTTCTTGAGCTATATTTCCCCGTATTTTGGACCGGATCTGCAATTGAGGCTCCTCCTCCTTATTTCATATATGATTATTTATGTATTATGACTGAGGTTCTCAAAATCTTTAAAAGTTTATGAGATATTGAGAACACCAATTAAAAATAGTATATTAGTTAGAATTACTGCATACATTATGCTAAAAGAAAATCTAATGGAGCATTCATATGACTATTTTGAATGTGTTCTTTTATGGTTTTGTTATTTTTTGTCTTTTACCATGGCTAAAATAAAAATATTGGGTAATAGATAAAATAAAAAATGAGGCAGATGAGTAAGGCCCTGTTCACATCTGCGTCAGGGCATTCAGTTGTTCTGCTTTGTCAGAGGAGCAGCACAAGGGAATACCGGAAGCAATGGTTCAGTTGCGCCACGGACACCACAGGCGGCCGACGGAACCCATTGACTTTAATAGGTTCCATCGGCCTTTGTCGGGGGTCCATATTATTGCCGGAAACAATAGTGCAGCATGCTGCACTATTGTTTTGGGTAACCCCTGCTGGATCTACGACAGAGGTCCCTAACGAAGCCTCCAACACAGATGTGAAAAGGCCCTCGCCATCGTTTACTCACTAAGGGTGAATTTTATCTAGTCTGCATTCCATAGCTAATACATATGTTTTACAAGTAATATGCAAACTAAGCAGCAAATAATTCAGAAATGCATCTGATATGTTTTACAATTGTGAAACCCTATTCATAAAAAACAAATTATATATGTTGATTCTTGAGAAATTGAAATTCCAACCCCCTCATTTGATGTCATAGAAAGTGCTGTTATATGAACACTGTTGTGTCTGATGGCATCTTTCCTTTATGCGGGCACATAACAATTCACAAAATGGTCTATTGAAAAGAAGGAATTTGCTGACTTTATGTAGGTGGTGTGGGTATAGTACTTACAGTTACAGTACACAATGAAGACTTGCTAACAACTACATATATATATAATTACAATTTATAATATAGTATAACAGAGATGATATCAGGCCATTCCGTTACTCACTACTGACTATAGACTTTTAATTATAGTCCAATTCTACTATTCTGCACACATAATGTGGCGTGCCATTATATTCCAAAGTAGGGCTGTCCACATTCCTGTACAGTCTCGTGCTGAGCTGCAAACATTTTTTTGGCATGATGTGAATTGCATTTCTAGATTTGTTTTTCCTGATATGACAATGCTACACATTCCTTCATGGAAATTTTTTTAGATGAAGCTGGGCTCTGTTAGGTAAGGCACATTCAAGAGGGCTAGCATAGCTTTTTCCGCATTCACTTATTAATATGCTAGCCACAATTTTAAAAAATATAGCAAAATTCACATCTACAGTATTAGATACTATCGTTCCAACCACCAGTTTTATCATAATAGATTTAGTTTGGAGGGGAAAAAAACGTAAAAATCTCACTTTTTATGTTGAAAGGATCTTTTGCTATGGAATTGAACTGGATAAATGGAATTGAAATATGATTGTAGTCTTGGTATTTGTCAAACCTTAAAGCGAATCTCCACCTTGTAAGACCATGTAGCTTTGGGGTCCAAAATTCTGTGCTGAGTACATTCTTAACACATTTTTAGTGATATGATCTGATTTTTTTTATGATACAGAGCTCCAAATTACTTGCATTGAAATAGAATTAAATTATATAGTTCAGGCTTCCTAAAGCCACCACCAAGTAGCTTGCTACATACTGTTCTATTATTTATTATATAGAGTTCAATGGTTACACAGCATGCAGTTAGCTCCTAAGCTCCCTCTAGTGGTACCCTCAGGCAACGAGACTTTTGGATCTGTTCAGATAAAAACCACAATTGTACCATGTAGGATGATTCTGATTTATTAAATATGTTTTAAGTAATAAATCAATCTTGATCCTGTCCTCTTCACATCACATTACATAAGACAAACTCGTTACTGTTTTTAAAAAAAATTATGTATTTGCTTAGAAACACAGGGCCAAAATGAATTGTATTATATTATACTGCATTGCATTGTATTGCACTGTAGAGTAAGAATAAGATTTAGCTGTACGCAGATGACATGCTCCTGTATGTCAGTTATTTATCTGATGTGGAGCATGGTATCCAGGTCCATCAACAATTTGGCTTATATTCAGGCTTCCAAAGTATTGTTAACCCACCTGATCTTCAATTCTATTACCGACTTTACAAGTAATGGAAACTTTTCAATACCTGGGGACAATATTACAATCTTATATTATGAGGCATGTTTTTCTCCTTGTGTGCCCAGCACCTTGTCAACATGTCAATGAATTTTTGCTGATCCATATGTCTTATGCCCCTTGGGGCTGTGGTAGTCCAGGTTATACTCTTACTCTTTAGGTATGATTATATTTTGTTTGCCATAGATTATTCGATACATACCTCTAAGGGTATGTGCACACACACTAATTACGTCCGTAATTGACGGACGTATTTCGGCCGCAAGTCCCGGACCGAACACAGTGCAGATAGCCGGTCTCCTAGCATCATAGTTATGTACGATGCTAGGAGTCCCTGCCTCTCCGTGGAACTACTGTCCCGTACTGAAAACATGATTACAGTACGGGACAGTTGTCCTGCAGCAAGGCAGGGACTCCTAGCATCGTACATAAGTATGATGCTAGGAGCCCGGCTCCCTGCACTGTGTTCGGTCCGGGACTTGCGGCCGAAATACGTCCGTCAATTACGGACGTAATTAGTGTGTGTGCACATACCCTAATACTTTTCTGTGCATACCATCTGTACTGCATTCAGCTTTTAGAAGCATGTTTGTTTAGATAGCTGAGTATACATTGTCTGCTTGGACATTTTTTTTTTGTGCTTTTGGTTGAGATTACATTTTACCAATAGTTGGATACTGGGACATATACACCTATAATATTTTTGGCAACATTTAGGTTGCCATTTCTCCCCTCATGTCATAAGTGATTTGTGTACATTTGATACTCAGCATAATTTTTTGTAACTGTGATACAGTCTGCATAACATAATACCTCTGACATGAGGGTCTGCATGACCTAGGGTTTGCAGCCGCATCATTTTAGTGGTGGGCTCTTGTTCACCCTTTTTTAACTGATTGTTACTTGTATGTGATGTAATAGATTTTGGATTATATTTTTGAATATATTGTTTTGAGCATTTTTTCCCTCTGTGTTTCTTTTCTTTTAGGTTCAATTGTTTGTGGAGTTGCCCAGGTTTACTATATAAGAGGATTTTTGAAGATTTTATGTTATATTATTAATTTGTCTGATTATATTTTCCTCAATATCCTTCTTCTATTCTGGACATTAGGTAAGAGAATGGAATTGTCTCCCTTTTGTCAAGAGCTTCTAGAATTGTTCTAATAAAGAGCGTAATTCACCCTATTGTACTACATGTTCTAAGCAATACAACAATCTCCATTCCCAGGATAATCTTTAGTATATTGGAGTCTTTTTTTAATGATCTTATTTGACAGGGTAAGAAAAAATATAAAAAGATTATATCTCCCTGTTGCAGAAGAAGGCTTCTCACTTCTAGATTTTTATTTATACGTTCTATTCAGATACCTGCAACAATTGACAGACTGGGACATAATGGCAGCGAATAGGACATTGTTAAAGGGTTTTGGCTGTAGGGGTAGAACAAATTGGTTTGAACTGTTGGAAATGGGCTCATTGATAAAGCATAACCCCCACACAAGGTAGTATACCATCTTTATCATAAAATGTGGCACATTTTTAAAAAGAGGTTGGGTTTTTCTTCTTTTTTAAATATCACACTTTTTAAAACATCACACCAATTTGGGATGACTGGTATAAGGGGTTATGTGGGAACCGAAAATTATTAGCAGTGTGCTAACTGCAGTATGCGAGTATACTCGCTAACATACATTCCGGTCCGCTATCACGCTGATAATGAGATTTGAATAGATTTTTATAGTGCTCGCGGGGGACAGGAAGTGTAGTTGCACAGTCTTCTTTGATGTTTGATGACGATACGACTCTTTGTCATGTGACCGACCCTGTTTTACTCCATGTAAAAGCTACAGCGGGCCGGTCACATGACAAAGAGTCGTATCGTCATCAAAGAAGACTGTTCAAGTAGACTTCCGGTCCCTGCCAGCGCTATAAAAATCTATTAATATCTCATAATCAGCACGACGGGGACCAGAAGTATATTAGCGAGTGTACTCACATACTGTACTGCTAATACTTTTCTGTATTTGGTTTAATGAGCGCTGTGTTAAGAATAGACATAGCTGGGATGCCGTAAGTGTAAGGCCCTGTTCACACTGAGTTTTTTGCCACGATTTTTACCACGGAAACTGCATCGGAAACCGAGGCAAAAAACTTCCGAAATCGTCTCACATTGGTTTCAAGCGGAGAAAAATGATAGTGGGAAAAGGAAGTGACATGACATTTCTTTGGGCATTTCGGCCTCCTATTAACATCAATAAGAGGCAGAAAAAGCGTTTTTCCGCTGCGTTTTTTGCCCGCGGTGCTCAATAGCCGCGGCCGAAAAACGCAGCGGAAAACGCGGCAAAGAGACTGCCGGCAGGTCAAAATCTCCCTGCAAAATACTCAGTGTGAGCAGTGTGACTAGGCCAAGACAGCCCTAAGGGAATGTTCAGACGTGGCGGAATTGCTGTGGAATTCCGCTGCGGACAGTAGAAAACTGCAGCAGCCGTTTTTTTCATTGGTTTCTATACAATGCAAAATCTGAAATCTGTGGCAAGTTCGCAGTGATATCTGCAATGTCTGAATACATGTCAAATATGCAAATGTTGTTGCAGATTCGTTGCGTAATTGCCATGAATTTGCAGCAACATTTGCAGTGGAAAAATTCTGCTACGTCTGAACATGCCCTAACAGTGACAATAGTCAATATAAGAGGGCTGATTTCCCCTGTAACTGGGGCTGCTGTGCATCCCCTATTACTTTGGATAAACATGGTGTTAAAGAAAAAAAATAATAATGTCCCCAAAGGTCTTTTCTGACCATTGAGGGACAAGCCATAATAATAATAATAATTAAAAAAATCAAAAAAATAAGTAAAAAAATAAATAAATGTAAATAAAAATGCCATAAAATAGGGACCCAAAAAAAAGTTTCCCATGCCAATCATTATTGTAACAATAGCCCTGACCCATTTACCCTAAAATAGACAAGTAATATATCAAAATATACGGTAGACAATGACGATCACAAATAAAAGATTTATTTTAGGGTAAAACTATTTTTACCAGAAAAAAATAGCTGAAATGTAAAAAAGCATATTATTTTACTATTATTTTCAAATAATTAGGGCTTGTCCACATGTAGCAGAATTGCTGCCTATTTTCCGTCCGGATAATACGCAGCAGAATACAGTAGCAGCAAAGTGGGTGAGATTAAACAAATCTCATCCACACGCTGCTTAAAATTTCCTTGCAGAAATTCACCTGCGGTGCGTAATTTTTGTACTGCAGCATGTCAATTCCTGTTGCGGAAAGTGGATTGAATTGCTGCGATTTTCAGAGGAGATGTCACCGTCTCCCAGCATTGAGAAAAACGCAGCAAATTCCGCACCATATTCTGCAGTTAAAACCCGCAGGTTGTTCCACAGCGCAATTTCTGCTATTTTCTGCGAAATTGCTGCAAATTTTTTTTTGCAGCAATTCTGTTACGAGTTCCATTCCATTCCTGCATTAACTCCATCTCTGCTGTACCTGCATTTCAAAACGCTGAAACGTTTATTTTATGGTACTCTGCTTTCCTGTCTTCCTATTTAGCCTAATGTTATCTCTAACTTTTGTCAAAGTGTTTGATCGTCGTTAAGTTTTATGATCATCCAGACCAGCTAGTCTGTTTGTTTATCTCTCTATAGCTTTTCACCTCATGTGTCTAGTTGATTTGATTAATAGCTGAACGAGCTTAATTAGGCCTAGATCTGAGTATCTACTCCCCTATAAAATTACATATAGCATATGGGGAAGACACTCGTGCAGGGGGGCACGACGGCAGAAGTCATCTCTGTCTAAGGCTGAATTCACACGAGCGTGTGCGTTTTGCGTGCTTAAAAGATGCGGCGTTTTGCGCGCGCAAAAGGTACATAACAGCTCTGTGTGTCATCACCATATGATGCGTGGCTGCGTGATTTTCGCGCAGCCGCCATCATTATGACACTCTGTTTGTTTGTTTGTAAACAGAAAAGCACGTGGTGCTTTTCTGTTTTCATTCATAGTTTTTACTGCTGTTGCACGAATCACGAGCGTCACACGGAAGTGCTTCCGTGTGCTGCGCGTGATTTTCACACACCCATTGACTTCAATGGGTGCGTGATGCGCGAGAAACGCACAAATATAGGACATGTCGTGAGTTTTACGCAGTGGCCATACGCTGCGTGAAAATCACTGATAGTCGGAACGGCCCCATAGACTAACATAGGTCCGTGCGACGCACGTGAAAATCACGCATGTAGCACGGACGTTTTACACGTTCGTCTGAATAAGCCCTGAGTGTCATATTGTCAAAGTGTCCTGGCAGTTATACATGGCAGTTAGACAGGGTAAGACACAGGTAAGCTGCATTACCAAACCAACTAGCATGCATTCTAATTATTAGATTTAATATTCTATCTGTTTACAAACAAAATACAAAGAAACATGTTCACTACCACACCACTCATCATTATAGCTGCTCTTGGTTTACAATCCTACCGCCCCTTTTAGGCCTGGGCAAAAAACAGTCCACATCAGTCCCTCTCTCCTTGCCTCGCCCATGTACAGCTCCCATGCACTATTCACTTTCCTCAGCACCTTAAGGGTATGTGCACACACACTAATTACGTCCGTAATTGACGGACGTATTTCGGCCGCAAGTCCCGGACCGAACACAGTGCAGGGAGCCGGGCTCCTAGCATCATAGTTATGTACGATGCTAGAAGTCACTGCCTCGCTGCAGGACAACTGTCCCGTACTGTAAACATGATTATACTATGGGACAGTTGTCCTGCAGCAAGGCAGGGACTCCTAGCGTCGTACATAAGTATGATGCTAGGAGCCCGGCTCCTTGCACTGTGTTCGGTCCGGGACTTGCGGCCGAAATACGTCCGTCAATCACGGACGTAATTAGTGTGTGTGCACATACCCTAACTCATCTCATCCTACTGCTCAACATAAAAATCGCTCTCATAAATCACATAACCATCTGCTGTCTCTCTCCATTCTTCTGCTACTAGCTGCAGGGGACATCTCTCCCAACCCTGGTCCTCCTTTTTCTAACTAAGAGCAGAGGACAGAGTAGAGGCAGAACTCAGTGGTGCCCCCTACATGTTGGGGGGGGGGGTGCAGCGCCCCGTGTGTAACTAAGAGCAGAGGACAGAGTAGAGGCAGAACTCAGTGGCGCCCCCTAAATGTTGGGGGGGGTGCAGCGCCCTGTGCTCTCTCACAGGTCGCACACCCCTAAGGCTGGCCCTGTATGGTACGGTTAATTCTAAGAATCCTAGCTTGTGAATATCATGCCAGAGCTACAGGACTACTGTAACACATACACACAGGCAAGGCTATAGGGGAGGCAAAATTAGGCTAGATTCATTCAAAGCGTATTCGGCCCAGTTTTGGTGCAGAGTTTTTATATATGTAAAATCAGAAGTGGTTCCAGGAGAGAGGAGAAGTAAAAGTTTTTTCTTTATATTTCCCTTTCCTTTGGAAACCACTTCTGCCTTTGACTCAAAAATCTGCATCAAAATCTGAAACAAAATCTGCAACAAACATGCAATGTGTTAATCTAGCCTTAAAGGGGTTATGTGGGGACCGAAAAGTATTAGCAGTGTATTCACTGCAGTATGTGAGTACACTCGCTAATATATTGTAAATAACTAATGTACCAGAGGTACAATGAAAACCATTTCCCTAATATTCCACTCGCTAATATACATTCAGGTCCCCATCGCGCCGATTATGAGATTTTAATAGATTTTTGTAGTGCTGGTGGGGGACCGGAGTCTTTCTTCATGACGACACGGCTCCTCGTCATGTGACCGTCTCCGCTGTACTATATATAATCGCTGTACTACTGCTACATCTATTACATAGAGTACAGTGGGATCGGTCACATGATGAAGAGTCGTGTCTTCATGAAGAAAGACTGTGCCACTAGACTTTCGGTCCGATGCCAGCACTACAAAAATCGATTAAAATCTCATTTAACAGTATATATTTATTTATATTTAATGGCTTAGGTGGCATTAGTGTTCTCAGTGTGATGTCGCCATTTTCTTGTGTGCTGTATAAGGGTATGTTCACACGGCAACACCAATTACGTCTGAAATTACAGAGCTGTTTTCAGGCGAAAACAGCTCCTGAATTTCAGACATTTTGACAAGTGCACGCGTTTTTTGCGGCGCCTTTTACGGATGGAATTGGAGCTGGTTTTCATTGGAGTCAATGAAAAACAGCTCCAATTACGTCCCAAGAAGTGACATGCACTTCTTTGAGGCGGGCGTCCTTTTTTATGACAGCGGCGCGTAAAAAAAAAGCCTGTCTGCACAGAACACCGTAAAACCCATTGAATTCAATGGGCAGATGTTAGCAGACGGTTTGGAGCCGTTTTTTTGGGCGTAATTCGAGGCGTAAAATACCTGAATTACGTCCATAAATAGGGCGTGTGAACATACCCTAAGTTTGCAGTCACAGGCGTTCTTCCACATTTTGTTTCATTTTGTTGGAATGTGCTGTTCAAACTTTTGTGGTGTTTATGTGATTCATTTATGTGGGGTTAGTGACTGCCTCCATTTTTTGATCTTGCACTCCTCCGATTCTGCTCTGAGTGATTTTAATTAGTTTAATACTGGTTCCTACCATCCCCAAGAATATGTAGGTTTAGTCCCAGTTCGGGGTGTATGTGCAGCGTAGGTTCCTACCTCATAGAGGTCGACTTGTCGTGGCAGGTGGGCTCACACAATTTGATCAAAATGTGCGCTAAGAACCTCCCTAATGTAAGTAGATTTAGCAGTAATGCATATTTATGTTTAGTGGCTTAGGTGACAATAGTGTTCGCAGTGTGCTGTCGCCATTTTCTTGTGTGCTGGCCAGACACATTAGCCAAATGAGAATTGGATGGGGGGCTAATTTTCTGGCAGACACTTTTTGCAACTGGTTATCCCCCATGGCAACAAAGGGTTTGGTATTTTAAAATTCAACACGCCAGATCTTTCTTTCCCCCGACATCTGCTGTCAGGGGCCTGTAGAACTGCCTTCATACACATTCGATCATCTGCCAATCCGACCAAAATTGCATCATTTTAAGTTAATGACCGGCTTTAGTGGTAGAAGAGCAAAATAACCAAATAAAACACCACACAATGCACAATCCTGTTCACACACCTGACTGCTGCAGTTTGAAAAATGCATGTGGCCTTTTGTTACATCAAGACAATTCAGTTTCCTGCTTGTTTTAATTTTCTATTTGGAATTTTTAAGGAGTATCAATATGTAATCTAAATTAGATACCTTTCTTTAACAAAGTAGCAAGCAACTTAGGAAAACTCAGTTTACCAGAGGAGAGAGAGGGAAGGCAGGGAAAATATGTTTTATCTTATTATCTGAAAAAAATAACACCACCTTTAGTACCAAAATAGGCAATAAGCATCTAAAATATGTTTGACGAGCTGAGAAGGGCTTCAGTTATGAGATAATGGTCTATATATAGCTTTTTGTATATAAAATTGTATGTTTGTAAAAAGCAACAACTGTAATTCCTACTGTGCAGTTATTTTATACTGTTGCAGTGTCTGTGGACTAACCCCATTGTGGTACTCCACCAAGGCAGATGCTGTTTTTATGCAGGAAGATGCTAAACCGCCAGTCACTTTGATCTTTTTATGTGAAAACATCTCACCTACTGTGTTACCATGCTGCCAACAAGGAAATAAGAGCTTGGCAGATATGATTAGTTAATTATAAACACTCCAGTTATGTTGTTGTGTATATTATTTAGCTAAGTGGTACACACAGCCTTTGAAATATCTTAATGTCAAATAGTGGCTTCACAGGAGCTGCAATATTATCTAAAACTTATCTGGGTTATATCCTCATTATCCACTTATTGGATATAAAAAGAACCTATTCAATATCAGTAACGTACATAGATGCGGTGAGCACACATATTTGGAAAATGTTTAGCTTTGAAACAACCATGCAAATGGAATTCGGGACGATATTGCACACATTTATCTGTTCCCAGTAAACAGCGTTGAGCATTTTGTTTAATATTCAGCGTTTTAAAATGTCCCTTGGGCAAAAAAAATTTTTTTTCCCTGCAGCTGAAATAACAAAACTTAAAACACAAAATATGTACAATGGAAAGAAGTATATCGAAGAGGAGAGGTAAAAATGCTGTAACTCTAGGGAGTGTCTCCCTACAATGGGAACCATAAACCATATGATCAATGATACTTCACTGCGGGACTCCTGCTGCTTTCTTCTCTGGCACCTCACAGAGGAATAAGCAGATAATAGGAGCAATACACAAAGCAAGAACCATAGCAAGTGACAAGGAGGAGATTATGTCATCTTTTATTACTTAGAACCTGCATGTCAATTGCAGATACTCCTTCTGTCTTTAAATCCTATTGTATTGAATACTATAGACCTAATATATACTACAGTATATATAGGTCTCCTACAGCAAAGTCACAAGGCTCAATAAATAAAATACAAACCTGCATCACACTAAGCAAAAAACTGGATTGCTTGCTGCAGATATAACTAAAGATTTTCCTAATAAGTGTGTATGGAGTTTGGACTGATTTGGATTATATTAGACTTTTTTACACCACGTTTACAAACTATGTTCAGAGTATACAGTATGTTTGGAAGGTATCCAGATGTATACTGTAAAGGCCCTTTTAGACAGGACAATAATCAGGCAAACGATCATTCATAGAACGCTCGTTGGCGATAATTGCAATGTGTAAACAGGGCAGCGATCAGCAGATGAACGAGCAAACGCTCGTTCATCTACTGATCGTATCGTTTTTAAAAGAGTTAAAAATTATTGTTGTTTGCAGCACATCTCCCTGTGGAAACAGGGAGACGCACTGCTGACAAGATAATAAAGTATGGGGACGAGCTATTGGAATAACGACCGCTCGTCCCCATCCATAGCTCCGTGTGAAAGGAGCAAACAAGTAACGATCAACGAGCTGTCTCGTTGATTGGCGCTCGCTTACGCGGCCCAGGACGAGCCGTGTAGGGGACATGAGCCGTCCATTTGGAATACATTTCGCTTGTTTACATCTTAATACTTTTTTTGTCATTGTATTGAAAATCGTATAATTTCAAGCAGATCAGTCATCATTTTTTACATATAATATATAAAAAGATATATACATTTTTCTTTTTGAGATACAGCTGCTCTGTATTCTCTATACAGAGCAGCTGTATCGTTTGCTATGACCTGAATCCTTCAGAATTTAAGAGGACAATACAGCTGCTCTGTATAGAGAATACAGAGCACCTGTATCTCAAAAAGTACAAATAATTTTTAATAAAAACTATTTATAAAGTTGCACCGATCACACTGATTGATCTTTTTATAAAAAAATAAAAAAAATAAAAATTCCTTTCAAGGGTTTACATAGTCTTTATACTGTTACCGTTGTGGGTGAGCTGTAGTTTTTATTGGTACCATCATGGGGTATATGCAATTTTGTTTATTACTTGTTATTACATTTTTTTGGTTAACGAGGAGACCAAAAACAGCATTGAATGCATTGTGAATTTTGTTTCCTACAGCATTCTCCCGACAGGTTAAATAATGTGATATTTTAATAGTTGTGACTTTTACGGATGCAGTGATACCAATTATGTTTACATTTTATTGCTTAGATCATTTTTGGTGAAAATGGGAAAAGGTTTTTTATTTACCTTTTAGTTATTTTTATATTTTAATATTTTTTGAAATTGCATTGAACATTATTTGGTTTTGGTCCTCGGTGGGGGGGGGGGGGTTAAACTTGCAATGTTTGGAGTGCTTATTTAATACACTGCACTATTTATGTATTGCTCTGTATTTCCTTCATCTGTGCTCTATTATTAACCCCTTAAGGGGCACAGCCTGTTTTCGCCTAATGGACCAGGCCATTTTTTTCAAATCTGACCTGTGTTGCTTTATGTAGTAGTAACTTTGGAATGCTTTTATTTTTTCAAGCGATTCTGAGCTTGTTTTCTCGTGACACATTGTACTTTAAGATAGTGGTAAAATTTGGTCGATACATTCAGTGTATATTTGTAAAAAATAGCACAATTTTGAGAAAATTTGCAAAAGTTAGCATTTTTCTAAATTTAAATGTATCTACTTGTAAAACAGATAGTAATACCACACAAAATAGTTACTAGTTAACATTTCCCATATGTTTACTTTATGTTGGCATTGTTATTTGAACAGTCTTTTATTTTTCCAGGACACTACAAGGCTTAGAACTCTAGCAGCAATTTGTCACATTTTCAATAACATTTCCAAAGGCTATTTTTTCAGGGACCAGTTCAGTTCTGAAGTGGCTTTGTGGGCCTTAAATATTAAAACCCCCTCTAAAACACCACATTTTAAAAACTGCACCCTCAAAGTTTTTTGATCAGCATTTAGACGTTTCTTAACCCATATAGTGTTTCATAGAAATTAAAGCAAAGTGAAGGTAAAATTTACAAATTTAATATTTTTTGTAGAAAATCTGTTTTAATTAATTTTTTTCTGTAACCCAGGGGGTTTTACCAGAAAACACAACTCCATATTTATTGCCCAGATTCTGTCGTTTTTAGAAATATCACACATGTGGCCCTAGTGTGCTAATGTACTGAAACACCGGCCTCAGAAGCAAAGGAGCACCTAGAGGATTTTGGAGACTCCATTTTATTAGAAAATATTTTAGGCACGATGTCAGGTTTGAAGAGGTCTTGTGGCTCCAAAACAGTGGAAACCCCCCATTTGGCAAACTACACCCCTCAAGGAATTTATCAAGGGCTATAGTGAGCATTTTAACCCCACAGGTTTATTGCTGAATTTAGTGGAATTAGGATATAAAAATGATAATCTAAATTTTTTCCAATAAAATATAGAAATCTTCAATATTTAAAAGGCATAAAAAAGAAAAGCACCCCAAAATTTAAAAAGCTATTTGTCCCAATTACAAATTTAATAAACTGCTGTTTGGACTCACGGCACGGCTTAGAAGGGAAGGAGCACCATTTGGCTTTTGGAGCTCAAATTTTGCTGTAATGGTTTGCGGCGCCATGTCACATTTGCAAAGCCCCTGCGGAACCAAACCTGTGGAAACCAACCAAAAGTGACAACATTTGAAAAACTACACCCCTGAAGGAATTTATTGAGGGGTATAGTGAGCATTTTGACCCCACAGTTTTTTGTTTTTTTTGCTGAATTTAGAGGAATTATACTGTGAAATTGAAATATATTTTTTTTCTGATAAAATGTGGAAATTTTTGGAAAAAATGAAGAACAAAATGAGAAAAAGCACCCCTACATTTGAAAAGCAATGCCTCCCGATTACAGCAATACCCCACATGTGGTAACAAACTGGACACACGGCAGGGCTCAGAAGGGAAAATAACCATTTGGTTTTCAGAGCTCAAGTTTTGCTGGAATGGTTTTCGGGTGTCATTTCGCATTTGCAAAGCCCCTGAAGGACCATACCAGTGGAAACCGCCCAAAAGTTACTTCATTTGGGAAACTAAAGCCCTCAAGGAATTTATTGAGGGGTATAGTGAGCATTCAGACCCCACAGATTTTTTGTGGAATTAGGCTGTGAAAATGAATATCAACAATTTTTCCACTTAAAAGTTAAAATTTCTAATTTTTACAAGGGTTAAAGGAGAAATAGCACCCAAACATTTGTAAAGCAAGCTCTTCCGAATGCGGCAATATCCCAGATGTGGTCTTAAACTGCTGGTTGGATACATGGCAGGGCTCAGAAAGGCAGGAGTGCTACTTGCCATGCAGATTTTGCTGGAATGGTTTTTGGGTGTCATGTCGCATTTGCAAAACCACTGCCATACCAAATCAATGGAAACCCCACAAAAGTCACCCCATTTTGGAAACTGCACCCCTGAAGGAATTTATTGTGGGGTATAGTGAGCATTTTGGCCCCACAGGCTCTTTGCTGAATTTAGTGGAATTATGCTGTGAATTTAAAAATATGATTTTTCTGACAAAACGTGGAGATTTTCAATTTTTACAAGGAAGAAAGGAGAAAAAGCAGCCCAACATTTGAAAGCAATTTCTTCCAATTACGCCAATACCCCATATGGGGTCATAAACTGCTGTTTGAACAACAAGATGCCAGAGGCAGAAACGACCTTATTTCCCAACTACCAATAAATTGTATTTATAATCTTTAATGTGCTATTACAGCAAACAGACATACAGACAAAACCAACATAAATGGTAAAATTTTCAATGCATGGATAGGGTTAAATAGCCGTTAGTAGTTATACCAATGTGCACAAGTGCACGCCCTTTGAATAGTCCCTGTTGGTATCAGTGTGCCGATTGTATAAGCAATATATGCAGCAGTGAACACGTGTGTCTATCGTCTGTGTCTGCAGATAGACGGATACAGCAAACACCGACACCACTAGCGGACTTCTAGGCAGTTAAATTGTTAAATTGCTAGATTTCCCTAATGCCAGCATGTATTAAAATGTAACAGAGAGCCCCCCCCCCCCGACATGTTTCGCTACTATGTAGCGTCCTCAGGGGTTCATGGGGCTGTTTGGACACACGGCAGGGCTGAGAAAGGCAGGAGCACTATTTGGCCTGCAGATTTTTTTTTTAAAAACAATTTCTTTTTCAGTCAAAAAAGCTGTGTAAGGGCTTGTTGTCTGTGGGACCAGTTGTAGTTTTTATTGGTACTGGTTTTTGGGTAGGATTGCAGGGTTCCGATCTGCTAGGAAACGCCATAGATGCAGCGCTCACTTTTAAATGCTACATCTAAGGGGTTAATCAGCCATGCATCAGGGTGTCAGCTGTAATATACTGGGCCCTTCGGAGTCCGCATCAGTACATTGTGTTGTGTTAAGTCCTTAATGACAACAACGTAATAGTACGTTGAATGTCGTTAAGGGGTTAAAGCCCTAATAATTGTGTACAGAAGGCAGACCTGGAGACCTTCAATAGGCCTCTGGCTGCCAGGGCGAATGATCGGCACCCTACGATTTTGTGGCGATAGGGTTCGATCAGGCCACAGAGGGAGCCCCCTTCGTCTGTCTAACTGCTCAGATGCCGCAGTCAGTATTGAGGTATTATCTCTAATAAAAACAGACATGCACCCATCGCTTATGATGTGGGCTGAAACTTAACTACCGAGTTTGCCCCATATTGTGATGGTGCACATCCAGTGTAATAGTATTCTGGATGTTGCCAAGGTGTTTAGAATAAGAGGGCTTTTAAATTGATTGTAGACATTGCAGCTGGGCTCAGTTAGTACATAGACTCAAGCCTGTGCAATGCAGTACAATACACTAGAAGAATGCACAGAAAGGTTTACCCTTTCACTTAAAAACTTCTTACAATATACAATTCAGTGTATAAATGAAAGCTTCTAATCTGTAATTAACATATTAGGATTGTATTCTGTTTATTATCTTAATTTACTTGCATGCTGCACACTCCATTTTTTTCAATATGGGGTATGGAATATCTGTAGAGGGAAGTTGCTACCTAACAAAGTCCTGTTTTTGTAGCAGCCTCTGCAATAATGCAAGCTGGTAGTTTCTGTTGGGTGAGAGGAGTGTGACTACAGGAGTGTACTAAGACCATGTTCACATGGCACAAATTTGCCATAGAAAATCTGCAGCACAAATCTGCAGCTAGAACTCAACTTTCTGCTGCAGATATGTCAGCGGATCCGTGTGTCTGTATTTTTTTAAATCTAAGTATGTTACATATATTTTTACACTGCTATCTGCAAAACTGCATGGTTGGCATGCAATTCTTGCCAAGAGTCTGTGGAGCAGTTAGTTTTCCCCCAGGAAATGATCTTAGAACACGATCTATACAAAATCACATAGTTACATAGATACTATGGTTGAAAAAGACATGTATGTCCATCAAGTATAACTAGGAAATAGGAGAGGATGTGGATGTAGGGAAAGGGCAGCTCCCCCCCCCTATTGATGGAGTCAATCCATGCAGTACCAGATGCATTCTGTATCCTACAGAGGAACAGTATGGACCCATAGAAGCCTGTGGTTGCAGTACGATGGGTCTGCACCACACAGAACTGTTATTCAGCCTTGAATATGAGCCCTGAGCCTGCGGGCATAAAAAGGCTGTCCCCTAACAAAATATAATACAAAGTTGTATTCACATGTGCTAATGATTTATGAAAAAAAGTTATAATGAAATGGAGACATTAAAAATCTGACATTTATAAAATGCTGTGTGAATGATAAAAATCTAATCTATGTACAATCATAACCATTAAGTTGTATTTGTACAGCATGACACATGTATTATCTTTCTTTAGTACTGGAAGATTATTACCATATATGTAATATATTAACTAAAGTATCTGCACATGTATTTACAGGGAAAATATGAAAATACAAAGCTGAAAATCCTCATAAATAATGGACATTTTTATATAACATGCTTATACCCGAACACAGCAGTCTAGTTTGGATGCCAATTTGTTTTTCCATATTACATGCTTTGGGACTGGTTTATAGATTTATTCAAATTTTAAGCATTTCCAAAATGCAGTCCCTGAAAATAAAATGCTCTCATTGATCTGGCAGAGCATGCATTGATTTCCATGAAATGTTGCCCATTGGCAACAAGTAAATTCCCACTAAGAAAATTCCCTTGGTTTCTCTTTATGTCTTTATTTTACAAAGCCAAAGGCGGATGAAATAGAAACCAAAAATAACACCTCTCTTCACAGAAAGTATGTTACGCTATTTCTCAGATGAGCAGCACTGTAAAATAAAGGAGACCTTTTCCGCACATGCAGAAATGTGAGGGAAAAAAATATTTTCATCAAGTACTAGATTGCATCTTGGAACATGAAAATAAGCAGTAACAAATAAGCACAAACAAGTGCAAGAAAGCTGTAAATATTGTTGCTCCTGATCTGCACTGTAGTAAATTGAAAATCACATTTCGTATATAGAAAATAGAGGAGCAGCTAAAGTCGAAAACAGTGAATTAGATGAAAGTGGAAAGGAAAACTCAGTACTGTAACATACTTGATGCAAAAAATGGGAGTATGCTTTACGTTAAAAGAAAAAAGAGTTATAATTCATGTGAAGAAATCATATAGTGCATGCTAAAAAAGCTGCAGTAAATACATAGATCGCAGGGTCACCTTTGCATATTTATTAGGCAACTGAATTTATAGCAGCTTTCTAATATCCCTTTCTTACCTAAATCTTCCCCATTACAAAAAGTAAAATTTTAGGTGAGTTGAGCAAAACATAAATGAGTTGGTTAGGCTTCGTTCACATCTTCGCCAGGGTCTCGTTCCGTTGGAACGAGACCCTGACTGACACAAACAGAAACCAAAGGTCTCAGTTTCCATCACCATTGATTTCAATGGTGACGGATCCGGTGCCAATGGTTTCCATTTGTCTCTGTCGACTACGCTATTTATTCAGTCAAAATAACAGAACAGAAAGCTCTGACGGAACGTCGGAAAGGGACCCTGGCACAGATGTGAATGAAGCCTTAGGCTGGGTTCACACGAGCACATTACGTCCGTAATGTACGGAACGTATTTCGGCCGGAAGACCCGGACCGAACACAGTGCAGGGAGCCGGGCTCCTAGCATCATAGTGATGTACGATGCTAGGAGTCCCTGCCTCTGCGTGGAACTACTGTCCCGTACTGTAATCATGATTACAGTACGGGACAGTTGTCCTGCAGCGAGGCAGGGACTCCTAGCATCGTACATAACTATGATGCTAGGAGCCCGGCTCCCTGCACTGTGTTCGGTCCGGGTCTTCCGGCCGAAATACGTTCCGTACATTACGGACGTAACATGGTCGTGTGAACCCAGCCATAGTAGTGAGGGCAGTAGACAAGTGTCAATTATGGCTCCTGTGTTCTCAAACTGTCATTGGGATTTAAAAGTGTTGTCCTCGATAAGAAAAACGTGGCTGCTTTTTCCCAAACACTGCGCCATACCTGTCCACAGGTTGTGTTTTGTATTGCAGCACTGCCTCATTTATTTCAATGGAGCTGAGCTGCAATATCAGACACAACCCATGTACAGTTCCTTTAAGATAAAGGGAATGCTGGGAATCAAGTAAAGGGGAGGAAGCTGGAATACTGTGTACCGTTGCTACAAATGTAGTGCTGAGCTTTTTAAGGAATTTAGGGGAAGCAGCACTCGACAGCGCTCCGCGGCCCCTTCAAACAGCTGATCATAAGAGGTGCCGAGAGTCGGATCCCCACCGATCAGAACTAACAAAAGATCATCAATTTTATTTCACTGTATAGCCACTTCATCTATAATAAAGGCTGTAACTCATGATAAATACATAAAGCATTTGTACAGCCACCAAAAACTTTAATATAGATTTATGTTATAAGTAATGTGGCGCTATATGTGAAATACAATTACCAAAGTCATTCC
Source organism: Rhinoderma darwinii (assembly GCF_050947455.1). NCBI lineage: Eukaryota > Metazoa > Chordata > Amphibia > Anura > Rhinodermatidae > Rhinoderma > Rhinoderma darwinii. The sequence goes on along the minus strand of NC_134690.1, from coordinate 280,214,371 downwards.
ATCAGGGAAATATGGAAATTGAATTTTAGTGGTTGGTGTGGTCTTCTGTTTTATCTGTAAATATCCATAAGTGGCATTGTGTATGGACACTCATATTTCAGCAAATCTTGTTAAGTTTGATTGCCATACAACCTTAGGATTAAAATCATTCTGCCAGTGTCCAACCATTTACTCACAACTAAAAGAGTCCCAAAAGCCAGTGGATAGGCAATGTAGAGATTATGACATATATATAATTTCATTATGCTGCCCAAAAATAGTCCATGTAAAAAAGTGTAGACCTGTCCTACAGGGTCCACTTTAAAACACACTGTGAGACATGTATGAAATAATATATAAGCTGTTGTTTTTGTTACGTTAGAAGCACTCTATTTAAAAAAAACGCAGCAGCACTTGCAGCCATAGAAAAAGAGATCAGCTCCCATAGACTAAGAGTCCTATTAGACGGGCAAATATTCTTCCATGAACGAGCAATGAGGGATGAATTACTGGTCATTTGCATTTGAAAGACAGTCTATTACACGTGACAATAATTGTCACGTGTAATAGACTCCCTGCTAAACATTTTGACTGTTCAGTTGTTACTGCGATCGATGCTTGTTCGCCTATAACTCAACTCTAAACTGCGAATGAATAAAATATTTCTGATTAGACGATGTAATGTGGCGCCAATGAACGATAATCTTTCACTCAGATAGATGTTACCGATCCATGGAAACACAACAATTTATCGTTTGTCATTGGGTTATTGCGCACTATTACACGTATCGATTATCTCTTGTACTCACAAGATTATACAAAAAAATCTTTAAATAATTACTACATCTAATAGAGCCTTGAAGGGGTTGTCCACGACCAGACAACTGATGACCTATGCACAGGATAGGTAATCAGTATATGATCGGTGCGGGTCAGACACCTGGACCTGGCACTGATCAGCTGCTGCGGCTGCCTCCAGGCACCGGACGTTTTGAACAATATGCAGTAGTTGGAGCCCAAAGCAGATGACTCCGACCACTGCATAGCGGGCGTTCTGCAGAACTGTAACTCTGCTCCTTTTCACTTGAATTGGAGCAGAGCTGTGATACTGCAGCTCGGCCACTTTTCCGTGACCGCACCGATCATATACTGATGACCTATCCGGTGGATAGGTTATCAGTTGTCCAGTTGTGAACACCCCTTTAAATTAAATCCATTACCATCAGATAACGGTTGCCTGACACGCTCAGATCATGTTTATGTCAATAGGCAGGAGGGAATAAGCCACTGTTAGACACCTCTGGCAGCAATTATCTCCATGGGGAACAAAGTTGTTTCCCTCCAACCTCCGTGGATCTGTCCCCACCTTAAATTATCTGCATGATCCGCCAACATTTGTCTAGTTTGTGTTGTCAGATTTAGAATACAGTGTTCTCATTTCAATAAACTTTATTTGTTCTGTACCAGATAATACATTTATGTATTGTATAATATGCTGATTATTTATAAAAAGGAAATTACTTTTTTTAAATAATAGTGATCTCAGCCCAACGAAGGCCCATTTGAGACAAGGCAATCGAGTAATCTTAGATTTTCTAAATGCATACACAAATGTATGTATATTGCCAAATCTGACTCAGGTCCCTTCACCGAGAGGTTAGTAAAAAATATATTTTTTTAATATTACAAACATCATAGTGTCTTTATGGGTTTAGATTTATTATTCTGATTAAACTCTTGCTGAGTTGGCATAAGGAAGAAATTATAGAGCAGATTACCTATTGTTGTTGGGTTAAAATTGAGCCTTAAGTCACACCTTCTCTTCTTTTTAGCACAAATCAATTTTGAGAATTTATCAACAAACTAAACTTAAAAAAAACGAAGATGTTTGTGACTTGCCCAGCCAAAGGGTGGGTGGGGGGAGGGGGCTTAAAAAAGGGGCATGGCTTGGGATGCCAAATTGCACCAAAATATTGGCTCAAAAAAAGTACACTAAAATAATCCAACCAAGGTGTGGTATAAAGTTAGGCAGAAGTGTCTAGATGTGCAACAATTTATCATCCAGCATGAGCCACCGTGATACATTTTGGTGCATCTAGTCTAGATCTAAACTCTCTGAATTAGAAATAGAGACTATTCATTAGTGCACACTACAACACACTATAGTTTACACATATGTGTTCATGTATTTTTTTTTAATCATTAAAAAATAACAATGTCACATTTCTAAAATGATTTCTCAAGTGATTAGCACTTTCTTCTCACAGACTATATAGATGAACAAGTAATCACACTTACATGAACATGTCCATACCCCAATAAACCTGGATGTTCACAACAACATAAACCAATCAACACTTCATTGCTTTAGGCAAGCACACGTTTTGCATTTAAATAGACAAAACATCGGATTGCATCATAATAAATTATTTCTCCACATAGACATAGAAAAGCAATGACAAATAGTTTAAATGTGTTTCATGGTGGTGGACGTCATTACGAGGCACTGCAGATGTCATTATGGGGGACGTTGCGGCTGGTTCTGTTTAGAGTGCACTGTGGCTGACTGTTATGTTGGCAGTTCAGCTGTAACTATGAGTACATTTATAATGTTATTATGTGTGCTATGCCTTTTGTTATACAACACTGTGGTCATATAAATTATTTGCCATTACTATTTTCCTAGAATGTCCTAATTTACTTAAAAAAATGGCGAAAACCATGCACAGTTGTGCCCTTGTGTTGATAAGACACTACTGCTGTTGACAATTTATTGTGTGTACATCAGTAGTCTTTTCCCCCAAGGCTAAGGCATAGCATTATTTATTGAGCACAGCCAATAATTTTGGGGACATGGTCAGAGTATTTGATGCCTATGTGACTAGATATATTCACTCATAGCAAATTTGCTATCGAAATTTCTGCAACTGTTTAAGAGATATGAATGTGTTTTATAAAAAATACATGCACATGCTGCAGAAGCAACCCCGTTCAGATGAGTGATTTTCAATCACAGTTATAGCAAATCCGCCACGTGTGAACATTGGTGCACTGAAGCAATTGGTGAACTGTGGCTGTTATTACGGGTACATGGTCCATGTTATTGTGAGGGCACTGTAAATTTAATACTTTTGATCTAATTTGTTTGAATGTTTTAATGATGTATTTTTCACTATTTGTTAAATATTCTACATCACTTCCGGCACTGTGCAGCTGTGGTGTTTAAATGCTGTCAGTTTGTCAACAATTGTATGTACCTGAGGAAGAAGTCGGATTGATCTGGAAACGCGTTGTACATTCATGAAATAATTTTTTAGTATTCATTCCAGTCTTTCCCGTTCTGGCGGCACCTGGTGGATCCTGCATTTTCTTTTTGCTTGGTGTTATATTGTTAAAGATCTCGGGATTGAGGTCTACAGGCGGAGCAGCAACCACGTTGATCGGAGGTCTAAGAATATTGCTTCCAGTGAATTTTCATAGCCTTCTCTTTTTTACTGCACTATGCAGTGCTTTTTGTGTTAATTTGTCACTCCTTTAAACTTTTTAAGTCTTTTTCTAAGGTCCTAAGTACACCAAGCAGCAATTTCTAGTCCTACTGCACACAGTTCAGCATTAGTATTTATCTCCGTGTTAATTACTGCAAGTAATAATTACAGATGCATATCATTTTATAATATTAATAATTATTTTACACAGATAACGCCAACATATTCTGCAACACTTTACAATTCAGAAGATAAATATACAAATAAAATCAGACATTACAGTGTAATAAATACCAATTCAAGCAAGAAGAGTGAAAGCCCTGCTTACAAGAGCTTACACTCTAGGAACTTTGGCGTGTCCCACTCTCAGCTTTTCTACCATTAGGCCACAACATTTCTCATTTAACCCCTTCCCGACCACCTCACGTAGATTACCGGGCTGCAGCACTGGTCCTTGTGCCTGCAGCCCAATAATCTACGTGTGCTCCTAACAGAGAACACAGGCACTCCCCGCAACCCGGCAGCTCCCAGTACGGGCTGCTACTAGCAGACTTAGTACTGCGGGAAAACATCGGGTCGGATCACAGCGGTGATCCGAACCGATTAACCCCTTAAATGCGGCAGTTAATAGCGACCGCCGCTTATAGCAACATCAGCACGACGCGGCGCAATTGGGGGGGCCGATTGTTGCTATGGCAACCGGAAGCCCAACAAAGGCTTCCAATCTGCCATCTATGGAAAGCGATTAGGTCCTGCCAGAGGCAGGACCTAATATGCCTCCTTTCAGTCTGAAACTGACAGGTATAATACCCTGCAATACATAAGTATTGCAAGGTATTATAACAACGATCCAACAATTGGATCTTCAAGTCCCTAATGGGACTAAAAAAACTAAAAAAGTTACAAAAAAATTTACAAAAGTAAAATGTCAAAATTTAAAAATCACCCTTTTTCCCTTATAAAGTCGTTTATTATTAGAAAAAAAATGAAATAAATAAATAAACTATGCATAATTGGTATCACCGCGTCCATAACGGCCTGAACTATAAAAATATAATGTAATTTATCCTGCACGGTGATCGCCATAAAAAAATAATAAACAAACTATACCGGAATCGCTATTTTTAGTCACTTCAGCTCCGAAAAAATTACATAAATAGGGATCAAAAAGTCGCATGTACCCAAAAATGGTACCAATAAAAACTACAGTTTGTACACAAAAAACAAGCCATTACACAGCTTTCCTGATAGAAAAAGAAAAAGTTCTGGCTCTTAGAATATGGTGACACAAAAATGAAATAATTTTTTTAAAACCGTGATTTTATCGTGCAAACACCGTAAAACACAGAAAACTTATATACATATGGTATTGCCGTAGGCGAATCGACCCACAGAATAAATTGAATATGTCATTTATAGCACAAGGTGAACGCCATAAAAAAAAAAGAATAAAAAACAATAGAAGTTTTGATGGCCTAATTACACTAAATTCAGCAAAATTTCCTATGAGATCAAAATGCTCACTATACCCCTAGATAAATTGTTTTTAGGGCTGTAGTTTCCAAAATATGGTCACTTTTGGGGGGTGTCCACTGTTTTGGTCCCTCAGGGCCTTTGCAAATGCGACATGACACCCGAAAACCAATCCAGTAATCTTGAGCTCCAAAAGCCAAATAGCGCTCCTTCCCTTCTGAGCCCTGCCGTGTGTCCAAACAGCCGTTTATTACCACATATGGGGTATTGCCGTAATCAGGAGAAATTGCTTTACAAATCTTGGGGTACTTTTTCTTCTTTATTCCTTTTAAGAATTGATACTTTCTAAGTTTTATTGGAAAAAAATTAGATTTTCATTTTCACAGACTAATTCTACAAAATTCAGCAAAAAACCTGTGTGGTTAAAATGCTCACTATACCCCTTGATGAATTACTTGAGGGGTGTAGTTTGCCAAATAGTGTATTTTTGGTGGTGTTTCCACTGTTTTGGCACTACAAAACCTCTTCAAACCTGACATGGTGCCTAAAATATATTCTAATAAAAAAGGAGGCCTTAAAATCCTCTAGGTGCTCCTCTGCTTCTGAGGCCGGTGTTTCAGTCCATTACCACACTAGGTCCACATGTGGGATATTTCTAAAAACTGCAGTATCTGGGCATTAAATATTGAGTTGGGTTTCTCTGGTAATACCTTTTGTGCTACAGAAAAAAAATGGATTAAAATGGATTTTCCGACAAAAAAAAGAAATTTGTAAATTTACCCTCTAGTTTGCTTTAATTCCTGTGAAGCACCTAAAGGGTTAAGGACCTTTATATAAGCTGTTTTGAAAACTTTGAGGGGTGCAGTTTTTTAATTTGGGTGACTTATGGGGGTTTCTAATATATAAGGCCCTCAAAACCACTTCAGAAGTGAACTGGTCCCTATAAAAATAGGTTTTGGAAATTTTTTTGAAAATGTGAGAAATTGCTTCTAAAGTTCTAAGCCTTGTAACGTCGCGTAAAATAAAAGGATGTTCAAAAAACGATGCCAACATAAAGTAGACATATGGGAAATGTTAATTAGTAAATATGTTGTGTGGTATAACTGCATGTCTTACAAGCAGATACATTTAAATTGATAAAAATGCTAATTTTTGCAAATTTTGTCTAAAGTTTGGTGATTTTCACAAACAAATACTGAATTTATTGGTCAAATTTTTCACGAGAAAACAATCTCAGAATCGCTTGGATAGGTAAAAGCATTCCCAAGTTATTACCACATAAAGTGACACATGTCAGATTTGAAAAAATTGGCTGCGTCCACAAGGCCATAACAGGCTCAGTCCTGAAAGGTTTGACTGGTTGCCGACACAGGACGAGAATGCTCGTCCTGAGCGGCGAGTACATGGCGCATTAGGACGACCATTCTCGTCCTGTGTGACAGCCGTCTGTGCGCGCGATCGAGAGCGGGGCAACGGCTGTAATACACAGTCACGGCCCCGCTCTGACAGCGGAGAGGAGAGAAACATCTTCTCTCTGCCGTTAACCCTTTGAATGCCGCGATGAAAGCTGATCGCGGCATTCAAGTAGAAGGGACTGCACATTGATCGCGTCAAAGAATATAACTGTGATGCGATCAAAGCCCATAACTTGTATGGTCAGACAGCCCAGGGTCCATTGAAGGACCCCAGGGCTGTCTGAACATATTTCCTGTTGTTAGGGCATACTAAGCTATGCCCTAACATCTGCCTGTGTACAATCAGTACACAGGCTAATGTACTAGCATATAGATCTATGCCAGTACATTACAGTTACAAAATCAAAATCAAAATGATAAATCCCTTTATGGGATTAAAAAAAAAGTTAAATGAATGTAAACATTTTTTAGGATAAATAAATAAAAAGTAAAAAAAATACACAGAAACACACATTTTTTTATAATAAAGAAACTTTTTAAAATATAAGTCCCAAAACATGAAATAATATAGACATATTTGGTATCGCCACAACCATAGCAACTTGTACATCAAATGTATAACATTATTTATGATGATCAGTGTATGGTGTAAAAAAAAATATATATTAAAACTGCTGCGGAACTGCTTTTTTTCTGTATTTTTGCCAAAATAAAAATTTAGATAAATTAAACGATAATGTATTTGTACCAAAAAATGGTACCTACATAAAGTAGAACTCGTCCCACAAAAAACAAAGTCTGATACAACTACGTCGTACAAAAAATGAAAGAGTTATGAGCGTCGGGATGCAAAGAGGGAAATATAAAAAAATAGTTCTATCCTCAAGGCCAAAATTGGCCGTGTCCTTAAGGGGTTAAACTAAAAGCCTGTTTTGTTGGTCAGTGTGAATAAAGGAGAAGATCAATGATAAACCATTAGGCAACAATGACACACCTTGTGGGTTTGAGGTAGATCTTTCCTTGCTAGCTGTGAGGATCCTCCTGATGAAAATGATCATTATATCTTCAGAAATTACTTTTCATGCCAGCTATCATTCCTTGGTGGTTTGAAAAGAAGTTGGTTGTAAAGAGACCCTAACGGTACAGGTATTAAAAAGAATATGGAATACTAGATGACTCCAGAATTCTATACTAAGGCCCCATGCACACGACCGTAAAAAAAACTCTGTAACTGTGGACCGCAATACGGTCCGCAATTACGGACCCGCCCGGTTCTATTGGCACCTTTCCGTAGCGCTAAGGATAGCTGTCCGTGCCGTCGATCCGTGCCGGGAAATATCGAGCAGGTCCTACTTTTTTGATTTTACGGGCCGTGCTCCCATGCATTGTATGGGAGCATGGCACAAAAATTTTGCTGGCGGGCCGTGGGTGTCGGCGGCCGGCTGTGCCCGCAATCGTGGGCCGTGATTACGGGCATGGCAGTGTGCATGAGGCCTAATAGTGATTACCACATAAAAAGATTTTTATTGTAATATGAATACTCTTACACTGCCCACACATGCCATTATTTGTTGTGGTTAAACTGCAAAAGCCACAGCATATAAATAATGGTCTATTGTTAATTTCAGGAAATTTAAAAGGGCTGTCCAGTGAAGATAACCCTGTTTCTTAGGGTAGACCCCGGTAGAAGCTGCTTTCGCCTTTAATTTCACTTCTTTCTACACTCAGCAAGGTGTTATTTATGTTCCTCAAAGAACCTAGTTAGAATAATAATAATTATAATATCAGGCTTTATACAAATGACAAAAAACATACTTGTACTAAGGCAAAATTACATGTGTCTGTGTATAATGTTAAATATTTTATAGTAGAATCACAGATATTTTTGCTTTCACATTTGCTAAACTCCAATTGACATGATGTTAACAATCAATAGGGGAAAAATTATGAATTGAAAAAGGTTTGATGAATAATAAATGGAGGTTTCCTCTTTGCTGGTTTTAACTCTATAGTAAATAAATCCCTTTGTTGCCAAAAACAGAAGCAGTATTTCACTTTAAATCGTACTGAAGCAGAAAAAAAATACATGTTTTAAAGGGTATATGCACGATTTTAGAGCTTACATATAAAATTAACCTACTCACGTCGCCAATCTGGCATTTTGTGCTGCAGCATAAATCATGCTGATGCAACGTAAATAAAAGTATTCCTATTTAATAGCAGATCGCGCTTGTATAACACTCAACTATTACAGAGTTCGGGCTCAAAGTGAGCGATGTATTCTGCAATTAGACCCGAATAAAGAAAGCTTCCTTTATTCGGGCCGCTGCCTTGAAAACCCGTTATGGCTTGATGACGTCACAGACTTCCAACAGACATTAGATCACTACTATCTGTGATCTGCAGGGTGGGCCATTTATATGGATACACCTAAATAAAATGGGAATGGTTGGTGATATTAACTTCCTGTTTGTGGCACATTAGTATATGGGAGGGGGGAAACTTTTCAAGCTGGGTGTTGACCATGGCGGCCATTTTGAAGTCGGCCATTTTGTATCCAACTTAAGTTTTTTCAATGGGAAGAGGGTCATGTGACACATCAAACTTATCAGGAAGTTAATATCACCAACCATTCCCATTTTATTTAGGTGTATCCATATAAATGGCCCACCCTGTAGATACAGAGGGATGCTGGAATTTCACACATTATGTAACCGAGCTTCCTCAAGACAAGAAACAAAGTTAAAAAAATATAATTTAATTTAAAAAAAATAGTAAAAGAAAAAAAAAAATAAACAATAAAAAAATAAAGACAATTAAATATAAAATCCTGTAAATTAGATACTTTTTCTAACACCTCCCTCATCCCACCCGCTCCGTCAGGGACTGGTCAGGGTTGAGGGAAAGATTAATAAAGCAAAGAACAGAGATATTCTTAATGAAAAATTGATCCAGAGTGTTTTGGACTGGGCCGAAGGTTCACCTTCTAACAAGACAATGACCCTCAGCCAAGACAACACAGGAGTGACTTACGGACAACTCTGTGATTGTCCTTGAGTGGCCCAGCCAGAGCCCTGACTTGAACCGAATCAAACAGAGACCTGCAAATGGCTATCGACTCAAATGAAATGCAAAATTTACTTTCATCAGAAAACAGGTCTTTGGACCACTGAGCAACAGACCAGTCATTTTTCTCCTTAGCCCAGGTAAGATGCTTCTGACGTTGTCTCAAGGAATTCGACAGTTGTAGTCCATGTCCTGAATACGTCTGTGCGTGGAGGCTCTTGAGGCACTGACTCCAGCCACAGTCCACTCCTTGTGAATCTCCCCCAGGCCTTTTCTTGACAATCCTTTTAAGGCTGCGGTTATCCCTGTGACTTGTGCATCTTTTCATACCACACTTTTTCCTTCCCCTCAACTTTCCATTAATACGCTTGGATACAGCGCTCTGTGAACAGCCAGCTTTTTTAGCATTGTCCTTTTGTGGCTTACCCTCCTTGTGGAGGGTGTCAATGACAACTGTGAAGTCAGAAGTCTTCCCCATGATTGTGTAGCCTACTGAACCAGACTGTTGGACCATTTAAAGACTTAGGAAACCTTTGCAGAGTGTCACACCACGAGTCTACAATCTTCAACTTTTACCTAATATTCTAATTTTCGGAGAGACTAAATTTAGGGTTTTCATTAAATGTTAGCCATAACCATCAACATTAAAAGAAAAAAAAAAATGCTGGAAATAGATCACTCTGTGTGTAAGGAGTCCATATACTATATGAGTTTCACTTTTTGAATTGAATTACTGAAATACTTTTTGATGATATTCTAATTCATTGAGCAAAACGAATATATATATATATATATACACAGTACATTCTATATTATAATGGCATATATATGATGACAATATATTTTTGTTTACAGATAACTTCTTTAGTGGCTTATAAAGAATATAAGCTGGTTATCACTGAAAGATTATATATAGGACATATAAGAACCAAAAGCTTCTTGTTAAACCTAAGCAAAATAAAAGAACCGACAGCTGCCATTAGTTATAATCCCCCCTCCTCCAGCTTTGGTGACATTCCATAACCCACAAGCGCAAAGCACTGCATGCCACTGGTTCTCCTTGATGGAATGGTAGCTTTGTCATTTGCAGCTGCCCATCTATTATTCTATTTATACTGTGGACCCCTGGCACCAAGACTGATCAGAAGCTGCTGAATGCCTCTCGCTTAAACATTGTATCTGACATATTCGGATCACAAGCCTCAGAAGTCTAACAGGGTTCCAGAAAATTAAGGAATTTTAAGGACTGCAATTGCAGACATACGATTCTGTTGTGTTTTCTTGCTATTATCCTGAATTTTCTTAGATATCCATACTCAAAATGTGTTAAGAAAACTGTATCCACAATAAATTTAGCTTGGAATTATTATAGTCAATTTTGTCTGATGTGGTAAAATCATTTCTTGGTCCTGTAATTCTCATATATTTTATTCATTGTATTATTTTGCTATTGCAAGATTCATGATTATTATCTGTAAAGTAAATTAGCTGCTGCAAATTTCCTGTGGCTGCCTGTAAACGCCATCAGCAAAATAGAGACTATGGATGACCCATGCTAACGAATAGGAAGGAAAACTACAGAAAAATTCTCCCGCAACCCTTCATGTTATTAGAGGATGGTTTCTGCAACCAAAGCTATACATTTTTGCAATAGCACTATATTAGTAAATTACTACTTGAACAATTTATTAATATTTTGGGCCAAACACCTCAAAGATGAAGCTAAATGTTAAAATACAATGGATCTTGATGAATTGGATTGGGACTGATGCTAAAAATGAGCATTTTGGTATCTGTTTTAAACCCATGGCGTGAGTAGGTACTGGAAATATATCTACGTCTTCTATGTTTTAAAACAGTATATAATAAAATCAATAAATAATTAATATCTGCAATTTAATATGTACAAGGCCTAACTGTGGCTATAAAGTTTCAGAAAGTATGCTATAACTGTAAGGCCACATTCAGGCAGAAAATTTCTGTACTTTGAAACCCATGCTCTACCCTCAGGCCTTGCATTAGGCATAATACAGAGTATATGATTTGCTCAAAGTGTTCCTTTTAAAAAAAAAAAATGTTTGGGGACTTTTAAGAAATATAATAACTCAGCCCATAATATTGGATTCTGACCGCAATGTGCTCTTGACAGAATCACATGAAAAAGATATATGCTTACAGGTTAGGAAATATCAGGATCTCCCAGAGCACAAAGAGATTGAGGGACAGGACTTTGAAACAGGGCAATCTGTAGCGTCTGCATTAGATTTACTATACGTAAAAATAAGTGTTGTTTAGGGTTAGGGGAGGTTTCCAGTTAAAGACAAGATTGCACATATGGTAACAACCAGAGGCTTAACTAGGAAACACTGGGCCCCATAGCAAACTTTTGACTGACTTTGTAGATAGTGCTCCCTGTAAAAAGTGCCATACAGCCCCCTCCTTTAGACAGTGCTATACAGCCCCCCTGTAGACAGTGCTATATAGCCCCCCTGTAGACAGTGCTATACAGCCCTCCCTGTAAACAGTGCTATATCGCCCCCCTGTAGACAGTGCTATACAGACCCCCTGTAGACAGTGCTATACAGCCCCCCCCTGTAGACAGTTCTATACAGACCTCCTGTAGACACTGCTATATAGCCCTTCCCTGTAAACAGTGCTATACAGCCCTCCCTGTAGACAGTGCTATACAGCTTTCCCATACAGTGCTATACAGCCCTCCCTGTAGACAGTGCTATACAGTCTCCCCATACAGTGCTATACAGCCCTCCCTGTAGACTGTGCTATACTTTCAAGTATCACAAAGAGGGACAATGGATGTGGCGCACAGCGGCAAATTTTTTCTTTTAAGCCACGCCTCTAATCCCACCCAATTCCCACTCATACACACCCGGTTCAGCCCACACAGTATAATTGCCCCCATAGCTGCCACCATACAGTATAATTCCCACACAGATGCCCCATACACTATAATGCCCACACAGTTGCCCCATACAGTATAATGCCCACACAGATGCCCCCATGCAGTATAATGCCCAAACAAATTTCCCCATACAGCATAATGCCCCATAGCTGCCCCCATGCAGCACAATACCCCCATAGCTGCCCCCACAGTATAATTCCCCCATAGTTGCTCCCACATACTACCCCCATACAGTATAATGCCTTCCATAGCTGCCCCCACACAGTATAATGCCTCCCATAGCTGCCCCCACAGTATATTGCCCCCATAGCAGCCCCCACAGTATAATGCCCCATGCCGCATAATGCCCCCCATAGCTGCCCCCACATTATAATGTCCCACACAGTACGTATAATGCTCCCTCATAGCTGCCCCCACAATATAATGCCCCACATAGCTGCCCCCACAGTATAATGCCTCCCATAGCTGCCCCCAGTGTATAATGCCCCCCATAGCTGTCCCCACAGTATAATGCTCCCATACAGCATAATGCCCCTGATAGCTGCCCCCACAGTATAATGCCGCTCATACAGTATAATGCCGCCCCTTATAGTAAAATGCTCCTATAGCAGCCCCTATGTCAACCCCCCTTCCCTACCCAGTATAATGCCCCATAGTGCCTAATAGAAAAATAATACCATAATTACTTACCTATCCCCATTCCCACGATGGATAGTGGATCCGTCTCCTCCAGTCTGTTCTGTGAGGGACTCGGCGCAGACAGGCGATGACGTCACTACATCGCGCCTGCCTCGGCCAAGCCGCTCACGGCAGAGTGAATGTTGGATCACGAAGCTGTCAGCTCCTTGCTCCAGCATTCAGGAAGCGGGACCAGCGACCCCTAGAGCTACACTATTGAATGTGGTGTCGCTACTGCTGTATCAGCCATAGCGGATGCTAGCGGAGCTTCTGGGCTTGGGGGGCTGTGCCGGCTGGCCGGCATGGGCCCCCTCATGCCGCGGGTCCTGTAGCAGCCGCCATGGCTGCTACAGCGGTAGTTACCCCACTGGTAACAACCCAGGAGAAGGTATGGATTATTAAGCTAGTAACTTTCTACCCCTATCTTTCTTATTTATTTCTCTAACCAGAAGAAATGACAGAAACATTTGCCTGTCCTGCCACTCTGACTTGCTCGGATCTTCTTATATTACCGGTATAACAATTTAATAGATATTTCAATGATCTAAGAAGCCAGTTTCCACTAAACTCTGCTGGCCCCAGGACTTAAGTGCCTAGAAGCACCTTGGTAACTTATTCTGTAAGTGATTTTAGTGGAACCGAATGCAACACCATAGGATACAGCAAAAACTTGTCAAATTTAATCCTAAATTAAACTAGCTGAGATCAGGAAATGGAGAAAGTCAGCAATTCAGACAAGGTAGAGCAGTCACAAACTAAAGGCCTTATTACACTGGCCAATGATTGGGTAAACAAGCATTCATATGTAACAGGGTAACGATCAATCAGCCGATGAGGGACCAAACGCTCATTCATCGATTGATCTGCTCTTTTATGCAGCATTAAAAATAATCGTTGTCGGCAGCACATCTCCCCGTGAAAACAGGGAGATGTGCTGCCAACATGATGAAAATTTATGAGGGCGAACATTTGGAGTATCGAACGCTCGTTCCATACATAAGAAATCATTGCTCCTTGTGAAAGGAGCAAATGAGCATCGAACAACGAGCTGTCTCATTGACCGACACTCGTTTTCACGGAGCCATGGAATAGTACCTTGATAGCCAAGTAATCTGAGCCAAACACAAACTAAACAAAGGGAAGGTATCAATAATGGACAGGGTATTAGCCAATATAACTGACACCAGAAGACCAAATAAGGTTTTAAACAGGGTGTTCTCTTCTGTGATAGATCAGGAAGTTGTGAATACTATGTATACGTTGACCAGCATCCCAGCTAGCCTGCCACAGAGAACAGAGTGGCGGCGGCAGCAGGTGAGACATTCCTGGAGTGCTGACAGATTAGTTATTTTCAATTTACAATCTTCAATTTAGTAATGCTATGGAATTGATTGTTATATGAAAACATGCAAAAATGTCCCTTAAAGTATCAAACAGCATACAGCCTTGACAAAGCTTGGGTACACGCGAAGCTCCAGGAGGCCTTGACAAGCGTGGGTACACTCGAAACAACCGTAGGATTGTGCTCCACATCCACGCTGCCTTTATTTTTTGGCCTAAATAAATACAGAGCTTACTGAATGGTGAGTGCCGCGGAATTTTTCTATTGATATGATTTTTATAAACTGTCAAAGCTATAATATTGTGGAGCCAGGTGGAAGTTGTAAGCAAGTTTACTATATTTCACCAATTGTAGGTGATTGAATCTCATGGTAATGAAAAGATTAGGCTCTCTAACCTAAAGGGTGTGGTAATGGTTATGTCATCCAGGGCTGGCTGTGAAGGACAGTAATTAAAATTGCCCTGGCTGAACGTAAAACTTGAAGTACAGTGCTGCGGGTAGTCCCTAGAGTACTAACTATGCTGGAATTGCAAGCCAGAATTGTGCAACACACCCGAGTTTAGCAAGGTCTTTAACCCCTAAACGCCCACACTGTTTTAGTCCCTAATGACCACAATTATTTCCAGATTTTTTTGCATGTACTGGTCAAACGGCTATAACTTTTCTATTTTTAAAAAATAGGGCTTTAATTTTATTTATTTTTTTAACCAGATAGCAATGTTGGAAATATTGGCCTCTTATTGTGTAAAAAGTACATGACATGCTCTAGTTAAGATGACTGCATTGGGAGCAGGGCATTTATTTATTTATTATATATTTGTTTTGTTTTTTTTCAATTTCTACACCTTTACTTTATTTTTTTATTATGTGTCCCCCAAAAGGTCAGAATATCATAATTGCTGTATAGGTTTTTTTTTTACCTATTTTCTTTTATTACTAATTCCGCCTATAACTGGAGCTGCCATAGCAGAGCCAGTTAAAGGGAAAACACAGCCCTGACAAGTGCCAACTGTCACTATCCGGGCTGTGCTGGGTCTAGTTGGACCCAGCAGAATGGTGATGTGATCTGGCATCCAGAGGGCACGTGAACTCTGGGACTAATGGAGGCAGCAGTGCCGCTGCCTCAACTGCATACACAGAGCTCAGGTGAGCGATTGGTAAGGCACAAACAGTAAAAGGTATATCAGTTATTAAGGGGCTAAAGAAACACTCTGTAAAAAACTAATGTACTGTGTCTAGTACAAAGCCTGTGGAAGCTTGTATCATGCACAAGGCCATTATGAGGGCAGTATGACTGGTACTCCAGTCAGGGCCGAGCCACAAAAATAGAAAAAAGGGGCCTGCTCTCTCCTGCTTTCCTCTGCCGCCCATTTAAATTGATCCCCAGTGGTAGTTAGTTTAGAGAAAAGAACGGGCCTCATTATATTGCAGGGTCTATTCCCTACTCTAAAGTAACTACCGCCGGGGTATGGTATGTGTCTTGATGCGTTATATGCACCACTGCATACAACATCCTGATGACGCTAGCCAAACGTCAAGACCTTGCAAAGCAGGGCCTTAGTTTCAGGATCATGAGGAGCCAGAATTGAAGAGGTGCCCAGGCAAAGGTGGAGGCAAGAGGACCTGAGAGTAATACGTACATAGGGGTCTGGTCTGAGGTCTGAATTAATTTGGGGTCTGATTTGTGGTGTAGATTTATTTAGGGGTCTGTTTGAGAGTCTGAATTAATTTATGGGTCTTGTCCGGGGTCTGAATTAATGTAGAGGTCTGGTCAGGAGTTTGAATTATTTTAGGGGTCTGGTCAGAGACCTGAATTAATGTAATGGTCTGGTTAGGGTCTGATTTATTTTAAGGATCTGGTCGAGGGACTGAATAAATTTTTGCGTCTAGTATATATACAGGTGACGTAGGTGCAGCAAGCAAGGAGGCAAAGACTTTGTCCAGAGGTGGAAGATCTAAGAGCCTGCAGAAGCCAGAAGCATCGGCCAGCACTGCAGCTTGGTGAGTGACTGTGCTGTGTACAGGAAGTAGCTTCAGGGCAATGATATTTTTTATGTTGCTAACCTTGCGTATTTGTATTAGAGTGAGGGGGCATCACATATACAACAGTATGTGTAATTATGTTATTATATTAATTGTAACATGAAGCATGAATTCATTTATCTATAAATGCCACTATTTGCATGAGAAATATGTGGAACATGTCAAATTCTGTCAGCTACTCCTTATAAGCAGACTACACGCTACCTCTATGTCGCCAGGAACTGCTACTTACAAAGAGGCAGTTTGTAGCCTGTTATTGTGGAGCTAAGAGAATATTAAATGTGATAGTGGAGCTAAGCTGTAATGCTATTTAGTAAAGATACAGGAAATTTTGTCATCCATAATTATAGACACCTACCTCTGATGAAAGTTAATTACAGTTAAAGGCCACATAAAACTAGTTTATCGTGCAAACAGATTTCAATTTCCCATGGTAATTTTTTATCTTTTTTGGAAATTATGTATTTATAACATAATTCTTGTATTACTGTTGGGAACTGGTTTACTTAAAACCTAATGAAAGTTTTTAAACCAGGGCATCTATAACATGGAAAAGACTAGACAAATTAATGTATATTGCATTACTGGGAGTTATTGTCTGTCCAATATTTCATCTTTCTCATGTTGATTTAGTGAAGATATATTTTAGACAGAAATCTGCCTGTTCCATGTTCTTATAATACTGTGCACGGAGTAGATTCTCATTATTTCTTTTTATGTTTTTATTTTGTGCCAAAAATGACTCAAGGATCACAGCACATTACAGCCTGTAGCTACTTTATGAGGTAATGCTTTCTGCATCATTATACAGTCTGGAACTTGTACGTTTGGCTGGAATTGTATTATAGACTAAGTCTGAAAACTCGAATACAACACTTTAACTACTTCATGGCTAAGGGTTTAGTCTCTGTAATGATTAGTATAAGGCTTTGTTCACATCTGCGTTGGGGTCCCATTCTGACGTTCCGTCGGAGCTTTCCGTCAGAACAAGACTATGAACAGACGCAAACTGTTTCCATCACCATTGATTTCAATGGTGACAGATCCGGTGCCCATGGTTTCTGTTTGTCTCTGTTGTGCACTGGACCCGTCCTTTTGCCTGAAGCAATTGAGCAGTCAACTACGCTATTGCTTCCGGCAAAACGACGGGTCCGGTGCACAACAGAGACAAACGGAAACCAAGGGCACCGGATCCGTCACCCTTGCAATCAATGGTGATGGAAATAAAAACCTCTGGTTTCCGTCTGTGTCAGTTTGTGTCTGTTCAGGGTCCCGTTCTGACGGAAAGCTCAGACGGAATGTCAGAACGGGACCCCAACGGAGATGTGAACAAAGCCTAACTCTTACCTTTCCTAAACGTAAATATTTATCAAGTTCTCCACTATTTTACAGAACAGATTGTATCTTTTGCCTCATCAGTGTTTTCTACTCTGAATTTGGAATTAAAAACCAATTCTCCTCTGTATAGTTATTCCAAATATGTGTACTGTATCTGAGTTCTGGCAGGCTTCTAATGTAGAAGGATAAAGATATTATTTTAAAGAGACACTCCACTGATTTTTTTCATTTTGGCCCCTGTTTGTAAAGTACACGTGGTAAAAGGTACGGCCTTCTGTTGCCGTACTATCCGAGCCGCAATTATCCCACGTGACCGCACTGTGACCAGCCGACACCTGCAGCGTTTGCTGTGTGGGCTGAAAGTCTCTTTCCTTATTCATTCCTATGAGACGCTCAATTTGAGTCTCAAAGGAATGCATAGTAAAATAGACTTCAAGGCCAGACAACAGACACTGTAGGAGTCGGCTGGTCACAGTGCGGTCACGTGACATAATTACAGCCAGGATAGTACAGCAACAAAGCGCCCAGTAAGAGGATGACCTGCCCTACTTTTTACCGAGAGTACTTTAAAAACGGGGGGCCACAATAAAATATCCCCTCCGTTCCCCTGTTTAGGACCCCCCATCTTTTGGACAAAGTGGAGCGCAGTAACAAAGAATATCTCTTGCTCTAAGGGACCTGTCCTGTTCTGCATTACACAGACAGCATATTGATTTGAATGGGCAACATGTAAAGCTGAATTTACCCTATGGTGGCTCTGCAGGGAATTGAACACTTGCTGCAAGGTTTCCTCACAGATAACAGCTGACTGCTGGGGGTACCCGCAGCGGAGCACTTGGTGATCTGTTTATTGTAAAGAGACCCTTCTAACTATTAAGGATTGTCCAAAGCAGACAACCCCTTTTACTGCATCTCTCTCCACACGGTCTAAATGCACCAAAAATTCTAATACCACCAATATAGTCCTAGGCCAAGATCCTTTAGCGAGCAGTTAAATTTTTTTCATTAACAAAAGAGTATATTAAAAAAATAGTTAAAAAGGCAATGCAGACATGCCAAAGAACAGGTGGATGAAGTAAGACAATATGTCATATATATATATATAAAATAATTAAATTTCATATGTATGAAGTGCAATACAGAAAATTAATTTAACATATAATCAAACAAAGTGCATGTGCATAAGCGGACTCAAAAACATAAAAATCCAATTAAATATATATATACGTAGACGTACACATACATATATACACTACCGTTCAAAAGTTTAGGGTCACTTATAAATTTCCCTTTTTTTTAAAGAAAAGCACACTTTTTTTTCAATGATGATAACATTAAATTAATCAGAAATACACTCTATACATTGTTAATGTTCTAAATTACTATTCTAGCTGCAAACGTCTGGTTTTTAATGTAATATCTACATAGGTGTATAGAGGCCCATTTCCAGCAACCATCACTCCAGTGTTCTAATGGTACATTGTGTTTGCTAACTGTGTTAGAAGGCTAATGGATGATTAGAAAACACTTGAAAACCCTTGTGCAATTATGTTAGCATCGCTGTAAACAGTTTTGCTGTTTAGAGGAGCTATAAAACTGACCTTCCTTTGAGCTAGTTGAGAATCTGGAGCATTACATTTGTGGGTTCGATTAATCTCTCAAAATGGCTAGAAAAAGAGAGCTTTCATGTGAAACGCGACAGTCTTTTCTTGTTCTTAGAAATGAAGGCTATTCCATGCGAGAAATTGCCAAGAAACTGAAGATTTTCTACAACAGTGTGTACTACTCCCTACAGAGGACAGCACAAACAGGCTCTAACCAGAGTAGAAAGAGAAGTGGGAGGCCCCGCTGCACAACTGAGCAACAAGACAAGTACATTAGAGTCTCTAGTTTGAGAAATAGACGCCTCACAGGTCCTCAACTGGCAGCTTCATTAAATAGTACCCGCAAAACGCCAGTGTCAACGTCTATAGTGAAGAGGCGACTACGGGATGCTGGCCTTCAGGGCAGAGTGGCAAAGAAAAAGCCATATCTGAGACTGGCTAATAAAAGGAAAAGATTAATATGGGCAAAAGCACACAGACATTGGACAGATGAAGATTGTGGACAGACGAATCGAAGTTTGAGGTGCTTGGATCACACAGAAGAACATTTGTGAGACGCAGAACAACTGAAAAGATGCTGGAAGAGTGCCTGACGCCATCTGTCAAGCATTGTGGAGGTAATGTGATGGTCTGGGGTTGCTTTGGTGCTGGTAAAGTGGGAGATTTGTACAAGGTAAAAGGGATTTTGAATAAGGAAGGCTATCACTCCATTTTGCAACACCATGCCATACCCTTTGGACAGCGCTTGATTGGAGCCAATATCATCCTACAACAGGACAATGACCAAAAGCACACCTCCAAATTATGCAAGAACTATTTAGGGAAGAAGCAGGCAGCTGGTATTCTATCTGTAATGGAGTGGCCAGCGCAGTCACCATATCTCAACCATATAGAGCTGTTGTGGGAGCAGCTTATGGTACGCAAGAAGTGCCCATCAAGCCAATCCAACTTGTGGGAGGGGTTTCTGGAAGCATGGGGTGAAATTTCTCCCGATTACCTCAGCAAATTAACAGCTAGAATGTCAAAGGTCTGCAATGCTGTAATTGATGTAAATGGAGCATTCTTTGACGAAAGCAAAGTTTGAAGGAGAAAATTATTATTTCAAATAAAAATCATTATTTCTAACCTTGTCAATGTCTTGACTATATTTTCTAGTCATTTTGCAACTCATTTGATAAATATAAGTGTGAGTTTTCATGGAAAACACAAAATTGTCTGGGTGACCCCAAACTTTTGTATATGATGATAGGAGTCACTGCCTCCCTATGGGACTACTGTCCCATACTCCCGTACTGAGATCATGTTTTCAGTACGCTACAGTTTTCACGCGGAGAGGCAGGTACTCCTAGCATCACATATAACTATAATGCTAGGAAATCCGACTCCCCGAACTGTGTTTGGTCCGGGAAATGATGCTGACACATGGTCCGTTCCTCATGGACCAAACATGGCCGTGTGAATAAGGCTTTATACAGTATACAATGTTCTCATAAAATTAGTTTTACAAATATAACCAATATTATCTATAATACATACCACTTTTTATTAAGAAAAACTCAAACCTATCAACCCCCAGTAAAAATCTATGCTACCCTTGGACCTTGGACATGTGGAATTTATAATCCTGAACGTCTATAAAAATTAATTGTGCTTGAACAAGCGGAATATTTCTTTCAAAATCTTATTTCTTTACTCTACTTCTTTTTTTTTTACCAGATCAATCCATAACAAAGATACCAGAAACATTAGAATATTAATAAAGAGACATCTGTTCATAATAGACATTTTATCCAGGATTATGATCAAGTTGATGTTGAGAGGCTATCCATATCCGTGTGGAATAAGATACTCCACATATATGGAACTACTAACGCCCCCTTCATTCTGCCTTTCGTAGTCCACATTTAGGACATGACTGGTGTCTTTTTTTAAACTTCAGTGTTATTTATTTTTAGTGAGGGAAGAGGGTCAAATGGAGTTGGACATATATCCATAGGATTCCTTATAACTTTTGACGCAATCCTGTGCAAAATATATTAGACTGAAGGTTTAGATTGGTGTGTAGGAGAGAAAAAAGACAAACAGAGACATGCTTTGTATGCCCAAAAATCCTTCTCTATTTTATTGTTAGTGCGCAGTTTCAATTCTATCCCACAAAAGGGGAGTTGGCTTGAGCTGAGCCAATCACACATAAGACAAGGTTTCTCTTGAGAAATCACAAGTAAGACAAAGCTTCCCACGAGAATCTTACAGCTGCAAAGTAAACACTTGAGTTCTTAGGCCTCATGCACACGACCGTAGTTAGTGCACGGCCATGATTTTCGGGTCGGCCAGCCACGGAGAGACAGCCACGAGCCGCCCGCAAATCGCGGGCTGTGCACATGGCCGCGGCCATTATATTCAATGAGCCCGAACCACAGAACACGGCCATAATAAGGCTTGCCCGTTCTTTCTGCAGTCCGGACTCCGGGGCCATGCATGGACCGTGAAAACCACGGTCGTGTGCATGGCCCCATAGGAATGAATGGGGCTGCAATTCTCCCGTGGATTTTCGGGGGAATTGCGGCCGCAAAAGCACGTTCGTGTGCATGAGGCCTCAGACAGTAACTTAGATAACAAAGGTAAACACATGATTTCCCAGGCAGCTGTATCGTTCGCTAAGACCTGAATCAGTCAGTCCCGCGCACCTGACGGGTTCAGTGTCACCAGGTCCTGCGACTTTCTGACATGCAGGATCCAACTGTTATCGATCACATCTAAGTTATGAACTTAGATGTGATCGGCAGCAGCTCCCGCTGTCACTGAAACCGTCAGTCCCGCTGACCTGACAGATACAGGTTTCAGCGCTAGCTACAGCTGCTCTGTATACAGGATACAAAGCATCTGTATCTCAAAAAGTAAAAATAGTCTTTAATAAAATGTAATTTGAAAGTTACACCAAACACACTGGTACACATTTTTATTTATAAAAAAACAACAAAAACACGTTTTCAAAGGTGTATGTAGCCTTTAATGTCCAGGCCTGAAAAGGCCTTAACCCCTTCCCGCTCCTGGACGTACTATTAGGTCATGGTAACTATAGCGTTCGCGCTCCATGACCTAATAGTACGTCTCGGGAGTAACGGCCGTTTCGGCCGTCCTCCCGACACATACAGGAGCTGTGACAGTTGCTGTCTCGTACAGCAGCTGTCACAGCTCCTACAGCGGGGACCGATCGCTGTGTCCCCGCTGATTAACCCCTTAAAAGCCGCGTTCTATAGAGATCGCGGCTTTTTAGGGGTTAAGCTGCCATCTCCTGCCTGCTACACGATAGCGGCCGGCGATGGTGACTATGGCAACCGGACACCAAACAATGGTGTCCGGCTATGTCATAGACGGAAGCCTAGTGGGTCCTGACAACGTCAGGACCCACTATGCTTGCTGTCAGTGAGTAGCTGACAGTTCTAATACACTGCACTACGCATGTAGTGCAGTGTATTAGAATAGCAATCAGGGCCTCCTGCCCTCAAGTCCCCTAGTGGGACAAAGTAATACAGTCAAAAAAAAGTCAAAAAAAGATGTGTAAAAATAAGAAAATAAAAGTTTTAAAAGTATTAAAAGTAAAAATCCCCCTTTTTCCCTTATCAGTCATTTATTATTAATAAAAATATATAAACAAACAAATAAACTATACATAATTGGTATCGCCGCGTCCGTAGCGGCCTGAACTACAAAATTATTTCGTTATTTATCCCGCACGGTGAACGCCGTAAAAGAAAATAGTAATAAACCGTACCACAATCACAATTGTTTGGTCACTTCACCTCCCAAAAAATGGAATAAAAAGAGATCAAAATGTCGCATGTACCTAAAAATGGTACTGATCGAAACTACAGTTCGTTACGCAAAAAAAAAGTCCTCGCACGGCTTTATTGATTGAAAAATAAAAAAGTTCTGGCTCTTAGAATAAGGTAACACAAAAAGTGAATGATTGTTTACAAAACTTATTTTATTGTGCAAACGCCATAAGACATAAAAAAAAACTATAAACATCTGGTATCGCCGTAATTGTATCGCCCCGCAGAATAAAGTGAATATGTCATTTATAGGGCACGGTGCACGCTGTAAAAAAAATAGAACAAAAAAACAATAGTAGAATTGCTGTTTTTTAGTCACCACGCCACCTAAAAATAGAATAAAAACTGATCAAAAAGCCGCATGCACCCCAAGAAAACTACAATGGATTCCTTAATGGGTCTAGTTTCCAAATTGGGGTCACTTTTGCCACTGTTTTGGCACCACAAGACCTCTTCAAACCGGACATGGTGCCTAATAAAAAAGAGACCTCAAAATCTACTAGGTGCTCCTTTGCTTCGGAGGCCGGTGCTTCAGTCCATTACCGCACTAGGGCCACATGTGGGATATTTCTCTAAACTGCAGAATCTGGGCAATAAATATTAAGTTGCGTTTCTCTGATAAATCCAATTGTGTTGTAAAAATGTAAACTTCACCTCTACTTTGCTCTAAATTTCTGTGAAACACCTAAGGGGTTCATAAACTTTCTACATGCTGTTGTGAATACTTTGAGGGGTCTAGTTTCTAAAATGGGGTGTTTGATAGGGGCCCCTCAAAGCAACTTCAGAACTGAACTGTAACCTAAAAAAATAAATGAATGAGGCAATACTTCGCTTCTTACATTATACTGATAATGAGCCGTGCCCACCCTGAGATGACCCCAGTTTTGACCGTTTGTATAAACGGAGACCCCTATTAGACCGTTTCAGTGCCCGGTATTCCCAAGCATACTCCCCCGAGAAGTGTATTTCTATTGATGAGTCCCTGATACATTTTAAAGGGAGGGTTCAATTTCGCCAGTACCTGCCGGGTAGGAGGGCAAGGTATGGCGTGAAGATGTCTAAGCTGTGCGAGAGTGCATCAGGGTATACCTACAGGTTTAGGATATATGAAGGAAAGGCCACCCCCAAACCAGACTGCATCCTGGACTACAATAGGTACATGGGAGGGATGGACTTGTCAGATCAAAGCCTGAAGCCCTACAGCGCCATGCGGTGTGGTATAAGAAGCTGGCCGGGCACATCATACCAATGGCTTTGTACAATGCGTACATGCTACGTCGATGTGCAGGCCAGACTGGAACTTTACTGGAATTTCAAGAAGTGATTATCAAGAACCTAATCTTTAGGGACCAAGAAGGGGGGGGCACCCAGTACTTCTGGAAGCGGGGCCACACACATCGTACCAGGGCAACACTTTCCATGAGAAGTTCCCCAAACTGGGAAGAAGGGAAAAAGTCAAAAGAGGTGCAAAGTCTGCTATAAGAGGGCGATAAGGGATGACACAATATATCAATGTGACACGTGTCCCGAATAACCAGAGCTCTGTATGAAAGAGTGTTTTAAAATTTATCATACATCCCTTGGTTTATAATTTACCCCAATTTTACTTACCCTGATGCACTCCGCACAGCTTATCTCCCCTCATCTTTCCCCTCTGAGCCCTGCTGTGTGCCCAGGTAGCTGATAACAGCCACATGTAGGGTATTGCCATACCCGGGAGAACCCACATTACAGTTTATGGGGTGTAGGTCTCCGGTCAAAATGCTCACTACACCTCTAGATGAATGCCTTAAGGATGTAGTTTTTAAAACGGGGTCACTTCTTGCGGGTTTCAACTGTACTGGTACCTCAGGGGCTTCTGCATACATGACTTCACACTAGAAAATACCCAGAAGGCCAAATGGTGGTCCTTTCCTTCTGAGCCCTCCCATGGGCCCAAACGGCAGTTTTTCACCACAAATTGGGTGTTGTGGCACTCAGAACAAATTGCGCAACAGAATGGGGTATTTTGTTTCTTGTGAAAATAAGAAATTTTCAGCCAAAACTACATATTATTTGAAAAAAATAATTTTGTTTTCATTCCCAGCCCAATTCAAATAAGTTCTGTGAAAAAACTATGGGGTCAAAATGGTCACAACACCCATAAATGAATTCCTTGAGGGGTGTAGTTTCCAAAATGGGGACATTTCTGGTGGGTTTCCATTGCTTTGATACCTTTGGGGCTCTGCAAATGCGACATGGCACCCGAAAACCAATCCAGCAAAATCTGGACTCCAAAGAACAAATAGCGCTCCTTTGTTTCTGAGCCCTCCCATGGGCCCAAACAGCAGTTTATCACCACAAATAGGTTATTGCCGCACTCAGGACAAATTGGGCAATAAAATGGAGTATTTTATTTCTTGTGAAAATAAGAATTTTTGAGCTAAAATTACATATTATTGGAAAAAATATATTTTTTTTTCATTCCCAGCCCAATTCAAATAAGTTCTGTGAAGAAACTATGGGGTCTAAATGGTCACATTACCCATAAATGAATTCCTTGAGGGGTGTAGTTTCCAAAATGGGGTCACTTCTGGTGGGTTTCCATTGCTTTGATACCTCTGGGGCTCTGCAAATGTGACATGGCACCCGAAAACCAAACCAGCAAAATCTGCACTCCAAAGAACACACAGCGCTCCTTCCCTTCTGAGGCCTCCCATGAGCCCAAACGGCAGTTTATCACCACAAATGGGGTATTGCTGCACTCAGGAGAAATTGGGCAACAAAATTTAGTATTTTGTTCCCTGTGAAAATAAGAAATTTTGATCACAAATGACATTTTATTGGAAAAAATTACATTTTTTTCATTTCACAGCCCAATTCAAATACGTGCTGTGAAAAAACTGTGCAGTCAAAATGGTAACAACAACCATAAATGAATTCCTTGAGGGGTGTAGTTTCCAAAATGGTGTCACTATTGGGGGATTCCTACTGTTTTGGCACCTCAAAACCTCTTCAAACCTGGCATGCTGCCTAAAATATATTCTAATAAAAAAGAGGACTCAAAATGCACTAGGTGCTTCTTTGCTTCTAGGGCTTGTGTTTTATTCCACGAGCACACTAGAGCCACATGTGGGACATTTCTAAAAACTGCAGAATCTGGACAATACATATGTAGTAGTGTTTATCTGGTAAAACCTTCTGTGTTACAGAAAAAAAAATGAATAAAATTGAAATTCAGCAAGAAAAATGAAATTTGCAAATTACACCTCCACTTTGCTTTAATTCCTGTGAAATACCTGAAGGGTTAAAAAAACTTTCTAAATGCTGTTTTGAATACTTTGAGGGGTCTAGTTTTTAAAATGGGGTGTTTTATCAGGGTTTCTAATACATAGGCCCCTCAAAGCCACTTCAGAACTGAAGAGGTACCTTAAAAAAAAGGCTTTTGAAATTTTCTTAAAAATATGAGAAATTGCTGTTTATGTTCTAAGCCTTGTAACGTCCAAGAAAAAGAATGTTCAAAAAACGATGCTAATCCAAAGTAGACATATGGGAAATGTGAACTAGTAACTATTTTGGGTGGTATAACCGTCTGTTTTACAAGCAGATGCATTTAAATTCTGAAAAATTAAATTTTTTCAAAATTTTCTCTACATTTTGCAATTTTTCACCAATAAACACTGAATATATCGACCAAATTTTACCACGAACATGAAGCCCAATGTGTCCCGAGAAAACAATCTCAGAATCGCTTGGGTAGGTTTAAGCATTCCGACGTTATTACCACATAAAGTGAAATATGTCAGATTTGAAAAATGGGCTCTGAGCCTTAAGGCCAAAACTAGGCTGCGTCCTTAAGGGGTTAAAGAGGTTTTCCCATGAGAGACATTTATGACATATCCACAGGATATGTCATAAATGTCAGATAGATGTGGGTCCTACCTCTGGGCCCCCTAAACCGGCAGAAGCAGGTGAATTCCGACCATGAATTAGGAAACAGCGTAGCTCGCTGAGCTGCGTTGGTTCCGTAAGTCCCATAGAACTGAATGATAGTTACGGAAATAGCGTAGCTCACATGCTACGATGCTTCAGTAACTGCCATTCACTACTATGAAGCTTTTTTGGTAACTCCCGACCAAATAGTCAGGAAGTGGCCGGGGAGGCAGAGTGAGCAGAAAAGGGTAGAACGGGGTTTAGGGGACAACGTTCTAGAGATAGGTGTGGGTCCCAGAGGTGGGATCCGCATCAATGTGACTTTTATAACATATCCTGTGGATATGTCATAAATGTCTCTCATGGGAAAACCCCTTTAATCAACAGCTACATTTTTACGTTTTTGCCTCTCTGCTTATCAGCAGCCATAGCTTTTTGATTTTTTCATTGACGTGGCCGTATGAAGCCTTGGTATATGTGGGAGAATTTATTTTTTTTTACGCGGTTTTGGGGTAGAAAAAAAGCACTGTGTAAGTTATATAATTGATTTTTACGGCGTTAATATAGAAAAAAGCAATTGTCTTCATGTTTTTTTTGTTTATTTTTTATCCCATTGGCGTTTCACACTAAATAACCTGTTAAATTAATTCTCCAGGTTATTACGGTCGTGCAGATACCTAATATGTGTAGGTTTTTGGTCTTTATGTAATGTAGGGGAAGTAAAATGTATTTTATGCAAAATAATGACTTAGTGTGCCCTAATAGCAGGCAAACTGAACAGACAGCCCTAGGGTCCTTTCTAGGTCCCCAGGGCTGATTGCAGAGGGTTTCCCTGGTCTTTGATCGTGTCATCGGATCGTGTCACCAGTGATGCGATCGAAGAGGGGAGTTCCCTTTGATCATGCCGTGGTCACGGACCGCGGCGATCAGAGTTAAACAGCTGAGGTCGGAATGTTTTCCGATCCCAACTGTGTTCAGCAGGCTACTATAAGCTCAGGAGCAGTAAGTTACAGCTCCTACGTAGAGGATGAGTGCTCAAACGAGCGCTCATCAGCCTCTTCTACAGCGACGCCAAAAGACGTCTCTGTAAACTAAGCACCTGTACCACCTGCCCTCAAAAGACGGGGGCAGTCGTTAAGGAATTAAAGATGGACCTTCACTTTAAAGTGAACTTTTTCAGTCTAAATAACAGATAATTATCATTCTAACAGCTGTTTGTGTAAATCAACAAAATGAAAGAAAATGATCCAAAAAAAAACATATGCAAAGGAGACCTCTGTCTGTTGATGGAGACCACATAGAGAGATGAGCTTCTGTGATCTGTTCACATATTTCTTATTTCTGGGGTAGATGTTCAGCGTCACTCTTCAAACCTGGACGTGGAGCGTATGCCCAGAACGTGGTGTATACAGAGCATAACCAGGATACCTGATGGACAACTTCGAATGCGGCCAATCGAGTATTTAAAAAAAAAATGTGGTAAGTATTGAAATGGTTAGATATAACCTATTCTGATTTCTTCTATTAAGATTATTGTGACAAGTACATGTTATTATTTGCAAGCATTCAAGCAAGAAAAGGTACAAATGAAGCTCTATGATTTTGGGCTTTGAGATACACACATTTGGGCATTGTCTCACATACACACACATACATAACGGATAAGTCATAGACTCCACAAGACCTCTGAAGTTGTCCTGTGGTATCTGGCACCAAGACATTAGCAGCAGATCCTTTAAATCCTGTAGGCTGTGAGGAGGGGTCTCCATGAATTGGACTTGTTTTTCCAGCACATCCCACAGATGCTCAATTGGACTACGATCTGGGAAATTTGGAGGCCAAGTCAACACCTTGAACTCTTTGTTATGTTCCTCAGACCATTCCTGAATTTATTTTTTTGCAGTGAGGCAGGACTCATTATCCTCCTATAAAAAGGTCATCTCCATTAGGAAATATTGTTACCATGAAGAGGTGTACTTGGTCTGCAATAATGTTTAGGTAACATTCACATAAATGCTAGGACCCAAGGTTTCCCAGCAGAACAATGCCCAGAGTATCAAACCATAATGCATCCTGGTGCCACCTCTTCCCCAGGTAAACAACATACAAGCACCTGGTTGTCCACATGATGTAAAAAAAAAACTCATTCATCAGACCAGACCACCTTCTTCCATTGCTCCATGCTCCAGTTCTGATACTCACGTGCCCATAGAAGGCACTTTCAGTGACGGACTGGGGTCAGCATGGACACTTTGACTCGTCTGCCTAAACCTAGCAAGCCTCAATGCACTGTCTTCTGATACCCTTCTATCATAGCCAAAATTAACTTTTTCAGCAACTTGTGCTACAGTAGATTTTCTGTGCAATTGGACCAGACGGGCTAGCCTTCGCTCCCCACGCACATCGATGACCATGACCCTGTCGCCAGGTGTCCTTCCTTGGACCACTTTTGGTAATTTTTGCATTCTGGGAACACCCCACAAAACCTGCTGTTGTGGAGATGCTCTGACCCAGCCGACTAGCCATCACAATTTGTCCCTTGTCAAAGTCTCTCAGATGCTAACGCTTGTACATTCTTCTTTCTTTTAGCACATTAACTTCAATAACTCACTGCCTAAAATATACCACCCCTTGACAGGCACCATTATAATGTGAATATTAATGTTCTTTCCTTTACCTGTCAGTCTTTTTAATGGTATGGCTGATCGATGT
This sequence comes from Rhinoderma darwinii, assembly GCF_050947455.1. NCBI lineage: Eukaryota > Metazoa > Chordata > Amphibia > Anura > Rhinodermatidae > Rhinoderma > Rhinoderma darwinii. The sequence continues at coordinate 280,184,568 of NC_134690.1, read as the reverse complement.
ATATGTATTGTAGTATAGTGGGTACTTTAGAGAAAAATAAAATTATGATTTATCTTCTTAAATATTCATTTGTAAGACAATTATAAAATAAGTGTCGGCAAAGAAAGATTTGGTGAGAAAGCCTGGTTGTTGAAGTTGGGAGGGAAGGGAAGGCACCACTCTATTAAAACAATTCAGGGTTTGGGCTGCTACTGTGTGAGCTGTAGGATTAGGTACAGCAGGACGGTTTACCGGTTCTGCTTTTGCCAGGTTCCATCCAATCATAATGAGAGACACAGAAGATGGAGAGCAGAATAACTGAATGCTGCACTTACATGAATTACCTTAGCATAAACGTAAGCAGTGGCATACCTCCAATGGAGGCAGACCACACTGCTGCTACCAGGTCTGTGGCCCAATGGTCCAGCCCCATGTCCCGCCCCATTAATGCTGCCCATGTAAATGTGGGGTGGGGCTGGGAGGCATCTGACTGGCAGGGTGGGGAACATTTGAAAATAAAGGGGGGGGGGGCAATTCTAACATTTTCTATGGGGCCCCATTATTTCTAAGTACACCCCTCAATATAAGTGCAGCATTCCATGTACTTCCTAATAAAAATTGATATAAACATATTAAGTAAAGAAAAAGAGCCACACTATAAACCCAACTTAGAAAGTAGGGTGGAAGCCCCAGGACCCCGACTTAGGTTCATCTCGGGATACAAATGTAAAAAAGTAGGCAGCACTCGAGAACTTTTACACTGAAAAAATATGGACTTTTATTAGCCCATAAGTGCAACATTTTAGATATCAATACTGTTTTTTTTTTTTCAAGCATTAACCTTCACCCTGGCAGTTCGGGATGCTGCATGTTTAGGGGTAGTGAAGTACAGGCCTAAGACTTTTGTTTATGTTTTTTTATGTGTTTATGAAAATCTGAAACCTATTTTTGCTTTTAAAATTCTGTGTGTACATGAGGAATAACACTATTTCTGGCCATTATATGACTTGTATTCTGCATTTTATCTTCCTGCAGTTTTCCCCTCTGCAGTTTTCTAATTCTCAGTTTTTCCTGAGCTAGTGGGTGGAGATTAACTGCTATCATGTCTTCTATACACTGCACACAGAGAAAAGTAGAATCCTCTCCTATGTCTATCTATCAGATATATAGAAGCAACAGCAGTAATGAGCAGTGTAACTGTGAATACAGCACTTGGGTGATAAATAACACTTACTAGGAAGCTACTGTAATGTCTGTGTCTCACCTCTGTCTCTCACTCTGCTCCCGCTACCTTCTCCCTCCTTTCCTCTCCATAGACTTCTATCAGCATCTGTAACCTGATCTCTCAGTGAGCTGATAGTTCGTCTCATCTTAAGAAAACAGATTTAGCAGTAAATTCAGAGTGAAGGAACAGTAAGAAGGGGAGGGGGGATTCTGATAAGTGGAGAAAGAGGCATTTTTCTCTAATAAGATATATTGCAAAGTTTCTTATATTCGCTTGTACTATTGGTTTAATACACTCCACTTATTGTTTAGCAGGGTCTAAATAACATATATTTAGATTGTGAATGGTGTGATATAATTTCTTATTTAGTAGAAATAGGGATGTAAGAATGCAACAGACCATCTTTATGGGCCAGCGTCGGCCAACTCAAGGATTCAAAGAAAGAAGAAGTAATGACGTCAGCATTCCAAAAAAGCAAATCTTTTATTGTCCCATTGTACAGACACTGGAAACGTTTTGGCTCTAAGTGAGCCTTTTTTCAAGCTAGTTTCTTGTTCATATAATGTCTTATTTAGTTTTTATTGTTTCATGCAACTGATGACACATATATAAATAGTAAAAGAATTAAAAGGAAATATTAAGTATCTATCATGGAGGGAGTCGTGATTATTAATATCATTTAAATTTACATGTACATTAAATGTATACAGTTTATTAAACTGCAATGTGAGAATTTTAGGAAGGAACTAACTAAAATATAGCACTGCAGAATGTTAAGCCAAGTATTGCATTACATTTTGAAACAGAATGATTTTGCTTGTTCCTGAATTACAAGGACAGATGTAAGAGCAGATTAGGCATTTTCTGAAACATTCTACAATTTATAGAATTTCGAATCAGCAATCGTTGAATTAGGAATTCATGCAAAACATGTTTCATTAGACTCTTCTGACACCTGCTTTTAAAAATTCAGGACATGTGCCATGCATACTGGTTTGCTTTATTCCACAAAATGATATCTTATTCAATCACAGACATAATCAAGTTTATTTTATTTTATTTATTTATTTCTGCTCGGAATAATGTCGCTTTCTGTTTATCAGTGATGTGAAACTACCTAAATATACTTCAACATTCAGCAATGGGAGAAGCAGCACAATTACTCAGCTTAATGTACTTGGAGAGTGTTGTTTTATGATGATATAGTAAAAGCTTCCTACAGATCACATTCTCTAATAAATCAACATATAGTATTATCCATAAAAGATACTGTTTCCAAGTGAGGTAATACTTGATGTACTTTTTCCACAAAGCAAACAAAAGATGCAGGATCTGCGTTACATTCTCTCCGAGATATCACTTTTTGCTTTGATTTAAGACTTGAATGGTACCCTACATACATAGAGTGACATAACCCCCCAATTCTTATACTAAGGACTCTACTGGCAGACCACTGACATAAGTAGTTTAAATATTCCACCCTCATATTTGGAAGATCTGTGCATCTTTTTATTTGTGTCTCAATGAAGGTTTTATTGACAAGCATACATCCTGAATTCTAAACACCTATGTACATTATTCTGTATAGCATAAGTAGCTCAAATTTATGAAGCTGTGACATAAACTATAAACTGTGTGCACTAATAGCTAAATACTAAGTCCTAAATGCATAGGCAGTCTCTGGTGCTGGCTGGTTTATATGGTGCAATTATTAGTCGGCAATGATTTACAATGATGTTTTGCTCAGTTGGAGACAATGGGGCTTATTTGTGAATGTTTCACAATAGAAAAGTTGATGCGCTGCCTACAATAGTCTGTAGGCCTTATATTTTGCAGACAGCATTTTAAAATTATAAGGAGAATGTTATTCATTTTTATGGGTCACTTTAATTTGCATTTTTTCCATAAGGCTGGATGTACGTTTTGCTGCGGTTTTCGTGACCTTAACATATGATTTACATACAAATAATTTTGGTTTGTGGTGTTTTTGTGCCATTTTGGGGGTCATATGCATTGTTTTCAAAAGTCAGCATGCTCTGAATATGACGTTTTTCTCATTGGGCTCTCTAAAAGTTCTGAAAAACACCGGAAAAACACTAAATAGAAAACGCCACCTAAAATGCACATTTTTATGCAGTTTAAAATGGCAGACAAAAAGCCGGTGTGAAGGAAGCCTAATAAAGCCACCTTTACAGACCCGACAAAGAATGGCGACAGCACACTGCGAACACCAATGCAACCTAAACCACTAAATATAAATAAATATGCAATACTGCTAAATCTACTTATAATAGGGAGGTTCTTAGTGCACATTTTAATCAAAAAGTGCTCTGAATATGGCGTTTTTCTCATTGGGTTCTCTAAAAGATATGAAAAACACCAGAAAAACACCAAATAGAAAACACCACCTAAAATGCACGGTTTTTTGCAGTTTAAAATGACAGACAAAGCCGTTGTGAAGGAAGCCTTAATAAAGCCACCTTTACAGACCAGACGGAAGAGTCAGACTAATTAATTGTCTAAATTACAGGTAAGATTTTTGTTGCAAATAATTTTAAATTGTGAATATTTTTGTCCATTTAAGTGATGAATAACTGTTCTTCAAATTTAACAAAGGAGCAATAGATAATGGGAAAACTATACAATTTGGCCGTAATTTTTGTGTGTGTACGAAATCAATGCATTTCTACAACAGACAATACAGTCTATATGTTGACTGGGTATCAAAGTCTAGGAAAAAGTACTCATCTGAGGCTTCGTTCACATCTGCGCTAGGGCTCTGTTCCGACATTCCATCTGAGCTTTCCGTTGGTATGGAGCCCTGACAGACACAAACGGAATCCATATGTTTCCGTTTCCATCCCCATTGATTTCAATGGTGACGGTTCCAGTCCCAATGGTTTCCGTTTGTCGGGTTCCGCCGTTTTGACGGAATCAATAGCGTAGTCGACTACATCCTTCATATTCTTTACCTGTGTACATAAAAGATGCAAAAAAATAAGTATTTTTCCTATGTGATATTAAAATTGTAGTCTGTATATGTTGAACATAGCAAGTAATATGTCATATACTATAAGCTGTAAATAATCTCTATAGGATATATGCTCAATGTATGGACTAAACACTGTGATATTATCTTTCTTCATACTAAAAATATGTTATTCATATTGTATGTGTTATTGATGTGCAATTATTTATTGAGATTGGTTAAAAGAACATATATATTGTATGTATAATGCAAACATTGAATATACAACTTAAAACTACATGTAGTACTGTGTGGTAATTGTAAGCTCATGTTAGCATGGCAGCCATTTATTATAACAGGCCAACCATGCATCCTCTGTAGGGAGCTGCGCAGAGCACATGGGATGAAAAATGTCACATTGCTTTCCTAGTACCGTTGTCATTTTGTTCTAATGATCGTCGGGGTCAACTGTTGGACCCCCACTGATCAGACATAGGTGGCATCTTCTAGAGATATGCCAATGTCTGTCACGAGTCAATTTTTTTTAAAGCTTGGTTTTCCCTTGTTCTTTTTGTTATGTCTATAAAAAAAATATACAAGAAGAGGTTCAGGAGAAGGGAGAGGGATAAAGCTGCCTGAAGAGACCAAAATAGTTGTTGTTGCATCTTATCTTTGTTTTTCCCTATGCATACTTGTGGCAGATTTATTTGAGCACAGATCCGATAGGTGTTATAATTTCTTACCTATTCTGCCATTGCCTCTAGTTTGTGGAAATGTTATTATTGCATGTTATAGTTGCTACTGACTATAAAAAAAAACCCTGTCTTATCTCCCATGCTGCTTTCATTAGAGGAACTAAAAGGAATATTCCCCATGGATAAGTAAGACCTTCAATTAAACTATTACTGCATGATGTGGCGTAATTATTTTCATTAATATGACCGCATGGACCACCGATAGCAGTGAGGAATGTTTCCATTCCAATGAAGTACTGTCAATATTTTCAAATGTGTCATTTGTTGATTCACTCTGACTGTACTTTTTATTTTTTAAGAGTTAGAAATAATATGTTTCACAAGTTCTGTCGCTTTATAGCAGGAGACAGTATGGGATCTTAAAGCAGTAAACAATAAAATTCTATGCTCTATGTATTTAGTAGCAAGCTTTGTGTGCTAATAATGCCCTAAGATGTCCTCACTCTCACACTGGAGTCTGAATTCTTAAGATGCCACTGTTATTAGACAGTAGCACTTTAGATACAGGCATCTATAAGATGCCTACGGTTATATTAGCAGGTGAAGAGCAACTAGAATGGCCCCACTGGTTGGAGGAGAGCTGCTAACTGATAGGGCACTCTCCCAGATAACTGTATCTTGAGTGCCACTCAGGGGCATAACTAGAATCACCATACTGTTACTGAACAAAACCCAGTATACCAACTCCAATGTTACCAATGATACCACGATGCAAGGGACGAATAATATCACCACACAAAGATCATATATAGCCAACACAAAGTAACTGTATACCATACTGTTAGCAAATAATACCGCCACACCATGACCACATATTACCACTCCATAATGACTGAATAACAGCCCCATACTGTTACCAAATAAAAAACACTATACTAAGACCGATATTACAACCATACAGTAACCAAATAGTAGTAGATACCAGTTCTACACATGAACTCTGCAGACTATATAAGTGAATACAGAACAGTTGTATCTAGTGACTTACAGGTAATGTCTTCTCTGATTGGAGTCATTCACTTTCCCTTCTCCATCGGACCAAGACCGCTCTGAAAACTTCTTCCAGCCACTACTCATCTCTGCAGAATTTGCTGCACAAGCCCTTTTCTCTTAGAAGGAGCTGAGCTGCAACACCAGACACAACCCATGCACAGGTGTGGCACTGTTTCTAAAATAAAGCAGGCCTTTTTTTTTTTTTTTATTCCTGTTAAGTGTACAGTCACAGTGAAAGGAGTTTTGTTAAATAAACAAAGGATGTTTCAAGATTTATAGTAGTGACAATGGCTACTCTAAAGAGGACCTGTAACCTCTCATGACATGTCAGTTTTAGTAAATACTTGTATTCCCCATGATATAACAATTCAGGAGCATCTTTTCTTATAATGCAATTAATCGTCTTATGTTCTTATATGGGGTATACAAATATTTACTAAAACAGAAATATCAAAAAATCTGAAAGGTCCTCTTAATGGCCTGTTCATATTAGCATTCAGTTTCCGTTCATCTGTTCCGTTCAACCTTTCCATCAGAGTCGACTGCGCTATTGTTTCTGTAAAAAAACTGAAACTTTACGGAACGGAAACAAACTGAAACTTATTGAAATGGAAGCATTATCATTGAAAACAATGGTAATGCAAATGGAAGCAATAGTTTCCGTTCGGCTTTCCGTTCATCTGTTCCTCTGATGGAAAGGTTGAACGGAACCCAAACTCTTATGTGAACAGGCCCTTAAACAACTTTTTTCACACCAGTCCGTTCTGTCATACTTCAAGCGAAGGACAATATTCCAAATCTGCATGGGGGCTTTTTTAAGAATCTGTAATGATGGGGGTAGGGAAACAGACAAGTGAGCCCTAATCTACCCGCCACTCAGTCCCTGCCTACTTGCAACGACCCGCCCTAGGCAACGGGGTACAACTGGGCGACGGTCTCTACGCTCAGTAAGTGCACGACAGACAAGGGTACACAGAAGCTAAGGGAAATGGGGCAGTTGCCCACGGCAACACCGTGAGCAACAAGAGTGGTGAACGAGCCGAGTCAAACCAGGAGTGTACGAGGTACCAAACGCAGAGCAGGAGAGTAGTGAACAAGCCGAGTCAAACCAGGAGTGTACGAGGTACCAAACGCAGAGCAGGAGAGTAGTGAACAAGCCGAGTCAAACCAGGAGTGTACGAGGTACCAAACGCAGAGCAGGAGAGTAGTCAGTAAGCCAAGGTCAGTATGAAGCAGGGTCAAATAGTTCAGAAGCTGCAGCAGGGCCAGGAAACCAAACGAGAAGAATCACAAGCAAGGAGGAACAGGAAAGGCAGGTATAAATAGACAGAGGGCGGGAGCTAGCTCCGTCTGGCCAGGCTGTGATAGGCTCTCCCACTCCTAAGCCTGCCATCCTGAGTGGTGGAAGATGGAGTCAGTCTCACAGACATAGAAGCAGATGCAGACTGATTACCTATGGGCGTTGACACAGAAGCTGTGCCTGGCAGATCCTTTACAGAATCAGTATAATTAAAGACAACCATCATTTCAGTAACCAATTTCTCACAGCTTGCTAGCTGTGTTCTAAAAAAGAGGTGCGCTAGTGACATTCAATGACATCACCAATGTACCATTGTATTTGGCTCCATTAGACCTTATGAAATATTCCCGTCATTGAACGCTGTCAGTCAGGGATTGACATGTCTCCGTATGATAGTCACTGCTGCTTTAACTCCCTTCATATGATGAGAGATTCAGTTTTCTTAATTCTAAGTAGTAGTCCTAATAATTTTTTTCAGTTACACTGTAGGAACAAATACATTTCACTGATACAAAGGCTATATAAGAAAAAAGTCATCAAATGCTTCTATTCTGGGTACACCTGCTTGCTACTGTGTGAAGCTTTGATACACTCCCTAATTGAAAGCTATAGCAAAACATATCTGGTAATGAAAGCAGAATGGATGTGCAGATTTGATGTACTGTGCGCACACATCCTTTACTATTTTCATGCTTTAGGCAGGATACGCATGATTGAGAAACCTAGTTTAAGACTGCACAAAATGAGTATTGTGTATATAAAAGTATGTTACCTGCCAAAAGGGCTATTTCATCTTGACACAATATACCCTCATTAATGTCATGTTTTGATATAATTTAATACATCTCACTTTCAGATATCATATTAAATAGATGGACTACCTTATGTATAATGGTCACACATGATTGCCCATGCACAATTTGCTGTGTAGCAGGATGACTTATCTAAAGAGAAACGCATTACCTTTCCCTTGCAGAGAGACTACTTCAAAATTATATTTGGTCGAGCAACAATAACAAAGAAAATAGATCACGTTTCTTACCAACACGGAGCAGTGTTTTACTGTTTGGTTTATTTGGCCAGAGAGGAGATTCTTAAGGTTGGTATTAACAGTATGTTTCATGACTTCAACAAGCTCACACTGACCCAGACTTCCTCTCTGTAGCAGATAGATTAAAATGACATATCTTTAGGCACAGTCTTCTTTTCTGCTAAGGCACAAAAAAATATCTTTGTTTCTTCCTGCAAATTGTTGCAATGTGTTTACCAATATAATATTTTTTGACCTGTGGAAGCCCTTGAATAGTGTCTAAACTACTAAAAGACATCTTTGCAACAAACAAGACGCTTGGGATTACTGTTTTTACTTTTTATTTCAAGTGATATCTGTCTGAGTTTTATGGTTCATATAAAACCTGATCCAGATCACTTTCTTGTGAGTATAATATTCTCAAAATTAGTCGAATCTGATCTCTACACTGGCAAAAACAGGGCAATGGTCTGCCAATGAACAAGCAAACGCTCGTTCATCGGTTGATTCGACCGTTTTAAATCCAGAAAACTTTTATAATGTTGACATTGGGCTCAGTGAACCTATATACACTATATTTTCAATTGGACCTTAGAGGCAAAAGTACTTGTGTGAGCAACTATGTTTTACCCTGGTATTGAGAAAAGATAACCATAAATGTATGACTTTGACATATTTGTATTATAACTCATGCAGTACAGTTAATTATTTTATGAATATAAGATGATAGTAATAACTGTGGATAATCCTACAGGTGGAAGAGGGCAGCCTTGTAATTTAATCCCTTAGTGACCAGCCTATTTCAGGCCTTAATGACTGAGCCATTTTTTACGTTTTTCCATCGTCGCATTGAAAGAGCTGTAACTTTTTTATTTTTCCATCGGCATAGATGTATAAAGTGTAATTTTTAATAGCACTATTTTCGGGTACATATAATTTATTGATTAAATGTATATAGTTTTTTTTAAGTTTTACTACCTTTACACAGTAAAAACACTTTTTTTTCAAAATTATTTGTTTTTGTGTTGCCATATTTTAAGAGCCATAACTTTTTTATTTTTCTGCTGACATAGCTGTATAAGGGCTTTTTGTTTTTTGCGGGACGACTTGGTACCATTTTGCAATACATACGACTTTTTGATTGCTTTCTATCAAATTTTTTGGCAGGCAGGATGAACAGAAACCAGCAATTCTGGCATAGTATTTTATTTTTACACCATTCACCATGCGGGTTAAATAATGTATTCATTTTTTTAGTTGGAGTTGTTACTGAAGCGGCGATACCAAATATGAGTACGTTTTTTAATTTTTAAACACATATATATATATATATATATACATATATATATAAAATAAAGCATTTTGTAAGGGGAAAAAGTGGGTTATTAATTTTTTTTTTACTTGGGGTTATTATTTCTTTATTATAAACTTTATTAAAGTTTTTAAGTCCCACTAGGAGACTTTACTATCTGATCATTTGATTATAATACACTGCAATACTTCTGTATTGCAGTATATTATTGCCTGTCATTGTAAAACTGACAATAAAGTATAATAAAAACACCCTAGCGTTCAGTAGAAAGAATGGATGTAGAGGAAGATTTTTTCAAAGTGTTTTTTTTTTATTTCAAGGTAGTTGAACTCTTTTTTTTTTTTTAGTCAGGCGATTTTTTTTTTAGGACGTTTCGGCCCATCCCAGATCTTTGCCACAATCGCTGCATAGGAGAAAGATGTCCGTATCCTGATATGGCATCTGCCAGACGCTCCGGAGTGAGTGGCAGACGCCATATCAGGATACGGACATTCTTCTCCAATGCAGCGATTGTGACAATGATCTGGGATAGGCCGAAACGTCCTAAAAAATCGCCTGACAAGAAAACAAAAAAACAAAAAGGAGTTCAACTACCTTGAAATAAAAGAAAAGACTTTGAAAAAATCTTCCTCTATGTCCATTCTTTCTACTGAGTGCTAGGGTTTCTTTATTATACTTTATTGTGGGATATCCAACCCAAACCCTCATAGCACTTAAACATTCCTGTCTAGGAGTGCAGCCCATCGTTTTCTATACAGTGTAAAACTGACAGGCATCTCTTAGGCCATGTCTCTGGCAGGCTTGTCACTAAAGGCAGACCTGGGGACCCTTGTTAGGCCCCCGGCTGCCATAAAACCATCGGCACCCCGCGATCACATCGTCGGTGTGCCGATGGGGTGAGAGAGGAGCCCCCTCCCTCTAAAATCACTGAGATGCATCTGAGGGGTTAAATGGGTGGGATCGATGTGGATTTAGATCCCGCCCACTCGAGCAGGTCTGCTACAAGCCCTCAGGTATCTCCAGCAGCTGAGAGCAGTGAGATGCAGTGCCGTAAAAAGGCTAATGCATCAGAATAAAGCCCGTTAGTGAGCGCCGTAAAAACACATATGGTTGGTCACAAAAGGGTTAAGATAATACATGACTATGTCAACAAACAAGAAACACAAGATGTAAACAACATATATAGAATTCTGTTGGCAAGCCTTTGGGAAAATAGCAGTAGTTTCAGGGTAAAAATGGCTGTATTCACGCTGTTTTTGCACTGTCCGCTTGGCGTGTGTCAAACATATTCATAGGGCCCCATTTACTCAACAGAGGCCAAAAGAGTGCCCAATTCGTTGGTATACCTTTTTTTAAATTCAACTGTATAGAATAACGCAACTTGTTTGGGTATTTTCCCTTGATAAGATATTGGGAAGGACAAACAACGAAACAAAAGAGCAGTAACAACAAGTATAGTTGTATAGTTTAAAGGGTCACTATAATTTTAAAATACTTCTGAAAGTCGAGTAAAGCAGCGTACACTTTAAGGAAGGTTCACATAACTCACCCTATCTCTTCCAGGAAAGACAGAAAAGCTGGTAGCGCCAAAGGGGCACAGTGCTCAGCCAAGCACGTATGCCCCATCATTCTAGGAATTAGGTCTCAGCATACTGATATGTCAGAAGTTTTTAAAACGATAGGGACCTTTACATCTATTGTAAATGATTCTTATTCCTCTGATCAGTGTTAGAGATTCTGATTCTAATCTTAGTCTTTCACACTACCTCAGTATATTGCAGTAGATTGCCAGTATGATGAAAACAAGCTATGGAAATAGTTAACCCTGTAGTGAGTGGTGCTTCATTTTTAAACATATGGCTTGGACATGTTGTAGCATGGTTTTATCCAGTGGGTTATTTATACAAATTTAAGCCTTCTGAGATTTCTGTAATCATGGCAATAATGTAGCAATATCAGGTCAAAATTTTAGGAAACACTAAATTAGAAGAAAATATTTATGATAAAGTTCTCAGTGTAAATTTAGAAAAAATACATTCACACTAATAACAATGTTTCTATGGTTAAGTCTGATATCAGATATATTCACTAAAAATGTTAAACCTAGGCCTCAGATTTGTCCATCTTTATAACTTGGAAGTATAGTAAGTGCTAATTCACCATTTGTGTTATATTTATTATTTTATTGATAAATATAATGGGACATCAGAGTGCTATAAAATATTATTTAATTTTCAAAGTGCTATCTAGTAATAGTGCTGACCTTAATGTGAGGTGCTATAATACTTTTCAGCGATGAATCAGATTAATATAAAATTCAGTTGTATACTTGTGTAATGCCTTCTTTTTGACGTCACCATAGATTTGTCCAAAGCAGTTTAACTTCACTTTCATATCAAATAAATTATAATATGATAGATTAGTGGTCCCCAACCTTTTGTACCTTCAACTCTGAGTGATCGTCGGAAGACTTGAGGCTTTCAACCGTTACTCCTTCAATCACAGATTTTCAGTAGTAAAGATAGTGGTACAAGCAATAGTGCAAGTTTTACATGGTGTATACTGAAGAAAAAAAATATGATACCATCAAAATTGTCAGTGTCCTGGTTCAGGATACGTCTGCAATGAGGAAGTCTTATTGTAGCTGGCACATATGGTCATAACTCCGGGCTCCTATCGTATGCCACACAGCTGGGGCTTGCCAGCCAATGGTTAGTGACCACCGTGATTGATAATGATTCTTCATTTTGAGAGTTTCACACATTTACTTACTTTTCTGCAGTAAACCAGTGTCAACGTGCCCTGGCCATCACAGTGCTAAAAAACAAATTTGCATACAAGTTGGCTCCTGTGGCTTTTTGTACCTACAAAATCTTATACAATATTGTCTTACTAAGCTAATCCATTGCTAGTGTTTGATTATTTATTTATTTGTCCATCCGTGAACTAGGAACTGGGAAAAAACAACAACAGGTGAAATCATAAATTCTGGAGGATCTTGATCCCTTTCTCTGTTTTAATGCGGAAAAAATGTATAGAGTTTTTCTTTACAATATCCAGTTTACCTACGGAGATTTTGGCCCCATGCACACGAACGTGCTTTTGCGGCCGCAATTCCCCCCGAAAAAGATCGGGCAAGCCTTATTATGGCCATGTTCTGCGGTCCAGGCTCATTGAAAATAATGTCTGCGGCCATGTGCACGGCCCGCGATTTGCGGGTGGATCGCGGCTGTCACATGGCTACAGTCGTGTGCATGAGGCCTAACAGCATAGCAAAAACTTGCTAGACCTACAGTATGCAGAACTTTGGGACTCAAGAAACATCTTGTTTTGGAGTACTTTACAACTGGACGTTGTGTAATGAGTTTAATATGAAACACTTTAATAATTTATGTTTAGTAGTAGTTTCTTCGTAACAGTACATTTTGCCTTTTGGCTTCTGAGGAGAGGTATACTGTTAGCATAGAACTTATTTTATTGAAGGTCCATTAGAAGAATTCCGGTAATCGTAGCTGAAATGAAAGCTTTGTGTATTTAACCAAGTAACATATAGAAACATAAAATGTGATGGCAGAAAAAAACCCTACTTGTCCATCCAGTTAGCCCTTTTTTGTGTATATTGTTTTATATATTTATATATATGTATATATATATATATATATATATATATATATATATATATATATATATATGTATATATATATATATATATATATATATATATATATAAGAGCACATTTTTGCCTTGCCTTCTGCATTCCAACATCATCATTTTTATCTATTTATTTATACTTGTATGTCAATGTAGCTGTGCAAGATTTTTTTTGTATGTGATGACCTGTTGTTTTTATAGATTGCACTTTGAATAACGTATAAGTTAGTGTTCAATTTATATAGGTTTTAATTATTGGAGAAGTGCAGAAAAAATGATTGTCTTTTTTTATTTTTTTTGTTTTACATCGCACAATTATCACCATAAATGATGTGTTACCTTTACTGCATCGGTTGCTATGCAGATACTAAATATGTGTTATTTATTTTGTAAAGTCTTTTGAGAAAAAGTATATTCTTTATTGTATCTTTTTCACAATTTTATTTTGTATAATTGTTTAATTCACATGGAATTTTAGAATTGAGAATTTTAAAAAACGTATAATGTCTATCAAGCCCTTATGATGTACTTAAGATTTTTGTAATACTTATGTTTCCAAAATACTTAATCACCACCTGCTAAATATTCATTCACTGAAACAAGGAGATTTTAACTTTAGATTAGAGTTCCACTGCATTGCCTGCTATTTGTGGTAAAATCATTTCTGTACCGCAACACTTCAATGTTTGTCTATGGGGTGAAATATCATGAGCAGGCTTGCTACCTTTTCAGTGATTTGCTATAAAAAAAATATGTATTTCTACCAATAGGTAAAATTGTGTTAATACTGTGATTTGACCACAACTGATATTCATAATTTTTTTTCCATCTGTAACTGTTGCCAAGTATTAAAGCAATCCGTGATACTGAGGTTTATGGTAGACATGGCAATAGAAGGTACATATACACTGATCATTCATAATTAACCCGTTAGTGACATATGTGTTTTTACGGCGGCCACTAACAGGCTTTATTCCAATGCAGTAGCAATTTTACGGCACTACATCGGAATAAACAAAGCAGGGCTGGAAGTGCCGCATCTGAGTGGTCTTGGAAGGAGGGGGCTCCCTCTCTCACCCCACCGGCACCCTGCGGTGATCGCAGGGTGCCGGTGTCTTCTATGGCAGCCGAGGGCGTAATAAAGGCCCCCAGGTCTGCCTCTAATTAATGCCTGTTAAGCCATGCCAGAGGCATGTCCTAACAGATGCCTGTCCGTTTTACACGGATAGGCAGTAATACACAGCAATACAGAAGTATTGCAGTCTATTATAGAAGCGATCAGATGATTGCATAGTTAAGACCCCTAGTGGGACTAATAAAAAAGTTAAAAAAAAGTTTAATAAAAGTTTATAATAAATAACTAAAAATCCAAAGTAAAAAAAATGAAAAACCCACTTTTTCTCCTTACAAAATGCTTTGTTATAAAAAATAAAAAAGATACACATGTTTGGTATCGCCGCGTCTGTAATAACTGCAGCTATAAAGCTATTACATTATTTAACCTGCTCGGTGAGTGCTGTAAAAAAATAAAATAAAAAACAATGCAAGAATTGCTGTTTTCTGTGCATCCGGCCTGGAAAAAAATGTGATAAAAAGTGATGAAAAAGTCGCATGTACTCCAAAATGATACCTATAAAAACGACAAGTTATCCCGCAAAAAAAAAAAAAAAAGGCCTCATACAGCTGCATCGGCGGAAAAAAAAAAGTTATGGATCTTCAAATATGAAGACACAAAAACAAATAATTCTGCGTAAAAGCAGTAAAACATAAGAAAGAATATAACTAACAAATTTTGTATCTTTGCAATCGTAACAACCCGCTGAATTAGGTTATTGTGTTATTTATACCACACGGTAAACGGCATAAATTTAGGATGCAAAAACGAGTGGTGAAATTGCTGGGTTTTTTCTATTCCCCCCAAGAAAAAGTTAATAAAAGTTAATCAATAAATTATATGTACCCCAAAATGATGCTATTAAAAAATACTAACTTTTCCCACGAAAAACAAGACCTTATACAGCTATGTCGATGTTATAGCTCTTTGAATGAGATGATAGAAAAACCTAAAAAAAATAGCTGGTCACTAAGGGGTTAAAACCACTGACAGGCAAAATTAATAACATTAATTATATTGTTACAAAGGCGCCTGTCAAAGGGTGGGATATATTAGTCATCAAGTCAACAGTCAGTGTTTGAAGTTGATGTTTTGGAATCAGGAAAAATGGGTAAGCGTATGGATCTGTGGTAATTTTTCAAGGGCAAAATTGTGATGGCATCTCCAAAACGACAAAGGTTAGTACCTATCAAAAATGATCCAAAGAAAGACAACCGGTTAACCAGGATCAGGTTCATCCACGGCTCCTTGATGTTCATTGGGAGCGAAGGCTAGTCCATCTGGTGTGATCCCATGGAAGAGCAACTGCAGCACAAAGTGCTGAAAAAGTTAATGCTGGCTAGTCAAAACACAGCATGTCGCAGGCTTAAAGCTGAAAGTTCATAAAATTGGCATGTGAGCATCACAACTGGACCATGAAAAAAGGTGGCCTGGTCTGATGAATCACATTTGACACCAGGATACACAATGAAAGGAAAGCAGAGACAGTGTAATGTGATGGGCAATGTTCTGCTGGGAAACCTTCGGTCCTGGCATTCGTGTGGATGTTACTTTGACACGTACCACCTGCCTAAACATTGTTGCAGACTAAGTACACCCCTTCATCTCAGTGATATTTCCTAATCGTAGTGGGCTGCACACCATCACTTGAAAAAATCTATGAGATTTCTCTGTCAATTCACTCCCATTGGTTTCAGCTGCCACAAAGCCCACACACTCTGCTCTTCTGACTGCACAGGAAGTACAGTAAGGTAGTGTGTGTCTCTAATATGGCTGCCCCCACAAAGGATTTTACAAATATAGAATAAATAGCTATAACATGTAAAAAAAAAATACCAAACACATTATTTATTATTTAAACCTAAGTAATGAAATGAAATACTTTCAAATTCCCATACATTAAACACATACCCTTTAACCCCTTCTTGACAGAAAAAGTAAAAAAAAGTTTTAAAAAAAAGTTTCAAGTAATAAAATAAAACAATTAACCTTTTTCCCTTATCAAGACCTTTATTATTGGAAAAAATAAATAAACAATACATATTTGGTATCGCCGAGTCCGTATGACCTGAACTATAAAAATATTATGTCAGAATTGCTGTTGTTTGGTCACCTTGCCTTCCACAAATTGTGGAATTAATCTATGGGTTATTACTTTGTTTTTTTTATTTCATTATTATACTACCTTATTATGCCCTGATGTACTCTGCCCAGCTTACATGTGCCCCCACATTATAAACCCAATTACCAATAATACTCAAACAAAACTACTACCAAGCAAAATCTGTGCTTCAAAAGCCAAATGGCCCTCCCTTCCATCTGAGCCCTACACTGTGCCGAAACAGCAGTTTACTTCCACATATATGGCATTGCCATACCTGGGAGAACCCTTTTAACAATTTTTTGGGGTGTGTGTCTCCAGTGGCACAAGTTGGGCACAACATATTTGCCACTAAAATGGCATATCCAGGGAAAAATTTAAATTTTTACATTGCACGATCCGCAGCACAATTATTTATGAAAAGACCTGTGGGGTAAAAATAAACGACACCCCTTAATAAATGACTTGAGGGGTCTAGTTTCCAAAATGGGGTCACCTCCCAGGGGTTTCTTTTATTATTTTACATTAGAGCCTCTGCATTTTTGAACCAATACTTTTTAAGTCGCTAAATTAGGCCTCAATTTCGCATGTTACCCTTTCACTCCTGCACTCTGTCGAATGTCCAGGCAAAAGATTAGGGCCACATGTAGGGTGTTTCTAAAACAGGGAAACACAGCATAATAATTAGAGAACTGTCTTTTCATGGTGGCACAACTTGGGTACTACATATCAGAATATCTATGTAAAAATTTCCATTTTCACTCTGCAACATCGAGTGAACACTAATTTCTGTAAAACATCTGCATGGTTAACATGCTCACTACACCCCTAGGTGCAAATCTTGAGGGGTGTTTTTTCCAAATTAGGTCACTTCTCGGGGGGTTTCCACAGTTATGATCCCACAGGGGCTTCGCAAATGCGACATAGCGACCAGAAACCAATCCTGCAATATCTGCACTCCAAAAGCCAAATGGCGCTACTTCCATTCCTGTGCCCAAACAGCAGTTTATGACCACATATGGGGTATTGCCATACTCAGGATAAATTGATTTACAAATGTTGGGGTGCTTCTTCTCATTTTATTTGGTGAGAAAATGAAATTTTTTAGCTAAATGTAAGTCTTTTTTGGAAAAAAAATAATTTTTATTTTAACTGCCCAATTCTAATAAAATCTATGAAACACCTGTGGGGTCAAAATGCTCACTACACCCTTGGATGTCGTTTCCCAAATGGAGTCACTTTTGGGGAGTTTCCACTGTTTTGGTCCCACAGGGGCTTTTCAGTAGCGACTTGGTGACAAGAATCCAATCCAGCAAAATCTGTACTCCAAAAACCAAATAGCACACTTTCCCTTCTGAGCCCTGCCGTGTGCCCAAACAGCAGTTTATGACCACATATGAGGTATTTCCATACTCTGGGGAAGCTGCTTCACAAATTTTGGGGTTATTTTTCTCATTTATTTGTTGAGAAAATGATTATTTTTTTTAGCTAAATCTACGTATTATTGGAAAAAAACTTTTTTTATTTCCACTGCCTAATTCTAATAAAAACTATGAAACACTTGTGGGGTCAAATTGCTAACTATGACCCTAGATGAATTCCTCAAGGGGTTTAGTTTCCTAAATGGAGTCAGTTTTGGGAATTTCCACTGTACTGGTACTTTAGGGGCTTTGCAAATGCGACATGGTGCCGAGAAACCAATTCAGCAAATTCTACGCTCCAAAAGGCAAATGGCACGCTTTCCCTTCTGAGCCTTGCCATGTGCAAAAGAGCAGTTTATGACCACACATGGGGTATTTCCATACTCTGGAGAAGTTGCTTTACAAATGTTGGGGGGGCTTTTTCTTCTTTATTCCTAATGGAATTTTTTTTTAGCGATAACATCTTATTGGAAAAAAATATACATATATTTTGACGTCCAAATGCTAATAAAATCTATGAAATGCCTATGGTGTCAAAATGTTCACTAGAACCCTAGATAAATTCCTTGTGGGGTGTAGCTTCCAAAATGGAATCTTTTTGGGGCGTTTCCTTTGTTTTGGCATCACAAGACCAGTTCAAACCTGACATGGTGCCTAAAATATAATCTAATAAAAAGAAGGCCCCAAAATCTACTAGGTGCTTATTTGATTCTGAGGCCTGTGTTTCAGTACACTAGGGCCACATGTGGGATATTTTTTTTTAAAAACCTGCGGAATATGGGCAATAAATATTGAGTTGCATTTCTTTGGTAAAACCTTCTGTAAGAAGTAGACATATGGGAAATGTTAAAAAGTAGACATATGGGACACATGGGAAATGTTAATTAGCAACTATTTTGTGTGGTATTACTATCTGTCTTGCAAGCAGATACATTTAAATTGATAAAAATGCTAATTTTTCACATTTTTTTTTAAACGTTTTTCACAATTAAATACTGAATGTATCGATCAAATTTTACCAGTAACATAAAGTCCAATGTGTCACGGTAAAACATTCTCAGAATCGCTTGAATATGTAAAAGCATTCCAAAGTTATTAACACATAAAGTGACACTTTGTCAGATTTGAACAATAATGCTCTGTCAGGAAGGTCAAAAGTGGTTGCAGCGGGAAGGGGTTCAAGTATCTGCTGCTAACATTTTTGTACCAGATACCACAGGACACCTACAGGAGCTGTTTTGGCGACACGAGGGGGACCTACATAACATTAAGCAGGTTGTTTTAATGTTATGGCTGATCAGCGTATATGCTTATTTTACCATACAAATGCAACTAATTAGATAAATATTAAGCTATTAAAATCATATGTTCACCATTGAAAACCATTTTACAGTTTACTCAGGGAAATGTTCTACATCATTTTGAGATTGCTTGATCAAGAATTATAGCCTCTAATTTCCTCAGCTGACATTTTTTCCATACATATGAAAGGGTTCTTTCTGCAGCATGACAGAACTAAATCTATCAGGTCCCTGGGACTGACGGGTTCAGTGTCAGGGCATGTCCCCACGTGACGTATTTCTTCCGCAACTGTCCGCATCAATGCCGCACAGAATCTGCGTTGCAGATTTTGTGGCGGATCTGCCAAAAATGTGCAGTAAATTGATGCGGACTGGCCGTTGCGTATTGAGGTGAAAGTACTTCCCTTCTCTCTATCAGTGCAGGATAGAGAGAAGGGACAGCACTTTCCCTAGTGAAAGTTAAAGAATTTCATACTTACCGGCTGTTGTCTTGGTGACGCGTCCCTCTTTCGGCATCCAGCCCGACCTCCCTGGATGACGCGGCAGTCCATGTGACCGCTGCAGCCTGTGATTGGCTGCAGCCGTCACTTAGACTGAAACGTCATCCTGGGAAGCCGGACTGGAGAAAGAAGCAGGGAGTTCTCAGTAAGTATGAACTTCTATTTTTTTTACAGGTATATTGTGATCGGTAGTCACTGTCCAGGGTGCTGAAACAGTTACTGCCGATCGCTTAACTCTTTCAGCACCCTGGACAGTGACTATTTACTGACGTCACCTAGCAACGCTCGCATAATTACGGGTGCACACACGTAGTCACCCGTAATTATGGGTGCACACACGTAGTAACCCGTAATTACGGGAGCCCCATTGACTTCCTCAGTCTGGCTGTAGACCTAGAAATACATAGGTCCAGCCAGAATGAAGAAATGTCATGTTAGAAAACCAATACGCTCCGCAGCACACATAACCATGTACATGACATCTGCGGACTTCATTGCGGAATTTAAAATCTCCATTGAAGTCAATGGAGAACTTCCGCAATGAGTCCGCAACCAGTCCGCCACAGGTCCGCAACATCCATTGTATGCTGCGGACACCAAATTCCGCACCGCAGCCTATGCTCCACAGCGGAATTTTCCGCATTGTCTAAACTAACCCTACTAAAAAGCAGTGAAAGGCAATGGAGAAACGGGTCCGCTGCGGATTAACGCTGCGGAGTGTCCGCAGCGGAATTCCAGAGCAATTCCGCCACGTGGGGCTTTGCCCTCAGTGGGTTCTGCGTGACTCTGACATGTATGATCAAGCTGCTATCAATCATATCTAAGTTCATAACTTAGATGTGATAAATTACAGCTGGATCCTGCGTGTCAGAGGCATGCAGAACCCACTGACACTGAACCCGTCGGTCCCAGGGACCTGATAGATTTAGGTCTTAGTGAACGATACAGTTGCTCTGTATACTGAATACAAAGCAGCTGTATCTCAAAATGTAAAAATAATTTTAAATAAAATGTATTTAGAAAGTCGCACCACCCAAAAAAAAAAACAGAAAACTATTTCAAAAGTGTACATAGCCTTTAATGTACATTGTCCTGCTTCACTGGTTAAAGGGAATGTGTTGCCAGAAAAACATGTTGTTTTTTTTAAATTAAACATTTAGTGTGTAGGTGATTAAACATTGTTCTAATTTTTTTTATTTTTTTCACGAGTCAGGAAATATTATAAATTAATTCTAATTTATAATATTTCCCATTGCTGGTCACTAGATGGAGCTATTCCCAAAATTGCAGCATTGCAAAATTGGGTAAAAAGCCCTCGCTCTAGTGAGCTCTCAGCATCCCCCCCTCCTTTATCCTGGCTAGTGCCGGGATAAACGAGGGGTTTGAACGGTCTAACCTCCTACACTGTGTGTCGCCATTTTTTGAGCTAACACACAGTGTAGTAGGTTTACATACAGTACTAAACGTACACAAACACGAACATACATAGAAATCTCTTACCTGCTCCTGCCGCCGCGGCTCCCTCCGGCCCGTCCGCTCCGTCTGCTGCCGCTGGTCCAAGTGCACAAGTCCGGAAGCCGCGACCGGAAGTAGTAATCTTACTGTCCGGCCACGACTTCCGGTCCACAGGAAAATGGCGCCGGACGGCGCGCATTTCAAATTGGACTGTGTGGGAGCGGCGCATGCGCAGTTCCCACACAGACGGCGTACATGTTAGTGGATGGAACGGGCCCCGTTCGCAGTCCCTATGGGACTGTGGCTGCCGTATTCCATGTCTGTATGTGTCGTTAATCGACACATACAGAAATGGAAAAAAAAATGGCAGCCCCCATAGGGAAGAAAAAGTGTAAAAATAAGAAAAAGTAAAACACAAACACACAAATAAATCTAAACGTTTTTAATAAAGCACTAACATCTTTAACATATTAAAAAAAAAATTGTGATGACACTGTTCCTTTAAAGAAGTTTTGTGATACTGTAGTTAAGATCACAAAAATGCATTTGTATATTTCAAATATTCTAAAAAGGATGTGCAATACAAGTGAAATTACAGTTTTCATAGTGTTAATGTAGTAAAAATTATTTACAATTCGTAAAATAATATTATAAAAATATATTATCTATAGTTCCCACAAGCATTATGTAGATCACATATAATCATTTGAGCCATTTCTTTAGGAAAGTCTTCTTCATAGGTACATAGGTGTGCAAGTCAATTTGTCTGCAGATCTTGTCTATTTTTATTGAGGTGACCTTGTCATGGTCACAAACAATAAAGCATGCATGACTTTAAGGCTGGATTCACACGAGCATGTTCGGTCCGTAAAGGACGGAACGTATTTCGGCCGCAAGTCCCGGACCGAACACACTGCAGGGAGCCGGGCTCCTAGCATCATAGTTACGTACGACGCTAGGAGTCCCTGCCTCTCCGTGGAACTACTCTCCCGTACTGAAAACATGATTACAGTACGGGACAGGTGTCTCGCAGCGAGGCAGGGACTCCTAGTGTCGTACATAACTATGATGCTAGGAGGCCCATTGAAGTCGTTAAAAACACCGCAAAAAACGCAGCAAAAATCGCGAGTGGCTACAAAAACGTCTGAAAATCAGGAGCAGTTTTTGCCTGAAAACAGCTCTGTATTTTCAGACGTATTTTGCGTTTGCGTGTGAATATACCCTAAGGGTTACGTTTGCACATTCTATTTTTGCCTGTTAGAAGAAATAAAGTGCAAAAATATATTCACTTCCATTTAAAAATAACAAAAGCTGATTAGTTGAACAGATACCAACTGTATACTACTGTATGGCTTTGTTTGACTGATTTATCAAAGAAAGTAGTTAGCAAGCAGTTGCATTATTTTCTTACCGTATGGCTTTTACCTTATTTTAAAAAAGCATACATTTCAAAACGTTGTTAAAGGGGTTATCCGGGGACCAAAAATTGCATTGTAATAATATATTTATGTGAAACAAAGTATCTTCCTAATATACTTTAATTTAAAATTCTGTACTAAATGGTGCAGTTCAAACCTCATAAATTGTTCCCGTAAGTGCTGGAGCTTTTCTAATAATGATGACGCTCCGACACGTCGCCACGTGACTGAGGGCTTGCTTCATGTACTGTTCGTGAACATGACCGCATCAGCTAGCGCTTTGCTCGGGACTCCAGCACTGCTCCCGATGTCCTTATTTGGTCCATTCAGGGGTTTCCTATTGTTGGATTTCCCGAGTATTGCATCAGCTGATGCTCTGCCTGGGGACTCCAGAACTTCTGCCAATGTCACTGTCACTGTTCATATATGGGCAATCACGTCAGCAGCAGTACTCCTGGAAACTCCAGCGATAGGAAACCCCTGAAGTCACTGACCATATAGACAGTGAGGTCGGGAGCAGGGCTGGAGTCCCCGGGCAGAGCATCGGCTGATGCTTTACTCGGGGACTCCAGTACTGCTGCCGATGCCATTTCCCATTTATGAACAGTGACAGTGACGTGTGCAGAAGTGCTGGAGTCCCAAGGCAGAACATCAGCTGATGGGAAATCCAGCGATAGGAAACCCCTGAATTGAACAAATATGGATGTCGGGAGCAGTGCTGGAGAAAAGCGCTAGCTGATGCTCTGCTCGGGACTCAAGCAATAGGCAATGTGACAGCCACT
The DNA here is from genome assembly GCF_050947455.1 of Rhinoderma darwinii. Lineage (NCBI taxonomy): Eukaryota > Metazoa > Chordata > Amphibia > Anura > Rhinodermatidae > Rhinoderma > Rhinoderma darwinii. Next base: position 280,161,262 of record NC_134690.1, on the reverse strand, counting down.
TGCAGTCATGCTCACGAACAACACATGAAGCAAGCCCTCAGTCACGTGGGGCCGAGTCGAAGCATCATCATTATTAGAAAAGCTCCAGCACTTCCGGGAACAATTCACGAGGTTTGAACTGCACCATTTAGTACAGAATTTTAAATTAAAGTATATTAGTAATTTACTTAGTTTCACATAAATATATTATTGCAATGTAATTTTTGGTCTCCGGATAACCCCATTAAACCCACCTTAAATGCATACTTAAGTAGAACTAATTGATTAAGATTAAATATAGTGTTTTTTTATGTGAACATCATTAAACTTTTATATTATTAAACTGGGATTCCAGTTTGTGATTAGAAATCTACTTTTTGTGAGCACCTGAAAATAGCATACATATTGTTTTCCAGCAAAAGTAAAGTACATGGTCAAGCTGCACAAAAAAAAATTGGATATGGATGAAAATCTTGAATCTATAGATGCACCATTTAATGGTGGACAGCCCTGTGTACACTATCTGGCCAAAAAATTGTGAATGCCTGACCATCACACCTATATGAGCTTGTTGGTCATCCCCAACCTCCTTTCATTCACTTTCCTACTCTCCCTTGATGGACTTAATGGACACATACGTTTTTAATCATACTAACTATATAATACCATTATCAGCAATTTGGGGAGTTTTGTCTTGAGAATGTTTATTGAACATTACTTAATTTCAGCAAAGGTAGGCCTGGGCTGCTATGTTTTCCTGCTGTCCTGCTTGAATGTTTGTCCTGTTTTCATAACATCAGAAGACAAGATATACTATTTTCATAGTATCCAAGAATGCCTTCTCAAACATTGAATGTTAAAGCAGCCAAAATAAGCACTTTTGAAAATTAGGAAGGGCAAGCAGTTCTGGGCGGTAAAATGGCTTTAGAATAAACATAGGATCGGAATTCCTACATGTCCTATTGTTTATGAACACCATCAGCTTAAACCATTCGTGGATGGATGTACAAGAATCTAAAAGGAAAAAAAAAATAGCCTGTTAGGTAGGGCTCTCCTTTTGTTGAGCTTATCTACCAGATTCCCAGCTTGTGTGCATTATCATCTTTGTAATATACTCAGGACTGTATATGGTGTTATCCATAAAACATAACAGAATCCCACTACTATTTTTGCAAAGAGGAAAATATAAACCAATACTGTCATAATATTCAACAAATATGTGATTCTAAATAATTGTACCATTCAGTGTCAGTGGAAGTCATACAATAATCAGATAACAGTGCCTGAATGCTATGTAGTGGCCCAATAACACATCTATAAGTGCCTAAATACCAACATACTGTGCCTCAATAACACTACTATACAGTGCTTAAACAACAATGTCACAGAGTGATCAAATAATACACCCTAAGTTCTTACATGATACCATCTTATAGTACCTAGAAACTGTAATACTGCCACACAGAGCTTAAATTATTTCCTAAATATAGTACCCAAATAGCAGTGCAGTACAGAGCTGGAAGGGCAGTGTCTGATGGAAGAAGACAGGTCAGCTTTGTAAATTATCTGACTAACATTCCACTGATTACAAGAAGTGGTGGGAATCGGTTTATGGAGGACCCTAAATGGTGGATGTCAAAAATGTTCTACACAGAAACTGAAAATGGTGAATTCTGTTAGGGCTGGGCGTGATGTTTTACTTTTGCATACTTTAGTGTAACTTTAATCTTTAGTTACATCATTGCTTTATTTGTTGTAAAAGTATATTAGTTGTTTGCATAGTTGTATGATATTTTGTGTTTGTTGGTTTGCACTTTTAGTAAAACTGAAATACTTATAAGGTGATTACTATCATGGAAGAACAGAGGTCAAAGAGTCAGAGTCATGAAAAGTAGGGAGGAGAAGTAATGTCAGTAAGGAGTTTTGTTATATTGCCAGGAAGACCATTTATTTAATTAACTCTGCAACAATGAGGTCAATAGATGTATATAATATTGCAGATACAGCACGAGGGAAGAAGCAATTAATTGAGCACAAATAAACATGTAATCTAAAGTGAAGCTCCACGTTCTCTACAAAATCAACTTACACTTAAACTACAATAGTATAGGGGGAGGGATGTATGATGTTATATTTAATATTGAACTCTGAAATTCAATGGATAATGATTTTACAAAAATACATTTATTATGATTTGTGGACAAGTAATGTCACCTTTTCAACCAGCAAATGTGGGACTCTATTGAATCTTCCTAAGCTTCTTCAAGCTTTTTACACCTCGTGTCATTCATTCCTGTACACTCCTGAACCACCAAATCTTTACACCTCTTGTCAATCATTATTGCAGGATAAAAAGTAGTCAATTTTGCATAGACATACTGTACGACACTTAGAAATATTATGCCCTGTTCAAATAATATTTGAGCCCAATGTTTGGCGTACACGTGGTTTACGCCAAACGTATGCATAGGGCTTCATTCACGAGAGTGTCATTTTAAACTCCATCAGGCTGGTATATGTCGGTATACCCTTTTTTTTTTTTGCTATATAGAAAAGTGTAGTCGTCTATGTTTTACTATGCAGAGGCATCCCACAAAGATATGTATACCATGCGGTATATGTTTTCTTAACATGGGAGCATATGGGCGACAGTGCCAGTGTATGCCTATAGTTTGAGCCTTTTGTCAGAGATATACATCAGGCAATACTTCTGATGTATTCATCTGATGGAGGGCCAATGTGAACAGGGTCTTACTATTAAACTGTTACTTTTTTATTTTATTTTCCATCCAGAATTTACCACAACATGAGAATTTAGTTTGAAAATGAACATTGACTTATATGACATTTTCATTGCACCCTTGTGTGCACACTACATTCTGTCAGCGGTATTGGAAAAACTCACAGGAAATTCACTGGCAAAATTTTGTTGTTACCTTTAATGACAAAAACATTTAATTTATAAAGGAATTAAGCAAAGCAAAATACACCGTGACATATGCTTATTGTCAGCGACTCAAGCTTTGTGATATCTCTTTTATATGTGGAATAGGCAATAAGCTAATGAACCATTTCCTTATAATATAATTGTACTATTAATAAACAATGGTGCAAAAGAGGGTAAAAAGCTTTTAGAGAAAGAATTACAGTTCAGAAAGTGTAAGCAGTGAGTGGGAGCAGCCTATCTTTCTAAGTTTCACAGAGTGCGGAAAATTAAATGGGTCATTTAAGTAACAAGAAACAAAAGAAAGAACAGCAGAAACTTCACTGAATAATATGTGATCAAAGTTTAATGGTAGAGATGAAGCTATAAACAAAAGGAAACTGCTGCAATCAAAAAGTACAATATAAAAAACGAAAACAGTTCCGAGCCAATTACAAATTCAGAATGCATGAACGCTTACAAATATTGTATTCCACATCTACCATTATTATTAACAACCCAAGACCAGGGTGGTCTGCTCATCCCGTAACTATAACGTATACAAAACCAGTTCCTGTAGTTTGATAAAAAATGACCTAGCAACTGGTTGAAGAGGATTTGTCACCAGAAACACCTTAATATATTAGGGTATCTCTAATCCATTACCCCATTCTAACCCCAACAGCATGCAGAACATTGACTTTCTTTATAACTGGTTGAGGGGGACACATGACGATTTCAAATTCTCTATGTTTATCCCGAGTTCTTGTTAGCAAGGTTATTGACTGTCATAAAATTGTCATGACAGGATGGTTGAAAAGCTGCTAAGATTTAATAATATAAAAGTAAAGTAAAGTGCACAAGAAATTAATCATAAATACACACAAAATGCCCACCCCAAAAAAAATGTCCGTCCCCCCGCCAATCATTGTCGTAACGCTAGCCCTGACCAAATTACCCTAAAATAGACATGTAATATATTAAAATTACGGTAGACAAGGAAAATCTCAAATAAAAGCTTTATTTTAGGGTAAAACTATGTTACCATAAAAAAAAAGCTTATATTTTTTTTACTATTGTTTTCAAACTTTAAGCCTAAAAGTTCTAAAATAGCTAAAAGGATGTGTATAAAAACAATAAAAAACAAACCTGCATTGTCTATGGAAAATAATATCGCAAAAATGACGTCGCTAGCCCAACAAATAAAAAAGTTATAGCTGTTTAACGAACGCGTGCTAAAAATGGCTAAATGGTGTCCGGACCTGAAGGCTCAAAATAGTCCGGTCCTGAACCGGTTAAAATACATATTTTTTTAAATAAATAAATACATAGTACGGTTAAAAAAAGACACATGTCCATCAAGTTCAACCAAGGGACGGGAAAAGGGAAGGGAAAAATTTCTACACATAGGAGCTAATATTTTTTTGTTCTAGGAAATTATCTAAGCCTTTTTTTAAAGCCATCTACTGTCCCTGCTGTGACCAGCTCCTGCGGTAGGCTATTCCATATATTCACAGTTCTCACAGTAAAGAAGGCTTGTCGCCTCTGCAGGTTGAACCTTATTTTCTCCAGACGGAGGGAGTGCCCCCTTGTTTTTTGAGGGGGTTTTATGTGGAAAACTGGATTTCATCATATTTTTTGTATGTGCCGTTAATATATTTATATAAGTTAATCATGTCCCCCCTTAGTCGTCTCTTTTCAAGGCTAAATAGGTTTAATTCTTTTAATCTTTCCTCATAACTTAGATTCTCCATGCCCCTTATTAGCTTCGTTGCTCTTTGTATTTTTTCCAACTCCAGGGCATCCTTTCTATGAACTGGAGCCCAGAACTGAACTTCATATTCTAGATGAGGCCTCACTAATGCTTTGTAAAGTGGTAATATTATATCCCTGTCCCGCGAGTCCATTCCTCTTTTAATACAAGACAATATCTTACTGGCCTTTGAAGCAGCTGATTGACATTGCATGTTGTTATTTATTTTATGATCTACAAGTACACTCAGATCCCTCTCAACAAGTGACTCCCCCAGTATAGCTCCCCCTAGGACATATGATGCATGCAGGTTATTGGTACCCAGATGCATAACTTTACATTTATCTACATTAAAATCTCATTTGCGAAGTGGATGCCCAAACACTTCGTGCGTTCAAATCCGCTTGCAATTTACGAACAACTTCTATAGACTGAACAATACTACATAGCTTGGTGTCATAGAAATAGTGCTATTAATCCCATCCTCTATGTCATTAATAAATAAGTTGAATAGTAGTGGTCATATCTATTAATTACTGTTTATGCAGTTTTGCTAACATTTACAAAAGGTATATCCAAAGGCTGTATAATAGGGAAGGAAAACAGGGGCCAATGAATGGACAGTGCCCAATTATTTCAGTGACCATCCATAACAGAGTCTACTTTAGAGGGCATTATCCATTTTCTTGTTCTTTTCAAAAATATAGGATACAGAAATAAAATACAATATTTTCCAAAGTAGAGAACCTTTCTAGAGATCTCACTCACACACATGGTTAATAATAAATAGATTCAATACACTTCTTGTTGTAATAGACGGATATCTGTGTGTTCATCGTCTGAGGCCTTAACCTCCTCTAGTATGCGGTCACGTGGGATGAAGCGTCATCCCTGGGGGCCGGCCTTCTGACGTCATCCTGACTTGCGTGACTGCCACTACAGCCTATGATTGGCTGCAGCAGTGACATGGGATGAAACGTCACCCCTGGAGGCCGGACAGGAGGAAAGTAAGTATGAATTTATTTTTTAATTTTTTTTTCATTCAAATTGTATTTGCCGAGCATTGTACTGTCCAGGGTGCTGAAAGAGCATGGTTCTTCAGCGCTAGTCACTGTCCAGGGTGCTGAAAAAGTTACCGCTGATCAGTGCAGCCCATTAACACTTTCAGCACCTTGTACAGTGACTAGCGCTGAACAACCATGCTCTTTCAGCACCCTGGACAGAACCATGCTCGGCGCTCGGAAACGGAAACACGGAGTGCACACGGGAGTACACACGGCCGCTAAAACGGGCACACGGATCCGTAAAAAACGGCCGTGAAAACGGTGATGGAAGTGTGCACGAGGCCTTAGACTGTCTCTTTTGTAGGTTGGGAATTAATGACATGATCACTTTTGCATTTGCATTGTAAGTTTGCTATATGATTATTATAAAGAAGATAAGAATTTAGACTGTTTGCCTAACATTCTTTTTTTGAAGTAGCACCTGGACATAGCAGAATGATTACAATAAAGGTTAAGTTTTAACTTTATACATATACTTTATACTTTTACTTCTTTGTGACTGTTTTTTATTTTATTTTTTGTTTTTTGCTGGTACCACTGCATTGTTTATTAACCTACTTCAGGGTCAACAGCACTGGTTGATTGTAAATTAGAAGATGTATAAATAAAGACTTGGTCTTGATTGCCGTAAACTGTGATGAGAACTCAACATGTGCCCACAGCAGGGGTGCACCATCCCTGAGCCACATATACAATCTAATCCTGCACTTTCTCATCTCGCATTTGGGAAAGTAGGTGGACAATTCACTTTTAACTCAAGCAGGAAAAAGACTAGAAAAACCCATGGATCAAAGGGCTGCAATGCTATGCCATTTTGTAGTATTTTGTCATTAGAATATGAGGTATTGCCTACATTACACTAGGAAGCTTAAAAAATAGAAGTAATGCATGCTTTTAAATGAGCTTCCATACAGCATTTTTTTTTATGCGTAATTTAAAAATTTATTGTTAGCAAAAAATTAACCTAATATTGTCACATGGTCTACAGACGAGCAGTAAGTCCTCTAGGTCACTAACAGGTTTTGTGTAGGCTACACCAGGGATTCAAATGATTTATTTTTCTATGCTCATAATGAAAGTGAATCCCCCGTTTGCTATCCTGGACTAGTCACCATTTGCAACAGCTGATGTGTATGCAGACTGGAGATTCATAGGCCAGTATGAAAATGAGAGAAGTGTAGTTGTGAGTAACCCAAGGTCAGTACAGGCGGAATTTTTTCCAGACGAGAAACCAGGTACGAGGTCAGGGCAGGCAGCATACACAATAAAGTTCAGAAATCAAGAGTCGAAGTAGAGAGATGTGGCAGAATAAAAACACCTTTGAACTGGTACCAAGAAGACCTATTACTCAGGCATTGGAAAGATGCACAAGAAGGCTAGACAAAAATTCTCAGCCATAGGCCGAGCACCATTTGGAGTTGTCGCAAGCAGGGCCTTTAAAAGGCCAGGTGCTTCATGCTCGCACTGCAGTGGTAGCCCGGCAGCGAAATGGAGAACAGGACATTGGGAGTGGAGAACAGGTAAGCAGCCTGAGTCCCATTATAAATATACATTTTTAAATAGCACAAATTCTTTATCTTTTATGTCCGTTAATTCATATTTCAAAGAAATAGGAGTCCAAGGCACCAGGTCCTCTTTTACAGCGTAACTTTTATTTCACAGCATGCGTAAAAACGATAAATGGCAAAGTTTTGCCCACATGGCCCTTTTTTAAGCTAGTTAACATGGATGGACTAACAAGTCTACATGCACACAAAACAGTAATAACTGCTCCCAAATAATCAAATAGGTATCACCATTACCATTGTTGTATTAGGGCCACTGATCCTCTTCTAGAAGCTATAAAAAAATGTCAATCGGGTAAGAGTTATAAATTACATTAAAAAATAATTACCTGCAAGAATCCCACGATGACAGCATACAAAATAATTAATAAAAGATATTTAACCTGGAAAATACTGTGTCATGTGACATCCAAATTACCATTGGTAGCGTCAGTGGCGTTTGCATTATTTAGTTTTCTACACATGGTATTGGTGAAATATCGCACCAAAGAGCACAAGAATCAACAAGGTGCTCAGGACTTTGGCAATTCTTTATTAAATTGTACTGCACGTACAATTTAAAAGTATGAATACGTTATTTTCTTCCGTAATATACCTATTATAGAATAGTTGTCCTTTGTTTATTCTCCTTGATGCAGACAAGGATTCTGTTGTATTTCACAGTATTAACACAGATATATGTAATGTTGTTACCTGTATTTTTTTTTATTGTTTCCTTTGTCCTGCTGAATATTACTTGTAACTTGTCTAAATACTTGAGGTTTACAATATCAGTACAAGAGTGAAGGTTTCTCAGAGTGCTGCATGAGGACAATTGGAACCCTAATGGACTCTTGTATTTGAGATATCTTTGCTTGTCTCTCAAGGGTATTCCTATGTATAGAAGATGCAATGTTCAGAAATGATCACTAAGTAGATAGTACTGTAAGTGTTCTTTAGCGCTTATGATAACTTAACCACTCATTGTAACTACTCTATTGATAATTCATTTCATTTTAGCATAGCATTGACTATGGTTTCTAGCTTTTTATTTGCATGGAATAACTTTATTGTAAAGGTTTGACATTGTAGCCTTAGGGCGAGATGCAAACACAAACATAAATTGATGGTTGAAAGACAAGTTAAAGTAATAATGTGAAGAGGTTAATATATAGTTCTAAATTTTAGGACTGTCAATAACAATTCATAATGAAGTAGAAAATAAATTACTTTGTTGCCTGGTTACTAAAGTACAAGTTAATATCTTTATAAAATATTACCCTATTTGGACTGTATGTATAGAAAATAAGATTGTGGTTTAAGTAATCAGTTCGGGAAATGACTTTGATGAATTAGAGCAGTCCTTGTAAAACCAGACTTCACTTGGTGTATATGTTTTGTTATCTCGAAAACTTCAGGTAACAGAATGGGCAGATCTCCAATAAAAGATAATACAGATTCCACACTCTGGTCCTCGGAAGATAAATCTTATCATTTGCAGTCATGTTCTACATGGTCTTACAGACACTATTTCCTATATAAAGTATATATGTTCTACTACATTATACATATTTATAGAAGTCTGTGTAAATATAACCGTTATTATTTTATTAGTGTTACTTATATACTTATGTACACATGCCTGACAAGGGCAACAATGTAGGGAACCATATGCACTCACACCTTTTGTATGTGCCTCTGTATAGAACTCTATTCTTTGCTTCTAATAAAGAATAACTTCGAGTATTTGATGGAACATGCCCCAATACCTATGAAAAGTATGCGGATACTGTATATTGCCATATTATCTAGAAATAACAATGTGTTATGACATATTATTTTATATCTACATACTACATTAGATAGTATTGCCGTTTTCTGGAGAAATGTGTTAATGTGCCTTCTATGAGTGAACATTTTAATTCAGAAATACATAAACACAAACATTATTATTTGCTTCGAATAAATCCCTTTAAGGCAGGAACAAGCAGTAAAAAGTAGGAATAAAGAAATCTTGGAGAGGAAAATTGTAGCCATCTGGCAAGCTTTATGGAATTGTACATTGATACACCCAGTCAAAGCTGTGTTCTAGGAAATAACAGAGAGAAATATGTTCTGTTCATCATGAAATATAATTGTGTGAAAACAAACAGAGATGTAAAAGCAAAATGTCAAAGGTTTAATGTGAAGTGGAAATGTTTTAGGGATTGGCTTTAATGCAGCTTCTAAAGTACAGAGGGTGTGTGAGCACTTCAGAACAAGAAAAGAACGGAAGACAATTTTAGAATTTTCACTTAATCCTATTATGCGGAATAAAAGTAAAAACTATACAGTATCTTGTATATAAGTAAATACAGTAGAAGAAGATCTAAGAAATTACATAAGGAACAAGTTCTTGCCTTGGCAGTCTATGGACATGTTAAGAGAATGTGCTTGAAAGTCCAGCACCCTTAAATAAAATAATTGTTGAATTGTCCTGATAAATTTCCCTTGAGCCTCTGGTATAAAATAGTTACACATATAGTAATTAGATAGTACTTTTGAAAAAAGACACATGTCTGTCAAGTTCAACCAAGGGATAGGAAAAAGGGAAGGGATGAAACAAAAATCCTACATATTGGCATAGGCGCTGATATTTTTTTGTTCTAGGAAATTATCTAAGCCTTTTTTAAAGCGACAGTGGATAGTCCCTGCTGTGACCAGCTCCTGCGGTAGGCTATTCCATAGATTCACAGTTCTCACAGTAAAGAAGGCTTGTCAGCTCTGGAGATTGAACCTATTTTTCTCCAGACGGAGGGAGTGCCCCCTTGTCTTTTGAGGGAATTTTAAATGGAAAAGGTTTTCCCTATATCTCTTGTATGAGCCATTCATATATTTATATAAGTTAATCATGTCGTCCCCCCCCCTTAGTTGTCTCTTTTCAAGGATAAATAGGTAACATAATATAGATTCTCCATGCCCCTTATTAGCTTAGTTGCTCTTCTTTGTATTTTTTTCTAACTCCAGGGCGTCCTTTCTATGAACTGGAGCCCAGAACTGAACTGCATATTCTAGATGAGGCCTCACTAATGCTTTGTAAAGTGGTAATATAACATCCCTGTCCCGCGAGTACATGCCTCTTTTAATACACGACAATATCTTGCTGGCCTTTGAAACAGCTGATTGATATTGCATGCTGTTATTTAGTTTATGATTTACAAGTACACTCAGATCCTTCTCAACAAGTGACTCCCCCAGTGTAGCTCCCCCTAGGACATGTGATACATGCAGGTTGTTGGTACCCAGATGCATAACTTTACATTTATCTACATTAAATTTAATTTGCCAAGTGGATGCCCAAACACTCAGTGTGTCCAAATCGGCTTGTAATTTACGAACATCTTCTATAGACTGAACAATGTTACATAGCTTGGTGTCATCTGAAAAAATAAAAATAGTGCTATTAATCCCATCCTCTATATGATTAATAAATAAGTTGAATAATAGTGGTCCCAGCACTGAACCCTGAGGTACACCACTTATAACCAGTGACCATTCAGAGTAGGAATCATTGACCACAACTCTCTGGATACAGTCCTTGAGCAAATTTTCAATCCAATTACAAACTATACTTTCTATACCTATAGTCCTTAATTTACCCATTAGACGTCTATGAGGGACAGTATCAAATGCCTTTGCAAAGTCCAAAAACACCATATCCACAGCGGCCCTCTGTTTACGCTTCTACTCACCTCTCCATAAAAACAGATCTGTTACATTTTTCTTATTTATTTTCTTGATTGTATGATAAAACAGAATGACTAAAGGCACTTTTACATAGGGCAATTATCGGCCAAACGCTCATTCATAGAACTCTTGTTGCTGATAATTGCCCTGTGTTAACAGGGAAGCGATCAGCAGATAAACGAGCTTGTTCATCTGCTGAACATATAGTTTTAGAAGTGTAAAATATTATCAATGTCGGTAGCACATCTCCCTGGGATTTGGCTAGGGAACTCTTTAGATGTGCGCGCACTGGCCCTTCAAAGCCGGGGATAAGGCCGTGCACCCTAGCAGACACTGCAGAGCAGTACAGCTGCGTGTGCTGGCATTTCCAGGGGGGAGTCGCTGGCAAGAAGGTGAGGGAAGTCGGTGGTCTGCGACTGCGATTGTTACAATATTCCTGGTTAAACAGGGAGATGTGCTGATGACATGATAATAATGTATGAGGATGAGCAATCGGAGTAAAGAGCACTCGTCCCCATACTAGCTCCTTGTGAAAGCAGCAAACGAACGTCGATCAACGAGCAGTCTCGTTGATCAGCGCTCGTATACACGGCCCAGGACGGACCGCCTAAGAGGACCTTTAGTCCTGGTGTTTGGGTACATAATGAATGAGTTATGTTCTGCAAGAGATGCTTAGAGTTCAGACCCAGCCCTCTCATCTTATGTGGTTTCCCATTCATTTAATTTGATGTGGGGATTTAGTCATATTTACAGGTAATCTCAGTGCTAAAGCTGGCCATGCACACTAAATAATTGTCATCAGGGGATAGTCAGGATACCTTCATATGCATAAGATTGTCGGTTGTTCCTTTATCTAATGTGTATGGCCTGCATTGTTTTTCAGTATTTCTCTTTGCAGTCAAATCCAATATTAGTTTTAGTAATATTTTATATTTTAAGTAGTTAGTGGCTGTAATGTAGAAAACTCGGCCTGCTGCAAAGGGTTTATTTTTTTATATTATAAAAGCAAACGGACATTGTTACAAAAAAATCAGAATGTCACTACTAAATTAGTCTTATCCACGCAGTTTTATCTTCTATATGCACAATAACATATAAGTTTAGCTCATACTATTTATTCAAAGGAAGTGCTACCAGGTGCTCTGCATTAATTCTATTTATATTCATCCATACATAGCACTATACAATAGATCATTGTCATTTAATAGAGTAGGTTTTAATGGTGTACTTAATTTAGGTAAGACCATATTTATTGACCATAATAAAATACATTCTGTCCTCGGCCTAAAATTAAAAGTACACCTTACAAAATTAAGACATCAAAGGAATTGTGATTTCTTTCTTAAAGTCTTTATTCTTAAACCGGTAACCATTATAGGTCACAGGTGGCTAAGTAAATTCTGCATCACACAAACGCAATGTAGCAGTATCCGTTCACATGATGTGTATAAAGACAGTGACGTCCTGCTATTGTTCTTCCTTCATTAAATTTCAACATAAGATTCTGTAACCTCATTACTGAAGCGTCTTGAAAGCAAATTATAAGAACTACCATGGGATTTACTTTCAGAGAATTGTAGGCTAGATGACCTGGATCGGTGGCTTTTTAGGTCATTCCTTTTGCATGCTGTTGTTAACCAATTGCTCTTATTTCAGTTTAAAATTATTTACTGAATCTAATGAAGGCAATTCTTGAAGACACAAGCTATAAAGTGATGTAACCCAACAACGTCCTTCTGTAATAACAACGCGTACCAATTCTGTGCAGGGTATTGATATAGGAGTAATTGCTAACCTATTTTTGTCATGTTTTCTTCTAAAGATATTATGCAAGAATAGAAAACATGCACATGTTTTTATTGTCTTCCGCATTAATGACAAGTAAGTTAATTAGTTGTGTAGTAAAATCTAAGAAGTGTACGGAGTTGTGTATTCTAAGGTCTAATTATCAAAGTTTCTAAAGATAACTCTTTCCCTTCACAATCACAGCGTCTTCTATGAGTGCACTTATCTCGGCTTGGTTTTAAGTTGGGTTATTTTTGCCGGCATCATTGTGACAGATGAGTAAAAGCTTTTAGAGATAGAAGGAAATAATGCAGCTGGATAAGTCTATTTATAAAGAACGTTCTTGATTGTTGAAGTGATCTTCATGCTACTTTGTTGCGTGTATTATCACCACATTCATGGTTTATCTCCCAATTCCTATATATGTTATGTGAAGATGTTAGACTGAAGACTGAGTTTCTAATAATACATTTGGTCAAACGGCAATATTGACTTCTAAGTCAACTTAAATCATTTCTCTCCAGGGCAACGATAGAAATTCTAAAAACTTCTTAGTTGGTTAAACATTTCTGTAAATGAGTTGTGATTTTTACAAGTTTCCACATTTTGTTTATTCCCATTCCACTTGCTCCCTTTACTTCCACCAGAATAGGCACATTCTGATACGCAGGACTGCACAGCATTTTGACAGCTTGATATGTCACCACATGAAAAATGCTGCTGTGACTTTTTTCAATAATAATTTTTGCCATACTTCATTTTTAACTCATTTTAATTTTACTTCTGTAATATATTCTGATGAACTTTCTTATTTGCATGCTAATAAGATCTATTTATCTGCTGTATGTTATTTGATCTGGTACATTCCACTAAATTCAGACTTATTGAAAAACTTTCTAAGAATGGATTCCAGAAAAAAAGAGTAATCGGTACATATTTCTTTATATCTTTAACATTAATTTAGGCAAGAGAGATAAACATTATGAAGGGTATACCATAGTAAAGATGTTATAATGGTAAAGTTTAGCATAGATAAGTTGGTAGAAGCAATAATATTTGTAGTGTGTGAAGAGGAGGAATCGTGAAAGCAGCACTTACAAGTTTATGAAACCGAAGTCTAAGAAGCTAATTTGACATTCCACATGTAGAGTCAATATTAGCATTGACATAGTATAAATCTCTTTCTGTGTCAAATGCTTAGGAACAGGAATGTGTTTTAGCAAACTTACAATCCTTACCTGTGCATGAATTCAGAAATGGGAGATTTGTTGTGATTGCAATAGTTGTATATTACCTGCATATTAGCATCTAAAATGGGATATTAAAATAAAACTGCAGTCAAAAATGGTCAACCGTACAGTGTTTGGATGTTTTCTTTCACTGCACATTGTAAAAGTTTTGTACTCATACACCCATACACATGTATTTGCTGTTACAGTACATTTTCTAGAGTGTAGAATCTAGTGGCTTTGTGAGACATTTTTTCCTCACCAGGAAATGTGCCCACTGAATGTATTTTTATATATGTATGTATAAATACCAGCAAATCCCTCCACCATGCTTTACAGAAACCAAGTGATTCCCTAAATCCTACCATCCTGTTTGATTTGCAATAAATATTCTGCTGTGATCAATACACAGGAATGCTTAAAACTATTTGTGTTCAATTGTATCTAGAGTCTTACAAGAGTTTTTCCACTAGTAACTCATGACATTCCAATTATATGTGCCAATAAAGTGTGATGGGTAGGGTTCTCACCATTGGCTTTAAATAGGCACTGTACTTTGAACAAACATTGCATAAATTAATAATATACATGAATAGAAGAAACTTGTAACATATCTTATTAGAAAAAAATATTTCTTTCTCTACGTATTAGGCTCCTTCCTACCTCCCTCCTAACTATTCAGTCACTCTGAATTTACTGCTTTCTCATCTTGTCTTCAACAAGATTGACTCTCAGCTCACTGAAGCATCATGTTACAGCTGCCTATAGAAGTCTATGGGGGAGGAAAAATGAGCAGAGTATGAGAGAGACACAGAGACACTGCAGCTGCTTCTAGTAAGTGTTATACTGCATCCCAGTGCTGTATTCAAAGCTACACTGCTCATTACTGCTTTATAATCCCCTCCATGTTGCTGCAGTTTCTATAAATGTGATAGATAGCGATAAGAACGCAGGATTCTCATCTTTTCTGTGTTCAGTGTATGGGAGAAATGTTAGCAGTTAGGCTCCACCCACTAGCTCAGAGAAAACTGAGAATTAGAGTTAGAGCTTGCAGAGGGGAAAGTTGCTTAAAAAAATGTGTATGCTTTAAATATATTTTAGGATTATTTTGTTACTTTTCGTATTTCCGCAATTATACACGAAGACATGGGAATTGCACTAGTAACGCTACAGCAATAGTATTTTGATTAACGGAATTAAACAAAAATGTTTTTGGAATAATTTGGCACTATGGCTATGTCACAGATCTACACAAAATATAGTGAAATTGGGCCAGGATCATTGCCACAGCTACAGATTACCAATGCAATACTACCCCACTTTGACTAAGCCATGCTGCCTTGACAATGATTCCCACAAATGTATATTTCAAGGCTCAAACTCTAATTGTTTTTTTATTTCTATGATATTCATATCTCCCTCAAGTGTCTAATAATTATGTACAATGTGGCAACACTTTCAACAATATTCCTTCACTTAGGAACAAAAAGAAAGAAAATATATATACATTAGGGTAGGTGTGAAGATTCATACATGTACAAGGTACATAAATATACTTCCGGAGGAAGCATCAAAGCAGCCATACAAGATATTGTATTAAGTGTGACCAGTAGGCAGCATGGGGGCTCAGTGATTATTATCAATGTTGTCTTTCAAAACTTTGTTCCTGATTTTGAATCCAACCAAGGACATGATTTTCTAGGAGTTTGTGTGTTCTCCCCATGTTTAACTGGTTGCCGACACAGGACGAGAATACTCGTCCTGAGCGGCGGGTACTTGGCGCATCAGGATGAGTATTCTCGTCCTGTGTGACAGCCACTGTCCGCGCGCCACATTGAGCGGGGCAGCGGCTGTAATACACAGCCGCAGCCCTGCTCTATCGGCGGAGAAAAGAAAAACCTCTTCTCTCCGCCGTTAACCCCTTGAATGCCGCTATCAAAGCTAATTGCGGCTGTAAAGGATCTGCCAGGCACAACTTCTGTGTATACACCCATAGGTAATCAGTCTGCACCTGAGGCTATGTCTCTGAGACTGACTCCATCTTCCACCACTCAGGATGGCAGGCTTAGGAGCGGGAGAGCCTATCGCAGCCTGGCCAGACGGAGCTAGCTCCCGCCCTCTGTCTATTTATACCTGCCTTTCCTGTTCCTCCTTTGCTTGTGATTCTTCTCGTGTGGTTTCCTGGCCCAGCTACAGCTTCTGACTATTTTATCCTGCTCCATACTGACCCTGGCTTACTGACTACTCTCCTGCTCTGCGTTTGGTACCTCGTTCCCTCCTGGTTTGACTCGGCTCGTTCACCACTCTTGCTGCCCCATTTCCCTTAGCTTTGTGTACCCTTGTCTGTTTGTCTCGTGCACTTACTGAACGTAGGGACCGCCGCCCAGTTGTACCCCGTCTCCTAGGGCGGGTCGTTGCAAGTAGGCAGGGACAGAGTGGCGGGTAGATTAGGGCTCACTTGTCCGTTTCCCTACCCCCACCATTACAGCGGCATTTAAAGCTATGGGGGTCTCTGTGACGTGATCAATGGCTATACATGGTATGGGCAGACAGCCCAGTGTCTATTGAAGGATCCCAGGGCTGTCTGACCATATTCCCTGTTGTTAGGGCATACTTAGGTATGCCCTAACAACTGCCTGTGTACAATCAGTACACAGGCTAATATACTGGCATATAGATATATGCCAGTACATTAAAGTTCAAAAAGCAAAATCAAAATGAAAAATCCCTATATGGGATTTAAAAAAAAAAGATAAAATTAATTTAAAAAAAAAGTTTTGTTAAATAAAAAAAATTGTAAAAAAATACACAGATATACAAATGTTTTACAATAAATAAACTTTTCAAAATATAAGTCCCAAAACATGAAATAATATTCGCATATTTGGTATCACCACGTCAGTAACAACCTGTACAATAAATGTACTGTATAACGTTAGTTATGATGATCGGCGTATGGTGTAAAAAAAAATAAAGAAAACTTGCAGTGGAACTTTTTCTAAGTTTTTTCCAAAATAAAAATTCATAGAAATTAAACGATAATATAAATGTACAAAAAAAATGGTACCTACATAAAGTACAACTCATCCTGCAAAAAACAAAGTCTCATACAGCTACGTCGGACAAAAAATAAAAAGTTATAAGCGCCGGGATGCAAAGAGGGAAATATAAAAAACATTGTTCAGGTCCTCAAGGCCAAAATTGGCCGTATCCTTAAGGGGTTAAGTATGTTTCTTCTGACACCCCAAAAACCTACTGATGGGTTAAATGGCTTTCTATGGAATTGTTCCATTCTGTTTCAAATAATATAATTCTCAAAAAAGTGGCCATGAGGGGAATGCAATAAAGAAAAAAAAGAGTCATACTCACTCGACAGACCCAGAACAGCCGCTCCGGTCCTCCCTGTCACGGTTTTTGACGTGGCTGCAGTGATGACGTACCCGTGTACCCACGTAATTGCTGCAGCCAATCACTGGCCTCAGCTGTCCTATGCTGTATACTCACTGAGGCCATTGAATGTAATCATATGGGTATATGGGCACTTTTATCGCTTCAGCCATGTCAAAAAAAGCGGTTGGGTGCACCAGAGTGGATGGGCTGAAATGCTGGGGGATCTGTCAAATGAGCAATGTCTGTTTTTTTTTATTGCATTCCCCCCAATTCCTACTTTTTTAAATTAACTTAGAAAACCCATTTGAAGAACATATGTCAAAATAACCCATATACACATATCTGCCTTACCTCGACAACATCAAGAACATCTCATATGTATTGAAAACATCATCTTACTTTGTAGGGGGCTAATCCTACATAACCTAAAATAGCATGCAGTACATTCACCACAGGGATGACAACATAGGGGAAAATGTATTAATGGCTATACGCCAGTTTTAAGGTGTAAAAATGTCACAAATTATAATACATGACCCATTTGCACAATAATTTTTTGACTTTATGCCATTATGCCGCTTTCGCCACCCCAGTGGATGGGGATCAGCATAAGGGGCTGGGCCCCCCATGGATTAACAAGTTCACTATAATTTACATCAGAAACTGGCGTAAATTATACAGAACACTACGCCAGCTCGTGGCTGGCAGAGCTTTCCTTTTCTGGGGCACAGACTAATAAATGAGGCACATTGTACTCCAGTGCTCATTATATTAAGACTGGCATTTGAAACGCCAGTTTTAAAAGATTCCCCTACTGTCTTAGAGAAGGGCATTATAATTATACTTGCACAATTTATTTAGGGTTTTTGGTTATGTTACAAATAGAGGGAGTAATGGCTTTTATTTCACTACAAACATCATCTTCATGGTAGACTCCATAGTTTCTTGCACCTGAGCTACTAAGAACCTTTTTCATGATTACACCTTTCTTTGTTACACACACAACAGGGTCAATCATTCATCAGAAAGGTCCAAAAGCTAAAAACTGACATTGCTTTTGTATTATTATTATTCCTTTTTGATGCTATGAAATATTTACACGTTATGCTGAACTGTACAAGCTGTTTGACTATAATTATGACATTGCTTTTGTCTAGTTAGTGCCAGGTCTATGTGTTTGTGTTCTATGGAATGGAAAAAGAAATCACCAGATTATTAACTTTTTAAGGCTGTGTAAACAGAAACTCTGCAGCATTTACAGTAGCAGCAAAGGAGGGCTCAAAACAAGGGCTATACTGCTTCTCCTGAAGCAGAATCCCCGGAGAGGGCATTGCCGATGCTCTGGCCGGGGATTCCGCTCCTGGAGGAGCCCCTAGCATCATTATCCATACATGGACAGTGACATCAGAGGCTCCTCCTGGAGTGGAATCCCCTGCCAGAGCGTTGCCGATAGTGATGCTAGGGGCTCTTCATGGAGCAGAATATCCGGCCAGAGAAAGTGCCATGGTGGCCCCTGTACATAGTGCTACACAGCGCCCTGTAGGTAGTGCCACACAGCCCCCTGTAGGTAGTGTCACACAGTGCCCTGTAGGTAGTGCCACACAGCCCTCTGTAGGTAGTGCCTTAGAGCCCCCTTGTAGGTAGTGCCACACAACAGCCCCTTGTAGATAGTGCTACACCCCCTCCCTGAACATAGTGCTACATCCCCCCTCCCTGTAGATTGGCGCCATTGGAGCTCCCTCTAGGAGTGGAATCCCCAGCCAGAGCTTTACAGTACAGGAAAATATTACCTTTCTAAAAGTAAATTATTTTTGCAATGCTATTGGGTAATTATATAATAATGGTAAACTATTGACTAGAGACTGATTCTGGGATTTGAAATACCAGAATCATCTACTTTTTATCAACCAAACCATAGCAAAAAAAAATTATATTTGTGGAATTCACCATAGAAGCCTAGAAGCTTGAAAATCATTCGACTAAAAAGCCTCAAAAATAATACTTCACACACACAATTTTTAAAGCTTTTTTAAACTTTTGTAAAAAAAAAATCCATGAATTTCAAGCATTTTTTAATAGCGTTTTTTACAAGCCTTTTTGGTGCCATTTCTGACCCCAAAAGACACAAAAACGCCAAAAATCATAACTGTGTATGTAGGTTTTTTTCTCATTTTACAATAGGCTTTAAAGTTTTAAAAACTTCTGGCCTCAGCTTTGTTGGGAGATAAAAAAACGTCACCAAAAATATGAGTAAACGCAGTGTAGTCATCCTAACAGCAACTGCAAAAGATTTCTCATGACGAATAAACACATTAAGAGGCATATCCTTTGCTTGGAGCAGTACAGAAAAACAACTTCTTATCAAGTGTAAGCCTCACAACTCATAACTGTTGTGGAGATGAATTGCATGTAAGCAATCACTTTTCCGACAGTCTTTAAATGAAATGCAGAAAGACTGCTTAACAATCCTAAGTTATGAAATTTAACTGTTAACCTAAGTTCATTAGATTCCAGAATGTGATGCACATAGGGAAAATAAAAAAATTTAATTTTTAAACTTGAATAAAGCAAATTATTACAATAATTCTATACTCGAGTCCCAATACATAGCACTCCTACTTCTCCATGTATTCCCGTTCCTTCCTCAGTAGAATTCACAAATCAGATGTACCACATCCTTATTCTAGAGAATATTGAAGGACATCATGTCAGCTGAAAGGAATGTAGCAGGAGTGAAACATTCCGCAAAATGCATGACAAAACCGTGTAGTTCTTGGCTACGTGGCACACTACCACTATGCGTACGGGCAGAATTATACTCCCTTTCCCCCTTTTTTAATCATTTTCAATTATTTTATTGCTTTGCAGTGATGATTCATCTTTATTATTCTAATTATTATTCTAATTTTACATATTCCATTAAGTACTAGGAACTTCTCTAACTTATTAGAAAATAGTGTTACCAAGAATGTAGTTTAGGGCTCACTCATGTTTAATAAATTAGCTTTGCCTTTCTTTGTGCTACTATCAAAGGCAAAAATAGCACAGCGTTTTAGTACAGTTTTTTTGCTGTTTATTTTGTCAGACAAAGAAGTGGACACACAAGCAAGGAGATGCATCAGTCTTTTGTTTATACCTTTCCTAAAAAAAACTGAGCCACAAGCCTGGCCAAAAACTTTTTGCGTTTTGATGCAGTTTTTGTGGAAGTTTTTGTGTCACTCTTTTGAAGCTTAGCCAGAAATGGATCCAAAAGGAAGGAAGAGTATAAAGAAAAGACTGATGCATCTTTTTTCTTTTGGCCACTCCTGTGTTTGGCTCAAAAAATGTAGACAAAAACAGCCACAAAAACTGCATAAAAAATCTGTGTGTGTGATCCTGACCTAATAGTGGCTAAAATTTTCCCAAATTGCTCTTCATGATTCTTCAAGATATAGAAGAACAGCAGCACAACCAAAGCATTTCCCAATAAAGTGGAGAGGGTGCAATGCAGTCAAAAGTTCCAGGTCCGGCAGACCTTTTTAGACTGGGTCCACATTGTGTGTTTTTGTGGCGGTATTGTTGCATTATCAAACACTGCCAAAAGAAACGCATCAGAATAATGCATATGGTTTTGAACTTAAAACCAGCTGAAACATTCTTAAAATGCGTGGGTATTTAAAAAAACGCATGTGTTTTATTGCAGTATTTGAAAATTCATAAAAACGTACAACTTGATCCCAGCCTAAGGTTAGAATCACACATGCAGTTTCACTGTTGTTGGGCTACAGCCACTGAGTTGGCTGGGAAGATGGAACAGCCAAGCTTGATGAGCTACGCTGTTTCCGTAACTCCCATAGAAGTAAATGGCACTCAGTAAGCTACAGAAACAGCATAGCTTGCTAAGCTATGCTGTTTCAAGAATTCCCATTTACTCCAATAGGAGTTGCAGAAATAGCTTAGCTCAGCAAGCTCGGCTGTTTCCATACTCCAGGCCATCTCGTAACTCAGTGGCTGGTGCCCAGTGGCAGCAGGAAGAGGTAGGAGGGGGAAATATTCTAGAGAAAGGTGTGGATCCCAGAGGTGGGGCTATATCCTGTGGATTTGTCATAAATGTTCTAGATGGGAATGCCCCTTTATTTATATTTTGCTATTAAATAGTAGTAGAATATTTCGATCAGCTGGTTTGAGAAAAAGATCCGTCACTAACTTATCACCCTTAATTTTGACAGCAGAGTCCTAAAGCTGCATATTCTCATAAGAGAAGACAAGAGTGAATTGTAACTCATGGAATTTGGAGTTGATCTCATCTGTAAAGTAAAACAGGAATTCTTCATCACAAAATAGACATCTATGTACCTCATCCAGCCCTACACATAGTGGCAAAGACTTGACGGGTACACATAATGTTCTTTCAATTCTGCCATAAATCTCTTCTGTCTTCTCTAATAAAAGGATACAGTTTTTGGACACTACTGTCGAAATTGAGAGTGATAAGTTATTTTGTCAAACTAACAAATATATGTTAGGGCTTAGGCACCATGCACACGACTGTAGAATCCATCCATAATTACGGACCATAATTACGGACCATAATTACGGACCATAATTATGGACCCATTCACTTTTATTGCCCACAGACACCTTCCCGTATATTTACAGGAAGAAGTCCGTGCCGTAGAAAGGCTTCGCAAAAGATAGGACATGATAGGATCCTATTTTTAACTAAAACAGGAAATAAAAAGAGACACGGCGCCACATGGTGCAAAGTAAAAGTAAGACAGGGCAAGGGAGCAAACTTTGTTTAGAAAAACGCTCACCTGGCCCAAAAGACACTATGTGTCAAAAGGGTAGTAGTAAGGCTGCTGCTGCCAGGTCCAAATCACATCCAAATAAGAATTTGTTGTCCAAGGGATAGTTATAAAGCATAAAAAATAGGACCAACGGCGCTGCACGGATGAACAGAGGGATGGACGACTTAGATAAACATCAAGCAAAATTTAATGGAAGGGCTACGCGTTTCAACACCGAACCGGTGTCTTCATCAGGCCAGTATCTGATACTGGCCTGATGAAGACACCGGTTCGGTGTTGAAACACGTAGCCCTTCCATTAAATTTTGCTTGATGTTTATCTAAGTCGTCCATCCCTCTGTTCATCCGTGCAGCGCCGTTGGTCCTATTTTTTATACTTTATAACTATGTCCTATTTTTTGCTTTTTACGGATCGTGCTCCCATATTTTTATATGGGAGCATGGCCCGCAAATGCGGGTGGCTGTCCGCGGCCTTCAGCGGCCGGCCGTGCTCGTAATCAAAGATTACGGGCACGGTCGTGTGCATGGCGCCTTAGTATTAGAATTCTTTTAAATGATGTGGACACCTTAACCCCTTAATGACCAGCCTATTTTAGACCTTAATGACCAAGCCATTTTTTACGTTTTTCCATCGTCTCATTCAAAGAGCTATAACTTCTTTATTTTTGCGTCGACATAGCTGTATAAGGTCTTCTTTTTTGCTGGACAAGTTGTAATTTTTACTAGCACCATTTTGGGGTACATAGAATTTATGGATTAGCTTTTATTAACTTTTTTTGGGCGGAATAGAAAAAACCCTGCAATTTTGGCACACTTTTTTGCATCCTAAATTTACGCTGTTTACCGTATTGTATAAATAACACTATCTTTATTCAGTGGGTTGTTGCGATTGCAACGATTTGTATAGTTTTTGTATGTTTTACTACTTTTACACAGTGAAAGCACTTTTTTTTCAAAATTATTTGTTTTTGTGTCTCCATATTTAAAGAGCCATAACTCTTTTATATTTTTGCCGATGCAATTGTATGAAGGCTTTTTTTTTGCGGGACGACATGTAGTTTTTATCAGTACCATTTTGGAGTAGATGCAACTTTTTGATCACTTTTTATCACATTTGTTTTAAGGCTGTATTCAAAGAAAACAGCAATTTTTGTATGTTTTTTTATTTTAATTTTTACGACGTTCACCTTGCGGGTTAAATGATATAATAAGTTTATAGTTGGGGTCGTAACGGACGTGGCGATACCAAATATGTGTACGTTTTTCATTTATTTTGTTTGTTAATAATAAAGCAGTTTGTAGGGGAAAAGTGGGTTTTTCATTTTTATTTCACTTTTTTTTTTTCACTTTTTATGAATTTTTTTTTTAACTTTTTTACTAGTCCCACTAGGGGACTTCACTATGCGATTATCCGATCACATTTATAATTCACTGCAATACTTCTGTATTTCAGTGTACTATGCCTGTCCATGTAAAACAGGCATACACTACAGGCAGACCTGGGGGCCTTTATTAGGCCCCCGGCTGCCATCGGAGACACAGACACTCGGCGATCTTATCGCCGGGTGTTGGTGGGATGAGAGGGAGCTCCCTCCCTCTCTCCAAAACCACTCAGATGCGGCGCTCGCTATTGAGCGCCGCATCTGAGGGGTTATATGGGTGAGATCGACACTGGCAGCTGAGAGCAGGGATTTTACGGCTCCCTGCTCTGTTTACTTATTCCGATGCAGTGCCGTAAAAAGGCTATTGCATCGGAATAAAGCCCATTAGTGGCCACCGTAAAAACACTATGGGGCGGTGACTAACAGGTTAATACTCCGGACAATATACCTGTGTCGGTTTTGGGAAATTTATGTTTCCCTTTTATATATCCCTATTTTTATGCTTCTGATAATGTAGCTAGAAATATAACCGCAATATTGAGGTGATTTATGACAGCTCGAAATATCACCCTACAAGAGAAAATAAGGTCTACCCCTTTATTGGGTGTTTTTTATACAGCAAACCTTTTTTTGTGTCATCATACACTTGCCCCTCCTCTGGCTCTACATTTTCAGGTAACTTTGTTTTATAATAATGCGTAACTATAGTAACATATTTGGTTGTATAATCAAATGAACATTCAGCCTCTATATTATTAACACACATATTATTTACTCTTGAAAGGTTAAACATTTATATAAAGTTTTCTATTTATTGTATTTATATTGAATTTAAAATAGAGGAAGTAATTGTATTGCTCACTTTTCATCTTTAAATTGGAGTGCTGAGGTCTTTCCTGTGCTTCATGATTGTTCAGGATTATTAGTGGTTATGTTAATAATTTCTGTGTTTCACCTGATCTATCCTATCTATCTATCTATCTATCTATGATTATTATTATTATTGTATTTTTATTTTTTTATCTTTTGATTAGGCCAACAAAACAAATACTAGAAAAAAAATTACATCCTGTCTAAAATCAAGAGACAAACAGTGTCATTCTCCATCCAGCAAGACTAGATCGAATTAATAGAAATAATGACCACCCACTCTCCCTTCCCAGTGCACCATACAGTACCATTCCCTCATTAGAAAATAAACAGGCATGTTGAATCCTATTGGCTAAAGTGAGTAAGGCCTAGATATTATCCCAAGTAACTGTTCCTTCATGTCTCAATCAGTGAATAGAAATCACTGGTATAAATCTGACCTTGTAGACAATAGTTTTGCATCAATAAATATTTTCCACATTGTAGAAAACTTCTTGGTGCATTTTTCTTTGTCGAGCAAAGTTTCGATCCAGTCCATTCTGAATAAAAAGTGGACTTTAGCAGATAAATATGTACAACCCTACTGTGCACTCGGTGTCACTTCAAATTAGCTTCTATCATTAAGGTTTTACTGAAATATAATTAAAAGCAATGTTTTATCAAATTTGTTTCCCCATGCTTCTAGTTTATTTTTTATTTTTGCTGATTACAGCCATTTCCTATTTATTATTAAAGTGAGGTTGGCATTACTGCAGTTATATTGTTTACTATTAATAGGACTCAAGTTTATCAGCATTTGCCGAGTGTTGTAAAATGCTCTTATGGGTGACTGCCACCCATACAAACAGCATATGTTTTCCATGAAGTAATTAAAGTTATCTTTCAATGTTGAGTTATCAAACATCCTGAATATTAGAATAGTCCTATAAACAATGGTAAATGTCAGCTGAGGGTAGCAAACATTTAGCACAGTTAGAAAGCCCTGTAGATGATATTGTAGATTTGGTCCTTGGTGTAATATATGTCTGATGAAAAAACATTAACACGATTGTTTTGTAATTGTAGAAAAAAAAACAGAGAAGTAGAAGCAGCACAACCTGGTCACTTCACAAATGCAATAGTCCGTCCAAATGGGTTAGCTCACATCACCCAATGAATGTATCAAGGAGCTTGAGAAAGGCTTTCTGGAAGCAGAAACATCGCTGGGTAAAAGAAATATGGATCAATAAAGTACATAGGTTTGCAGTTATTCTGAAGTCCACTGATTACTTTTTGATGTATTATTTTATAGCTGTCGTATGGTTGTATCATGTTAATTTTTAAAGTGTTTGCTAGAATATCTTTCACTGAAAGAGATGTTAACCACAACTTTCCAGAGGGCCTGGAGTGGAATAAGACCCCCGAATTGTGTGGGTTTAATAACTTAGCATATAAAACTTAAAGCGACAGGTGTTTTTTATAGCTTGTAGTAACATTAAGTCCAGGGACTGTCCCCTATGTTCAGACATTTGGAGTTACCCCCCAAAGGAAGAATTACCATGTCATAAGGATCTAAATTGCAAGGTTTTTAACATGCCCTCTATCCCTGTATGATGGATTATTCTTGTTCTTATTCTTATTTATTTATATCGCATCATCAACTTCTGGAATGCTTTAGATAGCACATATTGTTGTAAGACGGATTTGGATACACAAATGAAGTTACAAAAATGAAACAATTGTGTACTAGATACCTATACATTATGTATGAGACATGCCTGTAAAAGTTTACAATCTATTAGGAATAGCGGATAGATACAATAGGTCTTCTTTGTATGAAGGGCAGTCAGTGGAGAGACGTACACAGACTGCTGGCACTAGAGGAATGGGAGAAGAGGTTGATGAGTCATGCAGCAGAGTGAAGGCTAGATGGGGGGAATAGACCTCATTCAGATATCTGCATTTTAGTGTCCTTATTACGGCCTCAAATCCTGGCCAAACTGTGGATTTAATCATCCAAACTAAGACCATCATAGGGATCTGGCCGGGTCCATGATGCTGTTGGTTCGGGTCATAACACCCATGATCAGGGAAAGATTTGTGGCTGTAATATCGATGCTAAAATACGGCCATATTATGGCTGTCTGAATTAGGTCTTAGGCCCAGTTTAAACTGCGTTTTATGATGCTGATATTGATGCGGAACCCACGCTGTAATCAGTGCCAAAAAAGATGTTTCAAACTTTCCGCCATTGATTTCAACTGGAGGTAGAGGCGTTTTTTTCCGAGCATTTTTTGCCGGGAAAAAGTGTCATGTCCTATTGTAAAGCGGTTTCTGTCTCTGAGCCTCCATTGAAATCAATGAGGGATGGAAAAAAAATGTGACTTTCATTTGTAGCCTTTTTTTTTGCATTTGCATTAGTTAAAGAATATGTAAAAAAAAAAAAAAAGTTAAAAAATGATTAAAAATTATCTGCTTCAAAAATTCTAAAGGAATATTAAGGATGACTTTTTCTGCTTGGCAAAAAACCCTGTGTGCACATACACTTAGGGCTTTTCACACGCAGCAGACATTTTGAAAACTGTCCCATTGATCTAATGCTGCAGAAATAAACCTCATTGAGATGAATGGGACTGATTTTCAGTTGGAAAAATTTCTAAAGCAAATCTGCCATGTGTAAACATACCATTATGACACTTTTTGTATGTTTAATTAGTATTTTGCCTCCGTAAGTCAAATCCAGCAGTGGGTCCAAAATACATTAGAGGTGCAAATGTTTCCATTATATTTTTCTTTGTGGTTGTAAGCCAAAACTGGGAAATAGTAAATGCATAAAACTGACCAAAATACACACGAGGTAAAGTGGCCTTAGGCGGGATTCACACGACCTGGTCGTTCCCGAGCCCGAGTGTCGGCCGGTAAAATCGGCCATTTTGCCCGGCCGGTTTGCATAAAGTTATGCATCCATGCCGGGCAGATCCGGACAGTGACATCAGCGGCAGCTCCTGAAGGGGAATCCCCATGTGTTCGGGGATTCCGCTTCAGGAGTTTCCCCTGATGTCACTGCCCAGATATGGACAGAGGCATCAAGCGCTCTGTCCAGGAGCGGAATCCCCGAAAACACGGGGATTCCGCTCCTTCAAGGAGCTAAAGTGCGGCTAGCACATAGCAGAGCGGGGAGATACCTCCCTGCTCTGCTATAGTGGCGTCGCTACAGTAGTAGCAGCCGCAGCAGCAGCAGCTGCTGCTACTACTACTAGCGGCGCCATCGAAGGTGTCGCCGAGCCAGGGTGCTTTTAACAAGCAGGGGAAGGGAGCCAGCGCAGCGCTCCCTTCCACCTGCTGTACACCCCGGCCCTGCAACACAGTGTACAGCGATGCCATTCGTCAGAATGGCATCAACTCCTCCTCCTCACATGCACTCTGCGCTGTGAGGAGGAGGAGATAGAGCGCAAGCGCCGGGAAACCCGGCCATCACTCGGAACACATTCCGGTGATGTCCGTGTAATACCCGGCCCCATAGACTTCTATGGGAGCCGGGCGGCCGGGTGCCCGGGCAAAGATAGAGCATGTCCTATTTTCAAAAAATCAGTCGTGTGAATAGCCCCATTAGGGGTCTATTATTCCTAATGCAGCCGGGTGCCGGACGATTTATGAACGGCCGGCACCCGGCCGGGAAACCCTGCCGTGTGAATGAGGCCTTAGTCTGTTTTGTCAGCAAGACACAAGGAGGGTGTTACAGCAGTCTAAATTGAGACATTATACGGTAAGTGTTTCTATCTTTATCTATCGTTAACCACTAACCCCTTTTCAAGCATAATGACCCACATTTATTATTCCGTTTACGGATCATTTTGACGGAAATTGCACAAGTTAAAGAGTCTTTCTTATGGTATTCCTAGGCTTTTTCAATTATCCGTTAGACATCAGCAATAGTATTGATCATGACTTCTTCTTAATCTGACTTTTGCATCTGGTAACTCTCTTTTAAGGTAAAGGTTCCCATACACATTAGTTGCCCATAATGGATAATTTCAACAAGCTTGGCTGATAAAAACTTTTGAAAGACAAATGATCATTTGTGATGTCCTACTTCCGAAATCTGCTAAAAATGACATTGCACACATTGGATTTTTTCTTGTGATCATGTTTATAGTATTGTCATCGACATCACAATCTTCTGTTTTTTGTTTTTTTTAATTTGACTGTAATTGATAGAAAGTGTCAGACATGCATGGGTCCAACATCTGGCTGTAACAGTCAATTGGGAGGATGAGTTCCATAAATGTTCTGCAGTATGACTGTGTCATGTTCATGGCTGCGGGCCATCAGCGCCACTCTCCAAGGAGACGCCAGCAATCGCTTCCACTCACCTCAGCCGGATCCCGTAGGGTGCACGCGCACGCTCGTGCCCGCTTTTAAAGGGGCAGCGCGCGCACCGCACTTTGATGAAACATCAGGCCGTGAGTACCCTGGACTATAAGAGGGGTCCAGCCCCCTGCTTCGATGCCCGAGTGTTGTTGTTGTTTTCCTAGTTTGTCTATCCAATCGTCTCCTAGTGTGTTCCTGTTCCTTTTCCCTGCATTTCGTACTATCCTGGTCGAGTACTGTGCTGAGCCAAAGTCGTGCCGTGCTGTATACCACGCCTGACCTGCTTCACCTCGCCTGACGTCTACCTGCTGCCTAGTCCCAGCTAAGCCTGCCTTGCTGCTGTCTGAGCTGCCACAGGTACCCTATACAAACTATAGACATTGACCTGCGCCCTGTTGGCCAGCTGCCTTACCACCAAGTCGGTACGGCCCAGTGGGTCCACAAACCCTACGGTGACAGACTGGTTGTTGCCTCACTGCATTCTGTCGGCCAACTCTTTTATTTTTATGTCTTCATAGTTGTTTGAGGCCTTGTGTTTTTCAGAATGAGTTGTAGATCATTGTGGGGTACATACACATTGAATGTAACTTTTAAAAAAATTTGGGAATCAGAATAGAGAATTCCAGCACCAGTGGATGTCACTAAAATGTACTGCTTTATTTAATGGCAAAAGTCCGCTTACGTGTTTTGGCCACACAGAGTGTCCTTAGCAATAGAAATAGTTGAGATAAACAAACATGACATATTTTAATGTTCAAAAAGCCAATAGAAAGGTTCATATAGGAACACATGATACATGGCAATTAAACAGGTGTACAGCATGAAGTTAAGAGGGGTTGTCCCGAAATCAAAAATTATCATCTATTTGCAGGATAGGTGATAGTTGTTTGTCCCTAGAACACCCATCGTAATCCTTTTTGAGAGAGCGAAGTTCCCGAACCTCCTGTTCCTCCTCACTGCACCCCCCGCAGTGAGGAAAAGCTTGAATTTAGCAGAGGTCGAGCAGACGCACATCATTTCATTCAATGTCTATGAGAATGAACTGTAAGGGTATTTTCATACACATACAAATGTTTTATAGAGGATACATGATACATAAGTGTTTGTTGTATTTTTTCGTGTTGCGTATTTTTTTTAAAAATTGTTTACTTTATTTTATTATTTTTAACATTTCTAATGTCTTTATTTCATTACATTACTGCCTGTGAATGTAAACTGCACAGGCATCTTTTAGGGCATACCTAAGGTATACCCTAATAGGGACTCATACTGGACAGCTCTGGGAGCCTTTGTTAGAACCCATACGGCCGGCATACAGTCAACCCCGGCGATTGCAATCAACATTAATTGTTGTGAAAAAAGGGTTCCGGGCGTTAGTGCTAGTTGACTCCAGCATCCTCCAACAGGTGATCATGTGGACATAGCTTCTGTGCCCCGCACTATCACCATCACGTACACGTAAAATGGGAATCGGGATGGGGCAAAAATTCAAAATTTTCTCTTCTTTAGAGATCTTCTGTGCTTTTTCTCCGCCCACTGAAATTTATTTTATCGATCATTATTTGCCCGAAGACATACATACTAGTCCGTCTCAATGAATTAGAATATCATCAAAAAGGTCATTTAGTTCTGTAATTCAATTCAAAAAGTGAAACTCATATATTATATAGATTCATTACACACAGAGTGATCTATTTCCAGCATTTTTTTCTTTTAATGTTGATGATTATGGCTAACAGCTAATGAAAACCCTAAATTTAGTCTCCCAGAAAATGTGAATATTGGGTAAAATTTCAAGATTGTAGATTCATGGTGATAGCTAAGCAACACAAAACACCTGCAAAGGTTTCCTACGCCTTTAAATGGTTCAACAGTCTGGCTTAGTAGGCTACACAATCATGGCGAAGACTAATTACTTGACAGTTGTCATTGACACCCTCCACAAGGAGGGTGAGCCACAAAAGGACATTGCTAAAGAAGCTGGCTGTTCACAGAGCGCTGTATCCAAGCATACTAATGGAAAGTTGAGAGGAAGAAAAAAGTGTGGTAGGAAAAGGTGCACAAGCAACAGGGATAACCAGCCTTGAATAGATTTTCAAGAAAAGGCCAGTCAAGAATCTGGGGGAGATTCACAAGGAGTAAACTGCGGCTGGAGTCAGTACTTTAAGAGCCACCACGCACAGACGTATCCAGGACATGGGCTACAACTGTCGCATTCCTTGAGACAACGTCAGAAGCATCTTACCTGGGCTAAGGAGAAAAAGGACTGGTCTGTTGCTCAGTGGTCCAAAGTCCTGTTTTCAGATGAAAGTAAATCTTGCATTTAATTTGGAAATCAAGGTCCCAGAGTCTGGAGGAAGAGTGGAGAATCACTCAATTCTAATTGCTTGCGGTCCAGTGGGAAGTTTTCACAGTCAGTGATGGTTTGGGGAGCCATGTCATCTGCTGGTGATGGTCCACTGTGTTATATCAAGTCCAGAGCCAACGCAGCTGTCTACTAGGAAATTTTAGAGCACTTCATGCTTCCCTCTGCTGACAAGCTTTATGAAAATGATGATTTCATTTTCCAGCAGGACTTGGCACCTGCCCACACTGCCAAAAGTACCAATACCTGGTTTAATAACCACAGTATCACTGTGCTTGATTGGCCAGCAAACTCGCCTGACCTAAACCCCATAGAGACTCTATGTGGTATTGTCAAGAGGAAGATGAGAGACACCAGACCCAACAATGCAGACGAGCTGAAGGCCGCTATCAAAGCAACCTGGGCTTCCATAACACCTCAGGAGTGCCACAGGCTGATCGCCCCATGCCATGGCGCATTGATGCAGTAATTCAGGCAAAAGGAGCCCCGACCAAGTAATGATTGCATATACTGTACATACTTTCCAGTGGGCTAACATTTTGGTATTAAAAATCATTTTTGCAATTAGGCTTATTTAATATTAAATTTTTCTGAGAGACCAAATTTTGGGTTTTCATTAACTGTTAGCCATAATCATCAACATTAAAATAAAAAAATGCTGGAAATAGATGACTCTGTGCGTAATGAATCTATATAATATATGAGTTTCACTTTTTGAATTTAATTACTGAAATAAATTAACTTTTTGATGATATTCTAATTCTTTGAGAAGAACTAGTATATCCTTATTATTACTGCAAACTGAAATTTCTTTATTGCTTTTTGAAAGCAATCCTTTCAATATTGTTTTAGATATTGTTGTAATTTTGATCCTTACAAAGTTACAACGGCTGAAAAAAGACACATGTCCATCAAGTTCATCCAAGGGATGGGAAAAGGGAAGGTAAAAATTTCTACACATAGGAGCTAATATTTTTTTGTTCTCGGAAATTATCTCAGCCTTTTTTAAAGCCATCTACTGTCCCTGCTGTGACCAGCTCCTGCGGTAGGCTATTCCATAAATTCACCGTTCTCACAGTAAGGAAGGCTTGTCGCCTCTGCAGGTTGAACCTTTTTTTCTCCAGACGGAGGGAGTGCCCCCTTGTTTTTTGAGGGGGTCTTATATGGAACAGGATTTCACCATATTTTTTGTATGTGCCATTCATATATTTATATAAGTTAATCATGTCCCCCCTTAGTCCTCTTTTTTCAAGGCTAAATGTGTTTAGTTCTTTTAATCTTACCTCATAACTTCGATTCTCTATGCCCCTTATTTGCTTTGTTGCCTTTCTTTGTATTTTTTCCAACTCCAGGGCATCCTTTCTATGAATTGGAGCCCAGAATTGAACTGCATATTCTAGATGAGGCCTCACTAATGCTTTGTAAAGTGGTAATATTATATGCCTGTCCTTCGAGTCCATGCCTCTTTTAATACATGACAATATCTTGCTGGCCTTTGAAGCAGCTGATTGACATTGCATGCTGTTATTTAGTTTATGATTTACAAGTACACCAGATCCTTCTCAACAAGTGACTCCCCCAGTGTAGCTCCCCCTAGGACATATGATGCATGCTGGTTGTTTGTACCCATGTGCATAACTTTACATTTATCTACATTAAATCTCAATTGCCAAGTGGACGACCAAACACTTAGTTTGTTTAAATCCACTTGCAATTCACGAACATCATCCATAGACTGAACATTACTACACAGCTTGGTGTCATCTGCAAAAATAGAAATAGTGCTATTAATCCCATTCTCTATATCATTAATACATAAGTTGAATAATAGTGGACCCAGAACGGAACCCTGCGGTACACCACTTATAACTGGGGACCATTCAGAGTAGGAATCATTAACCACAACTCTCTGGATACGGTCCTTGAGCCAATTCTCTTTTAGCATCAGTGTTTTCGACATAACACCGACTCCCTTCCACGGTTTCACTTAACTGAATTTAGATCACAACATAAGAGCACATGGATCTAGGTCTTACAGCCAATATATGTGTGCATGTACCTATAGTGCTAAGCTATTACATAATATAAATGTCTCAGGAGTAGAGATGAGCAAATCTTGGAACCACATTTGGAATACGAAATATGTAAATGTTTATTTTTTTTGTTAAATATTTTCAACTAAAAGCCTGTTTATTTATTTATTTTTGCCAAAAATAACTGTAACATCCTGAAGTAACTCTTAATGCCAGTACATTATGTCTATGCATGATAATATGCCCAGACATCTTAGGGCAGTATTCCCTAACCTGTAGCTCCCCAGCTGTTACAAAACGACAACTCCAAACAATCCATGACAGCTGGAGATCCACATGTTGGCAAACACTGAGTTAGGGCATACTTAAGGCATCATTACAGGACATCCCTTTGGGACAGATGAAAGGAACTAGGACTTTATGTGAACACAAACTGTCAAATGCAATGCTAGGGTTCACAGTGAGCCAACAAAGATAGACTCCTTTCTTTGATTTCACTATGATCACATTGATTAGAGTGTGTTAAGGATTTATCTGCTGTGTTCACACAATCACAATAAATATGTAGGTAATTGGGGCAACCATCTCTCACTTTGAAACTGCAAATTTGAGTTTCAGGAAATTTTACATTGCTGTGTAGTCCTAGGCCTATTTATGTTTCTGTCCTCTGCTAAACCAGCAACTGTTGACAATCATTTGGGTTTCAGCATAATTAATATTCCTTTGTTTAAGCATTAAAATAATTAAAACTAAACACACAAACTAAATGCAAAAATATTATTTAGGCAGAAATGTACTAGACCATTGTTATCACTGTGGTTATTAATCTTTTCTTTGTATGCAGAATCATCCTATCCCTGTATTTGTATATATGCTTATAGTGAACATGTACTGCAGCCATTTATATGTATTATGCTGGAAATTCTATAAAGCAAGCAATAAATAATAATAACCATGTTAATGCCCTTTTGCTGTATTACTATAAGTAATAGATTAATGTGCAGTAATGTATTACTTGGTAATGTAACAAGCCATTGAACACTGGGTTTACAGAATGCTGGAGAGTTCAGTCATTTCTTAATAGCCATTTTTTTGCTTTTTAATGAAATTTTATCCTGAGTATCTCCAGTAAAAGGAATATATAATAGCAAACTCCATTTATTTCTGCATTAAATAATAAGTCAGCTTATTTTGAAAGAAACACAATCAGTTTGTATTTAGAACATTCTGCACATAAAATGTACCTTGCAGAACTTAATCCCCAAACAAAATACTTGTAAGTACACCCAATAATTGTCATTCCAAATTTAAGGATTCCTTGTAAAGTAATATATTTTTTTTTACTGGTTTGGAAAAAGCCATATGCCTACTAAGTTCAAACTTTTATATTTACAGAACCTGATTGAAATGAATACCACTAACCTTGCTCACTCTTTTTCTTAAGAAATATGACTAATTCCATTTCAAACCTATTACCACTTTCCAACATGGACAAACATTGAATAACTTTCTATGACTGAGTTCACCCCTATGTTATAGTCTCTGTCCGCAGCTCTGTCAGATTGCATGCACCGTTATTCTTGTCGTGAAAACGATGGACACCATTACGGAAGCCAAAGGACCCAACTGTAAGTCAATGGGGTCCATAGGGCGCTGTTTGGCAGCGTTAAATGGCAGACTGCATCATGGCTACCATTATAGTGAGCAGAACAACCTTTTGGTTCACTTTTGAAACTCACATAAACACCCATGTTGTATCACTGCCAAACTAACATCAAAGTGACAATAATCTAAGCCTAATCCACACTAGCTTCTTTGAGGACCAAATGAAAATTTAGAGTGGATCAGAATAAACTATAAAAACTTTCCGTAATTAAAGGTTTTCCTTGTTTCCTCTGCTAGGATCCCATTACTCCCATTGCATTTGCATGATGCTAGTGATCACCTATTTGAGTATATTCTTATTATAATAGTGCAATAATACTCATTACATTCATCATAGTTCTCATTAGACTCAGTTATTAACCCTTTCATTTGTAAATTAATTAACATTGGTGTAAAATTCCTTACTGTATAACAGCAGCTAGGCAGCCACAGGTTTCCTAGGCCTCGTTCAGATAATTTCTTGTCATACAGAATGAAATACGTATGTTCTGAGGAGTTGGAGTTTTGAAGGGAGCACACAGACAATTTATGTTTAATGGAAATATATGAACAATAGGAGACTTTAAACATTTCAGCCTCTAGTTGATTACAACTGCTACTCTGCAGTGCAAGGGATAATCTATTGCCACATAGAATATGGAAAATGCCTTGCTTAACGACTGCCTGTAACCACCATTCTATAAATCATATTGAATGATTGCTTGAATAATTCAGCTTGCTGAATGTCTTGTTTGTAATTGATATTGCTATTGCACTTTGCAGACATGGGTCTTTCTATGAAGATAAGACAAGGCAGGACACAGAATCTCAGTTCTTAATGCTACTGGGCAATGTTTCCCACAATTTTGTAATCACATTAAATGCAAATTGTAATCAAACAAAAAAAATAAGGTACTATATTCTGTGGATTCTTTCCATGACCTTGAGATTTTTATTTATCTTCACAGTTCATAGTAAAAACAAAATATGGAATTCAATTAGGAACCTGAATAAAAGTACTTCATGTAATTTGAAAGGATTGGATAAAAATTTATGGTGCACCAAAGTAGGTTTCCATTGTGCAGAATTAAATTACATGAGCCAAGTAACCTTGTTTGGCATTTGGTTTCCTGAAAATTAAAAAGAACTGTTTGAGCAAGTGAGTTCTATTGACAAAGTCATTAAACAGATAGAAAGCATTTTATGAGGGGTATCTCTTGTCTGAGCTTATTCACAAATCAAATAATGGTCATATGGTGTGAATGAAAGAAAGTGGAAAGGGAACGGAGACTCTACATAGACTTATACATAAAATTTATGATGGAAATTAAGATTTCAAGGGCAGCAGAAAACATGTGATATAACAGGAATCAACACATACATTAACAAGTGAAGTAAGATATTCACACTACTAAGCTGTACTGACTGTGTGGCAGCTTTATTTTTATCAATGTAAACCGGCACAGTTCATACTGCGCATACTGAGTGTGCAGCTGTAGTGTTACATAGAAAACCTGCATTAAGTATTGGGCATTTTTTGTTAGAGAGACTCATGAAAACTGGAACATGAAATATGATATTATACATTAAAACCTTGTCATCAATATCACATAGTTAATATGTGATAGTGATAGTATTAGTATGTATGTAGTTTATGAGCAATCACTGATTAACTTTGAATGGGAATTTACAATCAACATGCTAATTAATAGAAAGATAGCTAAAACTGGTGATGGGCTAGGCTATCTTGAGCCCAGAACACACCATGAATAGGTACTGGTAGGTTATTTGTAAATTTACTTAAAAAAAGGTGATAGATACTATTGTCAAGGAAAAGCATTGCAGTCAGAAGGGTCAGACTGGCCCACCAGAGCATACTTTGGTGGGTCCAATCACTGACACAACAATGGATCCCAAAAGTCCAAGGGCAGATAATCCCATCTGTAGTCTACCATTTGCCACTAGGGTCGTATTTCCTATGGGTTGATTCAGAAATGGCTTTATTCATGATATTCCCTTTGGATGCAATAATACCAACAACTACTATGCCCTTGGCGCACTAGGATGGCACTGTACGTCCTGGTGCGGGGGTTGCCCATAGTCGGTTAGGGGAAGTATGAAGTAGGCTAACAAGCTGAGAACGCTCTATACGCTGCAGGTGTCAGCTGTGTATTACAACTCAGACCTGCACTAATGACCAGGAACAGAGAGAACTGGCCATTTAAGCACTTAGATGCTGCGGTCAATAGTGACTGCGTCATCTGAGCCGTTAGAGAGAGAGGGATGGTCCCCTCCAACAGCCAATCGGCCCACCCCCGCAACGCAATCCCGATGGTTGTCATGGCAGTCCCCAGGTCTGCCTTCCTTCTGTTCCTCTTAATAGAAGCCAGTAAAAATGACAACACACTGCGATACATAAGTATTGCAGTGTATTGTACCAGCGATCCGATGGTCGCTGGTTCAAATTCCCTAGGGGGAGTAAAAAAAAAAATTAAGAATAGTTAAATAAAGTTTTTAGTAGTGTACAAAAAAGAAAAAAATATTAAAAGTTAAAACATTTTTTTTTTCCCATTTTCTTCTAATGTAATGTAAAAAAACAAAAAATAAACATAATTGGTAACGCCACATCCGTAAAAGTCAGAACTATTAGAATATTACATTATTTAATTGGCATGGTGAAAACAGAAAACAAAATTTAAAACGCCAGAATCGCCGTTTTTTGGTCACCTTAGCGCTAAAAAAAATGGCATAAATTCTGATCAAAAAATCGTTTGTACCAAAAAATTTTACCAAATCTACAGCTGGTCCTGCAAAAAATAAAAAAGTTATGGCTTTCAGAATATGGCACCACAAAACAATTTTTTTTAAAGTAATAGTTTTTTCTTTGTAAAAGTAGTAAAATATTATAGAAACGATATCATTTTGATATTGCCATAATTTATTGACCAGCAGAATAAAATGAAATTGTCGCTTTACCACACGGTGAAAGACATAAAAACAAAACCCGAAAAATTTGAGGAATCACAGTTTGTTCCAATTCCACCCCACAAAGATTTTTTTTTTTCCTTTTCCCAGTACATTATATGGTACATTAAATAGTGTCAATAGAAACTACAACTCCTCCCTGCAAAGAATAAGCCATCACACCACTCTATTGCCGGAAAAATAAAAAAAAGTTATGGCTCTTCAACTGCATAAAAGTAGGACTAGGTCTGTTTGGGTTTTCAGCCTGTGGATATTAACTAGACAATTTCTATTGAATGGCAATTAATAGAGATCTTTAAAATGGTTAGCAATTGCAACACAGTGAGTGTGTGTATGGGCCAGAGCAGACAGGAGTTGTGTGATCATTTTGGCATAATAGAGACATCTAATCTGGCCTTTGATTGGTTCAGATGAATTTGAAGAGGATATGTCACCCCTCCTGACATGTATATATTAGCAAATACTTGTATTCCCCATGAAATAATTCTGGAACGTCTTCTTATAACTCGGCGTTGTGCCATTCCTTCCTTATTCCTCCAAGAAATGTATAAATAAATTCACAACTGGGTGTTAATATTCCTCTTGTCAATGGGGTGTGACCATAAACAGTCTCACGCTGTCAGAACTGATTGGACATGGTCAGTCTGTGTAGATACACCCTCCCAATTGGTAACACCAAGCAATGGCACAACGCAGAGTTCTAAGAAAAGATGCCCCAGAATTGTTATTTTATGGGGAAAACAAGTATTTACTAAAATAGACATGTCAGAAGAGGTGACAGCTATTCTTGAAGAAAATCATAAAAATCTGTTACCAGGAGTTTGGGCAGTATAGACTGAAAAATAATTGTTATTTCTACCTCCAATAACCTGAAATAAATAAAGTTTATTATAATCACAATTTTGGATTAGAGAAGACTAATACGAATCTTTGGAACAGAAATGTAATATGAATATAAAATATACTGTAGGATTGGTGCTGTTCTTGTCATTACCAGTTTGGAATTATAGCTATTATAGTTCATACAGATAAAATCATAGTAAATATAAAGTGGAAAGAAAGTTGCTATACTGACACCTTAATGAGATCCGCAAACTTTTTTCCCTCATTTGGATACATTTTACACCTTTTCTCCTGGTGCGCTACTATGTAGCTAACTTGAGACGGCACTTTGTATACCAAAGACAAAGCAAGAGATATTATATGCCTGTGTATTGATTTTTGGTTTAGTTCATTGAAATGTTGGTCCATAATAAATCATTTTGTAATTGAGGCATTTTCTGAACATTGCCGTTTTCTGCAACATAGTGCAATTCTTCATTTGATATAAAACCCGTAGATCATTCCAATGACTCCAAAATACATCTCTCAATACAATTTCAGAAAGTGAGAGACACCAGAGTAAAATATTTCATCTCAGAAATGAAAGATTGGTTACTATTGACATTTGTCATAGATTTTAAGTTGGAGTTGCCAATCTCTTGCTAAAAGTGCTTAATGGATAAAATTAATACAACACGTGTTTGTGTGAAAGTGTAAACTTTCTGGTTGACTCCATAGCGTTACAACTACAATGCCGGTACAGGTTGGCTGCAGAATAAACGTAACCTGCACACATTGTACAGCCACACTAACTACGGTGAAATTTCTTTAATTCAACATCTAATAATCCAGCAATTTGTACAGAATTTCAACACAATTTTGAATCTTACACGACCATGTGGGGAAAAAAAAACAAGCGATAATACCAAATTTGTGTTAACCCCTTAAGGACACGGCCAATTTTGGCCTTCAGGACAGAACAATTTATTTAGATTTCCCTCTTTGCGTCCCGACGCCCATAACTCTTTTATTTTTTGTACGACGTAGTTGTATGAGACATTTTTTTTTGCGGGACAAGTTGTACTTTATGTAGGTACCATTTTTTGGTACAAGTACATTATCGTTTAATTTCTATACATTTTTATTTTGGCGAAAATGCAGAAAAAAAGCCGTTCCGCTGCAGTTTTAATACTTATTTTTTTTACACCATACACCGATCATCATAAATAATGTTATACATTTGTTGGACAGGTTGTTACGGTCATGGCGATACAAAATATGTCTATATTATTTCATGTTTTGGGACTTTTAAAAAGTTTATTTATTATAAAAAATGTGTGTTTCTGTGTATTATTTTTACTTTTTATTTATTTATTTATCATTAATTTTTTTTACATTCATTGAACTTTTTTTTAATCCCATAAAGGGATTTATCATTTTTATTTTTATTTTGTAACTGTAATGTACTGGCATAGATCTATATGCCAGTACATTGGCCTGTTAGTGATTGTACACAGGCAGTATGCCCTAACAACAGGAAATATGTTCAGACAGCCCTGGGGTTCTTCACTGGACCCTGGGCTGTCTGGCCATATGAGTTATGGGCTTTGGTCGCGTCACAGTTATTTTCTGTGACGCGATCAAAGTGCAGTCTCCCCTCCTTGAACGCCGCCATCAGCTTTCATTGCGGCGTTTAAAGGGTTAACGGCGGAGAAAAGATGTTTCTCTCCTCTCCGCTGTCAGCGTGGGGCTGTGGCTGTGTATTACAGCCATTGCCCCGCTCTCTATCGCGCACACAGACGGCTGTCACACAGGACGAGAATGCTCGTCCTAATGCGCCAAGTACCCGCCGCTCAGGACGAGCATTCTCGTCCTGTGTCGGAAACCAGTTAACATACAGATAGGTCCATCCTTCCATTTTCTCTCAATATATTATGAGATGTGTGGCGCACGATGACCAGCTTTGGAAAAAAATAAGATTTTGCAATGAATTTGCAATATTCTGTCTCAAAATGTCTATGCAATATGTGTCTACGTGTGGCCACGTGTTGTGATGTTAGTTTAAGTATGTCAAGAGTTCTGCAAGCATGTCACAATATTGAATTGGTTTCATGAGAATTTGGAGTCCTTAACTAAATCAAGAAAATATAAGGGTACATCTATATGTACATCTATACATCTATATGCTGGCCATTCTTCTTGAAGGTTCTTTACCCATACAACAGAGTTTTACATACTTTTCTTTGACCGTCTGATAATCCAAAATATCTGATAGTCCCATCAGGTCCCATAGATGACAAATTAAAGGAAGTTTACTGCATTAAGTTGATTATACGGCAAGGTGAGCAGCAGCGATATTCTGCGTTTAGGCTTGGGCAGATGTCTGGTAGTGATGTTGCTGCTATGACATGCTCGTTGCACATGAAAAGCATGCCATCTCAGAACCTCTCACCTATTTTGATAGATTATTTACACCGCTGCCATAAACCAGAACTACAAATGTACTTTTCTATTTGTTATCTCTAAAATTTGCTTGTGGCATCAGAAGTGGCTTACCTGCCGTATGAGGGGTGCAGAGGTAGCTGACATACCTTGGCCCTGGTGCATAATGGGGCATAAAGACCCGTCTAGAATATTAGAAGATACCAGCATTGTAAATGGCACATGGTTGGTTGGGGGCCCTGTTAGAAATTATGTACTGGGGTCCAGAAGCTTCAAGTTACACCACTGGCAAAAGTGGGAGACTCCAAAATGCCTACATGGAGTGGATGCAGTTACTTCAAAATGTCCTATTCTTGTCCTGTCCTACAGCCATATGCCAGTTGCTTTTTATATAAATCAACTTAGGCTATGTTCACATTTGCATTGTGGCTCCTTTTGATAACAACAGTTATGACGTTTAGCCGGACCATCATACAACAGATCTGATCAGATTGATAATGGGATCTGTTGGGGTTCCATTTCGGCTTCCATCATTTTGATGTCAAATATAGCACTGCATGCTATACTTTTCTGTACATCAAATGTGACAGAAATGTTGACAGTGTAAATGTAGCCTTAAACATTTGTGAGTAAATGCTAAGATAGAAGGTGGTAGGTGGTATGATGCATGATGTATCTTCATAAGACCCACATTTTATTATTAATAATAATAATAATAATATATGTAGCTTAGCATGTGACCAGAATACCATGATGCTGCATACTATACATGACCTCCTGCTCAATAGTGACGTGTGGCTACTCAGATACTTAGTTGGAACAACAGCCATAAATCAATATTTATGATGTATAACTGATAATATTAGAAGGGAAATGATCGCAATACAAAGCAGGGATGTTTGTGACCCTGTAATATCTCCTTTTTAATGTATTTTCTTGTTCCACCATTGGAATGAGCTATGGAAGAGTAATAGGGCTTTTTTTCTTTCATTTATTCTCATTTGAATAGATTGAATTTACAGGTCTAAATTTTCATATAACCACGTTAGCAACACTCAGTCAGGAAGATTCGAGAACTTTTTCTTGTTATTCTACTCAGAATTGTTTTCTTTGATTTTGGTATATCAAACCAATGCCCAGATTTTGTAAAATTTCCAATAAACATTCATAAACTTCTGTCAACCAGTCATTCCCACAAAATACAGTTACTGACGACACCATTAAACGTTCTCCCATATGTCAAGCAATTCTAGAAGAGTGAAGTAAAATGTAATACTGTCATAAGTATTGAAAAGCTTTCAAATTTTACTTATAAAAGTTTCATGATGCATTGACTTAAATGTTTAGAAATAAATAAAATGTTCCTCCTAGCATTTTTTTAAAGGAACTTCCAAGAAAAATTATATAGGAACATTGTTTGTGACCTAGCAAATAGCAAATCACATGTTACGTTTTTTTACAGGAAGAAAAGAAAAATCTATCCAGGATTATGATTGATAGTACTAGTGCCACAAGGCTGTTATCTCAGCAGGAGGTACAAAGATTGAATAGGCATTGTACATAGAAGACATTGAATTCTGCTATTTTAAGCTTAAAAAACTGAACAAAAGAAATATCTGATAAACTGCAGACACAATATGAACTGTTGCTTAAACGAACGGGGAGACCAGTAAAGTGGATGCAATGGTTGCTTGTTGTTCACTGTAAATTAAACGTAAGAGCTCGAATCACAGAAAATAAGTTGTTTCAAAAATGTTTTTTTCAGTAATGATTAATATAAAAGTACAAATCAATATAATAAACAAATTATATCCACTCGCCACTTTCCAATGAAAGAATCAGCCTGACTGCTAGAAGTTGCTACAGTATAAGGTTCAATAAGGGAAGAGGTCTCATCTAAATGTGGTATCTGTAAGACCACGTTCAGACGTGGCGGAATTGCTGTTGAATTTGTTTCTATACATTTTTAGGAAACTTAGTTCAGACATTGCAGAAAATAACTGTGCAGAAATTAGGCTGCGGTGCGGAATTTTCCCTCCAACGCATGCACATTATGTTGTGGAGAAGCAGCGGAATTCCACTGCGGATTTCAGCCTTTGCAAAGCAGAAACTGAAATCTGTGGCAAGTCCGCTGTCTTTTCTGCAACGTCTGAATTACCTGTGAAATATGCAAATGTTAGTGCAGATTCATTGCGTAATTGCCCCAAATCTGCACCAATATTTGCAGCCGAAAAATTCTGCCATGTCTGAACGTTGCCTAA
This sequence comes from Rhinoderma darwinii, assembly GCF_050947455.1. Classification (NCBI taxonomy): domain Eukaryota; kingdom Metazoa; phylum Chordata; class Amphibia; order Anura; family Rhinodermatidae; genus Rhinoderma; species Rhinoderma darwinii. The sequence continues at coordinate 280,117,926 of NC_134690.1, read as the reverse complement.
AAATGCCACATGAGTACACCTCTGAGAATATCTAGCAGACATAGGGGACATTGAACCCAATGTCTGATTGTGTTTGGAAGCAATGAGAAATGTTGTTGTTTTTGAAAGAAAATCAGTATTGTTTAGAATGAGGCCTCATGCACACAATCGTAGTTTTGATCCGTAATTACGGATAATCTGTGGACCCATTAATTTCTATAGGCCACGGACACCTTTCCGTGTTTTTACGAATGTGTGTCAAGTCGTAGCAATTGCAAATGATCTACAATTCCGTCATGGATTTGGCCATAGAAGTCTATGGCCGCGTGCAAAATTTTGGATAGCTACGGCTGTGCATCCGTAGCAGTCCATAATTGCAGAAGCGTTGCACTGGGAAGAAAGGGGCCCCTGAGCAATCATGTGACCTTTTCAAGTTGTTGGGACATGTTGGTAATGTCACTTGTAGCCTCCCCCTTTTTTGCGGATGCGTAAATACGGCTGCTTTACTGATGCACTACGGACCATATTTGCGGACAACATTTCAGATATGCAAATGACTTGCGGATGACTATGGATCCGTATTTGCGGACAGTAAAAAACACTGCACGGTCGTGGCAGTACAGTCTAGACATTATTATTTATATACAAATCATACGTACAATAAAGAAAGTAATGACAATAATAAAATATTAAAAAAGAACTATGTTCCAATAAGTATCACAAATCTAAACTGGATATGATATCCCAATCTATTAGAGTAGTGGTTAGGATCATAAATTATAGAAAGGATAACACAATAAAAGGATACAAGTGTGTGGGGAAGATGAGAATGGACCACTTAAATTAGTAGGTTCTGTGGCTGGGGTATTCAGTATCAGGCATTCAAGAAGAGGGGAATGCACAGTGTCTCCAGGGTTCCCGCGTCCGTTCAAAGGGTTTAATGTTTCTCAGCCTAGACACTGTTAATGGTGTGACTTTTATAGGTGGAAACAGCTGATCTTTAATAGAATATCTACATAGGGGTACAAGCATGGAGACATAGTGTTCCAATGGCTCATAATGTTACAGTGCTGTAAGTCTAAGTTATCATGTTTAAAAGGCTAATTTATCATTACAAAACCATTTTGCAACTAGGCTGGGTCCACACGGGACAGAAATGCTTTGGATTTTCCGCAGTGGATTACAGTACCAGTCATACATATGAGACTTGAACAAATCTCCACCTCCAGCAGAAAATTTTATGCATGGAAATTAGAATATGCCGTGGAATTTCAAACCTGCAGCATGCTCTCCTGTTGCAGATGTTCACAGCGGATTTCACCCTTATAGCAGAGAGGAGAAATCTGCAGCAAATGCGGATTTTGCTGTAGATTCGCTGTGGAGAAATCCACAAAAAGTCTGCTATGTATGTGGGCACCTTTATATCAGGGACACAACAGGAACAGTTTAAGAACAGTACATGGGACCCTTGTTTTCCAGTTACTAATTTGATTGCATTCTTGGCTCTCCAGAAAATCCCTCACCGTTGTAGCAATTGTAGCATGGAGAGTAATGGATGGATAGGAGTCTAATAGGAAACAATATTATTTTTTAAGGTAGCAGTGGGCCCCTTTGACTGTAGGGCCCCTGTGCAGCTGTACAGGTTTCACAAAAGGTATTTTTGCCCTTGCCTAAGGCCTCCTTCACACACAGAAAATTACTGGCAATTTAAAGTGCACCAAAAAACGCTTCTAAAATGCTAGCTTTATTAAAATGTAACTTTTTTGTGGTGTTTTTCATTTAGTGTCATTCTGTATATGATTTTTTTTTTTTTTTTGCATTTTTGAAGTCCTATAGAAAATTCTACGGGAAAAATGCCAGAAAAAAAAAACAATACCCAGATTATGCTGCATTTGAGAAAAAAACGCCGCTGGCCACAAAATTGTCTCAAAACGCCACAAACCCAGATGCAGTTGTGGGTAGTGCATTTGATATTTTACTGTAGACTTTATTGTAACATCTGGCCGCATAAAAAAAAAACGCATTCAAAAACGGCAATAACAACGCCACGAAAAATGCAGCAAAACACTGTGTTAATCTAACCTTCAAGAGGCTCTGTCACCAGATTTCGCAACCCCTATCTGCTATTGCAGCAGATAGGCGCTGCAATGTAGATTACAGTAACGTTTTTATTTTTAAAAAACGAGCATTTTTGGCCAAGTTATGACCATTTTTGTATTTATGCAAATGAGGCTTGCAAAAGTACAACTGGGCGTGTTGAAAAGTAAAAGTACAACTGGACGTGTATTATGTGCGTACATCGGGGCGTTTTTACTTCTTTTACTAGCTGGGCGTTCTGACGAGAAGTATCATCCACTTCTCTTCAGAACGCCCAGCTTCTGGCAGTGCAGACAGCGTGTTCTCGAGAGATCACGCTGTGACGTCACTCACAGGTCCTGCATCATGTCGGACGAGCGAGGACACATCGGCACCAGAAGCTACAGATGATTGTGCAGCAGCATCAGCGTTTGCAGGTAAGTCGATGTAGCTACTTACCTGCAAACGCTGATGCTGCTGCAGAATCAACTGTAGCCTCTGGTGCCGATGTGTCCTCGCTCGTCTGACACGATGCAGGACATGGGGAAGTGACGTCACAGCGTGATCTGCCAGAAGCTGGGCGTTCTGAAGAGAAGTGGATGATACTTCTCGTCAGAACGCCCAGCTAGTAAAAGAAGTAAAAACGCCCCGATGTACGCACATAATACACGCCCAGTTGTACTTTTACTTTTCAACACACCCAGTTGTACTTTTGCAAGCCTCATTTGCATAAATACAAAAATGGTCATAACTTGGCCAAAAATGCTCGTTTTTTAAAAATAAAAACGTTATTGTAATCTACATTGCAGCGCCTATCTGCTGCAATAGCAGATAGGGGTTGCAAAATCTGGTGACAGAGCCTCTTTAAGGTGGTTTTACACAGGCAGATTTCTTCCGTGTTTAACCACCTATGATGGGTGTCGATGGACAATACAGCTTGTCGATTAGCGATTACAAGGAGTACCATCATTTAGTATGGGCACGAACAATCATTACTACTATCGCTTGTCCCCATGCATTTACATGCAGTCGTCAGAGATGTCCTACCTACTAGCAATATATATATTTTTTGTCTGCATAAAAAATGTGATTAGCTAAGCGATTGCTCCTTTATCGGCTGATCTTTGCCCGTTTTACACAGGCTAGATGATCAGGATTGAACTTTCCTACAAATGCTCATTCATCATTGGCCGGTGTAAAGGGGCCTTTATATTACAAAAACGGAAAGTTGTTGTGCTGTTTAACCCCTAGCCGCAACACTCAGTAACTATACGTCATCGCAGGAGGTTATTTCCCGCACGAGGACGTGTTGTTGCTGAGTCGTTCCTGGTGCACACTGTCAGTGACAGTGGACACCGGGAACTGGGACGTCAGCTGTCTCCGACAGCTGACACTCCACTCTTGCTGGCCAGCAGTCCCTTGCCGCTGATTTTGGCAATTAACCCCTTAAATGCGGCGATCGGTTGCGATAGCCGCATTTTAGAGGTTTCTAGCACATCGGCAGACCCCGCTCTGAAATTGTGGGGTTTGCCGATGGTTGGCATGGCAACCAGGGCCAAACAATGGTCTCCATGTCTATCTTGCTCGGAAGCCTATCAGGACCAGCCGCTGGGTGATACTGATAGGCTTCCTGTCAGAGCATCACAAAGTCACTGAGTCGTTCCCGATGCACACTGTCGGCGACAGTGTGCATCGGGAACTGGGACGTCAGCTGTCCCCGACAGCTTACACTCCAGTGTTGACGATCAGTGGCTCATCGCCGCTGATTTTGGCAATTAACCACTTAAATGCGGCGATCGATTGTGATCGCCGCATTTTGGGGGTTTGTAGCACATCGGCAGCCCCCATGCAATCGTGGGGTTGCCATGGCAACCGGAGGACAGACAACGGTCTCTGGGTCTGCCAAGTATGGAAGCCTATGAGGACCAGCCTCATAGGCTTGCACTCACAGTGACTGTGACGTCACACTGACAGTTGGAATACATTACAGTACTAGGTAGTGTAATGTATTCTAGCAGCGGTAAGTGCTGCAGGTAAAATAAGAAAGTATAAAAAGTAAAAAAAAAGTTAATAAAAATGTTTTATAAAAGTCTAAAAATAAAAGTTTTTTTTTCCCCTATAATAATAATCATTTTATTATAGGAAAAAAATTAAAACATTGAAAAAAAAGTACACATATTTGGTATCACCACATTCATAACGACCCAAACTATAAAACTATCATGTTGTTTTTCCCGCACGGTGAACACCGCAAAAAATATATATAAAAAACTATGCCAGCAGATATAGAATAAAAAGTGATAAAAAATTATTGCATGTACCCCAAAATAGCACCAATAAATACTGACACCAGTCCCGCAAAAAAAAAAGCCCTTACACAGCTTTTTTGACTGAAAAATAAAAATGTTATGGCTCTCAGGATATGGTGCCACAAAAAATAAATAATTTTATAAAAATTTGATTTTATTGTGCAAACGCTGCAAAACATAAAAAAACCTATATACATATGGTATTGTCGTAATTGTAGTGACTTGCATAATAAAGTAAAACATAATTTATTGCGCACGGTGAATGCCGTAAAAAAGAATTTAAACCGCCAAAAATCGCTACTTTTTTTGATCACCTTAGGTCTAAAAAAACATGTAATAAAAAGTGATCAAGAAGTTGTATGTACCATAAAATGGTACCAATAAAAGTTACAGCTCATCCCGCCAAAAATAAGTCCTCACACCGCTCAATTGACCAAAAAATGCAAAAGTTATGGCTCTCAGAATGATACAAAACAATTATTTTTTTTAAGAAATAGTCTTTTCTTTGTGATAGTAGTAAAATATTTTTAAAAAAACCTATATAAATTTGGTATCACCGTAATCGTATTGAGATGCAGAATAAAGTTACATTTTCATTTTTACCGCACGGTGAAAGGCGTAAAAACAAAACCCAAGATGTTTCTGGGATTAGAATGGGACAAACACATAATAAACTGGCTCTACACGCTGATGACCTCTTACTCTTTGTAACGAGCCCTTCTATTTCCTTTCCGGTTCTCATACGGGAGTTCGAGAGGTTTGGTCAAGTGAGCCCTTTCTACTTTCCCAATACTTACCCAACATGTCCTCATTCTTTGGGTTAAACTCCTAGTTTGAAAGGGTCTATCGCATAGACCTGGGCTTTTTAGCCCACTCTTTGACAACCCGGAATTTCCACCAGCTGTACACAAAAATAATTTCTTGGTATGGTCCTCCTCTGATGACAGTCGATTTGGCCAGGTCTTATCGGACGATGGACGGCTACCCCCCTTTTCTAAGATGCGTGGGATCTGTCCTGGGAGGACTCTTTCATGGTTTGAATATGCTGAGCTATCCAGATTCCTCGGATCTGCCCTATCAGGGGGGTTTCAACTGTCCACAAATACCACCTTTGAATTCATATTGCTACAAAATCGACAGCTCCTGGTCGCGTCATATCTACTATATACTCCCTCCTATTGGAGGCCTCGGCGGATCAAACTCCTGCATACGTTAGTGCCTTGGAACGTGAACTAGGGGTTACTTTGATGACAGCGGATGGTACCGCATTTTTCTGTTGACACATAAAATGCATATGGCATGTCATGCTCAGGAAAATAATTTCAAGGTTCTGACTAGGTGGTATCGTTGCCCTCTGATCCTACACAAAATGTATCCTGATGCGTTTGATATTTGTTGGCGTTGCGGCATGGAGACTGGAACGATGCTACATATCTGGTGGTCATGCATGGTCCTTCAGACTTTCTGGAAAGCTGTATTTGATATTTATGCCTTGGTTTAGAGATCTCCCATGGTGCCCACTACACAGATTGCACTCTTATTCCTGATTCCTGGTCCATTACCGGGGATAAAAAGGGGATTGCTCTGACACTTCCTGACGGCGGCTCGTACTGTCATCCCCAGGCATTGGAAGTCCACTAAGCCCCCCATATTCAAAAAAATGGGTTGTGGAGATGGATCTTCTACAGAGAATGGAAACATTGATGTCGGAAGATGGAGATCACTCCGCTCGAATTATGCTCCTATGGCAGGCATGGTCTTCCTTTAAATCGGGCCCACATTTAGCTACTTGGTTAGGTTGAAATTAACCTTATTGGTCCTCCGACACGTACGTTGACACAGGGCCACTTTTGGGGGGGTTTCTACTGTTTAGGCACCACAAAACCTCTTCAAACCTGACATGGTGCCTAAAATATATTCCTAAAAAAAGGAGACCCCAAAATCCACTAGGTGCTCCTTTGCTTCTGAGGCTTGTGTTTCAGTCCTTTAGCACACTAGGGCCACATGTGGGATATTTCTAAAAACCGCAGATTCTGGACAATAAATGTTGAGTTGTATTTCTCTGGTAAAACCTTCTGTGTTACAGAAAAAAAATCTATTACAAATGAATTTCAGCAAAAAAATAATAATTAATTTGTAAATTTCACCTCTACTTTGCTATAATTCCTGTGAAAATACATTCTGAATGCAATTTTGAATACTTTGAGGGGTGCAGTTTTCAAAATGGGGTGATTTGTTGGGACTTTCTAATATATAAGGCCCTCAAAGCCACTTCACAACTGAACTGGTCCCTGAAAAAATAGCCTTTTGACATTTTCTTGAAAATGTGAGAAATTGCTGCTAAAGTTCTAAGCCTTGTAACGTCCTAGAAAAACAAAAGGACATGAAACAAACGATGCAAACATATGGGAAATGTTAACTGTTAACTATTTTATGTGGTATTACTGTCTGTTTTACAAGTAGATACATTTAAATTTAGAAAATGCAAATTTTTGCTAATTTTCTGTAAAATTTGAAGTTTTTCACAAATAAACATAAAGGACAATATGTCACAAGAAAACAATCTCAGAATCACTTGCATAGGTTAAAGCATTGCAAAGTTTTTACCACATAAAGCGACACGTCAGGTTTGAAAAAATCATGTGTCCACAAGGCCAAAACAGGCTCAGTCCTGTAGAGGTTAAGGAACCTAGAAACTGCCCTGCTTTGGATTATTTGAGTATCTGGAGCATCAGCATTTGTGGGTTTGATTATGGTCACAAAATAGCCAGAAAATAAAGCTTTCTTCCGAGACTCATCAATCTATTGTTATTCACAGATATAAAAGCTATTCCAAGAAACAAATTGCTAACAAACTGAAGATATCTTACACAGGTGTGTACCTCCTGCACAGCACAGCACAAACTAGCTCTTACCAGAATAGAAATAAAAGTAGTAAAGTGATAGGTGGATAAACCCATCAGAGGCTGTACAGTAGTTTGGGAAACAGACGACTCAGGAGGATGATTGGAGAACAGTATTATGATGAATCTTAATCTGAGGTGTTTGGAGAACAGAGAAGAACATTTGTGAATCGCAGAACATAGATCCTGGAGGACAGCTTGGTGCCATGTATCAAGCATAGTGGAGGAAGAGTCATAGTCTGGTGGTGTTTTGGTGCTGGTAAAATATGTGTACAGGGTAAAAGGACAAGAAAAACTATCACTCCATTTTGCAACCCCATGAAATAAAAAAAAAGAATTAAATAATACAAAGCTGTGGGCATATCTGGAAAGGTTAATAATTAACACTTAATAAAGTATATTTTCAAAGAGATTACTGAGAGGACATAATGTTGCACCAGCCATGGCTAGTCAAAAAAGACCTACATTTTAGGGGAAAAGTGATATGTGTAGTCTGCAGTAGCACCATGTTTATTTTATAATGTTTAAAGGGGTTGTCCAGGATAAGAAAACATGACTTTTTCTTCAAGAAACGCCACCCATGCCCATGGCTATGTCTGGTATTGCAACTCAGCTTCATTGAAGTGAATAAGACTAAGCTGCAACACCACATATAACCTGTGAACAGGTGTGGCACTGTTTTTGGAAGAAAACAGCGATATTTTTAAAATTATGGACAACTCCTTTGAACTCCAAAATATAGTTTTCCTGTTTTTGCCAATTCTGCATACTGAACTGCTAATATGCAGCTGTTTTGTCATTTTACCATTTAATATATAAAGTTCACATGTTAAAAGGCATGCATTTTACATGTGTAGGGGGTTACCCGGGCCCACATATGTATTTCTCTTAAAATGTTTTGTTAAAATGCATTTAAGTCATGTGATTTTTCTTTTCACAGGACGGTGGGGTTTCCAGAAGGCTGAGCAGTGTGCCATAGGAAGAAAGAAAGAGATGATCCAGCGCTGTGTCAGGATAAAAGGCATACTCCGTTCCCACTTTTATTGGTAGAAAAATAATGTTAAAATAGAAAGGAGACGCAGTCTCAAGGTGGTTAATGATGCGGGCAAATGCCCGAGCCTACGCGTTTCAAACACCAGCAGTGCCATACACTGCTCTTAGCATAAAGTAATTACATTTATTACTTGTATTACTTTTATTATGGTTGGTTGGTTGGTGGCAGTTGCTTACTCAAATGGGTATTGGGCTCCAGTGTTGTTTGCAACATGGCAGTAGTGAATCTTGCCCTGGGTGTTAGGTGGGTTAAGTTTAGTGATTTATATAGAAAAGTGTTTTTCCACCACTGTTGTTCGGTCGGTGCAGCCCTGTATTGTAACGCTTGACCGCATATGAAAAGCTACAAATGAAACTGGCTGCAGTGCATCGCTATTGAACAAGAAAAGAGGACAGAGAATTGTGGTGGAATAGACAGCCTGCCTGCAGCACATTGCTGTTAAGAGCAAAAGGGGAGAGACTGTCCAAACATTGATACCAAGTAAGGCAAGAGGCCTATAAGTCTAGATGGACTGATTACTGCAGCGGCTGCAGACGGCGCCGCAAGTAAAGTCAAAGATTGAGGCGAGTGGACAAAGGAAGTCTCCTCGCAATTGTACACAGTGAAGGAACTGTGACTGAAATTAAGGGTGACACCAAAGAGTTTATGACCTGTGGAGAGCAGCCATCATCGACAGTACCAACCAAGACCAATTGATAACATTTTTTGCAACCAAGTACTGTTCCTTGCTAAGAACCGTGCCCAATTTGTGAACCATTAAAGCTTCATTCACATCTGCGTCGGGACTCCGTTCATGGGTTCCGTCGGACCTTTCCGTCAAGGGAACCCATGAACGGAAGCCAAACCATAGGTTTCCATTTGCATCAACATTGATTTCTCTGGTGACGGATCGGGTGCAAATGGTTTCCGTTTATCACCATTGTGTAAGGGTTCCGTTGTGTAAGGGTTCCGTAGTCGACTGCGCTATTGATTCCGTCAAAACAATGGAGTCCCGACGCAGATGTGAACGAAGCCTAAGGGCACGGTCAGACGTGGCGGAATTGATGTGGAATTCCGCTGCGGATAGTCCGCAGTGGAATTCTCCAGCGGCCGTTTTTTACAGTTGTTTCAATGCATTTTCTGGCAAGTTAGTTCAGACGAGGCGGAAAACTCCGCTGCGGACCATAGGCTGCGGTGCGGAATTTTCCCTCTGCAGCATGCACTGACTGTTGCGGAGAAGAAGTGGAATTTCACTGCGGATTTCAGCCTTTGCAATGAAAAAACTGAAATCTGTGGCAAGTCCGCTGTTTTTTCTGCAACGTCTGAATTACCTGTCAAATATGCAAATGCTGGTGCAGATTCGTTGCGTAAATGCCCCAAATCTGCACCAACATTTGCAGCGGTAAAACTCTGCCACGTGTGAACATGCCCTTAGCATGTACCTCAATGTGAGTAAGATTGAGTTTGGCTTTTATCCCTGTGTTGCCTTCAATATCATCTTCACTATTTCTCTGTGGGCTTGAGGCCCCTTGCCTACCATGCCACACCTGACTTGGACATTACACATGCACAGGTGGATATTATGTAGTATCACTTTTAAAGATTTTTAATGTATATATTTTTGCTTACTTTGTATTACTGAAAGTGCTTAATATGCTGCAGGTGCACTCCGCACATGATGACGGCTTACAAGTTAATTGATTCAATCAAGCACTGAGTATATAAATGTCAGTTTTTTATGTTACTTTGAAAGAAGCATTGCAGAATGGAGATATTAGCGTTCTTTCTTCATACTGTTTATTCCAGTTTGCAAGGGCCCTGAAAAACAACCAGCCATAGTTTATTACTTTTTTAATTTCAATTTGTTTATGTCCTACACCTCTAACTGTTATTCATACCACCAAGCACTAGATTTTTTTTTAATGTGTCAATATAAATTTCTAAAGCAATGAAACTAGTAAACAAATGAGTATTTAAAGAAATATGCTAATATATGTGTGATATACAGTATAGGTGTGATAGTACATTGCCTGCCACACATGAAAACATAAACATTAAAGGGGTTTAACTTAGACATTTATGGCATATCAACAGGATAAGCCATTAATATCTAATCGATGCGGGCCCTGACTCTGGAACTCACACCTATATCGACTAGCGAGGTGGCTACTGGCTGACGATTACAGGGGGGACCAAGTGGAGAAGGGGCCATATTATGTTCTATGGGAGTTATGGAAACAGCCGGTGCTGGGACCTGCATTTATCAGGCATTTATAGCATATCCTGTCGATATGCCATAAATGTCTATGTTGTGAATAGAATAACCCTTTATAACATGTAATCATAAGTTGTAAAAATAAATTTTTAGTAATTAAATGGTATCAATGATTTAAATAAAAACAATCATCTTCTGTTTTTTATACCTGATCATCGATCTAAAATAGAATGAATGCAGCTGTGATTGTGGGAAAATTGTAAAAATGTTTCAAAAACTGTTAAAAGTTTATAACATTGTTATTTAAATTTCCTTCTTACTTTGCTTTACCAAGGTGAGTACTGAATGTTATCTTTATCATTTCACCAATTCCTTACTCCATTAAAAGCTATTTGTATTTACTAATTAAGAGCAGTCCCTGCCCCAAAAAATCAAACAATTGGACAAACCTTGAAATCAACCTGATTTGTTTTTATGAAGAGGTGAGTAGATACCTAGACAGAGGGGCCCCTGTAGATATAGTGTTTTTGGACTTTGCAAAGGCATTTGACACTGTCCCTCATAGACGTCTAATGGGTAAATTAAGAACTGTAGGTTTAGAATGTATAGGATGTAATTGGATTGAGAATTGGGTCAAGGACCGTATCCAGAGAGTTGTTATTCCTACTCTGAATGGTTCCCGGTTATAAGTGGTGTATCCCAGGGTTCAGTGCTGGGACCACTATTATTCAACTTATTTATTAATGATATAGAGGATGGGATTAATAGCACTATTTCTATTTTTGCAGATGACACCAAGCAATGTAGTATTGTTCAGTCTAAAGAAGATGTTCGTATATTACAAGCAGATTTGAACACACTTAGGCCTCATTTACACGAGCGTAATATACGCGCGTTCGACGCGCGTGCTTTTCACGCGTGTCGTACGCACCTATATTACTCTATGGGGCAGTGCAGACGATGCGTGAATTTTGCGCAGCGCGAGTGCGTTGCGTAAAACTCACGACATGTTCTATAATCGTGCGTTTTTCGCGCATCACGCACCCATTGAAGTCAATGGGTGCGTGAAAACCACGAAGGTCGCACGGAAGCATTTCCGTGCGAACTGCGTGATTCGCGCAAGAGCTGTCAAACTGAATGTAAACAGAAAAGCACCACGTGCTTTTCTGTTTACAAACATCCGAACGGAGTGTCTTAGACATGAGCGAACCGAACTTTACCGGGTTCGGCCGAACTCGTTTTGACCGAACCCGGCAGGAGACAGTCACTGTGCAGGGTGCTGAAAGAGTTTAAACTGGTTCAGCACCCTGGACAGTGACTTCCGATTCGAATATACGTGAACGTGTAAAAAAAAAAAAAAAGTTCTGACTTACCGATAACTCCCGGCTTCTTCCTCCAGTCTGACCTCCCGGGATGACAATTCAGTCCAAGTGACCGCTGCAGCCAATCACAAGCCAAGCACAGGCTGCAGCGGTCACATGGACTGCCACGTCATCCAGGGAGGTTGGGCCAGATGTCAAGAGAGGCGCGTCACCAAGGACGCGTCACCAAGGACGCGTCACCAAGGCAACGGCCGGGAAGTTCTCGGTAAGAACGAACCTCTTTTTTTTTAAACAGGTTACTCGATATGGTGATCGGAATGCACTGTCGAGGGTGCTGAAAGAGTTACTGCCAATCAGTTAACTCTTTCAGCACCATGGACAGTGACTGACGTCGACTAGGCTCATCTCTATGATGGCGGCTGCGTGAAAATCACGCAGCCGCGCATCATACACGGATGACACACGGAGCTGTCAAGTGCCTTTTGCGCACGCAAAACGCTGCGTTTTTTGCGCGCGCAAAACGCACACGCTCGTGTAAATGAGGCCTAAGTGTTTGGGCATCCACTTGGCAAATGAGGTTTAATGTAGATAATTGTAAATGTATGCATCTGGGTACCAACAATCTGCATGCATCATATGTCCTAGAGGGAGCTAACACTGGGATTGTCACTTGTTGAGAAGGATCTGGGTGTACTTGTAGATCATAGACTAAATAACAGCATGCAATGTCAATCAGCTGCTTCTAAGGACAGCAAGATATTGTCGTGTATTAAAAGAGGCATGGACTCGCGGCACACTTTACAAAGCATTAGTGTGGCATCATCTAGAATATGCAGTTCAGTTCTGGGCTCCAGATCATAGAAAGGATGCCCTCGAGTTGGAAATAATACAAGAAGAGCAACTAAACTAATAAGTAGCATGGAGAATCTAAGTTATGAGGAAAGATTAAAATAATTAAACCTATTTAGCCTTGAAGAGAGACGACTAAGAGGGGACATGATTAATTTGTATAAATATATGAAAGGCACATACAAAAAATATGGTGAAATCCAGTTCCATGTAAACTCATTTGGTGTTTGAAACGTGTAAGCGTATTGGTCCTTTGTCTTTATGTGCTGGGTGGATTTTTAATGTTTATAAAATAAAGTCCTGAGATTTCTTCATGAAGTGCTGGATCATACCTTTTTTTTCTGCTGTGGAAGATGGCTGGGCCAGGGCGAGGTCTGTGCACTGGTTCACTGAAGAAGTTGGACACAGGTGAGCTGGAAAAATCTTTTCATTTTACTATCCATGTAAAACCCCCTAAAAAAACAAGGGGGCACTCCCTCCATTTGGCGAAAAAAAGGTTCAATCTGCAGAGGCGACAAGCTTTCTTTAATGTGAGAACTGTGAATCTGTGGAATAGTCTACCGCAGGAGCTGATCACAGCAGGAACAGTAGATGGCTTTTAAAAAAGGGTTAGATAATTTCCATCAGAATGAAAAAATATCACCTCCTTTGTGAATGTGTAGAATTTTTGATTCATCCCTTCCCTTTTCCCATCCCTTGGTTGAACATGATGGACATGAGTCTTTTTTTCAACCGTATTAACTATGTAATATGGCTATATAGTATATGACTAGTTAACCCCTTAACCCCTTAACGCTCCATGACCTACTATTAGGTCATGCTAACTATAGCGTTCGCGCTCAGTGACCTAATAGTAGGTCATGGAGTAAACACGGCGCCGTTCGCGCGGCGCGCGTTCACGAGCTGTGACAGCTGCTGTTTCCGACAGCAGACTATCACAGCTCAATGTGCCGGGACCCGTTACGATGGTCCCGCCTCGCCGATCGCCGCTATTGGTCAGTCAGTGACTAACTGACCAATAACGGCGATCTCTCCCTTCACTTCCTCTTCTGACCTCACATCCTGCCGCAACCGCCCTGAACGCCTCTGTTGGAGTTAGCGAGGCGTTCGGAGCGGTTGTGAAAGAGAGGAGAGAAGATAAAGAGTGCTAAAAAGTGAAAAAAAAGTTAAAAAACAAACTTTTTTCTGCTTCCCACCTCCCCAATTCACTACCCAAACTACCCGAACCTGTACCCTTCGTCCTAGTGTTCCCCCCACGTTTTTGGTCAGTGATCTCCTATCACTGACCACTTGTTAGTCTTCAGGACCACATTTCTGGTCCCTGGGGATTTTTTTTTTATTTTTTTTCTTTATAAAACAATATAAAACAAAAAAATATATAAAAATTTAAAAAAAAAAAAAAAAAGGGCAGTTTAGAAAATTTTGACAATTTAACTTTTAGTTAGTTTAGTATTAGGGTTAGTTAGTGTCAGGGAACCATCCCAAAGCGTAGTTAGGTATAGCGTCAGGGAATTTAGCGTCAGGAATCCGTCACCGTAGGTAGATCTAGCGTTAGGGATCCATCACCGTAGTTAGGTTTAGCATCAGGGAAGCTTGGAATAATTTAGATAGGTTTAGTGTCAGGTACCCGTCACCGTAGTTAGGTTTAGTGTTAGGGAAGCTCGGTATAATCTAGTTAGATTTAGTGTCAGGGAAAAGTCGCCGTAGTTAGGTTTAGTCTCAGGGAAGTTCAAATAAAATCTAGTTAGGTTTAGTGTTAGGTACCCTCGCCCCAGTTAGGTTTAGTGTCAGGGAAGCCCACTTGTTCTATAAAAACAAATTTTTTGGCTAGTTTAGGTAGCAGCCTATTGCTCCAAACAACCATGTCCCAACGGACATTTAGTGCCGAAGAGGCATATTCATTTCTTGCCTCCGACACAGAGTCGTCGGGTGGTGAGACTCTGTTCTATTTATCCACCTCCTCATCCAGTGATGAAGAGGAGGAGGAACCCCCTAGGAGACGCTCCAGGACCACCACTGCAGTTGTAGCCCCCGAGCGAAGTGACCCCTCCGAAGTTGTAACCCCCGAGCGAAGTGACCCAATTTGGATACCCACACCAGATATTTATGAGCCCCAAATCCCCGAGTACACGGGAAACCCGGGGATCAAATTTAATACGGCAGGGCTTAGTGAGATGGACATTTTCAAGAAGTTCTTCACTGATGAATTTATAGAGCTAATGGTCTCCCAGACTAATTTATATGCCCAACAGTATATAACAAAGAACCCCACATCGTTTTATGCCCAGTCCCACAGGTGGACCCCTGTAGATGCAGCAGAGTTGGGCAAGTTCTGGGGACTTCATTTGAACATGGGGCTTCTGAAAAAGCCGTCCATTAGGACCTACTGGAGCACGGACATCCTATACCACACCCCGATGTACCGTATGGCCATGTCCAGGATGCGTTATGAGGCAATACTTCGCTTCTTGCATTATACGGATAATGAGCAGTGCCCACCCCGAGATGACCCCAGTTTTGACCGTTTGTACAAACTGAGACCCCTGTTAGACCATTTCAGTGCCCGGTTTGCCCAAGCATACACCCCCGAGAAGTGTATTTCTATAGATGAGTCCCTGGTACATTTTAAAGGGAGGCTTCAATTCCGCCAGTACCTGCCGAATAAGAGGGCAAGGTATGGCGTGAAGATGTATAAGCTGTGTGAGAGTGCATCAGGGTATACATATAAATTCAGGATATATGAAGGGAAGGACAGCAGTATTCAGCCCCCAGAATGCCCCCCCTTACTGGGAATTAATGGAAAAATTGTGTGGGATTTGGTGCACCCACTGCTGGACCAGGGTTACCACCTCTACCTGGATAATTTTTATACCAGCGTCCCACTCTTCAAGTGCCTCGCTTCCAGAAATACTGTGGCATGCGGCACTGCTAGAAAAAATATGAGAGGCCTCCCTAAAACACTGCTTGGGCAAACACTCAGAAGGGGTGAGAGCAGGGCACATTCTAGCAGCAACTTATTGTGTGTCAAGTACAAGGACAAGAGAGATGTCCTTGTATTGACAACAATACATGGCCACACCAGCACCCATGTACCAGTACGAGGTACCAGTACAGAGACCCCCAAACCAGACTGCATCCTGGACTACAATAGGTACATGGGAGGGGTGGACTTGTCAGATCAAGTCCTGAAGCCCTACAGCGCCATGCGCAAATCGCGGGTGTGGTATAAGAAGCTGGCCGTGCACATCATACAGATGGCATTGTACAATGCGTACGTGCTACATCGATGTGCAGGCCAGAGGGGAACTTTCCTGGAATTTCAAGAGGTGGTTATAAAAAATCTAATCTTTAGAGACCAGGAAGGGGGGGCACCCAGTACTTCTGGAAGCGAGGCCACACGCATCGTACCAGGGCAACACTTTCCAGGAGAAGTTCCCCAAACCGGTGGAAAGGGAAAGAGTCAAAAGAGGTGCAGAGTCTGCTATAAGAGGGGGATAAGGAAGAACACAATATACCAATGTGACACGTGTCCCGAAAAACCAGGGCTCTGTATAAAAGATTGTTTTAAAATGTATCATACATCCCTTGATTTTTAATTTACCCTGATGCACTCTGCACAGCTTATCCCCCTCATCTTTCCCTTCTGAGCCCTGCCGTATGCCCAGGCAGCTGATAACAGCCACATGTAGGGTATTGCCGTACCCAGGAGAACCCACATTACAATTTAAGGGGTGTATATCTCTGGTGGCGCATGCTGGGCACACTATATCGGAGACTGACATGCCATATATATATATAAAATTGCAAATCTCACACTGCACCATCTGCTGCGCATTATCTTTTACACAGTACCTGTGGGGTCAAAATGCTCACTACACCTCTAGATGAATGTCTTAAGGGGTGCAGTTTTTAAAATGGGGTCACTTCTCGGGGGTTTCAACTGTACTGGTACCTCAGGGGCTTCTGCATACATGACTTAGCACCAGAAAAGCTCCAGTAGGCCAAATGGTGGTCCTTCCCTTCTAAGCCCTGCCATGTGCCCAGGCAGCTGATAACAGCCACATGTAGGGTATTGCCGTACTCAGGAGAACCCACATTACAATTTAAGGGGTGTATATCTCCGGTGGCGCATGCTGGGCACACTATATCGGACACTGACATGCCATATATATATATATAAAATTGAAATCTCACACTGCACCATCTGCTGCGCATTATCTTTTACACAGTACCTGTCGGGTCAAAATGCTCACTACACCTCTAGATGAATGTCTTAAGGGGTGTAGTTTTTAAAATGGGGTCACTTCTCGGGGGTTTCAACTGTACTGGTACCTCAGGGGCTTCTGCATATATGACTTAGCACCAGAAAAGCTTCAGTAGGCCAAATGGTGGTCCTTTCCTTCTGAGCCCTCCCATGGGCCCAAACGGCAGTTTATCACCACAAATGCGGTATTGCCGCAATCAGGACAAATTGGGCAACAAAATGGGGTATGTTGTTCCCTGTGAAAATAAGGAATTTTGATCAAAAATTACATATTTTTGGAAAAAATATCATTTTTTTCATTTCACAGCCCAATTCAAATAGGTGCTGTGAAAAAACTGTGAGGTAAAAATGATAACAAAAACCATAAATGAATTCCTTGAGGGGTGTAGTTTCCAAAATGGGGTCACTTCTGGTGGGTTTCCATTGCTTTGATACCTCTGGGGCTCTGCAAATGCGACATGGCAACCGAAAACCAATCCAGCAAAATCTGGACTCCAACAAACACATAGCGCTCCTTTCCTTCTGAGCCCTCCCATGAGCCCAAACGGCAGTTTATCACCACAAATGCGGTATTGCCGCACTCAGGACAAATTGGGCAACAAAATGGGGTATGTTGTTCCCTGTGAAAATAAGGAATTTTGATCAAAAATGACATATTTTTGGAAAAAATATCATTTTTTTCATTTCACAGCCCAATTCAAATAGGTGCTGTGAAAAAACTGTGCGGTCAAAATGATAACAAAAACCATAAATGAATTCCTTGAGGGGTGTAGTTTCCAAAATGGGGTCACTTCTGGTGGGTTTCCATTGCTTTGATACCTCTGGGGCTCTGCAAATGCGACATGGCAACCGAAAACCAATCCAGCAAAATCTGGACTCCAACAAACACATAGCGCTCCTTTCCTTCTGAGCCCTCCCATGAGCCCAAACGGCAGTTTATCACCACAAATGGGGTATTGCCGCACTCAGGACAAATTGGGCAACAAAATGGGGTATGTTGTTCCCTGTGAAAATAAGAAATTTTGATCAAAAATGACATAATTTTGGAAAAAATATCATTTTTTTCATTTCACAGCCCAATTCAAATAGGTGCTGTGAAAAAACTGTGCGGTCAAAATGATAACAAAAACCATAAATGAATTCCTTGAGGGGTGTAGTTTCCAAAATGGGGTCACTTCTGGTGGGTTTCCATTGCTTTGATACCTCTGGGGCTCTGCAAATGCGACATGGCAACCGAAAACCAATCCAGCAAAATCTGGACTCCAACAAACACATAGCGCTCCTTTCCTTCTGAGCCCTCCCATGAGCCCAAACGGCAGTTTATCACCACAAATGGGGTATTGCCGCACTCAGGACAAATTGGGCAACAAAATGGGGTATGTTGTTCCCTGTGAAAATAAGAAATTTTGATCAAAAATGACATAATTTTGGAAAAAATATCATTTTTTTCATTTCACAGCCCAATTCAAATAGATGCTGTGAAAAAACTGTGCGGTCAAAATGATAACAAAAACCATAAATGAATTCCTTGAAGGGTGTAGTTTCCAAAATGGGTTCACTTCTGGTGGGTTTCCATTGCTTTGATACCTCAACACCGCTTCAAACGTGGCATGCTGCCTAAAATATATTCTAATAAAAAAGAGGCCTCAAAATGCACTAGGTGCTTCTTTGCTTCTAGGGCTTGTGTTTTAGTCTACGAGAACACTAGAGCCACATGTGGGACATTTCTAAAAACTGCAGAATCTGGACAATACATATTTAGTAGTATTTCTCTGGTAAAACCTTCTCTGTTACTGAAAAAAATTGAATAAATTTAAAAATTCAGCAGAAAAAATGAAATTTGAAAATTTCACCTCCAATTTGCTTTAATTCCTGTGAAATGCCTGAAGGGTTAAAAAACTTTCTATATGCTGTTTTGAATACTTTGAGGGGTCTAGTTTTTAAAATGGGGTGTTTTATGGGGGTTTCTAATACATAGGCCCCTCAAATCCACTTCAGAACTGAACTGGTACCTTCAAAAAAAGGCTTTTGAAATTTTCTTAAAAATATGAGAAATTGCTGTTTACGTTCTAAGCCTTGTAACGCTCAAGAAAAATAAAATAATGTTCAAAAAACGATGCCAATCTAAAGTAGACATATGGGAAATGTGAACTAGTAACTATTTTGGGTGGTATAACCGTCTGTTTTTCAAGCAGATGCATTTAAATTCTGAAAAATGCTATTTTTTCCAAATTTTCTCTAAATTTTGCAATTTTTCACAAATAAAGACTGAATATATCGACCAAATTTTACCACAAACATGAAGCCCAAAGTGTCACGAGAAAACAATCTCAGAATCGCTTGGATAGGTTTAAGCATTCCGACGTTATTACCACATAAAGTGAAATATGTCAGATTTGAAAAATGGGCTCTGAGCCTTAAGGCCCAAACTAGGCTGCGTCCTTAAGGGGTTAAGGACACAGCCTGTTTTGGCCTTCAGGACACAGCCAATTTTTTCAAATCTGACATGTTTCACTTTATGTGGTAATAACTTCGGAATGCTTTTACCTATCCAAGCGATTCTGAGATTGTTTTCTCGTGACACATTGGACTTTATGTTACTGGCAAAATTTGCTCGATACATTAAGTATTTAATTGTGAAAAACACCAAAATTTAGCGAAAAATTGCAAAAATTAGCATTTTTCGAAATTTATATGTATCTGCTTGTAAGACAGATAGTAATACCACACAAAATTGTTGCTAATTAACATTACCCATATGTCTACTTTAGATTGGCATTGTTTTTTGAACATCCTTTTATTTTTCTATGACATCACAAGGCTTAGAACTTTAGCAGCAATTTCTCACATTTTCAAGAAAATTTCAAAAGGCTATTTTTACACGGACCAGTTCAGTTGTGAAGTGGATTTTAGGGCCTTATATATTAGAAACCCTTGATAAGTCACCCCATTTTAAAAACTTCACCCCTCAAAGTATTCAAAACAGCATTTAGAAAGTTTCTTAACCCTTTAGATGTTTCACAGGAATTAAGGCAACGTAGATGTGAAGTTTTCAAATTTCTTTTTTTTTTTGCAGAAATTAATTTTTTATCTATTTTTTTGTAACACAGAAAGTTTTACCAGAGAAATGCAACTCAATATCTATTGCCCAGATTCTGCAGTTTTTAGAAATACCCCACATGTGGCGCTAGTGCAATTAATTTACTGAAGCACAGACCTCAGAAACAAAGGAGCACCTAGAGGATTTTTATTAGAAAATATTTTAGGCACCATGTCGGGTCTGAAAGGCTCTTGCGGCGCCAAAACAGTAGAAATCCCCCAAACGTGACCCCATTTTGGAAACTATACCCCTTGAGGAAATTATCTAGGGGTATAGTGAGCATTTTGACCCTGCAGGTTTTTTGAAGAAATTATTGGAAGTAGGCCGTGAAAATTAAAATCTACATTCTTTCAAAGAAAATGTAGGTTTAGCTATTTTTTTCTAATTTCCACAAGGACTAAAAGGAGAAAATGCACCACTACTTTTGTATAGCAATTTCTCCCGAGTAAAACAATACCCCACATGTGGTCATAAAAGGCTGTTTAGACACATGACAGGGCTTAGAAGTGAAAGAGTGCCATTTGGCTTTTGGAGTTCACATTTAGCAGGAATGGTTTGCGGAGGCCATGCCACATTTACAAAGCCCCTGAGGGGACAAAACAGTGGAAACCCCCCACAAGTGACCCCATTTCGGAAACTACACCCATTGAGGAAATTATCTAGGGGTATAGTGAGCGTTTTAACCCCACAGGTTTTTTGCATAAATTATTGGAAGTAGGCTGTGAAAATGATAATCTAAATTTTTTCAAAGAAAATGTAGGTTTAGCTAATTTTTTCTCATTTCTACAAGGACTGAAGGAGAAAAAGCACCATAAAATTTGTAAAGCAATTTCTCCCGAGTAAAACAATACCCCACATGTGGTAATAAATGGATGTTTGGACACACGGCATGGCTTAAAAGTGAAAGAGCGCCATTTGGCTTTTGGAGCTCAAATTTAGCAGGAATGGTTTGCGGAGACCACGTCGCATTTGCAAAGCCCCATAAGTGACCAAAACAGTGAAAACACCAAAAAAGTGACTCCATTTAGGAAACTACACCCCTTGAAGAATCCATCTAGGGGTGCAGTGAGCATTTTGAACTTACAGGGGTTTCATAGATTTTATTAGAATTGGGCAGTGAAGATAAAAAAATCCCTTTTTTCCAATAAGACGTAGCTTTAGCTCAAAATTGTTAATTTTCTCAACAAATAAAGGAATAAAAGAACCCCAACATTTGTAAAGCAACTTCTCTGGAGAACAGCAATACCCAATTTGTGGTCATAAACTGTTGTTTGGGCACACGGCAAGGATCAGAACAGAAGGAGCGCCATTTGGCTTTTGGAGCACAGATTTTGCTGGATTGGTTTCTTGACACCATGTCACTTTTGCAAAGCTCCTAAGGTACCAGTACAAAGGAAAATCCCCAAAAGTTACTCGATTCACGAAACTACACCCCTTGAGGAATTCATCTAGGGGTGTAGTGAGCATTTTGACCCCACAGGTTTTTCATAGATTTTATTAGAATTGGGCAGTGAAAATAAAAAAAAACATTTTTCTTCAATAAGACGTAGTTTTAGCTGAAAATGTTTCATTTTCTCAACAAATAAATGAAAAAAATCACCCCAACACTTGTAAAGCAACTTCTCCTGTGTACGGCAATACCACATATGTGGTCATAAACTGCTGTTTGGGCATAGAGTAGGGCTCAGAAGGGAAGGAGCGCAATTTGGCTTTTGGAGTCCAGATTTTGCTTGATTGGTTTCTGGGCGCTATGTCACATTTGCAAAGTCCCTGTGGGACCAAAACAGTGGATCCCCCCCAGAAGTGACCCCATTTTGGAAACTACACCCCGCAAGGTATTCACCTAGGTGTGTAGTGAGCATATTAACCCCACAGGTGATTGGCAGAAATTGGTGTACACTCGATGTTGTAGAGTGAAAATGGGATTTTTTCCATAGATATGCCAATATGTGGCGCCCAGCTTGTGCCACTGGAGACACACACCCCTAAAATTGTTAAAAGGGTTCTCCCGGGTATGGCGATGCCATATATGTGGAAGTAAACTGCTATTTGGGCACACTGTAGGGTTCAGAAGGGAGGTAGCGCCATTTGGCTTTTGGAGCGTGGATTTTGCTTGTAGTACTTTTGTTTGGAGTCTTACTGGTGTTTCCGTTTATAATGTGGGGGTACATCTAAGCTGGGCGGAGTATATAAGGGGCATAGTCAGGTGGTATAATAATGGGGTAAAAAAAAACAATAAAATAATCCATAGATATTTGTTACACTGTGACACAATCCTTTCTGCACAGGCCGGTGTCGGACTAATAAATGGTCCTTACTTATTCCCCTTTTGGTCCACACTCGGGATCTTTGCAGTTTGAGGAATTTTGCTGGGAAGTGTTGTTCTGGTATAATACGGGCACCCTTCCAGCAGATATGTTTGGGCCCTCCCCTTCCTGGTTCTCTAATTTTAGGGGCCTTGATAATTCGCCACTTGAAACAGAAGAAACGTTCCCCTCGGGCTGGCACAACTGCATATTTATATTTCCTGGCTTATTTGAGCCTTAACTAATTTTATTTTTTCATAGACGTAGTGGTATGACGGCTGTTTTTTTTGCGGGACGAGCTGTAGTTTTTATTGGTACCATTTTTGGGTACATGCAACTTTTTGATCACTTGTTATCCTTTTTTTTTTGGGAGGCAAGGTGACCAAAAAACAGCAATTCTGAAATATTTTTTTAATAATTTTTATACAGCGTTCACCATGCATTATAAATTACATGTTACCTTTATCCTGCAGGTCAGTCCGATTCCGGTGATACCTAATTTATTGCACTTTTTATGTTTTACAACTTTTTGCACAATAAAATAACTTTTGTAAAGAGAATGGATTTTTTTCTGTCGCCAAGTTGTGGGAGCCATAACGGTTTTAATTTTTTCGTCGACGGAGCTGTATGAGGGCTTGTTTTTAGCGAGACGAGTTATAGTTTTTATAGGTACCATTTTTAGGTACATGCGACTTTTTGATCACTTTTTATTTCAATTTTTGGAAGACAAAGTGACCAAAAAATAGCAATTATGTCAGTATATTTTCGTTTTGTTTTTTTTTACGGCGTTCACTGTGCGGCATAAACAACATAATATTTTTATAGATAAGGTCGTTACGGTCGCAGCGATACCAAATATGTATGGCTTTATTTCTTTTTTAAAATAATAAATGACTTGATAAGGGAAAAAGGCCAATTGTGTTTTGTGTTATTATTTGAAACTTTTATTGTATTTTTTACAACTTTTATTTTAACTTTTTTTTACACTTTTTTTTTACACTTTTCTTTAGTCCCACTAGGGTACTTGAAGGTCCAACTGTTTGTTTGATGTTCTAATACATTGCACTACCTATGTAGTGCAATGTATTAGAACTGTCAGTTGTTCACTGACAGCAAGCCGATCAGGCTCCGCCTCCGTGCGGGGCCTAATTGGCTTCCGTAATGGCAGATAGGAAGCCATTGTTAGGCATCCTGTTGCCATAGTAACAGTCGCCAGCCTTGCCATCGTATGGCAGGGCTGCCGATTTCATACAAACCACTTTGATGCAGCGTTTGCATTGAATCGCTGCATTGAAGGGGTTAATGGCAGGAATCGGAGCTAGCTCCGGTTCCTGCCAATAGATCAGGGTGTCCGCTGTAACATACAGTGGATACCCACTGCTGATGACGCCGGCTCAGCTTCTGAGCCGGAAGCTGAGCTGGCGCCATCTTGCCGATGGTACCGGAAGCCTCCTGGGCCCCGCCGACGACAGGGCATAGGAGGATTCCGTTACTGGCAGACCGGGAGGTAAGTATTAGCCCTCCGATCGCCTTTGCAGCCACCGGCAACCCAGCGATCTCGTTGCTGGGGTCCCGGTGGCTATAAACTCCTCACATGCTGCGATCTCTATTGAACGCAGCATGTGAGGGGTTAATCGGTTGGATCGGAGGCTAGCTCCGGTCCTGGCCGATACCTCAGGGTGCCAGCTGTAACATACAGCTGTCACCAGGCGGTGATGACGCTTGCTCAGCTCCTGAGCCAGCTCCATCTGTTTCACATACAGTTACGTGGAGTTGCGGGAAAACACCATCTGCCATCACGTAACTGTACGTGAAATTGCGGGAAAGGGTTAAAGAGGACCTGTCTCTAGGTCCTATAATCTAATTAATATATAGCATGTTACCTTTATCCCGTTACCTCCCTATTTCTATCGCCATTTTCCTTTTCCTCCAGCTCCCCACGTTTCTGAGTTATTATCCATTGTTCTTTTTGTGCTTAATATGTAAATTCACTGTAGTGAGCTAACAGGGCATGAAGTACAGCCAATCTCTCTAGGTGGAGCCATCTTCACAGTCTCTGACACGGTCCAATCAGCGCAAGGCAGCCCATGACCGTTGTACTTGATGAGCAGTCATCTCCCAACGTGTTCTCGCGAGATCACACTGGGTAAAGCTTGTCATAATCTGCCTAGCTCTGGTTGGACATTGTCTGAGGCTGTGAAGATGTCTCCAGCAAGAGAGATTTATTACAGTTCATTCTCCATTGGCTAACAACTGTGAATTTATATATCAAGCGCCAAAAGAACAGTGAACAATAATTTAGAAACGGGGGAGCAGGAAGAAAAGAAAACCGGCAATTGCTAAAGGTAACATGTGAAAATTAGATTCTAGCACATCGTGACAAGTCCTCTCTAAAGTAGTTTAAAATTGTGTGCAGTAAGATTAGTCGCTATCTAATATATAGTCCTCAAATGTCTATGTAAGCAAGTCTCACATGCGGACAGTGATTATTGCAGTATTACCTTACACCTTGTAATAGAGGGGCATGCAGGCATCTGTAAATATAGGCAATGTATGTGAGAGCAGAGAGGCATAATGGGAATTGTAGTCCTTTACATGGTATCACGCCCACAGCAAGCCCTAGAAAAATGAAAACATCAGTGCTGCAGAGAACATTGCAACATAATGAGAATGAAAAATGACTCAGCCATAGTTATCTGATGACCATTCAGACACAAATAGGTACTTTCTGTGTTTTTCACAAGCTCAGAAAACCCCTTTAAACTCCAATGTAGCCTGTCAACTGTGGTGAAAATATGGCTTACTATGAAGCCATTTCCTAATATCTGATAATGACCATAATCTTTAACAAGTATTATTGTGTCAAGTAATGTTGGGTAAATAAAGGGCAATATTAGTTATTATAGTTTGCACATGAAGCATATTTTTTAAAAGCTAAATTGCTTGAAAAATATAACCTGCAACTATATATTAGCACAATATAAATTTTTTCATTAATGTATGATCCAAATGTCTTACTATTAATCTTATTGTTGCATTGATAACAGCGTGGATGCTCTCTTTGACCTGTGACATTCTATATAATTCTTCCTCCTAAACTAATTATTTTAGAGGCTTTAATATGATACGCTTAATTAACACGGATATAAGTTATCAATCATTTTGAAAATACACTTTCTATAATGCATTGCATTTTTGTAGAATGGTTGATAAACTCTATTGCCTTTTATTATAATCTCAGCAAATGGCAAGCTGCTATTTTTGTAATTTTAATTCCAGTCATAGGTAAAATCCATTTTTTTTTAAGCTGGATCCACCAATAACCTTATGTACATTGGGCCAGCAATGTTAAAAATAAAATTCTCCTGATTAATTTGTTCCTTTGGGAATCTTTATTATTTATCCCTCTAAATCCAAACCCACATGTCCCTTTTTCAAATCCATTTTAGGGATCATGCATTGCTTCTAGGGGAGAATATCCCCATACATATGGCGGCAGCACAGAACCTGTATGGCAGTGCATGAATGTCATAGATGCTGGACACTGCCTTGTACAGAGTCACACAGCCTTCATGCACTGCCATAAAGGCTCCATTGGGTGCCATATGTATGGAGATATTTTCCCTATTAACAATACTTTTGTCAGATTCATATGGAATCCATTTGTGTGCCTATGTATGAAATTGGAGGCACATGTTGGTATGGTAGAAGCCTCATGGACCTCTGGCAGCACTATTACGACTCTATACAGAAAAAAAAAAGCGGCAATACAGCAGTGTACATGAGCCTAAGGCTGGGTCCACACGACCTATTTTCAGACGTAAACAAGGAGTTTTATGCCTCGATTTACGTCTGAAAAGACGGCTCCAATACGTCGGCAAACATCAGCCCATTCATTTGAATGGGTTTGCCGACGTACTGTGCCAACGACCTGTCATTTACGCGTCGCTGTCAAACGACGAAGCGTAAAAAAGACGGCTCTTCAAAGGAAGTGCAGGACACTTCTTGAGACGTAATTTGAGCCGTTTTTCATTGATTCCAATGAAGAACAGCTCCAAATTACGGCCGTAATTGAAGCCTCGCAAAACGCGAGTACATGCAATTACGCCTGAAATTACGGAGCTGTTTTCTCCTGAAAACAGCTCCGTAATTTCAGACGTAAATGCAGTTATCGTGTGCACATACCCTTAGCTTTCACATGGTCTAATAGGATAAAAGTTCAGTTCAATAGAACCACAGGGGTATGGGTGTTACCGCCATAACACACATAGTAAAATGCAGTCATATTTCAGACATGGGAAACTGGCCTTACTGTTACATATGTCTATACATTTGCAATAATACACTACACGATTGTATCTTCCTGCAATGAAGTTATGTCTAAAGAAATCCAGAAGCCTTGTAGTGCAGCAACTATTTTGTGTTAAGAGATACCACATCAACACCAAATTTATTTTATAGAGAATAGCTTGAGGAAATTTTGGTCTCCTATGTACTGCTTGCAGACACGTATTTTAATCTGATTTGAAGAGTTTTGAAATATTGTTTTTAATAAAATCAAAACTGTAGGACTACTTAATACCATTATGGGATCTACAATACAAATTTTTGTCTTTTGTTGGTATGTTATACAATGTTAGTATTTTAATCTAGCCAAATATTCTACATTTAAATAATTTAAAAAAGTATTGATCACAGTACTAAATTCCTCAATATGCCTTTTATAACCTACATAGCATCTTTCACATATACTCTATGAACATTGCAGCAGTTTGGGGACTGTAGATTGGCAAAGAGACACTGTCAGCGCAGTATTCTTGTTTAAAAAGGACTTTAGAAGCTTTATTTCTCTTTCAAGCAAGGAAATCCAATAAACACAACGGTAGCTTGTCTCATCAGCATACACAAAGGTTAGAATAGCAAGAAACGTTTCACGTAACAAAAGTCCAGGTATAACTCATACAGTCCAGCCCTTTGCAGGGGTTAGCACTCATCCCTCTGTAAATGTCAGGTCTGTTCAGTAGCAGACCGATCCTCACCTTCTCTGCTTTCTCCCCCAGCAATGCTTTTCTCTAGTTAATTACCCTCCACCTGTGTGGAGGGAAAAGCCCATGTTAACCTCTTAATAGGCGTCTAGGGATTCATCTCCCTTGGCAGACTAACCCCCTCAACCTGTTACACCCACCCCCTTTGCTCCAGGACGCAGGACTGGACACTTACTCCTAACAGGCAGTGGCGGATTAAGTAGACTATGGGCCCTGGGCTGTTACCCAAACTTGGGCCCCCCTTCTCCCCCGCCGAGCCGTAACACTACCTTTTTGTGCAAGCATTAACAAATGGGTGTTACGATTCGCCTTGTCAAAGGGCTGTGTCCCTACATACTGACAGTCTCCAACCATCTCTGACAGTATCACACTGTGCAGGAACACATCCTCCTAACAAGGGGAATGGTAACACGCATTTGTCTATCAGTCCTGGACTGCACAAAGACTTTTAGTGAAACACAAGGATTTCCTATAATAAACATGTCAGGAGAGGTGACAGATTCTCTATAAATCTAGTGACCCACATGTGACGACTCCTCAGATTCTGGTAACTTTTTTCCTCTTTTCTTCTCCATCCGGTCCAGACTTCATGACGACTTCTCCCGGCCATGACCCCTTTCTGCAAAATTTGCCACTTAGATGTCTTCTGTTGCTCACTTTTCCAACATTTCTACACCAATAAACGAAAACAAAATGATCATGGTGCCACAGACTGTGTCTCTAACTATAATAGCACCAAACACTGCACCCCTGAATATAATTGTGTCAAACACTGTATAGTAAAGCACCACGTGCACAAAGGCCCCTGTATATAGCGTCACACACACAGCCCCTGTATATAGCATCACACACACAGCCCCTGTATATAGCATCACACACACACAGCCCCTGTAGATAGCATCACACACACAGCCCCTGTATATAGCATCACACACACAGCCCCTGTATATAGCATCACACACACAGCCCCTGTATATAGCATCACACACACAGCCCCTGTATATAGCATCACACACACAGCCCCTGTATATAGCGTCACACACACAGCCCCTGTATATAGCGTCACACACACAGCCCCTGTATATAGCATCACACACACAGCCCCTGTATATAGCATCACACACACAGCCCCTGTATATAGCATCACACACACAGCCCCTGTATATAGCATCACACACACACAGCCCCTGTAGATAGCATCACACACAGCAGTGATGAAGGGAGGGAGTGAGTTATGGAAGAATGAAGGGAGGTAAGAACAGATGGAGGGAGTGATGAAGGGATGGGGGTTTGGAAAAGCACTCACCAGCCTGGAGCGCTGTGTAAAAACTTGACTGGTGGGCGGGCCTTCTTCCCTGCAGATATTCTGCTCCTTCACTGTGATAGACGGACCTGATTGGTGGGCGGGGGTCACATGGGCACAACGTCATCAAAGGTCCTTTAGCCTTCAATTCGGAGCACATTTATGTAGAGGTAACGTTCACTATCCTGGCTAAGCCCGCCCCGAATTGTTCTGCCTGCACCTTCTCTCTGCAGTGACAGTTAGCGCTGCATAGTTTTTACGATTATGTGCAGTTCGGGAAGCAATGGGCCCCCTGAGTGCCTCGGGCCCCGGGCGACCGCCCGAAACGCCCATATGATGATCCGCCATTGCTAACAGGCAGTGTATCCTTGAGAGGGCATCCATCTACCAGCCCTGTGCTCTACTTTAAATGTATACTCCTGCAGAGCTAGGAACCACCTTGTTACTCGGGGATTGCGGTCCTTATTTTGTGCCATCGATGTGAGGGTTGCATGGTCTACCTACCAAATAGTACCTAAGGGCATCTAATGCCCACTTGACGGCTAGACACTCCTTCTCCACAATCGAGTAATTTCTCTCTGCTGGTGACAGCTTTCTACTCAAGTAAATCACCAGATGTTCTTCTCCGTTCACCACCTGTGACAACACTGCACTCAGTCCTACATCTGAAGCATCGGTCTGAATAATTAACTCTTTCTTAAAATCGGAAGCTATCAGAATCGGTTTTTGACACAATGCCGATTTTAGTACTGTAAAGGTTTTCTCCAAGTTTGGAGTCAAGTGTACTGCAGTAAGCCTAGAACCTTTTGTTAGGTCAGTAAGTGGTGCTGCAAGGGTGGCAACATTTTGTACAAACCGCCGATAGTAGCCTACAATGCCCAAAAATGTTCTCACCTTTTTTTTAAGTGGGCCGTGGCCACTTTTGAATTGCCTCAACCTTGTTTAACTTGGGTTTAATCACTCCTCTGCCCACAATCTATCCAAGTTACTTGGCTTCCTCTAAGCCTATGGCACATTTTTCAGGATTAGCTGTGAATCCAGCCTTTCTGAGGGAGTTGATCACATTCTGAACCTTGCTTAAGTGGCTGTCCCAGTCTGTACTACAAACCACAATGTCATCTAAATACGCAGCAGCGTATTCTCTATGAGGCCTCAGGACCCTGTCCATAGCTTGTTGAAATGTGGCCGGGGCTCCCTGTAGACCAACTGGCATGTTAACATCCTGAAATGAGCCATCTGGGGTAAAGAAGGCCATCTTCTCTTTGGCCTCCTTAGACAAAGGAATTTGCCAATAACCTTTGGTGAGATCTAGGGTTGTAATATACCGTGCTGGAACAATTCTTTCAATTAATCCATCAACCCTGGGCATGGGGCATGCATCAAATTTAGAGACCTCATTTAGTTTCCTGAAGTTATTGCAGAACCTCCAAGTACCGTTGGGTTTTGGAACCAGGACTATAGGACTGGACCACCCGCTGGAGGATTCCTCAACGACACCAAGCTCAAGAATTGTCCTTATTTCTGCTGCAACAGCCTGTTGTCGAGTTTTGGGATTCGATAAGGACGTACATTAACTCTGACATGGGGATCTGTAAGAATCTCATGTTGTATTACATTAGTTTTACCTCGTACCTCAGTAAAGAAATCCCTATTTCTTCGGAGAAACTCCTTTACCTTTTGCTTTTGTTAGGACAAGGTAGCCGCCACTTTCACGTTGTTTATATCATTATCACTACCTTTTTTGGGCACTATCCCTGTGGACAATGACACCTTCTCCTTCCAGGTCTTAATCAGGTTGACATGATAAATTTGATATCGTTTTCTTTTAGATGGCTGAAACACTTTATAATTCACTGGTCCGATTTTCTCTATAATTTCAAAGGGTCCCTGCTACCTAGCTAAAAACTTGCTCTCTACCGTTGGGATTAGCACTAAGATGCGGTCACCAGGGCTGAACTCACGGATTTTAGCAGGTTGATTGTATACCCTGCACTGAGCTTCCTGTGCTTGAAGCAAGTGCTGTCTGACTACAGGCATTATGGCCTGCGTTCTGTCCTGCATCTTGGACACATGTTCCACCATAGTTTTATAAGGACTGACCTCTAGTTCCCAGGCTTCCTTAACCACATCAAGTAGTCCATGTGGATGCTGACCGTAGACCGATTCAAACGGTGAGAACCCAGTGGAGGCCTGTGGTACTTCACGGATAGCAAAAAGTAAATAAGACAACAGCATGTCCCAATCTCATCCATCTTTCTCTACCACCTTTTTTAACATGCCTTTGAGGGTCTTGTTAAACCTCTCGACTAGGCCGTCTGTTTGTGGGTGGTAGACAGAAGTGCGCAACTGTCTAATCTTAAACAATTTACACAATTCTTTAATTATTTTTTACATAAATGGGGTACCTTGGTCAGTCAGAAGTTCCTTTGGTAAGCCTGTTCTAATAAATACCTGAAATAACTCTTATACAATTACTTTTGAAGAGGAGTTCCTCAATGGTATAGCCTCTGGGTACCAAGTTGCATAATCCAGGATTACCAGGATATGCTGGTGCCCTCTGGCCGATTTGACCAGGGGACCCACGAGATTCATCGCTATGCATGCAAAGTGGGTCTCAATGATTGGAAGTGGGACTAAGGGGCTGCGGAAATGAGACATTGGGGCGCTCAGCTGGCAGGTAGGACAGGAACCACAGAAGTCTTTAATTTCTCGGTGTACTCCGGGCCAGAAGAACCACTGCAAGATGCGCTCCTGTGTCTTTTTCACCCCTAAATTTCCTCCTAAAACATGTGTGTGAGACAGTTCCAGGGCCTTGCGCCTGTAAGGTTGCAGAACCACTAACTGTTCAGTAACCTCCTCGTTAGCCTTATCCACTCTATACAATAGATAATTGACAAACACAAAATATGGATACTGCATATTTCCCTCAGGCTCCTGGGCCACACCATTCACAATTTTTACATTTTCAAATGCTTTTTTAAGACTTGGGTCTCTCAACTGAGCAGGGCCAAAATTTTGTCCTAGAAATTCCCCAGTCAGGGATTTTCTGCTCAGAGAGAGAATCCTCAGGCTAATCACCAGCTAAGACACAAAAGGGAAACACCTTATTCCCAATGCTATCAGCAATAACATTATCATCATTTAAGGAGATAGATGAAGGCTCGTCCTTATCCGTCAGTGTCTTTTCCCACAGTAGCCAGAATGTTGGAAAGTCACAGCCGAGAATCAGTTCATGTACCAATCCAGGTACAACTCCCACATCACAGGTCACAGTCCCATTAGAATTTTCCACAGAGACCTGCGCAACGGGGTACTCATTTGTGCCTCCGTGTACACACTGTACCACCATTTTTTCCCAGAGTGCACCACCTTATGGGGAACAGTAGCTCGGAGTAAAGTGACCATGCTACCTGTATCAAGAAGGGCTATGACCTGCTGGCCATTCACCAACACTTCACAAATCCGCCATTGGTCCGGTGCCACTGCAATGCACACAGAGTGGACAAACAGTGACTGGCGCCCTGACATAGCACAGTCAATGGGCTCCTCAGCCTCTGGGCAATGAGCTGCAATATGCCCAACCTCATGACATATCCAGCAGCGAAGCCTAGGAAGGTGCTGGGGTGGGACGACCCTGAGCAGTCGGCCTGTACTGGATGGAAAAACCTGACGAGCAGCAAACCTTGGACTCCTAGGATTCTCCCACACGCTCCCCAGCACTGGGGCTACACGAGCATAGTTCCGTGGCAAGCGAAATTCTTCCTTTTTCCCAGTATGTCTCTCCATCACTGTATGTCTTTCCAGGGCAGAGATCATTTGCTCAGAGGTCTGGGAATCAGCTTGCATTACCCAGTATTGTAACACCCTGGGGAGTGCGCAAAACAGGCTTTCAATGATGATCCGATCCATCATCTCCCACGGAGACAACCCTCTGGTTCAAGCCATTTATCGATCAGATTCATCAGGTCATGCACCTGGAACCTGGGAGGCTTATTGGCATCATATTGCCACTGGTGTACCCTTTGGGCATGAACCATCAAAGATACACCCAGCCGGGCGTGTATCTCAGCTTTAAGCAACACATAGTCCTTTGCATTTTCTGCAGACAAGTCACAATAAGCTTTTAGCGGCTCACCTGCTAGTAACGGTGCCAGGTCTTCAGCCCACTGACACTCCGGCAATTGTTCTTTTTCTGAAGTACGTTCAAACAGGGAAAGGTAGGCCTCGACATCCTCTCCTTCCACAATCCATTGCATTGCCCTCTGCATTTTCTTGGGGTTGCTCTGGGCAACGGTCTGAGATGAGGCCTGTTGGACAGTCCCAGTTAGTTGCAATGTTGCCAGTTGCTGTATAAGCAGATTGTTGGTTTGTTGTTGGGCCTGCACGGCCTCAGCATGAGCCTGTTGTTGCTGCACAGTGGCCTGTTGTTGTTGCACATTGGCCTGTTGTTGCTGCACATTGGCTTGTTGTTGCTGCACAGTGGCCTGTACCAGCTGCTGGAT
Organism: Rhinoderma darwinii; assembly: GCF_050947455.1. Taxonomy (NCBI): domain Eukaryota; kingdom Metazoa; phylum Chordata; class Amphibia; order Anura; family Rhinodermatidae; genus Rhinoderma; species Rhinoderma darwinii. Next base: position 280,084,720 of record NC_134690.1, on the reverse strand, counting down.
TAACTCCTCCATGTTGGAGGATGGTCTGGACATCAGGATTGCAGCTTTCACCCAGGACATATATTCACTGCTGGCTCTTGAAAGTGTTTCTTTCTGTCGTTGCACCTAGCAACCACGAACTAGCGCAGACAGAATGCCCGCGTTCTCCACCATATGTAGCAGTTTGGGGAATGTACAATGTTAGTATTTTAATCTAGCCAAATATTCTACATTTAAATAATTTAAAAAAGTATTGATCACAGTACTAAATTCCTCAATATGCCTTTTATAACCTACATAGCATCTTTCACATATACTCTATGAACATTGCAGCAGTTTGGGGACTGTAGATTGGCAAAGAGACACTCTCAGCGCAGTATTCTTGTTTAAAAAGGACTTTAGAAGCTTTATTTTTCTTTCAAGCAGGGAAATTCAATAAACACAACGGTAGCTTGTCTCATCGGCATACACAAATTTTAGGGTATGTGCACACACACTAATTACGTCCGTAAGTGACGGACGTATTTCGGCCGCAAGTAGTGGACCGAACACACTGCAGGGAGCCGGGCTCCTAGCATCATACTTATGTACGATGCTAGGAGTCCCTGCCTCACTGCAGGACAACTGTCCCGTACTGTAATCATGTTTTCAGTACGGGACAGTTGTCCTGCAGCGAGGCAGGGACTCCTAGCATCGTACATAACTATGATGCTAGGAACCCGGCTCCCTGCACTGAGTTCGGTCCGGTACTTGCGGCCGAAATACGTCCGTCAATTACGGACGTAATTAGTGTGTGTGCACATACCCTTAGAATAGCAAGAAACGTTTCACGTAACAAAAGTCCAGGTATAATTCACACAGTCCAGCCCTTTGCAGGGGTTAGCACTCATCCCTCTGTAAATGTCAGGTCTCTTCAGTAGCAGACCGATCCTCACCTTCTCTGCTTTCTCCCCCAGCAATGCTTTTCTCTAGTTAATTACCCTCCACCTGTGTGGAGGGAAGAGCCCATGTTAACCCCTTAATAGGCGTCTAGGGATATATCTCCTTTGGCAGACTAACCCCCTCAAACTGTTACAACATGTAAAAAGTTAAATGTACGAGTCTCCCTACTTATCAACTTGAAAAGATTATCAGAATTTCTAAGTTAAAAAGGAAATAGAAATGTGTATAGAATAATTCAGTCAATACACAATTAACCAATCTGTAGCAAGTTTGTTACGTACATTTTTTACAGCGATAGATAGAGATAGATAGATTTCTATCTAATGCGTTTTCCATTTTTTTTTTCCATAAAGTTTGTTTGAAATAAACTTCTATAATGAGGAAGCTGGGTAGGAGCTGGACAATCCTTGTTGTAGAGTACAATGCAGCCATGAAAGATTTTTCAGAGAAAAGATTCAATTCTATAGATAATGTTGAACTTACTTTGTGCAATGTTGTGAGATATGTGGCCTTTGCCTTATACATGATGCCGTTAAGCTTCAGAGCATCCAAGTTTAAGACAGCTTTTAGATGAATAGGAAGCTTCAACCAATTAACTTAGTTAGATGGAGCAATTTCAGAAGAATGGGACAAGTATAAAACTTCCAACAAAAGATTCCAAAAAGGAGCAAATTTACTTTTTTCTGGCAACTTTCTTGTCTGTGCAAAGTCCAACAAAAATGTTTTAATAAGTATACACACATATATATATATATATATGTATATATATATATATATATATATATATAGAGAGAGAGAGAGAGAGAGAGAGAGAGAGAGAGAGAGAGAGAGAGAGAGAGAGAGAGAGAGAGAGAGTATTTAAATGTTTTTAAAATCTCATACTTAACTCCTTAATGAAAAAAAATACTTGACGACCTTTGGTGAACCTCTGCATTACAGAATTTCATACAACTCTTCTACAAGCAGGAGTAATTTTAGTAATAGGGAAGAGCTGGCACAGGGAGATCAAATAAATAAAATGCCACTTGTGTGTCAAAAGTCTGGTTCCCAGATAAATAGTCAACCTGAATCGAACATTTCACCTGTAAGATCACCTATTCCTGCGACTTTGGTTCTGGTCTTGGTACTCTGCTGGTATGGAGGTTTTCCAGTATTTAATTCTCAGGATAATTCTGGTGGAGTCAAGACAGAAAAATGTAGTCGAGCGAGTGGTTCTCAGTAGCAGTTGAAATCTTTTAGTCAACTAGCCGGTTAACGATAAATTTCGTCTAATGCAGCAATAGATGCACCCTCCGTACTGTCCATGACAATCATCATAGATGAAGTGGGGCCTTCAGAAATCCAGCTCTGGATCCCGTCAGACTGCCACATCAGTCCATCTGTGCTGCACCACATACAAGGTCCTGACACAAGGCAGCATCAGAACGTTATTTGTGATGCAGCAACACAACGTCCTGACACTGAACGTTGTGTGCTGCTTCACACACAACTTCCTGACACTGCCCGGCATCAGGACTATGTATTTGCCACTGCACAGATGTGGTAGCCTGAAGGGATTCAATGTGGGCCCCGTGCGGACAAGAGAAGACAGAGGAGCAGTGAGTAAAGGCCTATTTTTTTATATGTCTGATTTGGGGGTATCTGATTAGGGGGTGGCACGTGTGCCCGGCATGAGGCTTGGTACTCCCTGTTATGCTCTCAATAAATATGTTTGAAAAATCTATTAAATGTAATTTGAGAAAATATGAGTAACAGTTATTCAATGATGAAGGGGAGCATAACTTGGGAACGGCGCAGAATGTGACCTGATGTGACGGTCGAAGCTCCGCCCCTGCTACGTTCTCCGCTCATCCGGCTTCCTCTGCTACACCGCTACATTGATGCTGGCTATCCAGTGCTAAGCCCCATCCTCTACTGTCTGTTCTATGCAAGGTGGCCGGTATGCTGGCTTTGACAGGCTCTCACAGTGTGGGCACTCAGCTTTGGCTCCCGGTCCTCTTTCTGGGGCAGTTAGTATGGTCGACTAGATTGATCAAAGGCATGTTGGGATCTGGTTCTGGGTCTCCTGCAGCTAATGATTACTGGCTCTCCTGTCTCTCCTGTGCCTACTCCTGCTTTGGATTCAGCATTATTGGACGTTTGCCTTGAACACCCACTACCTGACAAAAGTCTACATGCTAGCACGCCGCACCAAAGCCTTGAAAAAGTCCAGGTCCAGGAATTCAAGACCAGGAGGGGGATGAGAGCATTCCTGTGATTAACCACTCTATTATCTATCAAATATGATGCATGATGTACCTGGTTTGAGAATTGCTTGAAGGCTTTTTTTTTTGCAGTTTCTGAAATATTACCACATAAAAAGATTTCTGCTCGAGAAAGTGGCATAGGAATAATCGAGTTAGGTGGTTAAAAATTACCAGTATTGCTGATTATCTTTCTCCAAGAGGGACTGATTTTGGTTATTTTTTTATTACTTATTACACATTGGAGAGTGTTCTAGGCTTTCTCCTGGCTAGGTTATATACCGGGTATTGACATGCCTCCAAAGAAACAGGACAAGGATAACGCTCCAGCGAGCAAAATATATAGTGGGGGCTCTGGAGGTAAAGATGCATCCTCTAGTTTTATCCTCTCCTGGCCCTGTGACCTCTATTAGGGAAACATGGCAATTTGGAGGAGCATTTTAGTCCAACAGGAGGGGTGTCAGGGAGTGTGATTGGAGAGGGCAAAAGTCATGTGCCAATGTCGGAGACTCCAACTATGATGGCAATATTGCAGACTCTCAAAAATGTAGAAGGGTCCATGGTGGGTTTAACTGTCCAAATAGAGGGGCGTGCAGGCCGATACAAGTCTCATTAAACATGATCTTTCTAAGATCAGAGAGAGGATGGGGAAGCGGAGGAAAGAAAGAATTTCTTCTTTGCAGGGTACAATGAGCACTTTAAAATCCAAGGTTACTGTCTTGGAGAGAGATGTCAAAAATTCTACGAGCAAACTGGTGGACTTGGAGGATAGATCCAGGAGAGCGAACAGTCACTGTATAGGATTGCCTGAGGGAATAGAAGGTGAAAATTGTTGCAGATACTGTATATCACAAATTTGCTGCGGGAGAAGTTTGGAGAGGTAGTGTTGTCAAAAGTCTTTGTAGTGAAAAAAGATTATAGAGTTCCATTTAAACCCAGACTTGTAGGCCAGGCCCCAAGACCTATTCTGATTAAGCTGTTATGTGCAGGAAACTGGGACATAATCCTAAGGATTGCACGTTGAAGGGAGAACATGGTGGTAAATGGAACCCAGATAATGCTTTTTCTGGATTACTCAATTGCTACTTAAAAAAAAAAGGCTTAAGTTCGTTGAAATTAAAAAACGTCTGAGAAAAGCAGGGCTGCAATATTCCTTGCTATTCCCGGAAAAGTTACGGGTGATATACAAGGGGCGAATCTGTTTTTTTTTCTCTTCTGAGGAGGCAATTACCTGGACGGACTTTAAGGGACTTCCATAACTACTGAGAGGAGCTTTTTGTTGACTAAGTGCCTGTTCTAAGGAATTGTGATTGGTAGAGAATGTTATAATTAAGATATGGGGTGGTTTGTCTAGGTGATATCATGCTGGATAAAAATGTGGTTTGGAAGGATAGTGCATATGCACATCATTTATTATACAGGCGGTGTAGATACCCAAATGTTGGTATTCTGATGTTGAGTTGGGGGGGGGGGGGTAGATGTAGAGGTGAAATTCTAGGTCTAAGAGCACCCTGGAAAGATATTGTTTTCTGGGGGGCTGATTGGGGTCGGGGAGCTGTAGGGGGCTGGACCTGGTGAACAAGGGAGGGAAGGAGGGTATGTTTTGTTTTTTTGTCTGGTTTTTCTTTCTTTCTTTTCTATTTTATTAAAGTATGAAAATCAAATCATGAAACATTAGTTGGCTGGGCAATAAACTTAAGAGGTTGGCAGTCTTTAATCTAATCAAAAATTACCTGCCCGTGGTGATTTGTCTGCAGGAGACCCATCTTCTTCTTGCAACGTCCATTGGACTATCTAGGGCGTGGGTTTCTTATATGTATCACTTTGTCTATTCGTCCTTTTCTAGAGGAGTGAGTATTTTGGTCCGTAAGAGTATTGTGGTCCAGATTCATGGGGTTCTAGTGGATGATGCAGGAAGATTTATGTTATTATATGGGAGATTTGATGTAGTGGACATGGTATTGGGGTATGGTGTATGTCCCTTTTGCTGATTTGGTCCTGGATAAGATTGCCCTTTTTCTGGTTAATAAACCTTTAGTTCTTCTTCTCTTGATTAGGGACTTTAATAAGGTTCCAAATTAAGTAAAAGATTGGCATCAGAGATCCGATTTTGAAACTTGTGAGTGTTAGTCAGTCTTTATTTGGAGGAGAAAGGATGGTTTGATAAATGGAGGATTTTTCACCCAGACATATTCCAGTTTTCTTGCTATTCTAGGACCTCGGAATCCCTCTCGAGAATTGATTTAGCTTGGGCTAATAAACAAATGATCGGTTTAGTCAAGAGAGTAGAATATGAAGCAAGAGGCCTGTCGGATCATGCACCATTGCTTGTTGAAATTGAAACCATAAGGCGGGGTTGTTATATGAGACCATATATCTCTCCCTCTCTAATTTTCAGAATGAAACGAGATGAGGAAGCTTTGGTTCAGTTTGTGGAGTTTTTCAAAATTAATTAGGGGTCCGCATCTAGAGGAGTAATTTGGGATACTTTAAAGCTTATGTGAGAGGATTCTATAAAAAGAGAAACATTGAGAAAAATAGGAGATAGAGACAGTGGTAGATTCTCTGAGGCAGGATTTTAATACAGCAGAGAAGGAGTATACGCTTTGTTCATCAGAGGACACGGTAGTGGTATGGTGGGCTTCTCAAAATCGGTACGATGAGTTTCCAAGGCAGGGATCTTTGGAGAAAAATTTGATTATCTCATGTCAATATTATTTGGAAGTGGGTAGAGTGGGGAAAAATGTTGTCACCTTGTGTGAAAAATCAGAGGGGGCAGTCGGATATAGTTGCGTTTAGAGGAAGCTCAGGGGAAATGATTACAGATGCAATATGAATTGCCGAGGAATTTGTTTCCTTCTATAAAGAAGATTATGCATCTGAGGATACTTGCATGCCTGATCTGGTGAAATCCTATTAGGATAAGATAGTGTTTCCTAGAATATCAGAGGGTCAGAAGGAAGCTCTGGCGGTACCACTGTCAAGGGACGAATTTGAGGTGGATATTAAACAAGCGCCACGGAATAAAGTCCCAGGTTTGGATGGGATCCCATATGAATTTTTCTCTATGTATCAAGAGCAGATCCTGGGGGAGTTCCTGTAGAATATGGAGACTACGCTTCGTTCAGGGAAGAGGCACTCCCAGAATCTATGAATGATGCTTTAATTTGTCTTATCTTGAAGAAAGCTAAATATCCGCTCCTTGTATCATCATGCCATCCGATCTCTCTCTTAAAGTTTGATATTAAGTTGGTAGCTAACGTTCTGGAAAACCAGTTGGCCTCTGTTATTGAGGATATTATCCATCCAGACCAGACAGGATTCATTCCGGGTAAAGCCATCAATTACAATTTACGTAAAGGCTTTACTAATTTACAGTATGGAGAGAATAATGCAGTGGAAGGGGGACTTTTCTCAACCAATGCAGTAACGGCGTTTGAGTCGGTCAATTGGGAGTTTCTATGGTAAGTTCTCCTAAGGTTTGGGTTTGGAGAAAATTTTGTCTCCTGGATTAAGCTCTTGTATAGGACCCCCGGGTTCAGGTAGGTGTGAGTAAGATAAATTCACCATTCCTTGTAATAGCTAGATGTACACGACAGGGATGTCCTCTATCCCCTTTATTTTTTGCAATTGTTATTGAATGTCTTTCATTGAAGATAAGGGCAGACCCAGGTATCAGGGTTTTTTTGTTTGGGGGTGAGAAGGAAAAGAAGGTCTTGTATGTGGATGCTTCTGTATCATGGGCATTCGTCGGATGTGGAGCATGTCGTTTGCGTGTATCAGGAGATTGGGGCTCTGTCGGGCATCTAGATCAATTGTTCTAAATCAATCTTCCTCCCTTTTTTGAGTATAGATTCAGCCAATCAGGTTCTAGGAGGTGTCCAAATTGTGGAGCAGATGCGTTATTTGGGTATGGTCAGTTAAAAAAAATTGAGCATTATACATCTTTAAATAATGTCCCCCTAATCTGTGCTTTAAGAAGTATGGTTAAAACTTGAAAACTTCTCCCTCTGCAGGCAGCTGGGCTCCTAGCATCATCGTTATCTATGACTCTAGGAGTCGCTGCGGGAAAACTGTCCCATACTGAAAACATGTTTTCAGTACGGGACAGATGTTCCGCGGAGTGGCAGGGACCCCTAGCGTCATAGATAACGATGATGCCAGGAGCCCAGCTCCCTGCAGTGTGCTCAGTCCGGGAAATGTGGCCGACCTGCGGACCGTATATCACGGACTGAACACGCTTGTGTGAATCCGGCCTTAGGGGAAGCATTATGGATATTGTTGTCTGTGCAGATATATAGTGTAAATTTGGCTAACAGTTAGGCTAGGTTCACACAGCATAATTTCATCCTGTTTTTCAAAATGTTTTCAGTACGGGACAGTTGTTCCGCGGAGAGGCGGGGACTTCTAGCGTCTTAGATAACGATGATGGTAAGAGCCCAGCTCCCTGCAGTGTGCTCAGTCTGGGAAATGCGGTCGACCTGCGGACCGTATATCACGGACTGAACTCGCTCGTGTGAATCCGGCATTATACTGTAAAATTGAAGAATATGTTATTTTCGTTTTACATGAGTCTCTCTGTCTTCAGCTTTGCTGCCCTTATTTGTTTTTTACATTAACTTGTTTCCTTATAGAGAAAGTATTCGGCACACAAAGTCGTTGGTTTTGCGCCAAAACAAGCGGAAATCCGCCAGACTGATGATGGCGCCGATCATCTGGACATACCAGCGACCAGTGGGAACGAGTGTCTGACGAAGGTCCTTTGACCGAAACGTTGCACGCACCAAACCCCTGGCATCTAATACAATAAATTCTAAGAAATTAAAACAAACGACTTTGTGTGCCGAATACTTTCTCTAAATACGATTGGGTTGGGACCCTATTCGTGCACCTCCTCTGATCTGGTGCAATCTGAACCAATCTCTACTTGTTTCCTTATAGGTTTATGGGCTTGGTTCTCACATCTGGTTGTAAAACAGATAGTAATACCACACAAAATAGTTACTAGTTAACATTTCCCATATGTCTACTTTATGTTGGCATAGCTTTATTATTTAAAACATCCTTTTATTTTTTTAGGACATTACAAGGATTATTACTTTAGCAGCAATTTCTCCCATTTTCAAGAAAACTTCAAAACCTTTTTTTTTTTTTAAGGACCAGTTCAGTTGTGAAGTGGCTTTGAGGGCCCTATATATTAGAATCCCCCAATAAATCACTCCATTTTAAAAACTGCACCACTCAAAGTATTCAATACAGCATTTAGAAAGTTTCTTAGCCATTTAGGCGTTTCACAGGAATTTAAGCAAAGTGGAGGTGAAATTGCCAAATGTAATATTTTTTTGTTGCAAAAATTCAATTTGAATCCATTTTTTTCTGTAACACATCAAGGGTTAACAGAAAAACACAACTCAATATTTATTGACCAGATTCTGCAGCTTTTAGAAACATCCCACTAATGGCTCTAATGTAAAATAACCCAAACATGGTCATAAATTGCTGTTTGGACACACGGCAGGGCTCAGAAGGGAAGGCGCGCCATTTGGCTTTTGGAGAACAGATTTTGCTGGATTGGTTTCTCGGCACCATGTCGCTTTTTGCAAAGCCCCTAAGGTAATGGTACAGTAAAAACTCCCCAGTAGTGACTCCATTTGGCAAACTACTCTCCTTGAGGAATACATCTAGGGATTTAGTGAGCATTTTGAACCCACCGGTGTTTTTATAGATTTTATTAGAATTGGGCAGTGAAAATGAAAAATTTAATTTGTTCCAATACGTAGCATTAGCTAAAAAAATTTATTCTCTTAACATATAAAGGAGAAAAAGTACCCCAATATTTGTAAACCAACCTCTTCAGAGTAGGGAAAGACCCTATATGTGGTCATAAACTGCTGTCTGGGTACACGGCAGGGCTCAGAATTTATTTCTGGGCGCCATGTTGCATTTACAGAGCCCCTGAGGTACCAGTACAGGGAAAACCCCTTAAAGGTGACTCTACTTGGTAAACTACACCCCTTGACAAATTAATTTAGGGATATAGTGAGTACTTTGAACACACACATTTTTGCTGAATTTATTAGAATTGGAACGTGAAAATATATAAAAATAAAACATTTTCGAATAAGATGTAGTTTTAGCTCAAAATTTGTAATTTTCACAAGGACTACAGGAGAAAAGCACCTCATTTTTAAAACATTTTCTCCCGAGTACAGCAGTACCCCATAGGCGATCGCAAACTGCTGTTTGGACACGGAAAGAGCGCCATTTGGCTTTTTGAGCGCATATTTTGCTGAATTGGTTTCTGAGAGCCATGTCACATTTGCAGAGCTTTCTGAGGTATCAGTACAGTAGAAATTCCCTAGATGTGAGCCCATTTTCAAGACATTACCCCACAGGTGTTCTATAGATTTTATTAGAATTAGGCCGTGGAAATTTAAATCAACATTTTTACTAATAAAATGTAGTTTTAGATTTTTACAAGGACTAGCGCCATTTGTTTTTTGGAGTGCATATTTTACAAGATTTTTTTTCTGACACCATGTTGCATTGAGCTAAGGTACCAATACAGTGGAAACCCCTGAAAAATGACCCCATTTTGGAAACTACATCCCTCAAGGCAAGTGTTTTGCAGAAATTAGTGCACAGCTGATGTTGCAGATTGAAATTTGCCATTTTTCCACAGATATGTAATTTCAGTGACCAAAAAGGTATGTCAAGTTATGCCACTGGAGACACACACCCCATAAATTGTTAAGCGGGTTCTGCAGGGTACAGTAATACCCTATATGTGGTCATAAACTGCTGTTTGGACACACTGCCAGGCTCAGAAAACCGCCATTTAGCATTTGGAGTGCAGATTTTGCTTTGTAGTAGTTCTGTTTGGGGTTTTACTGGTTTTTCAGCTTATAATGTGGGGGCATATATAAGCTGGGCGGAGTGCATCAGGGCATAGTAGGATGATGTAATAATGGGGTGAATGAACAATAAGATTAATAATCCATAGATTGGAGTGGTATGATGGAATGTTCCCAACTGACCTGTACATCGGGATAGCAAGCAAGCGTTATACCAGAGGCGTAGCTAGGTTCTCCAGCACCCGGGGCAAAGATTCAGTTTGGCGCCCCCCCCCCAACCTCTTTCCCGACATCTCCTTCCCCCTCGCCGTCTTTGTTTTCTCTACCAATCGACGTGTCATTTCTTTTTATGTAACGCGAGCATAAAATTATTTGCACATTTCACAAGCAATATGGTTCTATACACAACACCAGAACCAAGCTCAGTACATATATACAGCACCAGAACCAAGCTCGGTACATATATACAGCCCCAGAACAAATAAAGCTCAATTTAGTGCAACCCCTGCCGTATAGGTGTGTACGGCGTAAAACTACAGCTCCCAGCATGGCCTGAACAATGGTAAGGATATGCTGGGAGATGCCGTTTCACAAAAAAAAAATCCTATCATAATCATACCACCCATCATCTCGCTGCAGATCATACAGTGACTACAGTGCTGATTAGAGGCAGAGTGAACATTTACATTGAGTGACTCACCGGTGACGTTTCAGATTCTAGTTCTTTTTCTCCATTTGGTCCAGACCTCTATGATGACTTCTCCCGGTCCATTTCTGCAGTTTGCCGCTCAGATGTCTTCAGCTTCTCACTTTTCCAACATTTCTGCACCTATAAATAAAGATAAAGTTCTCATTATACCACGCACTACGCCCCTAAATATAATAGCGCCATACACTGCACCTCTATTATAATAGCACCATACACCGTGTCACACACACACACACACACACACACACACACACACACACACACACACACTGTGCCCCCTGTAGATAGTGCCTGCCATAGAGCCCCCTGTAGATAGTGCCTGCCATAGAGCCCCCTGTAGATAGTGCCTGCCATAGAGCCCCCTGTAGATAGTGCCCCCATATAGACCACCCCTGTATATAGTGTCCCACAAATTACTCCCCCTATAGTGCTCTACAGATAGCCCACCCCTGTATATAGCCCCCTGTAGATATAGCCCACCCCTGTATATAGAGCTCTACAGATAGCCCAACCATGTATGTAGCCCCCCTGTAGATATAGCCCACCCCTGTATATAGTGCTCCACATATAGTCCACCCCTGTATATAGTGTTTCACAGATAGCCCACCCCTGTATATAGCCCCCCCTTGTACATATAGTCCACCCCTGTATATAGTGCTCCACTAGATAGTCCACCCCTGTATATAGTGCTCCACAGATAACCCACCCCTGTATATACTATATACAAGGTTGGGCTATCTGTGGAGCACTATATACAGGGGTGGACTATATGTACAAGGGGGCTATATACAGGGGTGGGCTTTCTGTGGAGCACTATAGGGGGAGCTATTTGTGGGATACTATATACAGGGGTGGGTTATATCTACAGGGGGACTATATACAGGGGTGGGCTATCTACAGGGGGACCATATCTACAGGGGGACTATATACAGGGGTGGGCTATCTACAGGGGGACTATATACAGGGGTGGGCTATATCTACAGGGGGACTATATCTACAGGGGGACTATATACAGGGGTGGGCTATCTACAGGGGGACCATATCTACAGTGGGACCATATCTACAGGGGGGGCTATATACAGGGGTGGGCTATCTACAGGGGGACCATATCTACAGGGGGACCATATCTACAGGGGGGCTATATCTACAGGGGGACTATATACAGGGGTGGGCTATCTACAGGGGGACCATATCTACAGGGGGACTATATCTACAGGGGGACTATATCTACAGGTGGACCATATCTACAGGGGGACCATATCTACAGGGGGACCATATCTACAGGGGGACCATATCTACAGGACTGGGCTATACACAGGGGGGCTATATCTACAGGGGTGGGCTATACACAGGGGGGCTATATCTACAGAGGGGGGCTATATACAGGGGTGGGCTATACACAGGGGGGCTATATCTACAGGGGTGGGCTATAAATAGGGGGGCTATATACAGGGGTGGGCTATACATAGGGGGGCTATATACAGGGGTGGGCTATATACAGGGGGAATATATATACAGGGCTGGGCTATATCTACAGGGCTGGGCTATATCTATAGGGCTGGGCTATATCTACAGGGCTGGGCTATATCTACAGGGCGACTATATCTACAGGGGGGCTATATACTGGGGTGGGCTATCTATGGAGCACCATATACAGGGGTGGGCTATATCTACAGGGGGCTATATACTATATAGTCCACCCCTGTATATGGTGCTCTATAGACCACCCACTCCAGTATATAGCACCCTGTAGATATAGTCCCCCTGTATATATAGTCCCCCTGTATATAGCCCCCCTGTAGATATAGTCCCCCTGTATATAGTCCCCCTGTAGATATAGTCCCCCTGTATATAGCCCAGCAGATATAGTTCCCCTGTATATAGCCCAGCCCTGTAGATATAGTCCCCCTGTATATAGCCCCCCTGTAGATATAGTCCCCCTGTATATAGCCCAGCAGATATAGTCCCCCTGTATATAGCCCAGCCCTGTAGATATAGTCCCCCTGTATATAGCCCCCCTGTAGATATAGTCCCCCTGTATATAGCCCCCCTGTAGATATAGTCCCCCTGTATATAGCCCAGCAGATATAGTCCCCCTGTATATAGCACAGCCCTGTAGATATAGTCCCCCTGTATATAGCCCCCCTGTAGATATAGTCCCCCTGTATATAGCCCAGCAGATATAGTCCCCCTGTATATAGCCCAGCCCTGTAGATATAGTCCCCCTGTATATAGCCCAGCCCTGTAGATATAGTCCCCCTGTAGATAGACACCCCCCGTAGATAAAGTCCCCCGTGTAGACAAAGTCCCCCCCGCAGATACAGCCACACTTCTATTACAATTTAAAAAAATAAAAATATTTCAAACTCACCTTATTCCTGCTTCCACGCCGTCCGGCAGCCATGGAGACCTGCTCTCTTCTACGCAGGTCTCCAGGGGGTTGAACGCGGCGTCTATGAAAGGCGCTGATTGGCTGGGCAGGATGACTTTCCCTGTCAGTCAGTCAGCGCCTTTCATCGACGGAAGCGTCACTGGTACAAAAGGTACCAGTCGCTTTATTCGTGGAAAGGCGCTGAATGGCCGGGCATGGAACGTGCCCGGTCATTCATTGCTTCTAATTGTACCTGTGTCCTTGCGACACAGGTACAATTATAGTGCAGGAGGAGGTGGCGCTGGCGCACCCCTCTGAACTGCGCCTGGGGCACATGCCCCGCTTGCCCCCCCCCTAGCTACGCCCCTGGTTATACAATGCCATCTGTACGATGTGCACGGCCAGTTTTATTTACCATGGGACACGGTTATGTGGTAAATCCGGGGTACTGTACAAAATATGTGCGCTCCAGTATTGCCTAATCCTTGACTTCTTCCCTAGCCCTATAAGCAGCACAAGGCCCTAAAGTGTCCTCATCTCCGCTGCATTTCTGGGGTCCACTTGTAGGGTCTCGCAAATGATGAATAGTCTGGGTTTTTAGTGAAAAACTACTGGACCTAAAAAAATAGTCTGGGCCATCATTTTGCATCATTTTGCCTCATTGCGTTCTGAGTCATAATGTTTTATTTTTCCATTGACGGAGCTGTGTGAGGGCTTGGTTTCTGTGTAAAGAGCTGTAATTTTTATTGGTTCCACTTTGGGGTACATGCGATTTTTTTTATCACTATTTATGACATTTTTTTTGGGAGACGAGGAAACCGAAAAACAGCAATTCTTCGCATTGTTTTGTTTTTTCATTTTCACAGTATTCACCGTGCAGTATAAACTACATGTTAACTTTATTCTGTGGGTCGATACGGTTACAGTAATACCAAGTTTATATTGTTTGTTTCTTTCCCACAAAAAAAATACTCTTTTCTAAAAAAAAATCATGTTTTATTGTCACCATATTCTGAGAGCCATAACTTTTTTATTTTTCAGTTGATATCGCTGTGGGAAGGCATGTTTTTTGCCTGACGAACTGTAGGTTTTTTTGGTACCATTTTGGGGTACATTGATCACTTTTTATATATTTTTATATATTTTTTTTGAGACAAGGTGACCAAAAAAATGAATTCTATTTTTTACGGTGTCCACCGTGCGGTAAAAATAACATTAAATTTTTATAGTTCAGGCTGTTCCAAACACGGCAATGCCTATTATGTTACGTTTTTTTATTTTTTCCAATTATGAGGGGCTTGATCTGGGAAAAAGGGCTTTTATATATTTACTTCTCTAGAACATTTTTTTGTAACTTTTTTTACACTTACTTGGGGACTTGAAAATCAGATCTTTTGCACTACTTGCATTTTTCAACTGACAGTGTATTAGGTCCTGCCTTTGGCAAGACCTAATAGGCTTCCATAAATGGCCAACCAGGAAGCTGTTGCTAGGCTTCCTGGTTGCCATAGCAACCATCGGCACCACGAGAACACTCGAGGGGTGGGCGGGGGTTTACAGAGGGAGCCCTCTCCCTCTGATAACCACTTAAATGCAGCGGTTGCTATTGACCGCCGCATTTAAGGGGTTTAACGGCGGTGATCGGAGGTAACTGTGATCACCGCCATTGCAGCGGGATGTCAGCTGCATATTACAGCCGACTCCCGCTGAAGATGAAGCAAGCACAGCTCCTGTGCCCGCTTTATCTTCAGGATGTGACTGTACGCCCATTTTCAGTAAGTAAGCCTTAAAGAGACTCTGTCACCACATTATTGAGATGGGCGTAGTAATGTAGGTGACAGCAGTGCTTTTTATTTATAAAAACGTTCTATTTTTACCACGATTTTTAGCTTTATGCTAATTCGTTTCTTAATGCCCAAGAGGGCGTGTTTTTACTGTAAACCAAGTGGGCGTTGTACAGAGGAGTGTATGACGCTGACCAATCAGCGTCATACACTTCTCTCCATTCATTTACACAGCACATAGCGATATAGCTATATAGCTATGTGCAGACACATTCACAAAGACTAAAATTACTGCAGTGTCCTGACAATGAATATACATTACCTCCAGCCGGGACATGATGTGTATTCGGAATCCTGACACTTCTGAATCTTTTCTGTAAGATTTCCAGCAAGGCAAACGTAATCTCGCGAGATTACGCTGTAAACTGTCATTTAAAACGAGATTACGTTTACCTTGCTGGAAATCTCACAAGAAAGATTCAGAAGTGTCAGGATTCTGAATAAACATCACGTCCTGGCCAGGACACTGCAGTAACGTTAGTCTTTGTGTATGTGGCTGCACATAGCGATATAGCTATATCGCTATCTGCTGTGTAAATGAATGGAGAGAAGAGTATGACGCTGATTGGTCACTGATTGGTCACTGATTGGTCAGCGTCATACACTCCTCTGTACAACGGCCACTTGGTCTAAAGTAAAAACACGCCCACTTGGGCATTAAGAAACTAATTAGCATAAAGCTAAAAATCGCTCATAAAGTGGTCAAAATAGATTGTTTTTATAAATAAAAAGCACTGCTGTCACCTACATTATTGTGCCAATCTCCTTATATAGGAGATAGGGCACTTATAATGTGGTGACAGAGCCTCTTTAAAGACAAGTGAAAGTATATTTTATTATGGTCACTATTTCCTAGGTGCCCCCTAACCTGTAACTTTGAAATTCTGTAAAGTCTATTAGTTACTACTAAGTCCAAAGGTTCCCTCCCTCCAGTTGGGTCCTGCAAAAGTAATTATCTGTAGTTATTGTCAAAAACTTGTTTCCTTTATAAGATCCACAGGTATCAGTTTCCCAATTTATAGCTGGAGAGTTGAAGTCCCCCATAATAACTACCTCTATGTGATATGCTGCCTCACCTATTTCCCTAAGGGCTCATGCACACGACCATTGCGTTCTTCAGTGTACTATCTGGGTTTTTTTTGCAGATAGCATACTGGACCATTAATTTCTATGGATCCGTGTGTAAGTTCCAAAAATTATAGTGGAGGTCCTATTCTTGTCCATATTTGCTTTCTATCACACCCATTCTAGTGTATGGGTTCGCAAAATAAACAAAACGACTAGCACACTAGGGGTTCGTGTTTGTGGTCCGCTTAACGGAAATGGTCGTGGTGTCTTAGTAATAGATTTTCGGTGGATTCTGTTATATTTGGTGGCTTATATCAAATTTATTTACTCTGGTTTTTTTCCATGTATTTCTACAACTAGAGACTCCACATGATCATTTCCCCCATATATATTGTCCAGTCGTGTGGGCTTTAGACAGGACTTTACATAAAGACCCCTCTCCATTTCTATTTTTTACAATACTCGCTGAACAGACTGTAAACCTGTTAGTTAACCATTCAGTCTTAGCTGAATTATTCCCACTATGTCATATTTTTACTCAGACATTATAAAGTACTGATCATTAATTTTATTTGTTAGGCTTCTAGCATACGTCAGCATGTAGTTTAGAGGTTTTTGGTATTTTTTTTTAAATTATTTTAATCGTTTCCTTATTAATGAATCTAACCCCTCTCTCTGTTCAAACCAAATTTGATTAAGTCCAATGCTATCTTGACCTCTACATGTGTAATAGTCCCCTAATCCCTAGTTTAAACACTCTGCGAACCTCCTAGCCATCTTCTCCAAAAACACAGATGCAGCCCATACCTATTGAAGAGACTGTAGCAAAGAGAAGGTTGTCCCAGTTCGTCAAGAACCAATACCCTTCCTTCCTATACCAGTTCTTGAGCCATCATAGGTGTGCTAAGATGGTGGACTAGGGGCCATTGTTAGGCATCCGGTTGTCAAAGCAATTTATGGGCAACGCTCGATCAAGTTGCGGGGATGGCGCAATGGGCTGATAGAGGAAGCAACCTCTCGTTGTAAACCACTATGATGCCACTGTCAGCCTTGACTGCAACATCCAAAGTGGTTAAACGGACAGAATCAAAGTTATCTGCATGTAAGGCGGGAAGGGGTTAATAAAAACCATTATAATAGAGCACTGCCCCAAGTTCCTGTACAAATCCCACTTGCCATAATACCACCATAAGTCCTCCGCTGATATTGCATGATTTGAATGTGGACTGCAGGAAGAGAGACTGCAGGCCAATTTGTTTTGGGGGGACACAGGTACATCTTTAGTAGTTGAAGTTATGATTATAGGTTGGTTGGGTAGATAGCTTGGTTTGAACACAAACTAGAATAACTATATTACTAATTTATATATTTGGATATGTTTATATATTAAAATATTTTTTTCGATGCATATCAGTTTTGTTTTAAAAATCATAAAAAAAATAAAGTATATCTCAATGTCAAAGAGTGCACAGTAAAAGACATTGCCATACTCACCTAGGCACCTTGCATGATATTAGTACATCATTCCAGATATCTACATGACTTGGAAAAAGCTTTCAAAGAAATTCTAACATTTGTTACATTTAGACCAGAATCGCACGCACAGTTTTGATGCAGATTTAATGGCAGTTTTGGCTCCGTTGTTTGCATCAAAACTGTGTGTGTGATCCAGGCCTAAATGGATCTGCAGATGAGTGATTCAATATCTTTTACTAATGGTGAGGTTTTTTTCTAATTAAAAGGGAGAAATAATTCTGCAAATAAAAATGCTTATAGTCTATGTTATATAAAGTTTATCCTTTATGTCTAGTGAAAGTATTCAAATCTTGGCCGCACATAAAATGCAATGCGCCAAAATAAAAAAAGGGTTAAAAAAAGATATTAATGGTAAAAATCTGGACAGATCTTCTGAAACTATCTAGTTATTATTATATCAGTATGGAACTGAGGCAAGAAGAAGCCAGATTATACTTCTAAAGATGGTAGACATATGAGCAGAAAGACATCTGAGCAGGTGTATTAACAGTAGACCTTTGTAAATAAACATTTTCGGGATAACACAAAGTAGTTTAGATCTGTGCCATAGCTATTTAATTATAAGATCTTTAAGCAACACCTAATGGGCTATTAAGACATCAAGGCCAAAGTTGTTTACACAATGTAACAGAAACGCTGACTTAAGCACTAGATCCATACTTTGCATTTAAACTGATCCATAGTTAAATTTTTATTCTTTGCAAATTTGATGCAGTCATTTCAGCTTGACTTTTACTTTATTAGGGCATCCTGCACAAATGAATTTAATTTGCATGAAATTACTGTCTGGAGGTGTCCACTTTGTGGGAGGTCAGGTTATGATAGGTCAGCTAAGGCATTTTAAATGAGTGTCTCTATTGTGTTTTTAATTGCGTTAAAATCTGTGTAGGTTTTGTTCTGTACAAAGATAGTTGATCCTGGAGGTGGTGTTTTTTTGCAGTTTCATACATTTCAGTCTAACACAATTTACAAGCTTTAATTTAACTCGCCATGCTATATAGAAGTAAGAAGTAACACAGAGCTAGCAGCAAATGGATGCACATGGTCTGGTTGCTTTAACTTAAAGGAACAGTGTTACCACAATTTTTTTTTTAATATGTTAAAGATGTTAGTGCTTTATTAAAAACGTTTGGATTAATTTGTGTGTTTGTGTGTTACTTTTTCTTATTTTTACACTTTTTCTTCCCTATGGGGGCTGCCATTTTTTTTTCCATTTCTGTATGTGTCGATTAACGACACATACAGACATGGAATACGGCAGCTCCAGTCCCATAGGGACTGCGAACGGGGCCCGTTCCATCCACTAACATGTACGCCGCTGTGTGGGAACGGCGCATGCGCCGCTCCCACACAGTTCAATTTGAAATGCGCGCCGTCCGGCGCCATTTTGCTGTGGACCGGAAGTCGCGGCCGGACAGTAAGATTACTACTTACGGTCGCGGCTTCCGGACTTGTGCACATGGAGCAGCGGCAGCAGACGGAGCGAATGGACCGGAGGGAGCGGCGGCGGCGACTGGAGCAGGTAAGGGATTTCTATGTATGTTTGTGTTCAGTGTGTGTTTACTACTGTATGTAAACCTTCTACACTGTGTGTTAGCTCAAAAAATGGCGACACACAGTGTAGGAGGTTAGACCATTCAAACCCCTCGTTTCTCCCGGCACTAGCCAGGATAAAGGAGGGGGGGATGCTGAGAGCTCACTAGAGCGAGGGCTTTTTACCCAATTTTGCAGCATAAAGCAATGTGGTTGCTTTACCACATGCAATGCTGCAATTTTGGGAATAGCTCCATCTAGTGACCAGCAATGGGAAATATTATAAATTAGAATCCAATTAAATCCAATTTATAATATTTCCTGACTCGTGAAAAAAAAAATTAGAACAATGTTTAATCACCTATACACTAATTGTTTAACTAAAAAAAAAAAAATCATGTTTTGCTGGCAACACATTCCCTTTAAAAGACAAAGCTACATCATTTTCTGTATCAGTAATGCAAATGATCCATTGTTATGAAGAACCCCTTACTACTAAAAAGGACTATGTCACCGCTGAATAAGTATATTGTCCAAAAATACTGACAGAAATCCAAATGAGCGCTACTATTAAGGCTTAGTTCATACCACTTCTGGGGTGAACGTGACGTATATGCCAGGAAAATATCTCAACATATATGTCTAACGTTTCCATTAATTTTAGCCAGACGTCTCGTTTTGTCATATATTTAGTCGGTATACGCAGAGGTGGGATCCGGCCGGTTCGCCCAGGTTCCCCCGAACCGGTTGTTAAAATTACAGCCGGTTCACAGAACCGGGTGATGCGGGAAGCCGGAACCGGTCCCCTGCAATCAATTGTATTCGCGTCCTTAGGATGCGGATACAATTGAGTTCACTAGTGCTGCCCTGGCGAGGTACATGATGCCTCGCCATTCAGCGCTTTAGTGATGATGCAGTCGGCGCGATGATGTCATCGCGCCGCTGTGTCGTTCTGCTGGAGGAGGACTGGCGTTGCTGGAGGATGACGCTGCAACGGGACAGGTAAGATTATATGTTTTTTTCCTTTTACTGTGGGCAGTGCTGGGGGCCTTAACTCTAGGGGACAATAACTTCAGTGGGGGACTATATAGGGGGCACTAACTACATGGGAGAACTATATAGGGGATACTAACTACATGGGAGAACTATATAGGGGACACTAACTACAGGGGAGGACTATATAGGGGACACCAACTGGTGGCACCACAAATACAGGGGAGGACTATATAGGGGACAATATCAACAGAGGACTATATAGGTGGCACCAACTACAGGGAGGACTATATAGGGGACAATAACTACAGGAGAGCACTATATAGGGGGAACTAACTACAGGGGAGGACTATATAGGGGCACCAACTACAGGCAAGAGTTATATAGGGGGCACTAACTACAGGAAACGCTACTATCTACAGGAGGCTCTATGAGAGACACTATAGGGTGTTTTATACTGGGCAACTATCGGGCACACCAGCGTTCTTAGAACCCTCGTTGCCGATAATTGTCCTGTGTAAACAGGGCGGTGATCAGCAGATGAACGAGCAAATGCTCGATCATCTGCTGGTCGTATCGTCTTAAAAATTAAAAGATTATCATTATCGGCAGCACATCTCCTTCTGTAAACAGGAAGACGCGCTGACGACATGATGGCAATGTATGGGGACCAGCGATCGGAGTAACGACCACTCGTCCCCATCCATAGTTCCGTGTGACGGGAGAAAACATGCACCTTACAACGACGTATCACTGATCGGCACTCGCTGCATCGGGCGAATATCGGCTGGTGTAAAAGGTCCCGTGTGTAGTGCATTACTTTACAGTGTTTGACACAATTTTATTCATGGACACAGTGTATAGTACTATTATATTCAGGAGTACTGTGTATAGTACTATTATATTCAGGAGCACAATGTATAGTACTATTATATTCAGGGGCACAATGTATAGTACAATTATATTTAGGAGCACAGTGCATAGTACTATTATATTCAGGAGTACAGTGTATAGTACTATTATATTCAGGAGTACAGTGTATAGTACTATTATATTCAGGAGTACAGTGTATAGGGCTATTATATTCAGCAGCACAGTGTATAGTACTATTATATTCAGGAGTACAGCGTATAGTACTATTATATTCAGGAGTACAGCATATAGTACTATTATATTTCAGGAGCACAGTTTATAGTACTATTATATTCAGGGGCACAGTGTATACTACTATTATATTCAGGAGCACAGTGTATTGTACTATTATATTCAGGGGCACAGTGTATTGTACTACTATATTCAGGAGCACAGTGTATAGTACTATTATATTCAGGGGCACAGTGTATAGTACTATTATATTCAGGAGCACAGTGTATAATACTATTATATTCAGGAGCACAGTGTATAGTACTATTATATTCAGGAGCAGTGTATAGTACTATTATATTCAGGAGTACATTGTATAGTACTATTATATTCAGGAGCATAGTGTATAGTACTATTATATTCAGGGGCTCAGTGTATAGTACTATTATATTCAGGAGCACAGTGTATAGTACTATTATATTCAGGAGTACAGTGTATTGTACTATTATATTCAGGAGCACAGTGTATAGTACTATTATATTCAGGAGCACAGTGTATAGTACTATTATATTCAGGAGTACAGTGTATAGTATTATTATATTCAGGAGCGCAGTGTATAGTACTATTATATTCAGGAGCGCAGTGTATAGTACTATTATATTCAGGAGTACAACGTATAGTACTATTATATTCAGGAGCACAGTGTATAGTACTATTATATTCAGGAGTACAGTGTATAGTACTATTATATTCAGGAGCGCAGTGTATAGTACTATTATATTCAGGAGCGCAGTGTATAGTACTATTATATTCAGGAGTACAACGTATAGTACTATTATATTCAGGAGTACAGTGTATAGTACTATTATATTCTGGATCATAGTGTATAGTACTATTATATTCAGGGGCTCAGTGTATAGTACTATTATATTCAGGAGCACAGTGTATAGTACTATTATATTCAGGAGTACAGTGTATTGTACTATTATATTAAGGAGCACCTTAGGGCCGGGTCGTTCCACCGAGAAGCTACGCACCACTTTCTAAAATCAGAACAGTATTCCTCAACAGGTCTCCTACCCTGACGTAAAGTCACCAGCTGACTCTCGGCTAAGGCAGTCCTGTCAGTCTCGTCGTAAATGAGTCCGAGGGCAGAGAAAAAACGATCGACGGAGGAAAGTTCAGGGGCGTCAGGAGCCAAGGAGAAGGCCCACTCTTGGGGCCCTTCCTGGAGTCGGGATATAATGATACCCACCCGCTGGTTCTCGGAACCTGAGGAGTGAAGTTTTAGACGGAAGTAAAGTCTGCAACTCTCCCGGAAGGAGAGAAAAGTCTTACGGTCCCCTGAGAACCGGTCAGGTAACTTGAGGTCGGGTTCTAGAGGTGAGGTGAGGGGTACTACTATGGCAGCGTCAGACTGGTTGACCCTCTGAGCCAGGGCCTGGACCTGTAGGGAGAGGCCCTGCATCTGCTGGGTCAGGGTCTCAAGGGGGTCCATGATAGCGTCAGCGTAGGAGAAATGGTAGACTAGGTATGGGCTTGTTATTATGTTAAGGCAGGAAGGTGGTGAAGGGAACAAGTGAGCCCTAATCTACCCACCGCCCTGTCCCTGCCTACTTGCAACGACCCGCCCTAGGCGACGGGGTACAACTTGGCGGCGGTCCCTACGCTGACTAAGTGCAAGGGGATACAAACAGGGAACAAGCAAGGGAAGGGGCAGTAGCCCACGGAACACCGTGAGGAAACGGAGTGGTGAACGAGCCAGTCAGGATCAGGATGTAGTGGAGTATACAAACACAGAGCACGGAGCAGGAAGCAAGCCAGAGGCAGAGCGAAGCAGGATAAGCGGGAACTGAAGCAAGGCAGAAGCACGGCAGAAGCAGGCTGGAGCAAGGCAGCAGTGGGGCCAGGAATCCAACAAGAATAACAAGCAATGAGGAAGAGAAAACGGCAGGTATAAATGGACAGGGGGCGGAGCTAACTCCGACTGACCAGGCCGCGATAGGCTCTCCCACTCCTGAGCCTGCCACCCTGATTGGTGGGAGCCGGTGTCAGTCTAAGAGGTCTGGCCTCAGGTGTCGACTGATTAATCCTAGGAGCATTCACAGACGTAGTGCCTGGCAGATCCTTTACAATTATATTCAGGAGCACAGTGTATAGTACTATTATATTCAGGAGTACAGTGTATAGTACTATTATATTCAGGAGCGCAGTGTATAGTACTATTATATTCAGGAGTACAGTGTATAGTACTATTATATTCAGGAGTACAACGTATAGTACTATTATATTCAGGAGTACAGTGTATAGTACTATTATATTCAGGATCATAGTGTATAGTACTATTATATTCAGGGGCTCAGTGTATAGTACTATTATATTCAGGAGCACAGTGTATAATACTATTATATTCAGGAGCACAGTGTATAGTACTATTATATTCAGGAGTACAGTGTATAGTACTATTATATTCAGGAGCACAGTGTATAGTACTATTATATTCAGGGGCACAGTGTATTGTACTATTATATTCAGGATCATAGTGTATAGTACTATTATATTCAGGAGTACAGTGTATAATACTATTATATTCAGTAGTACAGTGTATGGTACTATTATATTCAGGAGTACAGTGTATAGTACTATTATATTCAGGGGCACAGTGTATTGTACTACTATATTCAGGAATACAGTGTATAGTACTATTATTTTCAGGGGCACGGCGTATAGTACTATTATATTCAGGAGCACAGTGTATAGTACCATTATATTCAGGGGCACAGTGTATATATTCAGGGACATAGTGTATGATACTATTATATTTAGGAGCATAGAGTGCGGCACCATGAGAATTTCATCTTTGTTTATAGGTGCGAAGCTGAAGATATCTGAGCGGCAAACTGCAGAAATGGGTCGTGGCCGGGAGAAGTCATCATAGAGGATCAAAGAATAGAGAAAAAGAACGACTCCAATCTGAGAAGTCATCACCGGTGAGTCACTAAATGTAAGTGTTTATTCTCCCTGTGACTGATCAGTAATATCGGTTTTTTTTTGTTTTTTTTTGTGAAACAACAACTACCAGCATATCCGTACCATCATTCTGGCTATACTCAGAGATCACCTCTTTATTTAGTAAAAATGGTCATTAAAAGGTTATTCTGGATTCAGCAAACAAGTTATATTCATTGTAAAATGAAAAGGTATACAATTTTCTAGTTTAGTTTCTGTATCAATTCCTCATGGTTATCAAGATCACTGCTTTTAGTAATTAAAGAGGAACTTTTAAGCCACATGCACATGATTTTCTGCAGTAAATCCACAGCATAATACTGTTCCAGCAAAGTAAATGAGACTTCATCTAATCTCATTTGCATTTTGCAGAAGTTTTCTGCACGTATATCGACCTGCAGTGCGAAAATTAAAATAAGCAGCAATTCAATTTATCTTCCGTTTCCATCTCAGAATTGTATGTGACAAGTTTATAAAAAGGAACGTACCAAAATCTGCAGCATAAAATCCACACCTGTTTCCACATCAAAATGTTAAATCTTTAACTAAAATTGCATTACCTGCATTTAACTGCGGTTTTAATGCGGATTTCCCTAATCAAATTCCACGTGTGCATGTAGCCAAATTGTTTACTTCCAGTGAATAAAAATTTAGGTCAAGTGAAAGGATGCACAGAAGCAGCCGTGAATTTTGAGATCTGAAGCTTGAGTGGCGCTTGATTTATCTCCTATCTCTATCTGATGGTAACAGTTGTTTACCAGGTCTTATCCCATTGTTTTATTTTTACTGTATCTTTTAGTCATTGTTTTGTAAATTTATTCTGATAAATGTATGTTTGCTTTTTTCTGGCACTGAAAAATTTATAATTCATACTTAATGGTCATTGACAGGAAAGTCAGCTCACCTTCCACTGACAATGAGAGACAAGGATATTCAGCATGTGGTGGTCCATAGTATGCTCCTCTTCCAGTGAAGATGATGTGAACCCACTGTATTGCCAATGGATTTGACGCAGGGCTTAACTGGGGCGTAGAGCTTGAGATTGCTAGGTTTCCACCCTTTAAACACCGTACGTAGATGTGGACTTGGCCACTAGAATCCTCAGGTGGTTACCCCCAGAGCATTCTCCATTGGCAATGGCTGTCATGGACTGGCAGGATATAAATGACAGAAGACTAGATGCAGGCTCCGTACTAGCAAGGGTCAGGGCTGATGGCAGACAGTCACTCATGGTTAGCTGAGCCAGAGGTCAGGGCAGGCAGCAGACAGTCATCACGGTACACAGGCAAAGGTCAGGGCAGACAGGACAAATTTAAGTTCAAGCAGGGTCGGTCTCAGATAATCCAATAGAACAAACAGAAGAGCTACAGTGAAGGAAATAAGTATTTGATCCCTTGCTGATTTTGTAAGTTTGCCCACTGTCAAAGACATGAACAGTCTAGAATTTTTAGGCTAGGTTAATTTTACCAGTGAGAGATAGATTATATAGAAAAAAAAAAAGAAAATCACATAGTCAAAATTATATATATTTATTTGCATTGTGCACAGAGAAATAAGTATTTGATCCCCTACCAACCATTAAGAGTTCAGCCTCCTCCAGACCAGTTACACGCTCCAAATCAACTTGGTGCCTGCATTAAAGACAGCTGTCTTACATGGTCACCTGTATAAAAGACTCCTGTCCACAGACTCAATTAATCAGTCTGACTCTGATCTCTACAACATGGGCAAGACCAAAGAGCTTTCTAAGGATGTCAGGGACAAGATCATAGACCTGCACAAGGCTGGAATGGGCTACAAAACCATAAGTAAGACGCTGGGTGAGAAGGAGACAACTGTTGGTGCAATAGTAAGAAAATGGAAGACATACAAAATGACTGTCAATCGACATCGATCTGGGGCTCCATGCAAAATCTCACCTCGTGCGGTATCCTTGATCATGAGGAAGGTGAGAGCTCAGCCGAAAACTACACGGGGGGAACATGTTAATGATCTCAAGGCAGCTGGGACCATAGTCACCAAGAAAACCATTGGTAACACATTACGCTGTAATGGATTAAAATCCTGCAGTGCCCGCAAGGTCCCCCTGCTCAAGAAGGCACATGTACAGGCCCGTCTGAAGTTTAAAAATGAACATCTGGATGATTCTGAGAGTGATTGGGAGAAGGTGCTGTGGTCAGATGAGACTAAAATTTAGCTCTTTGGCATTAACTCAACTCGCCGTGTTTGGAGGAAGAGAAATGCTGCCTATGACCCAAAGAACACCGTCCCCACTGTCAAGCATGGAGGTGGAAACATTATGTTTTGTGGGTGTTTCTCTGCTAAGGGCACAGGACTACTTCACCGCATCAATGGGAGAATGGATGGAGCCATGTACCGTCAAATCCTGAGTGACAACCTCCTTCCCTCCACCAGGACATTAAAAATGGCTTGTGGCTGGGTCTTCCAGCACGACAATTACCCGAAACATACAGCCAAGGCAACAAAGGAGTGTCTCAAAAAGAAGCACATTAAGGTCATGGAGTGGCCTAGCCAGTCTCCAGACCTTAATCCCATCGAAAACTTATGGAGGGAGCTGAAGATCCGAGTTGCCAAGTGACAGCCTCGAAATCTTAATGATTTACAGATGATCTGCAAAGAGGAGTGGGCCAAAAATCTAACATGTGTGCAAACCTCATCATCAACTACAAAAAACATCTGACTGCTGTGCTTGCCAACAAGGGTTTTGCCACCAAGTATTAAGTCTTGTTTGCCAAAGGGATCAAATACTTATTTCTCTGTGCACAATGCAAATAAATATATATAATTTTGACAATGTGATTTTCTGTTTTTCTTTTTATATAATCTATCTCTCACTGGTAAAATTAACCTAGCCTAAAAATTCTAGACTGCTCATGTCTTTGACAGTGGGCAAACTTACAAAATCAGCAAGGGATCAAATACTTATTTCCTTCACTGTATACTTGCAAGCTAGACTATGGAACCTAATTGCTCAGGCAATGAGCCATGGGGGAAGGGGAAGGTACCTTATATACCTGGTAAAACTAGGTGGATTTGGCCACGAGCTGCCCTTTTAAGGGAGGATGGGGTCCGCGTGCGTGCACTATCAAGTGACAGAGAACCAGGAGGAGAGCGGCGGCAGAGCAATCCATGCGCTGGGGAGCCAGGAGGAACAGCGCGGCGTCGACCCGTGTAGAAAAGACGCAGAGAAGCAGTTGGAGCTTGGCGGGAGTGGGAGGCGACGGTTGTGAACACAGTTATTATAGTCAGCTTGTGGGGGTTATCTTTCACAAGCTGATAAAGTATATGGTTAGTAAATAATATAGTGCATCCCTCTTTATAAAACATAAAAATAGAAACACTATCCTGCACACTAATCACATTGAAGAACTTGATTTCAAACTGTATGAACTGCCCCATGGCACATGGTCACATTGTTGAGTCATTCATCATAAAATCCAGAGATATTCTCTTGTATCAGGTAAAAGCCAAACATAACTTTTCAATGTTTTGCAGCCTTCACATGAGCGTTTTATCAGGGGTAGTGAGTTTAAATCTTCTACTAGAATGTCTTCTACCAGACTCATGTCTGTTATCCTGTGATTTTATGTTTTAATGCACTAGTGCAATGTGAAATGTGCGGTTTGTCTTCTGTTGAACAGGATGACTGCAGTCTATGGCTTGCTTCTTTTTATAGGGGTTATCCCACCATTAAATATCATATTCATTGCATAGATCATAAACAATTAACAATGCTTACATGCTGATCAAAAAAATGGTCCATTGAAGAGTTATGACATTTACTTACGTAGTATGGCACCACCTGGTGTTTAAAGTGTATAGCAATGTGCATGTCCACCTACTCAGTTGAGTGCTGGTGGACACACATGCTCATTCACTCCACCCACAGTCAATTTTCTGCATAGTGATACTCTGTTTACTGTAGAACAGCCAATAGAAATAACTTTCTGCCCTGCTTGTCAGGAAAGGAGCAGAGCCTCTGCAGTAACATGGCAGTATAGATGAGGAGACTTCTTCTCAGCTAGTTAAGACTGTTAAGCTCTGCATTCTGACAACAGATATGAACCCTGCACAGGCCCACTCGTCTTTATTATTTTATTTCATTATATTTTCATTGGTTTCTATGGTAGTGCATACTCTGGATGTCACACAGTATATATCTTCACTATTTTGGATCTCATGTTACATATCTGCAGGGAAAGTAACACTGAACTATATTGTTAGCAGTCAGAGGAAGGGAGAGTAATTCTGTTCAGAGTCTCGCCCCCAGCAGCACAGATTAGCAGCAGTATGAAGGGGGCACTCAGGAAAGCAAAAAAAACAGGATGAAGAGTATTTTTTATTTTTGATAGAAACACTGCAAATTACTTTAAAATAGTTATTAACAGCATTTCCAGACTTTTGGAATGAAAATGACTTGTGGGATAACCCCTTTTAGTTCTATTCTGAGGTAGTCCCTATTCTGAGGTAGTCCCTTTAGTGCTCTTACAGAGTATCAGAAGTGTTCAGTACTGAACTTTAGAATCAGGAGGCTGTGTAAAAAGCATTCTGTCTCTAATGATCATGTATGAGTAGGGTGGCAGTAGGGCTTTAGTCCCTGCTGTCTCTTGTTATAGTAAGCATGTAACACGTGGCTGCTCAGTACCGTTTTATTTGTGACATCAAGAGACCCAATTCCTTGTTCCTAATGTTGATTTATTCGACTTCGGATCCCTTGTGGTCTATCAGTGAGAGGGGCCCTATAGCCCATTATACTGGTTGTTCTGCCCCCAGGACTCAACAGAAATCTTTTTCATTTATAAAATGGGGTGTAATCTTAAATGCACCTGGTTTCCTGACCGCTTTTCTGTCTTTTAAATTGCTGAGTAGGCCCAATTTCCTAAATCCAGCAATGCAATGAATTTGGGAGGACAAAACAAATAAAAAAAGTTGCTAAAATAACATTTGTACATGAATCCTGAATACTCCTAATTTATAAATTTGTAGGTTTAGCTGCTTTGCAATATTGACACTGGCATATTAAAAAACATTGATCTAAGTGCTATATACATCAAAATGAGAACTAAAATCACAGTATGTCAAATGTAACAATCGATTCTGAACCATCCGATTTGGAGGAACTGACATTTTAGGCACGCACCAAAGCAAACACACTTTAATATAAAGTAGTATTCTTTGAAGAAAAAGCTAAATTGATCCAGTTGCAGCCTATTGAGGAAATTCGATTGTGATCCCCACTGAGGACACGGCTGATGTGAGGGATTATATTCTCTATACATGTTCTGTATTGGTGCTATAATGGTAAATAACCCAAGGACATACTTAGAGCCATCATTTGCAGATTACTCTTAATTCAGAGAAATGAAACATGGTGATCTATAGGTGGGAAAATTAGGCCAATATGGCATATTATATGGCAAAAGATAAAGTTGACGATTTACCTGTAACTACCGTATAGCTGGTTTGTCAATGTTTTTTAAAATGTGCAGGTGAATTTTCAAAACAACCTATTTGTATGATTAAAGAGTATATTCACCTTTGAGCACCAGTTTATATGTCCATATATAATTAATCTACATAAAAGGTTGTAAATACATTGAATACATTGGATCCTGATTTACAGCCTGTGTTATAGCCCGCAGCTACATCAGCAGACAAAAATCTGTAAAGACCTACTCTTTAAAGTGGAACGGTCAGCTTAATATTCTGCCCTATGTAACGAAAGCATATTACAGCTACAGGTCCGTATGCTTAGTAGCCAAAACGGCACAAAAATATAGTTATGAGTCGTATTGATTGTATTTATGGGTCGGGCATCCTCCCATTGCTGACTGCCTCCTCCCGCACCTCTGCGGTGACTGACAGGCTGATGTATGCATGTATACACAGCAGCCTGACATCAGCGGCCTGAGAGGCGGGGGAGGGCTCCTCTCATGAATACAGTGAAGTCATCGTCTATATAGCCCATTCTTTGTATTCCATTTTGCAGAACTTATTGTAATTTTCTATTTCATTATTTAAACTTTTCTTTGGAAAGGCTGTTTAATTTATGCAATTGATGTCATTTACTTTCCTTTATATGTATTATAATTCTAGAGTCTGCATTTATGAATACAGCATAAGTTTAAACTTAACTTAGACAAATATACTCTGTCATCGGTATTTTACAATAGAAGGGTTTACTTTATGAATGAATAAAACAAATGTTAGGGAAAATTGTAAGAGAAATATTAATATATGCAGTCTACTCAGTGGAAGATTACACATATTAGTTATTCATCACAAGATAGGATAGGTGAATATAAAAAAAAAATTCTAATATCCTGGAAACATTTAATAAAATAGGATAATGGCATTTCACAACAGAAGAAACCCACTTTTAATAAGTTAT
Organism: Rhinoderma darwinii; assembly: GCF_050947455.1. Classification (NCBI taxonomy): domain Eukaryota; kingdom Metazoa; phylum Chordata; class Amphibia; order Anura; family Rhinodermatidae; genus Rhinoderma; species Rhinoderma darwinii. Next base: position 280,054,144 of record NC_134690.1, on the reverse strand, counting down.
CTGTCTATCAAATTAACAGATGAGAGTCGTATTGGCTTTGTGATTAATAATAATGTACAGTATGAATAAATGATAACAAGTATAGCAATATGATGATGCCGGGATCACGATAACGCTCATTCTCCTTATATCATTAAAATGCTATTTTCGCTGCCTGCCATCATTTGTTGGATTTTATATCATCAAAGAAAAACGTGATGAATCATGGGAGAGAAAATAAGTCAAGCGGCTGCCTGCAATGCAGTTATTTCCACTGAATTATTTTAGTTGGATTATATTTATTAATAGTATTCCTGGGCATTTAATCTTTGTCATGTGCATTTTGTTTCAATGCTCACGCAAAAATTAATTCAGTGGCTCCACTACTTTTTTTTCCTTCTGTACTTCCATATTATGACACTGCTCAGTTACCCACTCATCTGTATTTATGAAAAGCAATTGGTGGGACTGAAATGTTACTTAGAATGCAAGTAGTACAGAGACCATTTATGAAACAAAACCGCATAATCGCTATCTGTATACTCTTGTAGCTGCATAAGGCCTCATGCACACGGCAGAGCCATACTGTAGAGCAATGCTTCTAGGAGAAAATATCTGCCCAAGGCCAGATTCACATGAACGGGTGAAAACTCAGACGTGAAAAACACCAGTTTTTCAAGTACGAGTTGCACCCGTGCGGGTCCCATTTTCACGGATCCCCATAGACTTGAGTCTATCGAGGGATCCGTGAAAACGGAAGAAAATAGGTCATGTTCTATTTTTCAACGGACCCATTGTGTAGCATCCATTGCCGCGGGCCGTCGGGTTTACTCACCTCCCGAGGCCCGCAGCCATGGATCTGTGAGCGCTGGTCTCCGTCTCCCTCCTAGGAGATGCCAGTGCTCACTTCCGCTCCATTCGGCTGGGTCCCGTAGGGTGCGCGCGCACGCTCGCGCCCGGCCTTAAAGGGCCAGCGCGCGCAATTAGGAAATCGTCATCACTATCAACTGCCACGATTTCCTGGTCTATAAGAAGGCCCCTGGCCTTCTAATCCTTGCCTGAGCATTGTTAGTCTTTCCCAGTCTGTCTCGCAATGGTCCCTTAGTGTCTCCCGTTCCAGCTGTTACCCGTGCCATGTTACCGTTCCTGTATTCCGTATTGTTCTAGTTCCTGTGCCTACCAGCGTTGGAGTGTCATCTGCCACGTCAAGTGTCTTCTGCCACGTCAAGTGTCATCTGCCACACCAAGTGTCATCTGCCACGTCAAGTGTCTTCTGCCACGTCAAGTGTCATCTGCCACGTCAAGTGTCTTCTGCCACGCCAAGTGTCTTCTGCCACGCCAAGTGTCATCTGCCACGTCAAGTGTCATCTGCCACGTCAAGTGTCTTCTGCCACGTCAAGTGTCTTCCGCTTCATTAGATACTGCCCGCCACGTCTGGCACCACCTGCCGCACCTGCCTCCATCCGTGCTGAAGCCACAGCCACCGCCCGGACTATTTCAGGTACCCAAGCATTACTGTCTGCCATTGACTTCCGCATAGACTGTGACCTGGTCAGCTGCCTCCCCGCTATGGTGGAGCGGCCTAGTGGGTCCACATACCCTTTGTCCGTGACACATTGTGAACGGCCCCATTGAAATACATGCGTGCGTTGTTTTAACGACTGTAACACGGACGTATACTACGGTCCTCTGAATTCGGCCTAATAGAGAATACCGGTTTATTTTCTGTCGGATTGTATGAATCCGATGCTAAGAACCTCTATATGCCTCTGTATAAAATCAGAGGCACACAGAGGAACAGAAAAACTTTATAAAAGTCAAAATAGATATATTACTATGAATGACCACAGACACCTTTAAGGGGGGGGCACTGTCCCCTTCATTCATGTAAGTACAGTTGATACTATCTATTGTAGCCTCTTGCACTGAGCTTTTGTTATTAAGGCCCTAATGGTGCCATCCCTGACGTTGCTTGTTTGGTTCTACTTCGGCCTATTTGGTAGTGGAACACATTGTTATACATGACTCCGATGTCTTTATGTTTAGGTTTTACACTGTAGTTTGAATTTTCCACCAGGATTCTTGAATTTGATTGCCATTCTGTGTAATAAGATAATGTAGAAATCTTAACTACAGATACGGCTTTAAAAACCAAAAAAAAGATATTCGGCACATTGATTGGAGGATAAATATTTTTATGTTATGCCAGTGGCTACAGTAAGTGCGACGCTTCGGTCAGCATGACCTTCATCAGGCACTGGGCCCTACTTGGGACTGATATGTGGTTGCTGTCTGGCGCTGATAAATCAAATGTCGGCTGACCACTGCGTTTGGTGCCATTTGATTTATCAGCGCCAGACAGGATCCTCATATCAGTCCCCAGTACGGCCCAGTGCCTGATGAAGGTCATGCTGACTTAAACGTCGCACTTAGTCACTGGCATAAAATAAAAATTAAAAACAAAGAATATTTCACCTCCAATCAGTGTGCCAAATATCTTTTTTTTAGTCTGAATTTGGTTGAGCCCCTATTTGTGCACCCACTTGAGCAGGTGCCATCTGAACCTCCACATACAAGTAAGCCTTTGTTCACATCATGTCTGTGATATACATTTATCCTATTTATTAGAAACACCATATACGCTGTTATGCATGTGAAGCTTATTAGTGTCTTTTTGACACACGTTTGGTCGGTATACAGTACATTATATATATTATTTTTCTTAACGTATCAAAATTGTTAACAACCCTTTTTAATAGAAGGGCATCCGGCAAAAAAATCTTTACCACACGGAATATGTTTTATTAGAATGGGAGTCAATGTCAGACATATGCCCCTGTATAACAAATGAGTTGCATACGTCTGGGGAATATCTTCAGTGGCTAACTTCAAACATGCCCGGTGAACGTGTCTAACCTAGAAAGTCATGTAGCTTCACAATAAAGTAGGTGCAAAAAAAACATACATTTTCTATTCCGACATGTTGATTCCTGAGGTACACAGTTCTTTCTCTTTTCTACCTGGTAACATCCACAAACAAAATGTTTATACACAGAGGCAGTTTTATTGTAGTGGAGCTACTGCTGCTTAATTCACAAATGTAAGTAGTTTTATCAATATACCTTGATTTAAATCCATTATTTAAATAAGTCTGTTTTCCCAGTGATTTAGATGCCGCCTCGCTGGGTATTTCAGGCCACTGATTACTTTGTTCACCGTTAGCCAAGGAAAAAATATTGTCACTGCAATCAAGTCTAGAATTCTATAGATTTCTACTAACTCTGCAGCAGCACAATGTACGGCGCTACATCTCTGCTCTTACATGTGCGAGCGTAGTTTTCATCTGTGAAACTCATCAGACTAGAATTATCTAGGATTTTTATACCTGACAAGATGTCTGGAAGCTGGGGGATAGGCCATAAATGTCTGATAGATTCAAGTCCCAACTCTGGGACACGCGCTTATTTACAAATAGGGGGCCATCTGACCCCCGTCCTGTCTGCTGAGGTGTCCACCGTCCGCCCCATCCAGACAAAGAATTAGATTTTGTTTTTGCTCAGCATTCAGTGTATGTACCGGGAAAGCTCCTGGTGCATATTCCGAATGTATTCATAGTGTCCCATGTACCTGTCGTATGCCAAAAGTGTGTCCTTTTGGCATCTGCTGGGCCAGTTTACATTAGCATACCTTCTTTTTCTTACTTAATAGTAAAGCGTAGTCTGTTGCTCTTTCTTATACAGAGGCATACATAAGAATACTTCCGACATATACCTCAGATGGAAGGAAAAAATCGAAGTGTGAACAGAGCTTTAGAGGAGGACAGCCTTCTGTTTTTGTATTTTCTCCAGCTCATTTATAATACTATTGTCTTCTTATGTGGCCAAAATGCCCCCCTCTGGCCCAGGTGTGACTGCTGACTCTGCACCCCTATAACTACGCCCCTGACGACAACAGATTCTAGAATGGACTAGAGAAGCTAAAGGTGTTTGCAGCATTCGATCTAAAGGTAAAATATCTCTCATAAGTTTGTCCTCATGTTCATACGGTCTCTTAATATATACAATAAATGAAGTGGTTTACTATGCAACAGGACACTTTATATCGCACAGCTGCAGAAAAGTCACAGCTGAACTGCTAGTTCTTTTCCATGACAAACACCTATTAAAAAGTCAGAGCAAACCCTCATTAAAACCTCTGACATCACCCCTAGGGCAACAGAATACAGAGCGGCAATTGCTGAATTGCATATGAAAATTATAGTTTTATTGTCTGCACAAGTGAAGTCTTAACTCTGACTTTTATGTCAGTCAGCTCAGCCATAAAGGGGGCATTCTTTCATGATATAAGAAAGCACAGTACACCATTGTAATCTATGAAACAGTCAGTGTTTATGTACTCCGTAGCCTGGCTCACAATAGTACTAACACTCAAATGGCCCAGAAGATCCCAATTTAGCAGCTGTGAAGAAAGAAAGTCATAAATAACAGAAAGAAATGTAACAAATGGGTGTACAGTTTCAGAAGCAGAGCGAGGGCATTCCAATCCACTCACTTATTCCATTTTATTTTAGTTTAGTAAACAGGATTCATAGGTAGGAACCATGTATTTTATATTGATGAAAGCATCTTCTCCTCCATGACGTTCAAAGGTTTCTAGAGTTTCTTGAATCAAGTCTCCAATGTTTTCACGTTTTTGCTGGCTGTAGTCAATGCCATCTCCGGAATTCACTGCATAAAGAAGAGATCACTGTTAGTTCACAGTCCTATTTATTTCACTTCTAAGCTGCATTCCTATGTCCATAGATAGTAAAATATAAAAATACTTTATTACAAATTGCCTAGCCATAATCACTGAAGTCTTGAATACAATCTGCAAAGCTGGTTATAGCAAAATGCAAGATGAAAGATGTCTTTCTTCATGTATAGTTACCACTGAGACATAAAGTCTATGTAGCAGAGATGAAATTGTCAAAGACTTTTCTGCCACAAAACAGGCTTTATTATCAATTATCATTATTTGAGTGCCAAGCGAGAGGTGATCTGTATAAGAGTCTACATCGAGTTATTTGGGCTGTAAGAAAACCCCCACCAACCAACCAACCAACCAACCAATCAACCAATCAACAACCAACCAACCATTATCACAATGCAATGCTAACTAGCCTTTAAGTCAATTTACCAGTTAGATCTGTTTATTTTTTAAATGAAGCTTTATCATGGCATAATTCTGGTACTAACCTGCAGGACTGTGGAAAAATTCCAATTTCCTGCTCCTCCTCTGCATACTCATCAGAGAATGGCAGACTCCTACAAGCAGAGGCGTACCTTTAAGCTCTTAGGCCCCAATGCAGAATCTATAACATGGCACCCATCTATAACATGGCCCCCTATCTATTACGGATTATTTATATTACTTGTCGTCTAATATGAGACAGAGACACCTTTTGGGCCTCTTTAGGCCTGAATGCCACTGCAATCTCTGCACCCATATTAGTTATGCCCTGCCTGCAGAGCAATGGCAGGGAAACAGAAATTATTTGTAGATTCGGCAATTTCAATAATAAGATAACATTAGATAATTGCTATTTCTTCAAGTGGTAGCAGACGTGGAGCTTTACTTTAAACTTGGAAAATGCACATTACAAGAAAAACAAAATGTTTTTATGACATAGAATTTCATGATAAATGCAATTATTCCTTCCTTAAAAAAGAAAATCTTGGAAATGTTATAATCTCCATGTTCGGAAATACTATTAGAATCATATAATCATATATAACGTTTGTTAAAAGAAGAATTCATTTTAGTTCATTGGGAAACTTAACGGGTATTAAAAGGTCTTCCATAAATCTGACTTATGTAGGAAATTTATAGACTTAATACAATGGCCGTTTCTATTCTGTTTAATTTACTACACATTGTTGAGCAAAAATTTGCAAGGGGAATAGCAGATAAAAGTTGAAGAATAAAAACTTTATGAGTGTAAACTATTGATTTACTATAACAAGTGACTCTTGTCAGTTCAGTCTACAGGACCAAATTCTGCATAATTTACAAGAACTATTCATTATTAAAGTGCTTTTGTAAAGTTTCTCAAAGTGACCTACAACTAAAAAGGCCAACCAAGGAAATAATACTAATCATATAAAGAAAACAACTCATGAGCTATGAAGCATATTCATCCTTTAATTTGAATTTACATAGCTTCAAAAACGCTATATATATATTACTGTGTAGCCTAGGGACTATTCAGACTACGTTTGTATTGTCTGTAGAGCAATATACGTTGGGAGATACTCCCGATGTATATCACTGACATAAGCCTCTGACGTATGCTACTTTATAGGCATACAGTGGCATACACTGTACACAAGCTTTTATTGTTAAAAGAAAAAAGTATACCGCAAGGTATACATTTTTGCAGTCAACTGCACTATTCCATACAGCGAAAAACAAGGTGTGAATGTGATTAAAATAATGTTTCAATTAATCCATTTTGTGCAGTGGCCATCTTGCCTCGAGTTTCCATCTCGGTTCTTTTGTAATGAATAAGAAAGTCATTGCTCCTTTAAGACAAGTTTTTATGTTTCTAAGTTAAGTTATCTTTGACCTTGGTTCCCATACGAGGATTGAAAAGAAGGAACAGGGCGTGAGATAAGAAGAGGAGACATGCTCACATATGTATCTGAGTATGTCTCCCCCATCTTAAAAGAACGATCTATTATTTTCTTGCCAAGAGAGATAAGGCCATTTGCAATTTCCTAATGTATGAAAAATTATAATAATGCATTTGAAATTGGCTGAATTTTAAATATTGTCACATTGATTTTGATTGGTTAATGTTAAGGATCTGCCAGGCACAGCTTCTGTATCCACGCCCATAGGTAATCACACTGCACCTGCTTCTATGTCTGTGAGACTGACTCCATCTTCCACCACTCAGGATGGCAGGCTTAGGAGTGGGAGAGCCTATCACAGCCTGGCCAGACGGAGCTAGCTCCCACCCTCTGTCTATTTATACCTGCCTTTCCTGTTCCTCCTTGCTTGTGATTCTTCTCGTTTTGTTTCCTGGCCCTGCTGCAGCTTCTTGTACCATTTGACCCTGCTTCATATTGACCCTGGCTTACTGACTACTCTCCTGCTCTGCTTTTGGTACCTCGTACACTCCTGGTTTGACTCGGCTCGTTCACCTCTCTTGTTGCTCACGGTGTTGCCGTGGGCAACTGCCCCTTTTCCCTTGCTTCTGTGTTCCCTTGTCTGTTTGTCTGTCGTGCACTTATTGAGCGTAGGGACCGTCGCCCAGTTGTACCCCGTCGCCTAGGGCGGGTCGTTGCAAGTAGGCAGGGACTAAGTGGCGGGTAGATTAGGGCTCACTTGTCTGTTTCCTTACCCCCATCGTTACAGTTAACCTCAAACCTACACACCTTTTGAATGACATTATTGTAATTGAGTTTGGCAATAAACCTCAGAGGAGTATTTTGAGCATACCAGCAGTGTCCGTGTGTTATTCCTCTGACGATATACAGATAAAACATGATTTGAAACCGGATAAATCACTGGAGGGCGGTTATCGGTTGACATACCCAATATAAATTTCAGTCGAATATATTTTGGCTCAATTGTTGCATCAACACAAGGTATACCGATGTACACTCTTTTGGCATCCGTTGGGTGAATGAAGGTCTATGGATACAGTGGGAGTATGAACCTAAGATTTCCAGCTCATACACTGGATACTGTGAACACAGTATGAATTGACCCTTAGAAATCCCCAGATTGTGTTCATGGATACAGAATGATAAACTATTTGTCACTTATACTGGTGACTACAAATAATGTCAAATGGTACTATTTATTTACTATTAATTATATTACCATAGACAGTAATCATATTATTCACTCTCCCTACAGGGGCTCATAATCACTGTTCCCTCTAAGGCTATGTTCACAGCTGCATCAGGCTATTTCATTGTTCTGCACCATCAGAGGAGCAGAACAAAGGAATAATGAAAGCATCGGTTCCATTGCACGACATGGGCCCTGTAGCAGCCACTATGGCTGCTACAGCGGTAGTTATACCACTGGCTTAGGGGGTATACTGCTCACAATGCTAATTCTTTAAAAAAAACATGCCACACACAACGCACATGCACCACATACAACATATGAACATGCCAGACACATACTTGCCAAAAGTCCCGTCCTGCAAACCAGATCACAAAAAGAGTGGAGTTCATGATAATTTGTATTAAAAGAGGGGGTTCTGAATTTTTTTTAGGGCATTTTCAGATTAACTGGAGAGGTTAAATGGATGCAGATTTGGGTTTCAAATATTGGTAAATATGCACACACTACACACACCCATCTAGTATGCCTCTATAACTTCCTATAATCTATGTCTATAATACAGTGTATACTTCAAGTATATGGTCTGGTAATCAATATTCTGTAAGAAATTCTCAGAAGAATTTAAGCAACCAGTGACACGAAGTAAGTCACTACTCTATTAATCGCAACAGGTAGCCTTTATTTTTAGTCCTCGCACTTAGCGTAATCAAGGGTATGTTCAATCTCCCACGCTACTTCTTGGCCAAATCTGTCCACTGCCAATGCTGTTTTTTATTTCCCTATAATTCCTTATAATCACATTGCTGAGAGAAAGTGGGTTGGATAGCAGCTTTTGTTAGAGAAAGTTAACACATCTTAATGACAGGATAATTCTCCACTGGCAAACATGAAGAAAAAAGGTTTTCATTAAGAAATGACTAATATCAGCATTTTAGATTGAAGGTCATAACCCTATATATATATTCAGCTTTATTATCTGGCCATTACCATACTAAACTGGCTGAGACTGAGATAAGGAAACACACACTATTACAATCATTTAAATATATATATATATATATATATATATATATATATATATATATATATGTATATATGTTACAGTATATATATATATATATATCTATATATATATAAAATGTCATGTAAATATAATATATAAAAATTTGGTATCTCTATACTTGTAACAACTCGCAGAACGTTAACATATTACGTATAACTCGTTGCTAACCCAGCAAAAATAAGTAAATAAAAAAATTATAAATGTTTTCATTATTTCCCTTACATTTTTTAATTTCCATTAAAAAAAAAAACAATAAAAGTAATCCAATATATTATATTTTAAATTGTCCCATTAAAAATACAAATCATTCCCCAAAAAACAAGCCTTCATAAAGCTACTGTCACAAGAAAACAAAAAAGTTATGGCTTTCGAAAAGTGGAGATGATAAAAATCTCAGCGTCATTAAGGCCCAATCTAGGCCATATCCTTAAAGTAACCATTTGCACAAAGCCAAGGACAAAGATAAACACTGAATAGGAATTTGTATAGTATGTGAATAAATGTTGCTTGGGTTTTACATTTATTTTTGGATAAAATATTGGTGTGTCTGATCTGAATTTCAATGGGAATGAATTGCATGCCTTAAAACGCCCAAACACTTTAAATAGCTGTAGGGCCGGATGCTCATTCAACCGACAGTTATTTCTACCAACCCCCCGATAAACCTGCGCGTTTGGCTTGGCTGAGCATGCCTGTTTATCCCAATCGCTCCCCCGCTGCCAGATACCTCTAGCAGCCGCTTATCTCCTGCTGGAACAAAGGATAGGGCATGTTGAAATCCATATTGAGAGACCCCCATACACATTAGATCATTGGCTGGACCGTCCAAAATAGGCAGGTTCAGCCGACTTTCCTATAAAATTTATGGGCACATTAAGGCTATGTTCACACGGGGTCTTTTGCCGAGTTTATTGACGCGGAAACCGCGTCGCAAAACTCGGCAGAAACGGCCCGAGAACGCCTCCCATTGATTTCAATGGGAGGCGTCGGCGTCTTTTTCCCGCGAGCAGTAAAACTGCCTCGCGGGAAAAAGAAGCGACATGCCCTATCTTCGGGCGCTTCCGCGTCCGACCTCCCATTGACTTCAATGGGAGGCAGGAGAAAGCGTGTTTTATGCCCGCGGCGCTCAATGGCCGCGGGCGAAAAACGGCGCGATAATTGCTATTCACACGGAGTATTTTGGGGGAGGAATATCTGCCTCAAAATTCCGTTTGGAGCTTTGAGGCAGATATTCCTCCCCCAAAATACTCCGTGTGAACATAGCCTTAGAGGCTCATGCCATAGCGTGCCATACTATTGGCAGTTTAATTATTGATAGCTATCAAATTCCACTAAATGGTTAGTTGGGTAGGTACAGAAAATAATGAAAAACCTAGACAATACAGAAGCAGTTCAGTAGGACTGTTATTATGGTTTTTCTGAGGGCTCTATGAAACATCTATCCACTAAAAATCCTCCTTTTCTCTGCCTTCAAGTATAAAATGATCTCTGAGATGTGATTTGACAAAATGGTCAGCTTCACACCGAAGTCACCTGCCAAGTACAATAACTGCTTATTCCATCTCTCTACTGAAATTAGCAAATATTCCATCTCCAAGTGAGATAATAAGGTGTGAACTCAGTAAAAGAGTACAATGACTGTCTCTACAAGAAAGATGAATCACACTGATTCGTTCAGAACACCTAATGTTAAGTATGCAGTCATCATCTGTGCTTTGAAGCAAATTGATACTGATACATAAGGTTTTCCGGAGATTTCCATCTAACCGTAACTTTATATCGGTGCTCCATGTGAAGACAGGCGTCTAAAATGTAAAAATCTGCCTTCTACGCCATAGAAACATTGTGGATGTAAATGCGTCCAGTGCTGCCTAATCCTGACCATAATAATTAACGAAAAGGAAATTGAGAGTGTATTCATTGTACATGAGCTATACGAAAACCAAGCCGATATTACGTAGCCGCCAGTGTGTCCCTGTCAAGGATTTATTTCATAAGCTGTATGTTCTGTTACCTTCCTTACTCAGTGAACAATGTTTGATTACATTCCAAAAACGGAAAAGGTTTCTATGCAATGCACAGATACGCTTTATATTATACCTGCCCTCTGAATGTGGCTACATTACTTATCCAGAAATAATGAGCTGCTTTTCAATGCTGAACACCTTTAATACAAGAAAAGTAGCAAGAGATTTTTTTTTATGTAACAAGATATGTTCTTTCTTGCTTTACATGAAACGTTTACATTGGGATCCTGAATTTTAAGGTGCACCTGTTGCCTCCTGAATCGGAAGCAGCCATTGTGTGATGTGAACCAATATTTGTTAGAATAAAGTATAAGAATTTGGTAAAACCAGTCACACATTAGGTCATAAAGCTATGGACCAAGCTTAAAGCAGTTGTCCAGTTGTTGGCAGAAAATGGAGAGCAAGATATGTACCACAAGGTAAATAATAAAGCGGATATATTTGAGAAAATCCTGCATGCTGGATGGTACAGTGTTCGTGGCAAGAGAGTATCGTGCACAGGCTTAAAATGATTAGAATTTAACCCATGTATAGATACTATCCGGGAATCGTAAATGCTTTCTGAGCGGGACAGTATAACTAGAATGACTTAAAGGGAATGTATCACTTTCCTTTTTTTTTTACTATTCATTTTGTTATAAATAATTATTCTTTTAAAAAGTGTTAAAGGTATAATTGGTTATTTTTAGCTAAGAGGTTTGTTCCATCACTTTCTGCAGACACTAAACTAGAAGGAGTATTGCTAGAGCACAGCTTAGGCCTTCCTCCTCATGAGGTAATCTTGGAACTTGTACCACTTATTATAGTGCCAAATTTTGTCATCTTTGACATTGCCTGGTGTTTGTTTACCCTCCATACTCTTTCCATGACCCTCGAGACAGTACACCACCCTGTTGTTTGCACAGAATGGAGTTTCTCTAAAGGGGGAAGTCTGCACAGGTTATCGCCATAAACAAAGGCTGAGTCCCCTCTCTTCAAGGGCCCATAGCAGCCACATCGTCTACCTTTATGGTATGTAATCCCTTGGCAATGGGGGAAGGTCCATTTCAACAGGAGTATAGGCATACATATATCACGAGCCTGATCTCCATATATACGGTGCATATATACGGTGCATTGTTTTTCCCTTACTCTTAAGGGCTTATTCACACGAACGTGAATCTCGTCCATGTGATGGCCATTAAAACAACGGCCATCACACAGACTCATGTATTTCAATGGGGCCGTTCACACAACCGTTGTTTCAACGGAGCGTGTGAACGGTCCGTTGAAAAATAGGACATGTTCTATTTTATTGCATCCCTCCATAGGCTTTAGTCTGTGGGGGATCCGTGACAACACGTACCACATGGGTCCACCTCGGATGTGGAAAACCGCAGTTTTCCACTTCCGATGTGGGCTACGTTCATGTGAATGTAGCCTTAAGATGTGTATGTGCCACAAACGTTGAGTCTCGGCATGCTAAATGACATCCCTCTCCCATATGGTCCACTTAGCTGTAATACAGAGCATGTCTGCCTGCAGGGGTAGATTGATTATATACCACAAGCAAGTCAATGAAATATATTAAATGAGCCTCAGTAAAAGGAAGCTTGGAGTTCCCTTTTAATTCATAAACAATAAAACACATTGCACCAAGCCACTCCAAAATAAAATGAAAAACAACACATTGCAAACTTGTCTGTTTTGGGGCTGGTCTGAGCTTTGAAAAACCACAGTATTCTCTATCCTTCCCAGTAATGTTAAGATTATAAAGCATATTTCCCTTTGAAAGCAAACTTACATTTTCTAGGGGGGTTACTGTCACTTCCATAGCTGTGTGAACTTAACCTAACGCATCTTCTGTATATGGGAGTCCATTATCTGAGATCAAGTAGACCGCTATGTATTGGAGCGGTTTCTGGTTCACATATACAGGTCCATATACAAGTCTTCTATGGAAAATCAGGTCCATAGACTTGCTATATGCATTCAACTTATTTCCTACAAAGACTAAAAATGGCAATGATGGGGATCAAAGCAATGGAAAAAAAAAATATCCAAAGACCTCTTTCAAGCTGCTATGTCTAGAAAAAAACAGAATCAAATATATGCACAGCATCAGCAGCTGGTTTTATTATGTACAGCTGAGATGATGATTTTAATTATCTAGTGACTCACGATACATTATCAATGTGAAATGATGAAATAAGAAACCAAAATCACAGCATTTAGCGCAAACCGCCAATACATACATTGTTTTCTTGATGATTCAATCAAAGATACTGCCAGGCCTTAGAAATCTCATTTTTGAAGCTGTTGCTTATTAAAGCAAATCCAGTAGAGGAAAACTAGTTATAGTCTCCTGCAATATCAATGAAAACGAAGCCTATCAGATCATCAATTTTAAAAGGAGAACATGATGTCTCAGTAAGACCACTGCTACTTACTAAAATGGTTCAGGTCCACTTTAAGACATAAGTAATCCCAGGCTAAAGGGTCACGTAATCGACACCATATAAATCTCTTATAATAATACTAATGTACTGAGTGGACAATTTGGGTTTCATGTATTTACAGTTCATATCAGTCTTATGAGATGGAATCGTCATCCAGTGGAAAACTTTATCTAAAATATTTGGGACCTACGTACACAGCAGTTCCCTAATATATTTTAATCATCGATACTGCACCCCTTAATCTGAGAGTCACTCTGGAGATTAGCTAATCGATGGAGGTTCGTATCCCGAGACTCCCGGCAAACAGCTCATTTTGCTGGGAGATGATGTGGCTGGCTGTTTATTTCTCTTGCAGCGGCCGCAGTGGAATTATAATAATACATAAAATAAGTATTAAGAAAATAAAATTAGTATGTTTAGCAAGGCCCCCTGAACACGTAGCGGATTTGATGAAAATCTGCAGCCGAGGAATGCTACAGGCAAGTGGAGATTTAAAAAGCACATCCACATGCTGCTAAACATTTTCTGCATGAAAATATGAGCATGCTGCAGATTTTCAAATCCGTAGCATGCTCATTTTGCTCTAGATGTTCACTGCGGATTTCACCCTTTTCAATGTAGAAGGGGTGAAATCCTCAGCAAAAGCCATGTAACATGATTTAATTATCCGCTACGTGTCCACAGTAAGGGCATGTTCAGAGTTTTTCCGCTGCAAATGTTGGTGCAGATTTGGGGCAATTACTGCACCAACATTTGCATATTTGACAGGTAATTCAGACGTTGCAGATATCACAGCGGACTTGCCACAGATTTCAGTTTTTGCATTGCAAAGGCTGAAATCCGCAGTGAAATTCCGCTTCTTCTCCGCAACAGACAGTGCATACTGCGGAGGGGAAATTCTGCACCACAGCCTATGGTCCGCAGCGGAGTTTTCCGCAACGTCTGAACTAACTTGCCTAAAAATGTATAGAAACAAATGTAAAAAACGGCCGCTGGAGAATTCCACAGCAATTCCGCCACGTCTGGCCGTGCTCTAATAGGGAGAAAAGTGTCAATCAGCGGCTAGAGGGCAGAGGGAACGTGAATATATGAATAAACTTGGACTCATACTTGCGACGCAAACCAGGCGCCAGAGGTATAAGCTATAAATTCTCCCAAACAACTTAACATTAACTAATAAGTGACAGCAAGTTGAAATCAGCCTGCCTGTCGCTTCTTTATGCTGCCCTCAGACAGGGCAGCATAAATATCTGACCGATCCTCTTTAAGCTATTTTTTTTTGATTTGTGACAACATCTCAGAGGCTTCACTCCATTAAGTTTCCGGTTACAAGACATAAAATGGTAGGCTGCCTACTTGTGGAAATGGGTTCTGCTTAGGAAAGTGTTTTTATTAACTGTATGAGAAACTACAGACTAAAAAGAGACATTTAAATGTTTCTATTTCTCCTATAACTACCATCACAGTCACATTTACTGTAGTCAGTACATCAATACAGAGGCACAAAGAGGTTGGAGACGCGACATAAATAAATATATAGACACTGGTTAAAAACGACTGTGTCATGTCCCTATAAACTACGGCAAGACACAATGCTATTTACAGAAACATTTCTGAAAACTGCTGTCAGATGTCACCATGACGGCGGAACACATGGACAAGTTTTACGAATGATGCAAGTCAAGTACAAATACACTTGTGATTTGCTCCTGAAGCAAATACATTGAAATCAAGCCAGTATGACAGCTGTTATCATTATTTTCCATTCCCTGGAAATACTAGCCAGGATCAAACAGAATCCTTGCCTACTTCACATTTTTTATTGAAGTCCTAATATGAAAACAAAGGCATTGTGTGCGTGTGCGTGTTTTTTATTTTTTTCCCTGACAAATAACAGAAGATTATATATTAAATCATTGTAAAAGGGATTGATATTTTTATCTGAGTTGTGAGCAGTTTTATTGCTATAATAATAAGGTAAAACTTTCAAAATTGCTTGTGTAGCTAAGAAAAGATCAATAATGAAACAAAGTGGGGCTGAATAATGTTACAAGCACAAGCCCTGCCGGCTCTACTACAAATAAATGAAGCTGTACGTCTGTACATTTAGATACATACTGAAATGATCAGACAATAAACCGTGTACACATTCTGAGCATTGTGAATAAACGACGTATCTAACCATGCAACAATGATAAAAAGGGAAGAAAAAAGTACAAGAAAATATGTAAAAAGTCTAATGTCGGTATATACAGTCCCCTATATAAAATAGGTTCTCATGATTTAACCCCTTAATGACCAGCCTATTTTAAACCTTAATGACCAAGCCATTTTTTACGTTTTTCCATCGTCGCATTCCAAGAGCTATAACTTTTTTATTTTTGCGTCGACATAGCTGTAGAAGGTCTTGCTTTTTGCAGGACTAGTTGTGCTTTTTAATAGCACCATTTTGGGGGACATATTATTTATTGATTAACTTTTATTAACTTTTTTTTTGGGGGGGAATAGAAAAAACCTGAAATTTCGCCACTCTTTTTCGCATCTTAAATCTACGCCGTTTACCTTGTGATATAAATAACACAATAAATTTATTCAGCGGGTTGTTACAATTGCAACGATACCGAATTTGTATAGTTTTTGTATGTTTTACTACTTTTTCAAAATTATTTGTTTTTGTGTCTCCATGTTTGAAGAGCCATAACATTTTTATTGTTCCGCCGATGCAGTTGTATGAGGGCTTTTTTTTTGCGGGAAGACTTGTCGTTTTTATTGGTACCATTTTGGAGTAGATCACTTTTTATAACATTTTTTTTAAGTCAGGATTCACAGAAAACAGCAATTTTTCCATAGTTTTTTATTAAATTTTTTATGGCGTTCACCGTGCGGGTTAAATAATGTAATAGATTTATAGTCAAGGTCGTTACGGACGCGGCGATACCAAATATGCGTAACTTTTTTAATTTATTTTGGTTTTTTAATAGTAAAGCATTTTGTAAGGGGAAAAGGTGGGTTTTTCATTTTTTGCCACATTTTTTTTTAAATTAACTTTATTAAACTTTTTTTTTACTTTTTTACTTGTCCCACTAGGGGACTTCACTATGCGATTCTGCGATCGCTATTATAATACACTGCAATACTTTTGTATTGCAGTGTATTACTGCCTGTCCGTTTAAAACGGACAGGCATCTGCTAGGTCATGCCAGAGGCATGATCTAGCAGGCATTCATGACAGGCAGACCTGGGGGCCTTTATTAGGCCCCCGGCTGCCATAGAAGACACAGACACTCAGCGATCTTATCGCCGGGTGTCGGTGGGACTAGAGGGAGCTCCCTCCCTCTCTCCAAAACCACTCAGATGCGGTGCACGCTATTGCGCACCGCATCTGAGGGGTTAAACATGTGAGATCGATACTAATATCCTCTAGCAGCTGAGAGCAGGGAGATTTGACGTCTCTCTGCTCTGTTTACTCATCCTGATGCAGTGCAGTAAAAAGGCATATGCATCAGAATAAAGCCCGTTAGTGGCCGCTGTTAAAAGGCGTATTGGCGATCACTAACGGGTTAAGGACAATGGACTGCAAGTAGTGCAGAGGGAAACTGCAGCATCAGATCGCTGCTCTAATTTTCTACACTGTACTGGAAAAATTAAAACTGGGATCATCGGTTCCTGTTGGTAACATTTAGACAAGGGACAAAAAAGCGACATTTGGTCGCCCACGAGTCATAGTAAAATTATGACATGATCGCAAAGCTTCCTCGTTGAAAACAAGGTCACGGTCAACCTTCTAACCAATCCTCAAAAATCGGACCCAGTTTGACTTTCTACAATGGGCAAAGTTTCAATATATTATATTATTATTTGAATATATATAACAAAATGTTTTTTATGCATAATACAGGTTGGACTGTTGGGCACTGTTACTACAGCACTATATGGCAGAACAACATGGCACGGTTTGGTAGCATTATTTATGCACTCTATGGCTTTGTTTAATGTGTTCTTTTCATCATAGAAGACTTGTTTAAGAGTCAGATAACTGTCTAGATAGATTAACATTGCAAATGGTATAAAAGTAGAATACAAAACAACAAAATCTTTACACGTATGGGCACCTTTAAGGATTTATGCACTCCTAGATGGTAGCTGCTTGCCAGACCTGAAAAAACAATCTATGAATAAACTGATTTATTTCCGTGTATAATAAAACTACACAATTATGCTTGCCAGAAAATCACAAAAGCTTAGTAAGCAGCAACAGTATAAGATTTCAATAGGTCATTAATCACTACACTGGAGGCTTGTAACAGAATTAGGAAATAGATATATCTTACATTGTTTTAGATTTTAATTGTATTTATTTAACTGCTTTTTATTTCATTTTCTTGCATCTAATGAATCATTACAACTTAATGAAAAAGACAGTAACTGTATTAGTATGATGACCTACGTACAGACTAAGCCCTTTCGTCATACCCAGTTAGTAATGAAGAACATGGCAGTGGCATGGGTTGTCACAGGGAGTTTACAGTAAACATGCCGTCTATTATAGTAGCCATTATGTGTTATCCCTTGTTTTAGTTGGTTTGTATAGAATATTTTAATTCTTTTACATCCTGCCTTCAGGAAATGATGCATGTTTATTAAATTGATTCCATAAACCGCATGGTATACTTCAATGTAAACTACTTAAGTTCACAAAGTGGTTACTTCACACTGCTATGAAGTTTCCAGCTATAAGATATACTGAAAAAACAGTGGTAAAGGAAAAAACGACTGAAATGTTAGTTCAAATTATGTGCATACCGGAACGCATGCACGTTGGTGCGGACAATTTTCTTAAGGCAGATTAATTCTTGTAATTGACTTATGATTGTGATTTTCCAGTTGTGCAACACCTGGCAAACTCTGCACTAGATACTATCTTAACATTCGTCACCATGTACTGATCTTGGTGATGGCAGCTGCGGAGATATGATTGTTCTCTTATGAAAGTCCATATGGATGAGACACATCCATAGATCCCAATAAACACATCCCATAACTACGGATGCACATACATAAATAAACAATACCTGCTAAACCAGTTTCCTAGGATCAGCACATGGAGACCGAATATTAACTCAGTATATAAAAGAAACGGTGACATTAAAATAATTTACAAAACTCCTTTAATGTCTTATCTGTAGCAATGATATCCGACATGTGACTACTTAGCTGAGATATAGTCAAAGACTGGAAAAACTGTAATGCCTAGATGAGTTAAATGTTATAAGTACTCCCAGTCCAGCCTATATTTACAATGGTTTGTGACATGGTAATCCATTGGATAACAATAGTGGGAGTTATAGTTAAATGAACTAACTGTTCATGTTTTATAATTCCTATGTGTTATGCCAGTCTCAAATAGCAACTCACTAAACATACTTGTAAAACATCCAATATTTGTTCTGTCTTTTTTGCTGTTAGTACCTTTTGTTAGCTGAAAGAGTAGGGTCACTTCTCCAATCAGAATATTTAATAGGAACATGAAGTTGCATGCGGTAGGAATGCTTTCGAAACCACAGATGAAAGAACAGAAATGGCTGATGGATTGTGTAAGTCTCTAGAGACAGACTTTGTGAATGCAGAGACCCCAGACCGAACACGTGTGCTCATGAAGGTTAAAGTACTGGCAGCACTGGAAACATAAGTCCTCTATTTATCTAAGAGCCAGGTATAGTGCAGACAGCTGCAATCTGAGCCTTGCTTCAAAGAAGATATCTTTATAACCTTAGTTCTGACCTCTGATGTTCAGAGTTTCCCATTCAGATTCTCATTAAAAAATTGTGTGTATATATATATATAGGCACTGAGTCTTTTTTTTAAACACCCATGATATTGTGTATATACCCATTTATACGCACACAGCAACCAGCCACGTTATTTCTATAAAGGGAGAGAGATAGATGAGCGGCTGGTAGATATTTATGTATGGGGAGGCAAAGGATCTCACCATTAAAAAGGAAACCTCTGATCCCTGTATCCGTTGAAAGGAGGCATAAATAAACAGGTTGTTCCCATAGGCATTACAATCTCAGCCGATTAAATTAAATTTGTGGCCAAAATTATGCTTTTTAATAAAAATACATTAATAGGCATTAATCAATCCGGTTATTAAAAAGATGTTTTCTGGGATTTAAATATTGATGATTTATTGTTAGGATAGGCAATCAATGTTTGATCGGTGGGGGTCCAACCTCCAGCGATCAGCATAATAAAGGAGTCGTGTCTAGTAATGTAGCTTAGTCTCATTCAAGTGAATGGGAATAAAGGCCCTCTTACGCGGGGCAATTATGGGGCAAACGGGCATTCACAGAATGCTCATTCCCAATCATTGCACTGTGTAAACAGGGCAACAATCAGGGGATGAAGGAGCAAACGCTCATTTATCGACTGATTGTATAATTTATGCTGCAAAAATTATCGTTGTCGGCAGCACATCTCCGTGTGAGCGATAGGAGTAAGAAGCTCGTTCCCATACATAGCTCCTTGTGAAAGAAGCAAACGAGCTGGCTCGTTGATCGACGCTTGTTTACATGGGCCGTGTAAGAGGACCCTTAAGGCTCATTCAGACGAGCGTGTATAAAACAACGGTCGTCACACGGGCTCACTGCTGACACACATATTTTAATGGGCCTGTTCACACGACCGTTGTTTCAACGGAGCGTGTGAAGGGTCCGTCCATAGACTCTAGTCTATGGGGGATCCGTGACAACGTGTCCCACAAGGGTGAACCTAGGATGTGAAAAACTGCAGTTTTTTACGTCCAAGGTTAGCTACGCTTGTCTAAATGTAGCCTTAGCTGCAGTGACTTATTGTCTTACATAAAGTAATTCCATTATTTATTTATAAGCCCGTATGTAAAATTCAAAGTTCTCTTTAATAGAAAACTAGCATTCAGGATGGATAATCAAAAGCAAAAATCAGCAAGAGCCATTATGTAAGCATAACATGATAGCTGCATTTTATATAAGTGACTTTTTTGCAGAGTAAAGGAAGGTAACAATGCAGCCTCTAATAAACCTGATATTTATGCTTCCTTTTACAGATGTAACCTGCCACTGTCTTGTGCTATTTCCCTTTACAACAACAGAAAAGACTCCAATAATATCTTTTTACAAATACAGTAAGTATGTGGCACTGTAGTTGTTTAAAATAACTGTTACGCTAAACGGCAGGATTTGGACTCTAAGGATGTATATTATGAATGAAAAGTGCAAAAAAAAAGTAGTAGGCAGCAGATTGATGCAAAACAAATAAAAAAAATCACAAATGCTAAACAAAAACGTACAAGCCAAGAGTAGTGAGAGGCGGCGATAAACTGGGGTTCCTTGGGGCCTTCAGAGGAAATTTGAGGATTCACCCTCCATCTCAACATAACCTGTGCACGTCCACTTTTAATTGTATTGTAAACGTATTATTGTTATCATTGTACACACAGGGATTCTAATAATGTTTTTAATCAGCCCATAAGGAATAAGCCCTAGTGGCAAGTGACTGGCTTCAGTGAGCTACAAATGGGGTTCTCTTCTGAGTGACATTTAGGGCACTGTTGTATCAGGAACCCCTTATTGTATCAGAGGCTGAGCACGCTGGAGGATCCTGAGAGAGAACATAATTATCCCAATTTGGCAGCGCAAGACTCCTCAAGGTGAAAATACATTTAAATGTGACATACTAGCTTGTGAAGCAGCTGATGTCTTAAAGGGGTTTTCCATGACCGGACAACTGATGATATATATGATCGGTGCGGTTCCTACACCCGGACCCCGCACCGATCAGACACTCCGGGTGCAGTAGTTGGAGCCAGAAGCAGATGGCTCCGACCACTACATAGCAGCCGTTCTGCAGAGCTACAGCTGTGCTCCTATTCACTTGAATAGGAGTAGAGCTGAAGTCCTGCAGCTCGGCTGCTATTCCGTGACCGGAGCCATCTGCTTCCAGCATGGACGTCCGATGCATGGAGGCAGCCGGAGCAGCTGATCGGTGTGGGGTCCAGGTGTCGGACCCCCCACCAATCATATACTGATGACCTAACCTGTGGATAGGTCATCAGTTGTCGTGTCGTGGAAAACCTCTTTAAGCATACCAAGATATAAAAGCAATATCAGAAATAGTTATTCCAAACGCTGAAATGCCAAACATTTTTTTTCACAAAAGTGATACTCAAATTATAAAAGATAGTTACAGAATTTTATAATATTTGCTTTGGTTGTGTAACAGTACTTTTAAGACTTGGCAAATAGTTTTCTGCAATCCCTCATACTTTTGACTTAGATAAGTGTTCTCAACATGGAAGTCTTTGGAATTTGATTCTCAATACGGTTACAGTACTTAAGTGATTTTACTGATAATGATTGAATACATTTAAGAAAGAGCTTAATGTAACATCATTAGGGGAGATACAGTCTTCGGGCTCATCCACACGACCATTGTTATCGTTAGTGTGCTATTCGTTTTTATAACAGATAGCACACTGACCCATTCATTTTTATAGCCCCATGCACACGACCGTGGTTTTCACGGATCCGTGTGGGGGCCGTGGGACCGAGCCGCAAAACTCAGAGCAGGTTCTATTCCTGTGCCTGTTTGTGGCTGAGTCTCACCCATTCAAGTGTATTGCGACGTGAAAACCACGGACAGCACCTGGATTCCATCCATGTGCAGTCCGTGTTTTGCGGATCCGTCGTTTACAGAACGCAAAAAACAAACTGTCGTGTGCATGAGCCCTTACAGCTTTAACAAACATTTACCCCAGTGCTATAAGGGTAGCAGCGCCGTTAAAATAAATCCACAATTGGGTTTAGGAATGTAACGTTTGCTTGGCCTTATTAGATGGTTGAGCAATTTTTATATGACAATTTTTTTTCATAATGAATCTCCTATCCGGATTGCCAATCCCATAATTTACCAAGTCTTAAAAGCATTTCATAGAATTAAATGCTCAAAATCACTTATTCACCACACAATCGATCACTGCTTTTGTAAAGAATAGAAAAGTCTTTCTCTAAGGTGAACCATTGAGTTATTGGTAGATCATCTGCATAACAGACCAAAAGATGGATACTTTACATGATCTATGCATGCAGACATCCAGTGGTTTATCTAACACTGAGGCTATAACTTTGGTGCAGGTCATTGTGTCATTCCATCAAATCACCGGCACCATATTATGAAATTGAATTCATGTTGTTCCCTTATTTATGTTGGAACCTATTAACATATAAACAAATAGGAGCATGATTTAAAGTGAATGTCCATCTTGTAACATCATGTCATTTTTAGGTAAAACATTTTGTGCTGATTATTTTTTTTAATATATCTTCATAGTGCTGGGAGATCAGTTTTTGTGATATAAAGCTCCAAATCCCCTGCATAGATGTAAAGTTAAATAATAAAAATCTCTTATTTTTTAGTTCAATGTATAAGCAGCATGCAATAAACTCCTGAGCTCCCCCTATTGGTAGCTGCAGACACAGTGTATTTCCACCAGCAGTATTAATGTCATAACGCTAGGATATACCATCAGTTCCTGATTGGTGGGGATCCAACTTCTGGCACCCACATTAATCCTCAGAATGTAAGAGCCATAGCGCTATTTAAGCAATGCAGCTCCTTCAAAGATTGTAACACAGCTTCATTCTTGCACAGCAGAGAAAAGCTGAAACATTTAGGCAATCAATTGGGTCTGAGAGATTGGACCCCCACCGATCATAAAGTAATGGCATATCATGATGTGAATACCCCTTTAACTATATGTCTATGAAGGGGATTTGGAACTTGATATTAGGCAGCACAGAATTAATAAAAAATAAAATTAAAAAAACAATAGCGTTCAAGGGTGGACACTCTGGTTTTAACATCTACCTTCGGTCTTAGTACAAATAAAAGTGTAGAAAGTAAAGATAAATAATTAAGACATATTCCAAGAAAAAGACAGGCATTATGGCTTGACAGACAGTTTCTTACTTTATAGCATACTGCTAGGAGGTGAGTGGGAGGGTTGGCAAGTGGATATAGTAAAAAACAGAGAAAGGGCTTTGATTTCATAGAAAATAATTCAGCACAAGCTGTGTAAACTTTCCTCAGTTTAACATATACTCAGAAAGATGAACACTTGCCTTTTTCTGTTTAAAGACGCAAAGTTATAATTATTTGCTCTTCAGCTTCTGGGAGATTAAACAAACAGTTTCTGGATCCCACAACTCCTCATATAACATTACATAGTAGCAGACTTTTATCAGCATAAAATGGCTTTGTATTGCCAGCTATAGTATAGATTATGGACAGTAGTTTAACGCTTAAGGGGTTGTTTTACTATACAGGTAGTTATAGTAAGCAAAAGGAATTAAAGCAATAAAAAACATATATTTTTGAACTCACCAACCCAAGGCTTTATGCCAGCTAACTTCCTCTATGCTCCATAGAACCTCCGTGTTTGGAGGAAGGCTTATGTTAGGAAACGTCTGTCCCTTTAAGATTACCAAGACTACTAGTCTAGCTTCTGGGCGGTTCTGGTTTTAGTTGTTCAGCTTATCCATTTTCTCTATCTTTATTCCTATTAGGTGTAAGGGTGGAGTACTTAAACCTGGGTTGCTTCTGTGTTCTTTTCTTGTAAATTTCCTTACTGCATGTGTTTGATCAAGCTTCTGACTATACCCTGTACCTTTGACTATTTGGACTTTTTGGAACTGGACCTGGGCTTGTCTCTGGATTTCCCTTTGCTTACGGATTTGGACTCTTTGCTTCTGGCTGGTACTGACCTCTTCTATTCCTGACATCCCCTAGCTTTGTGATTTGGACTTTCTGTTTACCCTCGGACTGTCTTATCTGCTCTGGTATTGCCTGCATTGCACCTCTTATCCAACACCGAACTCTGTTAAAACAACCTGGGTTCTATGCAACTAAAACCATCCTGCCTTGCGGTGGGCTCTGGCGAAAACCATAGAGTAGCATTAGACACTGTTGATCAGAGTTGTGACGGATTTGGGGTTGCAGATTTATTTGCATGCTCAGTCCTGACAGTCTCCAAAAGCCTTTGGAGAATAGCTCACATAGCAATTCCATAAAACTTCCACCCTGCAAATTGCTCAACCAGTGATTCCTTAACAGCTAATAGACCTCCTCCACATGACTGCTATCAGAGCTCCTGGTGACCATGAAGTGGCGGAGTTGACCACAGAAGGTTACTCATATTCTAACAAGGCAGTGCAGCTTCAGGCACGTGCAAAAGCCTTGAGATGCGCTGCTCAAACAATACGGCTCCAGGGTTCACCACATGGACGGAGATGCCATGTTATCTTGTTTGTAAATGAGCAGCTTTGGTGGACGACAGGAGGGCAAGGGAGGGATCAGTGTGCACACACATCCATCCCACAAAGCACCAGTGGTGTATTGGAGACCATAGAAAACTAAAAAGCTGCCATTGGAGGTTTGTCAGACATGTATTTAAATTATATGTGCGTGATGAGACCACCCATTTAATGTAACAAAACATCATTTAGGTATTCATTATAAGGAATAAACCGAGAGTCAGCCTGACAGCATTCACACAAGGTGATACATACTAAAGTCTGCACCAGACAAAAAAAATCATTTGTTTTCCCAGCACCAACTCCTGGTTTAATGTAGGTGTGCCTGCATGTACCATTGTGGATTTCATACTGTCTTAATCTGCCTATAATCAATTGGTATGGGAGTCCTAATATGCCTGCAATCATTTACCTGGGATTAAGTTGTTCTCGCTGATAGAAATGTCACACTTTGGTCTAAACATGTGAAAGAACTGTTCTTTTTTTTTTTTACAAATTATAAAGCATTTGTTCTGCTTAGCAAAGTAATACATTTGCATTATTACGCTTTAATATGCAATTTAGCAGCTATAATGTGACATTTTGATTCTTTCATAAGAATTGAATTTTGTCTATATTTAAAATTGGCCAATAATTGTAATTGTATAAATTACAATACAGCTACAAATCCGGCCCAATAAATTGTGTTCATGAGAAAATAAAGTTTGAACACAAAGTCATGATAATAAAAAGTAACTTTCTAACATAAATTGTTTTTGATATGCATCAATTTCCAGGTTCTGTATCCTCAGTTCTCTCTCTGCTGAGAAGTGGATACAATTGTATCCAGTCTAGACAATGCTCTGTGAGGTCTCATGCACACAACCATAATTTTTATCCGTAATTGCGGATAAAAAATACTGATCCATTAATTTCTATGGCCCACGGACACCTTCTCGTATATTTACGGGCTGTAGAAATTACCCACAAAAAATAGGACATGTCCTATTTTTTGCATTTATGGACCGTGCTTCTATAGTTTTTAATGTGAGTGCGACCCACAAATGCAGATGACAGTCTACGGCCCGTCCATGCTGTAATCATGGACCATACATACGGCTGCGGCTGTGTGCAGAGGACCTGAGCTAAATACATCAGCAGCTGCGCAAAGCTCACTGCTTGTTTGCAACAATGTATCAGTTCTGGAGATCAGGCTGTTTAGCTCACAGAGCATTGCCAGGACTAGATATAACTGTATTTGTGTCTCAGAGGAGAGCAGGATTAGCAATGTATGGGTTTGCAGCCTGTGACTGTAAACAAGAGTGTTCTCATTCACTGACAAAAAGCACATATCTTGAAAATGGTGAGGAGATGAAACACAAAGTATATTAGAAACTTGTAGTACTTTTCATCTAAACAGTGATAGAGCTTTATTTATCAAGAACCGGAAAACCCCTTTATATATTAGGACTGCAGAACTTTGACGATGTGTGAACAGTCACACCTAGTAGGTTCTGGAGAAAGAGCCTAGAGTGGTGCACAAGAAATGTACGAGGCATCCTGTTCACCTATACTAAAAAAATGTTACACCTATGCAGCGAAGTCTGGTTCTTCATTTTATCCTGAGTCCATTCCGCTGCAAAATATTAGAAGAATGGGGGGAATCCATTGAGACAGACATTTCTTACGCCAGTCCTAATATTAAGAGGGCCTTGTTAGTTGGGGGATTTTTGCTGTAGTCTATGCTGAGTTTTAGCGGTTGATTTTCAACAAATTTGTTGGTCAGTGACAGGCCATGCCCCCTTCTGCTAAGCCACACCCACTTTTCGCAAAAGCAGTGAAAATGCATGGTGGTCGCAAATCTTTGTGCATGTTGCAAATTTTGATGCAGGAATTTAGCGTAGAAAACTTAATATATATATATATTCCCTCAATAACTGTCACACTATCTCCTTGAAAATCTGAGGTTAGAAACCAATATACACATCTATGTTGGCAGTAGCATAGGATGGGATTTATGTATGCAGTTTTCTGGTCTCCTACAATTCGCATATAAGACCTTTCTATGTAAACACAGTGTAAACTGCCATAGAAATCTACCCAGTGAGATGAAAGAGGTTCAGTAGAAGTCTGAACGATCGTATACTAATAGAATAAGTCTGATATCAATGTGAGGACTACAATAGATCCACGTTCCTATGGAAGCACAGGGGGAGAGCTTACCATGCCCACACAGCCGATCCTAGCCGATGATGCCTAGTGATGTCAACGTGATGTGATGACTGCTCATTGGACAATAGAGGGGGCAGGAAAAAGAAAGAGAAGAGTTACCCCTATAAGAATCACAACTTTTCCAAGCAAAAGTGTTTGGCTGTTATCAATGCCAATAATACCACATTGCTTTGTTATGCCTCTGGCACTTTGATGGGTACTCTGCCTAACTGAACCCTGAAGATTAGGGCAAATGAAATGCGCTGGGTGAAGAAAACAATCAAGAAGACAGATAGTTATTTTGGAGTGATATAGTGACCAAGCCAAGACAGATTCTACAGTGTAGCAGCATCAGGTCAATAGAATCCGCGGCATGTAAATCACTAAAAACAGGGGGTGACCCCTTGTAACTTTCCAACCACTCCCCCTGCAGCGCGATCGGTGGTGCCATTGGTTGGCAAAGCAGCTTGGGGGCCTGATGAACTATTACAATATATCATTATTTAGTCCGCACGGTGAACGCCGTAAAGAATAAAAACGTCCGAATTGCTGTGTTGTGGTCACTTTATCCCCCACCAAAAATGAATGAACAAAACGTAATGTATCAACAGAAACTAAAGCTTGCCTCGCAAAAACATAAGCCCTCATACCGCTAAATCGATGAAAAAATAAAAAATTCATGGCTCTTAGAATATGGCGACAAAACTCAAATCTTATTTTTAACGATCAGTTTTTTCCTTGTAAAAGTAGTAGAACATAAAAATATTATATAAATTTGGTATTGCTGTAATCGTATTGACCCGCAGAATAAAGTTAACATGACATTTTTACCACATGGTGAACGCCATAAAAACAAAACCACCCAAAAGATTGAGGAATCGCTGTTTTTTTCCTATTCCACCCCACAAATATTTTTTTTACAGTTTCCCAGTTTCCCACTACATTACATGGCACAATAAATGGCACTGTGAAAATCTACACTTTGTTCTGCAAATAACAAGCCATCATACGGAAATACTGATGGAAAAATAAAAAAGTTACGGCTTTTGGAATGTGGGGAGGAAAAAACAAAAGTGAAAATCCACAAAAAATGGCTGTGACGGGAAGGGGTTAATGTACTTTATTATGTAGAAAGTCCACCAGATATTCAGTGATCTGCTATTACAGGGTGAGCTGGATCAAAAAAACTATTTATTTCGGTGAAGCATACGGAATGAGGTATTTTCCCAGCTTCAACTTATGTCTTTCTAATATGTCTTCATTTAAGAAGATTAGGCAATTACTTTTGCCTTGAGAAATGGTGCAAGTTGAGTTGCAGGGACATAACTGAATCTCAGCGCATACACAGCAGTCTATAAACTCTGTCCCAACACAGAGGAATTAAAATAACTAAACATATTGTTAAAATGTAACAGAGAAATCCTACACCGGAAAAACAATAAACTGTGAGGGGCATATACAAAATCCATGTCATCCGAGTTTGACTTTAATGGGTTATTTCGGGTTTCCGTCATGATGGTCATCGTTTTATGGGAAAAAAAATCATGCAGCATGCATCTATCTATCTATCTATCTATCTATCTATCTATCTATCTATCTATCTTCTTTGTGTTTTTAACATTCTAGATTATACTTTGGAAAACAATGTTGAATGTATAATCTCTATGTTTAAATCTACAATATTATTATCTGTATAAATACACAGGACGTTCTCTTTTACTATGTCTCCTTATTTTCATATACTTGTCATAAAAATTTGGGAGAAACCCTGGGATTTTAAAGGTTGGTGCATAGCTGATAATATTTCATTCTAATGGATACAGCTTTATGAAAGTTACACATAAGATAATCTTTCCTCTGGATATTATAGTGGGTTCTACAGTTTAAGGAAAATGAAAAACAGTGGGTTCATACAAACTACATGACCAGGTCAGCCTATGGTCATGTTCATATTAGCACTATTAAAGCACAGACTATTTGAACAAATAGGGTTGCATTAATTGGAAGATTTTGTATAAATGTAAAAAGGAAGAAAGGAGTAGCACATTTTTATTTGACAGGAAACCACCCTGTCCTCCTTGGATTAATATTGCCTCAATTCAGAGGCGTAACTTGAAGCTCTTGAGCCCCTCTGCATAATCTGTAACAGGGCCCTCAACTACCATTTATAATACTGGTGTCTTCTCATGTGGCAAAGGGACCTTTACTAACCCCCTGGACACCAGGGCCCAGGTGTGATTGCTACCTTTCAATATAATTTGTAATTTCATAACACCAAAATAAGACGTCTGAGCAGAGAGAAGAACTTCCTAATTAAAAAAAAAAAGTGATTTTAAAGTCCGCACCATTCTCTAAATGTTGCAGATTTGTAGCAGATTCAGTCTTTGGAAATCATGAACCCTGTATGGCGGCACATGGAGGCCCTGCAGGTTAGTATTTTGGACCAGTAGCCACAAGTGTGCTGTTGTATGGTGCTTCCATAAGGCATAGTGTTCTCCGATGGAGAATAACTTACAGAGTCCGTATGAATCCATGAGAAAAAAACCTCAGTATGGCACGGAGGTACCGTATGGGCACATAGCAGGCAATTGTACCAACCATGTCCAAGTTCATATATGAAGTTGTAAGGATTGTTTTCTAAAAAGGAGATGGTCTATGATTCATTAACAATACAAAATCCTACATATTAACTCTGTATTATGACTGCACAGGAACGTATGAATTCATTATTAAAATCCTCACTTTGCATAAATTGCTCATTATGTTCCGTACAGTAATTAACTGTCATAAATAAATCACTCAGCATTGCCTTATGGGTCAAGAACGGTGAAATGTTTCTGTATAAATACCGTAGATTTGCTTATTTAATGATAACTCATCAACAGTATTATGATGCCTGGTTTATCTGCAAACTGAGAAAATGTAAAAACATATTAAAAGTAATACTATATATATTTATTTCATTACATGTAGATCATTTTTGATTAAGATAAAAACTTTCTATCAAATAGAAAAAATTCGATTGTTACCATATATAATTAAAAATCTGAGAGCCTTGTTTATGGGTTGGGTGATGTTGCAAACGGATTTGTTTTGTAGGCTATTTAGAAGTCCATCGGGCCTCTCTGATTTCATATGGTGGCATACAGGGTTTTTTTTTAAGTTCGGCAAGCTCCATCTAACTCCATATGCTCAGAGGGATTCTGCCGTAGATGCATTGTAAAATCCACGCGGGGAAAAAACTTGCATAACCGCTGTGTTTCACAGTAAAACAAAATGAAGTTGCGATTTTGATCAGATTGTGGCCATACATCAGCCGCTTTGTACGGCCTTACCCTTATCTACAATGAATAGCTGTGACAATAAAACACTTTAAGGTTTATATTGAAAGGTAATTTATATTGATATTATTAAGCTTATTCAGAATCTACACAAGAATTGTCCTATGTATACACACTGTTCAATTTTGAGACCATGTGGCTTCTTAAATGTTAGGACTTGTTCACACGGCGCTCAAAAAACCCGATATGTAAATGCATAAAAAACGCTAGTATTTTTGTAAAACGTTTTTTAAAGCAAAGGCGTTGACGCATTTTTGGCGCATTTTTTGGGAGCATAGTTAGGACTCCAATTGACTATAAGAATTAGGTGCATTTTATGGAGCATTTTAGTCGCCAAATAATTTTTTTTACACAACGCGTTTCTTAAACACGTGCGCGTAAAAAAAAAACGCATCGCATGCACTACAATGCGTTTTCCCTTTGATATCAATGGGAAGCTTAACCCCTTCCCGACATGTGACGTATCAATGCGCCAAAGTCTGGTAGGGGAAGTATGGAACGGGCTCACGGAGTGAACCCGCTCCATACGATGCCGGTATCAGCTGTTTGTTACAGCCGACACTTCAGAGTAACGAGCAGCATCGTTTACCTCGTAATCTCGCGAGATTTTGTTTCCCTTGCTGTAATCTCACAGAAAAGATTCAGAAGTGTCAGGATTCTGAATACACATGACGTCCAGGCTGGAGGTCATGTGTATTCATTATCAGGACACTTGTGTATGTGGCTGCACATCGTTCTAGTAAGAACACTATGTGCTGCTTGTAAATGAATGGAGAGGAGTGCATGACGCTGACTGGTCACTGATTGGTCAGCGTAATACACGTAAACACGCCCAGTTAAAAACACAATACACGCCCAGTTGGACATACGAAAAAAAACACGCCCAGTTGTCCATTTCAAAGCTCATTTGCATATATATAAAATAGCTCATAACTTGGCCAAAAATGAACGTTTAAAAAAAAACAAAAACGTTACTGTTCTCTACATTGCAGCGCCGATCACATGCAATAGGAGATAGGGATTTGAGAATCTGGTGACAGAGCCTCTTTAACTTAAAACGATCATTACAATTAGAGATGAGCGAACCGGGACAACCGAACTCGGTTTCGGTCCGAACATCGTGAAAAGTTCGGTACACAGCGAATCCGAACTTCACCGGGTTCGGCCGAACACATTTTGACCGAAACCGGCTTATGAGTCACTGATTTTCCGGTACGCGACATCAGGAGATAGTCACTGTCCAGGGTGCTGAAAGAGTTAAGCGATCGGCAGTAACTGTTTCAGCACCCTGGACAGTGACTTCCGATCACAAGATACATCAACGTGTAAAAAAAAAATAGAATTTCCTACTTACCGATAACTCCGTGCTTCTTCCTTCAGTCCGACCTCCCGGGATGACGATTCAGTCCAAGTGACCGCTGCAGCCATTCACAGGCCGATCACAGGCTGCAGCCAATCACAGGCCAATCCCAGGCTGCAGCGGTCACATGGACTGCCGCGTCATCCAGGGAGGTCGGGCTGGATGCCGAAAGAGGGACGCGTCACCAAGGCAATGGTGACGCGTCCCTCTCTTGACATCCAGCCCGACATCCCTGGATGACGCGACAGTCCATGTGACCGCTGTAGCATGTGATTGGCCTGTGATTGGCTGCAGCGGTCACATTGGCTGAAACGTCATCTAGGGATGTCGAGAGGGACGCATCACCAAGGCAACGGCCGGGAGACAGGACTGGAGGAAGAAGCAGGAAGTTCTCGGTAAGTACGAACGTCTTTTTCTTTTTTTTTTTTACAGTTTGCTCTATATTGTGATCGGAATTCACTGTCCAGGGTGCTGAAAGAGTTACTGCTGATCAGTTAACTCTTTCAGCACCCTGGACAGTGACTATTTACTGACGTCGCCTAGCAACGCTGCCGTAATGCCGGGTGCACACATGTAGCCACCCGTCATTACGGGAGCTCCATACATGATTTTTATGGGCTTTCTTGAATTACAGGTTCGGTCCGAACTAGTTCGGTCCGAATCTAACTTTTTCAAGAAATTCGGCGAACCAGCCGAACCGAACTTATCATAAGTTCGCTCATCTCTAATTACAATCACGGACAGACTATATCACAGCATCAGTCCCAGCCCCCCTATTACATCTACAACTGCATTTATAAAATCCACCTTGTAAAGGTTCATCTTATCTGGGAATTAGGAGAATGAGAATATTCAGGCGAGCAATAGATGGAATTAATTTTGCAGATTTTATAGTTGCATAGTCTAATTAGTGTAACATGAAAATGAGCTTAGAACAGATTCTGAATCACTTTTTGTGTATAGTCACAGGCCTTACTTGCGATCTGTGAATTGAAAAAACGCTTTCTGATGACCAGAACGTGTCTCCAAAGCTCAAAGGCATGCCTAAGAAGTTTTATCGTTATATTTACATAAGAGCAAAAAAAAATGGAAATGAAATGCAAAATCCAATTAACAATTTAATGGCATTAAATGAAAATGTCACTAATTTCTCTGATGGCACTTTTGTGCTGCTTAGAAGCACTATTTTTCCTTACTCACGTACATTTGAAATACTTAAAAAAGCATAATAATGGAAAATATGACCGTATATTCTCTAAGTAGCAAATGCACTTCAGCCTTTATATCTGAATAGCTGTTTTTATCTTTTTTTTTATTATGCCTGTCCTTGAGTTATATGAACAACCCCAAGCTTTAGAACATTTTGAGTCAAACAATACAAGACTATATTTCCAAAGGCCTATTACAAAAAGGGACAGTGATCATGTTAGCACCTATCATACTGCTGTAATAAAATTAACAATAATAAAACACAACATATAATTGCTTGTATAATAAACCTTTCACAAGATATTAATCATGGAATGTCACATGTGAACTTTTTACCTCAATGGATGCATTGCTGCCGAAAGTGGGATAATGCAATACAACTGCAGTACAATTTGCAATATTAAGTATTTATGACGTTTATAATGTTGCGGAAATGATGTTTGTACTACAATATATGGTATTAAGATTTGTAATTGTAAGTGGTGTAATTGTATGTGTCTCATTAGACCTGTAAGAAGCAATATACTTGACCAATGACAACTTACTTGACAAATTTCCAACACAATTTAATTTAAGCTTATCACCGACAGATATGAATATTTCAACATGTTACTATCATTTCAAGAACATTACTTTGTTGCTACATTCTTTTTATTATGATGTGCTCTTATGTGGTTATTATCACCAAGAAATACTAACAAATAGTCGAACTTGCAGGTTTGACCAGTTTTAAAGTGCTCATACACATCAGATAACAGTCTTATTACAATTTTGTTTTTGGAACTAATTTATATGAATGTGTTCTTTATCCCTTTGACGCACCATGACGTGCCGATACCTCATGGTGCAGGGTGAGAAGTATGGAGCAGGCTCACGTGCTGAGCCCGCTACATACGCTGCGGGTGTCAGAGGGTATTACAGCTGACATACAGGGCCCCCCCCCCCCCACGACGCAATTGTGGGGTGCCGATGCTTCAAGTGGGGCTATTAACATGTGTAAAAAAAGTTAAATAAAGTTTTTAGTAGTGAAAAAAAAAAACTATTAAAAGTTTAAAAAAAATAACCTATTCCAATTTTTCCTTTAAAGTAATGTAAAAAATAAAAAAATTAAATAAGGAAAACATTCAGAAAACCGCTATAGATTTGGTATTGCTTTACAATTAAATTATACCCCACAATTGCACCCCACAATTGACCAGCAGAATAAAATTAATTTGAAGTTTTTACCGCACAGTGAAAGAGGTAAAAACGAAACCCAAAAGAAAATGGAAAAAGGAATCACAGTTTTTTCCAACCCCACATAGAATATGTTTTATGTTTCCCAGTACATGATATGGTAATTTAAATGGTGCCAATAGAAATTACAACTCCTCCCGCAAAAAGATAAACCCTCACACCACTCCATTGATGGAAAAATAAAAAAAATATTGTTCATAAAAGGCGGGGAGTGAAAAACGAAAATCAAAAATCAAAAAATGACTTGGACTTCAAGGGGTTAAGAACAGTTTTCACATAGCTTGGCTATATTTTATATGAAATACTGTGATACATGTTTTTACTTGCATTGTGTTTTCCCATTCACTATAAACTTTACTTGTTATCTGAATTTACCCATTTTTTGGGGGTACAATGCAAGACACAGTTCACAGTTAAATCTGCAGTGTGCATCTTATCTATTTGTCGGAAGGCTACTATATACATAAGGGCAAGTCATCACTAAAGATTGCCAGATTATATTACAGCATCTCTACTTTGTAACCGGCCTCTTTCTTTGTGTGTTCTGACTTTATTTCTAGTGATTAACTTGCCCTGCTGTGAGTCTTACTGAAATTTAGTTGGCAGCGACTGAAATATATTTCTGTCTGATAACTATCCCTTATAAAAGAGAGCTACTGTCAACATGTACTAAAAGATTTCAGCTTACAGCAGAGCACCGGTGGTCTGGAATTTAGAGGACCTGTTTATTTCCTTTGTAACAAATAAAACTGTTCCAATATAGATGCCTAAAAAATTTTCAAAAACCTTGTTGCCCATTTTAACTGTATATGAAATTCGTGTGATGCTTCAAGTCACACATGGGGACTACATTTATTTTAGGCCATTGGAAATATGATTATTTAAAATGTTATCAGAGCCATTCTCAATTCACCACAGGGTGAACGAATAGCTAAATGGAGAGGAAATTTCACAGGGGCTCAAGGAAATGGCTACTGTCACACAATTAACCAAGAAAAATAATATCAGCGGCAAATCTTTCTTTACTAAGAGAAGTCCAACCGATGTTACATCACTAATTAAAAGGTGTACCTCCAGCTATAAAGAAAAAGAAGACTATATAAATCACTCATTTTTTTCTTTAAAATAAATTGGAGCATGGACCTCCCATGGTGTGTATTCTATGCTGAGAAAAAACTTTAGAGATGGAGATAGAGCACAGCTCTGTCTTCATGGCTTACCTTACTCAGTTCAAGAGAATACAATACACGACAGAATGCTTGCTAGGTAGAAAAACCTAAAAATTATTTTAAAGAACTAGGCTACAAGCTGAAGGGAAGGACCTCTAAGGTTGCATTCTCTGGAAGACTGCCTGTGCCATGCGCAACACAGTGGGAGTTCAGAAAGTTCAAAGCATGGCTTGAAGTCATGGTGTAGGGAAGAAGTGTCTGGATTCTTTGAGCAAGGGTTTGCCAGTATTTACACTAGGAGGCTAGAAAAAGTATCTTGACTTTTACCAACAATAGCAAGTTTTGATAATAATGCATAGTAAGACAGTGTGTGCGCAGTCACATAACACAGACTACTTTGCCAGGTCCCCCCAGTCCCAGGAATGTCTGCAGCATCAGGACTAGGTCACGGGTGAGATTGGTTCTGGCAGGAGATTGTAGTGGGCAAGGCATCAGAGAGCCAGCAATTTATTATTCATCAGCTGGACCGCTGTACACTGCTTGACTGCCTACACAGCCACGAGAGTCAAGAGTGCAGAGGAGGATACTGACTGAGTTACAGGGCGCCACTGTCTGTCTGAGGCCCCCAGACCTAAGTGGCAAACCGCACTCAGTCCAATGCCCACTCAGTCACACACAATCCATGCCCCCAAAACCACACCCACTTTTTACCCATGTTGGGGTGTATTCACATGTGCTGGTTTTGTGGTGTTTTTTGTTGCGGCACATGTAAATGCGCCCTGAACCTGGCCAGTATTTTTAGGTGGTAAAGGTAGAAACAATACCTAGAGCACTGGGCTGATTTTTCACTCAGTACAAACTGTATTCTGCAGATGATTTGCATCTGAATGAAAGGGGGTCCGCTGTGCTGGGAGAGATCATCCTAGCTGGGGTGGCAGAGTATTTAAACTAGCTGAGGAGGGAGGTCAATGTAGAAAATAAAGGGGTAGACTATAGTGGTGGGAGGAGAAATGGTCTGTGGGAGTAGGTCTAGGCAACAAGATAAGGAGATCCATTTGTTACAAAACACCATTGAAAATAAATATGCCCACAAAATAATAATTAAAAAACCTGAAAGTGTAAAATTTGAAGGCAAGTTAAAGTGTATGTTAACAAATGCCAGAAGTCTAGCAAGCAAAATGGGGGAGTTAGAGGCCTTGGTACTGGAGGAACATATAGATATAGTTGGTGTTGCTGAAACATGGCTAGGCTCTTCACATGACTGGGATGTAAATCTACAGGGTTTTACACTGTTTCGGAAAGACAGGACAAATAGGAAAGGTGGTGGTGGTGTATGTCTGTATGTGAGAAGTGATATGAAGGAGAGTGTGAAAGAGAGAATAGTGGGTGAAGATTGTGAGGAGGTTGAAACCTTGTGGGTGGAATTATAAAGGGAGCTAAACACTGAAAAAATATTTTTCGGTGTCATCTATAGACCCCCCAACATCACAGAGGAGATGGATGTCAGATACCTAAACAGATGGAGCGGGCTGCACAGACTGTACTGTAGTGATATAGGAGATTTGAATTACCCAGATATTGATTGGTGTCATGGTTCGGCTTCAAAGGGGAGAAAATTATTCAGCTTGTTGCATTGAAGGATAGTTTTATGGCCCAATTTCTGGAAGAGCTAACAAGAAGTGATGCTCTATTGGATCTGGTCATCTCTTACAATCCAGAGCTTGTTGGGAATGTCAATGTTCGTGAAAAAATTGTTACATTTTACCTATACTGTAAAAAACAAAAACACTTAATTTTAAGAAAGCAAATTCCCCAGATTAACGCTTTCACGTCGCAGATCTGTAGATCTACGTTTGGAAAGGGTCTATAAATATGGAGCCCGCTCAGAAGCAGAGCGGGCGCTATAGCCGCCGGGTCTCTGCTGTGATGGCAAGCATTTAACCCCTCAGGTGCCGGTGTCAGATGTGACCACCAGCATCTGAGGGGTATTTACTGCCAATATCATTTCGGGGCCGATCACCGGCACAAGAGTGGCGAGATCACGGGAGACGGTGTCCTCCACTAGCAGCTGGAAGCCTTCTGAACGCAGGTCTCAATAGCAATGCATTCATTTTGCTATAGACTGCAATATTGTGATATTGCAGTCTATGGCAGAAGCGATCTAATGATCGCAGGTTCAAGCCCCCTATGGGGGCTAAATAAAAGTTTTAAAAAATGAAATGTAAAAAAAAGTTTAAAAAAAAATAAATATATATATATAAAAATTCAAATCACCCCCTTTTCCCCAGATCACATATAAAAATAAATAAACAATACTAAACATAACCAAATTAGGTATCCCCGCGTTCGATAATGCCCGAACTATAAAAATATTCAAATATTTATCCAATACGGTGAATGTAATGTCGTAGCGGGAAATAAGGTCAAAATGGCCGAATCACAGTTTTTTGCCACTTTAACCCCCCAAACAAATTGAATAAAAATGAATCAAAATGCCCAACATTCCCTAAAATGGTATTAATAAAAACTACATCTTTCCACGTACAAAAAGACGTCTTACACAGCTTTGTACACAGAAATATAAAAAAGTTACTGGGGTCACAATATAGTGATGCAAAAGTTTTTTCGTTTCTTTCAAACTTTTAAATTTTTTCAAAAGTACTAAAACATAACAAAAACTACATAAATTTGGCATCACCGTGATCGTACTGACCCGCAGAATAAAGATAACATGTCATTTGTACCGTACATTGAACACCGTAAAAAAGAAACCCATAAGAATATGACGGAAATGCTGTTTTTTTCAAATTCCACCCCATTCTGATTTTTTTTCCGTCTTCCCAGTACATCGCACATAATATTAAATAGTACCATTAGAAAATACAACTTGTCCCTGTAGAAAAAAAAATAAAAAAATAGTTATGACTTTTTCAATGTGGGGAGGAAAAAAACAAAAAGCATAAAAACAAAAATGTGTCTGGTCCTGAAATGGTTAAGGACTGCACTTTAGGACCTAGACTGCTAGCAATCATGTCAAATAATGGTATAAATGTGAAATGAGAACGCTTAAAATCTACTTAGGGCATAATATATGGATGTAGACATCTTTATTTTGACTCTAATAACTTTCTGCAGCGTGATATCACACAACAAAAGCCATTAAAAAAAGTCAAGCTAAAGTTTCCTGACACTGTATGTAATGCGTTAAAAGTCAAGATAAAGATGGCTACATCTGTATATGTGTATGTATATATATATATATATATGAGGGTTCAGCTTTAGCCTTTGAAAACAATAACAAAGAGCTTAAAAGAAACCGGCCGTTTTCAAAACAATTAAGTTCTGTGGGTGTATTCACATGGCCGCTTTTTTTTTATGCCCGTTTTTTAGGAAACAATCCTTGTAAGGGCCGGTAAAAACTGATCCTGGCTGCAGATTCCCTGCACACAGCGCTACTTTAAACACTGAGCCCAGGGAAGTCCTTGACATTACAGTCCATTTAAGGACAGTGATGTCAGGCTTTCAACAATGGAATCCCCGGCCAAAGCATCACAAGATCTCTGATCTCTGGCCGGGGACTTCAGTCTTGTAGATAGCACCCCTCCATGTACATAGTGTCACTGTAGCTTCCTGTAGGAGCGGTATCCTGGAGAACCCCCCGGCATCACTATCCATACTATCCATATATGGACAGTGACGTCAAGGGGTTACTCTTGGAGTGGAATCCCCGATCCGCTCTGGCAGGGGATTCCGCTCTCCTGATGTCATTTTCCATATATGGAAAAAGACGTCAGAGGCTCCATCAATGAGTTGAATCCCCAGCCCGCTCTGGCAGGGGATCCCGCTCTCCTGACGTCACTGTCTATATATGGACAGAGATATCAGGGGCTATAGTGGTGCTATCTACAGGAGAGGGGGTGGTATCTACAAGGCGGGGTGGTATCTACAAGGCGGGTGCTATCTACAGGGAGCGTGCTATCTACAGGGCGTGTTATCTCAGGGGGGGTGCTATAAGGGGGTGTGGCACTATCTACAGGGGACACTGTGGCACTATCTACATGAGCACTGTGGCACTATCTACAGGGGACACTGCAGTGCTATCTACATGGGCACTGTGGCACTATGTGGGCTCTGTGGCACTATCTACAATGGGCACTGTGGCACAGTGTGGGCACTGCCACTTTATATGTCACTTTATATGTGGGAACTGTGGCGCTATATACAATGGGCACTGTGGCACTATGTGGACACTGGCCCTATGTGGGCATTATCTACAGTTGGCACTGTGGCACTATCTACAGAGACATTGCAACATTATCTACATGAACACTGTGGTGTTTTCAGGGGGTTGGGACAAAAAAACTGACAAATGAAATCCATCCCTTCTTTTTTTTTTTTTTTTTAATGGCCATGAAAAACGGATGGCAAACGGATGACAAACGGACATTAAAAAAGGACAGATGGACTGGAAATGGATGAAATTTAGAGACACACTGAAAAAAATAGCCATGAAAAACTGACAGCTGATCAGATTTTAATGGCCATTTTTTTTCATTGTCATGTGAATGTAGCCTTAATTTAACCACCAAGAATTGAAAGGCAGTTGGCCGAAGGTAGCAAAACTAATCTCCAAAAATTCTCCAAAAATGTAATTATATAAATGCAAAAATACCAAGGCCAGAACATGTAGGACCCCTGTATAGTGGTAATGGGGAGTTGGTCACAGGAGATCAGAAGAAGGCAGAGTTATTAAATTGGTTCTTTAGTGCCAGTGCTGTTAATATACTTAATTGGCTAAATGTAGGTATGGTTGAGCTAAGTTAAATAAAATAAATGTGAACTAAACTCCCGAGACTAGATGGGTTACCCCAAGAGTTATTTTTTTTAAAAAATCAGTTCAGTTATTTCTGTCCCCCTGCTCATAATATTTAGAGATTCTTTAGTTAAAGGGGTTGTCCAGGTTTAGAAAAATGGGACTGCTTTTTTTCCTCAGAAATACCGCCACTCTTGTCCATGGCTATGTCTAATATGTCAGCTCTGCCCTACTTAATTCAATGGGATAGAGATACAATATCAAACACAGCCCATGGACAAGTGGTGCTGTTTCTATAAAAAAAACAAAAAAAAAACAGACCCTTTTCTTCTAATACTGCCCTTACTACTGGTATAGTGCCAAAGGACTGGAACAGGGCAAATGTGGTGCCCATTTAAAAAAAAAAATAAACGCTCTAGGTTTTCCCCGGGTAAATATAGATAAGTAAGCTTAACATCCATCGTGGCAAAATTATTTGAGGGGCACTTAAAGGATTGTTTAATGGAGCATGTGACAAAAATTAATACAAGTAATAGCCAGCACAGTTTTACTAAGGGCAGAAGTTGTCAAACAAACCTGATTTGTTTTTATGAAGAGGTGAGCAGAAGCCTAGACAGAGGGGCCGCTGTGGATATAGTGTTTTTGGACTTTGCAAAGGCATTTGACACTGTCCCTCATAGACGTCTAATGGGTAAATTAAGGACTATAGGTTTAGAAAATATAGTTTGTAATTAGATTGAGAATTGGCTCAAGGACCGTATCCAGAGAGTTGTGGTCAATGATTCAACAAAGAGAAAGCAATGATGTAACTGCATTATATGGTTGCCTCCTGGAGTAGCTCCTTATTTAAATATTGGTGTGTCATAACTTATCTGACTCTAAAAAGTTATTTGAACTTGACAAGGACAACACTGATCATTTCTAAGCTAACTCTGGGTCAGAAATACTGTTGTACGTAGGTCTTACAGTAAAAGGATTGAAGTACAGAGGTGGAAGCAGTACTTCCCATAGTTTCCACTTCAGTCATCATGCTCTTTCATGGCCATTTGTACTATAGAAATTCTGGGAAATGCAGTAATGTTCTGTGCAGGAGTACACTTAACCAGATTCCATGTGACTGAACTGAACATATAAAAAGGAAGGAATGCTGTTTCATTTGAACTTGAACATTTAAAGTGTTTTGTATTTAACGGCAGCCATGATTTCCCTCCAAGAGGAACAAAAAGCCTTCTACTTGTCATTACTGCCTTCCTTTTTCACCTAAAGTTAGCATGAAAAACATCCTCATCATTTTCATTTTATGAAAAATCCTTTAGATTGCAGGACACATTTTTATTAAATGGAAGTTACAGTGATTTAAAAAGCTCAATTTATGTATTGTGGTGCGCAAAAATTAAAGGTATATGATATTTTAAGAACATGAAAATGTACATTGTTGTATTACAGTATAAACAATTCCTTTCGACTTCACTAATTTATAATCTTTGGAGTCCACTATAGGACCACACTGTGTGATAATATATGCTACTCAAAATGTAACATTGAAGGGGTTGTCTGGTTTAGAAAAAACATTTTAATTGACCGTGTTAACAAGGGAGGGTTTGTCCATTTA
Organism: Rhinoderma darwinii; assembly: GCF_050947455.1. Classification (NCBI taxonomy): domain Eukaryota; kingdom Metazoa; phylum Chordata; class Amphibia; order Anura; family Rhinodermatidae; genus Rhinoderma; species Rhinoderma darwinii. The sequence goes on along the minus strand of NC_134690.1, from coordinate 280,012,511 downwards.
GTGCCCTCATCTATCAGCCAGAGCAGAGAGTAGCTACAAAGAGAGTGTCTCGCTCTGGTGGATCAAGTACATCATCGCATTACACAGCCTTTAGATTACAATGAGAATTGTTTATTGCTTAATTTCACCTGTGGGGGTGCTGCAGGACAATTGAACACGTATAACTGATGAGTGCTAGGGGTCCCACTAGTGGGACACCTTCAATAGGCTTATCATTGGGAGACCCTTTTACCAAAGTTAATGTCCAAGACAAACCACGTCTTTAAAAGTAGCTATTCGGTTTCAGAATCTTGTGTCATGTGTTTTAGACATACGCAGGAGACCGGAAGCTATAGGGCGGCAGGATTTGGTATCACTACTAATGCCTGAATGGGAGAGCCTCCAGTAAAAAGCCAAAATATCTGACTGTTATGCTGATATAGGATTACTTAAAGTTCCCTTTTCAATTACATTTTAATAGAAAATTTTGGATTGAATTCACAAAGTGTTAACCTGTCAGGAATCAGAAGGGGTATGTTATCAGAATCTTTCAATAGTGCAGGCTCAGCCTTTGGTCATGTGACCTCCATAGGATCCTATCTCAGTATTAAAGTAAGATACTAAACTTGTTAAAGGGCCTTTATAGATTCTTCTGTTAGATCTCCTCTATTAGTGTAAAAGCTTCCATTTCCTGCCCCAGAAACTTTGTTTTCATTAATTTCTTTTCTCTTTTTGAAGATTAGGATTGATACACAAGTGATAAATGTTAGGTTTCATATACATGCTGCACTTATCTTCCTAAGAAAAACTAATTAACCATTTAGAGGAAACATTCACCTTTTTGGCTGATACTATAAAAACTATTATGTTTCTCTTTTGATTAAGTCTGTTGATTACAAGTCTAGGCCTGCAATTATCTGTGTTCCCAATTATCTGCATAAGACAATTAAACTGTAAAGAATAGAACAGAAAACTACACCGAAAGAACAGTTTGATTCAACAATTCAGCTGTAAACAAAACAGCAAACTTAAAATGTAAGCTGATTTATTCAATTGCCATTTACTGGTATTAATATGCAGAGATAAGTTTATGAACAACAGGATTAGAAACTTTACTTCTAGGATAAGACCTACAAAATGCATAACAATATTTCTGTAGGAAAATCAACACTTGAATATGCAAGCTGGTAGAAGGTGAAATAAAATGGGTTGTCTGCTTTAGACAGACCCTTTCCATGGGATCCACTTTTTGAGAGAGAAGGAACATCTCCTGCTCTGGACGATTGCATGCATTCTCGAATGGCTGTTGTAGAAAAAAGTGGTTCTTTTTTTCCAATTCTAAACCCCCCCCCCCCTTCCATTATAATATCTGACTGTAGAGGGTCCTGCCAAGGGCATTTTTTAAATTGAAAGGGGTAAACAACCAATTTAATGAATTGGATATTTTCTACAGTGAAATTGTGTACATGCAGCCTAATGTTTAATTCAGATATTAGGCCACTCTCAGTAATTGACATGAATCATAGGAGTGATAGGAGTGGTTGTGCTCATAAAACATGCACTTAAAGTAATAAGCATGGTGTCATTTTGGAATATTTGCCAGATGATGTATTACATAATATTCAACATGTAAATAATATATGTTAGCTTTTCATACTTGGGAGTTATAGCTAAACTTTCTCTTTTTCATGATTTAAGGACCTGCTGTAACCTAATAATACGCACATGCAGTATATGTATTTTCATTTTTTTATTGGGTTTCCACATTATAATATCTATAGTCTCAGGTGGTTTAAGAACATGTCTACTATCTTAATTAGAAATTGAATATAAAGTTAATGGATAAAACATTTTCTGATCTATTGCTATAATATAGACATAGACACACACACAACATTAATGCATAACATTCTACACATTTAAGGTAAACATTAACCAGCCTATGGAAGTATGCAAAGTATACCTTTTAATAAATGAATAGGCTATTTGCTTTGTTCTGACCCGCAATATTGTAAAATTCCACTAACTTTTAAAAGTCTCATGCACAGTTTAGCATGGAGTAAATAGTCTGATCAGATACATGAGATGTAAGACTGGCCATACACATTAGATGTACATTAGCCGAACCGGGCGGCCGGCCGACCATCTAATGTGTATAGTGGTGTCCTGACCCTCTACTGATGAATTTCAACATGCCCGATCCTTTTGTTTGCAAAAATATAAGCTTTCCCACTTCTCCCAGTTGAATTGAGTCAGGAGAAATAGCTGTCAGCCAAACGATCAATCGGCCGATAGCTATCTCAAGTGTATGGCCATTTTTAGAGTAGGAAGCTGCAAAATGCTTCGGCTTAAGAGATAAATAAGTCAGCTGTGAGCATACCCGATCTCTTGCTCTTGGCCAGTCAGCATCACCAAAAGAGTGCTGATCAGTGGGGAGACATGCGGGGACTCCCTCCCACTACACCATGTACTCAAGTGCTCTTTTGAATATGTGGGAGCATTGTGCACACAGACCATTTTAAAATGGGCATACATATTAAAACTGTCAGTGGAACATTTGCTCAGCCAACAGCTGTCTCTCTTAACTTATTTCAATGAGGAGAGCGGAAAAAACGTTGCTTTATCTCCAATGGCAACAACGGATCGGGTATGTTCAAATCCAACATACCCGATCGTCCTTTTCCACCAGACATCTGACGTCAGTGAAAAGTAGGAGGTCCTCACGCAGATGAGATCGCTGATTAATCCTGTCTAAATCAATATATTTGGCCCACTTTGATCCAATGTGTATGGCCAGTCTAACCCTCTTAAGATGTTTGATGACAGATGCACAACTGTCATATGGCATATGCAACATTGCACAAGATTAATTCTCTGAGAAATATGTAAATGTTATAGTTAGAAAACCAAAAAAAAGTAGCAACAACAGAATATGAAGTACAATCATCTGTAAAATTTCACATATTTTACTGTAAAGCTCAAGTCCTGCAGCGGAATTTTTTTTTAATAACAGGGAAGGAAGGAATAAACCAGTTTTATTCATTGGTCAGCTGAAAAAGCAGCTAGAAAATACTTATCACAAAGTGGCCATCTGTTTTCAAGCAATTATATTTAAAGAATGTTCCCTAGACAGTTTAATTAGAATTGAAGAACATTCTAATAAGGTCCTGGATTCATATATGACCTCAGACCATCATGCATGGATGCCTATAGCAAAAGTACTACTAATAATTGTATTCAATCTGAATATGTCATATTGCAGCTGAGCCACTGATACGCAATTTGCATTTTTAGTATTGCAAGTCAATAAATACTATAGACAAGATTATCTAAATTACCTTCAAATAAAATGCCTTCATCTAGCGGAGTTTTGTGGCTGCCATTACAGTTTACATTTCAGAAATCCAACACACAGACGAATTGATTGTATTTATTACTAGCATTATTATCAGGGAATGTCTTCTTTATGATGAATAAGGGTCAAACTGTGCAATATTTAAAGAGTAACTATCATTTATTGTTTTTCCACTATAAATCAATAGTATAAGCGAAGATAAGAAACTTTGTTATTACAGAAAAATGCTTCTTGTTTCCTATGTAGAGCTGCAAGATAACCTGGAAACTCACAAGTCTAAGCAGAAGACTGAGAAGAAATTAGAAATGATATGACTTCACCAGGGAAAAAACCCAAAAATAATTGCATCATATATTTATTTTTTGGAAAGGAAAGGGTAGTTGGCATTTTCTTTGATACTCCTGAATATTTCTCAGGTTCTGGTAATATCAGATTAAGGAAATATATAGCATTATGTTGCACATTTTCTGGCATTTCATAAATGGGTACTGCTGGTACCTGAAAACTTCTAACATGTTATAGATACATAGAGGTACACCTTATATATATTTGCTTAGAAGGTATTATAGGCACTCTAATGCCTCATGCACACGACCGTTGTGCCACTCGGGCCGATTGTCTTCACGGACCCATTCACTTTAGCGGGTGAATTGGGTCCATGAAAAATGGTCAGAGTCTCCGATCCGAGGAAAGTAAGAACATGTCCTATCTTTCCACGGATCACTGACGGGACTCGGAAGGCGCACTCGGTCGTGTGCATGAGGCGTAAGAAATTTCATTTGCATGTAGTCTAATCATGAATATTGGAAAAGCCTTGTTATATATTTCCTGTCATTTCAGTATTACCTATTGATAACTAGTTAATGTTAAAGGGGTTTCATCAGCCAACCTGTCCGATCAAACATGATTAATGACATGCATAGAAGGTGTCTATTAATACATGCATAAGTGTAAGTGGCAAATGTCTAATATATATATATATATATATATATATATATATATATATATAGATATTTTTATTTAGTGTGCAAACAACTAAAGGTAAACTAAAAGTATTTACTATAATAACAACTGACATGCTTTATGCTTATTTTTTTGTTACTCCTGTAATAAAAGGAACTTCGCTGTGGTTTAGTAATGTCTACAGGTCACCTATCACAGAAGAGAGCTAATTTTTTAAGGCCATCCGCACACGTAGTAGGTTTGCTGCTAAATTTCCATCTGGATTTGAGGGTGGAAAATGCGCAGCAGAAGACTCTTGCAGGCTAGTGAATGAGATTTAAAAAATCTTATCTACATGCTGCTGAACATTTTTTGCACAGAAATCTGTTCTAAATGTTCACTGCGGATTTCACCCTTTGGCTGGATTCACACAAGCATGTTCGGTCCGTAAAGGGCGGAACATATTTCGGCTGCAAGTCCCGGACCGAACACACTGCAGGGAGCCGGGCTCCTAGCATCGTAGTTTTGTACGACACTAGGAGTCCTTGCCTCTCCGTGGAACTACTGTCCCGTACTGAAAACATGATTACAGTATGGGACAGTTGTCCCGCAGCGAGGCAGGGACTCCTAGCATCGTACATAACTATGATGCTAGGAGCCCGGCTCACTGCAGTGTGTTCGGTCTGGGACTTGCGACCGAAATACGTTCCGTCCTTTACGGACAGAACATGCTCGTGTGAATCCAGCAGAAGCGGTGAATTCAAAATCTGCAACAATCTGTGTCATCAGAAAATATTTGTGCCTATTGGTTCAGCTAAGGATTGAGACTGTGCATGCTCCTACACTTAGACTGATTTAGAAAAAAATTACAAAATTTCACATTTAGACCATAGAGAGAGCTTACTGCGCACGCTCCTGCACTTAGACTAATTTAGCAAGAAATTTATGTGTGTGCTCCTGTACTGAGATGTATTTGTCCCATAATTTTGCGTGCTCCTGAAGGTGAAATGTGTGATTCAGATAATCTGACTCTTAAGGCTATGTTCACACATCGCCTAAAAATTAAACGTTCTTGATTTTGGTGCGGAAGTGAAACACAGATTTTCATTCCTTGCATTGCAATGCAGTGAAAGTCTGCCACATATCCGCAACAGATAGGGAATACTACAGATTTAAAAATCCGCAGCATACCTACAATTCGCAGTAGATTTTTTACACTGTGAGTAAATAGGGTTTGTTGAAAACTAACATTGTACTGTACTTTGTTGCGGAATTTTGTTGCGGATTCTGTAAAAACGGGTCTTGTACAAATGTAGTCATCTTTATCTTGACTTTTAAAGCATTAAATACACAGTGACAAGAAACTTTAACTTGTCTTTTTCAGTGGCTTTTCAATGGCTTTTGTTGTGTAATATATCAAACTGCAGCAAGTTATCAGAGTCAAGATAAAGATGGCTACATCTGTTAATGTTTCAATATTATGTGGCTCTATAAGAATGATACTAACTAATATAAATTTTTTAAATTTTCTAATAGTTCTAAATAGTGATTTATTTGCCTTTAGTTTGAAATATGTTCACCTGTTAGAATAATTTTAATTTTAATAAATATAAATCTCTTGATTCCTGCTTTGAAATAAAAACAAAGAGATGCTGAATAAAGGGCCTACGTATACTATTTCGAAGGTCAATATGTTTTAACAAGCTATCAAAATGCTATGTTCGAGGACGCATGAGTGGGATGATGTGTTGATCACATGTCCCACGCCGACCCGAATCCGGGAGCTTTAGCGGCTGACAGAGCACACAGAGGGGAGCGGTAAGCTCTGATACTGCAGCATCCAACAGGGCAACAAAGCACTGTGAAGGAAGATCCTCTATTGTAGTTTAGTATGCCTATATGGAGAACAACCAAAATCCCCTTATCTATATGATGAGAATGAACCCATATTTAATGTATAACATGTTGGGGGGGAGGGGTACATGGGCCCATAATGTACATGGTGGTAACTAACGGTGTAGAAACCCGCTATTGGAAACAACAACCTAAAACTATTAAAAAGGTATACATTTATTAACCCCTTCCCGACATTTGCCGTACATGTACGTCATGGAAAGTACTGACTTCCCGCATCTTGCCGTACATGTACGCCAAATGTTTGGGACCGGCTCAGAAGCTGAGCCGGTGCCATCATCACCGGATCTCAGCTGTATCTTACAGCTGACATCCGGCTGTAACGGCGGGGACGGAAATTAGCTTCGATCCCCGCCATTAACCCCTTAAGTGCAGCACTCAAACGCGATCGCTGCACTTAAGGCGTTTGCAGCTCATCGGAACCCCAGTAATGAAATTGCCGGGGTTCCGGTGGCTGCAATGGCAACCGGAGGCCTAATACTGGCCTCCCGGTCTGCCTAGCACCGAAGCCGGTCAAGATCCGCCCGGCGGCGGAGCCTGATCGGCTTCCGTAGCTGCCGGCAAGATGGCGCCGGGTCAGGAGCTGATCCGGCGTCATCAGCGGTGGAAGTCAGCTGTACTGTACAGCTGACATCCACCTGTAACGGCAGGAACCGGAGCTAGTTCCGATCCCTGCCATTAACCCCTTCGATGCAGCAATCGAAAGCGATTGCTGCATCGTAGCGGTTACTAGCAGATCGCCAGCCCTGACAGGCAATCGGGACTGGCGACTGCTGTTATGGCAACAGGAGACACAATGGTCTCCTGCTCTGCCATTACGGAAGCCGATTTAGGCCCCGCCGGGAGGCGAAGCCTAATCGGCTTGCTGTCAGTGAATGACTGACAGATCTAATACATTGCACTACATAGGTAGTGCAATGTATTAGAAAAAAAAAAATCTGACCGTTGGAACTTCAAGTCCCCTAGTGGGACTTGAGAAAAAGTGTAAAAAAAGTATAAAAAAGTGTAAAAAAAAGTGCAAAAAATAAAAGTTTGAAAACAGTAAAAGTTTCAAGTTATCAAATAAAACACAATCCCCCTTTTACTCTTATCAAGTCCTTTATTATTGAAAAATAATAATAAACCATATGTATTTGGTATCGCCACGACCGTAACGACCGGAGGTATCAAAATATTATATTATTTATTGCACGCGGTGAACAGCGTAAAAAAAACCGTAAAAAACGTTACCAGAGTTTCTGTTTTTTGGTCACTTTGCCCTACAAATATTAGAATAAAAAGTGATCAAAAAGTCGCACGTATCCAAAAATGGTACCTATAAAAACTATAGCTCGTCCCGCAAAAAACAAGCCCTCATACACCTCCGTCGACAAAAAAATTAAAAAGTTATGGTTCTCACAACTTGGCGACAGAAAAAATACATTCTTTTTACAAAAGTAATTTTATTGTGCAAAAAGTTGTAAAACATGAAAAAGTGCTATAAATTAGGTATCGCCAGAATTGTACGGACCCGCAGAATAAAGTTAACATGTAATTTATAACGCATGGTGAACGCTGTATAAAAAAAAACACGAAAAAAGCTGTGCCAGAATTGCGTTTTTTTGTTTACCTGGCATCCCAAAAAAATAGGATAAAAGGTGATCAAAAAGTTGCATGTACCCCAAAATGGTACCAATAATAACTACAGCTCGTCCCGCAACAAACCAACCCTCATACCGCTACGTCTATGAACAATAAAATTAGTTATGGCTCCAATAAGTCAGGAAATAAAAAAATATGCAGTTGTGCCCGAGGGGAACATTTCTTCTGTTTGAAGAGGCGATTTTTCAAGGACCTAAAATTAGGGAACCAGGAAAGGGAGAGCCCAAACATATCCGCTGGAAGCGACGGTGCCCGTATTATACCAGGACAACACTTCCCAGCAAAATTCCCCAAACTACAAAAGGTGCGGAGTGTGGACCAAAAGGGGGATAAGAAATGACACCATTTATCAGTGCGACACTGGCCTGTGCGGAAAGGATTGCTTCACAGCGTAACACACATCTATGGATTATTTTATTGGTTTTTTTTACCCCGTTATTATACCACCTGACTATGCCCCTTATATACTCCGCCCGGCTTACATGTACCCTACATTATAAACGGAAACACCAGTAAGACTCCAAACAAAACTACTACCAAGCAAAATCCACGCTCCAAAAGCCAAATGGCATTTCCTCCCATCTGAACCCTACAGCGTGCCCAAACAGCAGTTTCCTTCCACATATATGGCATCGTCATACCCGGGAGAACCCTTTTAGCAATTTTTGGGGTGTGTGTCTCCAGTGGCATAAGCTGGGCACGACATATTTGCCACTGAATGGCATATCTAGGGAAAAATATAAATTTTTAATTTGCACCATCCACAGCGCATTCATTTATGGAAAAGATCTGTGGGGTGAAAATGCTCACTACACCCCTTAATAAATGCCTTGAGGGGTGCAGTTTCCATAGTGGGGGTCACTTCCCAGGGGTTTATTTTTATTATTTCACATCTGAGCCTCTGCAGTTGTGAACCAATACTTTGTAAATCGCCAAATTAGGCCTCAATTTTACATGGTACGCTTTCACTCCTGAGCCTGGTCGACTGTCCAGGCAAGAGATTAGGGCCACATGTAGGGTGTTTCTAAAACCAGGAAACCCAGCATAATAATTAGAGAGCTGTCTTGTTATGGTGGCACAAGCCGGGCACCACATATTGTCCACATATCTGTGGAAAAAATCCCAATTTCACTCTGCAACATCGAGTTCACACTAATTTCTACAAAACACCTGCAGGGTTAACATGCTCACTACACCCGTAGGTAAATGCATTGAGGGGTGTAGTTTCCAAAATGGGGTCACTTCTGGGGGGTTTCCACTGTTTTGGGCCCACAGGCGCCCAGAAACCAATCCAGAAACATCTGCACTCCAAATGGCGTTCCTTCCCTTCTGAGCCCTGCCGTGTGCCCAAGCAGCAGTTTATGACCACATATGGGGTATTGCCGTACTCGGTAGAAATTGCTTTACAAATGTTGGGTTATTTTTTTCCTTTATTTGTTGCGAAAATGAAAAAATTTGCGCTAAAGCTACGTCTTATTGAAGAAAAAGGATTGTTTTTATTTTCACTGCCCAATTCTAATAAATTCTATGAAAGATCTGTGGGGTCAAAATGCTCACTACGCCCCTAGATGAATTCCTCAAGAGGTGTAGTTTCCTAAATGGTGTCACTTTTTGGGCGTTTTCATTGTTTTGTCCCCTCAGGGGCTTTGCAAATGTGACATGGCCTCCGCAAACCATTCCTGCTCAATGTGATCTCCAAAAGCCAAATAGCGCTCTTTCCCTTCTAAGCAAAGCCGTGTCTCCAAACAGCCGTTTATTACCACATGTGGGGCATTGTTTTACTCGGGAGAAATTGCTTTACAAATTTTGTGGTGCTTTTTCTCCTTCAGTCCTTGTGGAAATGAGTAAAAATAAGCTAAACCTACATTTTCTTTGAAAAAATGTTGATTTTTATTTTCAGGGCCTACTTCCAATAATTTCTGCAAAAAACCTGTGGGGTCAAAGAGCTCACTATACCCCTAGATAATTTCCTCAATGGGCGTAGTTTCCAAAATGGGGTCACCTGTGGGGGGTTTCCACTGTTTTGTCCCCTCAGGGGCTTTGTAAATGTGACCTGGCCTCCACAAACCATTCCTGCTAAACTTGAGCTCCAAAAGCCAAATAGCGCTCTTTCCCTTCTCAGCCTCGCCGTGTCTCCAAACAACCGGTTATTACCACATGTGGGGTATTGTTTTACTCGGGAGAAATTGCTTTACAAATTTTACGGTGCTTTTTCTCCTTTAGTCTTTGTGAAAATGAGAAAAAAAATCGCTAAACCTACATTTTCTTTGAAGAAATGTTGATTTTAATTTTCACGGCCTACTTCTAATAATTTCTGTAAAAAAGCTGTGCGGTCAAAATGCTCACTGTACCCCTAGATAATTTCCTTGAGGTGTGTAGTTTCCCAGATGGGGTCACTTTTGGGGGATTTTGACTGTTTTGGCACCGCAAGAGCCCTTCAAACCTGACATGGTGCCTAAAATTTATTCTAACAAAAATAAGGCCCCAAAATCCACCAGGTGCTCCTTTGCTTCTGAGGCCGATGCTTCAGTCCAGTAGCACGCTACGGCCACATGTGGGATATTTCCTAAAACTGCAGAAACTGGGCAACAAATATTGAGTTGCATTTCTCTGGTAAAACCTTCTGTGTTATAAAAAAAATTGTACTAAATATTTATTTCTGCAAAAAAATATGACATTTGTAAATTTCACCTCTACTTTGCTTTAATTCCTGTGAAATGTGTAAAGGGTTAAGACATTTTCTAAATGCTGTTTTGAATACTTTGAGGGGTGAAGTTTTTAAAATGGGGTGACTTTTTGGGGGTTTCTAATATATAAGGCCCTCAAAGCCACTTCACAACTGAACTGGCCCCTGTAAAAATGGCCTTTTGAAATTTTCTTGAAAATGTGAGAAATTGCTGCTAAAGTTCTAAGCCTTGTGAGGTCATAGAAAAATAAAAGGATGTTCAAAAAACGATGCCAATCTAAAGTAGACATATGGGTGATGTTAATTAGCAACAATTTTGGGTGGTATAACTGCCTGTCTTACAAGCAGATACATTTAAATTGAGAAAAATGCTAATTTTTGCAATTTTTCGCTAAATTTTGGTGTTTTTCACAATTAAATACTGAACATATCGAGCAAATTTTGCCAGTAACATAAAGTCCAATGTGTCACGAGAAAACAATCTCAGAATCGCTTGGATAGGTTAAAGCATTCCGGAGTTATTACCACATAAAGTGACACATGTCAGATTTGAAAAATGAGGCTCGGTCAGGAAGGTCAAAAGTGGCTAAAGAGGGAAGGGGTTAATGACATTAAAACAACAAACAAACATTGGAAGATTGGAAAAAAGTGTTATGGACAGACGAATCGAAGTTTGAGGTGTTTGGATCACACAGAAGAACATTTGTGAGACGCAGAACAACTGAAAAGATGCTGGAAGAGTGCCTGACGCCATCTGTCAAGCATGGTGGAGGTAATGTGATGGTCTGGGGTTGCTTTGGTGCTGGTAAAGTGGGAGATTTGTACAAGGTAAAAGGGATTTTGAATAAGGAAGACTATCACTCCATTTTGCAACGCCATGCCATACCCTGTGGACAGCGCTTGATTGGAGCCAATTTCATCCTACAACAGGACAATAACCCAAAGCACACCTCCAAATTATGCAAGAACTATTTAGGGAAGAAGCAGGCAGCTGGTATTCTATCTGTAATGGAGTGGCCAGCGCAGTGACCAGATCTCAACCCCATAGAGCTGTTGTGGGAGCAGCTTGACCATATGGTACGCAAGAAGTGCCCATCAAGCCAATCCAACTTGTGGGAGAGGCTTCTGGAAGCATGGGGTGAAATTTCTCTTGATTACCTGAGCAAATTAACAGCTAGAATGCCAAAGGTCTGCAATGCTGTAATTACTGCAAATGGAGCATTCTTTGACGAAAGCAAAGTTTGAAGGAGAAAATTATTATTTCAAATAAAAATCATTATTTCTAACCTTGTCAATGTCTTGACTATATTTTCTAGTCATTTTGCAACTCATTTGATAAATATAAGTGTGAGTTTTCATGGAAAACACAAAATTGTCTGGGTGACCCCAAACTTTTGAACGGTAGTGTATGACATAGTCCAATGATGTGGGTATAAAATACCTAAAATTGTCTCTGCAAAGTGCAATGGAACAAGTTACCCATATTACAAACAGCGTCTGGCATCACACGCCGACACGCGTTTCGGCAGGAAGCCTTCGTCTGGGGGTAGTTATACCTTTCATGTATGGTTTTACGTAACAGGGGGGAGCATGTTTTCTTTGGCCCTTTGTGGCCCTATACATGTACATGCAGTGAGCATGCTGTAACCTATTCCACATCCATTGCCCCCTCTAGTATACAGCTCCATCTTTTGTGTGTCACTGTTTGGTGTCCATCTGTACTGTGGTAATCATCTCTACATTTTTAACTTGTTTGTTTGTTGTTTTATTGTCATTAATAAATTTATACCTTTTTAATAGTTTTTGGTGTGTCAGACTCCAATTTTTAGGTTGTTGCCTCTATTGTAGTTGCCCATAGCACAACCCGCAAGTTGTGGATATATTATAAAAGGGGAGTAGGGATGTATGGGTGTTTGAATTGCATTACCACTGGCTACGTTCTGCTGTAGTTCCTATTTAGCATGACGAGCATGTGCAGATATGTTAACCTCTTTCAATGCCAGCATCGGATCCTTGTTATTCTGCGCAAGCGCAGTAGCTCCGTCCTGTAAGTACCGGGCAGGCATGCGGACTATGGAATGAGAACTGTGTGTGATGAGGAGGCTCATGCGTGGTAGTTCCTTTTGTGTTCAGCTGCATTGATTATCTGCTGGGAAATATAGTTTTAGAGAGGAAACGGGTGGTCAGATGGGAGGCTGTGCTGGATCGCCCACCATCCACTCTGAATACAGCAAGGAGAGTGGAGGAGAATATTAAGTGTCTACTACCATTAAAGTGTGTATTAATCTGTTATAAAGGTTGTTAGTATTATTTTAAAAAAAAGTGCCCCATGGTGGAAAAGCCCTTTTGCAAGCCTAAGAAAATAGTGTCAAGCCAGGGAAGATTGCCACTGGACAAGCCATAAGCGAAAAGGAGGAAGACAAGCAGCTCCACACCTGCTGGATATGAGAAAACTCTGAGGAGCTATTACCAGGCGAAAAAAAGCGATACCGGTGGGTCATCTCCCACAAGGTCTGATGTTTCTGTGGAAGACTCAGGGGAATTGGAGGTAAAGGAACTCACAAGGTCTAAAAATTATTGCTACTGAACTGTTTGATAGCCTGGACGTCATGTGTATTCAGAATCCTGACACTTCTGAATTTTTTCTGTGAGATTCCAGCAAGCCACGCGTAATCTCGCGAGATTACGGAGGTAAACGAGATTTCGTTTCCCTTGCTGGAAATCTCAAAGAAAAGAGTCAGAAGTGTCAGGATTCTGAATACACAGGACGTCCAGGCTGGATGGTCATGTGTATTCATTATCAGGACACTTGATTAACGTTAATCTCTGTGTATGTGGCTGCACATCACTGCTGTGTAAATGAATGGAGAGGAGTGTATGACGCTGACTGGTCACTGATTGGTCAACTTTATACACGTAAACACGTCCAGTTGAAAACACAATACACGCCCAGTTGGACATAACCAAAAAAAAAAAGGCCCAACTTTCCATTTCAAAGCTCATTTGCATATATATAAAATAGCTCATAACTTGGCCAAAAATGAACGTTTTTAAAAAAAAAACAAAATGTTACTGTTATCTACATTGCAGCGCCGATCACATGCAATAGGAGATAGGTATTTGAGAATCTGGTGACAGAGCCTCTTTAAAGAGGTCTTTTGTCAAACTTTGTTTGCTTTTTTTGTTGCAGCTGGATCAGTCATTGTTTAAGGTTGATCGTATTCATGGGTTTTTTAATAAGCCAACAATATCAAATCAAGCGAAATATGTGATTGCCAAGCTTTATTATAGAGAAATTAAAGATAAATTATTTGCTGCCAGAGATGGCAATCCTCTGCCAGATCTGTTTGCTATGGTACAGATGTTTTCTGACATTTGCCCTGTGACTTTGGGTACAAGGTCTGCATTTAAAGTTGTTACTAGGGCACTACAGAAAGTCCACATTAACTACCGTTGGGACTTTCCATCCTCTCTGATTTTTAGAATTAAGTACCGGAACTTTGCAGTTAGATTAGAGTCAGTTTGATTAGTCAGTTTATAGTTTTCTTATTTGTTCTTCCCTGCTCCATGTACTTTATTTCCAATGCAGTAGGTTATCTGTAGCAGTATTTTCTCATTTGAATTAAACGTGTAGCATTGCATCACATAATGTGAAAGGTTTCAATTCACCTGTCAAAAGGAGTCATGCTTTTGCATATTAAAAAAATATATCTCTTAATTTACAGTATATATTCAGGAGACACACTTTTCTCAAGATGCATATTCAAAATTATTAAATGTTAAGTATAAACAATGGGTTTGGGAATCAGATGCAAGAAAACACAGAGGTATGGGGATAAGTAAAAATAAATTTCCCTTTCACATAAGTGCAACAATTAAAGACAAACAAGGCAGATATGTTATTATAATTAGAGAATGATATAGTTACAAAGTATGTAGAATTAATTAATGTGCTCCACCTGAAAATCCATTCAAAACCTTTAAGTCAATTTGTTTGTTGTTAAATTATATATCATATGAAAAGATATTATGGTGTGGGGACTTCAGTTTTACAATATGGATATATCAAATATAGGAAGAGATAGGTTATCATCAGGTCAGAGGAAGAAATTAGGGGATCTAATTAAAGAATAAAGATTGGTGGATATGGGGGGCGTGGCTTGGCAGCCGAGAGACATGGCCGCTTGATTCCCGGGCTCCGGCACTATAGCAGCTATTTTCACAGCACGGCTCTTCACATTGCATCATTTGGGCTTCTGGAGAAGCTGAATTACCCACTAATGATGACTAGAGGCAAGAGAAGCCTTAAAGTGTAGTTAAACGTTCGACAAACTTCTGACATGTCATAGTGACATGTCAGAAGTTCTGATTGGTTTTGATTGGTTTTTACATTTTAAAGGGAATGTGTTGCCAGCAAAACATGTTTTTTTTTTTTAGTTAAACAATTAGTGTGTAGGTGATTAAACATTGTTCTAATTTTTTTTTTTTTTTTCACGAGTCAGGAAATATTATAAATTGGATTCAATTTATAATATTTCCCAGCACTGGTCACTAGATGGAGCCATTCCAAAAATTGCAGCATTGCATGTGGTAAAGCAACCACATTGCTTTATGCTGCAAAATTGGGTAAAAATCCCTCGCTCTAGTGAGCTCTCAGAATACCCCCCTCCTTTATCCTGGCTAGTGCCGGGAGAAACGAGGGGTTTGAACGGTCTAACCTCCTACACTGTGTGTCGCCATTTTTTGAGCTAACACACAGTGTAGTAGGTTTACATACAGTAGTAAACACACACTGAAACACGAACATACATAGAAATAACTTACCTGCTCCAGTCGCCGCCGCTCCCTCCGGTCCATCCGCTCCGTCTGCTGCCACTGCTCCATGTGCACAAGTCCGGAAGCCGCGACCGGAAGTAGTAATCTTACTGTCCGGCCGCGACTTCCGGTCCACAGGAAAATGGCGCCGGACGGGGCGCATTTCAAATTGAACTGTATGGGAGCGGCGCATGCGCCGTTCCCACACAGTGGCGTACACGATAGTGGATGGAACGGGCCCCGTTCGCAGTCCCTATGGGACTGGAGCTGCCGTATTCCATGTCTGTATGTGTCCTTAATCGACACATACAGAAATGGAAAAAAAAATGGCAGCCCCCATAGGGAAGAAAAAGTGTAAAAATAAAAAAAGTAACACACAAACACACAAATTAATCCAAACGGTTTTAATAAAGCATTAACATCTTTAACATATTAAAAAAAATAATTTGGTGACACTGTTCCTTTAAGCAGCAAGGCAAACTGGAGTTTTACTTTGACAAAGATCGTGATGGAGACGAGGGAGACTCCAGATTCACTTGCCGCTCACATACCTCTAGTCCGGGGAAACCGGCTTCCCCGCTTTCATCCTGTTCTTCACAGGGAAGTAAACGTCCCCCAACTACCACAGAGGACCCTCAGAAAACCTCTCCTGTGTTTGTCCCAGGCTCCAGATACAGCCCCTTGCAGCGATGTCCTCAGAGAATATGAGCGCCAAAACCAACACGCTGCCGACGCCATCTTCTCCTTCAGTGAGCCCTGCGAAACAGAGACTCAGACTCCAAAATCAGACTCAGGAGTCGGAGGTAAGCGATATTGCTTCTCTCCCTAGCGTACCATCATCAGTCACAAAAGCATTTATGGACATACCTACCAATGATGACCCTGCATCAGGTACTTTAATGAAAGAGATGCTAACGGCGTTTAGCATTTCCATGCACAATGAATTCAGAGCTTAATTGGCTCCCATTAACTCTACAATGCAGGGATTGGGACATAGGAAATATTATCTGGAAAGCAAAATGGGAGACTTCGCTACCTCTCACAATCACTTTGTGGATACACACAATGACCTATCTGCAGAGATTGGTAACCTAAAAGCTAAAGTTATAGATCTCGAAGATCGCTCCAGGCGGAATAACGTGAAAATCCGGGGGAATATCGGAGAAGACATTCAAACAAAAGATCTCGTAACGTACATACAAGACCTCATGATGGCTATACTACCGACAAGTTCCACTACTGATATAATAATAGATAGGGCACACAGAGTACCTTGCGCAAACCATCTTCCTGATACCATGCCAAGGGATGTACTCATACACATACATTACTATCATGTGAAAGATGCCTTGATGGCCTCTGCTAGGACACTTGGCGATTTGCCATCACCATACCAACATATTAAACTGTTTGCAGATCTATCGTTGGCAACCCTTCGCCTTCGTAAAAATTTGTCTCCGATTACTTCTATATTACGGGACCAAAAAATTGCATACAGATGGGGTTTCACCGTGAACATTCTAATACGCCAAATCGGATCACTGCACGTAATCTCTTCATTGACTGAGGGTAGGAAACTACTGCAAATGTGGAATCTGTACTATCATCTGCGAGATCTGGAAGTGGCAATCTCGTCTAACCGCCTGGAACACGACTGGCAAGTGGTTACCCCTCGGAGACGAACCAACCGTTGAAGAGCTATTTTACAGAGCAGTAAGTGCCAGTTGGATTTCGGCCATGTCTTTGGGTAATGAGCCCTGAGTAACTGTCCCACCATCTTTATGCAGCTTATACAGCTGCTTATGTGTTCAATGTGTTCATTTAGTTTGTCTGACTCACATTTTTGGGGCATAAGTTACTTCTTAGTTTTAATTTTTCTAATGTCTCTCGCAGCTAGGTATTTGATAACTTATAATGCTCAGATGTTTGATATACCTTCACTTGTATGGTGTAATATTTGGGTCTTATCGAATATGAATATTTATGAAGTACCCTCTTCTATTGATACTCACTTAGGGATAGATGTTTTGCTCATATATCACCCGAGTTCACAACCTTACACAATTGCGTTTTATTTATTATACCAAGATAATTAAGTTTGCCTCCTTAAATATAAAGGGCCTGAACAGGCCCCATAAAAGATCGTTTATGTGGAAGGAGGAACTCTCTCTGAGATGTGACTGTTCTGTGCTAAAGAGACCCATATAGTAGAGAAGGATGCACATAGAATAGGACACACCCAGTTTTCTCAAGTTAATCTTTCGCACCATAATAGGAAACAATGGAGGGTATTTATCACCATAAAAATACAGTGGTGTTCACTCCAGTTTCGTCTCTTCGTTCTCTATTGAACCCCTGTGGTAGGTACATTATTCAAATAGGAGAACTCAATAATGTGTTCTATACAATAGTGGTTATCTATGCCCCAAACACCCACCAGCTCTGTTTCCTTAATAAATTATTCCATAAGATCAACAAGGTTAAACAGGGTGAATTAGTGATTTGTGGTGATTTTAATACCATACATGATCCTCAGATGGATTCCACAGCCTGTACATAGATCCCACTCCCAATCCCTAGCCACTGTCCTACATAAGGAGGACATATATGATGTGTGGCGGATCCAACATGATTCGGAGAGAGATTATTCATATTTCTCCCCGATACACAAATCTTATTCTCACATAGATTTATTTCTCACAGGTAGATCTTTATTACAGAAAGTTGAAAAATCTACTATTGAGTTGATTAAATGGTCAGATCACGCAGCAATTACTATATATGTTAACAAAGCACACCCCACTCCGCACATTTACTATGGAGAAATAATACTTACTTAATGTCCAACCCTAAGTACAAAGATGAACTTCGTAAGGGCCTTGATGAATGCTTCCTTTTAAATGTTAACTCTGTCAGGGATCCTTTTGTCCTCAGGAATGCCCATAAGGCATACATGAGGGGTCTCTTTATAAAATGGGGATATAGAGCAAATTAAGATAGGGAAAGTCAATTTGATGAAATACTAGTACGTAATTTGGAATCTCTGAATAAATCCGATATACCTCTGGAAAATATAGAGATGCTATGGAATCTCTGTATCAAAATAAGAGATCGCTTAATGTATAAATACGAGAAAAAAAAACTGCAATCTATCAAAGCGCAATATTATTCCCAAGATAATATAGCTAGCAAACTTTTGGCACATAGACTAAAATCACGGGCTGTTAAAAGTAAGATCCCATTCTTCATTGACTCTCTTCAATTCACAAAAATGTACGCTCCTGGGGATATAGCACAGAGATTTATCGAATATTACAAGTCCCTTTACAACCTACAATCCTCTCCTGCAGTTCATTCAACAGTCCATTAAGGCATTCTTAAATACTCTCAATCTCCCACGACTCTCGCCTCACCAGTTGAGTAATCTGAATCTTCCTCTCACTGAATTAGAACTCTCCAAAATAATCTGATTTCTCCCGCTACATAAAGCACTTGGACCTGATGGTTTATCTGGAATATATTACAAAACCTTTGAGGAATCTCTCCTACCCCATTTGTTTGACACTTTGCAACATGCCATTATAGAAGGTTCCTTCCCTAAAGAGATGCTAAGTGCAGTGATATTGATACTTCCAAAGCCAGGCAAAACACAAGATTCCCCCCAAAATTTTCGCCCCATATCCCTAGTTAACTCTGACCTAAAAATCTATGCTAAAGTTCTAGAAAACTGTTTAGCTTCCAAAATTCCCTTCCTTGTCAACCGAGACCAGGTAGGGTTTGTCAAAGGTCGGCAGGCCCCAGAGAATACTAGGAGAGTTCTTATTATTTTAGATCGCTTGGAGGATGAAGGGACCCGGGCTGTTTTGGTAACTCTGGACGCTAAGAAGGTGTTCGACCGTGTAAACTAATGATTCGTCTTCTCGGTGCTGGATGAGGTGGGACTTGGTGGACCAATAGTGAATGCAATTAGAGCTCTATACACTTCCCCCTCAGAGAGGGTAATTGTTAATGGGACCCTCTCCGAAGAGTTTCCGATTAAAAATTGGACTAGATAGGGTTGTCCCCTGTCCCCTTTGCTTTTCATTCTTTCTATAGAGCGATTAGCTCATGCTATCAGACAACATTTGGAGATTCATGGCGTACAGATATGAGATCGCTCCCACTGCATCTCTCTCTACACGGATGACATAATATTGACTCTGGAGCAACCGGAATCATCCTTATCTGCGGCATTTAGTTTCATATAAGAATTTAGCAATTTACTAAATTAATATGGGAAAGTCACAGGCCATGCCTTTAAATTGCTCACCGTCGGATCTGCGGTCCATGCAGTCCCGCTTCTCTCTAGACTGGCAACAGAAACAAATTAAATACTTGGGGATAAATATCACGTCAAAGGTTTCACATCTGTATCAGGCCAATTACTCTCCTATGCTGTCACAAATAGTACTTGACATGTTGCGGTTAGCTACACATGAAGTCTCATGGATAGGCAGAATAGCTGTGTTTAAAATGTTGGTACTCCTAAAACCATTGTATCTATTGCGGACAATACTGATAAAAATGCCTTTATCCTTCACTAATAAACACAAATTGCTTAATTCTGATGGGGAGGGAGGAGTAGACCGCGTATAGCAGCCAGACTATTGAACAAGGGAAAGAAAGCTGGAGGCCTGAGCCTGTCCAATATATACCATTATTACCTGGCCAACCAGATATCTCAATTGAAGCAGTGGGGGATGGGAGACACTTTCCAACACTGGGTCCATATTGAAACCTCATTAGCACCAGTACACAACTTAAAAGCTCTTTTAATAACAGGACTGAATCCTTATTCACCAACTATTCCTCTACCGTATTTTCTGTCAACATCTATGCAGAACTGGATAAAATTTAATTCAAATTGTATAAAGTCTTAATTTTCTTTACTTCATTGTACACCAATAGAGGCTCTTGAGCTCCTTCTCCCTGACCCTAGATCACCCAATTTGGAAAAACGAAGGCTTGACTCAAATAATGTGCTTCATGGATTAAGAACAATTGCTAAAATTTACCTCCCTTCATAACAGGTTTCGTATCCCGCACTGGGATTTTTACAAATATCTTCGGCTTAGACATGTCTTACAATCTGATTGTCCCTTTAAAGTCACAGCGAATTCAGATGTATTCCAGATATGGTCTCAGCCTGTTACACAACTTAAAGGCTTGCGTCCTTTATATGACCTCTTAGGTTCTAAAGCTAAATTTGAAAAGTCTTCTTCTTTCTTGGCTTGGGAGAGGGAGCTCACACAAGTTTATTCCCCATCTACATGGTCATACTCTCTTGCCTTTGTAGCAAAACACCTGAAGTGCACTTTACATTATGAGTCAGTGATAAAGACTATACTCAGATGGTACTACACTCCAGATAGACTTCAGCATATGTTTCCTAGTGCTTCCCACCTTTGTTGGAGAAATTGTGGGGGCAGAGGCACCCTTCTACATGTTTTACGGGACTGCCTGCTGCTCAAAAATCTTTGGAACTCTGCATTTGCTTTGTTATCAAGACTTGTAGGGATGCCTATTGCTCCTTCCCCATCACTAGCACTACTTTTTCTAAATATTAATACCATACCGGCTGATTATAGGATTATAACAGCTCATATATTCATCGCGACCAAACTGGTAATTACTAGATATTGGAAAAGCCTGACAGTTCTTTCCATACAGGAAATCATTGCACATGTAAATAGTACATGCTCCCATGAGAAAATGATGGCATATAAGGATAACTCATTTCCTAAATATGAGAAATTGTGGGGCCCTTGGATACGTAGCGCTCATAACTGTGTTCCTTAGTGAATGGTTCTCTGCTTATACCCTAAATTTTAAACACTTTACATCTTAGCTTATACCTTGACTGAGACATTTCATTATTTGTTTAGTTCTGTTATTTTCTTTTATCATTACTTAAATAAATTCCACGTCTGGAAATGGTTCACACGTTGGACATCCCGGTATATACCGTTTTTACTTGGGACATTTTGTTGTGCCATGGATTTCATATACTAATACTAGACCTTTATTTCATTGTTAAATAAAGCTAAATTACGATCCCTATGAATGGTAATAGTATCTTGTCTTGCGACTATTTTGTTCTTTCACAATGTATCTAATTGTGCAAACACTATGTATGTTGTTAATTTCGGAAATTTTTTAAATAAAAATGTATTGATTAAAAAAAGATTTGTGGATACTTGGAGACAGTACAATGATAAAGTTAGGGTTAAGACCCTTTCACATGGGCCAATGATGGGCAAACGATCAGCCGATGAACAGCAAACACTCGTTCATCGGCTGATCTGCTAGGTAATGCGGCCAATAAAACGGGTGCTAGTCGGCAGCACATCCTGTGTAAACAGGAAGATATGCTGCTGACATGATGGGAATGTATGGGGACGAGCGATCGAAGTAACGATCGTTTATCTCCATACATTACCGATCATAGCTCCTTGTAAAAGGAGCAACTGAGCACCAAAGGAGCTGTCTCATCTATGGGCACTAGTTTTTACAGCCCATTTCGGATTGTGTAAAAACACACTTACATCTTTTAATCACCAGTGAATGGGAGTTATGCGAGGATTCAAATAATTTTAGTTGGTTCTAGATTCATCCCTAAACTTGCATTTTAAAGACATGTATCTTGTGGTCGGACCATTATATGGTATTATCAGTAATGAATCTTGAACTAGAGCGGAAAGAAAACAGTGGTTGGAGAATTAATAAATCACTATTGACTGATCAGATAGTAAAAATCCAATTAGAGAATGATATTAAACTTTATTTTATGAAAAATTCCACAGAAGGTGTAAACATGGGGAGAATTTGGCTTCCTCATAAAGCCTGTATTAATAACATAGCATCAAACGAAAAAAGGAATGGGAAAACACATTAACATATCTAGGAAATAAATTGGAAATCGCTAATCAAGTGTTGCATACTCTTTCTAACAAAGCAGATTAGAGACATTAAATCTCATTTGAACAAATTAGAGACAGACAGGGTAGAGAGAGCTCATAGATGGCCGAAGATAAAATATTATGAAAATGCAAATAAAATACATAGACAATTAACTAGGTTGCTTAGAAAGGTCTAAGATAATAATTCTGGTGTTGTGACTTCAAATCCAGACAACAAATGTGGTGCATTCCAGACGTATCAGCTGAAGTTTTATAGTGCACCAGCGGTAATTAGGCTGGGTAAAAATTCAAATTATTTATAAAAGATAGGTATTCATAGAGTAAAAAATTAGTCATAATTTAATCTTTATAGAATCTCAATTAAATAAATAAGTCTCTATTGAATCTAAAGAAAGTAATAAGCTATAGTGAGATACTGGAGGTTATTAAAAATTTTCAACTGGATAAGGCACCTGGCACAGATGGGTTCTCAGCTGGATATTTAAAAAAGTTCAAATATACACTCTGTTTATTTTTTTAGCAAATTATATAACTATATCCTGAGAGAAGGACAAGTAGCTGTGGAGTTCTTAGAGGCCTCAGTTACAGTGATCCCAAAAGCTAAATAAAGAACATATGGCTGTTATCCCCTTTGAATGTTGACCTGCAGTTATTGACAGTTATCTTAGCTAACAGCATTATAGGGTATGTGACAGGTAAAGAACAGGTAGGATTTGTGCCACAGTGTCCGGCACCAGACAATATTAGTAAGATCCTCAATTTAATTTTAGTGCAATATAAATGGAGAAGGCCTTTGACTCTATTAGTTGGCCCTTTATGTTCCCAGTAATAGAAGAGATGGGTATTCGTAGGTAATTTGAAATATTTATTTTCAAAACTTTAGACCAGTTTGAAATAGTTTTCTAATAAAATAAGTGATATTAAAATCGTGAGGGGCACTTGTCAGGAGTGTGAACTTTCACCTGCAAGTTAAGCATTAGCAATGGAACCATAAACCAGAAAGATGACACAACATTTGAGGAATCAATGTGGGTGAGAAGGAATATAATTTAAGTCTTTTTGCTGATGATATTTTTTTAAACATTAACTAAGCCCCTTACATCATTGCTTAAGCTAATTAACACTAGTGGAATTTTGTATACTATGAGGATTTCATATCAATATAGACAAATCATATATAATGTATTGCAACATGGAGAAAAATGTTAAAAGATTAATAGACCTGAGTTTTGCATTTAAGAAAAGACAAAGGTTTATTCAGTACTTGGGATTTAAAATATTTAAACATTGGGTTGAAATGTATAAAATTAATTATTTGCATTTATAAAAAAAAAAATAGGAAGAGATTTGTGTAGCTGGAATGACAAACACATTTCACTGATGAGAAAAATTAATTCCATTAAAATGGTAATTTTGCCTAAAATATTATATTAAAATTAAAAATGCTATAAAATCGGTACAACATGAGTTTTTAGATATATAGTTAGAAGAATAAAAAGGTAATCCCAAGAAGAGTAATGATGTAACATAACGGAGGAGGACATCTACACCAAATTTATTAATTATTATAAGCTTCGCGAATTGCGCAACTGATGAGAGTAAGTCCCTATAAAAGTAAGCCACTATCGGTGGGGTTAGAGGAAGACCTAATGAAACCTTATAATTGGGATACTACAGGGTGGGCCATTTATATGGATACACCTAAATAAAATGGGAATGGTTGGTGATATTAACTTCCTGTTTGTGGCACATTAGTATATGGGAGGGGGGAAACTTTTCAAGCTGGGTGTTGACCATGGCGGCCATTTTTAAGTTGGCCATTTTGTATCCAACTTTAGTTTTTTCAATGGGAAGAGGGTCATGTGACACATCAAACTTATCGAGAATTTCACAAGAAAAACAATGGTGTGCTTGGTTTTAATGTTACTTTATTCTTTCATGAGTTATTTACAAGTTTCTGACCACTTATAAAATGTGTTCAAAGTGCTGCCCATTGTGTTGGATTGTCAATGCAACCCTCTTCTCCCACTCTTCACACACTGATAGCAACACCGCAGAAGAAATGCTAGCACAGGCTTCCAGTATCCGTAGTTTCAGATGCTGCACATATCGTATCTTCACAGCATAGACAATTGCCTTCAGATGACCCCAAAGATAAAAGTCTAATGGGGTCAGATCGGGAGACCTAGGGGGCCATTCAACTGGCCCACGATGACCAGTCCACTTAGAATAAAGTAACGTTAAAACCAAGCACACCACTGTTTTTCTTGTGAAATTCTTGATAAGTTTGATGTGTCACATGACCCTCTTCCCATTGATAAAACTAAAGTTGGATACAAAATGGCCGACTTCAAAATGGCTGCCATGGTCAACACCCAGCTTGAAAAGTTTCCCCCCTCCCATATACTAATGTGCCACAAACAGGAAGTTAATATCACCAACCATTCCCATTTTATTTAGATGTATCCATATAAATGGCCCACCCTGTATATTGTGGTGTGGAACAAAACCATTAAACAAATATCTTGTTGAGTCTCCAATAGAAAGATTCTCCTTAGATTTATTGAAATAAAAAAAATAATAATAGAAAACATTAAATCAAAAACTTTGGTGGCTAGGTTTTATTTGAGAACCCTTTATTTTAACCAGGATTAGATACTAGCAAATTCTACTGGTGGAAAAAGATGGTCTTAACCCAAAGGAATTTTTTTTTGTTGGTGGGAAAATTGGGAAGATTAATAATTAATTTTAAAAGTGTTAAATCACTCAGAATCAATAGGTTGTTGCAAATAATACACTTTATAAGGGATTACTGTGGGAATAACATATTAAGGAATAATTTTTGTAAAAAACTATTTTTTAATAAACCTGGCAAGGACAGGTTGGATCTTCTTTGTGTAATTAGTGCTCAATAAACCAACTGAAAATAAATTGGACTATATGATTAAGAGGGAAAGTGATTTTAAATTTGAATAGTCTTTCAACAAGAAGGATGAAAATTTAAGGAAAAACTAAGCAAGCAAATGTCGCTGGTCAAGACCTCTATAAAGATCCTACAGTAGATCGAGCATACTTCAGACCAATAAGACTGAATAGAATCTTTCCTAATTCAGATCTGAATTGCTTTAAAAGTTGTGGGGTAGGGGCTCGTCCACACGCTGCAGAATTGCTGTGTTTTTTCCATCCTGAATTGCGGACGGAAAAAACGCAGCAGAATACAGTAGCAGCATAGTGGATGAGGTTTAACAAATGTCATCCACACGCTACATAAAACTTCTGTGCAGAAATTGACCTGCGGAGCGTAATTTTCGGACCGCAGCATGTCAATTCCTGCTGCAGAAAGTGGACAGAATTGCTGCGTTTTTCAGAGATGTCACCATCTCCTTGCATCATGAAAAAAGCAGCAAAATACGCACCATTTTCTGATGTAAAAACTGCAGGAAATGGTGCATTTTTAGCCACAGCGTAATGTCTGCTATAGGCCTGATTTACACGAGCGTGTGCGTTTTGCGCGCGCAAAAAACGCTGCGTTTTGCGCGCGCAAAAGGCATTTGACAGCTCCGTGTGTCATCCGTGTATGATGCGCGGCTGCGTGATTTTCGCGCAGCCGCCATCATAGAGATGAGGCTAGTCGACGCCCGTCACTGTCCAAGGTGCTGAAAGAGCTAACTGATCGGCAGTAACTCTTTCAGCACCCTCGACAGTGAATGCCGATCACAATATACAGCAACCTGTGAATAAAAAAAGACGTTCAAACTTACCAGGAACTGCCTGCTTCCTCCAGTCCGGTCTCCCGGCCGTTGCCTTGGTGACGCGTCCCTCTCTTGTCATCCGGCCCCACCTCCCAGGAT
This sequence comes from Rhinoderma darwinii, assembly GCF_050947455.1. Classification (NCBI taxonomy): domain Eukaryota; kingdom Metazoa; phylum Chordata; class Amphibia; order Anura; family Rhinodermatidae; genus Rhinoderma; species Rhinoderma darwinii. Next base: position 279,986,369 of record NC_134690.1, on the reverse strand, counting down.
GACGCGGCAGTCCATGAGACCGCTGCAGCCTGTGATTGGCTGCAGCCTGTGCTTGGCCTGTGATTGGCTGCAGCTGTCACTTGGCCTGAATTGTCATCCCGGGAGGTCGGACTGGAGGAAGGAGCCGGGACTTATCGGTAAGTCCGAACTTCTGTTTTTTTTTACACGTATATGTATATGGCGATCGAAAGTCACTGTCCATGGTGCTGAAACAGTTTAAGTCTTTCAGCACCATGGGCAGTGACTGTCTCCTGACGTCGCGTACCCGAACATTTTTTGCCGGGATCGGTCAAAACGAGTTCGGCCGAACCCGGTGAAGTTCGGTGCGCTCATCTCTAATTTGACACTCCGTTTGGATGTTTGTAAACAGAAAAGCACGTGGTGCTTTTCTGTTTACATTCATCCTTTTGACAGCTCTTGCGTGATTTTCGCGCATGCAACGCAGTAGCGTCCGTGTGGCATGCGTTGTTTTCACGCACCCATTGACTTCAATGGGTGCGTGTTGCGTGAAAAACGCACGATTATAGAACATGTCGTGAGTTTTACGCAACGCACTCACGCTGCGCAAAATTCACGCATCGTCTAAACTGCCCCATAGAGTAATATAGGTGCGTACGACACGCGTGAAAAGCACGCGCGTCGCACGCGCGTATATTACGCTCGTGTAAATGAGGCCATAATCAATGAAATTGCTGCAGACATTTTCTGCAGCAATTCTGTGGTGTGTGGACAAGCCCTTAGAAGCTGTTTAAACACCTGTGGTGGGATTGTGAGATTGTCACGAAATGTTGGTGTGAAATAAGGGTACTAGTATAGAAGGTATTAAAAACAAAGCACTGAAAAAATAAATACATTTACTTAAAATCCCTGATACTTACTTACTTACTTACTTACTTACAGCCATACTTACTGATACAAGGGCAGGTTCATACACCAGTTCCCAACAGGATTCAGACATGCCACAATGCTACACAGAGGGAAATTGCACAGGTGCAAAATACTGACGAATATCCACTCTCACACCTCCCATTTATGAGGTAGTTGTCTGCTTAGTATTATTATTTCACACAGATAAGGCTTCTATAAGAGTGGGAGCCACACAGTTATGTGTAGCCTAAGATGCACCTTTTTTGGACATGAAATATTTTAGACAAATTCATCAATGAAATGCTCCAAAAAGGAACACATTTGCGAAAATGATAGCGTAATGGATAGAATAAATTGTATTACAGTATGTGTGGGCAAAAAAGTGATGACTAGGGAAATGACAGGATGAGTCATTAGACATTGATATGGAATGCCTTTATAAAATATTCAGAAAATGAAGATAGTGTTTAAGAGGAATAAGGAGAAAAATTATTTTTGAATTATTCATATTTATGTTACATTATTTGTTATTATATGTTATATTGTGCGTGTGTGTGTGTGTGTGTGTGTGTGTGTGTGTGTGTGTGTGTGTGTGTGTGTGTGTGTGTGTGTGTGTGTATATATATATATATATATATATGTTATTTTGAATATTTCCTTTTTTTATCGCTGCATGAAATTTATGAAAATAAATCAAAACTAAAAGTGAAAAAAAAAAAAAAAACACTATGTTCAATTCTGTAGCAATTTGCAATTCTTGATTAGGTCCAATTTGAATGTTGGTTTGGATCTGAACTAATTTAAACAGAAATTAAACTTTTCTTAAATATTGGCAGACATCCATAATCTGAGAAGCAATTACAAAAAGAAAAAGGGTTTAAAGTAATTGAACATTGAATAGGTTACTAATGCAGATCTAAGACTGCACTTTGCCACTACATTAAACAATCATCAAATACACGAGGTACAGTTAAAACTAAACTAACCCCGGAAAAGTGGAAATATTTATTGAACATTAACCGCTTCAGGACCGGGCTATTTTGAGTCTTCAGAACCAGGCACCGTTTAGCCATTTTTAGCACACTTTAGTTAAACGGCTATAACTTTTTTATTTATTGGCCAAGCGACATGATTTTTGAGAATCTGTTTTGTGAGAAATGCAGCTTTCTTTCATCATTTTTACACATAATAATTTTTTTTTTTTTTTTTTTACTTTCTGAGCTTAACATAATTCATCCACATCTTTGTGCCTACAGTCCCTCTCCAATTTGACAAAGCTTTACATTTAATTCTCTGTAGATTTCAACAAATAATCATGGAGCCCATTAACAAACTTGAATGGAGCCAACTCTGCATGGCCCACCAACATTTGCGAGTTTAGTAGATGAAAAGGTTATGCTGGGTCCCATAAGAGCTGCTATGCCTGTTGCCTAGTAATAGTATGTCCCTGTTGCTCAGTTTTATCAGGTTCATATTTAAAATAGCACATTACTATTACACATAGTAGCTTTAATGTGGAATGAACTTTAACCCCTTAATGACCAGCCTATTTTAGACCTTAATTGACCAAGCCATTTTTTAAGTTTTTCCATCGTCTCATTCAAAGAGCTATAACTTTTTTATTTTTGCATCGATATAGCTGTATAAGGTCTTGTTTTTTGCAGGACAAGTTGTAATTTTTAATAGCACCATTTTGGGGTAAATAGAATTTATTGATTAACTTTTATTAACTTTTTTTGGGGGGGAATAGAAAAAACCTGCAATTTCGCCACACTTTTTTGCGTCCTAAATTTACGCCGTTTACCGTGTGGTATAAATAACACAATAACTTTATTCAGTCGGTTGTTGCAATTGCAACGATACCAAATTTGTATAGTTTTGTATGTTTTACTACTTTTATACAGTGAAAACACTTTTTTTTCAAAATTATTTGTTTTTGTGTCTCCATATTTGTAGAGCCATAACTTTTTTTATTTTTTCACCTATGCAATTGTATGACGGCTTTTTTTTTGCGGAACGACTTGTAGTTTTTATCGGTACCATTTTGTAGTAGATGCGACTTTTTGATCACTTTTTATCACATTTGTTTTAAGGCTGGATTCAAAGAAAACAGCAATTTTAGCATGGTTTTTTATTTTATTTATATTTTTTTCCACTTTTGCTTAAACTTTTTTTTTACTTTTTTACTAGTCCCACTAGGGGACTTCACTATGTGATTTATCCGATCACATTTATAATACACTGCAATACTTCTGTATTGCAGTGTATTATGCCTGTCCGTGTAAAATGGACAGACATCTGCTAGGCCATGCCTCTGGCATGACCTAGCAGGCATACACTATAGGCAGACCTGGGGGCCTTTATTAGGCCCACGGCTGCCATCAGAGACACAGACACTCGACGATCTTATCGCCGGGTGTCGGTGGGAGAGAGAGGGAGCTCCCTCTCTCCAAAACCACTCAGATGCGGCGCTCACTATTGAGCGCCGCATCTGAGGCGTTAAACGTGTGAGATCGATACTAATATCAATCTCACCCATTAGAGCAGGGATGCCCTCAGCTACATCTGGTAGCTGAGAGCAGCGAGATTTGACAGCTCCCTGCTCTGCTTACTTATTCCGATGCAGCGCCATAAAAAGGCTATTGCATCGGAATAAAGCCCGTTAGTGGCCGCCGTAAAAACACTATGGGGGGGTCACTAACGGGTTGATATTCCTGCCCTAGTCTGAACATTTTTCTGTGTGTGCACATGTTCACAGCTAAACACAACGTTGGACATAAGACTCTGCGCAATGAATATCCTAGGACTGTCACTTAGGCTTTATTCAGACGAACGGGAAAACGTCCGTGCAACGCGCGTGATTTGCACGCGCGTTGCACGGACCTATTTTAGTCTATGGGGCCGTGCAGACATGTCCGTGATTTTTACTCAGCGTGAGTCCGTGAAGTCAATGGGTGCGTGAAAACCATGCATGCCGCACGGAAGCACTTCCGTGCGAACTGCGTGATTCGCGCAACAGCTGTCAAAAGGATGAATGTAAACAGAAAAGCACCACATGCTTTTCTGTTTACAAACATCCAAATGGAGTGTGATAATGATGGCGGCTGCGCGAAAAGCATGCAGCCGCGCATCATATGCTGATGCCCCACGGAGCTGTTAAGTGGTTTTTGCGCTCGTGTGAGTGAGGCCTTATAGTTGTACCAACACAATTGAGCATTATTATATGTAATACAATATGTATGCAATCCCCATATTATTTTTTCCAAACTATAATCCCAATCATTCACCTTTACTTTGTGACAAATTGATAGAACTATGTGTGCTGTCTGTCTCTGTGTGATGGGGACCCGGTCCCTTCAGAAATTATTTCTGGATTGGATTTACTCCCTATCACCTGGAGACAGACGGCATATCATCTTACTTCTTAATAGACGAAACTCAGTGGGACATTCGTTATCACTCTTAAAATAAATAGGCATACTATCACCTTGAAACTCATGGATAATCCCATGAATTATATAATCCGGGATGGGTTTTATACCACCCGAAAGTATAACATGGATCTCCCTAAAATTATTTTTTATTTTTCTTTAAATTATGATTGATTTTTTATTTTCATTTCATTTAAATTTTCCTTATTACCCCCCTTTTTATTTTATTTAAGACACCGCTGATCACTAATTGGTATGACCAAGATAAAGGATAAAAAAAATGAGACTTTACATGTAATGTAGATCCACTTCTTGGTAGTACAGGGTGGGCCATTTATATGGATACACCTAAATAAAATGGGAATGGTTGGTGATATTAACTTCCTGTTTGTGGCACATTAGTATATGGGAGGGGGGAAACTTTTCAAGCTGGGTGTTGACCATGGCGGCCATTTTGAAGTCGGCCATTTTGTATCCAACTTTCGTTTTTTCAATAGGAAGAGGATCATGTGACACATCAAACTTATCCAGAATTTCACAAGAAAAACAATGGTGTGCTTGGTTTTAACGTTACTTTATTCTTTAATGAGTTATTTACAAGTTTCTGACCACTTATAAAATGTGTTCAAAGTGCTGCCCATTGTGTTGGATTGTCAATGCAACCCTCTTCTCCCACTCTTCACACACTGATAGCAACACCGCAGAAGAAATGCCTCCCGATCTGACCCCCTTAGACTTTTATCTTTGGGGTCATCTGAAGGCAATTGTCTATGCTGTGAAGATACGAGATGTGCAGCAACTGAAACTACGGATACTGGAAGCCTGTGCTAGCATTTCTTCTGCGGTGTTGCTATCAGTGTGTGAAGAGTGGGAGAAGAGGGTTGCATTGACAATCCAACACAATGGGCAGCACTTTGAACACATTTTATAAGTGGTCAGAAACTTGTAAATAACTCATGAAAGAATAAAGTAACGTTAAAACCAAGCACACCATTGTTTTTCTTCTGAAATTCTCGATAAGTTTGATGTGTCACATGACCCTCTTCCCATTGAAAAAACTAAAGTTGGATACAAAATGGCCGACTTCAAAATGGCCGCCATGGTCAACACCCAGCTTGAAAAGTTTCCCCCCACCCATATACTAATGTGTCACAAACAGGAAGTTAATATCACCAACCATTCCCATTTTATTTAGGTGTATCCATATAAATGGCCCACCCTGTATATATATATGTCTGAACTGTCTGATTGAATATTTATGGGAAATTATAAAAATATGAAAAAGATGTGCATGATAGGACATTTCCAGTATGAATTTTCCAGTATTAATTAGTATTTGATGATATATCGGAACATATGGGTCTTGTCCCCTTTAAAAAACGGCACTATAAAGATGCCAGACTTTACCGAAGCTACGGAATAGCTCTGAGGAAATCCCGGTCCGGGATGAAACGCGTCAGCTGATCGATTAACTTGCACCTGGCAGGTAGTGACGTCAACCCTGCCTTGCTTTGCAGTCTCCAGTGCTACTGAAATTTCAACGTGGAAACCAGCACAGCACAGCACAGCACGATATTGACTCTTCTAAGAGTGTGCTTTCCTTTCAACTTTACTCACCCCTGTGTGAAATCTCGGCTGCCCCCAAGTATATGAAAATCTAAATCTTCCTAATGAGCATCAATCGCTGTTGGGTTGGATACACAAGAAACCTCCCCTGTGAAAATCATGGACTTCCAATGAAAGATTGAAGGGGAAAAACCTGATTGATCTGGCTCAAAAGTCTGTTACCACTCAATATTTTCCTGGGAGGAAGAATGCAGTGGAAAGGAGGAATCTCCAGTCTACCCTAAATTATGAGAAACCGACATAAAGATGAGTACTAAATAGATATAAAATCTACAATTGTATACTCACACTATCATTACCATCATATAAGAGGAACTGTTCTTGCAAGTTCTTTGATTAAAAAAACTTTTTTTTTTTTTTTTAAAAAGAGGAAAAAAAACGCAAGTGTGAATTGAGACCAAGGGTTTCTGAACATAAATTTTAGGAAAAATACTTTTCCAGTCAAATACTCTTATTTGATTCTTGAATATATTGTTTGTATCGAATTTATATTATTCAAAAAGAAAAAACCTATCACTATGTATTATGATATCTAGAGGGGGATAAACCGATGAAAGTAATGTTATAAGTGGATGTGTTGGTATCCTGGCCAGGAGACATTTTTAAATTGAGTACATCTTGTTTGAAAAAAAGTGAGTTTATTCAAACCTTTTCCTTTTTCAAAAGAATATATTTCTAGATAAAGTATTCGATTTAAAAAATTCTTTATTATGGAAAAAGGAGAAATATATATATATATATATATATATATATATATATATATATATAAAAAATCTTACAAATATATTTTTATATAGAATTTAATACAATTTATACAAAATCATTCTAATCCCAAAGAGTGCCTGGTTTGTTTTGGAAAATATTTTTTTCTTTTTTCTTTTTGAATTATTTGCTTCCGAAACTGCACTGTGCTATATATTTATTGCATATTTTGGGATCTCTATTGGGTATGGTTTATAACCATTTCTAGTTCTTAGCCCTATCATTTATGCTTTCACTTATTTCTAGGTATGCTTTTTAAGTATATGCATTTTTTCAGGTATCATATGCTTGAAAATCATCCATAACATTTTATCTTCCTTAATTGTCTGTATTTGGTTTATAGCAGTTCAATCCTTTATTACGTGCAAGATCATTAAAAAAATAAAACATTTTATAGCCTCAAAATGTTGGCATTGATATAGACTGCATGTGAAAGTGACTTTGAAAAATAAAACCTCCAACTGTATATTGTAATTATAGAAATGCAAATTAATAATCCAAATTGTTCATTCCGTTGTGCGAAGACAGTACAATCTGTTCAGCATAAAACCTAATATTAGGAGGTATAAAAAAAAATATATAAAATATACTCTCAATTTACCACAGGGTAAAAACACATTCTGACAAAATCACCAAACCTTTGTGGCCTGACAAGAAAACATTCCTATCAAATAACTAATTTTGTTAGGATAGGAAGCAGGTGGCTTTCTGAGATATCTCATTTTATATTTGATATAGATAAGGGAATCAAATGAATGAAAAGCGGGTAAGCAGAGGTCAGAGGTGGTTATGGATAATAGGTGTGGAGATTGTGTAAAAAAGGTGCAAGGTGATCATTTACAAAAGCAAGGTCACAGCTCAAGGACAAAGCATAAGCTTATGTACAGTTTAATAAAGAGAATTTACATATTATTTTTACAGGGATGTAATATTTAGCAAAACAAAGTGTTTTTTTATGGTCCCCATGATGTGGATCACGGAGTGCTGAAAATTGAACATGTTCTCGCATTAGTGTACCATTACTGTTTGGGTGAAGATGCCTGACGAAGACCTCAGTACGAGGTCGAAACACGTTGGCACTTGTATTTTACGCATGTTCACTGAATAAATCCTTATTATTTTCAAATCCGATTGTGGAATTACTGAACCACCAGCACAAGAGCAGCCAATACAAGGAGTACTTTTCTTAAGTTTTCTACCAGAGAATTACCAGAGCATTTCATCGGAGTCAGACACCCAGCGTTCACTCCGGAGGCTTGCTCAGTGTGCGGTAACCAGGATGTAAAATAAAACACACAATACGTTCCGATGATCACGCAGAACTCCACCAGGTGAGTCGATCCAGATTCACTTTCACACAGTACAATCACATTCCAGTACGTTATCACCTTAGGGCAGCGCCGTCTTCTCTTTTTTTTTATTTTTATCAAGCGTGTTTGGGGGAAGGAAAGGGGCAATAGCACTGGGAGTGAAAAGCTTCCAATCTCTCCGACAGTTGCTTGGAAAGAAGAAACCACCTACAGTACACTGATATTTTTTACAGATGACCCCTCCATTCCTTGTAACAGTTATTTTTACACTGTATGATTTACACCGTTCAGCCATAAGAATGAAACCACTGACTGGGTATGTGATTAACATTGATTATTATGTTACAATGACACCTATCAATGGGTGAGATATATTAGGCAGAAAGTGAACAGTTATTGAAGTTAGTGTGTTAGAAGCAGGAAAAATATACTAGCGTAAGGATCTGACTGACTGTGACAACGTCCAAATTGTGATAAGCTGATGACTGGTTCAGAACATCTCCAAAACGGCAGGTCTTGTGGGGTGTCCTCAGTATGCAGTGGTTAGTACCTACCAAAAGTGCTTCAAGGAAGGACAACCAGTGAACAGGCAAAAGGGTAATGGTAGCGAAATGCTCATTGATGCATCTGTGGAGCGAAAGCTAGCCTGTATGGTCTGATCCCATGAAAATGCTACTCTAGCACGAATTGCTAAAAAGGTTAATGCTAGCTATGATAAAAAGGTGTCAGAAGACACAATGCGTTGCAGCTTGCTGTGTTTAGAGCTGTATAGCTGTAAATCAGTCAAAGTGCCCATGCTAACCCATGTCCATTGCTGAAAGTACCTACAATAGACACGTGAGCATCAGAACTAGACCATGAAGCCATGGAACAAGGTAGCCTGGTCTGATAAATCAAGCTTTCTTTTATACTGCGGTAGCGGGGCAGCAGCTGGCCAAGCAACAGCGTACCAAGTCTATACAAAGTCCAAGCACATGGGTACCTGTAATAGTCCAGACAGTAACAGCAGGCAGCTTGGGCACAGATGGTAGTTTGACAGCAGGTGATGCAAAACGTGGCAGGAGGTACCAGGCATGGCAGATGACACCAGACAGTAGGCGTAGCAGATTGCACAACACAACTTCAACTCCAGAGAGGACACAGGAACAAATACAGCACGGGATACAGGATACAGGTAGCAGGGCACGGGAACACAGGGAACAGGATAGGACTAAGGAACCATTTGCAAGACTAACAGAGGAATACAAACAATGCTCAGGCAAGGAGTGAAAGGGCGGGGTCCTTTTTATAGTCCAGGGTGATCTGGGAGTAATTAGTTAATTCATAACATGTGCGCACACTGGCCCTTTAAGGCCAGGGAATGAGCTTGCACGCTCACCCTTGTCGTCACTGCAGGACAGGACGGCCACATGTGCTGGCATCTCCGGAGAGGAAGACGTCGGCAGGATGAAAGGGGTCTGCGCTCTATGACCGCGGCTGTTACAAGTATATATATATATATATATATATATATAGATAGATATATATATCTATATATAGAATGTCCACCATCCAGCAGCACCAGTCAGGAATATAGGTGGGTGCACGTCCCAGGAGCCCGATCACTGTTCCCAGATCCTCAAAAAATAAAAATCTAATAAAAAGCCGTTTTTTCCTATCACAAATTGGAGTGCTGTCTCTTATTGGATGAATATATCTATATATAGATATATATATCCAAGAAATAAATCCTGCAGCACTCCAGTAATAAAGATTAAAAAAACTGTGGTTTTATTAATACCATGAAAAAAATTCAAATCGTCCAACAAAAATCTAGCTCTCATACGGCTATATCGACGGAAAAATAAAAAAAGTTATGAGTTTTGGAAGGTGGAGAGGAAAAAATGTAAATGAAAACCTGAAAAATGGCTGCGGGGGTTAAGGGGTAAGTTGGCTTCCTAAGAAATCATCCCTAATTGTGTGTGTGTTTGACAAAGGTAAATTAGATTGTGAGTGTTGACAATCTCTGTATACAGTAGCGCTGCAAAAGATGTTGGAGCTATATTAGAAATGGAAAATAAATAAATATCTTTGAGATGACCAAAAAATTAGAGTGAAAATTGTCTTCTAGGGATTGTTTCGACGAATAGGGCAAATATACATAGGATATAAGAGAATTGAAAATCTTTCACAGAAAAATCTAGTGTAAATTAAAGCATTGTTCCCTGTAAACTGTGTACTTTGGAAATTATGTAGTTAAAAATTCTACTCCCTGTAGACAGGTAAAGTTGTTGTTAGGCTTGTTGACCTCATTAGTATGTTGTTTTAACTCTTTTCTTTCCAGAGTGAAGAGCTGAGGATCTGTTCACAATGCATTGGGTCTATACGTCGGAGGTATATATCGGGTGTTTCCCCCAATGTATACCTCCAATGTATGCCATTGTATAGTCATACAGTGGCAAACTTCGGTCATTGACCACAATGTTAAAAAAAAACAACGTATAACACATGGCGGTGGTCCACTGTCTAGGAAAGCCCAGTCTGACGTGCTTTTCTATACATTAAAAAAAGATATGGTGGGGCATACCACCCCAACAGAGGCCAAAATGAACACTAGATCATGGTTTGTCATCTCAAAAAGCTAGTCTATTGGGGAGGTTTAACTGTAATAGTTTAGTCTCTTACTAAAGTTGGCCAAAATCTTTAGATAGCGTTTGGCCAACAGCTATTCCATCTGTCCCTCCTCCACCCATAAATGCTCGGCCGTGGTGTTGCACCTACCTTCAATCTGTGGAATGTGGGAGGGGAGTAAAAGCCAGATTGAAAACAAAGTTTTTTAGCCACATGAAACCTCGCAAATCGGATCAAATGGTGTGGGATCATTGTGCGATGCCTCCTGTTTGTCAACGTGCCAGTTATTAACACTTGTCGCAAACTGAGAGGGACAGACTCCTTGAACTCACAGACCTTGGCTTATCACGCCAGCAGATCGCTACGCGCCTTAGCCGAGATGTCAGCACAGTTCAACGTTGCGTGTCCCGGAGTTTGGGAGAACAACAAATAATGGGAATGACCTCAAGAGTGAACCTCTGCTCAGATGGATCGTCTGACTGGAAGCATAGCGCGTAGTGATCCATTCTGTACTACAAGTGAAATTGGACGTCACATCCCAAGTCTAGGGCGGCATCCAGCGTCAATACAAACCATCAGAAGGCGTTTGCACAACATTGGGCTACGAGCCAGACATCCAGCTACAGGTGTTCCATTGGCCACACGCCACAATTCTCAAAGGCTATTGTATTGCACTGCAAGACAGCAAAGGAGGTTGGAATTGAAGTCTATCTTCAGTGATGAGTCCTGCTTTTGTCTCGGACGCAATGACACCCGGAGATAGGTCTGAGACCATGTGGGCAAAGCCATGAAGAGTCCTTCACAAGGGTATGTTACACTGGAAATACTCCCGGAATTGTGGTGTTGGGTGGCATAATGTATGGTAGCTAGTCTTCTTTTCATATACACTAACAGCTCAGCATCACACTGGTTTGGTCGTGGAACCAGTGGTACGGCCATTTCTCCAGTGTCCCAGAACCTGTTTTTCAACAAGACAATGCCAGGCCACATGTTGCTCGACTTACTGTAAGCATCCTGCGTGGCCTAAATGTGCTACCATGGCCTGCGGCGTCTCTGGACTTGTCTCCCATCGAGGGACATAATTGGTCGGCAAATGTAAAAGGAGCTGCCAGCAGCCAATCTTGATGATTTGCGTGCCCAAGTGCATTCAGAATGGAATAACATTCCTCAGACAACCATTAATAACCTCATGAATATCAAGATGTTTGGAATATATTATTTCTATGTTTTTATCACTTGTATATCATTAACAAGTCTATAAATCCTGTGATTTCCAGAATTCTAAAACTTTTCCTTCTTGGTGTTGCACTTTCAATGTTGAGGAGTGTGTATACACTACCGTTCAAAAGTTTAGGGTAACTAAGAAATTTCCTTATTTTTGAAAGAAAAGCACAGTTTTTTTCAATGAAGATAACATTAAATTAATCAGAAATACACTCTATACATTGTTAATGTGCTAAATGACTATTCTAGCTGCAAATGTCTGGTTTTTAATGCAATATCTACATAGGTGTATAGAGGCCCATTTCCAGCAACCATTACTCCAGTGTTCTAATGGTACATTGTGTTTGCTAACTGTGTTAGAAGGCTTATGGATGATTAGAAAACACTTGAAAACCCTTGTGCAATTATGTTAGCACCGCTGTAAACACTTTTTCTGTTTAGAGGAGCTATAAAACTGACCTTCCTTTGAGCTAGTTGAGAATCTGGAGCATTACATTTGTGGGTTCGATTAAACTCTCAAAATGGCTAGAAAAAGAGAGCTTTCATGTGAAACTCGACAGTCTATTCTTGTTCTTAGAAATTAAGGCTATTCCATGCGAGAAATTGCCAAGAAACTGAAGATTTCCTACAATGGTGTGTACTACTCCCTTCAGAGGAAAGCACACACAGGCTCTAACCAGAGTAGAAAGAGAAGTGGGAGGCCCCGCTGTACAACTGAGCAACAAGACAAGTACATTAGAGTCTCTAGTTTGAGAAATAGACGCCTCACAGGTCCTCAACTGGCAGCTTCATTAAATAGTACCCGCAAAACGCCAGTGTCAACGTCTACAGTGAGGAGGCGACTCCAGGATGCTGGCCTTCAGGGCAGAGTGGCAAAGAAAAAGCCATATCTGAGACTGGCTAATAAAAGGAAAAGATTAATATGGGCAAAAGCACACAGACATTGGACAGAGGAAGATTGGAAAAAATTGTTATGGACAGACGAATCGAAGTTTGAGGTGTTTGGATCACACAGAAGAACATTTGTGAGATGCAGAACAACTGAAAAAATGCTGGAAGAGTGCCTGACGCCATCTGTCAAGCATGGTGGAGGTAATGTGATGGTCTGGGGTTGCTTTGGTGCTGGTTAAGTGGGAGATTTGTACAAGGTAAAAGGGATTTTGAATAAGGAAGGCTATCACTCCATTTTGCAACGCCATGCCATAACCTGTGGACAGCGCTTCATTGGAGCCAATTTCATCCTACAACAGGACAATGACCCAAAGCACACCTCCAAATTATGCAAGAATTATTTAGGGAAGAAGCAGGCAGCTGGTATTCTATCTGTAATGGAGTGGCCAGCGCAGTCACCAGATCTCAACACCATAGAGCTGTTGTGGGAGCAGCTTGACCATATGGTACGCAAGAAGTGCCCATCAAGCCAATCCAACTTGTGGGAGGGGCTTCTGGAAGCATGGGGTGAAATTTCTCCCGATTACCTCAGCAAATTAACAGCTAGAATGCCAAAGGTCTGCAATGCTGTAATTGCTGCAAATGGAGCATTCTTTGACGAAAGCAAAGTTTGAAGGAGAAAATTATTATTTCAAATAAAAATCATTATTTCTAACCTTGTCAATGTCTTGACTATATTTTCTAGTCATTTTGCAACTCATTTGATAAATATAAGTGTGAGTTTTCATGATAGTGGCCATCAATGTTTTTTTTAATGAACCCAAGCAGTTCTGAGGAGTAAAGAACTGCTTGACGTGATTGGATTTACAACATTCTAAACAAGTTAATATTCTGTTTCACAGTATAACACAAGTAGTTTTGTGATTTCTTTATCCTTTGTTCATTTTCATATGCTACCATGTGCTTCTGGAAGGAGCAGGGGGATTAAGCAGGAGACGATATCTCCCTGCTTGAATGTATTTTTCGGAATAAAAAACATCTCCTAAACTTGAATTTACTGAGTCATTTCTCTTCTGTATCAGAAGAGATCAGACTGGAATTCCAGTACTAGGTTGCTGGCTTTTTTTTTTCCTCCTACCTTTTTCCGTGATAGGTGAATTTGAACTTGCCTTTCAGTCAGGACTTATGTTTACACAAGTACATTACAGCTCCGCGCATGAGCTGTATCTTTAGAACCAAGAATGGAATCAGATCCCACCTCATAAGATCAAGAAAGTATAGAATAGTATAGAAGCTGTCACATAACGGGTAGTGGACCCACTAGGTCGCACCGTCGTAGCAGGGAGGCAGCTGGCCAAACAACAGGAACCCCAGAATACAAAGTCCCGCACAAGGGTACCTGGATAGTCCAGACAGTGGCCGCAGCTCTGGCACTGATGGAGATGGGTGCAGCAGGTATCGCCAAACGTGGCGAATGTCACAGGTGCCGCAGGTTGCACCAGACGTGGCAAATTCCTCCGGACGTGGCAGAAGACACGGGACGTGGCGGATAACACAGTTGCCGCAGGTTGCGCCAGACGTGGTGAATTCCTCTGGACGTGGTAGATGACACAGGACGTGACACGACTACGACACTAATAGGCACATGAACAAGAACAGCACGGGATATATGAACAAGTAACAGGGCACGGGTAACAACTGGAATGGGAAACACTAAGGGACCATTTGCAAGACAGACAGGGAAACTAACAATGTTCAGGCAAGGATCAGAAGGCCTGGGACCTTCTTATAGACCAGGAAATCATGGCAGCTGTTGATGATGATGATTTCCTCTGTGCGCGCGCTGGCCCTTTAAGGCGCGCACCCTACGGGACACAGCAGAACGGAGCGGAAGTGAGCGCTGGCGTCTCCTAGGAAGGAGATGAGAACCAGTGCTCACGGATCCATGGCTGCGGGCGTCGGGAGGGGATTAAACCTGCCGGCCCAGGGCCATGGACCCTACAGTATCCCCCCCTCTTATGCCCCCTCTTCTTGGGGCCAGAGCGAGAGAGGATTTTTTTTTATAAGAACAGGGGCACTGAGGTTCTCTTCTGGCTCCCAGGACCTCTCCTCCGGACCAAACCCTCTCCAGTCCACCAAATAGAAAGTCCTTCATCCTACCCTTTTGGAGTCCAGGATCTCCCTCACCTCGAACACATCAGAAGAACCGCTGGGAGCAACTGTGGAACTAGAAGTCTTGCTGTAGTGGTTCAGGACCACAGGCTTCTAGAGGGATACATGAAAGGAGTTGGGTATTCTGAGGGCAGGAGGCAGCCGCAGCTTATAGGAGACAGGGTTTATTTGTTGCAGAATTTCGAAAGGACCAAGGAACCTGGAAGCAAACTTGTATGAAGGCACCTTCAAACGAATGTTCCGAGAGGACAGCTAGACTTTGGTACCCAGAAGATACTGAGGCGGCTCTCTTCTCCTTGTATCTGCTTTTCCCTTCATGCGATCGACTGCCAGCAAAATACGACCGGGTCTGTTGCCAGATTGGCAGAAAGTCCCCATATGCAGAGTAAGCAGCGGGTACTTGAGATGTGGTCGACACTGGAAGAGGGAGTCTAGGATGTTGACTGTACACAATGTGAAGTGGAGTGGAAGTGGTGGACTCACTTGTGTGGTTGTTGTATGAGAACTTGGCCCATGGAAGAAGCTGGACCCAGTTATTGTGCTGTGAAGAGACGAAGTGGCGGAGATAATTCTCCATGATCTGGTTGATCCGCTCAACTTGCCCATTGGACTGGGGGTGATAAGCTGAGGAAAAGTCCAGTCTCACAACCAGGAGTTTACAGAGGGCACTCCAGAACTTTGAAGTAAACTGAGCCCCCCGGTTGAACACAATGTGAAGAGGCAAGCCATGCAAGCGAAAGATGTGTTGAATAAATAGACTCGCCAGTCGAGGAATAGAAGATAGGCCGGTCAGCGGGATAAAATGTGCCATCTTAGAGAACCGGTTCACCACCACCCAGACAGTGTTGCATTCTGCTGAGGGGGGAAGGTCTGAGACAAAGTCCATCACAATGTGCTGCCAGTGGGCATTGGGTACAGGCAGAGGTTGAAGCAGGCCGGCAGGCTTGGAGTGAGTGACTTTGTTAGAAGCACACACCATGCAAGAAGAGACAAAGTCCAGAACATCTTTAGGTAGCGTGGACCACCAGAAGTGACGAGCAATCAGGTCTCGGGTTTTACGGACACCAGCGTACCCAGCTAGTTTAGAACTGTGTCCCCAGCGGAGAATTCTTCTCCTGTCTGCCAACCAAACAAAAGTCCACCCCGGAGGCATGTCTCTAACCTGCAGAGGATTAGCAGTGACAATGCAGGACAGGTCTATGATAGTCTGAAGGGACTCCACCGTGTCTTCCGTCTCAAATGATCTGGACAGGGCATCGGCCCTCACATTCTTGTCCGCGGGACGGTAGTGGAGCACAAACTGAAGAACAGCGACCACATGGCTTGACGGGGATTCAGTCGTTGAGCAGACTAAAGGTAGGTAAAGTTCTTGTGGTCGGTGAAGATCATGATACGGTGACCAGTAGCTCCCGATCTCCAATAGAGTAATTGCGCTCAGCAGAAGAAAAAAGTCTAGAATAGTATTCACATACTACTGCCTTTCCTTTGGAGCTCCTCTGGAACAGAAGTGCACCAGTACCAACAGAGGAAGCATCCACTTCCAGTGAGAACTGCCGAGATACGTCAGGATGATAGAGGATCGAAGCTGAAGTGAAGGCTTTCTTGAGGCTAATAAATGCGGACTCTACCTCTGGATTCCACTCCTTGGCGTTCACACCCTTCTTGGTAAGGGTAGAGATGGGAGCCGTCAGAGATAAGAAGTTTGGAATAAACTGCCGGTAGAAATTGGTGAATCCCAGGAACCGCTGTATGGCCCTTAAGCCTTGAGTACGTGGCCACACCAGGACAGCTTTCACTCTCTCAGGATCCATCTTGAGACCTTGATCCGAGATGATGTAGCCCAGGAAGGGCAGAGAACTCTTCTCAAAGACACACTTCTCCAGCTTGGCATATAAATGATTCTCCCTTAATCGTAGTAGAACCTGACGGACATGCCTCTGATGAGTCGTCAGATCTGGGGAGAAAATCAAAATATTATCGAGATAAACAACAACACAGATATAGAGGAGATCTCGGAAGATATCATTAACGAACTCCTGAAACACTGCGGGAGCGTTACACAGTCCGAAGGGCATCACTAGGTATTCGTAGTGCCCGTCCCGGGTGTTAAATGCCGTCTTCCATTCGTCACCTCGGCGAATCCAGACTAGATTATAAGCCCCCCGCAGGTCTAGCTTCGTAAAAATTTTGGCTCCTCGTATGCAATCAAACAGCTCGGATATAAGTGGCAATAGGTATTTGTTCTTGACCGTGATCTGGTTGAGACCACGGTAGTCAATGCAGGGTCAAAGGGATCCGTCCTTCTTTTTAACGAAGAAGAATCCAGCCCCGGCGGGGGAGGAAGACTTTCGTATGAAACCCTTCTCCAGATTCTACTTGATATAGGCCAACATGGATAGATACTCTGGCAAGGAGAGAGGATATACTCGGCCACGGGGGAGAGAGGCATTAGGAACCAGTTCAATGGGGCAGTCATAAGTCCGATGTGGAGGCAGCGTCTCAGCCTCCCTTTTTCTGAAAACATCTGCAAACGGAGCAAACTGGGGGGGCAGTCCCGCCAATGACTGAGGCAGAGGAGGCTTGACAGGATGGATCTGCAACAGACAACGACCAAGGCACTTGGAGCCCCATTGGAGAACCTCTCCAGAATTCCAGTCCAGGACTGGAGAATGTAGTCGAAGCCAAGGCAGGCCCAGCAGAACAGGATTGATGGCCTTGGGCAAAACAAGGAAAGAAATCAGTTCAAAATGAAGGACTCCAAACTGGAGCTTCAACGGCTTGGTTTTAGAAATGATATGATCAGGCAGAGGCAGTCTATTAACTGAGGCAACAGCCAAAGATGTCTCTAGGGGAACTGTGGGCAACTGAAAATGATCCACTAGTTCCTTTTGAATGAAGTTTGCCGCAGAACCAGAGTCAAGATAGGCAGAAACTTGATGCGTCCTCTCGCTGGATACTAGGGTCACAGGAATAGTCAGCTTGGAACAGAATGCTCTATTAGGTACCGTTCCACCTAGGGTTGTCTAGGCAATGGGGTCTCTCTGGCCTCTGGAGACATAGACGCACAATATGGCCTCCGAGGCCGCAATACAAACAAAGTCCAGAAGTGTGTCTGTGTTGTTTCTCCTGGATAGACAATTTGACATAGTTACGCTGCATAGGATCCTCTGGTGGGACGACTGAGGAGGATTGCTGGAAAGTAGAATCCATCCTCCCGGAGAACCTCTTGGGAACGCTCCCGGACCCTCATGTCAACCCGGGAGGCGAGCAGGATAGATCGTCCAGGGTAGATGGCAGATCGTGAGCAGCCATCTTATCCTTAATCACTGAAGACAGTCCCTGCCAGAATGTGGCCACCAAAGCCTCATTGTTCCAGTTCAATTTAGCAGCCAGGATACGGAACTGAATGGCATACTCGCCCACGGAGAGGTTTCCCTGGTGTAGGGTCAACAAGGATGCAGCAGCCTAAGAAACTCCCAGGATCCTCAAAGATCAAGCGGAAATGTCTGTAAGAAGCACTGCAAGTCACGGGTCTTTGGTCCCTGATGTTCCCATAGAGGATTAGCCCATGCTAGTGCTTTGCCAGTAAGGAGAGAGATGATGAAGGCGATCCTGACATCATCCGAAGAGAAGGACCTGGCATGTAGTCTGAAGTGGATCAAGCACTCATTCAAAAATCCCCTGTAGGTCATCGGGTCTCCGTCATAACATGGAGGTAGCGGCAGGAAGCACAGGGGATCGGTACCGGTGCAGACAGGAAGTGTAGCAGGAGGAACAGCAGGGGTGCGGTGACGACTGTGGTTGGAACAAGCAGCCGATGGGCTATGGCGTTCACCGACAGGAGAAGTTGATCTTGTCTTGACTGGAGATACTCCATCTCGGCCAGCATGGCTTGTGTCGTCAATGTCTCAGTTTGACCAGCGGGGTCCATGGCCTGAGCGTACTGTCACGTAGCGGGTAGTGGACCCACTAGGCCGCACCGCCGTAGCAGGGAGGCCGCTGGCCAAAGAACAGGAACCCCAGAATACTAAGTCATGGGGTACCTGGATAGTCCAGACTGTGGTCGCTGCTCTGAGACTGATGGAGATGGGTGCAGCAGGTATCGCCAGACGTGGCAGATGTCACAGGTGTCGCAGGCTGCGACAGACCTGGTGAATTCCTCTGGACGTGGCAGAAGACACAGGACGTGGTGGATGACACAGATGCCGCAGGTTGCGCCAGACGTGGCGAATTCCTCTGGACGTGGCAGAAGACACAGGATGTGGCGGATGACACAGATGCCGCAGGTTGCGCCAGACGTGGCGAATTCCTCTGGACGTGGCAGATGACACAGGACGTGACACGACTCCGACACTAATAGGCACAGGAACAAGAACAGCACGGGATACAGGAACAGCTAACAGGGCACAGGTAACATCTGGAACGGGAAACACTAAGGGACCATTTGCAAGACAGACTTTGAAAACTAACAACGCTCAGGCAAGGATCAGAAGGTCTGGGGCCCTCTTATAGACCAGGAAATCATGGCAGTTGTTTATGATGATTTCCTCTGTGCGCGTGCTGACCCTTTAAGGCCGCGCACGGGACACAGCAGACCGGAGCGGAAGTGAGCGCTGGCGTCTCCTAGGAAGGAGATGGGGACCAGCGCTCAGGGATCCATGCTGCGGGCGTCGGGAGGGGAATAAACCCGACGACCCGTGGCCATGGACGCTACAGAAGCCTATTTTTAGAAAGCCTTTTCTGATCTCACAGGACAGGATCTGATCCCGTCCTTGACTTTAACTTTACGTCTCAAGCACAGAACTGCTATATACTTATTTGTGCATGAACCCTTAGATGTATGATTTACAATACCTCATACAGCAATGTGGGCCCAGGAAAATTCTCTCACAAGGGCAAAAGATTTCATGAACAAAACCAATATTGTCTAATGAACTAATCAATAATAAATAAATCAAAAAATATATTGAAAAAATATATACTTTATTAGTCCCCTCTCTGAGGACAAAATTACCCCCCTACAATTATTTAGACAGACATGGTACGAAAACAATTAAAAAACATAAGTATAAACGGTCCCAGATGAATACAGGTCACACCAAACAGGATTAACCCCTTAACGACCAAGGACGAAAATGTACGTCATGGTCGGCTGCTAGTTCCCGCACCATGACGTACATTTTCGTCCGCATTTCAAACTGTCACTCTGTGTAAACACAGAGTGACAGACCCGCGCTGACAGCTGTCCCCGACAGCTGAGACATCAGCCTCGCCGGACAGCGGACCATCGCCGCTGATTTCGGCAGTTAACCCCTTAAGTGCGGCGACGGATTGCCGTCGCCGCATTTAAGTGGTTTGAAGCACATCAGCAGCCCCCACGAAGTGATCGTGGGGGCTACCGATGCTTGTCACGGCAATCGGAGGTCAGATAATGACCTCCGGGTTGCCATGCACGGAAGCCTCGGAGGAACAGCCTCCGGCCGTTCCTCCTCTGCTTCCTGTCAGTGTGACAGTCACGTCACAATGACAGTTAGAGTACATTACACTACGTGTGTAGTGTAATGTACTCTAGCAGCGATCAAAGCTGCAAGACTAAGTGTCCCCTAGTGGGACAAGTTAAAAAAGTAAAAAAAAGTAATAAAAATGTTTTAAAAAAAGTGTAAAAATAAAAGTTATAAGTTCTATAAACACTAAATGCTTTTTTTCCTATAATAAGACTTTTATTATAGAAAAAAAATGAACACGTTAAAAAAGTACACATATCTGGTATCACCGCGTTCGTAACGAACCCAACTATAAAACTATAATGTTATTTTTCCCGCACGATGAACACCCCAAAAAAAATCAATAAAAAACTACGACAGAATCGCAATTTTTTGGGTCACCACCGCTCCCTAAATAAAGAATAAAAAGTGATCAAAAAGTCGCATGTACCCGAAAATAGTACCAATAAAAACTTCTATCCGTCCCGCAAAAAACAAGCCCTTACACAGCTTTTTTGACTAAAAAATTAAAAAATTATGGCTCTCAGAATATGGTGACACAGAATTTTTTTTTTTTATAAATAAGTCATTTTATTGGGCAAACGCTAAAAAAAAGGACCAAACCTATATACATATGGTATCGCCGTAATCGTACCAACCCGAAGAATAAAGTAAAAATGTCATTTATTGCGTACGGTGAGCGCCGCAAAAAAAAAACCTAAAAAAACGGTGTCAGAATTCCTGTTTTTTGCTCAGGATTGCAAAAAAATTGAATAAAAAGTGATCAAAAAAAAATCGCATGTACCCCAAAATGGTACCAATGAAAACTACAGATTGTCCCGCAACAAATAAGCCCTCACACCACTCTATTGATGGAAAAATAAAAAAGTTATGGCTCTTGGAAAGCGGGGAGTGAAAATCTAAAATATGAAAGCAAAAAATGGATCAGTCCTGAAAGGGTTAATTCATTTCTAATGAAAAAACGTATGACCACATGTGGGGTATTTCCGTACTCGGGAGAAATTGCTTTATAAAAAAATGGTTGTTTTTTTCCTCCTTTATCCCTTGTGAAAATGAGAAAATGCAACATTTTAGTGGAAAAAATTTTGATATTAATTTTCGCGCCCTAATTCTAATAAACTCTGCAAAAGACCCGTGGGGTGTAAATGCTCACTATACCCCTAGAAAAATTCCTTGAAGGTTTTTCCAAAATGGGGTCACTTTTGGTGGGTTTCCACTGTTTTGGTCCCTCCAGTGCATTGCAAATGCGACATGGCACCGAAAACCATTCCAGCAAAATCATAAATCCAAATGGCGCTCCTTCCACTCTGAGCCCTGCTGTGGGTCCAAACAGCAGTTTATTACCACATATGGGGTATTGTCGTAATCGGGAGACATTGCTTTACAAATGTTGGGGTGCATTTTCTTCGTTATTCCTTGTAAATAATAAAAATTTCTATGTTGTTTCAGAAAAAAAGTACATTTTAATTCTTACAGACTAATTTCAATATATTTAGCGAAAAACCTGTGTGGTCAAAATGCTAACTATACCCCTAGATAAATACCTTAAGGGGTCTAGTTTTCGAAATGGGGTCGTTTATGGGGAGTTTCTATCATTCTGGCAGCTCAAAGCTTCTCCAAATGTACATTGGGGCCTAAAACATTTTCAAGCAAAATATGAGTCCTGAAAGCCTCCGGGTGTTCCCTTCCTTTGGGGCCCTGCCGTGTGTCCAAACAACGCATTAGGGCCACAATGTGGGTATTTTTGAAAACAGGAGAAAGAGGGTGATAGATTTTGGGGTGTGTTTCTTCATTTTCATGGTCACTTTACAAAGAAATCGGTCTTCAAACAAATACTTTTAGGAAAAAAGTGAAATTATTATTTTTTTCACCTGCTATGCATTAAATTTAGCAAAGAACTGTGTGGTCAAAATAATTACTATACCCCTAAATAAATACCTTATGGGGTCTAGTTTTCTAAATGGGGTCGTTTATGGGGAGTTTCTATCGTTTTGGCAGCTCAAAGCCTCTCCAAATGTACAGTGGGGCCTAAAACATTTTCAAGCAAAATATGAGTCCTGAAAGCCTCCGGGTGCTCCCTTCATTTTGGGTCCTGCCGTGTGTCCAGGCAGCGCATTAGGGCCACAATGTTGGTATTTTTGAAAACAGGAGAAACAGGGTGATAGATTTTGTGGTGTGTTTCTTCATTCTCATGGTCGCTTTACAAAGAAATTGGTCTTCAAACTGATACTTTTATGAAAAAAGTGAATTTTTTTTTTTTTTCACCTGCTATGTATTAAATTTAGCAAAAAACTGTGGGGTCAAAATACTTACTATACCCTTAGGTAAATACCTTAAGGGGTCTAGTTTTCTAAATGGGGTCATTTGTGGGGGTTTCCATCACTCTGAGACCTATGAGCCTCTGAAAACCTGGCTTGGTGCCGGAAAACAAAATGTACTTCAAAATTTATAAAATTATTATTCAATTTGTAAGTCCTCTAAATTGCTGAAAATTTATTTTATTTTTTCAAAAGTGCTGCCAAAATGGAGTAAAGAGATAGAAATATATATTTAATTAAAAAAATTGTACAGTATGTGTGTACATATGTGACATATTGCAGTTAAAAATAGGGGAAAATGGTAATTTTTACAAAATTTCTTCAATTTTTCTATTTTTTTATTAATTTCCGCAAATCGTATCAGTCTACTTTTACCACTAAAATAAAGTACAACATGTGACGAAAAAACAATGTCAGAATTACTTGGATATTCAAAACTTTCACAGAGTTATTCTCTGATAAAGTCAGACATACCAGATTTGACAAATCTGGCTTGGTCATTAAGGTACAAACATGCCCGGTCATTAAGGGGTTAAGGTTACAGTCACTATTGTTATGTTAAATAAGCAAATCAAAGGCCAGGGATAACCTAGGATTCTCCTCCCTAATGTACTATAGTATAAAAGAGTATGGTCACCAACAGTGCAAAAATGATCAACATTCGTTACCTGTGGTGGACATGATGGCAGATGAAGGCATTCCCCTGAGGACACATCTCAGAGAGGGGACTAATAAAGTATATATTTTTTCAATATATTTTTGGATTTATTTATTATTGATTAGCTCATTAGACAATATTGGTTTTGGGAATATAATTACTTTTGTCTTGTGCTATAGATATATGCTCTGGATATAGATAGATAGATAGATAGATAGATAGATAGATAGATAGATAGATAGATAGATAGATAGATAGATAGATAGATAGATAGATAGATAGATAGATAGATAGATAGATAGATAGATAGATAGATAGATAGATAGATAGATTTATATATATATATATATATATGTTATAACAAAAGATTTTATGACGCTCTAAATCTAACCAAAGTTTTTAACTCGTTAACTTGTTACCTGTATGCTGCTATTTCAAATATGACCCTTTGTCCTGTACTAGACTGCAGCTGAAGCCTGTGGTGACCATGACGACTTGACCATCGAATAGCACTGGCATGTGACACTTGGTGAACAGGATAGGAATTACTACAACCGTCAGTTGTAGTTTTTTATATGCCCCATGCTCATGTTCATTGGCTCATGCCCATAATGCCCTGTGGTCAGGTTGTCATAATTAGAGAAAGTTTCAGCTGTTGCCCAAGAGAGGATAGTAGGGCATGTCCAGAAAGGAAGCATTCAGGTGAATAACACCTTTTGGGATATGTAGAGCTCTATGTGAGATGTATTTTCAGTTTTTCCTTGCAACTAAAACCAATACAGCGTAGAACATAAAATGACCATTAAACACTGCACAACACAGATAAAAAAAACACACTTATTGCTATGTACAAGGGAACGGCCAGGACCATTAATATTTTTTTGCATTCTAGAAGACTGCTTGAGGTAATGATGAAATGGAAGCCATTTACATAACGCATACATAAAAATCTATGAGGGAGATGGTGCAAAGGAAAAGTTGAGTATTTGCCCATGGCAACCAATCATGTTGCTGCCTTCATTTTCTAAAGGGCCTCTAAAAAAGGGAGGGTGGAATCTGATTCGTTGCTGTAGGTAAGTATACAATTTTTGCCTTGCACTAGTTTTGATAAATCTCCCCCTATCCCCCTATATTACTATAGAATATAATTATATGCATATTTATTAACTCCAAAAAATATTGTTAATTAACTTACATGTCTATAAAGACTCGGGAAGAGTGAACTTATATATATGTATATATATATATATATATATATATATATATATATATATATATTATATTAAGTAGATTTACAGCCAGTCATGAGAAGAGTCCAGCCATGTTTCAGCAACACCAACTATATCTATATTTTCTTCCAGTACCAAGGCCTCCAGCTCCCCCATTTTGCTTGCTAGACTTCTGGCATTTGTGAACACACTTTAACTTGCTTTTCAATTCTTCACATTCAGTATCAGAAATTTGATTATTTGACATTATTTGGGCATTTTTATCTTCAATGTTGTTTTGTAACAAAAGGATCTCCTTATCCTGTTGTCTTGTCCTCTCCCCACAGACTATTTCTCCCCCCATCAATATAGTCTGACCCCTCTCTAATCTAGCTACACCTTTATTTTCTACATTGGCCTCCCTCCTCAGCCTAGTTTACATTCTCTCCCCCAGCACAGCGGACCCCCTTCCATTAAGGTGAAAATCAACTGCCTCGGGCATGGCCCTGCACAAGATGGATAATTTGATCCTCAGGAAGCCATAGCCAATCACTAGCCCTTTCTTTGATGGTTGTATATTATTGCATATTTGTCTGTATATTGCATATTTTTTGCAAACATTACATACATTTATGCTTGTCATAGGGGTTCTTTGTTTCTTGCAATATTTCGAGTTCATGGTTTATAATGCATGATAGTTCCTCTCCATCAGTGATCATCTTGTGGTGTGACCAGGGGACTTGGATCTGGCACATGCTTGTGCATTTTTAAATGCTTTTAACCTTTCTCTGTTTATTTTTTATTTTTTTTGTAATGTTGTAATAAAGTGATTTCATTGATATTGGAGGTGCAGTCTAATATACATGTTTTCCTGCCCCATATATTGTTTACATAGTTCTCTGCACACGTTGACTGGCACTTTTTTCATGGTGCCCACTATCTTTTTCTGTTATCCCTTCCGTAGCGGCTGCCATACATCCACCCGGACTGTTCAGCCTGAAGGCAGTTGCACGCCAGTCATCTCCCATCCACAGCAGATCACCCTGCCCGGAGGACACGGGGACATGGATCATTCTACAGAAGGAACTGAGGTACCATTGGATTACAAAAAACAGGTGGTTTTGCATAAAGGGATGGGCAGTGGTAACAAACATAAGGACAGTACTGGCAGTTTTAGATAGGATCCAGCCTTGACCCCTAACAGACCAAGCCCTGGCATTGATGTTGAGAAAGCTTTTGACAATGCCTTAGCCATTATACCCTCAAAAGGGTGCCAGGCAGCGGTGCCCGTTATCTCATCTGCTAATTAACTTTGTGCTAGAACCCCTGGCTCATTTAACCTATTTAAAGAGATATTGCTGGGGGAGTTAAAAGTGAAAACGGCTCTTTTTGCAGATGACATCATCTTGTTCCTCGCAAATCCTTTACACCATATCCTGGGATATTTTAATCCCTGCAAACTTTTGGTACATACTCCAGCTATCGGGTAAATGCAACCAAATGCCAAGTGTTAGACTTGTCAATTCAATACATAACCTGGAGGGGGGGGGGGGAGAGAGGCAGTTGCAAACCTTGGGAGTGGAGATTGTTTCCGCAAATGTCACCTACTCAGTGGTCAAGAATGGTCATACCCCAAAATATCTTTTGATATCTAACATCCAAACTGATTTACTGAAGTGGCATGGGTCACCTCTTTCGGTCCTGGGAAGGAGTTGTCAGTTTAAGATGTACTGTTTCTCGCAGCTTCTCCAACCTTTTGCAGAGTAATCTCCTACTCAATAAACATAAGGACACAAACATATGGAAATTAGACTTTTACCAAATTAATCTGGGCAGAGAAAAAAAAAAAACAGGATAGCGCCTAACAAGCTTATCACGAAAAAAGAGGAGATGAGACTCAACTTTCCTAATATGAGGGGTTATAATTTGGCTTGCTTGTGCAGGCATTTGTTGTAATGGAAACATGGTAAGGCATAACATCCGAATACTGTCTTGGAGAAACAACTAGTTTACCCGTGGGAACTCATAGTGCTAGTTCTTTCCAAATTTTCCACTCTCCCAGCTAATATTGAAAGACCAGAATGTCTTAAAACACCATTATGGTGTTTTGCAAACATTATGGACTTTTGTACCAGGTATCCAAACACGTCTCTGTGGGGACACCCAGAGTTTGCGGCAGGTCAATCCAATAAACTGCTAACACGACAGGAAGAGAAATAGTTATCATTGCAAAAAATCCAGGCTAAATTTAATATAGAGACTCAGCAGGATTTACAATACTATCAGTTTAAGACCTTCTGCTTGAAAAACCTTTGAGATATTTGACTCTCTTTTTACAGGTTCCCATAAGAGGTCCATATCACTTCTGTATGGTGCTCTACGACCTAAATTAATTACTATGACCCCCAAGGCAGCCTTTAAATGTTGGGAGAAGTCATTGGGGAATGCGGAGGTTGTGAAGTTCATCCCAACTAGAATGTTGGATTTACACTCTCCTTGTGATACATTTCTTGTTATGGCGTTCTGAAACATTAAGTAATGTAGTTCTGTACTATCTTGTGCATTTCATGGTTATAATGACATGAAAAACATCAATAACATTGAACTAATTTATTTTGTATATTTTCATTCTCTCATATCTGGACACATTTGAGAGAAAAAGTTATATCTTAAATAGGGTGGAATAATTTATGTTGCCCAATAACAGATTATTTATTACTTTTTTTAAATAATTTTTTTTTAAATAAAAAATAGCATTGCTTACATATAACCCTATTTTTACATATATCTCTATTTTTATTGTTTTCATAAAAAATAAAATTGTTTACATATAACCCTATTGTTTAAATATAACCCTATTTAAGATATAAAACAATTTTATTTTTGATGAAAACAATCAAAATAGGTTTCAAATAAATTAATAAATACTCTGTATTTTGCCAACATAAACTCTTATTCAACCCTACTTAGGATATAACTTTGATTTGTAAGATATTAATAGATAAATCCTAATATTAAAAATACATACCATCTACCATAAGCATTCAAGTGGACTATGACAATATTCATCTAAGGGGAGATTCACACGAACGTTGCGTTTTTGCGCGCGCAAACAACGCAGCGTTTTGCGAGCGCAAAAACCATTTGACAGCTGCGTGTGTCATGCGTGTCTGATGCGCGGCTGCGTGATTTTCGCGCAGCCGGCATCATAGAGATGAGGCTTGTCAACGCCCGTCACTGTCCAAGGTGCTGAAAGAGCTAAATCTTTCAGCACCCTCGACAGTGAATGCCGAACACAACAGCGAAAAACCTGTAAAAAAAAAAGATAAAGTTCCTACTTACCGAGAACTTCCCGGCCGTTGCCTTGGTGACGCGTCCTTGGTGACGCGTCCTTGGTGACGCGCCTCTCTTGACATCGGGCCCCACCTCCCTGGATGACGCAGCAGTCCAAGTGACCGCTGCAGCCTGTGATTGGCTGCAGCCTGTGCTTGGCCTGTGATTGGCTGGAGCTGTCACTTGAACTGAAGTGTCATCCCGGGAGGTCGGACTGCAGGAAGGAGACAGGAGTAATCGGTAAGTTAGAACTTCGTTTTTTTTTTTACAGGTTAATGTATTTTGGGATCGCAAGTCACTGTCCATGGTGCTGAAACAGTTTAACTCTTTCAGCACCATGGACAGTGACTATCTCCTGACGTCGCGTACCGATAATTTTTTTGCCGGGATCGGCCAAAACGAGTTTGGCCGAACCCGGTGAAGTTCGGTACGCTTGTCCGGCTTCGCTCATCGCAAAGACACTCCGTTTGGATGTTCGGAAACAGAAAAGCACGTGGTGCTTTTCGGTTTTCATTCATCCTTTTCACTGCTGTTGCGCGAATCACGCTCGTCCCACGGAAGTGCTTCCGTGTGGTGCGCGTGATTTTCACGCACCCATTGACTTCAATGGGTGCGTGATGCGCGAAATACGCAGAGTTATTGAACCTGTCGCGCTTTTTGCGCAGCAGACAAACGCTGCGCAAAAAGCACGGACTGTCTGTACTGCCCCATAGACTTGTATTGGTCCATGCGTGCCGCGTGAAAACCACGCGGCCCGCACGGACCGAATACACGCTCGTGTGAATCCCCCCTAAATCTCATTCGAAATTCAACAGTTCAAACCAACTAAAGTATAGCTGGAATAGATGTATTAGTGTGGCTGCAGTTCACACTATAGAATAGTACTTTCCAGGAGATGAGTTCACTATATTGAAATAAAACCCAAGCTCCCGTTGTTTTAACATTTTTTCTTCATTTAGTGTTATAAAAGATAAATTACAAATTTAGAGATCAGTAATGTTGAAGGTGATATGCAAATTTGTAATAACACAAAATAAAGCCCAAATTTCCATTTTGAAAAAAGCATATCATTTACATCAAACCCCTCATTTGACCAGGCTCTGTCACCAGTTTATAACTGCCCTATCTCCTACCTAATCTAATAGGCACTTTAATGTAGATAACAGCTGTTTTTGTTTTTTTTTAAAGTTATGTTTGACCAAGTTATGAACATTTTAAGATTTATGCAAATTTCTTGATGCCCAACTGGGCATTCTTAATGCCCAACTGGGCGTTACACCAAGTGGGCGTGTATGATGCTGACCAATCAGCGTCATACACTTTTCTTCATTCCAGCCCAGCTTGATCAACAGCACAGCGTGATCTCGTGAGATTACATTGTGACGTCACTTCATCCGTGAGTCCTTCACCAGAGCAAAGGAGGACTAAACAGACATCGCCTCCAGCCGCTGAATATTCGGATAAATGTCCTGGCACGGCTAGAGGCGATGTCTGTTCAGTCTTCTGTCACTCCGGTGAAGGACCTGCTGAAGGAGGTGACGTCACATTGTGATTTTGCAAGATCATGCTGTACTGTGGATCAAGCTGGGCTGAAATGAAGAGCAGTGTATGATGCTGATTGGTCAGCGTCATACACTTTACTTTAGAACGCCCTCTTGGTGAAAAGTAAAAAAACGCCCAGTTGGGCATTAACCCCTTAGTGACCAGCCCATTTTAGGCCCTAATGACCAAGCTATTTTATTCGTTTTTCTATAGTCGCATTCAAAGAGCTATAACTTTTTTATTTTTTCGTCTACATAGCTGTATGAGGACTTGTTTTTTGCGGGATTAGTTGTGCTTTTTAATAGCACCATTTTTGGGTACATATAATTTTTATATTAACTTTTATTAACCTTTTTGGGGGGGGATTATAAAAAAAACCTGAAATTCCGCCATTGTTCTATGCGTTTATAAATTGACGCCGTTCACTATGCGACGTAAATAACATGTTATCTTTATTCTATGGGTCGGTACGATTACGGCGATACCACATATGTAGAGGTTTTTTTATGTTTTACGACTTTTGCACAATAAAAACACTTTTGAACTAAAATTATTTGCTTTTGCATCGTCGCTTTCCAAGAGCTGTAATTTTTTTATTTTTCCATCAATGTAGTGATTTTTTGGGCTTGTTTTCTGCGGGACAAGACGTAGTTTTGAATGGTACTGTTTTGGGGTGCATGGGACTTATTGATTCATTTTTATTATGACTTTTTTGGGGGGCAATGGAAAAAAATTGCAATTTCGCCATGGTTTCTTGCATTTTTTTTTTACGGTGTTCACTTTGCGGTTTAAATTACATATTAACTTTATTAATGGAGTCATTACGGTCGCGGCGCTACCACATGTGTACTAAATAAAACCACTTTTTATGGAAAAAAATGGTTTTATTTATTTTTTTACTGTACTTTTTATTATTAATCTTTATTTCACTTTGATGACTTATTTCACTAGTCCCACTAGGGGACTTTACTGTGCGATATTCCGATCGCTGCTATAATGCTCTGGTATACTTCGTATACCAGAGCATTATTGCCTGTCAGTGTAAATCTGACAGGCAATCTGTTAGGACGTGCCTCCGGCGCGTCCTAACAGGCATATGTCCAAGGCAGACCTGGGGGCTTTTATAAGGCCCCCGGCTGCCATGACACCCCATCGGAGACCCGCGATTGCATTCGCGGGCCGCCGATGCGTGACAGAGGGAGCGCACTCCCTCTGTAAACAAAGTTAAATGCCGCGGTCGCTATTGACGGCGGCATTTAACGGGTTAAACGGCCGCAATCGAAGTAAACTTCGATCACGGGTGTTGGAGCAGGAGCTCAGCTGTCATCAGACAGCAGAGCCCCGGCTCCTGCCTGCACGGGAGACCCGTGTAGGACTTAGACTAGGCTGACGTGAAAAGGCGTCAGCCTAGCCTAAAGCCCATTAGTGACCGACGTAAAAAGGCGTATTAGTGGTCACTAAGGGGTTTAGAACCAATTTGCATACATTTTGAAATGTTCATAACTTGGTAAAAAAAAAACAAAAAAAAAAAAAACAAAAAAAAACTGTAGTTATTTACATTAAAGCGCCTATTCGATTAGGTAGGAGATAGGGCAGTTATAAACTGGTGACAGAGCCTCTTCAAGAATTTTGAGAACAAGAGACCACCAGGCCATTCAATTCAAATTCTAGAAGAACTATTAAAAGAAAATGAGGATGGATTTCTCACAATATTCTCACATCGAAATGTTTGTAGAAATGGTCACACAGGATATTTGATGAATCAGTCCAACAAGGAGCTGTATGTATTCAAATTTGAACAAGCAGCTCTCTGAGGTCCAATGACGACATTGTTCTAAATTCCTCTGATAAAGGGGGAAATATCGTAATTACGGATAGATCAGATTATATTACTATGGTATCTAGACTGCTCAATAATAAGATACATATCTACCCCAAACCAGTAACCGTACTGTAAATTATCCAATGGAACTTCGTACAATAGTATCAGTAGCCAGTGATAAAAAACAAATAACGACTAATCAAATTTTTATGGCATTGAAATGCAAATGTATTAACATTTTATGCCCTACCTAAGATACATAAAGGGATTAGACATGTCCCAGGAACACTGATAGTTTCGGGATATAAGAATCTTACACAATATCTAAGTATATATGCTGACTGGATTTTGTCCCATTTTGCGTCATCCTTACGCTTCTGATATATATTCTTGAAAATTTGTAAGACCAGTATATTCATAAATCCAACCGCAATTGCCTTCTGCATTCCAATATATTTTTAATGCAAGCGCTCTTTACATATATATTTAATATATTACTAAGTCTGAGCGCAAGCACTCTATACATGTGTTCAATACATTTCTTAGTTCGGGTGCACGTGATTTGAACATCTGTCTACGCTACGTTTTCTGTTTTTAGCAGGTTATTTCTATCAGTGAACGCAGGCACAGTTGCTTATAAGGTAAACTTAGTATGGAGATGTATCAGTGGTGTACGCAACTGTAGGCACTATTAGATTATTTTCTCGCCATTAGCTAGATTGTAGGCGTTGAGTATGACTAATATCACTGCCACTCAGGAATAGATGAGGCAAGTCCCGAGACTATCTGTGGATTTGGGAAGGAAACCACTCCCATTTGAGTGACAACGTCAATGGAGGTTATGCATATTCACTTTGTCTAATAAATGCTGTCATTAGTCCTAGTATCCCTGATGACGCTCATATAGTGGCGAAACCTGTAAAAAAAATAAATGTAAAAACCTCCTGGGGATTACTATTGTATAGTGTGAAGCAGCCATACTAATACATCTATTCCAGCTATACTATAGTTGGTTTGAGCTGTTGAATCTTGGCTGACTTATCAGGGAAGATTAAAAGAATAAAACTTATTTAGTCTTTAAAAGAGATGACTAAGGGGGACATGACTAACTTGTATATGTATATAAATGGCCCGTACAAAAAATATGGTGAAAAGCTGTACTATACAAAATCTCCTCAAAAAACAAGGGGGCACTCCCTACGTCTGGAGAAAAAAGGCTAAATCTCCGGAGGCGACAAGCCTTCTTTACTGTGAGAACGGTGAATTTATGGAATAGTCTACCGCAGGAGCTGGTCACAGCAGGGACAGTGGATGGCTTTACAAAAGGCTTAGATCATTTCTTAGAACAAAAAAAATGTAGATTCTATGTCAATGTATAGAATTCTTATTTAAATATTGATCCAGTCTGATCACCATTTGGGTTCAGGAGGGAAATTTTTCCTTTGTAGGGCAGATTGCTTCATGCCTTTTTTTAACCTTTCTTTAGATCAACAGGGGTAAAAGTATGTTGTATAGTTTCCCTCATCCCTTCCCTTTCTCCCATCCCTTGGTTGAACTTGATGGACATATGTATTTTTTCAACCGTAGTAACTATGTAACTTTGTAAGCCCTATCACTAGCAGGGCTTAATAGGAGGACCAAGATGGCAGACCTCAGGGCCCGCTGCAATAACAACCCATTGACACCCCACGATTGAGTTGCAGTGAGCCGATGGGGTGCCCCCCCTCTGTCTGATGGCTTAAAAGCTGAGATCACTATTGAACGCGGCATCTATGCAGTTAAACAGCCGGGGTCGGAGTTATCTATGACCTCGCCTATTAGAGCAAGGTGTCAGTTGTAAAATACAGCTGACACCCACTCTGTATGGAGCGGGCTCTGCTCCGGAGCCTGCTTCATACTAACCCTTCCCGACTGTGACGTCCATGTATGTCAAATGCAAGGAAGAGGTTAACACATGCAGAAATGTCAGTATTATGTTAAATAAGGAAAGCTATGCTTCTTCATTATTCTGGTAATAGTGCTCATTTATAGTTCAGTAGATTACAACAAACCAACAGAGATCCATAACACACATTGTAAAGACTATTATGGAATACTTATAATGCAATTTCATTAGAAAATTGATGAAGCACAATATTTTCCCTTTGTATAACGATCTGAAAAAATAGATTATTATTTACATATTTTGATATTGTCACTATTTTACAATATGTGAAGCACAAACTGACCCGATGCAAATAATAATCAAACCGAGCGTGCATTGGATCAATGCACATCCACTGGGGATTAGTGGTATTGTTTAGGAGAAGGGTCAAATGAGAAGATTATTTCAGCAATTTTTCTTTAAATTGATGTATTATAATTTGTAATGCATGCTCAGGTCTATTCATTATCCAATGGTTTCCCTGACAAGAAAAGCTTGTGAAGATTAATCACTTCATCAGAGTGATAGCCTGTCAATATCCTTTACCGGCATATCACAAATGCAAAGCGGAAAGAATTCAATGGAGCTATTAATTTAATACAGAAGACACTATGAGTACATTTATATTTAAAGTAAAGTACATTGGACTGTGGAACAAAAATACAAACACAAAAAAGCTCTTTTTACTTGATCCACGTTATATATAAAATTCAACTGATTTAACTATGGAAATGCATACAATGCCATTAATATGCCATGAAGGTATCTTTTATGTTAATCTTTAATAGATTATTTACATTTAAACAATGTATTACTTATTCTGTATCATATACAAACATAAAATAACAATTTGCTATGACATCATAATGTGCCATTTGTAGCTGCTACTCTTATGTAAGATATTCGATACTAGCTGAACCTCTGGAGGCACAATGAGATAATGCTATTTAAGGTCATAAGAAGCTATGTTCAATATACTCTCGAGTAGGCAATTACACCTGGTTTAAAGACAATGACATTATTTTTGTTTAATGAATAAATAACAGCAAAAATACATAGATCTACAACCCGAAGGATAAATCTTGTCTAATTCTGTATTCTTATTTATACCCCTGAGTGATGTTGCCTCATCATAATGTAAATACAGGAACATTTACACACCTTATACCAAGATTTAGAAGCCAGGTAGAAAATTAGCCACTTCCTAGCCCCTAATGGTTAAATAATGAGACCCCTCATTGAAGAGGTCAGGTACCAAAGGACACATGTTAGAGTAAGCATAAAGCAATATTTTCTATAAAAAAAATATTTGGACCTGGAAAATAAGGCAATAGGGTATCAAAATGCAGCATATATAAGCTGAATGGAATCAGTATAAATCCACCATTGTGCAACATTTTACACTTAACATTGGAGGCTCTGTGAGGAACACAAGGGATTCAGAGCTATGTACAGTATGGAAAAAAACGGATATGCCATTCTTATGGGAAAAAAATAGTTTATTCTTTATTTTTATATTTTTTTTGTTTTAACAACTTCATTAAACTTTTTTCATTTTCTTTTTTTCTCCCTCTAGGGGACTAACTTAATTTTAACTTTTTTGGAATAACTCTGTATTGAAAGTGAAAAAGCTGACAGTCACTTATAAGGTCATGCCTAAGGTATGCCCTATCACTCTATTCACATAGGAGGGAAATGGTGCGGATTTTCGACGGCGTATCCACAGTTTTTCTGCAGAATTTCTGCAGCAAAATACGCACACTTTATGTGCGTATTTTGCTGCGGATTTCATCCCTTCTACATTGAAAAGGCTGAAATCCGCTGTAAATATTCAAAACAGAATGAGAATGATGCGGTTTTGAAAATCCGTAGCAAGCTCTGATTTCTGTCTGGAAAATGTTCAGACGCATGTGGATGAGATTTGTTCAAATCTCATCGACATGGCTGGGACTGTAACCCACTGCACGGAAATTCCACATAAAATCTGCATCATTTCTGTTCCATGTGTATCCAGTTCCGTAGGCATCTACTTACGGTAGCCAGGGGGCCATTCTGCAGGCCACTTAGATGACATATTTAACTGTGTCGTGGGGGTCGGCGATGGGGTAGCAAAGGGAGCAACCGCCCTGTGTTATGTCTTAGATGCCAAAATCAGTATTGACCGCGGCATCTACGGGGCTAAATGGCCAAGATCAATTATTACTGATTTCGGGTGTTGCTGCAGGAGGCTGGAGGTCAATCACCTCTCCTGTGCCAGGGTCATCACTGTGCAATACATTTATGGCTTTGGATCATCAACAGTAGGATTCCAGCGCTGTAAATGTACGGCACATGACATGAAGGGGTTAAGTTGCCGTTTTAGGCTATGTTCACACGGGGTCTTTTGCCGAGTTTTTTGACGCGGAAACCGCGTCGCAAAACTCGGCAGAAACGGCCCGAGAACGCCTCCCATTGATTTCAATGGGAGGCGTCGGCGTCTTTTTCCCGCGAGCAGTAAAACTGCCTCGCGGGAAAAAGAAGCGACATGCCCTATCTTCGGGCACTTCCGCCTCCGACCTCCCATTGACTTCAATGGGAGGCAGGAGAAAGCGTATATCTCGCTGTTTTATGCCCGCGGCGTTCAATGGCCGCGGGCGAAAAACGGCGCGATAATTGCCGCGAAAATCGGCGTGCAGTGAGAGGAATATCTGCCTCAAAGTTCCAAACGGAATTTTGAGGCAGATATTCCTCCCCCAAAATACTCCGTGTGAACATAGCCTTATATTGGTTCTGGTCGTCAGTTGTTTACATGTTTATATGTGTACATATAAAAGACTTTACATAGCCAAACATTAAGACAATGTGATAATTAAGAGTGATCACATCAAAGACCCAAAGAAGACGGGTCATCATGTTGTGAAGCTCTGGTGTAAACGACTGTGTTAATGTACTTTTTCCATGACATAATTAGTCCACATTCTAGATCTCTTATTTCTAAAAATAAAATGCAAAATAAATCTGTACTGTTTTCTTTCTTTACACGTTCAAATTTTGATCTATATTATTCATTGACATAATCCGTTACCATGACAACATCTGTTGTGTGAATGGCAACAGCCATTTTAATTTTGCTTTAAATCTGACAAAACAAAGGCAGAAGGAAGGGTGATCGCACATTCTCAATGACAAAGCTATTCAATAGTTCAATATTCGTCTCTTCATCCCTCAGCTTTTCCGGGGGTTATTTTGTTACAATGAAATTTGGAACAAGCATTGCACAGTATATACTTCAGGGATAGATACTGAGATTAAGTTACTAGATGCTGCATTTATAAGTATTGAAGAGTTTTGCATGTATGCTCTACAAAATTCCAGATTATATATTTAAAATATTAATTTTTTTTGTGTAAAAATACAGTAACGCCCATTGCAAGTGATCAAGTGCCACTCGAGCCGTTTTTCATGGCATCTGAGTGGCGCTCGATAGTTTTTACGGAACCCATTCACCCATTCGTGGAAAGATAGCACATGTCCTATGTTTCCACGGATCACTGACGGGACCCGGCCAGCAAACACGGTCGTGTGCATGAGGCATAAGTGGCAAAATGGAAAGATTGTTAAAAAAAACACCACAGAAAATAATAAAGCCGAGAATAGTGAATTAATTTTCTGGTTCAATATGACTATTGAGAAGCAGAACTTTATACAGTTATATATGAATGACTATTGAAGTCAGTAGGAGTCAAATTCAACTGTATCGAAAATCAGCACATTAACAAGTTAAGTGTATGGGGACAACATAAAACGAAGCACCAAACCTTTAATAACTATATTGTCAAGACTATAATGACTCCTGTAAGGTCATGTTTAGACGTGGCGGACAATTTCACCTCAGATTTTGCCACGAATTTGCAGCAAAATCCACTTATGTTACATGCAGACTTTGTTTGCGGATTGCTGCGGGTTTCAGCTTATGCATTGCAAAGTCTGACATCCGCAGTGAAAATGTACTGCTTCTCCATAACAGAATAAGAATGCGATGGATTTGAAAACATGCTGCATGCTCTGCTTTCATTGCAGATTTTTCTGATACAGGTGGATAGGGTTTTAAAAGCCCCATTCACTTGTATAGTACAGTAAAGAATTGTCACAGAAAATTTGGAACGTCCGAACGTGCCCTAAAGTTCTCTATAATGGTAGGTACACTTTAAAAAACTATTGTCAGCCATGTTGAAAAATACAAACAAAAATTAGCAAAATGCTCTACTCTGTTTTTATAGGCTGTACTACATTTGGCACGACCAGCACTTTCTATATAAGAGCTCTATAATATCTGAATACCAATACTGTACATAGACTTTAAGCAGCTGATGACAACCGAATAAATATATATATATATATATATACATGCACACACATATATATATATATGAATATATATATATATATATAAAAATTCTATATATATAGATATAATCCAATTGAAAAAATCTTGCAGCACTCCAATAGACGAAAAAATAGTCGTTTTATTCAGTCAACATAACAGCGACGTTTCAGTACAACAATAGCACCTTTCTTGAGCATTTTTATATATATATATATATATATATATATATATATATATATATATATATAGTGCTGTCTTTCATGTGATCAAACAAAAGGCTTGTCAGGGACACTCATCAGCTACTATTAAAATGCCAACAATAGTCTACTATGCCATTGGCTGTAGCTGTCACGCAGGGTTATCAGAAAGAATTTCCACTATACTAAGAGCCCTCCCTTATATAGTAAGCTGATCTCCGGCTGGTGCTGATATGGATTATGTGTGACTTCTGTTACTATTTGCAGCTGATAACTGTGTAACTAATGTTCCAAGTCACAACTACATAGAATCACAACTAGATATTGTATCCAGTCAGCTGCACAAGAAAGTTTTTATAGGAAACGTTTAACAGATTTGGCTGTGAATGGGTTACACTTATGTATAATAAATTAAACTTCCTATACATTAAAAAATATGAATATACAAAATGGCTCAAAAGGCTCAAAAGGCACAAAACAATTAATATTAATATGCAATTATATGAGAGCACGATGAATAACTTTAGCTTGGGAGCACAGGTACAGCGGAAAGGTTCTGAGTCCCCAGGCAAAGCCATACTGTATAACTGCCAACTATACTGCATGTCAATTTATATAAGGAGAGCACAAGGGATCTATAAACAATACAAAAAATAACTTTTTATTTGTATATTGGGTTCAAGGGTAATTCCTCAGTCTAAAGGCCCTTTTACACAGGCCAATGATCGGGCGTACCATAAAGTCATTTAATTCTAGGAATTAGTGACCCTTCATTCTAGACCATATGTTTGTGGGAATTTTTGCCCATTCATCCAAAAGAAAATTTTTTAGGTCAGACACTGATGTTGAACGAGAGGGCCTGGCTCGTAATCTCCGTTCTAGTTCATCCAAAAGATGTTCGATGTGATTGAGGTCAGGGCTCTGTGTGGGCCAATCAAGTTTTTCCACAGAAAACTCACCCAACCATGCCTTTATGGACATTGTCTTGTGCACTGTTGCACAGTCATGCTGGAACAGAAAAGGGCCATCACCAGACTGTTCCTACAAAGCTGGAAGTATACAATTGTCCAAAATGTCTTGGAATGCTCAAACATTAAGATTTTCCTTCATGGGAAATAAAGGCCCAAGCCAACCCCATAGCATTATCCCTCCTCCACCAAACCAAACAGTTGGCACAATACAGTCAGGCAGGCAGCGTTCTCCTGGCATTTGCTAAACCCAGACTCGTCTATCGGACTGCCAGAAAGGGAAGCGTC
Organism: Rhinoderma darwinii; assembly: GCF_050947455.1. Taxonomy (NCBI): domain Eukaryota; kingdom Metazoa; phylum Chordata; class Amphibia; order Anura; family Rhinodermatidae; genus Rhinoderma; species Rhinoderma darwinii. The sequence continues at coordinate 279,947,348 of NC_134690.1, read as the reverse complement.
ATTTGTCACTCCACAGAACACGTTTCCACTGCTCCAGAGTCCAGTGGCGGCGTGCATTGCACTCTGCGGTTAGTCAGTAGGTCGTTGGTGACTTTTATGCACTATGCGCCTCAGCACACCGCGACCCCGCTCTGCAACTTTACGTGGTCTACCACTTTGTGGCTGAGTTGCTGTGGTTCCTAAATGCTTCTACTTTGCAATAATACCATTCACATTGATCGTGGAATATCTAGGAGGAAATACATTTCACTAACTGACTTGTTGCAACGGTGGCTTCTTATTACAGTTCTTATTCAGTGAGCTCTTTAAAATGACCCATTTGTAGTGGCAGTCTGCATAGCTAGGTGCTTGATTTTATACACCTGTGGCAATGGGACTGAATGGAACACCTGAATTCAATTAAGATGTGCTCCAATACTTATGTCCATATTTTGTGTGTATATATATACACAATGCATTTGGAAAGTCTTCAGACCCTTTAAATTTTGTCACATTTTGTCATGTTGAGGCCTCGTGCTAAAATAAAATAAAAAAAAACAGTTTTTCCTCATCATTCTGCACACATAATGACGACGTGGAAACAGAATGTTAGTAATCTCTGCTAATTTATTGAAATGGAAAAACTAAAATATTGCATTGGCACAAGTATTCAGACCCTTTACTTAGTTGAAGCAACTTTGGAAGCGATAACAGCCTCCAGTCTTCTTTGGTATGATGCTACATGGTTTGCACACCTGCATTTGGGATTTTCTGCCATTCTACTCTGCAGATCCTCTCAAGCTCTGTCAGGTTGTATGGGGATTGCCATTTTCAGCTCTCTCCAGAGATGTTCGATTGGGTTCAAGTCAGGGCTCTGGCTGGGGCACTCAAGAATATTCATGAAGTTGTCCCTAAGCCACTCCTTTGTTTTCTTGGAAGTGCGCTTAGGGTCATTGTCTTGTTGGAAGGTGAACCTACGGCCCAGACTGAGGTCCAGAGCACTCTGGATCAGGTTTTCATTAGGAATATCTTTGTATTTTGCTCCATTCATCTTTCCCTCAAACCCTGACCAGTCTTTCTGTTCCAGCCAGTGGCGTAGCTATAGGGGTCGCAGCGGTCGCAACTGCGACCGGGCCCCCAGCTAGGGGGGGCCCGCAGGCCCCCCTCACCACAGTAGCACAGTAGTGCTACAATGATTACTCTGCATTGCTGGGTCCCTGCTGGGGTACAAAAGAGACCCAGCAATGCATTTTAAAGCATTGGTGGCAGCTCGGCAGTGAAATAGTCATTGCACGGAGGGGGAAGACTCTTACCCGCCCACTGTGCTGTCCAGCCAATCAGCTCGCTTCTAGCTGTTTCCCTCTTCCTGTGCAGAGGAATGGCTACAGCAAGAAGATCGTGTGTATGCCGGCTCCTCCCAGGAATCCTGACTCCTGCTGCTCCCTGACCCCACACCCGATGTATGTAAGTAACTGCTAGTAATGCAGCTATTAACCCCTTTATTGTGTATGTCTGTCATGCTGAGCAGTCACACTTCAGGGCTGACTGTTTAGCATAACAGAAAAAGTATATCCATCCATCCATCCATCCATCCATCCATCTTCTATCTATCTAATCTATCTCTATCTATCTATCTATCTATCTATCTATCTATCTATCTATCTATCTATCTATCTATCTATCTATCTATCTATCTAATATCTATCTATCTATCTCATATCTATCTATCTATCTATCTATCTATCTATCTATCTATCTATCTATCTATCTATCTATCTATCTATCTATCTATCTATCTCATATCTATCTATCTATCTATCTATCTATCTATCTATCTATCTATCTATCTATCTATCTATCTATCTATCTATCTATCTATCTATCTATCTATCTATCTATCCACTGGCGTAGCTATAGGGGTCGCAGCGGTGGCAATTGCGACCGAGCCCCGAAGCCAGGGGGGCCCACAGCCCCACACACCACGTCAATAAAAAGTTACTATAGTAACTCGGGCCGCAGGCCCCTGTTACTATAGTAACAGACTGTACTTACCTTCCTGGTTCCGGATCGCAGCGGAGGTCCTGACGTCAATCACTGTGCGCAGCGCATGACGTCACAGCGCTATGCGCCGCGCACAGCATCGAGAGGACAGACCTACCGCCACGGCTGAAGAGGAAGGTAAGATTAGCCCTGACTGGCGGGGTCCGACTCCCGGGACCCGCCAATCAGCTGTTTTGAAGGGGCCGCAGCGCTCGCACGAGAGCTGCTTCCCCTTCATTCTGGTCACACTGTGAATCCGTGTCGGCGATTCACAGTGTGAGCGAGTAGTGAAATGAAGGGGAAGCAGCTCTCGTACGAGTGCTGCGGCCCCTTCAAAACAGCTGATTGGCGGGTCCCGGGAGACGGACCCCGACACATCAGCTATTGATGGCCTACCCTAAGGATAGGCAATCAATGTTTAGGGACTGGACAACCTCTTTAAGCCTACGATGTAGCAGGCGTAGAGGACCCATGAGACAGGATCACAGATTGTGTGATGCTGTCTGCTGGGCCCTATATCTAAGCCAATCACATGGTAGGCTTAGATAAATTGGCCCATGTGTGATCCTGTCTGATGGGCCCTGTATATAAGCCTACCACACTGTACGTTTAGATACAGGGCCCCAGCACACAGTAATCTTATACTATATAAGATTACTGTCCGCTGGACCCTGTATCTAAGCCTACCTTGTGATAGGCTCAGATACAGGGTCCCACACACAGTATCACACATGGGCCCTGAATATAAGCCTAACACATGTGTTACTAATCGTTTTTTTTGTGTGTTTTCTTACAGGTTCGGCGGATTCCAGGACTACTTCGATGACGGCTTTCTTTTATTATCAATAAAATGGTTAATGAGGGTTGTGTGTTTTTTTTTTATTTCAATAAAATATTTTTTCTATGTCTGTGTTTTTTTAAACTATATTACTACCGCCTTAGTAATGGCCGCCGGCTGATTGACAGCGTCCATTGCTAAGGCGGGGCTTAGTGTTAGCCGGTGCAGCGGCTAACACTAACCCCCTTTATTACCCCGGTACCCACCGCCACCAGGGGTGCTGGGAAGAGCCGGGTACCATCCAGTACTTGACCATCTGTAGTGATGGTCGGCCACTGGGGTGGCCGCAGGCTGGTATTATCAGGAGGGGAAAGGCCAAAAACAGTGGCCCTTCCCACCCTGGTAATGCTAGGCTGCTGCTGCTTTATTGTATCTGGCTGGTTATGAAAAATGGGGGGGACCCCACGTCATTTAAAAAAAAATAATTGGAAAGAACGATGTGGGGTCCCACCCAATTTTCATAACCAGCCAGATACAACACAGCAGCAGCAGGCAGCATTACCAGGGTGGTAGGTGCCACTGTTTTTGGCCTTCCCCAGCCTAAAACTACCAGCCTGCGGCCACCCCGGTGCCTGCCCGTCACTACAGATGGTCGGGTACTGGTTTGTACCCGGCTCTTCCCAGTACCCCTGGTGGCGGTGGGTACCGGGGTAATAATGGGGGTTAGTGTAGCCTCTGCACCTGCTAACATTAAGCCCCGCCTTAGTAATGGAGGTTGTCAATCAGCCAGCGGCCATTACTAAGGCGGTGATAATAAAGTTTAAAAAGATACAAGCACATAGAAAAAATATTTTATTGAAATAAAAAAACACAACCCCCGTTAACCATTTTATTGAGAATAAAAAAACGCCGTCATTGAAGTCCTCGAATCCGAAGTCCAACAACCGAACCTGTAAAAAAAACACAAACACACAAAAATAATCTGTAACACATAAAGAAGCAAAATTATTATTCTTACCTATCCTGGGTCCAGCGCTGGACCCGCAATGTCAGCGAGCTGGGCCCTGTATCTAATCCTATCATGTGTGATACTGCCTTCTGAGCCACTGTATCTAATCCAATCATGTGTGATACTGTCTGCTGAGCCACTGTATCTAATCCTATCATGTGTGATACTGCCTTCTGAGCCACTGTATCTAATCCTAGAATGTGTGATACTGTCTGCTGAGCCACTGTATCTAATCCTATCATGTGTGATATTGTCTGCTGGGCCACTGCATCTACTCCTATCATGTGTGATACTGTCTGCTGAGCCACTGTATCTAATCATATCATGTGTGATACTGTTTGTTGAGCCACTGTATCTAATCCTATCATGTGTGATACTGTCTGCTCAGCCACTGTATCTAATCCTATCATGTGTGATACTGTCTGCTGAGCCACTGTATCTAATCCTATCATGTGTGATACTCTCTGCTGAGCCACTGTATCTAATCCTATCATGTGTGATACTGTCTGCTGAGCCACTGTATCTAATCCTATCATGTGTGATACTGTCTGCTGAGCCACTGTATCTAATCCTATCATGTGTGATACTGTCTGCTGAGCCACTGTATCTAATCCTATCATGTGTGATACTATCTACTGAGTCATTGTATCTAATCCTATCATGTGTGATCCTATCATGTGTGATACTGTCTGCTCAGCCACTGTATCTAATCCTAGACCCAGCAATGCAGCTGAAAGCTGCGGACCGTCGGCCATGAGAAGTTTGCGAGGGGGGGGGGGCCCAATAAGAACTTTTGCATCGGGGCCCGTGAGCCTTTAGCTACGCCCCTGGTTCCAGCCACTGAAAAACACCCCCACAGCATTATGCTGCCAGCACCATGCTTCACTGTAGGGCGATATTGAGCAGGTGATGAGCAGTGCCTGGTTTCCTCCAGCTATGACACCTAGAATATAGGCCAAAAAGTTCAAACTTGGTTTCATCAGACCCATGAATCTTGTTTCTCACAGTCTGATATTCTCTTAGGTGCTTTTTTTGCAAACTCCAGGTGGGCTTTCATGTGTCTTTTACTAAGAGGCTTCTTTCTGGCCACTCTGCTATTAAACCCAGATATGTGGAGTGCTGCAGTGGTGTTTGACCTTCTGGAAGTTTCTCCCATCTACACACAGGATCTTTGGAGCTCAGCCAGAGTGACCATTGGTTTCTTGGTCATCTGTCTTACCAAGGTCCTTCTCCCCCGATTACGTGGTTTGGTGGCGCACCCAGCTCTAGCAAGAGTCCTGGTTGTTCCAAAATTCTTCCATTTAACTATTATTGACGTCACTGTGCTCTTGGGTTCTTTCAGTGCAGCAGAATTTTTTTTGTACCCTTCTCCAGATCTGTGCCTCCACACAATCCTGTCTCTGAGCTCTACAGGCAGTTCTTTCCTCCTCATGGCTTGGTTTTTGCTCTGATATGCATTGTCTGCTGTGAAACCTTATATAGACAGGAGTGTGTCTTTCCAAATCATGCCCAATCAAATGAATTTACCACAAGTGAACTCCAATTAAGATGATCTAGAGAAATGGGAGGCCGCCAGAGTTACATTTCAAGTGTCATAGCAAAGGGTGTGAATACTTATGTCCATGCAAAATTTGAGTTTTTCATTTTTAATAAAATTGCAAAAATTCCTAAATTCGATTTTCACTTTGTCATTATGTAGTATAGAGTGCAGAATCATGGGGAAAAACGTGAATTTTTAGCACAAGGCCTCAACATGTGTGTGTGTGTGTGTGTGTGTGTGTGTGTGTGTGTGTGTGTGTGTGTGTGTGTGTGTGAATATATGTGTATATATATATATATATATATATATATATATATAGATAGATAGATAGATAGATAGATAGATAGACAGACAGATAGATATTGTATACCGTAATGCATTTGTGCCAGCAGTATTATTATTCTTTTTAGTAATGTTATTTTACTTGTGTATTTCTAACTCTACCAGATGTAAAAACCTTGCTTTGTTGCCTGCACAATTTTCTTTAATAACAGAAGAAAACCTTGAAATAGCTAGATCAGATGTTTAAATTTTACAATACATCCTAGACTGCAAACAAACCAGGTTTCAGTATATCTCAGCATGAGACTAATTTGAATACTTTAGTTCTGATTACATTAGGTTTGTATGATGCACACAGAGGCACATATATCTCTCCTATTTGTTATCCTGCGGGAACAGTTGGGGAAGAACCATTTATTTCCAGCAAAGCACAGACGTGAATATGTAAGGTGTGAATAATAGTTATTATATTGTAATCCATTTGTTTACAAAATACTAAATATATTAACCCCTTCCCGACATTTGCCGTACATGTACGTCATGGAAAGTACTGACTTCCCGCATCTTGCCGTACATGTACGCCAAATGTTTGGGACCGGCTCAGAAGCTGAGCCGGTCCCATCATCACCGGATCTCAGCTGTATCTTACAGCTGACATCCGGCTGTAACGGCGGGGACCGAAATTAGCTTCGATCCCCGCCATTAACCCCTTAAATGCAGCACTCAAACGCGATCGCTGCACTTAAGGTGTTTTCAGCTCATCGAAACCCCAGTAATGAAATTGCCGGGGTTCCGGTGGCTGCAATGGCAACCGGAGGCCTAATACTGGCCTCCCGGTCTGCCTAGCACCGAAGCCGGTCAAGATCCGCCCGGCGGCGGAGCCTGATCGGCTTCCGTAGCTGTCGGCAAGATGGCGCCGGGTCAGGAGCTGATCCGGCGTCATCAGCGGTGGAAGTCAGCTGTACTGTACAGCTGACATCCACCTGTAACGGCAGGAACCGGAGCTAGCTCCGATCCCTGCCATTAACCCCTTCGATGCAGCAATCGAAAGCGATTGCTGCATCGTAGCGGTTACTAGCAGATCGCCAGCCCTGACAGGCAATCGGGACTGGCGACTGCTGTTATGGCAACAGGAGACACAATGGTCTCCTGCTCTGCCATTACGGAAGCCGATTTAGGCCTCGCCGGGAGGCGAAGCCTAATCGGCTTGCTGTCAGTGAATGACTGACAGATCTAATACATTGCACTACATAGGTAGTGCAATGTATTAGAAAAAAAAAAATCTGACCGTTGGAACTTCAAGTCCCCTAGTGGGACTTATGAAAAAGTGTAAAAAAAGTATAAAAAAGTGTAAAAAAAAGTGCACAAAATAAAAGTTTGAAAACAATAAAAGTTTCAAGTAATCAAATAAAACACAATCCCCCTTTTACTCTTATCAAGTCCTTTATTATTGAAAAATAATAATAAACCATATGTATTTGGTATCGCCATGACCGTAACGACCTGAGGTATCAAAATATTATATTATTTATTGCACGCGGTGAACAGCGTAAAAAAAAACGTAAAAAACGTTACCAGAGTTTCTGTTTTTTGGTCACTTTGTCCTACAAATATTAGAATAAAAAGTGATCAAAAAGTCGCACGTATCCAAAAATGGTACCTATAAAAACTATAGCTCGTCCCGCAAAAAACAAGCCCTCATACACCTCCGTCGACAAAAAAATTAAAAAGTTATGGTTCTCACAACTTGGCGACAGAAAAAATACATTCTTTTTACAAAAGTAATTTTATTGTGCAAAAAGTTGTAGAACATGAAAAAGTTCTATAAATTAGATATCACCGGAATCGTACTGACCCGCAGAATAAAGTTAACATGTAATTTATAACGCATGGTGAACGCTGTATAAAAAAAAAACGAAAAAAGCTGTGCCAGAATTGCATTTTTTTGTTTACCTGGCATCCCAAAAAATAGGATAAAAGGTGATCAAAAAGTCGTATGTACCCCAAAATGGTACCAATAATAACTACAGCTCGTCCCGCAACAAACCAGCCCTCATACCGCTACGTCTATGAAAAATAAAATTAGTTATGGCTCCAATAAGTCAGGAAATAAAAAAATATGCAGTTGTGCCCGAGGGGAACATTTCTTCTGTTTGAAGAGGCGATTTTTCAAGGACCTAAAATTAGGGAACCAGGAAGGGGAGAGCCCAAACATATCCGCTGGAAGCGACGGTGCCCGTATTATACCAGGACAACACTTTCCCAGCAAAATTCCCCAAACTACAAAGGTGCAGAGTGTGGACCAAAAGGGGGATAAGAAATTACACCATTTATCAGTGCGACACTGGCCTGTGCGGAAAGGATTGCTTCACAGCGTAACACACATCTATGGATTATTTTATTGTTTTTTTTTACCCCGTTATTATACCACCTGACTATGCCCCTTATATACTCCGCCCGGCTTACATATGCCCTACATTATAAACGGAAACACCAGTAAGACTCCAAACAAAACTACTACCAAGCAAAATCCACGCTCCAAAAGCCAAATGGCATTTCCTCCCATCTGAACCCTACAGCGTGCCCAAACAGCAGTTTCCTTCCACATATATGGCACCGTCATACCCGGGAGAACCCTTTTAGCAATTTTTGGGGTGTGTGTCTCCAGTGGCATAAGCTGGGCACGACATATTTGCCACTGAATGGCATATCTAGGGAAAAATATACATTTTTAATTTGCACCATCCGCAGCGCATTCATTTATGGAAAAGACCTGTGGGGTGAAAATTCTCACTACACCCCTTAATAAATGCCTTGAGGGGTGCAGTTTCCATAATGGGGTCACTTCCCAGGGGTTTATTTTTATTATTTCACATCTGAGCCTCTGCAGTTGTGAACCAATACTTTGTAAATCGCCAAATTAGGCCTCAATTTTACATGGTACGCTTTCACTCCTGAGCCTGGTCGACTGTCCAGGCAAGAGATTAGGGCCACATGTAGGGTGTTTCTAAAACCAGGAAACCCAGCATAATAATTAGAGAGCTGTCTCGTTATGGTGGCACAAGCTGGGCACCACATATTGTCCACATATCTGTGGAAAAAATCCCATTTTCACTCTGCAACATCGAGTTCACACTAATTTCTACAAAACACCTGCAGGGTTAACATGCTCACTACACCCGTAGGTAAATGCATTGAGGGGTGTAGTTTCCAAAATGGGGTCACTTCTGGGGGGTTTCCACTGTTTTGGGCCCACAGGCGCCCAGAAACCAATCCAGAAACATCTGCACTCCAAATGGCGGTCCTTCCCTTCTGAGCCCTGCCGTGTGCCCAAACAGCAGTTTATGACCACATATGGGGTATTGCCGTACTCGGTAGAAATTGCTTTACAAATGTTGGGTTCTTTTTTTCCTTTATTTGTTGCGAAAATGAAAAAATTTGCGCTAAAGCTACGTCTTATTGAAGAAAAAGGATTGTTTTTATTTTCACTGCCCAATTCTAATAAAATCTATGAAACATCTGTGGGGTCAAAATGCTCACTACGCCCCTAGATGAATTCCTCAAGAGGTGTAGTTTCCTAAATGGTGTCACTTTTTGGGCGTTTTCATTGTTTTTTCCCCTCAGGGGCTTTGCAAATGTGACATGGCCGCCGCAGACCATTCCTGCTCAATGTGATCTCCAAAAGCCAAATAGCGCTCTTTCCCTTCTAAGCCAAGCCGTGTCTCCAAACAGCCGTTTATTACCACATGTGGGGCATTGTTTTACTCGGGAGAAATTGCTTTACAAATTTTGTGGTGCTTTTTCTCCTTCAGTCCTTGTGGAAATGAGTAAAAATAAACTAAACCTACATTTTCTTTGAAAAAATGTTGATTTTTATTTTCAGGGCCTACTTGCAATAATTTCTGCAAAAAACCTGTGGGGTCAAAGAGCTCACTATACCCCTAGATAATTTCCTCAATGGGTGTAGTCTCCAAAATGGGGTCACTTGTGGGGGGTTTCCACTGTTTTGTCTCCTCAGGGACTTTGTAAATGTGACCTGGCCTCCGCAAACCATTCCTGCTAAACTTGAGCTCCAAAAGCCAAATAGCGCTCTTTCCCTTCTCAGCCCTGCCGTGTCTCCAAACAACCGTTTATTACCACATGTGGGGCATTGTTTTACTCGGGAGAGATTGGTTTACAAATTTTACGGTGCTTTTTCTCCTTCAGTCCTTGTGGAAATGAGAAAAAATTAGCTAAACCTACATTTTCTTTGAAAAAATTTAGATTGTCATTTTCAGGGCCTATTTCCAATAATTTATGCAAAAATCCTGTTGGGTCAAAACGCTCACTATACCCCTAGATAATTTCCTCAATGGGCGTAGTTTCCGAAATGGGGTCACTTGTGGGGGGTTTCCACTGTTTTGTCCCCTCAGGGGCTTTGTAAATGTGACAAGGCCTCTCAAACCATTCCTGCTAAACTTGAGCTCCAAAAGCCAAATAGCGCTCTTTCCCTTCTAAGCCCTGCCGTGTCTCCAAACAACCCGTTATTACCACATGTGGGGTATTGTTTTACTCGGGAGAAATTGCTTTACAAATTTTACGGTGCTTTTTCTCCTTTAGTCTTTGTGAAAATGAGAAAAAAAATCGCTAAACCTACATTTTCTTTGAAGAAATGTTGATTTTAATTTTCACGGCCTACTTCTAATAATTTCTGTAAAAAAGCTGTGCGGTCAAAATGCTCACTGTACCCCTAGATAATTTCCTTGAGGTGTGTAGTTTCCCAGATGGGGTCACTTTTGGGGGATTTTGACTGTTTTGGCACCGCAAGAGCCCTTCAAACCTGACATGGTGCCTAAAATTTATTCTAACAAAAATAAGGCCCCAAAATCCACCAGGTGCTCCTTTGCTTCTGAGGCCGGTGCTTCAGTCCAGTAGCACGCTACGGCCACATGTGGGATATTTCCTAAAACTGCAGAAACTGGGCAACAAATATTGAGTTGCATTTCTCTGGTAAAACCTTCTGTGTTATAAAAAAAATTGTACTAAAAATTTATTTCTGCAAAAAAATATGAAATTTGTAAAATTCACCTCTACATTGCTTTAATTCCTGTGATATGTGTAAAGGGTTAAGACATTTTCTAAATGCTGTTTTGAATACTTTGAGGGGTGAAGTTTTTAAAATGGGGTGACTTTTTGGGGGTTTCTAATATATAAGGCCCTCAAAGCCACTTCACAACTGAACTGGCCCCTGTAAAAATGGCCTTTTGAAATTTTCTTGAAAATGTGAGAAATTGCTGCTAAAGTTCTAAGCCTTGTGAGGTCATAGAAAAATAAAAGGATGTTCAAAAAACAATGCCAATCTAAAGTAGACATATGGGGGATGTTAATTAGCAAGAATTTTGGGTGGTATAACTGCCTGTCTTACAAGCAGATACATTTAAATTGAGAAAAATGCTAATTTTTGCAATTTTTCGCTACATTTTGGTGTTTTTCACAATTAAATACTGAACATATCGAGCAAATTTTGCCAGTAACATAAAGTCCAATGTGTCACGAGAAAACAATCTCAGAATCGCTTGGATAGGTGAAAGCATTCCGGAGTTATTACCACATAAAGTGACACATGTCAGATTTGAAAAATGAGGCTCTGTCAGGAAGGTCAAAAGTGGCTAAAGAGGGAAGGGGTTAAAGCCAACTGAGACAGACAGCTATGTATTACAAAACAAAGAAACAAATATAAGACAGACTAAGACCAGACAGATATTTACCATATAAAGTTTGAATAAATGACATAGAAATTAAGGTGTCTGGATCAGAAAGAAGCAGGCGAAACGATTTCTTGAGATCCTTATAATAGAACACCCATAGTAGTTAAGAATTTTGGGTTGTCACGACATCTGTTTCAGATTTTACCCACAGTTGGCAGAGCTGCGTGCATGGAACCTGTACAAAAGCACGCAGGAGGGAGTCTAATACAATCTGCGTTTCATATGCCGATCTTAATATATATATATATATATATATATATATATATATATATATATATATATATATAGCGCTGGAGTAAAATGCACCTATATTATAAAGAGGTGCACGCCCCTTAATAAATTAGGTGCCTCTGGCTGTCCCTGCGTCAGAAAGATGAATCTATGCCAGCCATGAGCTGGTGTACAATTCCGCTATAATTAATGCCATTTTCTGTCGTAAATTATAAATTCTCCATACAGTGTCTGTATGGTGCCTCTATGTAGCAATGTATTAAAGAACTCTTCTCCCCTAGAAGAATACCTCCATGTCACAGCATCCAATTGAACATGGCCTGATTTTTTTTTTTCTGACAGAAAAAACTGTGTATGACTCTGTGTGAAATCTGAGGCGAATGGAGGTACAGTAGGCCCCGGTTGTAAAGAGTTATAATATAGTCCTATGCATGACTTGTTTCTATATGTAACCCTAAGCATCAGATCCCCAAGGGACATATGAAAGAGGATTTAGGTATTGCCAGCCATAGATGAACCCATAGGGAGGTCAACCACTTAAGTCTATGTAAACCTTTGAAAGTGATTTTTTTTTTTAATTAAAAGGTCAATCAGTGTTTTGTGCAACTCTATAATTCGTTTTTATAAAAACTTATTTTTAGTTTTTGAGATACAGCTGCTTTGTATCCTGTATACAAAACAGCTGCATCTTACTCTGAATCCTGTACCTGTCAGGTCCGCGGGACTGACGGGTACAGGGTCAGCGGTTCCTGCATGTCTCTGACACGCACAGATCGATTACATGTGGATCCTCAGAGACACGCAGGACCCGCTGACACTGAACCTTTCAGTGCCCGCGGACCTAACGGATACAGGTTTCAGCGCAGAATACAGCTACTCTGCAAACAGGATACAAAGCAGCTGTATCTCAAAAACGAAAAATAAAATAAAATTGCACAAAACACACTTCTTGTCCTTTTTATTAAAAACTAAAAATCAGTTTAGAAGTTTTACATAGCCTTTAAATCTCTTGTGGTCACTCAGGGAATATACTATTTGGCTGTCATCCTCAGTTTCCTCATTACAGGAGCTGCTTATAATGTTTTCTAATCAGGAATAAAATTATTCTTCATTGAAAGCTATTCAATTTCTTTCAAGCATATATCTGTAGAGAAAAATATGACTCACTTACATGTGTTCCAGTTCACCAGCTGTCATAGGAATTTGATATGCAGTAAGAAACAAAATCAACAAACAAAAGGTAAAACAATGTGAAAAGGTTTACATCATTTAAATTGTCAGGATTTCACAAAATAAATGTTTCCATTTGCAAATGTTTTTAAATATCTACATTGCAAAGCAAGTTCCAGGATGAAAAGTTTTTTTTTACAGTTTTCTCTTTTTTGAAGGCAATATAACCTAAATCTGAGTCAGAGATGTCCTGATCCCAGATACATGAAATCAGAATGGGGTCAAATATTCAGCTAGAAGCCAGCCTATTAAAATTATCCTATACTTTTAATGCACATTTATGATGAAAAATTGCTTAGCATTACCCATTGTAGTCTGGCAGACATCTGCCCATTCCATTAGATCCACACAACATCATTACTGGACTTCATTTCACCAGATCAGCTGAACATGGGTGGACAAGATTGTCTACACAGAATGTGCAAAATTTGTCAAAAATAATACTTTGTATTTTTACTGATATAAATTGTTGATTTTGCACACAGTATGAAGGATGGCAGCGGGAATAATTGCTCTCCATAGTGGAAACACATCTCCTGCCTACACATTGATTGATTTCTAACTATAGCATACTCATCATTCTTTTATGTATGTGTTAACAATCATAAACTCCTCTTAAATGCTTCATCCTGACCTACATGTCAACAAGGTGTATTTTCTTAAAAAAAAACATCTTATGCAATTCTGATATATATATATATTTATATATATATATATATATATATCTCAAAACAAGTTTCATTAGTGTAAACTAAGAGATATATTGCATAAGTTTCTGTTGAATTTCAGTATAATATGTGAGCATTCTACCAAGGCTGAACAAAAGCAAAGCTGCTAAGGCCTCATGCACACGACCGTATTTTTGTCCACCCGTAAATACTGGCGTAAATACGGGTCCTTGGTCACACGTATTCGACCCGTATTGCACCAGTATTTACGGACCCATTTTTGTCTGCAAAATTGCACTGCAGTAATCGGCAGCCCTTCTCTCTATCAGTGCAGGATAGAGAGAAGGGACAACCCTTTCCGCAGAAAAAGTAAAAGAAATTCATACTTACCCGGCCGTTGTCTTGGTGACGTGTCCCTCTCGACATCCAGTCCGACTTCCCTGGATGACGCGGCGGTCCATGTAACCGCTGCAGCCTGTGATTGGCCTGCGGCAGTCACATGGGCTGTAACGTCATCCCAGGAGGCCGGACTGGAGGAAGAAGCAGGGAGTTCTAGGTAAGTATGAAAGTTTTTTTTACAGCTTTATCTATATTCTGATCAGAAGTCACTGTCCAGGGTGCTGAAACAGTTACTGCCGATCATTTAACTCTTTCAGCACCCTGGACAGTGGCTATTTACTGACGTCGCCTAGCAACGCTCCCGTAATTATGGGTGCACACACGTAGTCACCCGTAATTACGGGAGCCCCATAGACTTCTATGGGCTGCCCGTGCCGTAATTACGGCCTATCTTTTTCAACGGCACGGGCACCTTCCCGTAAGCATACCGGGAGGTACCCGTGGCCAATAGAAGTCTATGGGCCCGTAATTATGGGCCCGTAATTACGGCAGTTTTTACGCTCGTGTGCATGGGGCCTAATACTGAACTGATTTATATTCAGGTCTCTAGGAGTTCTTACCTTCGACTTGCATCTTCGGCTGTCCGTACGCCACTGAGTGACATCTACCTCAGCCAGGTGCTGACCTAGGTTTCTGCTATAGTTCACGCCATTTTATGGCGTAAACGATAGTAAATGCGTTGGGTTGTGGGCGGCCCCACCCCCTCCTGCTAAGCTCCTTCCGCTTTTTAGAAAATGTTTGAGCCGCTTGCGACTTTTTTACACCAGAAAATTAGCGTAGAAAAGTTGATATATTGCCCCGTGTGTTTAGGTTTGGATTTTATCTTGAGTTGTGGGTTACCTGAGATACCATAGCTGATGTTTCTGCAAAGGCGCAGACAAGCGTTTAGGGTATGTTCACACTTGGCTGTGGATATTCTGCAATGGATTTCATTTTTGAGAATCTGCAGCATAGTACAGTAGCAGCAAATTGAATGAGATTTGAACCAATCTCATCCACACGCTGCAGAAAAAATCGGCTGATAAAAAATTCAGAAATTGACCTACAGTGCAGGTTTTTAATCGTTGCTTTTTTGTTGCGGGTTTAGGTAAAACCCGCAACAAACAGAAAGTGTTGTGATTTTTGTTTCAGAAAATCTGCGATTCAGCTGCAAAAATCGCAAATTAGAAAAAAACAACAATCACAGGCTGCATCGGTTGGTCACATGGGCTGTTTTCTGCAGCGGAGATTACGGCCGTAAATCTGCACCACAATTTAGTGAGGTTTTTTGGCTGGAATTCCCTGCGGGTTCGGATACGCTGAATACTTTTAAGTGTTAATTGTACCATCTCTAACACCAATGTCCTACGACACCAAATATGTTTCCCATTGGGATATATCATATCATATCATTTGAGAGAGGTTGGTGAGCCCAACCTCTCAAAATAAATCGGTGTGCATATTTTTACCAATATGTTATGCCATTTTATAAAATAGATGAAAGTAACTTAAAGGGGGTTGTACAGGATTAGGGAAACATCGCTGCTTTCTTTCAAAACCAGTGCGATGCTTGTCCATAGGTTGTGTGTGGTATTACAGAACAGAATCATTCACTTCAACAGAGCCTTTCTGCAATATCCAGCACAACCCATGGACAGATGTGGCACGGTTTCTGGAAGAAATTTATTCTTTACTAATCCTGTAAAATCCCTTTATTTAATTTAGATTAATGGGAGCCAACTAACTTCCTTTTACAAACCTCAATCATGGAAAAATATAAACTAGTGCCATGGGAAAAGCAGAATGATCATATCATTGTGTCTGCCACATAGAATTACCCATAATATTGTGAAAACCACATAGCAGTATCCATAATATTTCTTCCATATAGCAGTGCCCAAAAAGTATTTACAGCAACAGTGCCCATGCAAATTTGTCAGCTAGAGAATTGGCCAGTTGCCACGGTGCTCTTGTAATATAACACACTTATATCCTCCATAGTCCTCCACTGCTCTCAACACTATGTTTAGCACTGGGATCTCAACGCAAGAAGTTTCTAGCCTGCATTCGGGCCATTTCCATGTAAACCTACAGCTGTCACATTTAGGAGAGGAGGATGTTGGGAGGACATGATCTGTGTCCTTCCAGCATTCATTTGTATGCAGATAGCCGCTTATAGCATAATCTGTATACAAAGAAATTCTGGGATTTCCAGAATTATGTTATCCCAGCTTCTGCAAGCTCCAAGGCAAAAAGTAAAAAATATACACGTCTGTATATTACGGAGAGACCGGTATTAATAGGACTGATATAACATAGAACCTAATAATCCTTCTATTTGAGAGAGCATCAATGGAGAAATGTAGGACTCCACTCTGCTTAAAACACTTTATTATCTCTCTAACCCTGTCAAGGATGTAGTGTATGTATCGTGTAATGGTTTTCCCAGTCAAGAAATCCTGGGTGGCAGTCATGTATTAAAGCTTGTCTCTGGGTCTTCTCAATTCAGTAGACGTCAGATAAGAAATGATGGATGAGGGCTGCAGGACAACTGTAATCAGTAGCTGCTGAAACATGTGCTAGCAGTAACCAGTTACATCGGGCCCCTAACAAAAGCAATATTATTTTCTATGGGAAAAGCTTGAATCTTCTGTTATCCTATCTATGTCCCTAATGTAGGTGAAGAACACCTGTATCCGATACGCAGTCATACAACAATCATCAGCATTTATGTTGAAATAGAAACCAAATGGCATTTTTTGACAAAACGCAATTTTGGACCATGATGCTATAGTGGATAAGATGAATGTTCGAATGGTCTCAACACTCAGGACCCCCACTTCCAGTTCTGTATTCATACTGATTGAGCTTTAAATATTTTAGCTGTTCACCAGTATATAAAAAAAATTTTTTGACAGCAGCTACACTGTTAAAAGCTATATACAATGTTCAGAAGTTAGTAAAGAATTTACTTTACTTTACTGATTCTGAGTTGCAAGATTCCATTTTTCCATTAGATTGTTCTCGGAAAGCAGTGTGTTGTGGGAGAAAAGTTACACAGATAAAAACAGTAAAGAAAACCATTTGTAAAGTTACTGAACTTTTCATGTCAATAATAACTGTTAATAGCGGAAATATGTCTATTAAGAAATGCAGAAGGAAGGATTGTAGACACTACCATGTGCATTATTAATAGAGTCAAATATCAGCCAAAATATATTGGCTAAAAGATAAAGCATAGGTCAAAAAAGATCTAATGAGAGTGAATGTGAGTTTACTTTAAAGAGGCTCTGTCACCAGTATAAAAGTGCCCTATCTCCTACCTAATCTCACCAGCGCTGTGATGTAGATAACAACAGTGGTTTTTAATTTGAAAAACTATCATTTTTGAGCAAGTTATGAACAATTTTAGATTTATGCTAGTTAGTTCTTAATAGACAACTGGGCATTTTTTTAACTTTTTACCAAGTGGGCGTTGTAAAGAGAAGTGTATGACGCTGACCAATCAGCATTATACACTTCTCGTCATTCATGCCCAGCTTCTTTCACTGCACAGCGTGATCTCGCGAGATCACGCTGTGATGGGACTTCCTCCCACAGGTCCTTCACCGGAGCGATGGAAAAATCAACAGACATCGCCTCCAGCTGTGCCAGGACGTTTGTCCGAATCTGCAGCGGCTGGAGGCGATGTCTGTTCAGTCTTTCATGGCTCCGACGAAGAACCTGTGGGATGAAGTCCCGTCACAGCGTGATCTCGCAAGATCATGATGTGCGGTGAAACAAACTGGGCATGAATGACGAGAAGTGTATGACGCTAATTGGTCAGCCTCATACACTTCTCTTTACAACGCCCACTTGGTAAAAAGGTAAAACACGCCCAGTTGGTCATTAAGAACTAATTAACATAAATCGAACATTGTTCATAACTTGCTCAAAAATTATAGTTTTTTTTAAAACAAAAAGAACTGCTGTTATCTACATTACAGCGCCAATCAGATTATGTAGGAGATAGACTTATAAAATGGCGACAGAGCCTCTTTAAATTATACGGTATGGAAAAATAAAGAGTAGTATAATACACATTAAAGTAGACATATCCATCCCTTAAAAAAATTCCTGTGTTGCACAGTTAGTAAATTCAAAATGTTTAAGCTTATAAATAGGTTGTCCACTTTGTTGTATAACTCAGCTGAGTGGGCAGGCTCTTCCTAGTGTCATGCTGGACAGCTGTGTACTGACCAATCAGCGATCTCCTCCTGCTGCTCCTCCTCCCTTTTTGAGCAGGAGCCACACACAGGCAGGTAGACAACAACATGACCCAGCCTTCTGCCCTACAACAGCATAACTGTCACACGAGACATTGAGGAAGATATAACGCTGCAGCTGCATCCCCCTCCTCAACCCTCTCCCTGTATAGTATTTATTATTTTATACTAGTATGTATAGATTTGATGGTGACTGAAGAGGTTTCTGGTCATTACAGAGAGTCAACAGGTAGGGGTTTACAGGTTAATAGAAGGTGAGGAAGTTTCCAATTCCCTTGTAACATTCCTTAAAAAGTTCGATATATCCACATGTACTACTGATAATCAGGAGTACAAAGTTATGACGACAGGTACACCTTAAATCTAATTGACTTCTAAAGAATATTTAATAATATATCATTTATATCTATTGAAGATTCTTCAAAGTAAGTTGATCTCTCATAGTAGTAAAAAACTCAGGTTTCTCCAACAAAGTGATCTTGATAACAATATTTATAGTAACAAAATTTCCCCATAGAAAATATGATTAACAGTAAGATTTTTTTTTCTTGCTAAGATATATATCAAGGATCAGTTTCTTAGAATACAAGATTGTGCTTGGCATCATGAGCCCATATTCAGCAGTACTTTCACAGCTTCCTAACAGTTCTTTCTTTATGAAAATAAATCTTCAGGCAATAAATTTCCCTGTGTCACTCCATGCTCCTATTGCTATGGAAATACAATGAAGTTGGTAGATTGTCACAGATGAAAGAACCTTTCAGTTTATTGTATGCAGTTTAAAGAAATCACATGAATAGGTTTTATAATAATATGAACTGAGAATTATATTTTTCAAATTAGTTTTCAGAGTGTAGACTTAAGTAATTGGTTATTTGCTTGCTTGCACACTGAAAATTTCCAAAGAAATAAAGCTAAAATGAAATACTACAAACACAATCAATGAATTTTAAGGTCACATATGTACAGTTCTATATTTTCCTCCTATCAATCATCCATCACATCATCTTTTTCTGATAGATCTTCACATACCTAATGACTGAGCCATCAAAGCTCTCAATAATTTAATGAGAAAGTAAAATGATAGTGCAGATAACTGGAGGAAATGTCCACTCTGCCTTAACAGGATCTGACACATTTTGGAGACTCTGCGCTTACACCACAGTCACTATTCATTAGTAATAGTTTCTTGTCCGCTACACATGGCACTTACAAACACATTATTTCTTCTAATGACTACATAAAAGGAAAGACTGAGGCACCTTCAGAGGTGTGCAGAAATGCGGGAGAAAAACCTCCAGAGAAGTGGCGCAGCTTTAGAGAAGTCTGGTGCCCAAAATATGAACTAAGGGCATAATAATAAAGTCAACGGCTTTGTAAAAAGATTCTGTTGCAATGGAAATAAAGAAAAGACAATTGACTTTTTTTTAATACATTGATTGAAATGCATTAACAGATAAAGTCACCTGGGGGATGTAAAGATAATGTTTATAAATTTATGCAGCGTAAGAAAGAGAATAAGTATAAATAGAACGGAGTCTAAAATCCTAATTTTGTTAATAGTAAGTTAAGAAGACACTATGGCAAATTACGTTAGGCCCGGTTCACATTTAGAATAAATATTACGATGTTGAACCAGCCTACAAATCCGCACCAAAAACAGAGACAGATTTTACTGACCGAATTTCAATCCTCTGTGAAAATCCGCAGCTTTTCACACCAGATACGGTATGCTATAGATTTGAAAATCTGCAGCATGACTAGAATCCGCTGTTGATTTTTTTAGGCTGTAAGTACTATATGGAATGTGTGAAATCGGCCTTACAGGAACCTACAGAGAACTATGAGCTAGGACAAATGTTTCCAGCCTTTTCCTTTTTATGTAGGGCAGTGGTGGGACTCTACTTAATAGACCAGTCTAGTATTTTGACATGTTACAATTAAGTCAGTAAAGTTAGAAAACCCCTTTAACCAGTTCTGGACCGCCCACCTCCCAGATTCTGACCTGCCTGCACATTCTTGTTTCATTTTTTTCAGTGTTTTTTGCCTGCTGCCATTGAGCGCCACGGGCAAAAAACGCAGTGAAAAATGCTCTTTCTGCCTCCCATTGGTTTCAGTGGCCCTTTATTTTCCCGCGAGCGGGAAGCAGTATCAGACATTTTATTTTGAGTTGATTCAGACGCAGTTTCCGCATCAAAGTCACTCTGTGTGAACTGTGCCTAAACATCCGGGCGGTCCAGAACGTCCTGCAGAGTTAGCTGGTTTGCTGCTCCCTGCGGCATTTAGCTCCATCATACAGCTATCTCTAAACAGCTGTATCACAGAGTTTTAACTGGAGACCACTCAATGTGGTCTCCAGTCATGTGATCGTTGTGACAACCTGTCACAACGATCACATTACTACCGCCAGTGGCGCTTACGCGCCAACTGTGAGGATCTCTGTGATACAGCTATCTAGAGACAGCTGTATCACAGAGCTTTCACCCGGAGAGCCTATCCGGGTGAAAGCTCCATAATATCGCCTGTCACAATGATCGCATTATTCCTGCCAGTGGCACTTGGCCGATGACGATAAGGAGATTCGTGACACAGTTGTATCACGGAACTTCAACCAGAGACCACATAGTGTGGTTTCTGGTCATGTGATCGCTGTGAAAGCCTGTCACAGCAATTACAGAAAGGTTTGTTAGCAAATAATAAACTTTTCCAATTGTATCTTCTCCGTCTCTGGCAGGATGGCATGTATGTACAGAGAAAGAAAGAAATCCTTGGAGAGCAACTCATCTAGGGTTTGGTACAACAAGTGTATAGATACCAAATACAGCAACATACCCAAATATATTAAGAGAGCACGCTACCTCACTCTCCCCAACACCACAATGGCCTTATATACTCCTCAGTCAGTCTCAGAGCGATATAAGAAGAGAGTATCCGATGGGATAAGAAACACCATTTAATAATAAAAGCATTGGAGAACAGTTAAAAATCTATGTCCACGTATATCGGCGCATCGCCCTTCATCAGGAATCATTCATTACAAAGAAATGACAGCTTTTACATGTCTCTGTGCTACCTAGCCCCAACCCCCATGACATCTATCTGAAACCGCTCTATTCTCTGAACCGCTCTATTCTCTATTCACAGGCTGCTAGAGAGGGAGAAGATTAAGGGTGTATTCTCACTGTGCGGTTTTGCCATGGTTTTCGCAAAATCGCGGTAAAAATGCTTGGGAAAAATGCAGTAAAACATGTATCAAAACAGTGTGAATACACCCTGAGTAATGTAAAAGCACACACATACTTTTTTTTTTTCCAATAAAGATATTTTTTTAGTAAATATATTTATCTGTCTGACTGCCTGTTTATCTATCTGCTACACGGCGACTTTGGCTTAGACACAGGTCACCCGGCCAAAGATCGCTATGTCCCGTAGACTATATTGCAAGTAATAAAAGTCAATGTGGTTGTCGCAAAGCGCAAGTTGCCGCAAAATGACAGTTGCAAGAAATCCAAACTGTTGTGTCTCAGTTACTTGCAGGTCACCACATTGACTTTCATTACTTAGCATATAAGCTATGGGTAATAGGGATCTTTGGCTGTGCGACCTGTGTCACGGCCAAAGTCACCATGTAGCCCCAGCCTTAGGGTGATTTTACATGTGGCGGATTCGCTGCATATTTTACCTGCGGATTTGCGCAGGTAAAGACAGCAGCAGATTACAGTACAAGGCAAGTAGATGAGATTTTAGAAATTTCATCCACATGCTGCAGACATTTTACACTACAGATTCTCAAATCTTTGATATGTCGTTAAATGAATACCTTGGGGGGGGGGGGGTCTACTTTACATAAAATAGTCATTTTGGGGCTGTTAAATGGGTTTTCCAGTCCCCAAAACTTGATGGCCTATTCTCAGGATAGGCCAACAATATCTGATCAGTGGGGGTCTGACTCCCAACACCCCCGCCGATCAGCTGTTTTGAAGAGGCCACAGCGCTTGTATGAGCAATGCTTCCCCTTCACTTACCCTTCGTACGAGTGTGGCTTCCGCTTCATTTTCTTTACTGCTCACACTGTGAATCACGGACACACTTGTAGCGGCTGTTCCCAGTATTACAGTATACACTTGAATGGGAGAAGGCTGTAATACCATGAACTGCTGCTACAAGTGTGTCGGGGATTTACAGTGATGGAAATGAAGAGGAAGCCGCACTCGTACGAGCGATGTTCCCCCTTCAAAACAGCCGATCGACGGGGGTGCTGGTAATTCGGACTCTTGTACGAGCGATGCTCCCTCTTCACTTCCTTTGCTGCTCACACAGTGAATCACGGACATACTTGTAGTGGCGGTTCAGAGTATTACAGTTTACACTTGAACAAGAGTATGCTGTAATACTATGAACTCCCGCCACAAGTGTCGGTGATTTACAGTGTGAGAAGTAATGGAAATGAAGAGGAAGCAGCACTCGTGCAATCGATGTGCCCACTTCAAAACAGCCAATTGACAGGGGTGCCGGGATTTTGGACTTGTGTATGAGTGATGCGTCCCCTTCACTTCCTTTGCTGCTCACACTGTGAATCACAGACGCACTTGTAGCGGCTGTTCACAGTATTAGAGTATACACTTGAATGAGAGAATGCTGTAATACTATGAACTACTGCTACAAGTGTGTCTGTGATTTACAGTGTGAGAGATCATGGAAATTAAGAGGAAGCCGCACCCATTTGAGCGGTGCGTCTCCTTCAAAACAGCCGATCGACGGGGTGCTGGGAATTTGGACTCCGACCGATCAGATATTTATGGCCTATCCTGAGGTTAGGTCATGCTTCTGGTCAGGAAGTGGTTAAAGATCATAAAGATATTGTGTGGAGTAGCTGCATTAGACATTCTACATAAAGAGAAAGATTTGGTGTAAGATTGTAACAAGATGTTAAAGTTCTACAACGCCAAACAAACAAACAAACAAATAATTAAACAGACAAACAACATCCGGTGGCCTCAGTGGTGATGCTAACTTGTATGGCACGTCACCAGTGATTGGCTGCATTGGTCATGTAGATGTATAGCACGTCAATGCTGAGGCCAGGGATTGGCTGCATGGGTCATGTGGTTGTTCAGCCCTTCACCGCTGAGGCCATTGATTGGCCTCATTGGTCATGTGGATGTAGAGCACGTCATTGCTATAAGAATAAAAAACAAGGACCCGCAGGTACCACTGGAGCTGGAGGGATTTGACAGGTGGGTTTTGTTTGTTTTTTTATTTTATAACATTTCCAGCAGCTTATTTCATTCTTAAAGTCTCAGATAATTCATTTAAAATAGGAGTGTAAAATAAAAACTAAATGTATTAAAGAAATGTGTCTGTGCAGGTGTGAATACAGTCCAGAGCGTTTTTATATGATATGCTATTTCTGTTCATTTTCATTCGCTTCTCTTGTTTTTTTGTATTATCGCTGCATTTTATTGTCATTGTTTTTTATCTAGAAATTATAAAACTAATGTCAAGATAAAGATTAATACACAAAATCCAGCGTCTTCCCTCAATGTCAAAAGGAGATTCACTTTATGATTACCAGTCCCTCTGCAAGAAGAATAATAGTCTATGGTGGGTGATATATTTAAATCTGGATAAATGAAAACCCTTCAACACACAAGTGACTCCGATATAACATCTCTCATTTTCCGTTACCGCACACAGGCCATATATCTCTCTCCCAGTATATCTATCTGTAGGCCTTACTTTATCTCTTACATGACAATGTCATAGGACTGCTGCATATTCTCAGCTTGATGAACAGAGAGACGGTGCGTCATACTGTCAGAGAATACACAAAATGTGACACACAGCTGCATTGCGAAAAAAAACCACGGCTTTTTCTATGAAACTCAGCACTTTCATGCATGCCTGTGCTGGTCTTCATGGAGAATATAAAATGTGCCATGTTTATCTTTATCAGATGTGCTGACATACTTGACAATCTGACAAACAATATATATATATATCTATATATCCATTTGTGAGGTGACTAAAATCTTTATTACGACACCAGTAAAGTAGCCAATAGTAGACAACTGCTTGTCTACTTCGATTATAATATCAGATCTGCACATATTCTGCCTTTTGCCTCTTTTATTATGTCATTCAGACATTGCTGCAGGTCACTACTTGGTTTGCCATCATTGTAATTACTTTTATTTTAACAGAGCAGTTTAAACCTAAGCTCTGATTGGTTGCTACAATGCAATGGCGACATGTTCTAAGTGTAGCTTTTTATAGGTTTTCCCTCAAAGCTACTTTAGGTAAATGTGAAAGTAAAAAAAAAAAGCTTCTACATGAAGTCACACACAAGTACCTTTTAAAATAACAGATCTCTAAACCCGACAATACACATGAAAAAACTGTCGACCAAATGCTAGAGCACGCTGCGTTTCAAACAAAACACCACAAACTGCAAAAACGCTACAAAACCGCAACAAACGGAAACTGTTTATGTAGGCTTGCTTACATTTTACTAGACTTCAAAGTAACAGCCGTCCGCAGCTTACTGTGTGTGAATGCAGCCTAATGGTCAGCTTTAAACCTTCTGATTAAAAAATAATAATCTGTGTATATATATATATATATATATGTACACACATAAATGTGCCATGCTTTAGCGCACCAAAAAAGACAATAAAAAAAGTGCCATAGCAAAACTGTTTTCTGCAAATCTAGCCTAAGGTTACATCCACCTAGATTGGAAGTCATAACATGTGAGCAAACATAATTTAGGAGATCGCAACTTTATCACTTCTGCATTAAATGTTTTGACCGGACTTGTGGAATATGCAAGTCTCAAGCATACTTTTATTTTTTTATAGCAACTGAAGAATCTCTAAGTGATTAGTTGATGCAGGGAAAAGAAATCCACGTATAGCGTCTTTGGTGTGCCGCAATCTAGGCCAAATAAGTGTACGGCATATGTTACAGCAGTATGTAGAGTATCAGAAGTGATAGGGCCGCCATAGGGGCCTTTATTATATCTCATATTTTATATGGAGGCATACAGAAGGTTGTTTTTTTTATATCAGAGGCCGTATTAGTCCTATATAAAATAAATTGTGCAATGCTCCCTCAGATGCTGTATGTACAGAGGTATTCTCCCCTAGGGGCATCTCTTCTAGGAGAGAATAGCTCCGTAGATGTAGCACACGATAGAGTCTGTACGGTAGCACACACAGACTGAGCAGCTCTGTACTAGGGAGCCGTACGGCCACTGTGTGCTGCTGTACAGGCTCTGTGCACATGGCTCTGCTAGGTCTATGAGGCCTCAGGGATCATGATACGTATCATAGATTTTGGGATCACTTACAAATGTAGCCGTCTTTATGTTGACTTTTAACACATTAAAGAGGCTCTGTCACCACATTATAAGTGGCTTATCGTGTACATGATGTGATTGGCGCTGTAATGTAGATTACAGCAGTGTTTTTTATTTAGAAAAACTATCATTTTTGACAGAGTTATGACCTATATTAGGTTTATGCTAATGAGTTTCTCAATGGACAACTGGGCGTGTTTTACTTTTTGACCAAGTGGGTGTTGTGGAGAGAAGTGTATGACGCTGACCAATCAGTGACCAATCAGCGTCATACACTTCTCTCCATTCATTTACTCTGCACATAGTGATCTTGCTAGATCATGATGTGCAGTCACATACTCACACATTAACGTTACTGAAGTGTCTTGACAGTAAATAGACATCGCTTCCAGCCAGGACGCGATGTCTATTCACAATCCCGACACTTCGGTAACGTTTGTGTGGGAGTTAATGTCAGCAAGCGTGATCTCGTGAGATCACGCTGTAAATGACAGCTTACAGAGTGATCTTGCGAGATCACGCTTGCTGTCATTGTCATTAAATCACGCTGCAGTAAGTTGTCAGAGTCAAGATAAAGATGGCTTCATCACTATACTACAAAATGTGGTCAAATGTTAATATAACTAATACATATTAATTATTGTTCTAAATACAAAACTACTATTGGCACTGGTCACTATTGTAATCAGACCCATAGCTATGGCAGTACAAGATGGTACTGCAAGGCATTGTACCCCCACAAACCGTAATCCGACTTGCCTTTCGGTTTTGGACAAGTTCAAAATAGTCAGCGAGTAAAAGGGAATAGAAAAATGTTTAGAACACTTGATAATGGTCCTGAAAGTGATCATTCAAACAGTCAACTCATGGCAGTGATTTTGTTTTCTATAGTAAAATCTGGAAATGTATGTACTGTAATACAACGAAAAGGAGATTTCGCTGCAAACATTCCTGCATCACCAACGCCTATTTTTTAAAACATGTCATTTCATTAACATACATAATTCATTGTTTGATTTCAAAGTAGCACGCATATACGGAGGGAAAATGGCAGCAAGAAAGCAAATCGCTCACTCTAAACAAAAGAGCCATCAGGTTGCTAAGCAACAGCAATGAAGACAGGTAAAACGGCTCGATTAAAGAAATAGGTGTGTGGGACAAGCAATCTAAGTTTCCTATGTATGTCGTGCTACACTATTGGATGAAATACTTTACATTGTGCAGTTATACATAGGAACAAAGTTGTTTTTTTTTACAGATCTGTGGTAACTCTGCAACAATCTCCGGCATCTCAAGTTATTTATTTGCTGAAAAAAACCAGATACATTTTGAATGAGAGACATTCAGATACGGAGTCCCCTTTAACAAGCTCTAAATGAAGTCTATGGGCTCCTGAAGAGGTTAATATGTTAGAATATATCACTCAATCTACAAGCACACATGGAAGCGCCCTGTTTGCCGCCCATGGTATTTGTGGTGTGCTTTGGAAGCATTCAAGCGCTTATAAAAATGTAACACATATATGAACAGCCCTGAGCTCAGTCTTGACATTTGAAGCTCAAGGTTATTCCATGGCTTGTTTGGTTGCGGCCCAAGAGCTATTAAAACATTTCCGTCCCATGACAATTTATTGCCATACAAAGCTATAGAAATGCCTTTGTGAGTCACTTGGTAGTAAATAATTTGCATACCTGGGGCCAGGCCGGCTCCTTATGTGGCTTTTATGATGCTCCAAAATTTTGTCTGAATCTTTCACGCAATAACTAAAAGAAATAATCCTAGGGGTATAGCTTCAATCAGGCACTCTTAATATATGCAAATGATATTTAAAACATGCAAATATTGTTATGCTGTCTTCTTTAACCTCTTGTTCAAACATCTTGGTGTTTTTTGTTGCACTGTTTTAGTCATTTGTGTGACATTTTACAAAACAGATGACTACAATGTCAAACAATATAACAGAATTTGGTATACAAATAAATGTGTCAAATTAAATGATGGTACAAATATTAAATACACTCCAATATACTAGGGCCTGTATCAGATGGATGTGCCCTTGGGATCTTTAATGGTTACTGGAATATTCTTAACCTATTTCTTCACACAAAGCACTTGAGTGCAATCACAAAGTGCACTTGTTCAATGGATTTTTCATTTCTTTGTCTCATTGAAATGCAGGTTTCAGACGCTATGTTAAAACAGACAACCTAATGAATTAAGCTGTAGTTTAAGCCATGCTTATCATTGCTGGCCTGTTTTACAGTTAAAATGTGTCAACATCACTCAAGAGTTTAGCGGACTATAGTAAAATCATGTTGCTTCTAAAGTAATTCTAAAATAGCTGATGAAATCCTAGAAATGCGGCTATTAGAACAACATAGACAGTACCGGCTTGCTTTAATGCTATACATTTCATAACTTAACCTCTTCCCGCGCTGCGCCGCAACTGTACATCCTGCAGAGGGGTTGCTTCCCGCAACAGGACGTACAGATGCGGAGCTGTTTCCGGCGCACACTGTCCTAACCGACAGTGTCCGGGAACCGGGAGGTCAGCTGTCGGGGACAGCTCCACTCCAGTCTTGCCGGTCAGCGGACCATCGCCACTGAATTTCGGCAATTAACCCCATAAATGCGGCGACTGATTGCGATCGCCGCATTTAAGAGGTTTGAAGCACATCGGAAGCCACCACGAAGTGATTGTGGGAGCTGCCAATGCTTGTCGTGGCAATCGGAGGCCAGACAATGACCTCCGGGTTGCCATGTACAGAAGTCTTGGAGGAGCAGCAGGAGGCTGGTCCTCGTAGGCTTCCTGTCAGTGTGGCTGTCACGTCACAATGACAGTAAGGCTGGATTCACACGAGCACATTACATCCGTAATGGACGGAACGTATTTCGGCCGCAAGTCCCGGACCGAACACACTGCTGGGAGCCGGGCTCCTAGCATCATAGTTATATACGATGCTAGGAGTCCCTGCCTCTCCATGGAACTACTGTCCCATACTGAAAACATGATTACAGTGCCGGACAGTTGTCCGACAGCGAGGCAGGGACTCCTAGCATCGTACATAACTATGATGCTAGGAGCCCGGCTCCCTGCAGTGTGTTCGGTCCGGGACTTGCGGCCGAAATACGTTCCGTCCATTACGGACGTAATGTGCTCGTGTGAATCCAGCCTTAGAATACATTATACTACGTAGGTCATGACCAGACGTGGCAGAATTGCTCTGGAATTCCGCTGCGGACAGTCCGCTGAGGAAATCCGCAGCGTACACGTTCCTCCATTGCTTTCCACATCTTTTTAGTTAGGTTCGTTTACACGTTGCGGAAAACTCCGCTGCGGACCATAGGCTGCGGTTCGGAATTTGGTGTCCGCAGCATACACTGGCTGTTGCGGACGTGTAGCGGACTCATTGCGGAATTTCTCCATTGACTTCAATGGAGAGTCAAAATTCCGCAATGAAGTACGCAGATGTTATGTGTGTTGCGTAGGGTATTTGTTTTACGAACATGATATTTCTTCATTCTGGCTGGACCTATGTATTTCTAGGTCTACAGCCAGACTGAGGCCCCATGCACACTAACGTAAAAACGCCCGTAAAAACGCCCGTTATTACGGCACGGGCAGGCCCATAGAAGTCAATGGGGCTCCCGTAATTACGGGTGACTACGTGTGTGCACCCATAATTACGGGAGCGTTGCTAGGCGACGCCAGGAGATAGTCACTGTCCAGGGTGCTGAAAGAGTTAAACGATCGGCAGTAACTGTTTCAGCAGCCTGGACAGTGACTTCCGATCACAATATACATCAACCTGTAAAAAAAAATAGAAGTTCCTACTTACCGAGAACTCCCTGCTTCTTCCTCCATTCCGGCCTCCCGGGATGACGTTTCAGTCCAAGTGACGGCTGCAGCCAATCACAGGTGCAGCGGTCACATGGACTGCCGCGTCATCCAGGGAGGTCGGGCTGGATGCCGAAAGAGGGACGCGTCACCAAGACAACGGCCGGGTAAGTATGAATTTATTTTACTTTTACTAGGGAAAGGGCTGTCCCTTCTCTCTATCCTGCACTAATAGAGAGAAGGGAAGTACTTTCACCTCAATAAGCAACGGCTAGTCCGCATCAATTTAATGCCCATTTTAGGCAGAGCCGCAACAGAATCTGCAACGCAGATTATGTGCGGCATTGATGCGGACAGTGGCGGAAGAAATACGCCACGTCTGGTCATGCCCTTAAAGTTATTAGTAGTGAGAAAAAAACTAAAATTAAGGTTAAAAAAAACAAAAACTTTCACATTTTACTTCTAAAGTAATGTAAACAAATAAACACAATTGGTATTGCTACATCTGTAAAAGGCCGAACTATTACAATATACCATTATTTAACATGCACGGTGAACGCCGTAAAAAACGTAAATCATTTAACCTGCCAAAATGGCTGTTTTTTTTTGTCACCTTAGCTCTTATAAAAAAATGTAATACAATTTTTTGATCAGATTTTATGTACCAAAAAATGGTACCAATAAAAACTACAGCTCGTCCCGCAAAAAATAAGACCTCCTACCGCTCAATCAACTGAACAAAGTTACGGATCTCGGAATGTGGTGAAACAAATCATTTTTTATTTTAACAAATTCTTTGTAAAAGTAGTATAATATAAAAAAAAACTATATCAATTTGGTATCACCCTAATTGTATTGAGCCGCAGAATAAAGTAAAGTTTTCGTTTTTACCGCACGGCGAAAGCTGTAAAAATGAAACCCCCAAAAAATGGAATCAGATTTTTTTTACAATTTCAGCCCGCAAATAATTTTTTCTCAGTTTCCCAGTACATTTTATGGTACTTTAAATGGTGTCAATAGAAACTACAATTCCTCCCGCAAGAAATAAGCCCTCACACCACTCTACTCACGGATAAAGAAAAAGTTATGGCTCGAGCAGGATCCGGCTCATTTAACCCCTTAGTCAATAGCAACCGCAGCATTTAAATGGTTAGAAAAGGAGCCCCTGTAACATTGCAATGACCCCCCCCCCCCGCGCCGCGACGGGATCGCAGTGTGCCGATGGTTGGCATGGCAACCTGGGGGTCTGATGAGGGCCCCCCAGGTCTGCCATATTTGTACTTCTATGCGAGAGTGTGAGGATAACGATATACTGCAATACATTAGTATTGCAGTATAGCATGCAAACGATCCAACAATCACTGGTTCAAGTCTCCTAGGGGGACAAGTAAAAAAGTCAAATACAGTAAAATAAAGTTTTTTTAGTATATAAAAAAATATTAAACGTTTAGAAAAAAACCTTCGCATTTTCCCCCAAGCACAATGTAAATAAAATTAAAAATGAACATAACTGCTTTCGTCATGTCAGTAAAAGTCCATATATTACAAAATATAATTATTTTGTTTTCCCGGTGAACACTTCAGCTCCCACAAAAGACTAGAATAAAAAGTGATCAAAAAGTTTCATGTAGTACAATAAATGGTGCCATATACAACTTGTCCCGCAAAAAACAAGCCGTCCTACGGCTATATTGATGTAAAAATAAAAAAGTTAGGGCTTTTGGAATGTGGGGAGGTAAAAACGAAAGCAAAAATCTGAAAAATAGCGACGGGAAAGGGTTAATCAACTTAGTTCCAGGACAGCATTATCCCACAATTGTAAGCACTGATGTTCATGTATGTCTGTTCTAGCATTGTTTTTAATGTTACTGTCACACTTGCATTACTTGTTACATCCATGTTTCTGTATCTTCTATTACAGAATTTCAATATAAATAAGATTACGAAGAAAACAAATATAAAAGAGGCTCCCCGCACCAACAATTTTAGATGCTGGAATATACCCTCTTCTCTCTACATGGTTCAGACAATGAATAACAACATAGGTAATTACATAGTGTGATGCCATAAACTGACCAGTCATAGATAGTTCCCAATACTACAACACTCTGCTGGTGCGAGGTGCCATGAACTGCCAACACCATGCAGAAAGATAAACTGTTTTTTAGCATTGGGGACTCCTTAATAACTAATACAGTGGGGGTAGAAAAAACAATCTAAAGATAAAGTAAGAGACACCCAATCATTTGAATTATACGGAGCCCAAAAGAATGATCAGTAAACCTTTGGTGTCATACTGTAAATCATTTTTATCATTCTCAAACATACTCATCATGATATATATATCTGCATGTTGCCAGTGTAATGCATTCTCATTGTATATATACATAATAAAGAAGAAATACATGTTATACTCCTCTTTCGGTAGAATGCCAGTTGTATACATATATTTATTCTATAACACAGTCACTGTGTATCTCTCCAGCAAGACAATGACAGGAGTGGGTGAAGATAGCAGCGGGTTCTGTATTCCCACTCTTTCAACTATTTTCCTCCAGCAGTTAACATCCCAACATAAATCTCTGGAACACAGTTTCTATTTAGCTAAATCCATGTAGGATGTGTATGTAAAGATGCAGACAAGAAATACAATTGTTTCTTCAGTCGGTGCTTTAGGATACATTAGATTTTTTGCATTCTAAAAAATTCATGAAATCATGTTTTATAAACATTACTCAGTTTATGAATAAGGACATAAGAAAAGCAAAGATATGTCTATGTATGTATCCTTTCATTTAGAAAAAGTTAGGACAAAGAAATGATACCGTAGTACTGCCTTACACCTATATGTATTCACATCATCCATCTTGACTTCTATCATCTATGGCTGCTCTAGTTATTGGTTCATTTGGGCCATAGCTATATAAATTACATGTAGTTTGGATGAATTGTTCCGTTTCACATTTTGTAATGAACCAATGAAAAGCATTTTAAAGATTTCTCAACGTTTTTTCGATATATAAAGTATAATAAGGGCATGCCCAGATGTGGCGGAATTCTTCCGCTACTGTCCGCATCAATGCCGCACAGAATCTGCGTAGGTAGCCGGACTGGAGGAAGAAGCAGGGAGTTCTCGGTAAGTATGAACTTACCGAGGGTCACTGCCCAGGGTGCTGAAACAGTTACTGCCGATCGCTTAACTCTTTCAGCACCCTGGACAGTGACTATTTACTGACGTCGCCTAGCAACGCTCCCGTATTTACGGGTGCACACACGTAGTCACCCGTAATTACGGGAGCCCCATTGACTTGCTCAGTCTGGCTGTAGACCTAGAAATACATAGGTCCAGCCAGAATGAGGAAATGTCATGGTAATAAAACCAATACGCTCCGCAGCACACATAACATCTACATAACATCTGCGGACTTCATTGCGGAATTTTGACTCTCCATTGAAGTCAATGGAGAAATTCCGCAATGAGTCCGCAACCAGTCCGCCACATGTCCGCAACAACCATTGTATGCTGCGGACACCAAATTCCGCACCGCAGCCTATGCTCCACAGCGAAATTGTCCGCAACGTGCAAACGAACCCTACTAAAAAGCTGTGGAAGGCAATGGAGAAATGGGTCCGCTGCGGATTTCCGCTGCGGAGTAACCGCAGCGGAATTCCAGAGCAATTCCGCCACGTCTGGCCATGCCCTTAGTATGCCCCTCATAGCTTAGATTTACGATCAATGGGCCCCTCGTTACCTCTTTTACCAGGGTGGCAAAACTGTTGGAATAAAAGTTGACAATGCTCTATTGGTGAAGCAGAAGTGTCTCGTATGGGCACCACTGATGATGAAAGAATCGCACATCAAGGCGAATCCAGCTGTAGGTGCAACTGAACATCCTTCTCCTTGTTCAGTAAGGGTATGTTCACATGGTAGACTAAAACCGGCTGTAAAATACAGCATTGAAAACAGCCCCTGATTTTCAGCCATTTTTTATGCATCAAGCGTTTTTTTGATGCGTTTTTTACGGCTGTTTTTTTAGCTCCAAAAATGGCTCAAGAAGTGACATGCACTTCTTTTTTACGGGGTGTTTTTTTACGCGCCATTTTTAAAAACGGCCGCGGAAAAAAACGACCTGTGGGAACAAAACACAGTTTTTCTCATTGAAATCAATAATCAGATGTTTAAAGGCGTTCAGCCCCCGTATTTTCAGCCGTTTTTCAGGGCGTTTATGGCCTGAAAAACAGCTGAAAATAAGCCATGCGAACATACCCTAACTTTGTACTAGGGACAGTATCAGCCTACTAATCTACACTACTAGTAGTGCTGTGTGATTTACTGCACAGCCTCTGCCGGGCTAAGGATCTGGATAAGAGATTTGGCTTGCCAAGAGGGCACCAAAGAGTCACACCAGTAGGAAGGATCTTAAGGGTGAATTCACATGCGGCAGATTTTGTTGCAGAAGTCCGTGTGCTTGCTGCAGAAACTTCCCCATTCAGAGGAATGATACAGATTTTTAGTCCCATAAATTTTTTAAAAAAATAGATGGTGTATGTAAAATCTGTTCTATTCATCTGATTAGGTTTGTTCTTGCTGAGTAAGGATTTCTGCAAAACCTGCATCGTGTGGAGGTTACTCTGTCCAATTATTGGGCAAACGAAGGTTCACAGAACGCTCGTTCCCGATAATTGCCCAGTGTAAACAGGGCAACGATCAGCCAATGAACAAGCAAACGCTCGTTCATCGGCTGATTGCATAGTTTTAAATGCAAAAACTATTATCATTGTCGGCAGCACATCTCCCTGTGTAAACCGGAAGATGTGCTGCTGATGTGATAGAAATGTATGAGGACAAACAATCGCAGTAATGATCGCTCGTCCCCATACATTGTTCCTTGTGAAAGGAGCAAACGAGCGCCGATCAACGAGCTGTCTCGTTGATCGGCGCTCATTTAAAAGGCCCTCGTCAGGCCATGTAATATCCCCTTTAGCCCTGGAAAATATTCTAAATACAAATGATACATGTGTCTTTGGCCAATGTGAACCAAACAGGCTGATTATGGTCCTAGGCCAAACAATGTCGCTGTGCTATTAAACAGATCAGGGAAATCAATCAAATATGAAATATATTGTCCTTTTCAGATCTTGTATTTATAAGAATATTCTACAAAAGTTGTATGTTATAAGTAACAGAAGATTGGAAACTGTAATATGTGACCAATTCCAATATGGTGAGAAACAGAACTATAACAGTACTATAACTGAGTGGTTGGAGAAGCTAATTGTAGCCTTATCAACCGATCTCCGAACAATGAAACACTAGAATATAATGATACTCCTATTCCTTAACTGCTATAAGCGGATAGCCCCACCTGTCTGGAATAAGACCCTGATCTCTGTATGGTTAGAAATCACTTCTTGACCTATAACTGAGTTTTTGATGATTTCCAGTTCAGCTATTCAAATTGAAATAGATTTTATTATCCGTCTATGGTGTCACACTATCGTACTACGGACATCTACGAGAAGATAACAACCTTACAACTATTGATGCTGATTTGTAGATTATTGGGTAAACACGTATCTTACTACAAATGTGCCTTTTTCTATATTGATCTTTATGTTTTCAACTTGGCTTCTGTCAATGCACTTTTATTAAAAGACATGTCCCAATGGCTAAGAAATGTGATAGCATCAACACTACAAAGGTATTGCATTATTAAAACAAGATGCACATGAAATACCCATGGTGATGTTAAAAGATAATATCTGTTCCTCACTAAAACCATTCTCACATATAGTAATTATCTGTAATAAATTATGTGAGCATACAAGAGGGAAATTAATTAAAACAAGAAGCACTGCTGAGCTTGGCACCTTCAACATAATACTGGTTTAACTAAGAACATTGAAGTTCAATAAGGACCTGTCACTAGGTAATATCATTTAAACTGGTTAACTGACCTGAATAGCGCTATCTCCCTTATTCCGGCACTGTTAGCTTCTTTTCCTAGACCCCCCCCCCCTTCCAGAGATATGGCCCACTGTGGTGCTGGCCCCCTATATGCTAATTTGCTGTAGTTAGTTAATGGGGTGGAGCTGGCTTATCTGCCTCTGATGCTGACCAATAAGCGCAAGGCAGCTCGAGTGTAGTTCACGCCCTGTTGGCTAACTTGATCAAATTAGCATATAGGAAGCCAATACAATAGTCTCTGGAACGGGGGGGGGGGGGGTATAGGAAAAAAAAACAGCGCTGGAATCATGGAAACTTATATGAACTACTGACAGGTTCTCTTTAAGGACATGCCCTTACACTCTACACATCAGACAAAGCTGATGTGAGCCGACGCATAGCCACTCTATTTCAGACCCAGCAGAAAGGAAGCTAAACTGCATCAGCCAGTAGTCACATTAGCTTCCTCTTCTGATCTCAGTGATCACAGATGAGATAACTACTGTTTTGCGACTAGCTGATGGATTTAGTATTATGGGACTATACTAGCTGTTCTATCCGTATCTTCCTCTCCTATTAAAAAACAAAACAAAACACTCAAGTAAGTATATACAGTATGTGGGGAACATTCTGTTAATAATTCCTACTGCAAAATTTAAATGAAGCCATATTAGCGTTCATCATGTATACAGAAGTTTAAGTATCATTGTTTCATTTATTTGTAATCGGATGCAATCTGTATTTGGCTATTTATTTACATCTTGTCTATGTCTTTCAGGCTGTGCACTGTGGTTGGCTTCTTTGCTGAGAGCACTTGTGAAAAAAGTTCAATAATTGGTTGAGGCAGATGGGTTCAAGCTAAATACTTGAAGGAGCAAACAGAACAAAGCACCTGTGCTAGCTTAACATATCAGGGGATGGCTCCGAAGTGCGGTACAAGATTTTAATCAGTCGAGTGTCAGTCCACATTGGTCCGAGCTTCACTCTGAGAGAACAGGCAAACAGAACTGCCAATGTTGTACCAGGTTTGGTAATCAGTCATTATCAATATTGCTGTTTATTTTCCATCCTAAACTATTATTTAAACTGTTATATTTACGAAATGCAAATCAAAGCCTACGTACATACTAAAATCCCTAAAAAGTATGGTGGTTTTCACCATTAACAATAGTATAGCTGCGACTGGAGCGTATGAAGATATTATGGAAGCCCAATTAAAATGTACAATGGTCAGAAGGGTATTATACATTTTGAGCGGCGTTACAATATGTTTTGAGTGATTTTGATGGGACAGGTTCACCTTCATTGTAAATGTATACGCCTTGTGAACTACTAAATCGTGGAAGGGAAATCAATACAATGATACAAAAACACGAAGCACTGAAGATACATATTTTTCACATAGTTCATAAACTGGGCAATGAGAAAGATTTAATCTCAAATGTTATCCAATCAAAGACAATGAATACTAACTGTGATTGAATGTTGCAAACTGCGGACCTGACAGTTGTTACTAAATCGTGTAATCCTGTACAGTGGGAACCGAAATGCATTAGCTGGAAAACTTATCAGAAAGAAAAGCAATCCACCGTTGCCTGCCAGAGCCATGATAACAAGGACGTTACCTTTGGGTGCAGTTTGCAGACCAGTAAGGCAAAGTAAAGTCAGAATAATTTCTTTCTTAATAAAGAAAAGTCTATTTTACTAAGATGAAAATAGGTGACTAGAGAGTACAGTTGTGTGAAATAAAGGTGAAATCTTTGTAAAAGTCTTAACTTAAGAACCTTGCAGAAGAAACTTGAATTGTCTTTATATTTGACGGTGGGTTACTGCTGAAAATGTCAGTCCGCATTACTGAGAGTTCCAGTTTAGTCATCTTTAGAGCTCTTTATTACTGTACCTTAGCTATGGTGCAGAATATCGATAAAAATCATAGCAACAAGTCAAAATTCTACACAAAAGCATTCTTATATTAGAAGCGCAGGAGTGTGAATATAAATTCCAGCAAAGTAATGCATTTATTGGCCAGGGAATAGTTGGAAGCAGAATTAGGAGATAAAATATTTTATGTGATAGTTCCTTGTAAAATTATAAGGAAATTTAGTGGTTTGCCTTTCTGGTCGTTGATCGCAGCTTGTTATCAAACTCCCTTCCAACCATTGCCTGCTGATAAGAACTCTCTCAGACTTAAAAAGAACTCCTGTAGTGGCCTTAAATAAGTAGGCTATGAAGAATACAGCTAGCCATAGGCAATGGCATGTAAATGATAATGTGGAATAATCCATGTGACTTAAGGTCCTTTTACATGGGCCAATGATCGGGAAAATG
This sequence comes from Rhinoderma darwinii, assembly GCF_050947455.1. Classification (NCBI taxonomy): domain Eukaryota; kingdom Metazoa; phylum Chordata; class Amphibia; order Anura; family Rhinodermatidae; genus Rhinoderma; species Rhinoderma darwinii. The sequence goes on along the minus strand of NC_134690.1, from coordinate 279,909,728 downwards.
AGCATTCATAGGGGCACTCGTTCCTGATAATTGCCCTGTCTTATCAAAATCTAAACGGGGCAACCATCAGCCGATGAACAAGCAAACGATCATTCATCAGCTGATCGTATAGTTTATGCAGCAGAAAATATTTTCTTTGTCAGCAGCACATCCCCCTGTGTAACATGCTGCCGACATGATGGTAATGCATGGGGACGAGCAATTGTAGTAATGATCGCACATCCCCATACATAGCACCTTGTGGAAGGAGTAAACTAGTGCCGATCAACAAGCTGTTTAGTTGATTGGCACTTGTTTTATGGCCAAAATTGGCTGGTGTAAAAGGACCCTTATGTGTCTTAACCCCTTAGTGACCACCAATACGAATTTTTAACGGCGGTCACTAAGGGGCCTTAGGCTAGGCCGTCACATTTTCACGGCGGCCCAGTCTAAGTCCTGCAAGCTGAAGCTGGGGCTCGGCTGTCACATGACAGCCAGGCTCCTGCTCTAACGGCCACGATCTAAGTTTACTTAGAGCGCAGCCGTTTAACCTGTTTAAATCATTTACAGAGGGAGGGAGCAAATGCAATCACGGGCCTCTGATGGGGTGCCATGGCAGCCGGGGGCCTGATAAAAGCCCCCAGGTCTGCCCTGGGTATATACCTATTAGGATGTGCTGGATATACTAAGTATACCAAAGCATTATTTCTGCGATCAGGAGATCGCATAGTGAAGTCCCCTAGTGGGATTAAAAAAAAATAAGTAGTAAATGTGAAATAAAAATGATTAATAAAGATTACAGTAAAAAAAAAAATATTCCATAAAAAGTGATTTTATTTAGTAAAAGTGTAAAAAATAAATAAAAGTACAGATATATGGTATCGTCATGACCATAATGACCCAAACAATACAGCCAACATGTAAATTAAGCCGCAAGGTGAACACCCAAAAAAAAACCGGCGAAATTGCTATTTTTTTTCCATTGCCCCCCAAAAAAGTCATAATAAAAGTTAATTAATAAGTCCCATGTACCCCAAAACAGTACCAATCTAAGCTACGTATCGTCCCACAAAAAAACAAACAAAAAAAATCACTACATTGACAGAAGAAAAAATAATTATGGCTCTTGGAAAGCGACGATGCAAAAACAAATAGTTCTAGTTCAAAAGAGTTTTTATTGTGCAAAAGTCGTAAAATATAAAAAACCTCTACATATGTGGTGTCTTCGCAATCGTACGACCCATAGAATAAACATAATGTGTTATTTACGCCACACGTTCACTGTGAATTTGAAAACGCATACAACAATGGCGGAATTTCAGAGGTTTTTTCTATTGGCCTCCAAAAAAAGTTAATATAATTTAATCAAAAAAATTATATGTACCCCAAAATGGTGCCATTAAGGAGTACAACTAATCCCACAAAAAAAAGTCATCATACAGCTATGTCGGCAGAAAAATAAAAAAGTTATAGCTCTTTGAATGCGACTATAGAAAAATGGAAAAAATAACTTGGTCATTAGAGCCTAAAATAGGCTGGTCACTAAAGGGTTAAAGTGGTTTTATACCGGCAGATATTCACCCTCGTTTACCAACTTTAAGGAGTGCCAATCGACAATACAGCTTGTTGATCGGAACTTGTTTGCTCCTTTCAAACGGAGCAATGACCATTAGTATGGGAACGAAGAATTATCACTACGATCACATTTGCAACACGTCGGCAGAAGGAGATGGAGAAGGAGATGCGCTGCTGACTAGCGATCATTATTTGGCCGCACAAAAGATTTTGATAAGACAGGGCAATGATCAGGAACGGGCATTCACAAGAACGCTCGTTTAACTGATCATTGGCTTCTGTAAAAAGACCCTTAAAGTACTGTATCCCCTTTAATGTCATCGTTTTGTGTAACATGACGTTCTGGGTCCAAATTCGACCAAGCTCAACATGCGCATAGACTTTGTATGTTCTCCCTGTGTTTGTAATGGTTTCCTTCCACACTCCAAAAACATACAGAAGGTTTAAATGCCTTTGCATAAAGCTGGACTTAGTGAGTTTTTGAGATTGAGAATTAGATTGTGAGTCCCATTGGGGTCAGGGAGTGATAATCTCTGTACAGCGCTGCAAAATATGTTAGGGCTACAAAAGCAACAGGAAATAAATGCCATGTCTTGATTTTTTTTTTGTGAGTGTGCCTGATTTGATGATCAAACTGACAATTGGGGACTGGGACTGTAGGGGGGGGGGATATCAAGCACTTCCGTCAATCAAAAGCACTCAACATTGCAAAAACAAAACAAAACAATGATTATTGTTAGAAAATGTGTCTGTAATTATCTAATTCTAAGCTATATACTTAGCTTGGGTGAGTGACTAACCGGTAAATAAAAAAAATGGCGGGAAATTAGATATATATCTTTATGTAAAGGTTATCATTACCTTAATCTGGTTGCAATTTAACACCCAGGGCTGTTATATGATATTCGACAGTTTAGAAAGTTATATAGTGCCACTAAACTATTATGATTGTGTGACGTTTTATGATAAAATGTGAGCATAAGAGGTCTTGCCTCAAATCTTATATTCAAATTGTGTAGATCTTGTATTCCCTGGTTTCTGCAAATAAAAGTATTTTCCATTAGGAATTGTGCAATGTTTCATCAAAAGGTGACACCTAATTAAAGCACAGAAGAGAGACGTCAAACCTCTTATGACACGTTTTAGTAAATAACGGCTTAACTCTGGAACTCTCCTTAGGGAAGACTAATGTGACATATGTGAGACTTTCACGCTACCATAAGAAGAGGGAGAGGATTATTAACGTTTCTATGCTCTTCTTATTTCACAAAAACATTTCATATAAGCAGCTTCTTTCTTTTGAACAAATACTAAAGGTAGGAACACAAAGTGCAATAGTGAAGATGGAGACAGCTGTATCGGTATTGTTATCTCAGCACTGTATTTCAAAATGTAAGTAGCGATGTTTTGTCTCTGGGTAACCTAGAAATGTTTGAGTTGTCTTTGAATTTCCTGTTCTCTTTATTTTCTCAACTTGCTCTGTATGGAAGCTTCTGTAAGTTTTACATTTTCCTGAGGTAGGTACACGCAGGCAGTTAGCCGTGTGCGCCCTAAGCCGCCTTCAGGTGGTTTCATAACAGATAAGTGATTTGTACAGTCAATTCAAGTATTAGTACACACTAACACTTTTATAAATGACTGATCCACCATAAATAACAGGGAGTTATTGGTGCCTGAAGCATTTGAAAAACAAAGTAGGTACTGTCTTCATGATACAGAGTAAAAAATGTATTTTTACAAGTATCCAGTTGCATTCACACAACCATAAAGGTACCTCAAAGCAATAGTGTAAGTCTTCTGTTTAAAGGAAAAAAATAAGCAGAATGAAAAAAACAATAATTGCAACATTTTCTTGATCCTGTTCTGTTCCCTCACAAACTCCAAAAGTTTAAAAATAAAATAATACAAGTTCTCTATATTTTTAAGAGCTATTTCAGAATGTCCTATAGATATTACTTAGACATACCGCATGGTTCCGAGTTGTAAGGAGCAGAAATATGCCACCATTGAAATCAAAGGGCCCATACTGTACCTCCAATTTCATATGGATGCTGACTGTATTACAGAAGTGTTCTTCCTTAGAAGCATTGCTCCATATTACAGTGCTGTTCTAAGGCCCCATATGGCGGCACACAGAGTATGGAACTATGGGTACTCCATGTGCCAATGTACAGGCTCAATACACAAGGCTAAACCTGAAAATGAAAAATAGCAAAACAATTTTGACAATGTCTATGGATGCTGTAATTTTTACCTTTCGTGGTTGTAAACCTTCTGACAATAACTGGGAAAGATTTTGAAGCATAGCCAATATAGCAGACTTTCATTGCTCAGAGTGGATCATTTTTAGTACTAAAGTCAAAAAGATTAACCTTACTGATCATATGCAGAGATCATTGATAGGGTTTTACCTCTAAGCACATTAATCATATTAATCAACCATCCAAAGGATAAATGCATGATCGCTCCACCACTCAGCACTAGAACAGGGGAATAGGGGTTGGGACCCTCTTGTGATCTAGTCATGAATAGGCGTCCTGGAAGTGGGGCCCCCAGTGATCATACATTTATCACCAATCCTGTGGATAGGTGATAAATGTGCTTAGTGGGAAACCCCTTTAATGATAATAGTTACAACTATGGCATGCTCATTACAGTATGTGTATGTGAACATGTAAAGGCAAAAACTGGGGGATACTATGGATTTGGAGTGAGATATACATCTTAATATATATATAAATATATACAGTGAAGGAAATAAGTATTTGATCCCTTGCTGATTTTGTAAGTTTGCCCACTGTCAAAGACATGACCAGTCTAGAATTTTTAGGCTAGGTTAATTTTACCAGAGAGAGATAGATTATATTAAAAAAAAGACAGAAAATCACATAGTCAAAATTATATGTATTTATTTGCATTGTGCACAGAGAAATAAGTATTTGATCCCCTACCAACCATTAAGAGTTCAGCCTCCTCCAGACCAGTTACACGCTCCAAATCAACTTGGTGCCTGCATTAAAGACAGCTGTCTTAAATGGTCACCTGTATAAAAGACTCCTGTCCACAGACTCAATTAATGAGGCTGATTCTAACCTCTACAACATGGGCAAGACCAAAGAGCTTTCTAAGGATGTCAGGGACAAGATCATAGACCTGCACAAGGCTGGAATGGGCTACAAAACCATAAGTAAGACGCTGGGTGAGAATGAGACAACTGTTGGTGCAATAGTAAGAAAATGGAAGACATATAAAATGACTGTCAATCGACATCGATCTGGGGCTCCATGCAAAATATCACCTCGTGGGGTATCCTTGATCCTGAGGAAGGTGAGAGCTCAGCCGAAAACTACACAGGGGGAACTTGTTAATGATCTCAAGGCAACTGGGACCACAGTCACCAAGAAAACCATTGGTAACACATTACGCCGTAATGGATTAAAATCCTGCAGTGCCCGCAAGGTCCCCCTGCTCAAGAAGGCACATCTACAGGCCCATCTGAAGTTTGCAAATGAACATCTGGATGATTCTGAGAGTGATTGGGAGAAGGTGCTGTGGTCAGATGAGACTAAAATTGAGCTCTTTGGCATTAACACTACTCGCCGTGTTTGGAGGAAGAGAAATGCTGCCTATGACCCAAAGAACACCGTCCCCACTGTCAAGCACGGAGGTGGAAACATTATGTTTTGGGAGTGTTTCTCTGCTAAGGGCACAGGACTACTGCATCGCATCAATGGGAGAATGGATGGAGCCATGTACCGTCAAATCCTGAGTGACAACCTCCTTCCCTCCACCAGGACATTAAAAATGGCTCGTGGCTGGGTCTTCCAGCACGACAATGACCCGAAACATACAGCCAAGGCAACAAAGGAGTGGCTCAAAAATAAAGCACATTAAGGTCATGGAGTGGCCTAGCCAGTCTCCAGACCTTAATCCCATCGAAAACTTATGGAGGGAGCTGAAGATCCGAGTTGCCAAGCGACAGCCTCGAAATCTTAATGATTTACAGATGATCTGCAAAGAGGAGTGGGCCAAAATTCCATCTAACATGTGTGCAAACCTCATCATCAACTACAAAAACGTCTGACTGCTGTGCTTGCCAACAAGGGTTTTGCCACCAAGTATTAAGTCTTGTTTGCCAAAGGGATCAAATACTTATTTCTCTGTGCACAATGCAAATAAATATATATAATTTTGACAATGTGATTTTCTGTTTTTTTGTTTTTTTTATATATAATCTATCTCTCACTGGTAAAATTAACCTAGCCTAAAAATTCTAGACTGTTCATGTCTTTGACAGTGGGCAAACTTACAAAATCAGCAAGGGATCAAATACTTATTTCCTTCACTGTATGTACACACACACACACACACACATATATATATATATATATATACACACACTAACGTTCAAAAGTTTGGGGTCACCCACACAATTTTTACATGAAAACTCACACTTATATTTATCAAATGAGTTGCAAAAAAAATATAGTCAAGACATTGACAAGGTAAGAAATAATGATTTTTATTTGAAATAATAATTTTCTCCTTCAAACTTTGCTTTCGTCAAAGAATGCTCCATTTGCAGCAATTACAGCATTGCAGACCTTTGGCATTCTAGCTGTTAATTTGCTGAGGTAATCGGGAGAAATTTCACCCCATGCTTCCAGAAGCCCCTCCCACAAGTTGGATTGGCTTGATGGGTACTTCTTGCGTACCATACGGTCAAGCTGCTCCCACAACAGCTCTATGGGGTTGAGATCTGGTGACTGCGCTGGCCACTCCATTACAGATAGAATACCAGCTGCCTGCTTCTTCCCTAAATAGTTCTTGCATAATTTGGAGGTGTGCTTTGGGTCATTGTCCTGTTGTAGGATGAAATTGGCTCCAATCAAGCGCTGTCCACAGGGTATGGCATGGCATTGCAAAATGGAGTGATAGCCTTCCTTATTCAAAATCACTTTTACCTTGTACAAATCTCCCACTTTACCAGCACCAAAGCAACCCCAGACCATCACATTACCTCCACCATGCTTAACAGATGGCGTCAGGCACTCTTCCAGCATCTTTTCAGTTGTTCTGCGTCTCACAAATGTTCTTCTGTGTGATCCAAACACCTCAAACTTCGATTCGTCTGTCCATAACACTTTTTTCCAATCTTCCTCTGTCCAATGTCTGTGCTTTTGCCCATATTAATCTTTTCCTTTTATTAGCCAGTCTCAGATATGGCTTTTTCTTTGCCACTCTGCACTGAAGGCCAGCATCCTGGAGTCGCCTCTTCACTGTAGACGTTGACACTGGCGTTTTGCGGGTACTATTTAATGAAGCTGCCAGTTGAGGACCTGTGAGGCGTCTATTTCTCAAACTAGAGATTCTAATGTACTTGTCTTGTTGCTCAGTTGTGCAGCGGGGCCTCCCACTTCTCTTTCTACTCTGGTTAGAGCCTGTTTGTGCTGTCCTCTGAAGGGAGTAGTACACACCGTTGTAGGAAATCTTCAGTTTCTTGGCAATTTCTCGCATGGAATAGCCTTCATTTCTAAGAACAAGAATAGACTGTCGAGTTTCACATAAAAGCTCTCTTTTTCTAGCCATTTGGAAAGTTTAATCGAATCCACAAATGTAATGCTCCAGATTCTCAACTAGCTCAAAGGAAGGTCAGTTTTATAGCTCCTCTAAACAGAAAAACTGTTTACAGCGGTGCTAACATAATTGCACAAGGGTTTTCAAGTGTTTTCTAATCATCCATTAGCCTTCTAACACAGTTAGCAAACACAATGTACCATTAGAACACTGGAGTGATGGTTGCTGGAAATGGGCCTATATACACCTATGTAGATATTGCATTATAAACCAGACATCTGCAGCTAGAATAGTTATTTAGCACATTAACAATGTATAGTAATTTAATGTCATCTTCATTGAAAAAAACTGTGCTTTCCTTTCAAAAATAGTGAAATTTCTAAGTGACCCTGAACTTTTGAACGGTAGTGTATATCTATATATATATATATATACATATATATAAATATATATACATATACATATATATATATATATATATATACAGTTTTAAATATATACATATATTTATATATATATACTGTACATATATATATATATACATATTTATATATATATATATATATAGTTTTATATATATATATATATATATATATATATATATATATATATAGCAGAAAAAGAATGGCGACCGCACACTGCGACACTAATGCCACCTAAACCACAAAATATAAAAATATATGCATTACATGCTAAATCTACTTACAATAGGGGGGTTCTTAGTGCAAATTTTGATCAAAAAGTGTTAGCCCACCTGCCACGACAAGGCAACCTCTGTAAGGTGGGAACCTACACTGCACATACACCCAGAACTGGGACTAAGCCTACATATATACCTGGGGATGGTAGGAACCAGCATTAAACTAATTAAAATCACCCAGGGCAGAATGGGAGGAGTGCAAGAACAAAAAATGGAGGCAGTCACTAACCCCACATATATGGATCACATAAACACATAAATTTGAACAGCACATTCCAACTAAATTATATAAAATGTGTATGCAGGTGCAAGAACACCTGTGACTGCAAATATACAACAGAAAAAGAATGGTGACAGCACACTGCGACACTAATGCCACCTAAACCACCAAATATAAATAAATATACATTACTGGCAGATTTAGCAGTAACGCATATTTATCTATATTTAGCGGTTTAAGTTACTTTAGTGTTCATTTAGTGCTATTCCAATTTTTGTGTTTATGTGATATAGATAGATAGATAGATAGATAGATAGATAGATAGATAGATAGATAGATAGATAAATAGATAGATAGATAGATAGATAGATAGATAGATAGATAGATAGATAGATAGATAGATAGATAGATAGATAGATAGATAGATGATAGATATGAGATAGATAGATTGATAGATAGATAGATAGATAGATAGATAGATAGATAGATAGATAGATAGATAGATAGATAGATAGATAGATAGATAGATAGATAGATAGATAGATAGATAGATAGATAGATAGATGATAGATATGAGATAGATAGATAGATAGATAGATAGATAGATAGATAGATAGATAGATAGATAGATAGATAGATAGATAGATAGATAGATAGATAGATAGATAGATAGATAGATAGATAGATATGCATAGAGGATGTGTACTGGTACATGTTGTTTTGAACTAAAGAAAGTACAGAGTATTAAAAACATTTATGTAATAAAACATCTTGAGGAAAAATATACTTGTATAAATTTAAACAAAAATGTTAATTCAAAATAATGTCAAAGTTACACAATTGTAAATGTATTCACTGCTTAAACAGATGGCAGAATTACTTCGTATTTCTTCTTAAAACTCTGGCTCCTACTGTGAAAAGATGGGTTGTATGTAGAAAATTTATTTTTTCCCGTAAAATGTTTTAGATTTATCAAATTGTTCAACAACATAATTTTATAACAAAATAACTTTCTTATCTTCTACAAATATGTAAACTTGAAACTTGACTTGAAGATTTTAGTGATGATCTGACACATTTTTTATAACATTTGACAGTCCTGCATACCAGCACGTGTCTGGAACCACAAGTCTGTGGTCTTTTGCAGGATATAAGGCGACAAGTGACTTTACTTTTACCATTGTTAGGCTGAAATCACACATGCAGTTTTTGTGGCACTTTTTGTTGCAGTTCTTTGAGTCAAACACAGAATTACATAAAAAAGAGAGGAAAAGTTTCAGTCTTTCCTTTATACTTTTCCTTCTTTCTGGATCCACTCCTGACTTTGGCACAAAAAACTGCACCAAATACTGCCCCGAAAACTGCATATGTAATTACAATCTAAAGTGTTAGGCTGGGTTCACACGACTATGTTACGTTCCGTAATGGACGGAACGTATTTCGCCCGGAAGACCCCGACCGAACACACTGCAGGGAGCCGGGCTCCTAGCATCATAGTTATGTATGATGCTAGGAGTCCCTGCCTCTCCGTGGAACTACTGTCCCGTACTGAATACATGATTACAGTACGGGACAGTTGTCCTGCAGCGAGGCAGGGACTCCTAGCGTCGTACATAACTATGATGCTAGGAGCCCGGCCCCCTGCAGTGTGTTCGGTCCGGGTCTTCCGGACGAAATACGTTCCGTCCATTACGGACGTAATGTGCTCGTGTGAATCCAGCCTTAGGGACCTTTTACTCAAGTAGATACCTGATCAGTAACGAGCGTCAGTTGACAATAATGACATGTCATGACTGTGGCTATATGGGGACGAACAATGATTAATACCATTGTTCATCCCCATACAGATTGCATATTGTTCGCAGCACAGCCTGCCAACATTACATGCTGCCAACAAACGATGCTGATGAGAGGGAACGAGTGCTCGTTTGCCTGATTATTGCCCATTTAAAAGAGCCTATAGTTTACATTTAATGCATCCACATGTTACATAGTTACATAGTTATATAGTTGATAAGGTTGAAAAAAGACACAGGTCCATCAAGGAGAAAGAGTTAAAAAACACACGGCGCCAACATGGTGAAGGTCACATTTGGTAAAGGTAGAGCAAGACAATATGAATTGATAACTGCTCACCTATTGGAGTTGTGCTGCAACAAACAAAACAATGGTACAGATGTATAGGATGAAGCTGCAGCTGGGTTAGAAGAACCAGCCACCTGAATAGGGGAACTGCTGGGTATATATATATGCTAAAAAATTGAGCTTCCAAAAAATAGCGCTGCTAACATCCAATAGAGGAGAATCACAGTAGTTCAAAACAAAACTACATTTATTAGAACAAACATAAAACGGATTACGCGTTTCTACGCCGAACCGGCGTCTTCATCAGGTCAAAATCAAAGTTTTTTATCACCGGGTGTCGGTGGGATGAGAGGGAGCTCCCTCCCTCTCTCTAAAACTACCCAGATGCGGTGCTCTCTATGAGCGACGCATCTGAGGGGTTAAACGGGTGAGATCGATACTAATATCGATCTCACCCGTTTGAGCAGGGATGGCCCCAGCCGTAAAAAGGCTATTGCATCGGAATAAAGCCCGTTAGTGGCCGCCGTAAAAACACTATGGGGCGGTCACTAATGGGTTAAGAGAGGTGAAAGGTCCTATTTAAGTTTACTGTTCACCAATATTACCAAGTCTATTTTAGTGAAAATTTTACCCAGTGTTTCACTATTAAATGAATAATTTTTGCATTTGTATCCTTGGCCCAAGTGCATAACCTTACTTTTATCCCCATTAATCTGCATGCGACAAGACACTTTTACAATGATATTGAAATTCTATTCTGCAAAAGGGTTTGAGGGTTTTACCCCCTTTTTTCCAGGACTCTAGCTGTTTTCTATAACTCTAAAAACTCAGCACCTACCTAATTGGCATTCATTTCAATGTCTAAATTTAATTTATGATGTAAAAAACCTGAGAAACTATGCACTTTTCAGAGGGAAACCCTACATAAATTAGTAGAGAATGAATATGAAATTTTTGATAAATGGAAAAGTCCATGATGAGACTTCACATAGTGTCACATACATATAAAATATAATTTTAACATTACAATGTGCTATGACCTACCAATAACATAGCAAAAAAAAAGATAATAAGCAGCAGGTCAAGATATCTAGAGTCAAATCACCAATTTAAGTAGTCTAACCTTAAATATATATAATAAGAAACAAGAGGAAGTAATATAATTATCCAGTGTAGTAGTTTTTTTTTTTTATTGTGCCAATACATTACAGCAACTCTCTGACCCCATAGTTGGCTCTTTCTTGTAAACTTAAAAAAAAACCCTACCATGAGCCTTAGCCGCTGTTGTAACATGTTGGCACACTGAAAGATAACTACAACGAAGCATGCTGTTGGCTGTTTAGTTTTTCTAGATCTCACGATAAGCTAGGTAGAAGAATATTGATCAGTTAAGGCGCAACTTCTGGGACCACCACCGATCCTGAGAATTGACTTGTTTTATAATAGGAGCTAGAATTGCATGCACAGTCCCTCCCTATTGAAATTAATGAGATTTCACTCAACAGTCTCCATAACTCCAATTCATTTCAGTGGGTAAAGATTTTGTGTTTGTTTCATTCAGTACAACAGTATATACAGAGATGATATGTATGTCAAGCACGTGTCCCCCACCCCCATGCACTGTTACTGAAGTCCCCAAACACAGTACTTAATTTTGGGATCAAATTTTAACAAAGTATATATGAGTCCCAGGATATATTCAACATACTCTGTTAGTTTAGACTTATTTACTAGAAATGATATAACCACTCAAGATTGTGTACACAATTCTCCCATGTACCAAGCTGTATTAATTTTTTTAATTTTCAATAACTTTGATTGTTCTCAATAATAATACACAAGTTAGTTTCCCATTACTTGCTGTGCTGTCACTGAACAAAGAGTGGCTGAGTTTAATAACTAACATACCTATAAAATATGATAAATGGTTCCATTCCTTCATAAGCGTGCAGAAAAGTCTTTGAAATGCCGCAGAATAAAAAGGCTCATTGTAATCCGTGCCTACAGTTTGGTGCAGTACAAATAAAGGATTTACAGACAACAATAAAAAACAGAGAGTAGCATGTGGGTTACTTATGACAACAAAGAGACGTTGTGGGTTCATGTTATAGAAAGGGATATCGAGAGAACAAATAAGGAGAAATGACAAGCCTATTGAGCAGTCAGTCTTCACGGAGCCGCTAAGGTGAATTTTCTGGAAGCTGATATATACATTTATAGGGCGTCCACCCACATTTATTGTCCCTCTTGTTTTGATTACAGTATTCAAATTCATATTCCATTTTGCTGCATATGTCACATAGACACATGAAGCAAAGGAAATATGTATTGCTCCAGGCAGCGCAATGACTAAATATACTGAAAGTAGCAATTAAGTTTAATCATTATGACTTTTAAATGGCTATACACTGCAGTACATTAATGTGAAGAATGTCAATTTTAACTAAATGTATGAAAAAAAAAAACACTTCACATTTTTATTTTTGCAATTTATATAATAAATGTATTCAGATTTCACAGACATATGCTAAGTTCTACTGCAAAAAAAATAAAAAAAATATTAAGAAATAAGATTCTTATCGGTCTAGATAAAAGGCTATGCACACTTTTGAAATTCTTTTTTTAAAAATGTGTGTTTTGTGCAATATTCTAAATACTTTTTATTAAAAATAATTCTGTAATTCAGGTCAGCTGCACTGACGGGTTCAGTGTCAGCGGATCCTGCGTTTTTATGACACATAGGATCCGCCTGTTATGAACTTAGATGTGATCGGTAACAGCTCGATCCTGCATGTCAGAGACACACAGGACACGCTGTCACTGAACCCGTCAGTGCCGCTGACCTGACGGATGCAGGTTTCAGCGCTAGATACAGCTGCTCTGTATACAGTATACAAAGCAGCTGTATATCAAAAAGTAAAAATATTTTTTAATAAAAAGTATTTAGAAAGTTGCACCAAACACACAGATAGACATTTTTTTAATTAAATAATAATAATTCAAAAAAAACATTTCAAAGGTGTACATAGCTTTTAAGGACTGATTATCATACATGCTAGTCATTGAAGTATCAAAGGGTTTTGACATGGGGCTAGTTTCACATAGCCGTAATTTGGCTTTGTTTTAGTTTGAGTAATTCATTCACAATGAACTGTTGGGGTGTCTCTGGGTTGAAGCCGTACTATGGCTGCGTGATGCCAGCCTATGGGTGAAAAAAGGGGTTAATGCTTTTTACTTAAATAAACTTTTTTTAAGAGCATAAAACAAATATCTTGACTAAACCAATATTACAGGAAATGCCCAAATAAATAATGTGTACATTGCCTAGAAAGACTTATAGTTTGCCTAGATACATAGTTCATCCATTGCCCAGATGTTATCCAATATATTGCCCAGTTGTGCTATTTGTCAAAGATGGGTCTACAATACACAAGGATTGTCCTGTGTAGCATAAAAGATGCACGCTCCAAAAATAGAAAAGACATAGGACCAAATATTAGGAAAATACAAATTCATCATTAAAAGCAGTCAGATAATCACCCACGATAATATAATATCCCATCTCCACAACTGCCCTATTGAAATATAATAAAATAGTGATACAAATGGCAAAATAAAGTAAGAAAAATAAAAGCTGCACTTCAATATAGATAGATAAACAACAACGAGTATACAGTACAGAGGGTATAGTTAAAGTAGCAACAAGAGTTAAACAGACCGGGATAATGCACCGCACCTCAACGCATGTTTCACCCTTGCTTCGTCCGGGGTTAAAGTAGTCATTGCATCCTACACTATGTACCTAAGAGTCGGACGATAGGAACAAGCAACAACACCTGATGTTCATTACAATTTTACCTCCATATGATGTAAATCACGGCGCCATACAAACCGATATCTCTCGTATTGACGTGCGTGGGGGAATACGTAACTGCGCGACTCAAAGTTGTGTTTGCATAATATTTGATTCTGCGTCTTTTCTACTTTTGGAGCATGTAATTGTGCTATTTGGTGTTCGGTGCCCCATCAAGTCACTAGTTACCTACTACTGTACTGGTAGAGGCCTCACTCCTGTAATGTTGGAATTATGCCAGCCTGGGTCACCACATGGTCTGGGCAGGCTGCAGGATGGAAGAAGCGCGCAGCTTGTGCAGTGACAGGTGGGCAGTGAGGAATGGGCTCCCTTGTACTCTCTGGTCTCAGAAAAGATGCAGTCCAGACACTAGCATTTTGACTTGGGTTTAGCAACTAAAATATGATTAGATGTCAATTTGTATGTGTTTACTGTATATGTAGTGTGTGTCATGTTTATCATTGCATTGCTAGTAGTTCCCATCCCTACTGTAGACCTTGTCTTGGGGGTTCAAATCCAACCATGGTAACATCTGCATGGAGTTGTATGTATGCCACATGTTTGTGTGGATTTTCTCTAGGTGCTCCATATTCTTTTCGCATACTGTAGATATAATTGATTTTAAGCCCTCCTGGGCAGGGTCCTCTCTTCTTCTTTACCAGTCTGTCACCAGTAAGCTCACGTTTATTGTACTTGCTTATTTTTATCATTTGTTTGTCTGTTATGTATTTATACCCCTGTGTATTTCAGTGGACAGCTCCCTGTAAATCATGGTGCTTTAATATAAATAATTATAATAATAATGTACAACTATTTTCCATTTATATTTAGACGCAAGCACTCAGAACATGTGTCTAGGAAAATAAAATGTTCAGTTTTTTTAATAATACTGGACTTTGAACAATACAAGTTGTATAGTAAAAGGAACGCATTTTATATTAATGACAACTGACTGTATTTTTGACAGAATACTACAGTGTAAATATTTTATAATATACAGTATGGGCACATATAGTTCACAGATCTATAGTGTAGCTGTCACACCTCGCGAACAATGTGTCATTTTTCTTTAAGCTGAAAATCCGGGGTAGTTCTGCTTGTCTAATTATAAGCCATGATCAGCGGCATGGAAATAGTGGATCATTGGATCTGTCAGGACCTAATTAAACAGGGAAGCTGTCAATCATGGCTGGATATTGCTTCAGGAGCTGGAGTGTCCTCCTAGCTAAATGTATGCAAAATTCATCTGGAAGTTGTATAATCAGAGAACCATATGCCACACTGAGCTCTGCTGGCTATAGTTGTCATAAAAATGACTCTGTTTCCAAAGGTGGTCTCCCTTCTATTTCACAAATATGAGATTATCATTCACAGATGCTGCAGTATATGATCTAGCATGCATTAAATAAATTACCTAGTAAATTACAGCACAAAACTGTCCAAATACAAAGCAGAGATCTCTTTGTTATAACATTCACACACCATATCCTCACTGGTTTCCTATTTTTTGCCTCCCAGGTGTATTCAGATTCATTTGTACAATTCCCCCCTCAAATTAAGCAATTTCCTAGAAATATGGAGTCCTTGAGTTGTCCTCTTGCATGAAGTATTGGAATATGCAGACGCTTATAAGTTATCATGGTTTAATACATGCTGGATGGCAACTGCCAGTGCAGCCATTACTTTACCTATAGGCATGGGCGTAACTATAGCTGTAGCAGCCAAAGCCGTTACTATAGGGCCCAGAGGTTGCGGGAGCCCGCTCAGGTGCAAGAACATTGTTCTGTTTTGTGGAGAATAACAAGTTGGTGGCTTTCTACTTTCTAGCATTACTATGTGGGTTCTCATATATATGGCACTTTCATCCATACCTGCAGTTATTGCTACTTATGCTGCTTTGCCAGTATCTGGTCACTAGGTGGTGGGAGCCCATCTCATTTTGCTATGGGGCCCTATGAAATATTGTTAGGCCCTTATAGGGGCTGACACTCGGCTTTCCACAGACCCTGAAAAGTATATATATTTGCATTCCCAGTACTAAATGAGAGGAGTGCATTAATGGGATTGTAGGGGGACACATTAAATGGGAATGAAATGTTGAGTTGAATACAATTTTATAATCAAACAAAAGTACCACCAGGGAGTATCAAGGGACCCAACTAAAATCTATTTATTTTTTATTAAGACTTCATTCACATCTGCGTCATGGTTCCGTTCTGGCGTTCCGGCTGAGCTTTCAGTCAGAATGGAGCCCTGACTGAAACAAACGCAGACCATAGGTTTCCGTTTGCATTACAATTAATATCAATGGTGACGGATCCGGTGCAAATGGTTTCGGTTTGTCTCAGATGTGGAGGGGTTCCGTTGTTTTGACGGGGTTCCGTTCTCATGGGAAGCTCCGACAGAATGTCAGATCGGAAAACTCAGGCAGATATGAACAGAGCCTTATCTGTTTGTTTTTTTAGCAGATTATTCAATCTATTTTCCTAGGCAAATAACATATTAAAGGCTGTGACACAATGCATACATTATCTTCATATTGTGAAAAGGAAAGTATTGTGTTTATTATAGATTTCTTTCTACCTTTAGATAATTCATCTAAGCGTTCAATTTATAACAAATAATATAGGACATGTAGAATGTTAGTTTAATGAATATAACACTTTAATAATAAAACGATGTTGTTTTCATGGATTTTTCGTATGTAGACGATAAATGTGATTACGGCTCATTATACAATATAAACCATTGTAGAGAGAAAAAAAGAGACAAAAAGCTGCTCCTCTAAGGTAAATATCATCAGGAACCGTGGGCTAAATAGCAGACAAGCAAGATAGATATGCGTGAGTTGTTTTGTTGTTTTTTTCTTGTTATTCCTAACAATATAAATCATAACTGGGATATGCTCACCAGAATAGTGGCCAATGCAGCATTACGTTACTGAGCAATTACTAACTGGGATATGCTCATCAGAAAAGTGGCCAATGCAGCATTACGTTACTGAGCAATTACTAACTGGGATATGCTCATCAGAATAGTGGCCAATGCAGCATTACGTTACTGAGCAATTACTAACTGGGATATGCTCATCAGAATAGTGGCCAATGCAGCATTACGTTACTGAGCAATTACTAGCTGGGATATGCTCATCAGAATAGTGGCCAATGCAGCATTACGTTACTGAGCAATTACTAGCTGGGATATGCTCATCAGAATAGTGGCCAATGCAGCATTACTTTACTGAGCAATTACTAACTGGGATATGCTCATCAGAATAGTGGCCAATGCAGCATTACGTTACTGAGCAATTACTAGCTGGGATATGCTCATCAGAATAGTGGCCAATGCAGCATTACGTTACTGAGCAATTACTAGCTGGGATATGCTCATCAGAATAGTGGCCAATGCAGCATTACGTTACTGAGCAATTACTAACTGGGATATGCTCATCAGAATAATGGCCAATGCAGCATTACGTTACTGAGCAATTACTAGCTGGGATATGCTCATCAGAATAGTGGCCAATGCAGCATTACGTTACTGAGCAATTACTAACTGGGATATGCTCATCAGAAAAGTGGCCAATGCAGCATTACGTTACTGAGCAATTACTAACTGGGATATGCTCATATGCTCATCAGAATAGTGGCCAATGCAGCATTACTTTACTGAGCAATTACTAACTGGGATATGCTCATCAGAATAGTGGCCAATGCAGCATTACTTTACTGAGCAATTACTAACTGGGATATGCTCATCAGAATAGTGGCCAATGCAGCATTACGTTACTGAGCAATTACTAACTGGGATATGCTCATCAGAATAGTGGCCAATGCAGCATTACGTTACTGAGCAATTACTAACTGGGATATGCTCATCAGAATAGTGGCCAATGCAGCATTACTTTACTGAGCAATTACTAACTGGGATATGCTCATCAGAATAGTGGCCAATGCAGCATTACTTTACTGAGCAATTACTAACTGGGATATGCTCATCAGAATAGTGGCCAATGCAGCATTACTTTACTGAGCAATTACTAACTGGAATATGCTCATCAGAATAGTGGCCAATGCAGCATTACTTTACTGAGCAATTACTAACTGGGATATGCTCATCAGAATAGTGGCCAATGCAGCATTACGTTACTGAGCAATTACTAACTGGGATATGCTCATCAGAAAAGTGGCCAATGCAGCATTACGTTACTGAGCAATTACTAACTGGGATATGCTCATCAGAATAGTGGCCAATGCAGCATTATGTTACTGAGCAATTACTAACTGGGATATGCTCATCAGAATAGTGGCCAATGCAGCATTACGTTACTGAGCAATTACTAACTGGGATATGCTCATCAGAATAGTGGCCAATGCAGCATTACGTTACTGAGCAATTACTAACTGGCATATGCTCATCAGAATAGTGGCCAATGCAGCATTACTTTACTGAGCAATTACTAACTGGGATATGCTCATCAGAATGGTGGCCAATGCAGCATTACTTTACTGAGCAATTACTAACTGGGATATGCTCATCAGAATAGTGGCCAATGTAGCATTACGTTACTGAGCAATTACTAACTGGGATATGCTCATCAGAATAGTGGCCAATGCAGCATTACGTTACTGAGCAATTAACATACAGAAAAACTCAGAAATTTGACACAATTTGTATATCCTTTTAAAATGTAATAACCTAGTAGACATTCCCTTCCCTTTTCCCGTCCCTTGGTTGAACTTGATGGACATATGTATTTTTTTCAACCGTACTAACTATGTATCATTGAGCAAATAAATAGTATAATACAAATCTCTAATGTAGTTAGACTTTTATAATTTGTGATCACAAGAACTAGCACATGATCACCATGATAGTGCAAATATTGAAAGCAAACCCTTTCTAAGGCAATGCATGTAAACATCAAGGACATACCATGTGCATTCCATATGGGGCTACAATGGGGCCTGGCGCAGAAAACCTGAAAGTTACTTTATATTACTCTCCTTTATTGGTTAGGAAGGAAAACCATGACAGGGGCCTCCTCTGGCGAAATGAACCAAGACTTGAAACTGGTCAGCTGTTATGTGCATAATTCATTACTATCTCTCAGGACATTTAGCATTCAACATAATTTTTCCACAATACGGATGTAGCCATCTTTATCTTGATTCTGATAACTTGCTGCAGCGTGATATCACATAACAACAAGAGCCATTGAAAAGTCATTGAAAAACTCAAGATAAAGGATCTTGCCACTGTGCATTTAATGAGTTAAAAGTCAAGATAAAGATGGCTACATCTGTACATACGTGTGTATATTCATCATAGGTTAAGTAGAACCATGGAATGATGCAAATTAAAGTGAAAACCAAGCTTATCTACATTGGGCTCTAAACTCCCTCCTACCATCCAATTAAAAATAAATATGGTTGGTTAAACACAAAACAAAGCACAGCGGAGGCATCCATGTTTAATAGGAAAATCAAATTTCACACACTGATGATATTGCTGTTTTAAGCATGAATAGGTCAGATAACCGGGCAGAACAGGCCAGAGAGCTGACATTCTTAGAACCATAATTTTCAGATTTAATTTCAGGAAAGAAAACAATCTTCTAATGCACTTGAAGGCAATAATTGGGAGTTGTTTGGCAAGTTGCAGTTATGATGAGAATGATCCTCTGTATTGAACAGTCTGGCACGGTGGATACTTTTGGATAATCATTACGGCAAGGTTGACTGAGAGCATGTTGTGGAATGAAACCTTTATCAATGCAAGTGCAAGTTATATTTTGGGCTTTCAAGTAGCTACAATGTTCATAAACAGAAATAACAAAAAATGCTGGCATATGCAGAGATACAGATGTGTCCTTCCTTACTTTTCCTCTTATCTCAACATATCATGATATGTATGGCACGAGAAAACCAGCTTTAAAGAGAACCTGTCACCTGCTCAAAAAACTGCAGCTGACATCTGAGTTAGATTGCAGGCGCCTCAAAGATTCTGTTACTTTTTATTTTTTTCTTCTAACCCTAACCGTTGCTGAGATATCGGTGACGTTAGTTTTGGTACACAATATGCAAATGATGCCTTTGACTGTTAACCCCTTCCCGCCGCAGCCCCTTTTCAGATTTTCATTTTCGTTTTTTCCTCCCCACCTTCCAAAAGCCATAACATCTTTATTTTTCCATCGATATAGTACTATGAGGGCTTGATGTTTGCGGGAAGAGCTGTAGTTTTTCATAGCACCATTTATTTTGCCCTATAATGTACTAGGAAATGGGAAAAAAATTATTTGTGGGGTAGAAAATGAAAAAAACAGCGATTCCTCCATGGTTTTTTGCGCGCCGTTTTTACGGAATTCACTGTGCAATTAAAACAACATGTTAACTTTAGTCTCTGGGTCAATACGATTACGGCGATGCCAAATATATATAGTTTTTTCTATATTTTACTACTTTTACAAGTAAAAACCTAAGTGTAAAAAAGAAAATTTATTTTGTGTCGCCAAATTCCGAGAGCCACAACTTTTTTATTTTTCCGTAGATTAAGTGGTATGAGAGCTTATTTTTTGCGGGATAAGCTGTAGTTTTTAATAATACCATTTTGGTGTAAATGCGACAGTTTGATCACTTTTTATTTCATTTTTTGTGGGAGATTAGGTGACCAAAAAATAGAGATTCTGGCGCTTACATTTTTTTTTTTTATGGCATTCACCGTGCGGGTTAAATAATGATATATTGTGATAGGTCAGACTTTTACGGACGCGGCGATACCAATTATGTTTATTTATTTATTTTTTTACTATGCTCTAGGGGGAAAATGTTGTTTTTTTTAACTTTTAATTTTTTTATTTTTTGTACACAAAAAAAAACTTTATTTAACTCATTTTTACTTTTTTTATTAGTCCCCCCAGGGGACTTCAACCAGCAATCGTTAGATCGCTTGCACGATATACTGCAAAACTAATGAATTGCAGTATATCGTGATCCTGACAGGCAACTATTAAGCCCTGCCGAAGGTGTACAAAGATGGCGGACCTGGGGGCCTTCATTAGGCCCCAAGGCAGCCGTAGCAACCATCGCCCCCCCCCCTGCGATTGCATTGCAGGGGGCGCGATGAGCTGTTAAGCTGTTAAGGGGGTCGCCCCCCTCTTTCTAACGATTTAAATCCTGCGGTTGACTGCGGCATTTAACGAGTTAAACTAGCGGGATCGTGCTCGAGCGCGATGCCGCTAGTTACTCTGAGGTGTCGGCTATAACAAACAGCCGACACCGGCATCGTATGAAGCGGGTTCACTCCGTGAGCCCGCTCCATACTTCTCCTACCCGTCTTTGGCGTATGGATACGTCAAATGGCGGGAAGGGGTTAAGTAGGCAGGTAACACCTGTCACTTAATGAGGGGTACCCGCCAACTTGACAGTCAAAAGGCCTCATTTGCATATCGGACAGGAGATCTCTCGGCCCCAATATCTCAGGAAAGGTGGGGGCTAGAAGAAAAAAATTACAAGCATCAGAATCTATGAGGCGCCTGCAATCTAACTGAGATGTCAACTGCAGTTTTTTGGGTAGGCGACAGGTCCACTTTAAAAGAAAACAAAGAAGATTTTGCGATACTCTGTTATGAGATGTCTAAGCTATATGTGTTTCTGTGTGGCCACCCACTGGTTATGTGTGAACTGCAGGCTGTCAAGGGTTTTGCTAGTATTTTGCGATGTTGTATTGAAATGGTTTAATGAGAAATTGGGATACTTAACCAGGTTCAAGCAAAGGTAAGGGTGGACACATCTGTACCAGCAGTTATAGGTCACACCTGATTAATACTTGAGATTATACCACTGCCAACTCATACGATCCCTCCATCCAGGCCAGTTATTCCATTAGTTGGCAACTACTATACATTGGACAGTATATTATATATATATTTTATTATAAGCAGCCCAGACAAAGGAACTGTAATAAATATCTGGCTCACGATTAGATATATTGCAATGAAGACTGACATTTAGGGCATGTCCACACGTAACGGATTTGCTGCGTATTTTCCGTATGGAATTGCGAATGGATAATACACAGAGGAATACAGTAGCAGCACTATCACAGTGTGTGTGATTGAACAAATGTCATCCACGCGCAGCGGAAAAATTCAGGCCAGAAATTCACCTGCGCTGCGGTTTTCAGTTCCGCAGCATGCCAATTACTGCTGTGGAAAGTGGACTGATTTCCTGCATTTTTCTGAAGAATTATCACCATCACACAGCCTTGAAAAAGATGCAGCAATATCTGCACTAGTTTCTCCAGTAAAAAACACATGAAAAGGTGCGGATTTTCCGCAGCGGATTGTCTGCTAGTTTACGCTGCAGATATTTTCTGCAGCAAATCCGTTACACGTGGACAAGCCCTTATACAAGAAGAGGAGTAGGGGGAGGAGGAGTAAGAGGTGAGATGTTACACTGCTCAAAAATGTGGCCTGTCATTTAAAGGATGTGAAAGATGCCCTCATGGCACTGAAATGGCTGGCATTAGTGGTGGTCCACCAGTGCCTGTATAGTTTACCAAGATACTGTAACTCACGAATGGATGAAAATAATATTCAAAGGAGAACAATTCAGGGAACTATATTTCCACAATTTCTTTAAGGGAAATTTTAATTAACATGAGCTGAGTGGTTTAATGAATGTTTTAGCTTTGCTATGCAGGGTCGGCCTTGGACTGTGCCCTGTGTGGTCACTTCCCTAATGCCTCTCCATATGGGGTACTGTCACACAGTGTACAAATAAAAATACTAAACATTAAATGATATACAGTATGGTGTCCAACGCTGCCATACGATAGCTAAATAAGTTAATATTGTTACCTAAATAACAATGCTGTCTTATAAATAACATACAGTGATCAAATATCAGAATACTACATGAAGTAATGTAACAACAGTGTAAAACAATGTCTAAATAACACTGTTCTACAATTAATAATAATATTTGTGGTGCCAAGCTGTGAATGCCAGGTCATTTGAGGCACTCCCTTCAGCGTAGGCCACACACCCCTAACGCTTGCCCTCGCTGTAAGCATGTACCATGTTTACCAGCTGTAAGGCAGAATAAATAAAAATGGATTCTTTTCTTGACAAATAAACAAGAAACCAGTACCAGTGAAGGCACTTTCAAGTGATATTTTCACATATACCATACACTGAATGAAGTGTATTATAATGGCTTAGTGTTTCTTAATGCCTAATGTGTCAGTCTCTTTCAGAAAGATTTAATTAAGGTTAATCGCAAAAACTTGACTAAAAATCATACCAGATGGAATAAAATTTATGGAAATCCATGTCGCAAATGTATGCCAAGCTTCGATCTACTAGAAGGAGAAAGTAGACGGCAAACTGTAGGTGATATACACCAACTCTAGGGAAATTCGACACATCCTAACTTTGCTTTTTTTTTTAGAACTTCTGATCCAAACTGCTGAGTTTTTTTTTCAAATCTGGCATTTCCTCTGTAGTAATGCGACAGTCCTCTGGAATAGTGCCAACATTTTTAAAATGCATATTTCAGCAAACGATGGGAGGAAAATGAAATCTATGGTAAGGGATTTAGAGAGTGGAACACAGACAATAAACCTGGATAGAGGAATAGACGTACATCCAAAAATTTTTGTCTATGTAATGCTATCTTATGGCAAATATTAAACTATTGCCATAAATAATAATATACATTTACTGTCATCATTACAAACTGTCAAACACAATTGTTACAGTTCAAGGGCAGACCACAAAGTTTATGAAAAAATGCTAACTGGCATAATACAAATAGGCAGAATTCTTCGAAGTAAATGCATACACTAAGCCTTAGTACGTTTCCAAGATCTCCATTATTCTACAGCATAGATCAAACATCTACTTTAGGTGAAAATGGATATCAACCAAATAAGACCAGCTCTACTTAGAAATAACCAAGATTTTATTTTCCGGTCTACCAAAATAAATTATTATATAAACTACTTCAAAACTAGAAGGGCTGCAAGATATTTGACTATGTAAAAGTAAAATTGCCGCGTATACTCACTTCCTCGATAAGTGGTCCCGTTGGTTTTGGCATAACATTTAATAGGTGTGAAATAAGGTGTGAAGTAAGGGCATATAGTTGGGGAATTTTTATACAGCTGTATATAGGTGCACAGCATAAAATGTTTTGTTGGTTTCATGTTCTCAATATATTGTTACGGTCTTCTTTAGGGAGCTCGATAAATGTTTTTGTTTTTGTGTTGAAACTTTTCAAGTTATCTTGCTTGTTGTAAAGCTAATGGATGTTATACCGAGATACAGTATAACGTAGAGTTATCAGACACGTACTATGGCTAATAAATATTTCCCTTGCGTGATCACTATATTAGGGACAATCCCTAGGCTACCATGTCTGCCCTTGACCACAAGCCCATCACAGTCTATTACTGACTGGCTACCACAATTCTACTGATAATTATTTATTCTTTATTATTAAATAATAATAGTATAATTGTTTTTATATTTTAACAAAGAAAATATTATCCACTGCCCTTTATTTAAAAGATAATCCCATGATTTAAACAAAACCAATTCATCTCCAAATGCCTTTTGTCATGAGAACCTTGACAGACAATATGTTTTTGAAACTCTTTCGGAAATGCAACAATAAACTAAAAAGTAACAAAAAGGTATAAACAAACTTGGCATTGTTTGTCAACGGAAATAAAATAACATAGTCAGTGGGCTGATAGTGTTATCAAGTACAAATCCTGCTTATTCTATTACAACTGAATATATTGTTCTCATAAAACTACAGCATATGAGAAAGACTGATATTCAGAGTGTTTTCCTACCCCTTTTATAACAAGAATAGCATATTCTACATTAACTGCATTGATCCACATTTCCTTTCAAGCACTAAAAAAGCAAGAAATTCTGTTAAGTATCGGTCACTAGAGTTCATCTCTCGGGCAGCGCTATTAAAATTTGTACAGTGCACAAATTATTCCAAACTGCCTTAGGCATCCAAAGACTGTTGGAATTGATTTCTTCTTAAAATCAATTAATAAAATGGGTTATAATATAAGCTATTGCCCGTGGACATTAGGGGACCTTTTACTGAATACTGTTCAATTTTTGTACCTTTACTGTGAAATTTACTCTTAAAATATATGGACAGTGATGTCAGGAGCAGTGCTGAAGTTCCCGGGCAGAGCGCTGGTAGAGTCTCTGCCCTGGGACCTCAGTCCAGGGAAAGCTCCTGACATCATTGTACATATATGGACACTGACGTCAGGAGCAATGCTGGAGCCTCCAGCACCAGGCAGGGGCGTAGCTAAAGGCTCGTGCAAAAGTCTTTCTTGGGCCCCCCAACTTCTCTTTTTTTGCCAGAAGACATGTGTGAGACTGTCTCATGGGCCCTGTATCGAAGCCAACAACATAGTAGGCTCAGATACAGGGCCCCATTGGACAGTTTTCTTATACTTACCGTGCTCGCTCTCTTCGGCTCCGGGCGCAGTGAGGGTCCTGACACCATTAAGGGTCATGACGTCATGCGCAGCGAATATAACGCTGTGACGTCGTGACGCTGAAAGTTGTCAGGACCCATGCCGTGCCTGGTCAAGTCAGGAGCGAGGTCAGTAAGTATACTGTCGGAGACAAATCGGGGTTTTCAAACACATACTTTCAAATCCAGTTATTTTCGTCACGTTCCCGCTACCCTCTATTTTTTTACGCTACGGGTATTGGTTTGCACGTATCCACAAGCCGAGACCTTTATATTACAAGTTCTATTAAATAAAAGGGCTAGGCAATGTGTGCTGACCACTACTGGTAGCGTAAAAACCAGTGTAAATAGTGCCACTGCCCATGTAGATAGTGTCACACACAGCCTATGTACAGATGTAGCTGTCTTTACCTTCACTTTTAACGCATTAAATACACAGTGGCAAGATCCTTTATCTTGAGTTTTTCAATGACTTTTCAATGGCTTATCAGAGCCAAGATTTAAGATGGCTACATCCGATAATGACACAGTGCCCCCAGTAGATAGAGCCACACATTGCCCCCTGTAGATAGTATCACACACCCTCTGTAGAAAGGGCCACACACCCCTGTAGATATTGCCACACACAGTCTGCTTGTATATAGTGCCACATACAGCCCCTGTAGATAATGCCACACACACCCCCTGTAGATATTGCCACACAACCCCTGTAGATAGTGCCACACAACCCCCTGTAGATAGTGCCACACAGACCCCCTTGTAGATAGTGCCACATACTCCCTGTAAATAGTGTCACACACAGTCCTCCTTGTAGATGGTGCCACACATCCCCTTTGTAGATAGTGCCATGCCCCTTGTAGATATTACCACACACACCCAAACACAGATAGTGCCACACTCCACCCTTTGTAGATAGTGCTACAAAGCCCCCTGTAGATAGTGCCCGGGTGCCCCCAAACATAAAAATAACTTATACTCACCAAACCCCATTCCCGTGAAAAATGGAGCTCCACAGCCTCCTAAGTCCAGCAGCCTATGAGCGAAATCCTTATGTAGGCCGGCGCGATCCAGTGATGTCATCACGCCAGCATGCGCAGGGATCCTGTCCAAGCGTCTTATAGGCTACAGGCCTAACGTGGCCTGTAGCCTAGGCTTCCTGCTTTGCCATAATATTCAATTGTATCTGCGTCCTGAGGTGCCAATGCCCGCTGCTAGGGATGCTACTAGTATGTAAGGGCCTTCCACTCAAGTCACAGGGGGTGTTTCCAGGCAACTTGAAACCTCCCCCCCTGCAATCACCCCTTACTGTTACAGTAGTAACAGGGGCCCGTGTAGTTTATAACATAGGCCCCAGTTACTATAGTAACAGTAAATAGACGAGGTGCAGGGGGCCGTGGGACCTGACCGCTGTGACCCCCATAGCTATGCCACTGACATCACTGTCCTTATATAGCGCTAGCTGATTCTCTGCCCTGCGGCTCCAGCGCTATGGAAGCTCCTGAATTCACTGTCCATATATGGACAGTGACATCAGGAGCTCCCACAGCGACAGACCTTGCTCTAGGCGGAACACAGTGCATCAGTCTTGCAGAGTGTTTCTTTATTTCAAAATTACATAAAATATTAGTGTTCAACAGGATGAACTTTGGTGACCCTACCCTTTAAGTATTTCCCTACTATACTATACAGTATATGGGGGTTCCCACAGAATGAAATCACATCCCAGGCCGAGTATTTGCTCCCCATCCCTTTCACATCTTGCTGCAGGACTTGAAAAGGCCATTTCCCCATTACTTGTTTGATCATGTTGCCTTGCTATTGGATAAGGGGGCCCTATCACACAGTTAATAGGAAAGCAGCATAGGACTAACCGTAAACTGCTCACCCCTATACTCTTTGGCCTTACAGCAACTGCATGGACACCCTCTATGGTATTTAATCTCTTGTGTATAATGAAGCAATGGGTTGAGCCAAATGCCTAGGGCACCCCCAACTGTACATGCAGCACAGGTATAGTTGAAGAAAAGTGGGTGCTGGTTTTGTATTTTATGGACCACATATTATATCTGTTAATTTGTAGTACATATGGCTACTGCTGAACAAAATTCAACATATTCTGTAAGACCATTTATTACTGAACTACATGCCCTATGACAGCTTGCCAGTCAGTATCTTGTAACATAACTGAATGGCTCAAAGTTCAGCACCAGATGGAGTTCTCAAAACTTCTTATTTCATGAACAGTGCAAAACACTGTAACTGTGCACCCAGCATTATTCCAACACAAAGACTACACAAATATTTTCTAGAGTATTTCACAATGAAACTAAAATGTGTAAGTAATTCATTATTTTTTTACTGTCTTAACATTTAATATTGGCATAACATAGTGTTCTACACTTAGAATGTTCAATCATTGAAAGGCATTAGAATAGCAATTATTGAATAGCAAATCATTGAATAGCAATTGTTTTATTGCACCTCATCTTGACAAGCTTTGAATGCCGGATAAGGAGCATTGGCATTTTAGACCTTGTGATTTCCTGTCTAATGTCAATCTAATATTCATAAGCTCTTCTTTGCTTCATGCTTTTCTGCAGTGTATTATGCAGTTGTTGACTAAATATGATGAACAAATAGCTAGACATGTGTGTAAGCATCTGAATGAACGGAACATCTTTGATTAATATTTAATGTTAAAGAGAAAACACTGTAACTGGTTCAGCAAGTTTAGTGTTTTATAATAAAGGACTGGAAGAGAGCGGGTCCCCTGAGCTCTGAAGATTTAACAAGCATTATAATTCATCTTATTAATGACAAAGTTTAATTTCCCTAAAACCAACAATACAAACGTAGAAAACAGGAATACATAAATATATCCAGTTCTGAATGCTAATTCAGAGTGCAAATACAGAACACTCCGCAGATGGTTTAAATGAGGTTTAAAGGGGTTGTATGGCCCTAAACATTGATTGCATAATCCTGGTATATACAATTATTGTGTGGTCAGTGTGGGCCAGTCAACTGGGACCCATACAAATTACGTTAATGAAGGGGCCCCTTACTAGTTTTACCAGAAACAGTGTCACTTTCAACCATGGGCTGTGTCTGGTGATCCAAAGATAAACATTTGTATTTTTCCATAGAACGCTGGGTCTTCTAGAGAAGATGCTTGCAAATGTTACGTCAACAGATCCTGCTCAGTTTTAATTTATTTAAAATGGTGGTATCCATTATATATTACCATGATACGCAACAGAATATGGTAAAAATTAAAATTCATATGCTGCAATTAAAACAAAAAATGGATGATAACGATATTGCTTCAACGTTCTCATTTCTCAGCCCATGGGGTGTGATCCATGTCTGAATGACTCTATGAGGTGGAGTCTATAGGCAGATCAGTGACCAATCATACTCACTTACGGCGAGCAGTGAATGTGAGGTCAGCCAGAAGGAACGCGAGCATAAAGCACATGCCTCCCTTGAAAAAGGTTGATGAGTACTAAAAGTTAGTAGAAGCAATTGCCTCTTCAACTTAATATGATTTTATGTAATTAACATTTTATCATTGCATTTTATTCGCAGGTGAAATTGATAAGATGTCATTTTGACTAAGCACAATGGTGCCACCATTCTGATTCTAGTATCATTTATCCATCAATCATGTGATCATGTAAACTATGCGTAATATATTTCTTATTATATCTCTTTCTACTGTTGCTTAAACATTAAAAAAGCCATTTTTTGGACAAATGATCTTCAATGATACGAAGAACTAGACAAATAGTACAGATTTCCAACCGAAGATACTATTCTAATCCAAACATTATAACCTGCTCAATTACAGTGAAGTAATTGTAATCCTGAGTAGATCCTTATGAGCAAAGTTCACTCGCTTTGGACCAGTCTATTGATTGTTTGACTATAAATAAGAAAGACAACGTGACTTGCAGCATTTAATTCACAGTAGCAACATCTATGTTAAAATGGTTCAGTAAAATGGAAACATTTACGTATTGAACTACACCTATCAATAATTCATTCTAAGTTTTCAGGACCCCTCACAAAAACAAAAAACATCTGACAGTTAAGAGGTCAAATCCATTGAAGATACAGTTTTAAGGCTCTATTAGACAAATTTTCGTATAATCGTTTGAATGCAAAATATTATAGCCACATGTAATAGCGTGCAATGATTCAACAACAAATGATAAATCGTTGGGTTTCCGTGGATCGGCCACATCTACGGGAGTGAAAGATTATCGTTCGTCGCCGCCACTTCCCCTCGTCTAATCAGAAATCTTCCAGTCATTAGCAGTTCAGAGATGAGGTGTGAGCGAACGAGCAATGATCACGAGCAATGATCGCAAGCAAGGACTGAACAGCGAAAATCTTTAACAATTATTGACACATGTAATAGACCATCTTTTAAATGCAAATGACTCGCTAAATCATCACTCGTCGCTCAATAAAGAAAGAATATCTGCCCATCTAATAGGACTCTTACCACACGTGGCGGAATTGCTCTGGAATTCCGTTGCGGACAGTCCGCAGCGGAAATCCGCAGCGTACACGTTTCTCCATTGCCTCCCAGAGCTTTTTAGTAGGGTTCGTTTACACGTTGCGGACAATTCCGCTGCATAGAGATTACGATTGCGCTATCGATTTGGTGCCTGGTGCCAAGCTTCCTAAGGGTAGGATATTTAATCTTTCATGTCCTGAACGTGAAGCGATGAGGGTGTATATCCAAGAATGCCTGGCCAAGGGTTTCATTCACCCCTCGACTTCTCCAGTAGGTGCTGGCTTCTTCTTCGTGGGGAAGAAGGATGGTGGTCTTAGGCCGTGCATTGATTATCGTAACCTGAATAAGGTCACCGTAAGGAACCAGTACCCACTTCCTTTGATTCCGGATCTTTTTAATCAGGTTCAGGGAGCCCAATGGTTTTCTAAGTTCGATCTACGGGGGGCATATAACCTTATCCGCATCAAAGAGGGGGATGAGTGGAAAACTGCGTTCAACACACCCGAGGGTCATTTTGAATACCTGGTCATGCCCTTTGGGTTGTGTAATGCCCCTGCTGTCTTCCAGAATTTTATTAATGAAATCCTGAGAGAGTACCTGGGTAATTTTCTTGTTGTGTATCTTGATGACATACTGGTGTTTTCCAAGGACTGGTCCTCCCACGTGGAGCATGTCAGGAAGGTGCTCCAGGTCCTTCGGGAGAATAATCTGTTTGCTAAGACTGAAAAATGTGTCTTTGGGGTACAGGAGATACCATTTTTAGGGCAAATCCTCACTCCTCATGAATTCCGCATGGACCCTGCCAAGGTTCAAGCTGTGGCGGAATGGGTCCAACCTGCCTCCCTTAAGGCGTTACAGTGTTTTTTAGGGTTCGCCAACTATTACAGGAGATTTATTGCCAACTTCTCGGTCGTCGCTAAGCCTCTTACGGACCTTACCCGCAAGGGTGCCGATGTCCTCCATTGGCCCCCTGAGGCCGTCCAGGCCTTTGAGACTCTCAAGAAGTGCTTTATCTCGGCCCCCGTGCTGATTCAGCCCAACCAAGAGGAGCCATTTATTGTGGAGGTTGACGCTTCCGAGGTGGGAGTGGGGGCCGTCCTGTCCCAGGGTACCAGCTCCCTCACCCATCTCCGCCCCTGTGCTTACTTCTCTAGGAAGTTTTCGCCCACGGAGAGTAACTATGATATTGGCAACCGCGAACTTCTAGCCATTAAATGGGCTTTTGAGGAGTGGCGGCACTTCCTGGAGGGGGCCAGACACCAGGTAACGGTCCTTACGGATCACAAGAATCTGGTTTTCCTAGAATCGGCCCGGAGGCTTAATCCTAGACAAGCTCGGTGGGCACTATTCTTTACCAGATTTAATTTCTTGGTTACCTATAGGGCTGGGTCCAAGAATATTAAGGCTGACGCTCTGTCACGTAGTTTCATGGCCAATCCTCCTTCCGAGAAGGATCCTGCTTGTATTTTACCCCCTGGTATAATCGTCTCTGCCACGGATTCTGATTTAGCTTCTGATATCGCGGCTGATCAGGGTGCAGCTCCCGGGAACGTCCCTGGGGACAAACTGTTTGTTCCCCTGCAATACCGGCTGAGGGTACTCAGGGAAAACCATGACTCCGCTCTATCTGGTCATCCTGGCATCTTGGGCACCAAACACCTCATTACCAGAAACTATTGGTGGCCTGGGTTGCCTAAAGATGTTAGGGCTTACGTCGCCGCTTGTGAGGTTTGCGCTAGGTCCAAAACCCCTAGGTCCCGACCTGCGGGCCTACTACGTTCCTTGCCCATTCCCCAGAGACCTTGGACCCATATCTCCATGGATTTTATCACCGATTTGCCTCCATCTCAGGGCAAGTCGGTGGTGTGGGTGGTAGTCGACCGCTTCAGCAAGATGTGCCACTTTGTGCCCCTTAAGAAGCTACCTAACGCCAAGACGTTAGCTTCTTTGTTTGTGAAACACATCCTGCGTCTCCATGGGGCCCCAGTCAATATCGTTTCTGACAGAGGGGTACAATTTGTTTCCTTATTTTGGAGAGCTTTTTGTAAAAAGTTGGAGATTGATCTGTCCTTCTCCTCCGCCTTCCATCCCGAAACTAATGGCCAAACGGAAAGGACCAACCAATCCCTGGAACAATATTTAAGGTGTTTCATCTCTGACTGTCAATTCGATTGGGTCTCATTCCTTCCCCTTGCTGAATTTTCCCTGAATAACCGGGTCAGTAACTCGTCAGGGGTCTCCCCGTTTTTCTGTAATTTCGGGTTTAACCCAAGGTTCTCCTCCGTCTCCCCTGGTTGTTCCAATAATCCTGAGGTAGAGGAGGTTCATCGGGAACTGTGCACTGTCTGGGCCCAGGTTCAGAAGAACCTAGAGGCGTCCCAGAGCGCACAAAAGATTCAGGCGGATAGTAGACGTTCTGCTAACCCCCGGTTTGTCGTCGGGGATTTGGTCTGGTTGTCGTCCAGGAACTTGCGCCTTAAGGTCCCGTCCAGGAAGTTTGCTCCCCGATTTATTGGACCTTATAAGATCATTGAAGTCCTCAACCCTGTATCCTTCCGTCTGGAGCTCCCCCCATCCTTTCGCATACATGACGTCTTCCATGCCTCCCTCCTTAAACGCTGCTCCCCGTCCTGGTCCCCCTCGAGGATACCTCCTGTTCCCGTTCTCACCCCTGAGGGGGTGGAATTCGAGGTGGCCAAGATTATGGACAGTAGGATGGTCCAGGGCTCCCTCCAGTACCTGGTCCATTGGAGAGGATACGGGCCGGAGGAGAGGACTTGGGTACCTGCCCGTGATGTTCACGCTGGGGTATTGATCAGGAGGTTCCACCTCCTCTTCCCCACTAAACCGGGTCCCCTTAGTA
Source organism: Rhinoderma darwinii (assembly GCF_050947455.1). Classification (NCBI taxonomy): domain Eukaryota; kingdom Metazoa; phylum Chordata; class Amphibia; order Anura; family Rhinodermatidae; genus Rhinoderma; species Rhinoderma darwinii. The sequence goes on along the minus strand of NC_134690.1, from coordinate 279,876,835 downwards.
AGGGTCCGGTGGCCCCTCATAAAAGGGGGAGTACTGTTAGGGATCTGCCAGGTACTTCATCTAGCTATACTCCTGGGATTAATCAATCCACACCTGAGGCCAGACCTGTTCGACTGACACCATCTCCCACCAACCAGGGTGGCAGGCTCAGGAGTGGGAGAGCCTATCGCGGCCTGGTCTGTCGTAGTTAGCTCCGCCCCCTGCCCTTTATTACCTGCCCTGTGCTCTCCCTCAGTGCTTGTAATTCTTTTGGATTCCTGGCCCCACTGCTGCTTGCTCCAGCCTGCTTCTGCCGTGCTTCTGCCTTGCTGCAGTTCTGCTTGACCTGCTTTGCTTGCCCCTGGCTTGCTTCTGTCTCCGTGCCCGCTCGGGTGTACTCACTTCGTCCTGGTCCTGACTGTTCGTTCGCCGCCCCGTTTCCTCGTGGCGTTCCGTGGCTACTGCCCCTTCCCTTGCGTGTTCCCTGTTTGTTCTCCCGTGCACTTAGACAGCGTAGGGACCGCCGCCCAGTTGTACCTCGTCGCCTAGGGCGGGTCGTTGCAAGTAGGCAGGGACAGGGCGGTGGGTAGATTAGGGCTCACTTTCCCTTCACCTCCTTCCTGCCATTACAATAGTCATACGCTACATAATGCATAAAACATTTAAGCTTTTATATATATATATATATATATATATATATATATATATATATATATATATATGCACACATTCATGCATATAAGCTTAAACATTTTCAAGATACGAGTGTAGTTTCGTTTATCAATGCAGCAGGGACATTTCGCCATATTTAAATCCTTAATGTTATTTGTTACCTGTGCCATTTGCGAGAGAAAAAGTGCCTTATGCAATTATAATATTACATATTGTATATTATAGTGAAATAGGGGATGCAAATAGCCCTTTGAGAAGTAGGTCAGCGAGGCCATGATATAGCTTTCACCAGTCTGGAGCAAATCGCTGAATGCCGCACAGAACTAAGGTGCAGAAAGGTAAATATTAGCTTTAGTAAAGAGGGTATTTCATGTTTTAGACTAATTTGGTTTTATAATGGCTGAATAGCATTCATTCTGTACATATAGTTTTGCTTCAAGACACTTTATTCTAGAATTTATTTAGGGTTAAAGTGGTTGTTCATATTTGGATATATGGTCACAAAAGAGGGAGGTCCCTTGTTTGGGACTCCCGTGTATGAGCCAGAGCGGAGAGGCGAACAAGCCGAAGCTCCCACTTTGGTGGACTCAAGCTGTCTATGCTGCTGCAGAAAAAATGAGCGGCTGACCACATTATCGCCCGCCACGATCCACATTCAGGTTAAAGCGATTATCTGTGGTTAGAAGTTTTTTTCAGACATATTTATAGGTAGATCAATGATTGCAAGCAAGCAAAACATATCTCCTCTATTTGGAATGAATAACCCTTTTAGTATACGGATTCCTAGTAGACCATAACCAATAATTCTCGAGCAGGAGTCTATTTGAAGAAGGATAACTACCGTATGTAGCAGGCTTACTACATTGAGTACGTTCTGCCGGATATTTTATGTCAATTAAACATTTCATCAATGCGATCACCTTTTCAGAGTTGACAGTTACGTCACATCCTGTGGATTGTACTATAGATACGATGAGACATGATGGATAATCGTTCCAAGGTAATCGACAAAAACACAGAAAAGGCCATACATACCAATGGACACAGACAGGTCAGAAATGCTGATGAAGGCGAGTGACACAGCCGGGTCTTTGATGCTGGGAGAGCATGGTGTGTTGTTGCTTGGCATAGCAAGCAGTGTAGCCCACTCTATGTATTATCAAGGCGTCACAAATAGGCTTCTACATGGTTATACACGCTGCGCCTCATGACTTACACACTATCCCTCCATGTTTCACACACTGGAACCCCATTATTCATTTATATTTATTTAGGCACTTTACTCATTACTGCCCCCTATATTTCCCTTATATTATTATCACTCGCACATAGACTATTCATTTATTATTTTTTACTACACAACCCATGCACCACACGCCACTCCCCTCAAGACTAGTGGGAGTGGCTATTATTATTTAAAGCACCTGCTCACTCTCCTTCATCAGCGTTTCTGACCTGTCTGTGTCCATTGGTAAGTATGGCCTTTTTCTGTGTTTTTGTGTATACATGACCCCTTGTTTTTATCGGTTTGGTTCCTAGGTAATAGTTTGCATTTAAAGAGAAAATAATGACAATTAGGGATATACACATGCTCCTTCACTACGCATTGTACAAATAACAAATATTTACTTAAAACCATTTTCTCACATGAATACACAATATAAGACAATGTGAGAGTCGATTAAAGGAATTCGCTCATACTGGATTTACATTGAGCATGCTAAGGAGATCCGGCTTGTGGTCCACCACAGAATACTCTAATAAATAAAATAGCCAGTCTGAGCTTCGGTAGAAATACTGAAAAACATGCCGGAAAGTATTTCTAGTATTTAATTGTTCTTGATTCTTGTACAAGACATCGCTGCGTTGTATGAAAGGAATGGTTGCTCCTCTTCTGCTTGAACTGCATATTCCTCTAACTTGTACAATAAATTGTCATTATCATAAGGCTTGAAGTCAAATACTTGGGCAAGTAGGTATTGTAACATGAAACGTGATGTTTTCTGCCCACTGTGTTCCATTTAATGAACCCACTCAGCCTTGCAACAATGTTCTAAACAGACATTCTGTAAACATAACAGATCTAGTTATTGTCAAGGCACAGAACTGACATTGTTTGCACATTTTATCCAGCGGGGGCTCCTAAACAAAATCCGCTTTTTACAAGTAAATATTATTTAAATACCATCCGCATTGTTTCTCTCATAATTGAAATGTTTCGTCAAAATTTGTTGCAGATTAGTCGTCTTAATACTATTGGTTCATAGGCAGAAATTCTTTACAAGGCTCCACTGAGTTTTAGCTGCATTATTTTTTGACCAATTCATAGTAATAAATTTGCAACAATGCTAAGAAATCGGCAAATCGTATTTTAATGTTATGGATTGGGAGATGAACGATATAGTTAGATTGCTGATGACTTCTAAGTACATATATGTATTGGGTGACAGACTACTGAGATGTTAACCCCTTCAAGACTGAGCCATTTTTTCATTTTTCACTCCCTGCATTCCAATAGCCATAACATTTTTATTTTTCCGTCTATAGAGCGGTGTGAGGGCTTAATTTGTGTGGGAGGAGTTGTAGTTTATTTTAATACCAATAATAGTTCCATATAATGTACCGGGAAACTGGAAAAAAAATTCTCTGCGGGCTGAAGTTGAAAAAAACTGTGATTCCTCAATTGTTTTTTGTTTTTACAGCTTTCACCGTGCGGTAAAAACAACAACTTATATTTATTCTGTGGCTCAATATGATTATGGTGATACTAAATTTATATAAGTTTTTTTTATATTTTACTACTTTTATTAATAAAAACATCTTGTTAAAAATTTTTTTTTTTGCATTGCCACATTCTGAGAGACATAACTTTTCTATTTTTGTACCGATTGAGCGATGTGAGGGCTTATTTTTTTTGCGGGACGAGCTGTAGTTTTAATCGATACCATTTTTTGGTACGTAGACCTTTTTGATCACTTTTTCTTAAAAAAATGTTGAGAACTAAGTTGACCAAAAAACAACAGAGTTTTACGGACGAAGCGATACCAATTTTGTTACTTTTTTATTTTTTAGATTACTTTAGGGGAAAAATGGGAAAAGGTTTTTTTTAAACTTTTAATATATATATTTTTTTCCCACTACTAAAAACTTTTTTTCACTTTTTTTTTACACACTTTATTAGCTCACCTAGGGGACTTGAACCAGCGATCGTCATTTTTACAGGCTTCTGTTAGGCCCCGCCACAGGCAGGGCTTAGCAGAGGCAGAGTGAAGGCAGCCCTGGGGGCCCTCATTAGGCCCCTGGGCTGCCATGACAACCATCGTCACACCCCGATCTCGATGCGGGGGGGCGATGAGCTGTCGGAGGGGCCACCCCCCTCTTTTCAATGCCTCAGATGCTGCGGTAGTGATTGACCGCAGCATTTGAGGGGTTAAACAGCCAGGAACAACGCGATCACTGCTCCTGGCTGTTAGTCCCGGGTTTCCACTGTAAAATACAGCCGACACCCGCAGCCGCAGGCATATGGAGAGAGCTCCAAACATCACCCCCCCCCACACCCGGTTGTAATAGCACGTCTGGGTGCGCGAAGGTGTTAAAGGGGTTATACAATTTTCCAATATATTTTCTGTACTAAGTTCTGACAGATTTCAAGATCTCTGTTTGTTGTTATTCAGTAGGAACATTCATTTTTTACTTCCAGTGTATAAAATTCTGTCCATAGTCATGTGATAGACAAACATGTGCAGGATTGATTACAGTTTCAGTATGTATATCAGAGTGTCTTCTAACAATCCCAGCACCAATGATCATACTGAATATCAACAAGCAGAGATCCGTGAGGAATTGATACAGAAAGTATATTGGAAAATTGTATAACTTTTAATTATACAAAAAATAACATTAATTTGCTGACACTGGACAAACTCTTTAATCATTAATTTAACTTCTTAACAGCGAGAGATGGATATATCCGTCACGAGCGGGTGCTAATTCCCGCATCGTGACAAATGTATCCATCACTCGGATCTCGAGGGTACTGCAAACGTAATGACGAGATCAGTGGCAGGAGAACAAATGTTATACATAGCCAGGCTCCTGCTGCAACTGCAGGAATAGGAGAGAACTCAGATTCTGGCAGTATAACTCCTTAGATTTTGCGGTCAATAGCGATAGAGGCATATAAGGTGTTTGACATAGGAAGCCCCCTCCGTCACCCCATCGGCACACCAGTGATGCGATCGTGGGGCGCCGATAGGTTACCATGGAAACCGGGGGCCTAATAAAGGCTCCTAGGTCTGCCATCAGTAACTACCTATTGGGCCATGTCAGAGACAGTTTTACACTGACAGCCAGTAATGCTTTGGAACACTAAGTATTCCAAAGCATTATACATGCAAGAAAAAAAACAAAATGAAGAAGCGCAGGATACCAGACAAATAAGATCACGCTATATAAAAAATGTGCACAAAGAAAATCCTCCTCTTACTCTCTGAGTGGTAACGTATTATTATTTTTTCTGCATGCTCTTCCAAAGAATTGAATGAAAGCTAAATCAATACATTTTATGAACCCCAAAATAGTGGTATTGAAAAATACAACTCATCCTGCAAAAAATACAGCTATATCAGTGAAAAAATAAAAAAAAGTTATGGCTCTTGGAATGTGAGGATGACCATATGAAAAAAAAATTGTATCATTAAGGCTCAAACAGTTATGGTCATTAAGGGGTTAATCAGAGAGAATTTACCACCCTGAAATATATTTTCCAGAATTCTTCAAGATTCTCATAGTGTACACTACAAGGAAGGGTGGTTAGCCACAGCAAAAGACCCTTATAGAAAATCAAAATATGGGCCTCTTGCTATTTTGGACAATATTTCCCAACAAAGGTACGCTGCGGTTGCTTGGAACTTTGTCAGGGGTACCCCAGGATAAAGCAGCAGTAAGACCAGACACTTTTATAAAAGGTATGTCAAACTAATTTCTGCTCGCCTAAAGATGCTTGGCAAAGCAGTCAACACATCTAAGGCAGTATATAGTGCTAGATAATAGTTATAATATGATTTATGCTATGATCACATCTGCGTCAGGGCTCCGTTCCGTCGTTCCGTTGGAGCTTTAAGTCGAAACGGAGCCCTGACAAACAAACTGAAACCGTAGGTTTCCGTTTCCATCCCAATTGATTTCAATGGTGACGGATTCGGTGCCAATGGTTTCAGTTTGTCTCCGTTGTGCAAGAGTTCCATCGTTTTGACCGGATGAATACCGTAGTCGACTATGTTATTCATCCGGTCAAAACGACAGAACCCTTGTACCACAACGAAAACAAACAGTCAGGGCTCCATTCCGATGGAAAGCTCAGATGGAACGGAGCCCCAACGCAGATGTGAACGAAGTCTTACCTGCTCCTACACCAAGCTTCTTTAAGACAGGAAAGGGAGTAAAGATTTCCTGGATGTGCAAACATTTTTCAGGGGTCCCCCCATAGAAAAAGAGTTGGGACTAGGAGCTTAATCTTAATCTAGGAGCTGGTTACAATTTACTCCTGAATTCTTTTATAGATATAAGATTATTTTGCTTAAGGTGATGAGTTAAGGTCCTTTTACATAAGCCAATTTGACAGAAATGAAATCATGTCATGCCCCATCAGACTCCTTATGCACTCTGTACACGGAGGCCGACAGAGCCTATAAGGCAGTGCATGGAGGATGTGTACTGCCATACAGGTTCCGTGCACAGGGCTTTACCGTGTACATGAGCACTTAGTCTTCTCTTGGTCCTATGAAGAGGAGCATAGTTTTCACATTTCAGTTTTACCTGAATGAAGTCATTTATAAATGTATATCGGCTAGACATGCTCTTGAAGCACATGGAAAAAAGTAAATGAACGATGAATAAACATGATGTATATTATGGATAGAAGAATATATGGAAGAAGAAATAGATCTTTCTGCTCATGAGACTACGACTTTTTGTATAACAATTAGGCACTTCAATATTTAACTGACTCATAGAACATATTCCTCCTAAAACCTTGCAATCAAGAAACATTCAATTAGACAGAGGTTTGTATTTTCATAAACACTATCATTTAAATCAATATAATCACCATGTTCATAAAACCAGATCGTGAAAAGCAAAACAAAACATTTGTTTCCAAGTCTTGCTGGTAGACATTAGTTTTCTTTGCCATTTCAAGAACACATGTATTACATAAATAATAAAGGGTGAATTTACATGCGGCAGATTAGGTGCAGAAATTTCTGCTACCTGTGGCGACATCACCAGTGTAGCAGCCGTAGCAACTGCTATGAGGCCTGCGGTCCCAGAAAGTTCCGGGCCGTTTAGCACCACTGTCAATTGTGTCTTCGTCCTCTTGATGCTGATGCAATTGAATACAGTGATGGAGCAGGAAGGTGTGAGCTACCTTCTCCACTATTCACTAACTGACCCCTGAAGTTGGCACAGACTGGCATGATACAGTGACATGATCATGCCCTTTTAAGTCGAGCCGCCGACTGCACAGGCCGGAAGAGCCCTAAAGAGTTAGGTGATTTTAGGAACTGGGCTTGGTGAGCATTAGCTTTTGTAATTTTAAGGGGCACTATTTCTGTGCTTGGGGGCAATAAGGGGGCATCACTACAGTGTGGGGGTACTAATGGGGCATCCCTATTGTGGGGCACTAAGGGGCATCATTACAGTGAAGGGGGAACTACGGGGGGATCTTTGCTATGTGGGAGGCCCTAAGGGGGCATTATTACTGTGAGGAGGCATCATCACCGTGTAGGGGCACTAATAATGTGTGCTACACACAGAAGGCACTATGAAAGAGTTGGGGGCATTATTACGGTGTGGGGCATTAACCCCTTCCCGACCCATGGAGAAAATACACGTCATAGAGCAGGGGGTGATGTTTGGAGTGGGCTGACGCGCTGAGCCTGCTCTATACACTGCAGTTGTCAGCTGTGTATTACAGCTGACACGCTACTCTAATGGCCAGGAACAGCGATCGCGTTGTTCCTGATCGTTTAACTGGTTAAATGAAGTGATCAATAGCGACCGCGGCATTTAAACCGTTAGGAGGGGGAGGCCCCCTCCGACAGCGCAATGACTCCCGTGCAGCACGATGGGGGGGTGCCGATAGTTGTCATGGTCGCCCGCGGGCCTAATAAATGCCCCCAGGTCTGTCTTCTGTCTGTAAAAATGACAATACACTGCAATACATTTGTATTGCATGAGAATAACCTGCATGTCATGTTGCACAGGGGAAATTTGGGGCAACAAACGCCTAAAAACAAATAGTTGAATGCACGGAATTGCCCTAACCCGTCCAACGTAAACACTCACAGAAAGAACCAGAAGCATCAGGCATTCAACTACTAGAAAATCCCTAGATAGGTTGATCTGTGACTAAACATAAATGTTAGCAAAAAACATGACCAGACTCTTAACTCTATAGGTGAGTTTCATCAGAATAAATAATGTATCAGACACCCATATTCGGCATTGTTACAGCTCACCACCTATAGGATCGGAGCTCTATCTACAATGCACCTCTTTGTTAATGCACTTCATAGTTCATTCACTCTAATAGCCAGTCAGCAATACAATTCATTTCCAGCCTCTTATCTAGGTACAAATGCAGTTTATGTCTAGATTAATAGTAGAATGAGAGAATGCATTTGGAGTTTATAAGAGGTTGAAATAATAACTCAAGTGAAGAGGTTAGAGAAATATCTCCTTGAGGATGTTATATTACAATCTTCCAAGTGAATTACATATGATAGGGATAGCAAAAGAATACTATGTATTTCTATGTAAATGTCTCCCTTTCAAGAGTGCACTGTGTTGGCAACAATGTTATTACTCAAGTTCAATCTGAAGGCAATAATTGCATGCTAAAGCACCCGTCTGCCGAGACCTTTCCCTGAGCAAATGATGAGGATTTACAATAAATTTCAGAAATGCGACACACAATAAGATGTTATAAAATGTGATACGACCATAGTAAAATATTAGAAGTGACACATTTAACTCACAAAGGGATATATTTCTGGATGTTGAAGCTGGGTGACGTAGTATAAAAAGGCTTATACTAGGCCAGGTTCTTAGGAAAGTGCTTACTCCAAAGAATGTGATCTAACAAAAGTTAACAATACTTGTATCTTCATAATAAAACGTAATATCGGCGAACACTGAAGGAAAGGACAATTTCTGCCTTTCATGCACAAAACACATCTTCATTCATTGGCAAAGAGCACTCCTTGCCAGACAAATGTTGGCATTCCCATGCTGCACCTGCTTTCATTCTATCTGGCCATGAACAAACATTAAAATGAATTCTCCAAGGCTATCCATATCTTCCTCCAGTTTAAACACTGTGATACGATTATCCTGAAAAATGATCTGTGACAAATGAAGTTTAGCAGGAAAAATACTAATGGAAATAAGGAAATTGCTTTTAAAAATAAAGGCTGCATCACTCCTGATAGCATTTCATTTCTTACTTGCTTCAATGTCACCATTTATGTGCTTAAAAAAAGCCTAGAGTGCAAAATGCGTCTCTACGGCCGTCTATTCTTTCTTGCATCTTCTCTGCATTTGTGTCAGTCTATTGTAGAATCCAACCTCAAAAACCAAAATGAATTCCTCCTGTAATGGGGCCAGAAGATAAAATTGCCACAGTGCAGGATTTTAAATTGAGTTATACAATAAGCTAAGAACGATGAATCAATAAGACATTAAATTATTAGAATCTCAAAGGGAATAATGGCAGAAATGCGGTGTGGCTGATTAAATTCTCTAAGCAAACTACTCCAGCTTCACATTTCAAAAGCACAGTCCCAACTAAATCAGTCCCTGGGCTGTCATACCGATTATCTTTGTTTGTCTTCATTTTACACAGCTCTTCATTTACACATACTCTGCTGTTCTTGCCTATTGAAGCTACGAAGCGCCCATCACTGGTCTGTAAAATATTCATATCGTGAAACAATAATGTCACAAATGAGAAAACATACAATTACTGCCGCACGTGACACCACCGCCATTAACAGCGCAGTGTTTCTGTGTTTTGTCAGAGCATAATAAGGAAAACACGTCTATCATTCCACCCCCCAAGTCTCACCCCACCCCCTACTAAGTACATTTCATTATATTAACATAAAACCAAAGAATGGGGTAGTTATACATACAGATGCACACGGTGATGTAACACATAACATCCAATTAGATTGTAGATGGCATTTTTAATACTGTCGGCTAAATGAAATTGTACAGCACTTGGTATGAATGGCTGGGCAGCAATTCCAGCTCCAATGACATGAACGAATGGATAATTAATTATGTAGATGTTGGTCTGCGCTGCGCATTTACATGCAGATATACTGGGCTAGACACTCGTCAAATACGTTTATTTTAAGCAGTTTACACACTAATATTATAGTGACAACATCCATTGGATCTGGGAAATGTTTATGCCAGTAAGACAATGATGGGACCTGATGGATTCAATCTACATCGACCATGGATTTAATTATTATGAACCATTTATATGTAGAGATTATCTGTGGGATTAGACCGCTCGGGATCCTTCTCTATCAGCCAGAGAGGACAGCTGCTAACAAGCAGCGGCTCTTAGTGTCCTCTTACACGACCCGACCTGGGCCGTGTAAACGAGCGCCGATCAACGAGACAGCTTGATGATCGGCACTCGTTTCCTCCTTTCACAAGGTGATAGTATGCGGCGGGCACTCGTTACTCTGATAGCTCATCCCCATATATTATTATCATGTAGGCAGCGCGTCTCACTGTTTTCACACGGAGATGTGCTGCCGACAACGATAATATTTTATGCAGCAAAAACGATACAATCAGCCGATGAATTAACGTTTGCTCGTTCATCGGCTGACCGTTGCCCTGTTTACACAGGACAATTATCGAGAACGAGCGTTCTGTGAAGACTCGTTTTCCCGATAATTGGGCAGTGTAAAAGGGCCTTTACTCAAATGCCCATGTAATAAATGGACAGCCATTTAAATATCATCCTACATTTTCCCTGTAGCGTCTATTGCAGGGGAAATGAGAAACAGACGACAACTTCCTTTGGCAAAATAAGCTGTTTTCCAGGGATCTTAGGGGCCAGTTGACCACGATGGACGTTCTCCGATTAAATAAATTGTTTGCGATGAGACAACGCAACAATACTCAAACTATATGACTAATTTTGTTTTGTTTTTTTATTATTTTAACCTCATTATTAAACAGTTAACAATTACTTCCAGTGTTATGAACAAGCCAGCCATTACTTTTTAGTCTGATGTTTTAAACGTACAAAGATCATTACTTTTACTAAAGAAATACGTTATTCAAACTTAAGTAACAGTGATTTAATGTACTGAGAACAGATGGCGCGCAATGTGGGATGTAGGTACATTATATTTTATCAAAGCTTCAAGGTGATATTTTTTGTTGTTGATTTACATGGTTACACTTCACCTAATATGTGCGTGCCTCGCTGCAACTAGCTTAAGGAATTCATAGACTGACAGTCAAGTAGCACCATAAATGTGATAGAGATACATCTACCGGAACTGTTTTCTACTTGTAACTAGATGTCAGCTCCCTATTCAAACGCACACAAAATCTGTATAAGCAGACTTATTAATAACAGTATTTATATCATGTCTGTAATGATAGGGGTAGGGAAACGGACAAGTGAGCCCTAATCTACCCGCCACTCTGTCCCTGCCTACTTGCAACGACCCGCCCTAGGCGACATGGTACAACTGGGCGGTGGTCCCTACGCTCAGTAAGTGCACGAGAAAAACAGACAAGGGTACACAAAGCTAAGGGAAATGGGGCAGTTGCCCACGGCAACACCGTGAGCAACAAGAGAGGTGAACGAGCCGAGTCAAACCAGGAGTGTACAAGGTACTAAACGCAGAGCAGGAGAGTAGTCAGTAAGCCAGGGTCAGTATGGAGCAGGATCAAATAGTCAGAAGCTGTAGCTGGGCCAGGAAACCACACGACAAGAATCACAAGCAAAGGAGGAACAGGAAAGGCAGGTATAAATAGACAGAGGGCGGGAGCTAGACAGAGGGCGGGAGCTAGCTGAGTCTGGCCAGGCTGCGATAGGCTCTCCCACTCCTAAGCCTGCCAGCCTGAGTGGTGGAAGCTGGAGTCAGTGTCAGAGACATAGACTCAGGCGTTAACCCAGAAGCTGTGCCTGGCAGATCCTTTACAATGTCCCTATGGACACATTAGATTATCACTGTACATCTAAGTATAGAATGTAAAATTAGTTCCAATTTTATTACAACCTTTGCCCAACAAAATAACAGTATAAATACATCAGGAAATATGGTGTTCAATATAGATTTATCAATCTATTGCCCGATCCCGCCCCCAAAATATTGACAGCTAATCGCAAACTATGTTACTTATTTGTCCTAAAATACACTTACCACAGATTAAACATATGCATGCTTACTCTTCAGTTCAAGCAGCGCCAAATTCTGAAATGCTAGGCAACGTTTTCAAAATATATATCAGCTTGTGACGTTTCATAGGGAAGACTAAAGTATCATATCAAGGACATATTTGATACATGACCTCCATTGCCTGCAGTCATTCCTATGGAGTATGCAGTATGTTCTGCCCGTGTTTTAATATAGCATGATTTAGGCATTTCAAAGCAATGCGGCTGTCACTCAACATTTTCCGTTTATAAACAAATCAATAAAGCTGAAAACCACAGATTGCTCTGTGATCACCCGCTTCAAACAATACTAATTAAGGTTCTTGTACTTGAATTAATCCATTGTGATGTCAGGTCACCCTTATGAAGATGGCTTTGGAAGTGTAGGCTGCTTGTGTAGAGCGTTCAATATTCCTCAGGAATCCTGCTTAATATTTTTATTGTAATTTGCTGCCCAATGCCTACAGATATGCAAATATTAAATATCATACGTTTAACATGCAAAGTAATGGCGGTAATTACAATTTAAAAGAATAAAATATTTTAAAAAAAATGACAGCACCTTTTTTTGAACACGGATTCTAAACTCTAAGGCCTCATGCACACGACCGTAGCCATGTGCACGGACGTGATTTTCTGGTCGGCCGGCAGCGGACTGTCAGTCTCGAGCCGCCTGCAAATCGCGGACCATGAACATGGCCACGGCCATTATTTTCAATGAGCCCGGAGCACAGAACACGGCCGTAATAACACATGTCCTTTCTTTTTGCGGTGCGCGCTCCCGGGCCATGCACGAACTGCAAAAACTACGGTCGTGTGCATGGCCCCATAGAAATGAATGGGGCCGCAACTCTCCCGTGGATTTTCGGGGGAATTGCGGCTGCAAAAGTACGTTCGTGTGCATGAGGCCTTAGGCCTCATGCACATGAGCCTATAATAGTAATACGGCACCCTCAGTCTTCTATGGGGCCCTACTGTACCTCTGTATGACTATAATTTCATACATGCAAAAGTGTTTTAGAAAAAATAGGAAAAAAATCATGGCATGCTTCATCAAATGCGATATTATGGAGATATTTGACGCTTTAAGTATTTGGTGGCACAAGGCTAAGGGCTCTGTAGTATGGAAGGATTGTGTGTGGCGATGTACAGCAACTGTAATGAAGATTTGGTTTGGCCCTAGTTATAATTTGTGCCATAGTTGTTTACAATTGGTTTGAATAGTTATTACACACTTGCTATCGACTATTCCGCAATACATGCATATTTAATACCCTTCCGTATTTTTATTAAGGTGTTATTCTACTTATTTCTTAAAGTGTATTTTAACATAAATTACATTAATTAACCCCTTGACACATTATCATGTACATGTACGTGATAAGTGTCATAGGGAGGTATGGAGGGCACTCACGGGCTGAGCGCCCTCCATACCCTGCGGGTGTCAGCTGTGTTTTACAGCTGACAGCCCAGACTAATGGCCAGGAATAGCGATCGCGCTGTTCCTGGCCGTTTAACCCCTCAAATGCAGCAGTAAATCGCGACAGCAGCATCTGAGGCGTTATAGAGAGGGGCGGCCCCCTCCGACAGCTCATCGGCGCCCCCACACCGCGATCGGGGGGCGCCAGTGGTTGTCATCAAAGCCCAGGGGCCTAATGAAGGGCTCCAGGGCTGCCTTTTGTCTGCCTCTGTTAAGCCATGTCTCTGGCATGGCTTAACAGAAGCCTGTGAAAATGACGATATACTGCAATACATTAGTATTGCAGTATATTGTACCAGCGATCTAATAATCGCTGGGTCAAGTATCCTAGGGGGATAAATAAATGGTGTAAAAAAAAAAAAAGTTTAGTAAACCCCCTTTTTCCATTTTTCCTCTAAAGTAATGTAACAAATTAAAAAATAAACAAAATTGGTATAGCTGCGTCCGTAAAAGTCTGAACTATTACAATACAGCATTATTTAATGTGCATGGTGAATGGCGTAAAAAATGTAAAACACCAAAATCGCTGTTTTTTGGTCACCTTAGCTTGCAAAAAATGTTTTCATAAAAAGTGATCAAAAAGTTTTACTACCCAAAAAATGGTACCAATAAAAATTGCAGCTTGCCATGCAAAACATAAACCCTCACACCGCTCAATCCATGGAAAAATAAAAAAGTTATGGCTCTCAGAATGTAGAATGTGGTGAAACAAAAAGTTTTTTGTTTTTTTTAAAGTAATAAAATATAAAAAACCTATATAAATTTGGTATCACCATAATCATATTGAGCCACAGAATAAAGTTAAGTTGTCATTTTTACCGCACGGTGAAAGCCGTGAAAACAAAAACCAAAAAAACAATGCATGAATCACAGTTTTTTCCAATTTTTAAATGGTGCCAATAGAAACTACAACTCCTCCCGCAAATAATAAGCCCTCACACCGCTCTATTGACAGACAAATAAAAAAGTTATCGCTCTATGAAGGCGGAGCGTGAAAACTAAAACATTAAAAATGGCTCGGTCCTTAAGTATGATTAATATGGCCTCAAGTGATAGACAAAGACATGTTTTACATCATGCCAATAGTCCTGCCTCTTCTCTGCCCTCAGTTCAGTGAGAATTCAGGAAAGAACAGAAGTCCTGCTGTCATCTGACAACCAGATTGAATTTTTTTTTAGTTGCTAAGCATTGTATCACCTAGCAACCAGACATGAATTTGTTCTTCAACTGAAATATGGATTAACAGTATGCTGGGAGCTGAGGAGGAACAAAGCAGCTGTGTAGCGGTCACAACCTAATGGTCTTCATGTCAGGCTGTGGTATTAATAAGATTATTCTAAAAATATATTTAAATAAGTGTTACTGCATAATCTAAACCAAGAGCTAGTTTTTATTTCTGTATACTTAAAACCCACATTTGTAACCGGTAAAACCAAAAAAAGGGATGGAGGCTGCAAAAATTTCTGAGATGAAGCACAATTCTCATTTTGGCAGAAGGCCAGTCCAGGCTGGGAAAAGTTAAAATGCAAGGTCTCACTAAAATGTACCATGGACTAAAATTGTGTCACCATGAAAAATGACCATTGCAGTTATTGTTAAAGTGAATGCTAACTGCTTCTGATCTTGAGGGCCTCGAATAAGTCCCAAGTGTCAAAAGGCATCTCTGCAAATTCAAGGACAAATAATACTATAATAACATAAAACAATAATGTCATTAAAAAAAAAACAGCATTCCCTGTTCATTCTGAGAAGGAAAAGGAAAAATATCATTAACTGAACTGTGCTACTTTCTAGGATTTGTGCTTCATTTATGAAAAAAACTCCCTGTGATTATAAAAATCCAGGCATGTCAAAGGATGTAGAAGAATTATTTTGGACTGTATTCTACTTGATTGAATTGGAAAGACTATAAAATAAAATCAAAATAATAAAATAATACAACTGCAATAAATATTTATACTGCAATTTTGTTTATTCAATTACATGGTCCATGTATTATTTCTTCTACAAAGCATTTATTTTTATTTCAGCGAAACAAAACCAAGAAACCATCATTAATGTTACTGAATTGTTTTCATATAGTTTGTATAGGGCATCAATTATATGCTTGGCCTGCAATAGTTATTAAAAGGTATGCACTTGATACACACCGCCAATGAGGGTGCCCATGAAAATCTACAGAACAGAACATGCATATAACTTCTCTATACAGATTTTAAACAAAATTGACATATAACAGAAATACAAGAAGACGGTCTATTAATCTTTCATATAATGACTGGAAGAATGTTTGTTATGCTAGGGTTTCAACAGGGCTCAGAGTTTACAATGCTTTTATATAGAATATTATTATTGCTGTAAAAGCCTAAAGTAATGTTTTTTTATAAAGCACATAGCAATTCAACAAATGTGTGGGACAAGTGTGATACCAAGCGAGCAGGTTGTCCTGACCATTAGTCTTTTTTTCATCTTATCAAAATGAAGCAAATCATGGCTGTAATGGGTACCAACACTCCCCAATATCCTCCACAGGTCATCTCCAGATCAGGTCCACATTACACATCTAGCAGACCACAGTTACTTATCTAAAAGACATGTATGTAAATTTGGGGTGATGGTGAGCATGGTACCAGTTAATGTGCCCAATGTCCTCCACAAGTCATCTTTAGAACATGTCATCTACTGTAACAGTTTGCTTTAACTTTTACATTTGAAGCTAGACAGTTCTGGACCACTTTTTGGACTAAAAGTGAGTTTGCCAATTTTTTGATGAATTATGGACTATCAGGACAAGATATATGGAGGTGTATACATTTCTGTCAACAACTAATAATATTAAACTGGTTTCTCATCTGTGTTGGTGTTTCCGTCGTTCTGCTCCATCAGCACTGGTTCCGTTAGACGACAGACACCATCGTTGCCCAACGGAACCCTTTGACATTAATGGGTTCCATCTAATTTCCGTTGGGTTGCCGGTGGTTATATCAGAAACAACAGTGCAGCATGCTGCGCTATTGTTTTCAGTATTTTCAGCTGGATCTGTGATGGAGGTCCCTAACAGAGCCTCCAATGCAGATGTGAACAGGCCCTTACTAATAGCTGCTTGGCATCTTTTTTTTCCACATGAGTTATAGGAAAACAATGAAGGTGCTATCCAAGAAAGTACTGACTCATTAAAAAAAAAATAACCAGTCACTTTAGTTTTACAAATGGTCTTCAGTTCTTTCACTGCCTATTGGTCTACATGTTCGCCTCCATTTAAATAAAGTAGCTGCTTCAAATTATTATGCCATAGTGTTCTGCATTTCCAGTCGCCCGCTAACTGCAGTATCTCTAATCATTTCTGCTATTTTTTGTAACCAATTAATGATATATCACATTATATAACATTATATTAGGTACATCACATGGTGGCTCAGTGGTTAGCACTGTAGCCCTGCAGCACTAGGGTCCTTGTTTAGAATCCGACCAAGGACAACATCTGCATGAAGTTTGTATGTTCTCCCCGTTTTTGCGTGGGTTTCCTCCCACACTCCAAAAACATACAAATAGGGAATTTAGATTGTGAGCACAGTGGGCGAGGACAACTTCTGTACAGCGCTGTGGAATATGTTGAAATACTATATAAGCAACATAAATTAAAAATAAAGAAATATAAATCAGCTACGTATATAAGTAACAGAATATCAGATTCATAAACTCATAGAATCGGTTAAAAGCGCTTACTTCAGAATTTCCTAATTTATTAAAAATGTGTACTTTTTTTCTTTTAGTGTCATACCTAGTGAGTACAGGATTTGGAAATGTCTACTAGCTGTTCTAAAATGCAAGGAATGTGTTAAGGCACTATAGTTACTTTCCAATGAAACTTTCAAGAGGTTGTCACTTCAGCTTGGAAATACCAGTATTTTACAGCTAAGAAAATATAGGAATTCTTTTGAACAATCTCAAAATCTATTTGAGTGATGGCATGTCAACTGCAATGACAGGTAAAATTACATTCCCTTTGCTACTGTATGAGTAGCGGGGCAAATAGGACAGGCAGGTGAAAGGAACTTTTTTTTCTGTTTTTTGGTGAGTAATCATACTTTTCCACTTACAATTTTACTTTTAACTTTGCCTTTTTATGACCTGCCAATGTCTTTCTAGCAGAAATAAGTGTGCAGAGAGAATAAGGACTTTCAGTTCTAGGCAAGCATTGTTCTTCATTTCTTAAGGTTGTTTTTCTAATGGTATATAATTATAGTATAAAAAGAACAACTGCAATCACTGACAAGCAGAACTCTAAATCAATGGTGGTAATATGCAGAATGTATTTATTGTACATTATTATGACATTTTATGTGGCAAGGAAATATGTCCATCCTATGTTTGTATAAACTAATATGTAATGTTAACTGTGTTTTTATCTGTATAATTATTTGGCTTGCTGGAAGTCTTGGAAAAAAAATGCCATAAAAGGATTAATGTCAGAGGTTTGGATTGGTGGGGGTCCGAGCACTGAGACCCCCACCAATCGATAGAACGAAGCAGCTGAAGCCCTCGTGTGAGCACACAGCCGCTTTGTTTCTGTTCGGCTTTTTCCGGAAAGCTGATGTATCGGAGTACGGGCTCATAGACTTTCTATATTGAGTCCGTACACGATACATTTATTTCTGGAAAAAGCAGAACAGACACGAAGTAGCTGAACGCTCACATGATCGATTCAGCTGCTTCGTTCTAGTGATTGGTGGGGGTCTCCGTGCTCGGATCCCCACCAATCCAAACTTCTGACATGTCACTATGACATGTCAGAAGTTTGCCGAATGTTTAGCTACACTTTAACTTGCATATATAAATAAGTGTGTTATTGTCGCTAGTTTGTTTTTTTTCTGTTTAAAGCGTATTTTAGGGATTTAATATCAAAGTCAAGAGAATCCCAAATCCTGCCTATTTTACAATAAACTGTCAATATCGAATAAAGTCTGCAAATTTTATAACAGATGAACTAAATGGTGCCAACTCACGTATCCTCCATGATAAACTACCCATACAAATTAGACTCCTGTTGAAGTATTCCATTGGTGAAATCGGGCAACAACTAAATGTGTATTGGATGTTAAAAAGAATCTGTCAGCATGGGAGCTTCCGCTGAGCATTAATCGCCACCCTGGCATTCAATAACAAAGGCCCCTAGCTCTGTCTAGTGCTGATGCCTGCTACAGCTTATCTAGGTATGCTTTAACAGGCTGCCTGTCCATTACATATATACACAGGCAGCAATTTTATCAGGCAGCAGTGTAATGTCTTACAGATGTATGAAATTACAGGCAAAAATAAATGTATAAAAGGAAAAGTTTCCTGGAAGTCTAGAAACGGTGCAAGTGCAGATGAGAGATCGGTACAATACCTTAATCTGCGCTTGCGCTGGTCTTGGTTATCCAGGAAACCAGCGCAGGCACAGTGTGCTGCAATGGAGGAGGCTGACAAATGTGCTTTGTCACAAGCCCCTCTATCTGCGTCCATTTTACGGATGGGAGCGGCGTGCTGTCGGAACAGAATGCTAAGGTAACAAGGGGGCATGGCTTCACAGATAGAGAAAACAGCACTGAACTTCGAAAAAGTTTATATTAGTAAGTTGCCTATAATCATCTTTCCCACCCTTGTTCATATGATACCTAAAGCTGCCAACATGCAGTCCGCCATTTAAAAAAAATATATCTATATTAAAAGCCAACTTATATGTCCACCAAAATTATGTCTAAAAATCAGCAAATCATCCTGCACAAAACAATGCCTCAAATGGCGAGGTAGTCATTGTAGTAAAAAAAAAAGTTATGGCTGACGGAATACAGTGAGGGAAAAAGTCGAAAAATGATTTCTGTCCTTAACATGAAAACGGGCTTGGTACTTAAGGGGTTAAATGTGGAAGGCCGGTTACATGTTGTGTTTCATATAAACGGTTTCTAAAGATATCTGTTAATACAATTTCATCTGTACCTTATCAATGTGTCATTTTTTGGTGAGGAAAATGCAATAACTGTAAATTAATGTGAACATTCTGACAAAGTACTTTTTTTTTCTTGAATGTATTTGCTCTTTATTATTACATTATTTTTTTACACCAGGAAATACATATCTAAAATTAGTCACAAGAAATGTGTTACAGTATGAAAATATAGACAGTGTAAACAGTTAATAGCATGGAGTGTTAAGGCCCTCAGTGTTACTTCGGAAAGTAAAGACTATAGTGTGCGGTGCTGCTAGTAGTTGTATCAAAGGAAAACTCCACGTTTGACCAATTTTTACAACATTTCACAGTTTTATGTCTGAAGAGAAAATAAACTGAGGAAAAGTAAAAGTTGGTTTCAAAAAGACATTTGCAGTGGCTAACTCTACATAAATAGTTTAGACTGTGAAAGGTTGTTGCAGCCAGGTTTTCTGGGATTTTTTTTTATTTAGCCCTTTAATTCCTTTATAATAAAAGGGGTTTTCAATTACTCGTTTTAAAGAGCACTCCATCCCCACAGCGACTGCTGACCTGAGTGCCACTGAGTGTAAACATTTCAGCTCTGCTTAGGTCCGCACATGGTACCCCTCACCCTTTGTGCCGTGTATGAGACACCCTGTACATATACTTTAGACCAGCATTCAGCTTCACAAACTGGCGCTCGCAAGTGTTAAATCTGACGCATTTCACGACTTGAAAAATCCACAGCCATACTCTAAGTATGCGACTTGATATGGCAAGCATGTTGCAAATCAAGGTTCTTTCTGGCACATGCATTAATAAATACAATAATAAATTTGCCCCAATATTAACACAATTGTTACTGAAACAGTATTTTTTATTTAATTATAATATACAGTTATTGCACTGGGAATTGCTGCTGATGTTGACAGGTGTAGTGCTACAAACATTTGTTAAAATCTACATACACAAACCAAGATAAACTACATTTTACTTGCAGAAAGAAGGTGTATTGTTTCTCTCTATATAGACATTTTAAATTGGATCTGTAAAAGCTTTATAATGTAGTACTTTCTCAATGAAATATTGATTTTTCTATATACAGGCAAAACTATTTGCAATTAAAAGCAACCTTTCTTTTTAGGTCATAAATCAAATCCTCTCTGGAATGGTGAGAGACCCAAAATCACCATCTGTATAGAAGCAAATTTCTGCTAAGAATGCATTATCCTTTGCTTTTAAATCAACATATTCTTTAAAATAAAAATGCATATTATTCCCAACATTATATCTATCAACATTACCGGACAACACATCGGTATATCATCAGTGCGGGTCTGACACCCGCACCCCGCACCGATCAGCTGCTCCGGTGGCCTGCAGGCCCTGGATGTTATGGCACATAATGCTATGCACAGAGCCCAGAAGCAGTTTACTCTGTTCATTGCATAGCGACCGTGGTGCCGAACTGCAGCTCTATTCTCTAGAATAGGAGCAGAGCAGCAGTACTACAGCTCGGCCGCTTTTCCATAACCGGAGCTATCTGCTTCCGACATAGAAGTCCGCTGCCAGAGGCAGCCAGCACGAATTAACAGTGCGGGGTCCGGGTGTCAGACCCCCACAGATCATGTACTGATGACCTATCCAGTGGATAGGTTATCAGTTGTCCAGTAGTGGACAACCCCTTTTAAGATAACTATAACATGGCTACAAACTAGAGAGCTGGTAAACCCAAGACCAGCAGCTTTGTGGAATATATCTGATGCATCTTCACTTCATTTAAAGGGGTTGTCCACTATGGGACAACTGTGTTATGGAATTGCAATTTGAGCGATTCTCCAAAGGCTGCTGGAGAGTGCCGGAAGAGAGCGTGCACATAAAACCGCAAGTGTCTAAGGCGACCCTAAGGTGTTCGCCATAGCCGACCGCAAGGTGGGATGGTCATTGCTGCTTAGGACCCAGGTTGTCTAAGCAGAGTTCAGCGTTGGATAGGATGTGCAATGCAGACTGACCTGAGCAGGAAACCAGACTGCCAGAGGTTAAACAAAAAGTCAAAATCAGAAGGCAAGCAGATATCAGGAAAAGCAAAGGTCAAAACCGTATGGGAGCAGATAATCCAAATCAGCAAACAAGGGGTTAACGAGAGACAAGCCAAGGTCAGTTTCCAAAAGGTCCAGAAGTCAGAAGTGCCAGCAACTTGATCAAAATACCAGAAGACAGGAAAATTCACAAGCACAGACAGATGGAGGAAGACAGGTATAAATACAACCCCACAGCTGATTGGAAGAAGGACAGAGAAGAGAGATAGGCTCAAGGTAAAAGAGGAACTGCCCAGAAGCTCGACAAGTTGTCATAGCGACCTTAACCTCTATCCGCACGAGTAAGTAACTATACGTCGTCGCGGGAGGTTACTTCCCGCACGAGGACGTATAGTTACTGAGTTGTTTCTGGTGCACACTGTCGGCGACAGTGTGCACCGGGAACCGGGAGGTCACTCTTGCAGGCCAGCGGTCCTTTGCCGCTGATTTCGGCGAATTAACCCCTTAAATGCCCGCGATCGGTTGCAATCGCCGAATTTTAGGGTTTTTTAGCATATCGGCAGACTCCGGTCTGAAATCGCGGGGTTTGCCGATAGTTAGCATGACAAATGGAAGCGAAACAATGGCCTCCGTTTCTGCCATGGACGGAAGCCCATCAGGACCAACCTCCGGCTGGTCATGATAGGCTTCCTGTCAGAGTGACAAGAAGTCACTGTGTCGTTCCCGATGCACACTGTCGGCGACAAGGTGTGCATTGGGAACTGGGACAGTTCCCGACAGCTGACACTCCAGTGTTGCCGATCAGCGGCTCATCGCCGCTGATTTTGGCAATTAAGCGTTTAAATGTGGCGCTTGATTGCGATCGCCACATTTAGGGGGTTTGTAGCACATCAGCAGCCCCCATGCAATTGTGGGGGTTGCTGATTCTTATGATGGCATCCGGAGGCTAGGCAATGGCCTCCGGGTCTGCCATATATGGAAGCCTATGAGAACCAGCCTCTGACAGTAGACTTACTGTCAGAGTGACTGTGACGTCACACTGACTGTTGGAATACATTACACTACTAGGTAGTGTAATGTATTCTAGCAGCGATCAGAGCTGCAGGTAAAAAAAATAAAGTGTAAAAAGTAAAAAAAAATGTTTTATAAAGGTGTAAAAATAAACGTTTTTGCTTTCCTATAATAAGTCATTCATTATAGATTTTTTTTTTTTTAAAAAGTACACATATTTGGTATCACCGTGTTTGTAATGACCCAAACTATAATGTTATTTTTTCGACATGGTGAACGCCGCGTACAAAATAAACGGAAAACTATGTCAGCATCGCTATTTTTTGGTCACCACCTCTCGCAAGATATAGAATAAAAAGTGATCGAAAAGTCGCATTTACCCCAAAATAGTACCAACAAAAACTACAACCCGTCCCACAAAAAACAAGACCTCCCACAGCTTTTTTGACTAAAAAATAAAAAAGTTACGGCTCAGAATATGGTGTCTCAGAAAATAAATTATTTTGTAGAAACATAATTTTATTGTGCAAACGCTGCAAAACTTAAAAAAAACTATATACATATGGTATCGCCGTAATCGTACTGACCCAGAATAAAGTAAAACTTCATTTATTGCGCACGGTGAACGCTGTAAGGAATAAAGAATTGAAAACGCCAAAATCGCTGTTTTTTGGTCACCTTAGCTCTAAAAAAGATGTAATAAAAAGTGATCAGGAAGAAGTATGTACCATAAAATGGTACAAATAAAAGCTACAGCTCATCCCACCAAAAATAAGCCCTCACAGCGCTCAATCGACAAAAAAAAATAAAAAATTCTGGATGTCAGAATGTGATGATACAAAACAATTAATTTTTTTTTTATTTTTTTTTTAAATTCTGTTTTTATTCATTTATCAAAGGTGAATGACAGAGAAATAAAACATTTCATGACTCTGTGATACATGGTTATGACATGTGAGCACCAATGAAAATTATACAGTCATAGAGAACACAAAAGAAAGAGAGTGAACCGAAAAGGTGAAGGAAAGAGGGGGAGGGAAAGAAGGGTATAGAGGGGGAACTTATCCTCAGCTTCCACCCCATAAGCAGACGTCCCATAGGAGGAATACGTAAATACAACTACGCACTATTAGGACAGTAGATCAAGATACTCCGAAGAACTCTCAAAGCTTACCCACGTAGACCATACTCGCATAAACTTATCATGAGTGTCCCGTAGGGAAGCCGTAAGCTCCTCCATCCGTTTCACTTCCTGGATCTTCTGAAACCAAAGGCACACCGAAGGGGCCTCTACCTGTTTCCACATAGCCGGAATGCAAGCACGTACCGTGTTGATCAGATGTCGTACTATTGACTTCTTGTATGTGGAGATCAGGATGTCACACAGATGAAGCAGGAAGAAGCCCGGAGATCTGGGCAACGTGTAGTCAGTGAACCGAGATGCTATATTCTAAACCGTCTCCCAGAACGTTTTTAAGCACTGACAGTCCCAAAAAGTATGTAAGAGTTCACCGACCCCCACCCCGCATCTCTAACATAAAGGAGACACCTCACCACCTCGCCAGAATCTTGTAGCCTGCCTCCTGAATTCTACTTGATATAGAAGACTGATGAGTCATGGTATACAGTCGAGTACGCTCATCAGCGGTAATACTTATGCCAAGATCCGTCTCCCACTTAGCCAAGTATGAAGGGTGTGAGTCTGCCGTTGGCGAATTTATGAGACTATAGTTTACCAAAAGGGCATGACTAACCGTGCCCGACATTGTGCATAGCGTTTTAAAAGTTGTAAGATCACGTGAAAAGTCGGACGCAGGAGCAAGAGATAACAGAAAGTGACGGAGCTGGGAGGCCTGCCAAAGCGGAAGGTATCTGCACTGTCCGCTAATTGAGATGTCGTCTTCTAACTGCCATCACTGATAAAATGGCGGGCCTGTGTCGCCCCGACTAAAAGTTTGCGGGAGAATGGCCCGGGTTCACAACCCGGCTGAAAAGAGGGATTGCCTAATACTGGATACTGGATATAGCGGTGACGGTGACCGGGAGATCCGGAAATGTTTGAACGCCTGCGTCGCGACTCGCAGGGTGGGACCTATAAGAGAGTGCGATCTTGCCGATGCGGATATCTGATCCAGTAGCCACGGGGCCGCCGAGAGAGGAAGGGATATGAAGGATTGTTCCAACTTGACCCATGGTTTGGACCCGACATTTCTACACAATCCATAATACGCGTCAAATGTGCCGCCTGTTAATAGCGATGAATATCAGGCAGCCCAAACCACCGTCAAATCTCGGGCGGGTCAGACGTTCGTGCAATGCGTGCGGGTTTGTTCGACCAAATAAACCTAAGCATTACAGATGAGAGTGAGGTAAAGAAAAGACGCGGTATGTAGACTGGGAGTGCCTGAAAGAAGTACAACAGCCGAGGCAACACATTCATCTTGAATATGGCGCAACAACCAAACCAAGTGAAGGTCCCTTTCGACCATCTTTTAAGATATCCCTGAAGTGTTCGTAATATGTGTGGATAGTTACATGCATAAAGGTGTGAGGGCCGACTTGTGAGCCGAATGCCTAAATATTTAATGGAACTAGCCGCCCACTTAAAGGGAAAGGAATCCGCCAAGGCTGTCACCCCCTTGGGTGAGAGGGAAACATTCAGAGCTTCTGATTTTTGGAAATTGGTTTTAAAGTTGGACAGCGCTGCAAATGACCGAAATTCGGCCATCGGGTTCGGAACCGAAATATGGGGCCGTGAAAGGAAAAATAATAAGTCATCCGCATATGCTGCGACTTTGTGGGTCGTATCCCCCACCTGGTCACCCGCAACATCTGGGTTGGCTCGGACAAGACTTAAGAAGGGTTTCAAACATAGCGTGAAAATCACAATTAATTTTTTTTAACAAATAGTCTTTTCTTTGTAAAAGTAGTAAAATATTAAAAAACCTATATAAATTTGGTATCACCGTAATCATATTGAGACGCAGAATAAAACTAAAGTTGTCGTTTTTACCGCATGGTGAAAGTCTTAAAAACAAAACCCCAAAAACAATGGAGCAATCACAGTTTTTTTTCCAATTTCAGCCCGCAAAATCTTTTTTTTTTCAGTTTTCCAGTACATTTTATGGTACTTTAAATGGTGTTAATAGAAACTACAACTCTTCCCACAAAAAAATAAGCCCTCACACCACTCTATTGACAGAAAATAAAAAAATTATGGCTCTTGGAAGGCAGAGAGTGAAAAACGAAAATGAAAAAAGCAAAAAAGGATCAGTCCTGAAAGGGTTAATTAATTTCTAATAAAAAAACATTTATGAGCACATATGGGATATTGCCGTACTCGGGAGAAATTGCTTTACAAATGCTGGGGTGCCTTTCCTCTTATCCCTTGTGAAAATTAAAGAATTCAACATTTTAGTGGACAAAAATTTTGATATTCATTTTCACGGCCTAATTCCACTAAGTTCTACAGAAAACCTGTGGGGTCAAAATGCTTACTATACCCCTAGAAAAATTCCATGAAGGGTATAGTTTCCAAAATAGGGTCACTTTTGGGGGGTTTCCACTATTTTGGTCCCTCTGGAGCATTGCAAAAACGACATGGCACTGTAAACCAATCCAGCAAAATCTGTTTAGGTACCACAAACCTGACATGGTGCCTAAAATATATTCCTAAAAAAAGGAGGCCCCAAAATCCACTAAGTGCTCCTTTGCTTCTGAGGCCGGTGCTTCAGTCCATTAGGACACTAGGGCCACATGTTGGATATTTCTAAAAACTGCAGATTCTGGGCGATAAATATTGAGTTGCGTTTCTCCGGTAAAACCTTCTGTGTTACAGATTTTTTTTATTACAAATGAATTTCGGCAAAAAAAATGAAATTAGTAAATTTAATCTCTACTTTGCCTTAATTCCTGTGAAACGCCTAAAGGGTTAAAATACTTTCTGAATGTGGTTTTGAATACTTTGAGGGGTGCAGTTTTCAAAATGGGGTGATTTATGGGGACTTTCTAATATACAGGGTGGGCCATTTATATGGATACACCTAAATAAAATGGGAATGGTTGGTGATATTAACTTCCTGTTTGGGGCACATTAGTATATGGGAGGAGGGAAACTTTTCAAGCTGGGTGTTGACCATGGCGGCCATTTTGAATTCGGACATTTTGTATCCAACTTTAGTTTTTTCAATGGGAAGAGGGTCATGTGACACATCAAACTTATCGAGAATTTCACAAGAAAAACAATGGTGTGCTTGGTTTTAACGTTACTTTATTCTTTCATGAGTTATTTACAAGCTTCTCTCTGTTTACAGCCATTGACATGTCGCAGAGGTTAACACATGAGGAGATTGTGTTGATGTCTGGTGAACGCAGTACCCGGGTCATTGCAGCAGATTTCAATGCAAGACACCCTACCAGAGTTATTACCACATAAAGTGACACGTCAGATTTGAAAAAAAATCATCTGTGTCCATGAGGCCAAAACGGGCTGTGTCCTGAAGGGGTTAAGGGGACAGGTGTTTTCCTAACAAACTAATGACCTATCCATGGCCGGCCTTAGGTTGGATGGCGTCCTGTGCGTGATTCTCTATTGTTGCCCTCCACAATAAAAAAAAAATTAACCACATTAATAGACACGCACATACTGGAACATATATACTGTACATACATAGTGGCACATATTTAGACATACAGGCAAACATACATAAATATATACCGACACAAACACACACACACACATACACACACACACACATAATGGGTCATATACAAATACATATAGGTAAATATTTAGACATACAGACCCAAACATACCCACACAGGCACATCTATACACAGTACAGATAATGTAGTAGTGTTACCTGCCGTCCTATGTAACACCACAGATAACACAGTGATAACTCTCTGAGTACAGATAATGTAGTAGCTATTACCTGCAGTCCTATGTAACACCACAGATAACAATGATAACTCTCTGATTACATATAATGTAGTGGGTGTTACCTGCAGTCCTATGTAACACTACACATAACACACAGTGATAACTCTCTGAGTATATATAATGTAGTAGATGTTACCTGCAATCCTATGTAACACCACAGATAACACACAGTGATAACTCTGAGTACGTATAATGTAGTAGCTGTTACCTGCAGTCCTATGTAACACCAAAACACACAGTGATAACTCTCTGATTACAGACAATGTATTAGGCTAAATTCACACGAGCGTGACATATTCACACAAGCGTGACATATTCAAGCGCGTGAAAAACGACCGTAAATCTGGTCCGTGTGTGTGTTGCGTAATGCATCAATGTGCTTTGCGAGTGCCATCCGTTTTTCACGCACTCACAAAGCACTTTTTTTTTAAAGGAATTGATGCGCAAAACACGCACAGCACACGGATGTGCATCTGTGTGCGGCGCATGGTTTTCATGCACACATTGACTTTAATGGGCGCGTAGATGTGGGAAAACGCACCAATATAGGACATGCAGTGAGTTTCACGCAACGGACTCTTGCTGCGTGAAAACTCACTCATGTGTAAACGGCTCCATTGACATCAATGGGTCCATGTGCTGTGCGTTGTTTCAACGAAAAGCACACGGATGTGAATCTCGCTCTTCTGAATGAGGCCTTAGTGTTACCTGCAGTCCTACGTAACACTGCAAATAACACACATAGTGATAACTCTCTGATTACAGATAATGTATTAGTGTTACCTGCCGTCCTACGTAACACCACAGATAACACACCCTGATAACTCTCTGATTACAGATAATGTATTAGTGTAACCTGCAGTCCTATGTTACACCACAGATAACACACATAGTGATAACTCTCTGAGTACAGATAAAGTAGTAGATGCTACCTGCAGACCTATGTAACACTACAGATAACACACAGTGATAACTCTCTGATTACAGATAATGTATTAGTGTTACCTGCAGTCCAATGTAATACCGCAGATAATACACAGTGTCACAGGCAATATTGTTGGAATGCACATCCGCCATACATACACATACAGTGTTAAGAGGTTAAAGGGCTTGTCCGGGTTTAAACTTTTAATGTGGCAGCAGGAGAAGAGGGCTTCAAATAAAAAAGCAAAACCACAAAAAAGGCCATACTTACTAAGTGGGTGGGTGAAAACCCAATCCCAGCAGGACGCAGACAGGTCAAAAAATGCTGCAGAAGGAGGGCGTACCCTCCTTCTGCAGCATTTTTTGACCTGTCTGCGTCCTGCTGGGAACGGGTTTTCACCCACCCACTTACTAAGTATGGCCTTTTTTGTGGTTTTGAAGTTATCTATGTCCCATTTTTTTCTGCTGCCGTTTTCAAATAAAAAAGCAGCCCATACTTACCTCTCTCCTTCCAGACGTTCCTGCGCTGGGGGCTTCTTTCATCTCTGTTCTGTGTGTACACAGAGTGACTGCAGCGGTGACATCACATAGACAGTACGCCACTGCTGCAGCCTATTAGTGGTCTCAACTGAACACCGCTAAGGCTATTAATAGGCTGCAGCGGTGGTGTAAGGTCAACATTATGTCACCGCTATATACAAACAGAGAACAGGTCTGACGGGAGCCCCCAGCACAGGAACGTCTTGGAGGAGAGAGGTAAGTATAAGTTCTTTTTTTTTGTTTAACTCCTCCTGCTGCGTCAACAAAATTTCTTTTTTTTAAATTCCGGACAACCGCTTTAATCCGTTAGTGACTGCCCCATAGTGTTTTTACGGCGGCCACTAACGGGCTTTATTCCGATGCAATAGCCTTTTTACGGCGCTGCATCGGAATAAATAAACAGAGCAGGGAGCTGTCAAATCTCCCTGCTCTCAGCTGCCAGAGGTAGCTGAGGGCTGGGGGCATCCCTGCTCAAACGGGTGAGATCAATATCGGTATCGATCTCACCCGTTTAACCCTTCAGATGCGGCACTCAATAGCGAGCGCCGCATCTGAGTGGTTTTGGAGAGAGGGAGGGAGCTCCCTCTCATCCCACTGACACCCGGCGATAAAATCTCCGAGTGTGTGTCTCCGATGGCAGCCGGGGGCCTAATAAAGGCCCACAGGTCTGCTTGTAGTAAATTCCTGCTAGGTCATGCCAGAGGCATGGCCTATCAGATGCCTGTCTGTTTTACACGGACAGGCATAATACACTGCAATACAGAAGTATTGCAGTGTATTATAAATGCGATCGTAGGATCGCATAGTGAAGTCCCCTAGTGGGGCTAGTAAAAAAGTTTAAAAAAAAAGTTTCATAAAAAGTGTAAAAAAAAAGGGAAAAAAAAATAAAATAAAAAACACACTTTTTCCCCTTACAAACTGCTTTATTATTAAAAAACAAAATAAAGTAAAAAAGTTACACATATTTGGTATGGCCGCGTCCGTAACGACCCCAACTATAAAGCTCATAACCCGCACGGTTTACGTCGTAAAAAATAAAATAAAAAACAATGCAAAAATTGCTGTTTTCTTTGAATCCTGCCTTAAAAAAATTTTGATAAAAAGTGATCAAAAAGTCGCATTTACTCCAAAATGGTACCGATAAAAACTACAAGTCGTCCCGCAAAAAAAAAAAGCCCTCATACAACTGCATCGGCGAAATTTTTTTATGGCTCTTCAAATATGGAGACACAAAAACAAATAATTTTGAAAAAAAGTGTTTTCACTGTGTAAAATGTGTAAAACATACAAAATCTATATAAATTTGGTATCGTTGCGATCGCAATAACCTGCTGAATAAAGTTATTATGTTATTTATACAACACGGTAAACGGTGTAAATTTTGGATGCAAAAAAGTGTGGCAAAATTGCAGGTTTTTTTCTATTCCCCCCCCCCCAAAAAAAAGTTAATAAAAGCTAATCCATAAATTCTATGTACCCCAAAATGGTGCTATTAAAAATTACGCACGTTGCACGGACGTATTACACGTTCGTCTGAATAAGCCCTAACAATAAGGCCCAGTTCACAGAGTTTTTGGGCCTTGATATTGACTCGGACACTGCGTCAGAATCAGCACCAAAAAACTTCCAAAACCGCCTCCCATTGATTTAATCTGAAATCAATGGGAGCCAGTCTCGGAAAAAAGAAAAAGCAGCACGTCCTTTCTTGCCGCTGTTCCGCCTCTGACCTCCCATCGAAATCAATGGGAGGCAGAAAATGCATTTTTCCCTGCGTTTTTTGTCTGCTGTCCTCAATCGCCGCGGGCAAAAAACGCAGCAAAAAACGCGGCAAGATAGTGTGGGCAGGTCAAAGTCTGCCTCAAAATTCTTTAAGGAATTTTGAGGCAGATTTTTTCGGCCTGCAAAATACTCTGTGTGAACAGGGCCATACATAAACATCACTTTCAGACACTTTACTCACCGTGTCAGAAGAGCTGCTCCCACTCCAGTCCTCTTCAGGCGATGTCTTCGGTCCAGACGTCCAGTCCTTCACCTCCTGGCTCCAGAAAATGGCGGGGATCGTAGAACTCCTGCCGCCGCGCAACAACTAGACTCCTCCCCCTCTCCTTACGCAGCTACGCTCTGGAGAAGAAGGAGGAGGACGAGGAGGCGGAGTCAGAGGCGGACGAGGAGGACGAGTCGGAGGCGGGCCAGCAGGTAAGTAGACTGTGCGCCGCTGTCCCTGTGTGGCTGTCCTTCCCCCTAGATCTTGTGTTGCGGGCGCACCACCTCCCTCTCGGCGGCGCGCCTGGTCGTTCGCGCGTGGTCGTGCGCACTTGCGGTCGTTCGCGCGCGGTCGCGCGCTTGCTCGTACGCGCGCAAGCGGGCAGTGTTTCGCGGCGGTGATGAGAGGGGGGCCCGCAGCTCACGGCGGTGTTTCACGAGAGGGGGGCCCGCAGCTCACGACATTGTTTTGGTGAAAAGAACAGGCCTCATTGCCGGGCCCCCCTTTCAATTAAGTTTGGCCGGGCCCCCTACAGTAGTACCCCTAATACCCCCCTGATGGCGGCCCTGCTTCCCAGTGCTGACTTCCTCCGTTCCTTTTATAACACAGGTAAAGCACAAGAGGTAATGGCCAAAGTTTTATTATTGACATTTCACAGCACTGCAACAATCACGTTTCTGTAGTCTGAAGGTTAGGAAAGCTTTTCAATCACCTGCACAGTAGGAATTCATTAAACTATGTCATACTGAAGTTAGGAAATTTGTGTTGCAATTGGGCACATGATCATGCCCATTACTTTGATAACTATGCATTTAGCAAAGATCCGCGGTGCTTCTCCAATCAGGAGCAAGATTTAGCTTTTGTCCTTGAAATGAATATCATCTTGATGTGTCTACATGTGAAAATAGCACACCTGAGAGCATATGCTTATTTCTTAAACTGACTTGTTCTTCAACTTCTAAATGCCCCCAGAGAGTCATTTATTACAATATAAAATGTAATGTCAATGATACTTGTAACCAGCCTGTTGTTTCTACATATATTAACATCCTATTTGATGCCTGGTTACTTCATGTGCATTTTTCAGCATTACAATGGCCATAAACATAATATTCTTGTCGGTGGGTTTTGATGGTACCCACCAATGTTAATGTCTATGGAGCCTGTAATCACGTGTTTCCGCCGGAGGTAAGTAGATAACTGCCATCTGAGATTCCATGCATCCACTTGTCTCCCTACCTTTATCGAAACCCAGCATAATGGAGGAATCAAAATCAGTAACTATTATGCTATGTCTATGGCTAAGATCAATACTCATATGTTCAGATATATAATGTTTTGTAAAACATAAAAATCTTACAGTTAAATTTAGGATTCTTTATATTACTCCAAAAATAATTTAACCGTGACAGGTATATGGCTTCCTAGATTTCACACTGTCATTTATCACACCTAGAATATTGGCTTTGCTACTAAGTGGTCAGACAGAGATTTTGTACATTGCATCAGTTATTGCATAATCATGTGGCGAAAAACCCAAAAGGTTAAACGGGAGAAAATACAGGAATTGAATGGCTCAATGGATTGAATTGGGGCACTGAGCAGCTTTGCTCTAGGCTCAAATCTAGCTCAGGTTAGTAGTAACTGAAAATCAATGCTATTTGAAAGCCTTTCAGTTTTAGTTTTTCTTCCAATAGCCCCTAATACAAATCATCATGTAAGGGTTTTACCTAATCTACAGTTCACACTCGGCCGGAAAATATGCACCACATTAAAATATGAAAAAACACGGCAGGGTTGCAAAAAACGCAGAAATATAAGACTAGGTTCAGATGGACTATTTATAAGGACACAACAGATTATATCTATATTTTATCTGTCATCAAATTACAGTTTTCCTATGTTTGGACCCATTATTTTATAATGATATAAGACAAATATTCTACACTATTTGAGGATTGTTTTATTCTAATAATTATTAGATTACATTTCTTTTTAATTCAATGTATTTTAAAGAGGATTTCCACCCAAAATGTAAAAATGGCAGTATACTAGAAAAAAAAAAAATATATATATTTTTTTATAACTTAGTGATATTGGCAATAGTGGTTGCTATTCAGTCTAAAATATACATGGATAGAAACTCTAGCTTCTGCAAAACCAGCAACTCATATAACTCGAGAAAACTGCTTTAATATTAAAAAATGTATAGAAAACAACATTTCGATAATTTGGAAGCTTTTTATGTTTCAGCAACTACCTTAAATGCAACAAAATCAATTACAGTAGACAAACATGATGTTATGCAAAACACACTTGAAAGCATATGTCTTCTAAAATGTAACATCTTTATTTTACATTGCAAATATAAAGTGTTGAAAAATAAGGAAATGTTACATTACAGAATGTATATCTAGTATTGGCTCCTGTATTTGTCTGTTTACATTTCAGACTATTGTGTTTTTGAATCCTTGTGTTTTATAATGTTTACTTTCCAGAATAGTTTACACAATATGTCCTGTTATTGGTTGTTGAATAATGAGATATGATTTCATTAACAAGTATATCTCTATTACACACAAATACATATATCTTCCTTATTACATGATCAAATTAAAAGGAAGAAAGGAAACATAGATCATTATCGAGGGCACTGATGCCTAACTAGTGGCCTTCCAATACTTTTCATCTTTACATGAAAGAGAAGTAGCACAAAAAGCTAAAAGTCTGCTCTGGCAACTCAGAAAGAAGGACAAAGCAATGCAGGAGAAAAAAATTTGTGGCTAAGACTATGAGAGCAGTCATGTGATTATACAACGAATTATTGTTATGTTGTGATTATTAATAAGTAATATTAAAATAGCAATTAAAGCACGTATATCAAGCTGAACACATATTTATCAAGCCCTCCGCTACTTTGTTTCCTCAAAAAAAAGGTATCAAGTTGCACAATGGTCGACTGATTTACAATAGTTTTCTGCATTTCTTCTGTACAGAAAGCTCCATATTCCGCAATTCCTCATACTGGGCTGTGGCGGTCCGGCAGTATTTTTGGTAAATAAAGTTTTTATTACATTTTTGAAAGACAAAGCAAAACATACCAAAGAGCCTGGAACATGAGGCAATTACACGTGAAGACAATTTAGCAATTTGTAAATTGAAGGGAAAAAAAGGAATAACTGCCGGAGAAAGTGACAGTAAAGACCAATACGGTATCATAAACAGAAAGCAATCGTTTGATTGCATTGCATAAAAAGTTAACAATAAGGGAGTAGTTGGTCCTGAAATCACTACCAGGGTATAGGCAAGAGAGAATCATATGTTTAAAGAGAAGATTATGGGTACAAAAGGAGGAAGTCAACGAGGAGCCCCCAAGAAAATCGCCCATTCTCTCCATTGCAAGGCAAACTTTTCAAGCACGTGTCCTAATAGCCCAAGCTTTTTCCAATTGGAACAAAAAATTAATCTGATTCCATATTTCTGTTTCAGTAAACACATCAGCGCATTTCCATTTGCGTGCGATCATAAGTCTAGCTGCCAATATAATGTGGCATAGCACAGTTCTACCCTCCCTCGGAACACAATCTATGTTCACGAAACATAAGGCCAAACCAGGGTCTGAAGAAATTTGTGTGGCAGTCTAACAGTATTATTAAATGTGCCCTATTCTATTACTCATATAAACATGGAATAGTTAACAATAAGGGCCCATTCACATCAGCGTTGTCTTTCCATTCATCTGTTCTGTTCAATCTTTCCGTCAGAGGAATAGATGAATGGAAAAAAAATACCATTAAAATCAATGGTAATACAAATGGATGCGCTAGTTTCCGTTTGCATTACCATGGATTTCAATGGTATTTTCTGTTCTTCATTTGGTGTCAGTTTGCCTCTGTTCCGTTAGTTTTTTTTTCCACGAAAACAATAGCTTAGTTGACAGCAGTATTGTTTCCGTAAAAAAACAAACTGAAACCTAGCGGAACCAGTTGTAATGCAAACGGAAGCGATAGTTCTTCTGATCTGATCCGATCTGTTCCTCTGACGGAAAGCTTGAACGAAACAGATGAACGAAAGGCAACGCTGATGTAAATGGGCCCTTAAACCATAAAGTGTAGACTTGGCAGGCTCTTTTAGGTAAGCCATTACTAATCTAAAATAAGTATACCAGAAAATGGGATAGGACAACTGCTCTGAACAGATTTCATGCTCTGCAAAAGGGTTGTCAACCTTTGACTACACAAAGTCCAGCATCTTTCATGTACTGACCAATATTATACTGCACCTAGCACTAGATTATGGGCCTTAATAGAAAGGAAAATTATAACGTCTGACCTTCAAATAATCCTTAGCGTAGGATCCCTTCTGCACACATAATGATGATATACTATTCTTAATGAACTACTGTATCATGGTGCTCAGCATGCCAGTCAATAACATGTTGAAAAGCGTTGAGTTCAGCATTTAGTTATTCCTCTGTGAACAGACAGGCAGGTGAGACTATCACAGTAGCGGTGAATAATTAGCATTGTAATTAGAGGCTTGGGAGGGTCATTAAGTACACAGTTTCCTCGAGTCTAAGATTGAAATTCCTACGTGAGTTTAATAATCACACATTTACAAACACATATTATCCAAAGGGGATAAGTTAATAGCGCTTGAGTACAGGACTTACAAAGGACAGTGCTAACCCCTCAGGCATGTACAATTTGCTTGTAAGACATATGTGAAAAGGTTAAGGAAAATAATACCGTGCTTCTATGTAGCAATATACTAACTAAATTATAAAAAAAAATCCAGCACCACAGACGTCTTCACCGGAAACTAAGAATAATGTCATATTATTCCCATTACCTTGGCACAGTGATAATGTAAACCTTATGTCTAGTTTACACGACCATGTTTTGGCCCCACGATCCACGTGTACATTGGGAAAGCTCCCGACATGCACGCTAAACGTGTCCATAAACATTATACCAACAGAGGCTAAAAGAGTGTCCTTTTGGCCTCCGCCCTGCTGGTATACCTTTTTTTGAGGTATTGAATAGCCCAGTAAACTTTTATTTTAACATTGGAACTTATGCGTTATATCATAGGAATACGTCTTGGGTTTTTCAACAGCTATTCATGATGTACAGATGTGTTCTTCTTAACCTTTTCTTTTATCTCAACATATCCTGGGATGTATGGCAAGACGTGACCAGCTTTGAAAAAAACAAACAAACATGCTTTTGAGATACTTTGTCAAAAGATGTCTATGCTATATGTGTTTATGTATGGCCACCCAGTGGTTGTGATGTGAATTGCAGCCTGTCAAGGGTTTTGCTAGCATGTCGTGATATTGTACTGAAGTTTCATGAAAAATTGGAGTCCCTAACCAAATTCAAGCAAAGGTAAGCATGGACACATCTGTATACGTTAAATGGATACCATTTTAGTCTATGGGTGACGGATGCCTGTGACAGATGCCTAGTGGCATCTGTCACCCACAGGCAATAATGGTTTCCGTTAAACGGATACGTCATGAACTCTCATTTTGCCAGTTCATGATCCATTTAACATACACCATTATAGTCTATGGTTACGGATACCACTGTTAAAGCATTTGTCACAGCCTACGTTTAACATATACGTCTGGCTTATACCTGAATCGAACTCCATTTAAAGTGGCCAACTAGTCCTTAAAGAGATTTTCCAGGACTAATGATAGGCCATGGATAAGTTAAACTCCTGGCTTACCCCTGCCAATCAGCTGAATAAATGGACTGTGACGATCCATAAAGCGATATGTATTCATATTCATATACTTGAGTTTTCTAAACATGTTGAGGGATAGTAAAATATGAAATGCCGGTGTGGGTCAACACAAAAGTGTCTATGGAATTATTTATACCAGATTATTAGACTAACTAGCAGAGTGTGAAAATGAGTATAAAAAATACAACATGGTCCAGAACAGGGGATGTACTTCATCACCATTAAAGGGTATGACATCGAAAAAATTATTTTCACATATGTTAGTGGTTACTTGACGTTAAAAAAGTTGCACTACTAAGTTTCAGGCTGCAATCTTCATTAACCCCTTAACGCATTATCACGTAACTGTACGTGATAAGGCTTAAGGGGAAGTCTGGAGCGCGCTGTGTATTACAGCCGACACCTCACTGCAACAGGCGGAATCAAAGATCCCGTTTAACACCTTAAATGCCGCGGTCAATCGCGACCTTGGCATTTAAAGTGTTAGAATCAGGGGGACGCCCCATCAAACAAGCCATCACCCCCTCCCCCGCTTGTGGCACGATCTGCCGGTTATAACGGTTGTGATGGCAACCTGGGGGCCTAATAAAGGCCCCCAGATCTGCCATCTTTGTACTTCTTTGAAGCACTGCCTCCGGCAGGGTTTCAAAGGAGACTGTCAGAATCACGATATACTGCAATACATCCAACGATCGCTGCTTCAAGTCCCCTAGGGGGACTAATAACAAAAGTAAAAAACAGTTATATTAAGTTTTTTTTATGTTCAAAAAAAGAAATATTAAAAGTTCAATGTTAAAAAATAATAAAAGTTAACATAACTGGTATTGCCGCGTCCGTAAAAGTCCAAACTATCACAATATAGCATTGTTTAACCTGCTTGGTGAATTCCCTCAAAAAAAAATATATACAACACCCAAATTGCTGTTTGTTTGGTGACTTTAGCACTCCAAAAAAATTAAATAAAAAAAGCTATAACAAAATCGCATATACCCCAAAATGGTATCGGTGGAAACTACAGCTCGCCCTCACATCACTAAATTAATGGAAGAATGAAAAAGTTATGGCTCTCAGAATATGGCGACAAAAGATTTTTTTAATACAGCAAATAGTTTTATTTTTTTAAAAGTGGTAAAACATAAAACAAAATATATAATTTTGGTATCGCCATAATCGTATCAACCTGTAGAATAAGGTGAATATGTAGTTTTTACCGCCTGATGGATGCCGTAAAAACAAAACCCCCCAAAAAATGGAGCAATCGCTGTTTTTTACCCATTTCACCCCACAAATATTTTTTTTTCAGCTTCCCATACATTATGCGGTACAATAAATGATGCCATGAAAAACTATAACTATAACAGCTTTTTGTTAATAGATAATTATCTTCAATATACCCTGTGAGAGCTAAATAATTGACTTCAATATCACTTATAGTTGGGGTAAATTTTGGGAAAAACTCATTACAGTTAATGTCAGATAAAAGTCGGACAAGAAAGTCCCTATTCCCTCTCCAGATGAAGAAAATGTCATCAACAAAACGCTATCAGAGGACCAGATTCGCTCCATGCTCACCCTTAGCAAAGATAAATATATTCCTCCCATATGCCCATGCACAGGTTGGCGTAACTTTATGCAAACCTGGTACCCCTGGTGGTCCCTCACTTCTGGAGGTAAAAGTCATCATTATATTTAAAATAATTGAGCTGGAGATTTAATGTAATGCACTCAATAATAAAATCAATTGGTGCGTCTGAAAAATGATTATTAACGCTTTAAAAATGTCTTCACTGCACTACAACCCAAATCTTCCTCTATGACGGTGTAAGGGGAATTGACGTCAAGTGTACAAAGAATATAAGAATCCTGCAATTTTGCCGTACAGGCTGTGTATCAAAAAATGTGTAGTGTCTTTGACCACTGGCATCTCTCTTCTACCTGCGGCCACCAGTCTGTTCATCCTCGCCAGCGTCTCCCTTCCCAGGCATTCGGCATGCTCTGCTCCCTAACTCCTCCTCAGTGCTGTGTTCGTAGGGCGTGCGCGCGCAAGTTGTTGCCGTTTCTTAAAGGACCAGCCAGTAAAAGTGTACCCAGCCTATCCCTGCACACCCAGGGCTTTATAAGTGAACCTGCCACTTGCCCCAGTGCCTGAGCAAAGTTTGACAAACCTTGTGATATCCTGCGAAGGTTCCGTATCCTGAGTCCGTTACCTCTTGGTTTCCTGTATCCTGTATCTGTTACCTGTTGGTAACCTGTATCCGGAGTCCGTTACCTATCGGTATCCTGTATCCTAAGTCTGTTACTTTGGTATCCTGTACCCTCTAGGTGCTTCCAGTCTGTTTGGCCAGCAGCTACTCAAGAGGTAACGACCTGGCAGTCTCCCCACAGCAAAGACCAAATCCCTGTGGAGGGGTTAAAGGGTGAAGACTGGCGAGCCTGCTTAGACAACGCCCTTAGCGGTGGCCCTACGCCAATCCGGCGGAGTAGCCCAGTGGGTCCACAAACCTGCTGGTCGTTACACAGCGTTTGTATATGCTCATCAATAAATGTAGATATATTTGCAGTTAAACAATGGGTTCCCGAAATGATTGGACACCCTGGTGTTTTTTCTACTGTTTTATGAATCTTTTGGATATGGCAGAAGACCGCTAGAGGGGTATTTGGACAGCAGATAAATTCATATTCCTGTTTATGAGAATAGTATAATCTTCCTATGTCACAAGCAGCAGGGCATCCAGCTAAGTGAAGGAGTTACACAATCTACAGCAGCAAAATTAAAACACTATTAAGGAAGACTATTTAGAAAGTTGCTTAATTTTTAGGAAGCGAACAATAAAAATAATTTCTGTGCAAAGATGTCCATAGCATTTACCCTAATTTTCACCTACTGTCTAGGCTAGAAAATAATGACAATCTAGAACCCCTGACTTAACAGTAGACAACAAACTCAGGTCAGGGCTACCAAACAAGCTTTATTAGATATGGATCCTGAAATATGACTAATCCAGTAGTGCAGCAATCGACTCCATACAAAATTTTTAGTGAAAGTCTTGCTGGGACATAGTCCCCTAAATGTCATGAATAAGACACTAAAAAGTTAAAGAGCAGATACTCTCAGTTTAAATGTAAACAAGTGTAGCCATTAAATATTACATGCATTCCCATTTATTAAATATTTAAACATGGCTGCATTTCTTTTAAAATTGCAAATACATTTATTGTTCATGGTTGCTAAACTCGGGAGTTGGACTATAATTCTTTACAACTGGGAACTGCGTTCAACCTTGTTCTAGTCCCGGTGGAAGCATTTCTGGCTCAGAGCAGCGGTTGTCATTTTATTCAACCCCTTCCAGTCATTATTCAGCTGTTTATACATGCAGCATAATCAGAAACAATTTCTGGTTCAACGTTGCTAGGTTTGAGAATTTACTTATGAAGTATTCAGAACACTTTGTCCAGTTTTTGGAAAAGCTGGTCAATGGCAACTATGAATTTTACAGCAAAATTATTTGTACATGCAGCTGAGTAGAACATTTTTCAGACAGATCAATCAGAAAGGTTATTACATTGATTTAGTTTAATGATTATTGTGGTCAAGTAAATAAACACTGTTTATGGGCCTTATTAAATGGCAGAGAGAACATTTCATTATATCAATATTATTTTAACCTTTTTCTTAGTTGTTTATAAATATTTCATATTACAATTTACTGGCTACACTTTTTAAGCTTCTGTTAAAGTGAACATGATTACATTTGTTTCCATTGGTGGTTAATGGGGGTATCACTATTCAGTCCATAATTTTCCCTTGCTGCAGAAAAGCTTCATAGAACCTGTTTAATGTGCTGTGTAGATACAATCTACCCTTTACAATATATATTTTGCTCTGTGTCACTGATGACATCATCAATGACATCACCAATGATATCACAAATGATACACTGTAGGCTCAGCTATATTTGCTTTCTGACAGCTCTTATTGGCAGCCATATTAGCTCTAATGGGTATTGCCCACCACAGTGATAGAGAACTGCCCTTTAATCTGTCTCACTGTGCGCAAGTATGTTTGAATGAAAATGTACATATATTATTTTAGTCACATCAGTGTGGGAGAAATTGGATAGTCGTTCTTTATAATAGGTTGCTCTCTTGGTAAGCACAGTGAAAAGCAATAGGTGGCAGAGATGCCCATCTTTGAAAATTTACTGACAGACTGCTTGTGTTCTATAAATGGGTAATAAAATGTTACATGGCAGCTTTAGGCAGTGCTGTGTGCACAGAGGCTGTACCAAGGAGCATAGGGTCCCTGCAATGCTTCTGTAGGACAATATATTTATAATACAGCATCATATAGAGCATGTGAGAAGTGTTATGAAGGTGAGTGTGAAAGAGACAATAGTGGGTGAAGATTGTGAGGAGGTTGAAACCTTGTGGGTGGAATTACAAAGGGAGAAAAACACTGAAAAAATTACTTTTGGTGTAATCTATAGACCCCCCAATATAACTGAGGAGATGGAAGGTCAGCTATATAAACAGATGGAGTGGGCTGCACAGGCGGGCACTGTAGTGATAATGGGAGATTTTCATTTCCGGGATATTAATTGGTGTCATGGTTCGGCTTCAACTGCAAAGGGGAGACATTTCCTCAACCTGTTGCAGGAAAATTTTATGGGCCAGTTTGTGGAAGACCCGACTAGAGGTGAAGCTCTGTTGGATCTGGTAATTTCTAACAATGCAGAGCTTGTTGGGAATGTCAATGTTCGTGAAAACCTCGTTAACAGTGATCACAATATAGTTACATTTTACCTATACTGTAAAAAACAAACACAGGCTGGGAGGGCAAAAACACTTAATTTAGAAGGCCAATTTCCCAAAGATGAGGGCTGCAATTCAGGATATAGACTGGGAAGAACTAATGTCAAATAATGGTACAAATGATAAATGGGAGATTTTCAAATCTACTTTGTATATTTGTGTAAAATGTATTCCTACAGGTAACAAGTATAAACAACTAAAGTTAACCCCTTCAGGACTGAGCCTGTTTTGGCCTTCAGGACGAAGCCGATTTTTAAAATCTGACATGTGTCACTTTATGTGGTAATAACTCCGGAATGCTTTTACCTATCCAAGCGATTCTGAGATTGTTTTCTCGTGACACATTGGACTTTATGTTACTGGCAAAATTTGCCCGATAGATTCAGTATTTAATTGTGAAAAACACCAAAATTTAGCGAAAAATTGCAAAAATTAGCATTTTTCTAAATTTAAATGTATCTGCTTGTAAAACCGATAGTAATACCACACAAAATAGTTACTAGTTACCATCCCCCACATGTCTACTTTAGTTTGGCATCGTTTTTTGAACATTATTTTATTTTTCTAGGACGTTACAAGGCTTAGAACTTTAGCAGCAATTTCTCATATTTTCAAGAAAATTTCAAAAGGCGATTTTTACAAGGACAAGTTCAGTTCTGAAGTGGCTTTGAGAGTCTTGTATATTAGAAAGTCCCCATAAATCACCCATTTTGAAAACTGCACCCCTCAAAGTATTCAAAACAGCATTCAGAAAGTGTATTAACCCTTTAGGCGTTTCACAGGAATTAAAGCAAAGTAGAGGTGAAAGTTACAAATTTCATTTTTTTTATACAAAATTCATTTGTAATACATTTTTTTCTGTACCACAGAAGGTTTTTCCCAAAAAATGTAACTTATTATTTATTGCCCAGATTCTGCAGTTTTTAGAAATACCCCACATGTGGCCCTAGTTCGGTCATGGACTGAAACACAGGCCTCAGAAGCAAAGGAGCACCTAGTGGATTTTGGGGCCTTCTTTTTTTAGCATATATTTTAGGTACCATGTCAGGTTTGAAGAGGTCTTGTGGGGCCAAAACAATAAAGACCCCCAAAAGTGACCTCATTTTGGAAACTACACCCCTCAGGGAATTTATCTAGGGGTATAGTTAGCATTTTGAACCCACAGTTTTTTTGCTAAATTTATTTGAATTAGTTTGTGAAGATGAAAATCTACTTTTTTCTGAAAAAACGTAGAAATTTTTAATTTTTTCAAGGTATAAAAGAGAAAAAACACCCCAACATATGTAAAGCAATTTCTCCTGATTATAGCAATACCCCATATGTGGTAATAAACTGCTGTTTGGACCCACAGCAGGACTCAGAAGGAAAGGAGCACCATTTGGATTTTGAAATTCTGATTTTGCTGGAATGGTTTTCAGTGCCTTGTCGCGTTTGAAATGCACTGGAGGGAACAAAATAGTGTAAACCCCCGGAAAGTGACCCCATTTTGGAAACTACACCCCTCAAGGAATTTTTCTAGGGGTAAAGTTAGCATTTTGACACCACGGTTGTTTTGCTGAATTCATTGAAATTATTCTGTAAAGGTAAAAATCGACTTTTTTTCTGAAAAAAGGTAGCCATTTTTAATTTTTACAAGGAATAAAGGAGAAAAAGCACCCCAACATTTGTAAAACAATTTCTCCCGATTACGGAAATATGCCATATGTAGTAATAAACTTCTGTTTGGACCCACAGCAAGGCTTAGAAGGGAAGGAGCGCTATTTGGCTTTTGGAGCTCAAATTTAGCTGAAATGGTTTTTGGGTGCCATGTCGCATTTGCAAAGCCCCTGAGAGGCCAAAACAGGGGAAACCCCCCAAAAGTGGAAATTACACCACTTAAAGAATCTATCTAGGGATATAGTGGGCATTTAGACCCCACAAGTCTTTTGCAGGATTTATTAGAATTAGGCCGTGAAAATGAATATCGACATTTCTTCCACTAAAATGTTGCATTTTTTTCAATTTCACAAAGGATAAAGGGGGAAAAAGCACCCCAACATTTGTAAAGCAATTTCTCCCGAGTACGGCTATACCCCACGTGTGGTCATAAATGGTTTTTCATTAGAAAGTAATTAACCCTTTCTGGAGTGAT
Organism: Rhinoderma darwinii; assembly: GCF_050947455.1. Lineage (NCBI taxonomy): Eukaryota > Metazoa > Chordata > Amphibia > Anura > Rhinodermatidae > Rhinoderma > Rhinoderma darwinii. Next base: position 279,833,138 of record NC_134690.1, on the reverse strand, counting down.
CCATTTTTTTCTTTTCCTTCTTAGTTTTTTCCTCCCCGCGTTCCAAGAGCCACAACTTTTTTATTTTTCAGTCAATAGAGCGGTATGAGGGCTTATTTATTGAGGGACGAGCGGTCGTTTTTATTGGTGCAACTTTTTGGTACATACAACTTTTTGAGCACTTTTTATTACATTTTTAGGTAGAGCCAAGGTGACCAAAAAAACAGCGATTTTGCCGTTCTAAATTCTTTATTTTTTACGTGAGACGCTCCATACATCACCCCCCACACTACGACATGCTATGTCATGGTGCGCGCAGGGGTTAATGCGCAGCGCATGGTGCGGAGTGAAAATTACAATTTTCCACTCATATGCCATTTTAGTGCATTATATGTTATGCCCAGTTTGTGCCACTGAAGACAAATAACTGAAAATATTAACCGGGTTCTCCCGGGTATGGCGATGCCATATCTGTGGACGTAAATTGGTGTTTAGGCACGCTGCAGGGCTCAGAAGGGAGGGACGCCATTTGGCTTTTGGGGCACAGAGTTTGCTTGGTAGTTGTTCTGTTTGGGGTTTTACTGGTGTTTCAGTTTATAATGTGGGGGCATATGTAATCTGTGCGGAGTACATCAGGGTATATGTAATCTGTGCGGGGTACATCAGGGTACATGTTATCTGTGCGGAGTACATCAGGGTACATGTTATCTGTGCGGGGTACATCATGGTATAATAATGCAGTAAATAAATAATAATCCACAGATATGTGGCCGGTGTCGCACTTATAAATGGTGCCCGATCTTATCCGCTTTTGGACACTACACATTTTGCATCGCCATATTCTGAGAGCCAGAACGGTTTTATTTTTTCTCCACCGGAGCCGTGTGAGGGTTTATTCTTTGCGGGACAATCTGTAGTTTTCATTGGTACCATTTTGGGGTACCAGAAATTTTTTTGATCACGTTTTATTCCATTTTTTGGCAAGCAAGGTGACCAAAAACCATCAATTCTGACAATGTTTTTTATTTGTTTTTTTTATGGCCTTCACCCTGGGCTATAAATGACCATTATACTTTATTCTGCGGGTCGATACGATTACGGCGATACCAGATGTATATAATTTTTTTATGTTTTGCAGCGTTTGTGCAATAAAATCACTTATTTATTAAATAAATTAATTTTTGTGTCACCATATTCTTAGAGCCGTAACGTTTTTATTTTTCAGTCAAAAAAGCGGTGTAAGGGCTTGTTTTTTGCGGGACGGGATGTAGTTTGTATTGGTACCATTTTGGCGTACGTGCGACTTTTTGATCACTTTTTATTGTATATTTTGGGAGGGTTGGTAACCAAAAAATTGTGATTCGGGCACTGTTTTTCGTTTATTTTTTTCGCGGTGTTCACCGTGCGGGAAAAATAATATTACAGTTTTATAGTTGGGGTCGTTACGAACGCGGTGATACTAAATATGTGTACTTTTTTTAACGTGTTAATTTTTTTCCTATAATAAAAGACTTATTATAGGAAAAAAAGCATTCTTTGTTTATGTCACTTCTAACTTTGATTTTTACACTTTTTCAAAACATTTTTATTATCTTTTTTTTACTTTTTTTACTTGTCCCACTAGGGGACACTTAGACTGGCAGCTCTGATCGCTGCTGGAACACATTACACTACACACGTAGTGTAATGTGTTCTAACTGTCATTGTGACGTGACAGTCACACTGACAGGAAGCAGAGGAGGAACGGCCGGAGGCTGATCCTCCGAGGCTTCCGTACATGGCAACCCGGAGGTCATTGTTTGGCCTCTGGTTGCCATGATAAGGATCGCCAGCCCCCGCAAATACATGTGGGGGGCTGCCGATCCGCTGTAAACCTCTTCGATGTGGTGATCGCAATCGACCACCGCATCGAAGGGGTTAATTGCCGATTTCAGCGGCGACAGGCCGCTGATCGGCAACGGGGAGAGCAGGGCTGACACCCTGCACAGTTAACCGCCGCTGCGGTGTAGCGCCGCGCGGCGGTTAACTTTTAAAGCGCGGACGTAACTGTACGCCCAGGTGCGCGAAGTTACTGCTTATCTGGACGTACAGTTACGCCAAGGTGCGGGAAGGGGTTAAACCCCACATGGCTTACACCTTCTGTAAAAAGGGCAATATTTGACAAAAAAGGGCATTTCAAAAATACAAATCTGAGGGTACAGCTGTAGCCTTTGTAAATTATAAAGAGCTTAATAAAATCTGTAAAAAAATAATAAAATCAGCAAAAATACAAAATGAAAGGCAGGCAGCCAAGGATAGTCAAACAACATGTAGGATCCCTAAATAGTGGTGACAGGGGATCAAGGGAAGCCAGAGTTACAAAATTGGTTCTTTAGCTCCGTATATACAACAGAAGAGCAGCTGATGTAGCCGGTGCCAGTGCTGTTAATACATCAATTAACCCCTAGGCGCACGAGGACGCAACTGTACGTCCATGCGGCCAGTGTCTTAAGGCACAGGGACGTACAGTTACTGCGAAGTTCCCGGTGCACACTGTCGGCGACAGTGGGCACCGGAAACCGGGAGGCCAGCTGTCCCTGACAGCTGACACTCCACTGTATGCCGATCAGCGTCTTATTTCCGCTGATTCCGGCAATTAACCCCTTGATTGCGGTGATCGATTGCAATCACCGCATTCAGGGGTTTCTAGCTCATCAGCAGACCTCACGATAAAATCGTGAGGTTTGCAGATGGCTAGCATGGCGATCGGAGGCCAAGTAATGGCCTCCGTGTCTGCCATGTACGGAAGCCTATCAGGATCAGTCTCCTGATAGACTTCCTGTCAGTGACAGGACGTCACTGCCGTTCGCGATGCACACTGTCGATGACAGTGTCTGTGACAGTGTCGGCGACAGTGTGCATCGAGAACCGGGAGGTCAGCTGTCCCTGACAGCCGACACTCCACTAGTTGCCGATCAGCGGCTCATTGCCACTGATTTTGGCAATTAACCCGTTACATGTGGGGCTCGATTGCGATCCCCACATGTACAGGGTTTGTAGCACATCAGCAGCCCCCATGCAATTGTGGGGGCTGCTGATGCTTGTGATGGCACCCGGGGACCAGACAACGGCCCCCGGGTCTGCCATGTATGTCAGCCTTTGAGGATCAGCCTCTGCTGGTCCTCGTAGACCAACTGTCAGAGTGACTGTGACGTCACACTGACAGTTGGAATACGTTACACTACCTAGGTAGTGTAATGTATTCTAGCAGCGATCAGAGCTGCAGGTCAAAAAAGAAAGTGTAAAAAGTAAAATAAAAGTTAATAAACAAAAAAATAAAGTGTAAAAAGTAAAGAAAAAATTAAAAAAAGTTAATAAAAATGTTTTACAAAAGTGTACATATATATATATATATATGTGTCTCTTATTATAGGGAAAAAATGAAACCGTTAAAAAACAGTACACATATTTGGTATCACCGCGTTCGTAACAACCCAATCTATAAAACTATAATGTTATTTTTAGCGCACGGTGAACGCCGCAAAAAAAATCAGCTAAAAACAATGCCAGAATCACTATTTTTTGGTCACCACCCCTCCCAAAATATACAATAAAAAGTGATCAAAAAGTCGCATGTACCCGGAAATAGTACCAATAAAAACTACAACCCGTCCCGCAAAAAACAAGCCCTTACACCGCTTTTCTGACTGAAAAATAAAAAAGTTACGGCTCTCAGAATATGGTGACACAGAAACGAAATTATTTTATAAAGAAGTGATTTTATTGTGCAAACGCTGCAAAACATAAAAAAACTATATACATATGGTATCGCCGTAATCGTACCGACCCACAGAATAAAGTAAAATTGTCATTTATAGAGCATTATGAACGCCGTAAGAAATAAAGAATTGAAAACGCCAAAATCACTGTTTTTGGCCACCAAAGCGCTAAATAAAATGAAATAAAAAGTGATCAAAAATTTGCATCTACCAAAAAATTGTACCAATAAAAACTACAGCTCGTCCTGCCAAAAATAAGCCCTCACTTCTTAATTCATGTAAAAATAAAAAAGTTATGGCGTTTGGAAGGCGGGGAGTGAAAAACTAAAATGGAAAAGCAAAAAAGGATCAGTCCTGCAAAGGTTAATTAATTTCTATTAAAAAAATAAATTATTATCACATATTGTCATTATCAGTATTGTCATACTCGGGAGAGATTGCGTTACAAATTTAGGGCGACTTTTTTTCCTTTATCCCTTGTGAAAATTAAAAAATGCAACAATTTAGTGGACAAAAATGTTTATATTTATTTTCACGGCCTAATTCTACTAAATTCTGCAAGAGACCTGTGTGGTATAAATGCTTACTAAACCCCTAGAAATATTCCTTGAGGGGTCTAGTTTCCAAAATGGGGTCACTTTTGGGGGGTTTCCATTATTCTGTTCCCTCCAGGGGGTTGCAATCGCAACATGGCACTGAAAACCAATCCAGCAAAATCTGTGCTCCAAAATCTAAATGGTGCTCCCTCCCTTCTGAGCACTGCCGTGGGTCCAAACAGCAGTTTATTACCACATATGGGGTATTTCTGTAATCAGGAGAAGATGCTTTACAAATGTTGGGGTGAATTTTCTTCTTTACTCCTTGTAAATATTAAAAATGTCTATGTTATTTCAGAAAAAAAGTAGATTTTCATTTTCACAGACTAACTTCAATAAATATAGCAAAATACCTGTGGGGTCAAAGTGCTAACTATACCCCTAGATAAATTCCTTGAGGGGTCTAGTTTCCAAAATTGGGTCACTTTTGGGGAGTTTCCACTGTTTTGGCACCACAAGACCTCTTCAAACTCGACATGGTGCCTAAAATATAATCTAAAAATAAGCAGGCCCCAAAATCCACTGGATGCTCCTTTGCTTCTGAGGCCGGTATTTCGGTCCTTTACCGCACTAGGGCCACATGTGGGATATTTCTAAAAACTGCACGACCTGGGCAATAAATATTGAGTTGTATTTCTCTGGTAAAACCTTCTGTGTTATACAATTTTTTTTCTTACAAATCAATTTCGGCAAAAAAAAGAGAAATTTGTAAATTTCCCCTCTATGTTGCTTTATTTCCTGTGAAACGCCTAAAGGGTTAAAATACTTTCTGAATGCTATTTTGAATCCTTTGAGGGGTGCAGTTTTTAAAATGGGGTGACTTATTGGGGTATTATAATATATAAGGCCCTCAAAACCACTTCAGAACTGAACTGGCCCCTGTAAAAAATAGCCTTTTGAAATTTTCTTGAAAATGTGAGAAATTGCTGCTAAAGTTCTAAGCCTTGTAACGTCCTAGAAAAATAAAAGGATGTTCAAAAAATGATGCAAATATAAAGTACACATATGGGAAATGGTAACTAGGGACTATTTTGTGTGGTATTACTATCGGTTTTACAAGCAGATACATTTAAATGTAGAAAATGCACATTTTTGAAAACTTTTGCTAAATTTTGGTGTTTTTCACAAATAAATATTGAATTTATCGACCAAATTTTTCCACTATCATAAAGTACAATATGTCACGATAAAACAATCTCAGAATCGCTTGGATAGGTAAAAGCATTCCGGAGTTCTTACCACATAAAGTGACACATGTCAGATTTGAAAAAATCGGCTGTGCCACAAGGCCAAAACAGGCTGCGTCCTAAAGGGGTTAATATACTGAATTGGTTGAATGTAGATATGGTCCAAGTTAAGTTAAATAAAATAAATGTGCACAAGGCCTAGGGAGCAGGTGGCTTACACCCTAGAGTTCTTAAAGAGCTTAGTTCAGTTATTTATGTCCCCCTCTTCATAATATTTAGAGATTCTCTAGTGACTGGCATAGTGCCAAGGGACTGGCGCAGGGCAAATGTGGTGCCTATTTTCAAAAAGAACTCTAGGTCTTCCCCGGGTAATTATAGACCAGTTAGCTTAACATCAATTGTGGGAAAAATGTTTGAGGGGCTATTGAGGGACTATATATAGAATTATGTGACAAAAAGTAGTAGCACAGTTTTACTAAGGACAGAAGTTGTCAAACCAACCTGATTTGTTTTTATGAAGAGGTGAGCAGAAGCCTAGACAGAGGGGCCGCTGTGCATATGGTGTTTTTGGACCTTGCAAAGACATTTGACACTGTCCCTCATAGACGTCTAATGGGTAAATTCAAGACTATAGGTTTAGAAAGTAATTGGATTGAGAATTGGCTCAAGGACCGTATCCAGAGAGTTGTAGTCAATGATTTCTACCCTGAATGGTCACCGGTTATAAGTGGTGTACCCCAGGGTTCCGTGCTGGGACTACTATTATTCAACTTATTTATTAATTATATAGAAAATGGGATTAATAGCACTATTTCTATTTTTGCAGATGACACCAAGATATGTAGTATTGTTCAGTTTATAGAAGATGTTCGTAAATTGAAAGCTGATTTGGACACACTAAGTGTTTAGGCTTCCACTTGGCAAATGAGGTTTAATGTAGATAAATGTAAAATTATGCATCTGGGTACCAACAATCTGCATTAATGATATGTCCTAGAGGGAGCTATACTAGGAGAGTCACTTGTTGAGAAGGATCTGGGTGTAAACGAAATAACAGCATGCAATGTCAATCAGCTGCTTCTAAGGCCAGCAGAATATTGTTGTGTATTAAAAGAGGCATGGACTCGCGGGACAGGGATATAATATTACCACTTTACAAAGCATTAGTGAGGCCTCATCTAGAATATGCAGTTCAGTTCTGGGCTCCAGTTCATAGAAAGGATGCCCTGGAGTTCGAAAGAATACAAAGAAGAGTAACGCAACTAATAAGGGGCATGGAGAATCTAAGTTATGAGGAAACTCATTAAACCTATTTAGCCTCAAAAAGAGACGACTAAGGGGGGACATCATTAACTTATATAAATATATAAATGGCACATACAATAAATATGGTGAAATCCTGTTCCAGGTGAAACACCCTCAAAAAACAAGGGGGCACTCCCTCCGTCTGGAAAAAGAAAGGTTCAACCTGCAGAGGCGACAAGCCTTCTTTACTGTCAGACCTGTGAATCTATGGAATAGTCTACCGCAGGAGCTGGACACAGTAGGGACAGTAGATGGCTTTAAAAAAGGCTTAGATAATTTCCTAGAACTAAAAAACATCAGCTCCTATGTCAATGTGTGAAAATTTTACCCTTCCCTTTTCCCATTCCTTGGTTGAACTTGATGGACATGTGTCTTTTTTCAACCGTACTAACTATGGAACTATATGCCACAATTTTTTTCCTGTTGGATTTGTCACAAAAGAAACCCTATATGTCTACGTATGAAATTGGAGGCATACAATGGGACACAATAGAGGTCTACAGGTGCCGCATTATGACTCTGTACAACCCCCTTGAGTTGTACGGAGCTGTAATACAGCACCCATAGACTCGCCTGTCCTTATGCACACACGACAGAATTGTTGCAAACATTTCTGCGACTGTCCCATTTATCTGAATAGGTCTTACTGAAATCCATGCACTTGCTGAAGGAACAACTCCTAACAGATTTTTGGGACAGATTTTCAGTTGGTGAAATTTCTTCCAAAATCTCCACCATGTTGACTTACCCTAATGCTTCCTTCACACAGTGTTCTTATTTTCAGCAGTTTAAAACGCATGTAAAACGTTTCCAGAGTCTAAATCGTTTTTTATGGCATTTTTTACATGCTTTTTAGTGGCATTTTTTCATTTGTCATTTTGTACAAGCAATTTTCCTTATTAAAGTCCTATTAAGAGGCCTATGACAAAAATGCCAGAAAAAAATGCCATACCTAAAACATGCTATAAAATGCCACAAACCAAAGTGGTGTGGATGTAGAAAAGGTGCAAGAGAATTCAGCAAAAAAACGCCACCAAAACGCTTTGCGTGAAAGATCTGCCTGTTTGTAAATTCTATCTGAAACAGCAGGAATGTATTAAATGGTTGGTTAGCAGGGCAATATAATGTATATTTTACCATGATATTGATTGACTATAAACGTTTGAATCACTCGTAGTGACATTTTTGCTAACAACACGAATACCAGGTAATGAATTTCTGATGCCCACAGCTCGAAACCTTCTCTAGTTTTACCTGGATGCCGTACATTAGCAGCGTTGGATTAGGGAGACTGAGATCTATCATAATGAAGTGATATTAAACATTCATAGATACATGCACGGTTACATTTACATTTTTAAGATTTAGGAAATATATTATATTTAATCCCCTATAATGACTGTTCTACTAAAATAATGAAAAACATCAGTAAGAACAAATCTTTAGCCACAGGAGATATTCTGATAAGCTTCTGTTAAGAAAAGAAAAAGAAAATCTCCTGGAAACATGGAACGTCTCTGTAGTCGAGAATTTCTTTAGTTCTCGTCTAGTTGAAAACATGTCAGAATACTTTGCATTTTATCCAATCATGCTTTCAGTCTCAAGCCCGTGTAATGAGCGCCACTTAGAAATGCTTTATGCTTTCTGCAGGCGAATGTCACAAGATATATGAGCAAAACAAAACACAATTGCCAAATGTGCTGCTAAAATTAATATGGGTGCTATTTACCATTCCATTTACTATAAAGATGCTCTCATTTGCTTTTTCCTTCCAGAATACAAAGACTAATAGGTTCAGTATTAGCAGGGATTTAGATTTGACAGGTCAAAACAGTCGGTGGCTTGCTTCCAAGCTCCAGCGCTATCTTGCATAAATAGCACTTTTTGCCATTGTTTCAACGATAAAACTCATTCATTGTCAATACTTAGAAGACTCTGATTTCCTTCGAGATAATTATACATGCTGTTCAAATTACACATTACAGCTTAACCCCTTGATCGCTACCAGCCTCATCACCTACTGTTTCCGAATCGTACAGCATTTCAAGCTCACTGTGGTACTGTTCGCACCAAAATGACTATAATTTTCTTGTAAGAAACCAATACTAAATTATGTGCTGTTTTATTTGGCAGATATCACAGTATGCAAAGAAACCATAGCTTATAGATATTTAGTGCCACATTACAAAAACATTTTGCAGAGTCCTACTAAAAGAAAAATAAGGGCTGCAATCATCCCAATGGAATCTCAGTCTTTCTCTAGCATTTTCTTTCACACCCCGGTGCGGAAACACGGCCCCCTTCTCCGAGCAATTAGAGAGGATGTTCAACCTCTTCATACTTAGAAATCTGCAATTCACTTTTAAATTTCCTGCAGCTGTCACTTGATGCTGCAGAGAGACCCTGGGAAGCAATAGACTCATTCTCCTCTAGGGATGCTGAAAGCCTAGGACGTTATATACAAATCACATTATAATGGTTTTCTATTTCTATATATAAATGCTCTGAAAAATTTAGAATATATAAAATACAATAATGCAAGGTGTCTATTTATTTTTTTTAGCAGATATGGAGTACTGCTAAATATAATCTGATTTACAAAGAGAATTTAGCCTCGTTTAGCTCATACATCAGACATCCACATTTTCAGTCTCTACATAATTCATATTTTCCTTTAAAAAAACAGGAGAGGAATTGATATAATTTACATAGGATAAGAAACTCTGCATTATTATTATAATCAAAGAATGCATTTAGCGTCATGTAGCTTGATTCTGGAAACAGTCAACAAGCTTGTCATCAAACAGATCGCTGTCATGGAGTCCATAGAAGAAGTGACTGTCACAGGGTCTACAGAGGATGGTGTGGACCCACTGTGTTGCCAACGGATTTGGCATGGGGCTAAATTGGGCAGAAGAGTCTAAGGAATCGCTTCAACCTTCAGTTGGAGATGTGGACTTGGTCGATAGTATCCCCAGGTTGCTACCCCTAGAATAGTCTCCATTGGCAGCGGCTCAAGTGGAGAGTCGAGATACAATAACGACAGGCAAGAAAAATCAGGTATTAGCATATGTCAGGGCAGGCGGCTGACGTTCACTCACATTCAGCAAAGCCAAAAGTCAGGGCAGGTGGCAGATGGTCGTCACAGCAAACAGGCAAGTGGTCAGTGCAAGCGGCAGACAGCCGAGTTCAAGTTCAGGCAGGGTCAGTAACAGATAATAAAATACAAGTCTCAGGAGTACACCACTGGCAAGCTACAGTAAAGTATGGAACCTAATTGCATGAACCTAAAGGCATAGAGCAATGTAGCAGGGACCTTTTATACAAGGAAAGCTAGGTGTAATTTTGGCACGCGCTGGCCCTTTAAGAGAAGGGCATGCACGCACACCAGGAGCAGTGGCAGAAGAACCAGGATTTAAGCTGGCAACGTGGGAGGCCACCAGCAGCTTGGACAGGAGGAGAGGAGCAGGACCAGCCAGAAGACGCCAAGGACAAGTGAGTATATGGCAGCAGTGGGAGTGGGAGGCAGCGGCACCCATTACTATTACTAACAGGTTAGCTGAGCTTCCATAATGCAGTGGAACAGTTTGTTTTTCATATATCAGATTACTATATAGTTCCTGTCGTAAAAACTTCACTTCACAGAATGAAAATCACCAGAGCAAACTCTATGCAGACACTGAATCGACAAGGAAACATGGGAGAATTCAGTTCTGAACCAGCAAAATTGTCCCACACAACGGCAATGAGGCCATAATGCATACCTCCAAACCGTCCCAGTCCCGCTTTCTCACCGCTGTCCCGACGTCGCGGGCGGTCTGCAAAATGTCCCGCTGGGCACTGCATCAAAACAGCTGATTGCTGCTAACTGCAGCAGCGATCAGAAGAAGGCAGAAGTCTTGCGGCGGTGTTCTCACTGGGATCGATGCCAGCCCGGGAGTGGACCAGTCCGGTCACCTGACCTGTCACCTGACCTGTCATCTGACCTCACCGGTGAGTGACGTCAAAGCAGAGCGGAGAGTGGCAGCAGTAGGGCCGGCTACCTCTACCGCTCTCCGCTCTGGCGGCAATGTGGCGCCTACAGGGGGACTGTGTGTGGAGCTATCTACTGGGGAGCTGTGTGTGGTGCTATCTACAGGGGATGGTGGGTGGAGCTATCTACAGGGGGGCTGTATCTGGCGCTATGTACAGGTGGCTGTATCTAGTGCTATATACAGGGGGCTGTGTCTGGCGCTATCTACAGGGGGGCTGTGTGTGGCGCTATCTACAGGGGGCTGTATCTGACGCTATGTACAGGGGGGCTGTGTCTGGAGCTATCTACAGGGGGGCTGTATCTGGAGCTATCTACCAGGGGGCTGTGTGTGTCGCTATCTACAGGGGGCTGTGTCTGGAGCTATCTACAGGGGGGGCTGTGTGTGGCGCTATCTACAGGGGGCTGTATCTGGAGCTATCTACAGGGGGCTGTGTGTGGAGCTATCTACAGGGGGGCTGTGTCTGGCGCTATGTACAGGGGTGCTGTATCTACAAGGGGGCTCTGGTGGATGATTTTTCCATTGACCGGTAGCAGAGTTACACAACTGGAAAAAAAAATCCCCGTCATGTAACTCTGCTACCTGTCAATTGAAAAGTCATCAACCACAGGGTCTCCCTCTTGACTTTCATTGTTCTCAGCCTTTTAGTTTGTCCTGCAGCTGCTGCCGTGATGAGCAAATGTTATACCCAAGTCAGGAAAACTAACATAAAGACGACATAACCGGATCCATAATATCTGTGATATCCAGACAGTCCAGAGATCCACAGTGAGAATGTGCGCATGTTATTTGCAGAAGGATCTGGCCGTGATTTGATGTGTTTATGCAGGATATTGGGCGTGGTTGGGGCGTGGCTTAAAATGTCCCTCTTTTCCAAATTCAAAAGTTGGGTGGTATGCATAATGGATCCAACTCAGGCTAGGCAACAACCCAAGGACTAAACAAGTATCAGGACTCCTGAGTCAGGATGGGGAGGGCAGCATGAACCATCAATTTGAAGGGTGTTTTCATTTTATTTTCTGCTGTGAGACCCACTCTTCCTCTATGTACATTATTAGGTCACCCCTATGACTCTTTGGCAACCAAACTTATCAATACCAACCAGTAGCAGTGTCTTCATTTTCATAACATTTGTATATGAATCTGACTGTTGACTTATGGTCACTCTACACGCTGCAAAAGCTGATTATCTGGTTTAATAAGAGGAGTATATATATATAGATTATACATAATATATATATATATTATACATAATATATTAAAAGAATATTTCTTTAACTTAATCTGCAAAATAACTCCACTCCAATAAAACAACCAATTGCGTTCATACCCTCAGAATGGTCCTTTAGCTGCTACCTGAACCATCTCTGCAGGATACCGCATAGTATTGTGCTGTGCATAGAGATCATTCACAGTTGCCTAGTGCCCCCAAACAGCTCATTAATATAGTTTATATGTTCTCACACACAATCTAAACACACACAAACATAATACAGGGCAATGGATGGAAGAAGTAATAGACGCTGGCACTAAAAATAGAATGTGTCAATCTTCGGACGAGAGAGCAGTTGGTTGTTGCTATAGTAGGAAGCTAATTGGAGAAGAGTAGATACTTTGCCTCACTATATCCAATACATTCTAATAAATACATTGAATAATAATCAAATTATATTCACACACAATTCTTCTGGTCACTAAATAGAATATAAAATAATAAAGTAGTAAATAAACCAGCTATAATTGCATTGCAATAGGCATTCATAAATATACGCAGAAGTATAACACTAGGTATTTTTTTTTAAATTCTCCACCAAAGTGATTTAAAAACGAAAGCTACTGGGCCATATGTGTGTTAAATGTGGCTGAGAAATGCATCCACTATGGCAAACAAAATACATTACAAGGGTTGTTTGGTTTAGAAAGACAGTTTCAGTAAACATATTTTCTGAATTAAAAGAGCGGAGTCCCTCTTTTGGGACCTCCACCAATTTGCCAGAGCAGGGAGCGGCTACAGAAACCATTTCTCTCTGGATTACCTGGTACATCGATGCTTTATACAGGCAATCTATTGATTTCAATGGGCACCATGTATTGCTTCATTTCCAATGCAGATAACAGCATATGGGACTCCCTGTGATAAGCTTATTAGAGGGCCGTTTAACAAAAAGGTATTGTCCAAAGGCAACTTTACCAAAAAGGGATTATTTAAGGCAACTTTTACAACACATTTACTGTAGTTATCTAAGCGTATATTGTAACATACCCAAAAAGCATATGCCATGTTTAAGCTTTATTTTTTTCAGAATGAAAGTCAATGGCAATGGTAAGCAGTTGCATGCTATACAGATGCACTTATTTTCTACATACAGTAGAGTACGGTATATGTCTTTTCATATAAAATTTTAAAACCCACATGTCAAAACCATATGGCCATAAACGTAGATACAGAGGCCTAATGTCAGGTTCATATATCACGGCTGGAGATTAGTGCTTTCCTTTATGAGAATGTCAAACTTTATGATAAATATGAGAATGTCAAACTTTACTGGAACCAGAATGTGTGATCCTGGCCTGACATTGCACATTGTATAGTGTTTTTTTTTTTTTGTGTAGCATGAAACTAAGTGGGGAATTTTAGGGGGACGTTAAAAAGTCGCAAACTACGGCGCACACCATATTTGCACAATAATCACATTTTGCCATTTCACGCTTCTTTTGAAAAGTGGCGAGAAAAGTAAGGGAATAGATTTGATTTTTCTTGCGCACAGACAGGCAAAGATGCGCCAAATGAACCCCTTCATGACAGCCATATGGCTATATACGTTCCAACTGCCGATGCCTCGTGCTGTTGTCAAGTATATAAACGTAGGCAGCCTGGAACGGGGTTTAATTAGTTCAATGCTGCACTTTCATGTCTACCATAGTTTTGAGTCCCGGAATACACCCCCCCCTGTAGATAGCGCATACACAACTCCCCTGTAGATAGCACAAACGCCCCAGTAGATAGCTTCACCAAAACTCCCTCTAGGAGTGGAATCCCCGGCCAGGGATTTTGCTCCTAGAGGGAGCCCCCATTGTCTCTTCATCCCCCCTGTAGATAGCTCCATCCCCCTTTAGATAGTGCCACCCCCTGCATATAGCGTCACCCCTCCTGTAGATAGCACCACCCCATGTAGGTAGCATCACCACCCCTGTGGATAGCGCCACCTAAGCTCCCTCTTGAAGCGAAATCTCCGATCAAATCGCTCTGGCGGGGGATTACGCTCCTAGGGGGAGCCCCTGACATCTCATATATGGACAGTGACGTCATGGGCTCCCTCTAGCAGAGGAATACCCAGCCAAAACGCTCTGACTGTGAACTCCACTCTAAGAGGGAGCAAAAGTGGTGCTCTCTACAAGGGGCAGGGTCCGGGGCTATCTACTTGGGGGGTGCTATCTACAGGTGAGGATGATGCTATCTACAGGGGGCTGTGCTATTTACACAGGGGGTGGTGCTATTTTTTGTGATTTGTCTGCTCATAATAAAAATTCAAAACATGAAATTAATTAAAGTAATCTAGAAAATTAAAGCCCCAGAAGTCTTGTAAAAAATAAATAAAAATAAAAATAGTTGTGATATTCAAAGAGGTTGCAAAGATATCATCGTGCATAACAGAAATGGAAAATTTGACCTGGACACAGGGGCATGAACGACCCTTTCTCATGAAAGGGTTAATGAAGAGGCATGTTCTACAGTGTGCATTTTATGTATGAAACGCCAGTCTTAATAAATTTCATGCTAAAAAATATACTTGGAAATGGTTTAAAGAGGCTCTGTCACCAGATTATAACTTGACTATCTCCTATATAATCTGATCGGCGCTGTAATGTAGATAACAGCAGTGGTTTTTATTTTGAAAAACGATCATTTTTGAGCAAGTTATGAGCTAGTTTAGATTTATGCTAATGAGTTTCTCAATGGACAACTGGGTGTGTTTTTACTTTTTACCAACTGGGTGTTGTACAGAGGAGTGTATGACGCTGACCAATCAGCGTCCTGCACTTCTCATTGTTCCAGCCCAGCATGATCCACAGCACAGTGTGATTGTGCAGTGAAAGAATCTGGGCTGGAACAATGGGAAGTGTAGAACAATGGGAAGTGTAGGACACTGATTAGTCACTGATACACTCCTCTGTACAACACCCAGTTGGTACATTACAGCGCCGATCAGACTATGTAGGAGATAGGGCACTTATAATGTGGTGACAGAGCCTCTTTAATGTTTCCCATGGAAAAGTGTTAAAAGTGATAAAGAATGATTTGGGTCCAAAATACAATAGTGTCCTTATATTATATAGTTCTACATTGTGTTGTTTTTCCTGTATTTTTCCATGATACATCACATGCCTTATGTTAATCCAGTCTTAACCCTGAGTTACCAGCAGGAGTCAACACCAGCCCCCACAACAATACATACAAGTGTTGTACAACATGTTATCAATAAATAAATAAATATATATATATATATATATATATGTATATGTACGATATTGTATTATATTGTACGCACACATACAACATGCTGTCATAAAATCATACAATTACCAAGAACAAACACCAAGAGCTGTGTCTGCAGCAGGGACGTAGGTGAGATTTGTCTTGCCAGATGATCGGTTTGATATTTGGATGTAACTCACTGAATCATCATCATTAGACGAGGCTTTTTTTGTTCATTACCTGGCAGATTAGGCTGCTGGTTGTAATTATGTACACAGGAGACAAATATTGCAGACTATCTTACACAAACACATCAATAACAACATTATCAAGAAATCTCTAGGCCTTTGTTGATCATTAGAAATGCCAAGATCACAGAATGTACAAGAGCTATAATTCCAAATACCTCTTTTTTTTTATATCAGTGCTGAAATGAAGTTTAGTCGTTAAGAACATTTAATGAGGCAATTCCATAACTGACAATTTGCTTGCGAGAAAGTAGCGAAAAGCTGCATTGTAAAATTCTAATTTTAATTAAATAATATACGGCAAAAACAGTAAAGCGGTAGAGTGCACTCTCTTGAACATGTTAATATTAGCGGTTCAATGAGTTGATAGTGTAGATGGCATTTACAATCAGAACGGCAGCCAGTGTTATTACCATTCACAATACTAACCTTTTTCTGCTCACATCACTGTTCTTTTTCCCTGAATCTCATCAAACATTTATGAAAAGTGGCAATGCCTCTGTGGGAAGTTGACGCTAGATATTGATACACAGTGAAACAGGGAGCATGGATAAAGTGGATAGAAAGCTCCTTCTCATATACAGCTTTATACAAATAATAGATTATAACTTTCTTATTATACAGCAATAGCCCATACTGTTGAATTTCACTCATTAAGAAGCACTCTCGCTCCTTGCAAAGTAGCACCATTCACTTTTAGTGCGACTAGTCAATAGAATTCTGCTCTTTGAAGTATGAATTTTTCGAAATTATATTTTTGATCCAGGACACTGAGGCATCATTCAATCCCGTTATTGTACTTTGACAGCTTTGTTGTCAAGGTCCACAACGCTGTACAATATACATATACAAACATGATTATCGAAGGGATTAGAAGTAAACATCCGAGCAAGATAAGAGCCGTATACAAAAAAAGAAGGAAAAAGACAGCCGTAGTGTGTAAGCAGTGGAAATGCGGCTTTATGGAAGCGGGAACAGAGCCGTATTATTAGCAAAACACATGTAAGAGGGTGCACGAAGATGAATATATAGCAGGTTAGAAATGATCCACGACTCGAACATCTGGATACTTGTAAATTATGACACATATTCAGCAATCAAAGCGACTTCCTCAGTGCATTTCAAATGATGTACTGTTACAATCAAAAGGAGTTTAAAGCGCCTGCATCTTTCCATTTTATGATTTTATTTTTTTTACATTTTCTCTCTCAGACAAAATAAGGGCAGATAAGAGTCTACAACAGATATAGAGGCAGTGGATCAGCGGTATCCTTTCATTTCTCTGCAATATCCCACATGTAAATATATATATCAGTGCAGTAGAAAATAGATACAGTATCTCACACTGGTTATATGATGGTAGCAGACAGATTTTAAGGGTGATCTCAATCAGGCAGGCGAGAGCCAATGCCTATTTTATGGAGATACTGTTTATCTTGTAGATACAAGTACAGTTTACCATTTATAAAGTAGCTCAGTCTGCTAAGGCGGTTTATTTTTTTTTACTGCCGATTTCAGATTTCCAAGCACTCTTCATTGTTTTATATCATGATGAATATACCCACTTAAAGGGGTATGTCTTGGAACACAATTGAGTTATTATTGATAAAGGTTCCACTTCGAGGACCATAATCATTTTCCTAAACAAAACAAGTCCTAGTACTCTTCAAAGTGTTGAGAACATTGAATACACAAATAGCTACTTTCTGGATGGTATTATTAGTCGGTAGCTCTATAATGTAACATATTTTAGCATAAAATAATTTTATAGCCAAATGCAATCAAAAGGAAATAACAGTTACGATCCTTCAACCCCTACTAATCTTATCTACACAGTGTCCCCCTTTTTTAAGCTATGCAGTAAAGGTTATTTAAAAGTCAGATACCTGGCGACTTCCCCGTAAGTATTGCAAGCAGAGGACATGATATATAAACTTTCAGCCAAAACTACGGTTTCTATTTATGGCTGGATAGTGATTTTGATTCATTCTTGGTTATATGATTTGTGAAAAATAGAAACCAATATGCAGGTACAAATTAAAATTTGGGGCACTAAACACTAGTGACCTGCAAATTATTCTGATAAGACTGAGTACTAGCCAACAAAATGGCACCCATACAGTAGGAACTAATATTCCTCGTGCTGGTTTCCATGGCCATATCCTTACTTATTTGTTTGTCTCTATTCTGTCACTGTGCGCCATATTGCTGGAAAGATTTTAAATTTTCCATTCCTTCAGAGATTTTCAGTACAAACATTTCTCATAGTTACTCTCTCTTGCTTCCTAGCAACAGACTACAGACTGCAACTGTATCTGTAGAAATGTGTTGCAACCGGGAGAATTCTAAATGTCCATAAAGGAAATGTCTGCAATAGCCAAGCTATACCTCAAACTGGCCATAGACATTCAATAATTGTTGGCCTAAAGGTTTTTCAGGCAACAGGCAACATGACTGATTTCTCCACTGAAAGAAGACGTTGGTTGATCCAATAGACAGGGGAGATGAGCGGCTGCTGCTTTTTCACCACCAAATTTAGATTAGATCAGACAAAGGCCACCTTAACTTATTTATGATGTCTAGGCACAACATCAACATTTCTTTCCCCCAGATAGAATTAATAATAGTCTACTCATAATGAAAAACTGTAACTACACGACAATGATATCCATTGACTATTAGATATATAGCACAAATTGGATCATTTATCAATTCTAGCTGGAGGTCTCATTTAAGTACAATCAGTCGAGATGCTACCGGAGGAAACATGTCCTGGTTAATATGGTACAATCAAGCCTAAAGCTCACTTTTCGATAAAGACTTTTTTCCCACTTACAATAGGGAGACAGATTGGTGGATTATTATATAAGAAATTGCCTTCCATTATACATGTATTACATCACACAGAAGAAAGTGAACAGTTAAATTAGCAGTAATTGATTCTATCAGAAGTTTCGGAAAGAGAATCCATGGTGACTGTGTGCTAAATAGAATGCTGAATACTGAGCTGTTAATACAGTTAAAGTAACAACTTTTCTTTGTTACAGAAATAAAGAAACTGCTATTATCACTTAAGTCTCGCTATGAATCAAATGAACCAGTAACAATGGCTGTCAATTGGAATTTGGTTGTTTTAAGAGTCCATCCAAATTATAAGCTCATGTTTATAACACACAAACTGACAACAAAATGCCCTCATCTTGTCAAAAGCCAGCTACAGAACATAAAAACGTAATTATTAGAAGATTATACAATGGCTCCAGTGCTTCTGTACTTTGTTTAATAAGCTGTACGTGAAAAAAAAAAAGTAATTTTATTACATCCCAGCACTGGGAAATGTGGTAGCTGATCTCCAAATGGATTTGGATTAATATGTGAAAATATTTTATCTATACACGGTTACCATACCCCATGATTCCTTTTACTCTAAAATAAATTGAATCAATTTACAAGATAATGTACAGTTAAGGTTTTGTTAAAAAATAAAAATAAAAAGCATTCATGAGAGACATCCGTTCTGTATTTAGACACGTTTTTGCTGAAGCTTGTGAACATTAACTATGAATGTAAAAAGGAAGACCTACCGTTTATGTTTTTGAAGATATTGAGAATTGGAAGAATCTGACGGTAGTAGGGTACAAGAGCTTCACCCACCATTTCAGCAGAGACAACCAGGTGCTGGAGAACTTTGAGGGTGGTGCATATTACTTGCCGATTACGGATATTCAAAGCATCTGCAACAAAGTGAAAGTGTTCATACTGCAAACCTGTATAAATACACCTAATATTTGTGAAATTAAATTTACAAAGTTATAATATATACAATATATATATACACACATAAACAGTGCTGTGAAAAATTATTTGCCCTTCACCCGATTTCTTCTATTTTTGCTAATGTGTCACATTTAAATGGTTCAGATCATACAGATAATTGTAATATATAATAACGATAACACGAGTAAACACAAATGCAGCTTTTAAGTGATCATTCCATTTATTGAGGATAAAGATTTATTCAAAACCTTTATCACCCATGTGCAAAAAGTAATCCCCCTCCCCTTCAACCTAATAACTGGTTGTGTCACCCTTGGCAGTAATAACTGCAATCAAACATTTGCGATTTGTAAGGAGTCTTTTACATCGCTGTGGAGGAATTTTGTCCCACTCGTCTTTGCAGAATCGTTTTAATTTGGCTACATTGGAGGGTTTTCGAGCATGAACATAAAGACAAGGTGTGACGCATGGCCGGCATGGGGGGGGGGGGCAAACTGGGCAAATGCTCAGGGCCCCCA
The DNA here is from genome assembly GCF_050947455.1 of Rhinoderma darwinii. Classification (NCBI taxonomy): domain Eukaryota; kingdom Metazoa; phylum Chordata; class Amphibia; order Anura; family Rhinodermatidae; genus Rhinoderma; species Rhinoderma darwinii. The sequence continues at coordinate 279,813,262 of NC_134690.1, read as the reverse complement.
TACTTCCAAGGCTCCCTGCCACTATAGCAGCCATAGCGGCTGCTACAGGACCCGCGTCATGAGGGGGGCCGCTTCATCCGACACATAACATTTATGGGCCGGGCAGCACAAACCCCCTTTTGCTCGATAGCGTCACTAGCACTGGGGGGGGGCCGCTGCTAGCGACTCCCACATTCAATTGTCTCTGCGTCCTCAGGATGCAGATACAATTGAATACTATAGGCTGCAGGCCACTTTAGCCTGCAGCCTATAAGACGCTTGGACAGAATCCCTGTGCAGGCCCACGTGATGATGTCACTGGATCACGCTGGCCTACACAAGAGTCTCGTGTGGAGGCTGTGTGGAGCAGCTCCATCCATCATGGGAACGGGACTATGTAAGAACCTTTTTTTAATTCTATTTTTGGGGGCACTAAGGGATCATTATTACCATCTGGGGCACTGTGGATTACAGGTTTGTTTAGAGGATGGGGTGAAGGGGGGGGATGCTGGAAAAGCAAGAAACCAACATGTCTGTGTGTCGAATTCTGCAGGGATGAGTCGTGGCTGAAATAAGTCATCACAGTGGTCTGGGCCATATGGAGAATAAAAGGGAAAGTGAATGACTCTAATCAGAGAAAATATATGACCTGTGAGTCACTGGATATGCTGTAATCACTTATATAGTCTGCAGAGCTCCTGTATATAACTGGCATATTGTGGCGGTATTGTTCAGTAACAGTATTGGGTATTATTCAGTCACTATATGGTTATGGTGTGTCATTATTATTTAGTAACAATATGGGGGAATTACTTAGTCACTATGTGGTTATGGTGTGGTGGTATTATTCAGTAACAATATGGGGGCATTATTCAGTCACTATGTGGTTATAGTGTGGCGGTATTATTCAGTAACAGCATGGCGGTATTATACAGTCACTATGGGGTTATGGTGTGGCAGTATTATTCAGTAACAGTATGGGAGTATTATTAAGTCACTATGTGGTTATGGTGTGGAGGTATTATTCAGTCACTGTGGTCATGGTGTGGCAGCAATATTCAGTAACAGTATGGTGGTATTATTTAGTCACTATGTGGTTATAGTGTGGCAGTATTATTTGGACCTTATATTTTGTTATTATTGGTAATATTGGTCTTATAATAGTGAGTTGTATTCAGTAACAGTATGTAGGTAATATTTAATTTGGTATAGTGGTAGGATTTAAAAACTGTATATGCATATAGAATTTTTTTTGTGTGTGAGGGGAAACATATACTTTGGGGCTTGCAACACTCCTAGACGCACTAGAAATCAGTGATGCAGTTCTCTGCACATCGCCTTCTGAATTGACTGCATTATTGATACAGCAATTCAGCATTTGGGGCCCCACTTTTAACTTTGCCCAGGGCCAAACTTTGTCTAAAAACCGGCCCTGGTGTGACAGGTTTAGTATGAAGGAACTCGAGACACCTGCACAGAGCCCTGACCTCAACCCTATTGAGATGAATTGGAACGCTGATTGTGAGACAGATCTCGTTCAACATCAGTGCCTGACCTCACAAACACTCTTTTTTGTGAATAGGCGCAAATTCCCACTGACACACTCCAAAATCTTGTGGAAAGCCTTGCGAGAAGAGTGAAGGTTGTTATAGTTGCAAAAGGATGCCCAACTACATATTAACACCCATGATTTTGGAATGGAATATCCAACAAGCTAATTTAAGTGTGATGGTCAAGTGTTCACATTCTTTTGGCCATATAGTATATATCAAGATCATGGGATTTTTAATATATGCTGTAGCTCACACAGGGAATGCATCAATGACCTTTCCTAATCCCAGACAACTCATTGCGGCAAGTTGAGGCCAAATTAGTAGATATGTCAAGCACTGGTCACACCTTTTTAAAATAACTCTGAAATATCATACATATAATATTCTCATTCACAAATGCTTGTATTTATTTTATTTTTTTATATCTGGTTTTGTGTCATTTTATAGGAGATATAAATTGAATGATACATTTGTGGTATTTCTGCGCAAAACCAATTGTTTTCATAAGGATTAACCCCTTCGTGCTCAGGTCAGTACTATTACGTCGCGCTAAGTACATCGTTCGCGCTCAGGTCAGTAATAGTACTGACCTGAGTAAACACGGCGCCATTTAATCCCGGCGCGTGTTTGAGCTGTGTTACCTGCTGTTTCCGACAGCAGGCTATCACAGCTTAGTGTGCAGGGACCGATCGCGGTGGTCCCCGCCGATTAACCCCTTAGAAGCCGCGTTCAATAGCGATCGCGGCTTCTTAGGGGTTAAGCTGCCATCGCCGGCCTGCTACACGATAGCGGGCCGTGATGGCTACTATGGCAACCAGAATCCTAACAATGGACTCTGGCTACACCATCGACGGAAGCCTAGTGGGTCCCGACAAAATCAGGACCCACTATGCTTGCTGTCAGCGAACAGCTGACAGCTCTAATTCACTGCACTACGTATGTAGTGCAGTGTATTAGAATAGCGATCAGAGCCTCCTGCCCTCATGTCCCCTAGTGGGACAAAGTAAAAAAAGTGTGAAAAAGTAAAAAAAAGTTGTGTAAAAATAAGAAAATAAAAGATTTAAAAGTAATAAAAGTAAAAGTCCCCCTTTTTCCATTATCAGTCCTTTATTATTAATAAAAATATATAAATAAACAAATAAACTATACATAATTGGTATCGCCGCGTCCGTAACGTCCTGAACTACAAAACGATGTCGTTATTTATCCCGCGCGGTGAACGCCGTAAGAGAAAATAATAATAAACCGTACCACAATCACAATTGTTTTGTCACTTCACCTCCCAAAAAATGGAATAAAAAGAGATCAAAAAGTCGCATTTACCTAAAAATGGTACTGATCGAAACTACAGTTCGTTACGCAAAAAATAAGTCCTCACACGACTTTCCTGATGGAAAAATAAAACAGTTATGGCTCTTAGAATAAGGTAACACAAAAAAGAAATTATATTTTACAAAATGTATTTTATTGTGCAAACGCCATAAGACATAAAATAAAACTATAAACATCTGGTATCGCCGTAATCGTATCGCCCCGCAGAATAAAGTGAATATGTCATTTATAGCGCACGGTGAACGCTGTAAAAAAAAATTGAATAAAAAACAATAGTAAAATTGCTGTTTTTTTAGTCACCACGCCACCTAAAATTAGAATAAAAACTGATCAAAAAGTCGCATGCACCCCAAGAAAACTACAATGGATTCCTCAAGGTCTCTAGTTTCCAAAAAGGGGTCACTTTTGGGGGGTTTCCACTGTTTTAGCACCACAAGACCTCTTCAAACCGGACATGGTGCCTAATAAATTAAATTAAATTAATTAAATGTCACCTCTACTTTGCTCTAAATTCCTGTGAAACACCTAAAGGGTTAATAAACTTTTTAAATGCTGTTGTGAATACTTTGAGGGGTCTAGTTTCTGAAATGGGGTGTTTGATAAGGGTGTCTAATATATGGGCCCCTCAAAGCAACTTCAGAACTGAAATGTAACCTAAAAAATAAAATAAAAATGAGGCAATACTTCGCTTCTTACATTATACTCATAATGAGCCGTGCCCACCCCGAGATGACCCCAGTTTTGACCGTTTGTATAAACGGAGACCCCTATTAGACCATTTCAGTGCCCGGTTTTCCCAGCATTCACCCCCGAGAAGTGTATTTCTATAGATGAATCCCTGGTACATTTGAAAGGGAGGCTTCAATTCCGCGTGTACCTGCCGGGTAAGAGGGCAAGGTATGGCGTGAAGATGTATAAGCTGTGCGAGAGTGCATCAGGGTATACCTACAAATTTAGGATATATAAAGGGAAGAACACCAGTACTCAGCCCACAGAAAGCCCCCCCTTACTGGGAGTTAATACAAAAATTGTGTGGGATTTGGTGCACCCACTGCTGGACCAGGGTCACCACCTCTACCTGAATAATTTTTATACCAGCGTCCCACTCTTCAACTGCCTCGCTTCCAGAAGTCCTGCGGCATGCGGCACTGCTAGAAGAAACCTGAGAGGCCTCCCTAAGACTCTGCTTGGGCAAACACTCAGAAGGGGTGAGAGCAGGGCACAATCTAGCAGCAACATATTGTGTGTCAAGTACAAGACCAGGGAGATGCCACACCAGTACCCATGTACCTGTACGAGGTACCAGTACAGGGACCCCCAAACTAGACTGCATCCTGGACTACAATAAGTACATGGGAGGGGTGGACTTGTCAGATCAAGTCCTGAAGCCTTACAGTACTTCTGGAAGCGGGGCCACAGGCATCGTACCAGGGCAACACTTTTTAGGAGAAGTTCCCCAAACTGGCAAGAAGGGAAAAAGTCAAAAGAGGTGCAGAGTCTGCTATAAGAGGGGGATAAGGAAGGACACAATATATCAATGTGGCGCGTGTCCTGAAAAACCAGAGCTCTGTATGAAAGAGTGTTTTAAAATTTATCATCCATCCCTTTATTTTTAATTTTCCCCAGTTTTACTCGCTCTGATCCACTTCGCACAGCTTACCCCTCCTCATCTTTCCCCTCTGAGCCCTGTTGTGTGCCCAGGCAGCTGATAACAGCCACATGTAGGGTATTGCCGTACCCGGGAGAGCCAACATTACAGTTTATGAGGTGTATATCTCCGGTGGCGCATGCTGGGCACAATATATCGGACACTGAATTGGCATATATGTATAGAAAATTGCAAATTTCACTCTGCACCAACTGCTGCACATTATCTTTTACACAATACCTGTGGGGTCAAAATGCTCACTACACCTCTAGATGAATGCCTTAAGGGGTGTAAATTTTAAAACAGGGTCACTTCTTGGGGGTTTCAACTGTACTGGTACCTTAGGGGCTTCTGCGTACAAGACTTAGCACCAGAAAAGCTCCAGTAGGCCAAATGGTGGTCCTTTCCTTCTGAGCCCTGCCGTGTGCCCAGGCAGCTAATAACAGCCACATGAAGGGTATTGCCGTACCCGGGAGAGCCCACATTACAGTTTATGGGGTGTATGTCTCCGGTGGCACATGCTGGGCACAATATATCGGACACTGACATGGCATATATATAGAAAATTGCAAATCTCACTCTGCACCAGCTGCTGCGCATTATCTTTTACACAATACCTGTGGGGTCAAAATGCTCACTACACCTCTAGATGAATTCCTTAAGGGGTGTCGTTTTTAAAACGGGGTCACTTCTCGGGGGTTTCAACTGTACTGATACCTCAGGGGCTTCTGCACACACGACTTAGCACCAGAAAATTCCCAGTAGGCCACATGGTGGTCCTTTCCTTCTGAGCCCTCCCATGGGCCCAAACTGCAGTTTATCACCACAAATAGGGTATTGCCACACTCAGGACAAATTTGGCAACAAAATGCGGTATTTTATTCCTTGTGAAAATAAGAAATTTTGAGCCAAAACTACCTCTTATTGGAAAAAATTACATTTTTTTGAATTCACAGCCCAATTCAAATAAATTCTGTGAAAAAACTGTGGAGTCTAAATGGTCACAACACCCATAAATGAATTCCTTGAGGGGTGTAGTTTCCAAAATGGGGTCACTTCTGGTGGGTTTCCATTGCTTTGATACCTTTGGGGCTCTGCAAATGCGACATGGCACCCGAAAACCAATCCAGCAAAATCTGGGCTCCAAAGAACACATAGCGCTCCTTTCCTTCTAATACCTCCCATGGGCCCAAACGGCAGTTTATGGCCACAAATAGGGTATTGCCGCACTCAGGACAAATTTGGCAACAAAATGGGGTATTTTATTCGTTGTGAAAATAAGACATTTTGAGCCAAAACTACATCTTATTGGAAAAAAGTTTTTTTTTTTAAATTCACAGCCCAATTCAAATAAGTTCTGTGAAAAAACTGTGGGGTCTAAATGGTCACAACACCCATAAATAAATTCCTTGAGGGGTTTTGTTTCCAAAATGGGGTCACTTTTGGTGGGTTTCCATTGCTTTGATACCTCTGAGGCTCTGCAAATGCGACATGGCACCCGAAAACCAATCCAGCAAAATCTGGACTCCTAAGAACACATAGCGCTCCTTTCCTTCTGAGGACTCCCATGGGCCCAAACAGCAGTTTATCACCACAAATGGGGTATTGCCGCACTCAGGACAAATTGGGCAACAAAATGGGGCATTTTGTTCCCTGTGAAAATAAGAAATTCTGATCAAAAATGACATCTTATTTGAAAAATTGTCTTTCTTTTAATTTCACAGCCCAATTCAAATACCCGCTGTGAAAAAACTACGGGGTCAAAATGGTAACAATAACCATAAATGAATTCCTTGAGGGGTGCAGTTTCCAAAATGGGGTCAGTTTTGGGGGATTCCTACTGTTTTGGCACCTCAACACCTCTCCAAACCTGGCATGCTGCCTAAAATATATTCTAATAAAAAAGCACCACCAAAATGCACTAGGTGCTTCTTTGATTCTGGGGCTTGTGTTTTAGTCCACGAGCGCACTAGAGCCACATGTGGGACATTTCTAAAAACTGAAGAATCTGGACAATACATATTTAGTTGTGTTTCTCTGGTAAAACCTTCTTTGTTACAGAAAAAAAATAGAATAAAATTGAAATTCAGAAAGAAAAATGAAATTTGCAAATTTCACCTCCACTTTGCTTTAATTCCTGTGAAATACCTGAAGGGTTAAAAAACTTTCTAAATGCTGTTTTGAATACTTTGAGGGGTCTAGTTTTTAAAATGGGGTGCTTTATGGGGGTTTCTAATACATAGGCCCCTCAAAGCCTCTTCAGAACTGAACAGGTACCTTAAAAAAAAGGCTTTTGAAATTTTCTTAAAAATATGAGAAATTGCTGTTTATGTTCTAAGCCTTGTAACGTCCAAGAAAAATAAAATAATGTTCAAAAAACGATGCCAATCTAAAGTAGACATATGGGAAATGTGAACTAGTAACTTTTTTGGGTGGTATAACCGTCTGTTTTTCAAGCAGATGCATTTAAATTCTGAACAATGCTATTTTCTCTAAATTTTCTCTAAATTTTGCAATTTTTCTCAAATAAAGACTGAATATATCGACCAAATTTTACCACGAACATGAAGCCCAAAGTGTCACGAGAAAACAATTTTGGAATCGCTTGGATAGGTTTAAGCATTCCGACGTTATTACCACATAAAGTGAAATATGTCAGATTTGAAAAATGGGCTCTGAGCCTTAAAGAGGCTCTGTCACCAGATTTTGCAACCCCTATCTGCTATTGCAGCAGATAGGCGCTGCAATGTAGATTACAGTAACGTTTTTATTTTTAAAAAACGAGCATTTTTGGCCAAGTTATGACCATTTTTGTAGTTATGCAAATGAGGCTTGCAAAAGTCCAAGTGGGTGTGTTTAAAAGTAAAAGTCCAAGTGGGCGTGTATTATGTGCGTACATCGGGGCGTTTTTAATACTTTTACTAGCTGGGCGCTCTGAAGAGAAGTAACATCCTCTTCTCTTCAGAACGCCCAGCTTCTGACAGTGCAGATCTGTGACGTCACTCACAGGTCCTGCATCGTGACGGCCACATCGGCACCAGAGGCTACAGTTGATTCTGCAGCAGCCTCGGCGTTAGCAGGTAAGTCGATCTTACCTGCAAACGCTGATGCTGCTGCAGAATCAACTGTAGCCTCTGGTGCCGATGTGGCCGTCACGATGCAGGACCTGTGAGTGACGTCACAGATCTGCACTGTCAGAAGCTGGGCGTTCTGAAGAGAAGAGGATGTTACTTCTCTTCAGAGCGCCCAGCTAGTAAAAGTATTAAAAACGCCCCGATGTACGCACATAATACACGCCCACTTGGACTTTTACTTTTAAACACACCCACTTGGACTTTTGCAAGCCTCATTTGCATAACTACAAAAATGGTCATAACTTGGCCAAAAATGCTCGTTTTTTAAAAATAAAAACGTTACTGTAATCTACATTGCAGCGCCTATCTGCTGCAATAGCAGATAGGGGTTGCAAAATCTGGTGACAGAGCCTCTTTAAGGCCCAAACTAGGCTGCGTCCTTAAGGGGTTAATGCGTACCGGTCCTTTGAGGTTATTTTTCATAAGAACACTATTCATGGCCATTATATGACTTGCAAATGGCATTTTTCACCAGTTTTTGCCTCTGTATACTCTATCTATAATTGTCAGTATTCCCTGAGCTAAGGGGTGGAGTTGAGCTTTTTTGATGTCTCCCATACACTGCATAGAGAGAAAAGAGGAGCCTCTTGCTCTCCTATCTCTCTGTAGCACACCCTCAAAAGCAGCAGCAGCATAGAAGACATTATGCAGCAGTATTGAGCAGTGTTGCTGTGAATCCAGCACCAGAGATAGAACACTAACTAGGAGCTGCGGCAGCATCTCTCTGTGTCTCTGCCTCTGTCCACTCTCCTATGGGCAGCAGATTACACGATCCCTCAGTGAGCTGATTATCCATCTTGTCCCTCAAGACAGATTTTAGCAGTGAGTTGGGAGTGAATGATCAGTGCAGAAGACAGCAGTGAGGGGAAAAGTGGCTCATAAGAGGAGAAAGATGCATTTTTCTCTAAGATATATTACATATTTTTTTATATTCGCTTGTACTATTTATTTGTGCATGAGTGCCTGTTGTTCAGTCAGCTATGTTCTACCATGTATTGATGTTTGATATCTCCTTACAGCAGAAGGTTTCTATGCAAGACAACTATATGGGCTCTTGCTCTCTAATAGCTCACCATAAAGCACCCACTTATTCCTCATCCACCAGTAATTGTGAGCTATGGAATTCTTTAGCTCAGTCATTTACATGTAATCTAATAGAAAGTAGGATGCTGCTTTTTTTGATGGCAGTGGTATGCCACTATTCCTTGAACTTCATGAATTTAAAAAAAATAAGGGATTCTAAATAAGATGAACAGTAGATTTTCAATATAGTTATTTAGGATAGAGTCCATATACTGCAAATATTTGAACACTTGTAATTCTATCAATTTAGAGGTTGATCATAAGGACCAGTGACTAAATTGAAAGTAACAACTATTAACCAGTGGTCAGCACTGGTTAAAGACAAGTATACAAGATTTGTTTATTGAGTAGTGAAGAATTGGATGTACATGGATGATTACAAGAAAAGTACAAACCTTTTTTTTTTATAAGATCACTGTTTTATAGAAACGTACTGTTTAGTATAAATTAGATTTCAGAGTTTTCGACCATCTACAATCTGGCTTTCGACCCCACGACTCTATTGAAACAGCCCTAATCAAAGTGACTAACGATCTTTAACTGTCAAAGCCTCACAAATTATTCTGTGCTCCTTTTCCTAGACCTAACCTCTGTGGCCACAGTGGGCCACTCAGTCCTGTTACAAATTCTATCATCTCTTGCTATAACAGACTTGCCCCTCTACTGGGTGTTTTTGGTCACCTTGATTGCCAAAAAATGGAATAAAAAGTGATAAAAAAATTGCATGTACCCCAAATTGGTACCAAAATGGTACCAATGAAAACTAAAGATTGTTTCACAACAAATAAGCCCTCACACAGCTCCGGTAGAAAAAACAAAACAAGTTCTGGCTCTCAGAATATGGCAATGCAAAATGTGCAGAGTGTTCCAAAAGCGGATAAGATTGGGCACCATTTATCAGTGAACGCCGTCAAAAATAAAAAAATTAGAACACCCAAATCACTGTTTTTTGGTCAACTTAGCTCAAAAAATAGCTGTAATAAAAAGTAATCAAAACTTTGTATGTGCCAAGAAATGGTACCAATAAAAACTACAGTTCGTCCTGCAAAAAATAAGCCCTCACACCGCTCAATCAACCAAAAAATAAAAAAGTTATGGCTCTCGGAATGTGGTGAAAAAAACTATTTTTCTTTAACAAACCGTTTTTTCTTTGTAAAAGTACACATTTTTTTAAAAAAAACTATATAAAATTGGTATCACCAAAATAGTTTTGAGCCGCAGAATAAAGTTGAGTTGTCGTTTTTAAAAATGAAATCCAAAAAACAATGGTGGAATCACAGTTTTTCCAATTTCAGCCGGCAAGGATTTATTTTTCAGTTTCCCAGTACATTATATGGTACTTTAAATACTGTCAATAGTAACTACAATGCCTCCCGCAAAAAAATTAAGCACTCACACCACCCTATTGATTGAAAAATAAAAATGTCATGGCTCTTTGAAGACGGGGAGTAAAAAACGAAAATTAAAAAGCAGAAAACGTGTTGGGGTCCTTTTTCTCTTTTATCCCTTGTGAAAATGAAAAAAAACATTTTAGTGGAAAAAATGTTGATATTAATTTTCACAGCCTAATTCTAATAAATTCTGCAAAAGACCTGTGGGGTTTAAATGCTCACTACACCCCTAGATAGATTCCTTAAGGGGGTAATTTTTTTGGGGGGGTCCCTCAGGGGCTTTGCAAATGCGATGTGGCGCTGCAAACCATTTAAGCTAAATTTGAGCTGTAAAAGCCAAGTAGCGCTCCTTCCCTTCTAAGCCCTGCCGTGGGTACAAACAGCAGTTTATTACCACATATTGGGTATTGCTGTAATCAGGAGAAATGAATGTTACGAATGTTGGGGTTCTTTTTCTCCTTTATTCGGTGTCAAAATTAAAAAATTAATTTTTTTTTTAGAAAAAAAGTAGATTTTAATTTTCATGGCCTAATTCCACTATATTCTGCAAAAAACCTGTGTGGTCACAATGCTAAATATACCCCTAGAAAAATTCCTTGAGCAGTGTATTTTCCAAAATGGTGTCACTTTTGGGGGGTTTCCACTGTTTTGGTCCCTCCAGGGCATTTGCAAACAAGACATGGCACTGAAAACCATTCCAGCAAAATCGGTGCTCCAAAATCCAAATGGCGCTCCTTACCTTCTGAGCCCTGCCATGGGTCCAAACAGCAGTTTATTACCACATATGGGGTATTTACGTAATCGAGAGAAATTGCTTTACAAATGTTGGGGTGATTTTTCTTGTTTATTCCTTGCAAAAATTAAAGATTTTTATGTTTTTTCAGAAACAAAAGTAGATTTTCATTTTTACTAATTCCAATAAAACTAGCAAAAATACCTGTGAGGTCAAAATGCTAACAATACCCCTAGATAAATTCCTTAAAGAGGTGTAGTTTCCAAAATTGGGTCACTTTTGGGGGGTTTCCACTATTTTGGCTCCACAAGACCTCTTCAAACCTGACATGGTGCCTAAAATATATTCTAAAAAAAAGAAAATCCAAGAAGCCCCAAAATTCACTAGGTGCTCCTTTGCTTCTGATGCCGGTGTTTAATTCCATTAGGACACTACAGCCACATGTGGGATATTTCTAAAACCTGCAGAATCTGGGCAATAAATATTCTGTGTTACAGAAAATGTTATATTACAAATGAATTTCGGCAAAAAAAAAAATATGAAATTTGTAAATTTCACCTCTACTTTGCTTTAATTCCTGTAAAAGGGTTTAGAAACTTTCTGAGTGCTGTTTGAATACTTTGAGTGATGCAGTTTTTAAAATGGGATGATTTATGGGGAATATCTAATACGTATGTCCCTCAAAGCCACTTCAGAACTGAACTGGTCCCTCAAATTTCTAAGCAGATACATTAACATTTTTGCTAATTTTCTCTACATTTTGGAATTTTTCACAAAATAAATATTAATAATAATAATAATAATAATACAGATCTACAAGTCTGCCTATGGATGCAATTCAACAAATGTTTGACCCTCAAATCTGAGAGGGATAAAAATACTCTACAATGTGTATAAAATCTTAAAATTCACAATAATCAATGCCAGCCAGCAAATAGGCTTTATAGGCTTTGTCTATACAATTCAATCTAGAAAACAAAGCCATTGTATTGTATGTTTTTGAAAGATCTTAATCTCTGTTCGTACTAGCATCATGGCTTCTGTTTATAACGGAGCCATGACAGCTATGCTAAGTCAATATTTTAATAGATACTGTACCGATAAACCCTGACGGTGCCCATTGACTTTTAATGCGTCCGCCAAGTTTCCATACAGGTTTCATGTATTTTTTACAGCAAAAATCCATCTGCATCATTAAACTTGTAAAAATTACCAGAAACCCTGAAAAACTGGGAATAATGCCAATGTGAAAAGAGCCTTAGTGAAGTGTTTTTAAAAACTATAACAAAAAGCAGACTGAATATCCACATTTCCAGTACCATCTTTCTTTCGAAGCCGCTACAATACAGACACTGCTGCTTTTACCTTTTTCGTTTTTTTATTTGTAATCAGTGGAAAGATAACCAGGGCAAGCATTCCTGATATAATCAACGATCATGGAATAGTCATGTTTATATCATTGACATAGGCAACAGATATGTACTAGCTTTCTATTCATGTCCATTCCCGTAAGATATTTTATTAATATAAATTGTTTTATAAAGAAACACAAAAGCGACAGCAGATTAGATGATGCAGTAACTGAATGATGCATTATGTTAAGCATATTGCTTTAAATTGTCATGAATTAATTATAGGTTATATTGTATAATTAAAACAGTAACTGCACAATGAAAAATATGCACATTCATTTCTGTCTGTGTGGACCCCTCAACTCTGTGAAAGTAATTACAGTTATGTGTTTTCTGCTCGCAATGAAGCTTTTTCAATCATGAATAGATTTATGAGCTGCTGTCATATGACCAAAATCTTTCTTGGTATATGTTACCACAAATATCAGATATCTACGGCTTCGTTCACATCTGAGTCGAGACTCCATTCATGGGTTCCGTCGGGGCTTTCTGTCAAGGGAAACTCATGAACGGAATCCAAACGGATCCAGTACAAATGGATTCCGTTTGTCCCCATTGCGTAAGGGTTATGTCGTTTTGACAGAATGAATAGCGCAGTCGAATAAGGTATTGATTCCGTCAACTTCCTTGCACAATTGTGACAAACGGAAACCATTTGCACCGTATCCGTCATCATTGAAATCAATGGTGATGCAAATGGAAACCTATGGTTTCCGTTTGCTTCAGTTTGGATTCCGTTCATGGGTTCCCCTGATGGAAAGTTCAGACGGAACACATGAACAGAGTCCCGACGCAGATGTGAACGAAGCCTTACTGTAATTGAATACTAGATTTGGATGAACTAGGATCTTTTTTTTTATTTATATATTTCATACATTGATACTTTAATGTGTAACTATAAATATATATATTTTTCTATAATTGCATGACAAAAATTAAAAGAATCAATATCCTAATATCCAATAATGCAAAAGGGGGTTAGAACTCCACATCAGAATGCTCTGCTTGCATTGTACAACTGCACATGAGGCATGTGGCCACCACTAATTTGAAGATGCTGAAAGTTGATTCATTTGGCTGTCAACAAACTTTTGATCCTGTTTTGCTTTTGTCTTTTTTTTTCTTTATGACAATTTTGGTAAAAAGTTTAAACAAAACAACCCAGTCTTCCATATATTTCCCTAGAGGCATTTATTTTATCTCACCCTGCTTTCCTCACTTCTTTGGCCATATAAAGAATATAGAAGGCAGAGCAGAATCCCAACCCCACTGTTCTGTCCACAATGGAGACCATGCAATACTAAGCCCAGCAGATTTACTAAGCCCCATCTAATTCTGACAACAATTAGGAGGCAATAGGTCAAGAGAAAGTACAATAATGGAAGTAGGCACTTTTTAGAGAGGTTTCCAAATAAGATGACATCCACTTTTCATTGTAGAAGCTCTTTTTTCCAATATGCAAATGAAAAACTTCAGCAGCTTGTACAATCGTTCCCAATCAATGCCCTGTGTAAGCAGGGCGGCGATCAGCCAATAAATGAGCAAACGCTAGTTTTTTCGGTTAAACAGATCTTTTATGTGACCCAAAAAATGGTCCCTTTTCGGCAGAGCATCTCCCGGGTGTCCTGTGCCAGCTAAAGCGGGTGTCGGGTGGTCTAAAGACAGCCGGCCACTTGCACTAACGGGCGGGATCGATTTCAACATCGATCTCACCCGTTTAACCCCTTAGATGCGCCGCTCAATAGCAAGAGCCACATTCAAGTGGTTTTGGAGGGTGGGTGCTTCCTCTCTTACCCCATTGGCACCCTGCAAGTGCAATCGCAGAGTGGCAATGGCTTCTATGGCAGCCGGGGTCCTAACAAAGGCCCCCAGGTCTGCCTGTAGTGGAAGCCTGTTAAGCCATGCCAGAAGCATTGCAGTGTATTATAAAAGCGATCAGAAGATCGCACAGTGAAGTGCCCTAGTATTTGTATTACAGCTAACACCCGGGACTAACAGCCAGGAACAGTGATCACAATGTTCCTGGCCGTCCAAACCCTCAAATGCTACAGTCAATTGCGACGGCAGCATCTGAGGTGTTATAAAGAGGGTGCAGCCCCCTCTGACAGCTCATCGCCCCCCCCCCCCCCATGATGCGATCCTGGGGCAGCGATTGTTGTCATGGCAGCCTAGGAGCCTAATGAAGGCTCCCAGGTCTGCCTTCACTCTGCCTCTGTTAAGCCCTGCCTCTGACAGGGCTAAGAGAAGCCTGTAAAAATGACAATATACTGCAATAGCTGGTTCAAGTCCCCTAGGGGGACTAATAAAATGTGTAAAAATAAGTTAAATAAAGTTTTTAGTAGTGAAAAAAACATATTAAAAGTAAAAAAAACACCCTTTTCCTATTTTTCCCCTAAAGTAATTAAAAAAATTAAAAATAAACAAAATTGGTAATCTGTAAAAGTTCGAGCTATTACAATATAGCATTATTTAACGCGCACGGTGAACGCCATAAAAGGAAACAATATAAAACGGCAGTTATTGCTGTTTTTTGGTCAACTTAGTGGTAAAATAAAATGTAATAAAAAGTAATGAAAAATCGCATGTACCAAAAAAATGGTACTAATAAAAACCACAGCTCGTGCCGCAGAAAATAAGCCCCACACCACTCAATCGACAAAAAAATTAAAAAGTTATGCCTTACAGAATATGATATATAATTTTTCTAACAAATAGCTTTTTCTTTGTAAAAGGAGTAAAACATTAAAAAAAAACTATATAAATTTGGTATCACCCTAATCGTATTGACCAGCAGAATAAAGTTAATTTGTTCAGTTTTTTCCAATTCCACCCCACGTAGATATTTTTTTTCAGTTTCCCACTACATTATATGGTACTTTAAATGGTGCCAATAGAAACTACAACTCCTCCCGCAAAAAAAAAAGCCTTCACACCACTGCACTGACGGAAAAATAAAAAAGTTATGGCTCATGGAATGTGGGTAGTGTAAAATGAAAAATAAAAAAATTACTTGACTTTAACGGGTTAAACTTATTTTGGCTGTATCCATATGTAAAAACCAACAGTTCTACGTCTCTCTTTTATTTAACATATGGTTTCCAGGTTCATTTGAAAAGGGTATTATGATTTGAGCAAATAAAATGTAAAATTAAAAGTTATGCAATTTTCTAATATACTTTCTGTATGGATTCCTTGTGGCTGTCTCTGTTTGCCGACATTTAGTCGGAACTTTCATTGTTTACTTCCAGGGAAAAATCATTTCTGGTCATGTGATGGACAAATAGGTGAAAGGGCTTCTTACAAAACACAGTTCTTATATCTTTCCTGTAACTGTTAATAGCCAAGCACCTCTATGATCATCACATGTATGGGACAGATTTATTCCCCTTAAAGTAAACAATGAAAGTTCCCATTCAATAATTAATACAGAAAGCATATTGGAAAATTGTGTAAGTTTCCATTATACAATAAATAAACTTTATTTGCTTAAACTGTAATACCCCTTTTAAGTGCTTCTTAAAGATGGATGCTGGTTCCTAGTATTTGTGTGGGAAGAATTAGGCTTGTATATTTTTCTTCTTTAACTAATAGAAAAAGTGGCGTAGAGACATTGGGGGGAATTTATCACTTGTTCTATGCCAGTTTGCGACTTTTGATGCATTTGCTTGAGGCATTTGCTCCGCTCACGCCACTTTACCATAATGTGGGCGGATCTTAGCAGAACAGGCTGACGAATTTACTATAATATACACCAGAAATTGGTGTAAATTATAGCGCAAAAAGACGTCAGCTCATAGCTGGCACACGGAATGCCAGAGAATCGCCTAATTTATTTTTTAATAAATAGGGAGCATCTTACTCCAGCGCTGTTTAGATTAAGACTGGTATGAAACAATGGTCTTAATAAATTCCCCCCTCATCGTGTTTGTGCTGAAGACTACTTTTAAACATGGTGGTGGTTTGGTAAAAGCTATCATTGCACATGACACATGCCTTCCCTGTCATATAATAACAAAGGAATAGGACGCCATCTTACAGGAACCGGTGCAACATATGCTGCAGACAGCCGTAACTTCAATCTTTTTTAGACAGACAAAATATTGGCCTTTTTCCTTTACGCCCTCATTTTAATTTAGTATTTTTTTGCTATCTCTTACTCAGTGAGATTTTTCTTCTAATAGCTGAAGGGATTAAGGAAATCTCACTGTATTCAAGTCAGGGTTAAAATGTCATATGTTGGTACAGAGCTTTTAACCCTTACTCTTGTTGGCCAGTTATAAAAACACTGATTATACTTTTACGCTTTCATTTTTACCCTTTTTTTATTGCTACAAAGCAATATATTTCAGGCCCCTGAGGCACTGTAGGGAATTAAGCTGGACTCTGCTGGGAATTGTAAAAAGGCCTTTATTAGTCAAAGCCTTAAATGTACTAAAAGATGGATTGCGGTCCTGAAGTTATAAAACGCTGCCTTGTGTGACTGTCATTTGTTCCCACAGTTTCTGCTGACACCTCACAAGCCCCCAAGAAGGCCGGCTATTCTTCCTTGACATTGGCTCCGTTATTAGTGTATTCAATAAAAAAAAAAAGTATAAAGAAATCACATTTACTTATTTCGGACATTGTGACAACAGGAAGTCAACCTGTGAAGGAACAGACAGAGCTTGTCTATTTTTTTTAATGATTACATTCTGCAAAGTTAACAATTCTTCACAGAAGCTTTGGAAATGCTTTGATGTAATGGTCATTTCCAAATTAGAATCCTTTTAAACGTGTCCTGACTATCACTTGTACATAATGCACTTTAATATTTGTTTGTAAAATAACATCTCCAAGCTTCAAGTTCAGATTTTAAATAGCACAAAACCGAAAACATGAGGAAGGTGATCTTATTTATCATGTACAGTTACTTTGAGCTGAGTAATGTCAATGTGCATACAGTGCCTTGCGAAAGTATTCACTTCCTTGGTGTTTTGTTTGCGTTACAATCTTAAATTAGAATTAGTTATTTGGGGTTTGTACCGTTTGATTCACACACAAAGCCTATCCCTTTGAAGGTGAAAAATATATTTTACTGTGACAAAAATAATTAAGACAAAAAACAGAGACGTTTAATGTGCATAAGTAGTCACCCCCTGAAAGACAATATTTTGTGGAGCCACCTTTTGCTGCAATTACAGATGCAAGTCTCTTAGGGTATATCTCTATTAGATTAGCTCAGATTTTTCCTATTCTTCCAGACAAAACTGCTCTGACTCCTTCAAGTTAGATGGGATGTGTTGGTGTACAGCCGTCTTCAAGTCATGCCACAGATTCTCAATTGGATTGTGGTTTGGGCTTTGACTAAGCCATTCCAAGACATCTAAATGTTTCCGCTTAAACCCCTCCAGTGTAGCTTTAGCAGTATGTTTAGTGTCATTGTCCGGCTGGAGGCTGAACCTCTGATCCAGTCTCAAATATCTTGTGGAATGAAACAGGTTTTCCTCAAGAATTGCCCTGTATTTACTGGCATCCATTTTTACTTCAATCCTGAGCGGCTTTCCAGTCCCTGCTGATGAAACGCATCCCCACAGCATGATACTGCCCCCACCATGCTACACTGTGGGAATAGTGTTCTTGGGGTGATGGGTTTGGGCTACACACACAGCATCCCCTATGATGGCCAAAAAGGTATATTTTAGTCTAATCTAACCAGAGAACATTCTTCCATGTGTTTGGGGGCACTGCCACGTGCTGTTTGGTGACTCAAAACGTGTTTTCTTGAGTTTTTCTTTAAGCAATGGCTTTTTGATGGCCACTCTTTCATAAAGCCCCGCTCTTTGGAGTGTACAGTTTATAGTGGACCTATAGACAGATATTTCCATCTCCGCTGTGGCTCTTTGGAGCTCCTTCAGTATGATTGTTTGTGTCTTTGTTAAGTTTCTTATTAATGCCCTCCTTGCCCGGTCTGTGAGTTTTGGTGGGCGGGCTTTTATTGTCAGATTTGTAGTTGTGCCATATTCTTTCCATTTTGTTATAACACGTGTTATGTTGCTCCGTGGGATGTTCAAAGTTTGGGATATTTATTTATACCCCAACCCTGATCTGTACTTCTCCACAACTTTGTCTCAGACCTGTTTGGAGAGCTCCTTGGTCTTCATGTTGCTTTCTTAGTGGTGTTGTAGACTCAGGGGCCTTTCAGAACAGGTGTATTTATAATGACATCATGTGACAGAAACGTACGACTGCAGACAGGAGAACCTTATTCATCTAATTATGTGACTTCTGAAGTGAATTGGTTTTACCAGACCTTATTTAGGAGTTTTATAGCAAAGGGGGTGAATACATATGCACTTACAACTTTTCAACAATAGTTCAAAAACTGGATACTTTTGCAAGTCATAGTACATCAAAAAGACAACAAAACTGTCTGTATATAATCATAGCTGTACTTTAAACTTTCTGACAAAAATATTATACTTTATTCCACACAATTATTATTGAACATCAATAATGGACAAATTTCAGATGGGCCAGCCGACCAACGAATGGGTATGGCAGTGTCCCAACAATCCTCTAATAGAAGATTTCAGAGGAGAAATGAGTCGGGCATGTCTGATTCCCACATGCCCGACCCTTTTGTTTGCCCACTGGGCCGTACCGCCTTAACAGTATGGCAACTGGCCAACAGGACACAGGTCACAGTCTATAGTTCGTATAGGTGTACCTGTGGTACCACAGACAGTAGCAAGACAGGCTCGGCTGGGACTAGGCAGCAGGCAGGCACCAGGCGTGGTGTAGCAGGACAGGTATGGTACTCAGCGCAGCACGACTCCAACTCGATACGGCACCTGGACCAGGATAGCACAGGATACAGGTAGCAGGAACGGGAAACACTGGGAACTGGAAAACACTCAGGAGACCATTTCCAAAGACAGACTAGGGTAACAACAACAAAGCTCAGGCAATGCAGGGAGGGGCAGGGCCCTTCTTATAGTCCAGGGTGATCTGGGAGCAATCAGCTCAATCTCACAACTGTGCGATCTGGCTTCTCAAGGCTGGACTGAGCTCGCAAGTGCACCCTAGTGGTGGCTACGGAACAAGACTGCCGCATGTGAAGACATCTCTGGAGAGAAGGGCGTCGACAGGATGGGAGGAGTTCGTGGTCAGCGACCACGGACGTTACACCTGTTTGTCTTTGACTTGTTCACCTGACTTAACCACTCCCTACATCATCACGTACATGTAAATACATTGGTATGTCATTGTAAGGAATACAGTCGAATAAGTCAAAGCTTTATATTCGGTGTATACATAGGATAAAACAAGATGTGAACAGAGCTTTACATATAATAATTAACAAGTCATGATAATAATTTTTTTAATGTTTTGTGTGTATACAATCACAAATGTATATGGCTTACTCAAGCTGTGGTATGATTAAGTAACCCCTAGACCAAACCTTTCATCCAAATTCAATTGACTTTAATGCAATTTAACTCTCCTGAGGCGTAAAACATCTTCTGACCATTACTTATACAAGCCTAATGAGTGTCACTGTAAATGATTTTACATGCTGCATCTGCTATATTGAACGCCTAGTGTGTATATATACTTTGAGTCATATAAGTGCAGATCTTTTAATACCAGGTGCATTTTTGTGTAAGATCAGCACCCTTTTATAGAACCTAATTTTGTTTCCCTGTTTTAAATTGAAGTTTTATGTTTTTTAATAAATCCTTTAGTAAGAAGAGCTCGACTCCATTTCTGATAATTTCGAAAGCCTCATATCACTCCCAGGTTTATGACTTAATGGAGACCTGGGGAACTACATTACATTACCAATTGCAATAAAATGAGAAGTTGTTAATAATTGTGCCTGCATTTAGAAACATCAGATGTAATACAATGTCATTTCATAGTCAATGTCTTTATAAAACATGGTACCACGGAGACAATGTTCAAAACTGAAGATCTGAAGAAATATCCACTACATACAGAGCCGACGATGCCATAACCCCATAATGCCTTAAATTGGGAAGAAGGTTCTCAAAAAAGTAGTATTTTATGTAAATAAAGGGAAGCTGGATATTCACCAAAAGAAAAGGGCTTTTATCTTAAAGAGGCTCTGTCACCAGATTTTGCAACCCCTATCTGCTATTGATTGCAGCAGATAGGCGCTGCAATGTAGATTACAGTAACGTTTTTATTTAAAAAAAACGAGCATTTTTGGCCAAGTTATGACCATTTTTGTAGTTATGCAAATGAGGCTTGCAAAAGTCCAAGTGGGTGTGTTTAAAAGTAAAAGTCCAAGTGGGTGTGTATTATGTGCGTACATCGGGGCGTTTTTAATACTTTCACTAGCTGGGCGCTCTGATGAGAAGTAACATCCTCTTCTCTTCAGAACGCCCAGCTTGTGACAGTGCAGATCTGTGACGTCACTCACAGGTCCTGCATCGTGACGGCCACATCGGCACCAGAGGCTACAGTTGATTCTGCAGCAGCAACAGCGTTTGCAGGTAAGTCGATCTTACCTGCAAACGCTGATGCTGCTGCAGAATCAACTGTAGCCTCTGCTGCCGATGTGGCCGTCACGATGCAGGACCTGTGAGTGACGTCACAGATCTGCACTGTCAGAAGCTGGGCGTTCTGAAGAGAAGAGGATGTTACTTCTCTTCACAGCGCCCAGCTAGTAAAAGTATTAAAAACGCCCCGATGTACGCACCTAATACACGCCCACTTGGACTTTTACTGGTAAACACACCCACTTGGACTTTTGCAAGCCTCATTTGCATAATTACAAAAATGGTCATAACTTGGCCAAAAATGCTCGTTTTTTAAAAATAAAAACGTTACTGTAATCTACATTGCAGCGCCTATCTGCTGCAATAGCAGATAGGGGTTGCAAAATCTGGTGACAGAGCCTCTTTAAGATTACATTAGTCTCTAGTGTGTATTAAAGTTTTGGTGACTTAGTCATAGCCGAGTACTATATTTCAGGTGCAGTATAAAATTAGAAAATGACATAAAAGTTCAGCCTGCTTAATTCACATACTTACTTTTTATGGGTATAATGAGCTGTGGAATGACAGGAAGAATCTTTGGTCCTCCATGCTCCAGCATGTCATGGACTCCTTGACGTGCAAAAAACTCATAGGGATGTGCCGTTTCACAAAGGCCATCAAAGAACAGAGGCAAGTAGTGATGATAATCCAATTTCTCAATCTCCACCTAAAAAAAGAAATAATAGATGGTATAATTAATATTTAACAGAGCAAATGGAGAAAACAACGGTTTAATGAAAGAGATGCAGCGGTAATTTTGCAGATATAAACTATTAAAAACACATTGTAGGAAACAGATATTCAAAATGAAGATAATTGACTGCCTACGAGAGGTAGATCGCCTAAGGGGATTCACAATACTGGGATGCTTTTGTTACTACTATGACAGTCAATCTAAAATTTCCTGTGGATTACTAGTAAAATGAACAAGTTAATGTATAGACCTTTCATTTTTATTTTTTCACTGTAATATTACTAACAGTGACTTTGAATGTTGTTTATATATTTTTGATTGTACTGTTATCTTATTAATTATTTAAGAGCCATTTTTATTTATTACAAACTTTATAATCCTTGCAAAAATAGGAAAAAAATAAAAAAAATATTTGTTCTTTATTAGCACTTAGATTAAATAAAAAATGACCACCATTTTACACAAAGTTATGAAATAACGACTAAAATACGGAACTAAACAGAACATGAAATACAAATGGGTTTGTCTATATCTAGCTCAGTAATGATCCATATCACACGTTTAATGAATGTAAAATGTGCATCTGTATTACGAATCCCTTTTTTTTCAGGCTACATTAAAGGGGTTTTCCACGACTGGACAACTGATGACCTATCCACAGGATTGGTCATCATTATATTATCAGAGCAGGTCCGACACCCGGACTCCGTAGCGATCAGCCATTCCGGATGTCTCTGTGCACCAGATGTTTTAAACAGTATGTAGGAGTTGGAGCCGGAAGCAGATGGCTCCGACCACTGCATAGCGGCCGTTTTGGAGAACTGCAGTTCTGCTCCTATTCACTTGAATAGGAGCATTGCTGCAGTACTGCAGCTCGCCCGCTATTCTGTCACTTGAGTCATCTGCTTCCGGCATGGACGTCCGGTGCCCGGAAGCAGCCGAAGCAGCTGATCGGTGTGGGGTCCGAGTGTCGGACCTCCACCGATCATATACTGATGAGCTATCCTGTGGATAAGTCATCAGTTGTCCAGTCATGGAAAACCCCTTTAATTTCTGTTAGGAGATTTTTAGTTATCATACATCTAAAAGAGCATGCTAAGAATATAACACAAACATATGCATTGTCCCACATTTATCATTCAGTTTTTCTTCTCACTTCAAAAACAACAACAGGTAAGAAAAGTGGGTGTGGTCAGGCTACATTAAAGGGGTTTTCCACGACTGGACAACTGATGACTTATCCACAGGATAGGTCATCAGTATATGATCAGAGCAGGTCCGACACCCGGACTCCGTAGCGATCAGCCATTCCGGATTTCTCTGTGCACCAGATGTTTTAAACAGTATGTAGGAGTTGGAGCCGGAAGCAGATGGCTCCGACCACTGCATAGCGGCCGTTTTGGAGAACTGCAGTTCTGCTCCTATTCACTTGAATAGGAGCATTGCTGCAGTACTGCAGCTCGCCCGCTATTCTGTCACTTGAGTCATCTGCTTCCGGCATGGACGTCCGGTGCCCGGAAGCAGCCGAAGCAGCTGATCGGTGTGGGGTCCGAGTGTCGGACCTCCACCGATCATATACTGATGAGCTATCCTGTGGATAAGTCATCAGTTGTCCAGTCATGGAAAACCCCTTTAATTTCTGTTAGGAGATTTTTAGTTATCATACATCTAAAAGAGCATGCTAAGAATATAACACAAACATATGCATTGTCCCACATTTATCATTCAGTTTTTCTTCTCACTTCAAAAACAACAACAGGTAAGAAAAGTGGGTGTGGTCAGGCGGTAAATGTACTTTTAGCCTCATTTATTAAAGGCAAAGGTTAAAATGGTGAAAGTTAGTGGTGCAAATCTACGGCTGTTCATAGCAGGCATGAAAATAAATGCAAACAGTCACATATTTCAAATGCACCAGATTTATTAAAGGGGTTGTCCGAGATTAAATGACTGTGTTAATGCTTATAATTTATAAATGTAAATACATTTGTAATAGACTTACATTTTCCAAAGTGGCCCCGTTTCCAGATCCTGCCGTGTGGAACTTGACGGGTGACGTCACTCTCTGCACTGGCTCTGGCCACTGTGTTGATCTTCAATTCTTTGCTGGGTATACGACACGACACTTGTGACGTGCCGTGTATGGGCTGTTCTGATGCACAGCCCGTAACGCGCATGCACTGTCACTGATGTTCTCGCGGTCCCTGTTGTTCTCGAGATAACAGCAGGGGCCGCGCATGCGCGTTACAACAGAACAGCCCATACACGGCACGTCATAAGTGACGTGTCGTATGCCCGGCAAAGGTTTGAAGATCAACACAGCGGCCAGAGCCAGTGCAGAGAGTGACGTCACCCATCAAGTTCCCCACGGCAGGATCTGGAAATGGGGCCACTTTGGAAAATGTAAGTATATTACAAATGTATTTACATTTATAAATTACAAGCATTAACACAAAGTAATTTTATCTCGGACAACCCCTTTAAGAGACATACGCCTTTTTTTAATAAATAAGGCACAGTTTTCCTCTATTGCCTTCTCCATTTGTATTTCTGCAAAATGATTATTAATATAATTATTAATAAATGTGGGCTATTGCCTCCATACACAAAGTACATAAATGTCTACGGACTTCATATAATTGACAAAATCAGCAGGCCTAAATAACACTAACATATTTTGCAGAGCGCACACATTTCTAACCACATTGCCACCATGCTGCCAATGTGAAATTGCGATCATTGAACAGATGTTGGATTTCAAAGGGAGACAACCCCTAATGGTATTGACTACAGTGCCCATGCATAACAATTTGTTGATGACTCTTTCCATCTTAAAATAGTATAAAAAATGTAAGCGCAGAAATAAACTGTCTAATTTCACTGAATATTCTGAGTAAACTGACTAAATCAAATCATAAAATGTTATTTAAACAAACGATCTGATAGTGGTGGCTGTAAAAGCATAGCTCTGGTTTCTCTTATGTTATTTTCTGCATTGCATATTTTGCCACTATCACTTAATTTGTAGGACATCACAAACAGGAATAATGAATAATGTTTATTTTAATTAGCCATATGTTAATAGTTTACTGTAAAGGCTGCAGAACCTGTTTTATGATCCGAAAAAAAATTCATTTCTGCAGTGTTCTGCCAAAAAATATCTGAAATGTACTTGTGGTAAATTGCTGTATTCAGAGCATTGGTTGGTTATACTCATTCCTCAGCAGAGAATAAATTCACCCGTATGGCACTCAATTTATGTATGAAATCATGGCTCTGCTTCATATGCCTCTTCTAGATTTCCATTCAATGGGTGAAGTGTGTTAAATGGAATTAGACCTATTCATATATTAGTAAGAAAGTTGTTATTGTTGCATGTTTATAGACGTTATAGTCTGAATTGCTGTTTTCTTGTAAAATATCATACAATTTTGTGTGATAGTGAATTTAGGCTTCTTTCACACTACCATTAGCATACGTTTACCTCTCCTCCGTCAGAGGAAGAGAGGATCGGAAGATTAAATGGAAAGCAAATGTTCTGTTAGAATCACCATTGATTTCAATAGTAATTCTTTTGTTTCAGTTGCTTTACGTTTGTCTCTGTTCGCTAGGTTTCCGTTTCTTTTCACGGAAACAAAATTTCTGCAGACTGCACTTTTGCTTTCGTCAAAAAAAACGGAAACCTAGCGAACGGAGAGAAACGGAAAGCAACTGAAACAAAAGAATTACCATTGAAAAATAATAATTTTTCCATCCTTTCTTCTTCTGATGGAAGAGAGGTAAACGTATATTAACGGTAGTGTGAACTTAGCCTTAGTGGTATACTATGTGTCTGTGAAGGAATATTGTATAGTGGCAAGTCCACTGGAATTAGTGGTATTGTGTATCATGAGATCAGTCACATAATGGTTCCTCAATTCTACTATCAGATTGCTACATATCTTGTTTGGTAAATGATGAACTTGCAGAACTTCTCAGGTCCCAGACACTCGCCAAACGGGTTGCTTTTACAAACTTGAATGTTATTAACTGTTTTAGGTAAATCTACAAAATTAAAAAAGAGCGTAATATAACTATCTCATGAAAGTCAAACACACTCGAAACAGATATAGCTCTTTTTTCTTAAGTGGTATACTGACAACTAATAATCTTATTATGTATTGTAACAAATTTGTATAATATCTAATTTAGAGTAATGCAACTGTTCAATGTTGGACAATAATAACTTGGGCCTACCACAGGAAATGAAGCCCACCTTCCATACCGGGCAAGTGCCTGCCCACTTTTAACTGATCATAAACTTCGCAGTTATGACTGTGCACATTAACAAGGACTTGTAGGGTATTTGTAAAATTACCCCAAATATTAATACTACATAGCAGTAAATTATGTTTCATTTTTTAGCTCTGGACAGAGTTGTAGTCTTCTCAATATAATAGGCCTTGTTCTGGTTAGCCACTCCAACCCTACACATATTTTTTATCTATGAGTTTTCCAATGTACAGATTGATTTCTTTGAGGAAAAACATTCTTTATAGCAGACAAATGTGACTTTTATTTAAAATCACAAAATAACTTTTTCCTTAAGTAGAGATTGGATGGGCCCAATGCTTATTCCTTACCCGAGGTAAGATATTTATCTGGTCTATGCAGCTAAACCAGTGGCACAACCATGACTACAGCTGCGGTGTGTAATACCTTTATCTCCTGCTATACTACTCCATGTATTTGTTAGGTCACAAATCAGTCAATGAGTGCGTGAAAATCACGCACTGCACATGGATGCACATGCGTGTGCAGTGGGTGATTTGCCCATCAATTCAGTGGAAAATAATTTAAAAAAAAAAGATGTGCTTTGCGGGTGCGTGAATCGGATACACTCGTGTGAATGAGGCCTTATTGTTTACTCACAAAGGTGACTATGGTAGGGAACCATTCAAGATCATCATAAGCGATTATAACCCACAAGAATAGATAAACCAAAGACTAAAGGCCCTTTTACACTGGGCAATTATCGGGCAGACAAGTGTTCACAGAATGCTCATTCCCGATAATTGAAATATTATAGTTGTCGGCAGCACATCTCCCGGTGTGTGGATATATATATATATATATATATATATATATAAATATATACATATATATGCGTGTATATATACACCAGCAAAAGAAGAGCAGCAGCACTCAAATCCAGATAAGGAGTCCTTTTATAAACGGGTGCCAGCAAGTAGTCTCGATCCAAAGACCATACAAATATCCAATAAATAAATCCTGCAGCACTCCAGTAATCAAGATGAGAAAAAAACTGTGGTTAAGTAAGCCAGTATTTTCTCATCTTGATTTCTGGAGAGCTGCAGGATTTATTTATTGGATATATATATATATATATATATATATATATATATATATATATATATATGTATATGTATATATGCAACTGCTGCAGAAAAACAATGTGAGGAAGTGTCTCTAAAAGTATATAAGGAAGTGGTTCACTATTTATTTATTTAGAAGGACTGTCACAGAGCTACTCATTTACTGCAAATTCAATATAAGATACTAAGTGCGACTTCACCCTCTAATCTCCTATTCATTTTAGCCCGTATTACTCACTTTATAGAGGACTTTTTCAATTAAGAAATTGATCATTTGGCAATGTTTCAAGGCCTTACTTCTGAGCTATTTCAATTTCTGTAATAAGTATTCCTATAACATGACCTTTCAAGGTTATATAAGCAGCTCGTTTAATTAACTACTTTAGTGCTGGAGGGAGGAAGGGATAGATGAGAGCATAATCCATAGCAAAGGGCAATACATTTCTGCCCTTTCAATATAAAGTAAGTCTATGCTATGTTTTTCTAATGTGTTTTTCTTCCCCATATGTACAGTTTCAAATGTTTATCTCCTTTATGGGGAGGTGAGGCAGAATAAATTCCCATCATAATTAGACATACCATACATTAGCAATTTTATCGATTTAGCCCTGCTGATTTTTTGCTTAAAGTCTATGTAAACCTTTGAAAGGCATTTTTTGTTATATAAAAAGGTCAATCAGTGTGATTGGTGAAACTTTATACATAGTTTTTATTAAAAATTATTGTTACAGTTTGAGACACAGCTGTTCTGTATTCTCTATACAGAGCAGCTGTATCGTTCGCTATTACCTGAATCCATCAGTCCCGCGGACTTGACGGGTTCAGTTTCAGCGGGTCCTGCCTGTCTCTGACACGCAGGATCCACTTGTAATCTATCACATCTAAGTTATGAATTTAGATGTGATAGATTACAGCTGGATCCTGTGTCTCAGAGACACGCAGGACCAGATTTCACTGAACCCGTCAGTTCCGAGGACCTGACAGGAACAGGATTAAGAGAACGATAGAGCTGCTCTGTATAAAGGATACAGAGCAGCTGTATCTCAAAAAGTAACAATCATTATTAATAAAAACTGTTTATAAAGTTGCACACTAATTTACCTTTTTATTAAAAAAAATGCCTTTCAAAGGTTTACATAGACTTTAACATCTAGGAAGCACATTTTTGCAAGAAAAATTCTGCAACTCTATGGCTGAAAAAAAGTGACTTTTTTTTAAAATTGAGAAATGGAAATGATAAGATGCCCAATTTATCTAGATTTTGCTAGCTGTTTAGTCATATTATTACATGCACTTGGTACTTGGTCAAAATGTAACAGTAGGATCATAATCATCTAAGTGGTATTCAAAGCATGAGTATGTATGACTTCAGTTAGAGTGTATACAGATGTGGCGTTTTTTTTACTGCAACTTCATAAAAAAAATGTACAAACACATGCGGTTTTCCAGGGTCCAAAAAATACAGCAGAGCATTGTGTGCACAGAAGACTACACTTATCAGTGCCCTTAAAAACAAAAGAGACTTAGGAAAATGTACAAGTTATATGACAAAGGACATGTCTAAACAAACGAAGCCTAAGGGAATATTACAGTAAAGGGCCTTTTACACTGGCCGATAAGCGGCCAATGCAGCGAGCGTCGATCAACGAGACATCGTTGATTGGGGCTCGTTTGCTCCTGTCACACGGAGCTATGGATGGGGATGAGTGGTCGTTACTCTGATCGCTCGTCCCCATACATTATTATCATGTCGGCAGAGCGTCTCCCTGTTTACACAGGGAGATGTGCTGCCAACAATAATATTTGACTTTTTTAAAACTATACGACCAGCAGATAATCGAGCATTTGCTCGTTCATCTGCTGATCATTCCCCTGTTTACACTGGGCAATTATCGGCAACGAGCATTCCTAGAACACTCGTCTACCTGATAATCGTCCAGTGTAAAACCCCCATATCATTTTTTTGGTTTATACACTGCATTCCAAATTATTATGCAAATGTTATTTTTCGCTGATTTTCCTAAATAGTCGATGCAAATGACAGTCAGTATAATCTTCAAGCCATCAACTGTTGGAGTATAATGCAAATTTTATTGAACAAATCTCCTAATGATAACAGATTTTTTTCTAGAAGTAAAAAACTCAAAATGCACTGTTTCAAATTATTATGCACAACTGAGATCAAAATATTTTAAAGGTTGTAAAGAGAACTAAAATGGTAATTTGTTGAATTTCCAGCATCAGGAAGTCATATTTACAGAAATCAAAAGCTCTTTCAATCAAAAAAAACTTAGCAGGCCAAGTTACATGTTAACATAGGACCCCTTCTTTGATATCACCTTCACAATTCTTGCATCCATTGAATTTGTGAGTATTTGGACAGTTTCTGCTTGAATATCTTTGCAGGATGTCAGAATAGCCTCCCAGAGCTTCTGTTTTGATGTGAACTGCCTCCCACCCTCATAGATATTTTGCTCGAGGATGCTCCACAGGTTCTCAATAGGGTTGAGGTCAGGGGAACATGGGGGCCACACCATGAGTTTCTCTCCTTTTATGCCCATAACAGCCAATGACACAGAGGTATTCTTTGCAGCATGAGATGGTGCATTGTCATGCATGAAGATAATTTTGCAACGGAAGGCACGGTTCTTCTTTTTGTACCGCACAAGAAAGTGGTCAGTCAAACACTACGTACTTTGCAGAGGTCATTTTCACACCGTCAGGGACCCTAAAGGGGCCTACCAGCTCTCTCCCCATGATTCCAGCCCAAAAAATGACTCCTCCACCTCCTTGCTGACATCGCAGCCTTGTTGGGACATGGTGGCCATTCACCAACCATCCACTACTCCATCCATCCGGACCATCCAGGGTTGCACGGTAATTATCACAGGTGTCTGAGATTGATTACAATGATCCAAAGAGCCCTAAGACACAATACCATCAATGAGTTTAATTGAAAAACTAATAATTAAATGTTTATGACACTTAAATCCAATGTGCATAATAATTTGGAACATGGTGTAGACGTATACAATGCCTCTGACATAGACCATAAACATAGTATGAATAGACTAGTACGCAACCAATTAGAAAGCATTCTAGAACCAATACCTAGACTGTTCCTCAGGCCGGATTCACACGAGCGTGTGCGTTTTGCTCCGTGTGTCAGCAGCATATGATGCGTGGCTGCGTGATTTTTGCGCAGCCGCCATCCTTATGACACTCTGTTTGTATGTTTGTAAACAGAAAAGCACGTGGTGCTTTTCTGTTTTCATTCATAGTTTTAACTACTGTAGCGCGCATCGCGCGCGGCACACGGAAGTGCTTCCGTGTGCCGTGCGTGGTTTTCACACACCCATTGACTTCAATGTGTGCGTGATGCGCGAAAAACGGGCAAATATAGGACAGTCTGAACGGCCCCATTGACTAACATAGGTCTGTGCGAGGTGCGTAAAAATCATGCGCATTGCGCTGACGTATTATACGTTAGTCTGAATAAGCCCTAAAAGTCATACCTCAAACACCACTTGCCACCTGATTGGCCAATATTTTTTTTTATTTCTGCAGAGACCTCCTTCATTTATTCTGGGCCCCTCCCTCTAAAGACCTAAGGCCTCATGCACACGAACGTGTGTTTGCATCCACAATTCACCCGCAAATCAGCAGGTGAATTGCGGACCCATTTATATCTATGAGCTCATGCACACGACCGTGGTTTCCATTGGCCGGAAACCCGGACAGCAAAAATATAGGACAAGTCATTATACGGTCCGGGTTTACGGTCCGGGCTCATTGAAATCAATGTGTGCCCGGTCCGTGAATTGCGGGCGGCCCCGCGGATGACACTTCACGGCCGTCTGTGCCGCAATCATGGGCCGTGCACACAGCTACGGTCGTGTGCATGAGGCTTAGGGAAATAAATGCTAATTACAATTTGCGAAAAGATATCTAATGTGTGTGGCTGCTTATTTACATGAGGAACAAGATCTAAATCTTATTCCACGCAACATGAGCCTGGAGGATGTGATTCGATGACAGGATGATAAAATGCAGTTGCAATGGGAACTATGCAATTTCTAGATCCCATCTGTGCAGTAAAGGGTTTAAAGATACAATTTGGTAAATCCCCCCCCCCCCTTCATTTGTCAACTTGATTAGGTGAAAGGTACATATTGATAGTAGAAATAATCAAAACACTATCCAATTAAGTATCTCAGTAAATGTAACAATTCCACAACATAACCAGCACACACTGAGATGGAAAAATATTTAAATGTATTATAAATTTTATATAAATACCATTTTCCTATTAATACCATAAACAAGTTATACAAAAAACTGTGCTTTGTTAAAAAAAGACCACCTAGTCACCTGGCCAGGTAATCAGAAAATCGCTAGTACCACTGGTGCACATACTAATAAGAACAATGGTATTGAATCCTCCAGTATCAACATTGTATTGTAAGACCCCCATTAGGTGAAACAAAAAATATATCAAATTTAGGTAGACATCTATTGCAATCCCCAGGGGACAATAAGGAACCAAAGTGTCCCATTACTAGATGTTCCAACAAAACTTTTCTATAGCTAAGCAATAGCATAGTGCCCTACGCTATTGATTCCGGAAAAACGACGGGTTCGGTGCACAACAGAAACAAACAGAAACCATGGGCACCGGATCTGTCATCATTGAAATCAATGATGATGGAAATGGAAACCTTTGGTTTCCATCGGTGTCAGTTTGTGTCTGTTCAGGGTCTTGTTCTGACGGAAAGTTCCGACGGAACGTCAGAACTGGACCCCAACGCAGATGTGAATGAGGCCTATGAGGAGTAGTACCACTCCTAATATCATGGAGCTTCTTTACATCACAAGTAAATAAGAACAATCAAGGCTGTCTATTAAAGGCAAGTACAAGACAATAGTGCCTCCCAAGTTACAATCGATATAGCTCATAATAGGATATAGATCCTGACTTATATAGTATTCCACATAGAGGCACAGTACCACTCCTAGTATCATGGAGCTTCTTTACATTAAAATTAAGTAAGAATAACAAAAGCTATTTATTACAAGAAAAGTACAATACAATGGTACCTCACAGGTTACAATCAATATACCTCATAATAGGATATAAATCCTGTCAAAATTATAGATAAGTGCCTTCTGCCAAAAACAAATAAGAAATCATCAATAAAAATTCTATAAATAAAAAATAATAAAATAAATATAAATATAAAACAAAAACAACACATCTATTCTTAGAGTGTTTCTTCACAAAATGTGTCAAATTAGATATTCCTTGGGCCAATAGGGCACAAGCTGCCGACGACAGGGAGCCAGCCAGAGACAGTCTCAGCCAAAAAATGCAGTCTCAGACCAGGGTCCACATTGACGGCAGCGGGCACCAATATAGCCCATGCAATTTCCAAATAGGTCAAGAGGATTAAATGTACCCTGTGTCCACTGGCGATGTCAGGAAGCCGGTCAAAGATACTGCCAGGAGAGCAGACGCGGACCGGTTCTGCCCATATTGATAGTAATCCTCTTACCGGGTAATTTATTTTCGCTCCGCTGTGGGATGATATTCGGTCATGTGACTTGCACCCTGACTCCCTGACTTCTACAGCATTTGCTGAGTGGACCGAAAGTCAATCTCTCTATGCAAGCCCATGAGATTCTCAAAGTAAATATTATAGACTTGCACAGAGAGACTGACCTCAGGTCCACACAGCAGACACCCAAGGATTTGGGTGGTCAGAGTGCGGGTTACGTGAACGAACAGCTGACTTTAAAATAAAGCCAGATGAGAAAATTACTATTAATACCTTTTACCTAATCAAGTTTACAAATGGATGGGGGAAAACATGTTTTCCGGAGTGCTGCTTTAAGGTAAATCTATCAAAAAATTAAGATTGGGAATGAGAAAATATCCAGTCCACTAGAAAATGAAGTACTTATAGTGCCACAATTCAGAGGTCATCGATAGGATTGCAATAAATAAGTGAAACGATCATTCCTTAAAGTACTATATTTTAGAATGATGTTAAATCTGAAATGGTTTACGAAGAGTAAATTGCTCAATTTTCTATTCGGAATGTAAAAATAAAGGGTATCTGGAAATGGTCTGACAAATTGTGATTTTTCCTCTTGCAGATTGTATGCTTAAAGGGTATATTGCACAATATTTAGTTTCAGATGCAGCCAGATATTAATTGTCTTCACACACACACACACACACACACACACACACACACACACGCACACACACACGCACACACACACACACACACACACACACGTATAATTGTGTTATGTAATGGTTTTACACCTGGAAATAGATCTCCCTAGAAAGGCTTTTACTCAACAACCACTTGAGTTGTAGGCTGTTCGTGATATCTTTTGATGGTTTAAGTTAATTAAACACTCTTTTGAAAAGAAATCTATTTAGCAGAGCATTGCATTTTATTTTTTGTCTAGCATGCCTGTTCTGTTCAGTAATGGTGAGATAGAATGGTCATAGTTTATTTTGTTTCTGAGTAGAAACCTTTTTTACTAATTAAGTATCCTTAGTGGGAGAAAATAATGAAAGTTTGTGGTAAGGAAATATATGATCTGTAACAAGAAATGTTGGTTACCCATGGTAGGCATTGGTAGATAATAGTCTAGTAATACTAAAAGCATATAAATACACTTTTGTGATTTTTATGCTGAATTAATAAAAAAAAAAAAAAGACTATAAAAATGTATTTAGTTGTATTTCCTGTGATTACTCTCAAATGGGAAGTAAAAAAAAAAAGCATGTTATTGCATCCCCCTGCAGACATGTATTTGCATGGTTTAGGTAAGGTTGTTTGTACTTATTTTAGTTTGTCAAGCAAAAGCAATGTAAAGGGATTTTCCAATCATAATAACTGATGGCATGTCGCTTTTGCACTTACTTAATGGGTGGGGGTCCGACTGGCAGAATCCCCATGGATATTCAGAATGAAGGACTTAGCTAGCGCTGCGGCTCCTTCGCAATATTTTACTGCACGAAAACGCTCCCAGCAAACTGCTCTGCAGAGAATTTCAACATAGCATTAACATGCACATCGGGTGACCGGGAGCACCCCTGTGCAGGAGAAAAGCCGTAGGGACTTCATTCTATGGCTAGGTATGGGTCCCAGAGGTCCCCACCAATCAGAATGTTATAACATGTGATGTACATACTGTTTAAATAAAACTGTATGTCAATAAATTACTGCATGGCCCGGGCAGCTTTGTTGGTATTTAATATTAACATATCCCGGTCAAACAAATGCCAAAAGGACACCCTTGTGGCATACGTTTGCCCATTAAAGTCTATGGGCACAATGGCATATACATCGAGAGATCACCCGATGTATATGGTGACAATACTTTCACATACGTGGTGTGAATTTAGCCTAACTAAAGTTCCTTTTACACCGGACAACTATTTGTGTTCACAGAACGCTCGTTCCCGATAATTACCCTGTGTAAACAAGGCAGCGATCAGCCGATGAACGAGTTCGTTCATCGGCTGATTGTATCATTTAAAAATGCTGAAACTATTATCGTTGTCGGCAGAACATCTCCCTATGTAAACAGGAGGATGTGCTGCCGACATGATAGAAATGTCTGGGGAGGAGCAATCGAAGCAACGAGTGCTTGTCCCCATACTAGCTCCTTGTGAAAGGAGCAAAGGAGCGGCGATCAACGAGCAGTGTCGTTGATCGGCGCTCGTTTACACAGGCCGTGTAATATCATCTTCAGCCCTATACCTGAACACAACTCCTGTCTTGCTACCAAGAGCTAACATTGTATTCTGCTGTATTCTAACCAAACACACACTTTACGTTTAAAAACTTTGCAGCTAGAATGGACCAAGTACCTAGCAATTTTTTAATTTTAAAGCTATAATAAAGAATTGAAATTCTACAATAAACACATACAAACTGTTCTAGAACATGCAATTTCTTGATAACAATAGGTTGTTTGGTTGGTTGTTTGTCTGTTTGCTTTTCTGATTGAGGGAATATTAAAACAGAAACATCCCTAATTTTAAGGGTGGCTAAATAGAGAGCAGCGATAAGAAGATGCGGCATATGCCAGATCCATACTAATTAAAGTGTCCAGTAGACATGGCTGATAAATGTGGAATGCACTCAGGAACTGTCTGTACAAAGTAAATAACAGACTCTTATCTCGGCACCAGTCAATTGGTTTCCTCTATGTAGAATCCATCAGAAATCACTTGTGCTGTTTATAAAGTGTCAATCACATATTCATGTATGTTGTATGAATAAACAAAAAAGACAGTGAGTGAGGGAAAGTAAAGCCAGATCTTCCTTCAATTCTCAGCTTCTACTTTAAGCTTGATAGAGATAAGAACGATAAGGGAGATTTAAATTTAAGAAGTTTAGAATTAGACTAGATCTGCCGAATTTATAACTGGAGTTTATACTGGATGAAAAATTTGGCGCATCTTTAGACACCATTGTGTAACTTTATACCACTTCTCACTGGCTTACTTTAGACACCTTGTTTTTCACTAATATTTTGGTGAACTTTGGCGCGTATTAAGCCATGCCTACTTTCCAGCTAGGCTAC
Source organism: Rhinoderma darwinii (assembly GCF_050947455.1). NCBI lineage: Eukaryota > Metazoa > Chordata > Amphibia > Anura > Rhinodermatidae > Rhinoderma > Rhinoderma darwinii. The sequence continues at coordinate 279,777,775 of NC_134690.1, read as the reverse complement.
GCCCCTTGTCGGATGAGTTGCAAAGAGTGTCTAAAGCAGTTTATGTGTGCCAGAATTATTAGCGCAGCTTGAACCAGAATTCTGCAACATTTTGATTAGTAAATCTGCCACAATATATTTAGCCTTAGTGATTGGAAAAGTGAATGTAAGGATCGGGTGAATATATTAGCATTTTATACAGCTATATTTATCCCTAAGCTATAACTCCTTAAAAATAATGGAGCGTTGTTTTAGCACAAAGACACCTGATAAGAACTTGTTGTATGATGTCCATTGAAAGAGCGGGGACGACGACGACAGTTACTTAACAGAAATAAAAATATATATATTTTTATAATTTTATGATCAATGGGTTTTAGATAAAATAATGACGAACATTTGAGAAAATGCATTAGTTATGTAATCTTAGAAAACGAAAATTAAAGAGGCGCTACTATTCAGGAGGGTACAACACTTGGGAGTAGAGAGTCGCTGCAAAGAGCTGCTCCCACTGTGGCAGACTCAGCATGGTTGGTATGCAGGGGCCAGTAAAAGGATGGCCACGTGGAGCTTTATCCAGCGATCATAGCTGATCACCAGTGGTTAAAAAAGCTGGTATTATGCCAAGGTGGATTTATTCTAGAAATGGAATCTCCACAACCTCTTCAAAGTGAATCTGAGGCCGCAAAACTGCTGACAGAGCGATATAGAGGTTGGGGTGGGAATTGTAAACATACCTTTTGTCTTAGTCATGCACGTTGCATAACCGAGAAACCGGTGTTTCATTCTCCCGTTGCGGCGGTCACAAGTCTCACGCTCTGCTCTTAGTAAAGGTTCTAGCGGCCAATGAGGAGACCGCTAGAGCAGTAACTCAGAGCAGAGGGGTGGGGCTAACAGTGTGCAGTGCAGGAGCACTTGCACATCAAGTGCCCATCTTAGGTGCAGTTGCCATCGCAGCGCCGAGAGTATTAAACATCATTTTCTTGCTCATGCAATTTGCATGTTTACAAAGCCCTCCCCTATATTGCTCTGTCAGCAGTTTTGAAGCCTCAAAACTGCTGACAGATTCCCTTTATGATGATGCTGGTCTTTCAAATGGAGGCATTCAATTAAAAAAACAAAACACTGAGCTTACTATCTGGCCTAAGGACCATAATTCTTTTCCATAAATATATATATTTTTTGTAGTAACAAACAGATTACTTCTATATAACCGTTGAGGACTGAACACAGCTTTAAAATGTTATTACAATGTTTTTACTGTTGTACTTGGATGATCATAAAATCCGCTATGAAAGATAATTAGAGGACAGTCCATTTATTGAATATTATCTGTAAATTGTCTTTATAGTGTAGCTTAACTGCCCTACATCACAGCTTGGCTCATATCATGGCAGGTACCATTCTACCTTACTATGTTATATTACTTATTTTGTATTTATTTTATGCCACCTTAATATTACTAATCTGTGAATGTCAGTAATGGTGTGCTCCATCAGATGAGGCCAGCATAGTTAAATGGACATAAATTATATGTAATGCATCAAAATTACTGGAGGGATCCCATACTTGCCAGTCCCATTTATTAGTGTCATCCTTGTGACATATTATTAGGGGTTACACTATTGTTTTCCTGATGAAAGATAATGGAGACATTTATCAAACAGAAAGAGTTGACCCGACGGCAAAAATACTTATGAAAGTTTTACACCATTATATCACCGCAGCAAAATTAAGAAGGGAATGTTTTATTAGCTACATTTATCTGTACAACATTCTAAATGTAGCATAAAACTTTAATAAACCCTGCGGCCAAATGCAAAACTATCTGAACTTATATTCCTGCCTTTATATACTGAACCACAAAACTGTATGCATGAGTATTGTATGCAGCAAATTCTTCTGCATTTTACCTCCATGGTATTGCTCCATAGATTGAACAAGTCTTTGTCCTGTATAATAAAACAACACAGATTTTCCATTCTATTCTGCATGTATTAGCATAGTGCAGTCCTAATGAATAGCATTAAATATTTCAGGCAGATTTCTATAAGGTGGTTGCTGCTAACCTCCTACATATGGTAACCTCTTCACGACATGTCACGTACATGTACTTGACAGCCCTTAAGGCGAAGTATGGAGCGGGCTCACGGACTTTGCTCGCTCCATACTTAGCGGGTGATGGCTGTGTAATACAGCCAACACCTCACTGCAACGGGCGAAATCAAAGATCACCCCTCCGACATGCCGTCACCCCCCCCCACGATGCGATCGCGAGGTACCGATGGTTGTTATGGCAGCCTGGGGTCCTAATGAAGGCCCCAGGTCTGCCATCTTTGTATTCCTTTGAAGCCCTGCTTCCGGCAGCGCTCAAAGGAGACTGTCAGTATAGTGATATGCTGCAATACATTAATATTGAAGTTTATCATGCAAGTGATCCAACTTGGTCGCTGGTTCAAGCACCTAGGGGGACTAATAGTAAAAAACATTTAACGTTTTTTTTTTAATGTTCCCAAAAATTTATATATTAAAAGCTAAAAAAAAAAAACTTTCCCATTTTTTTCCCTAAAGCAATGTTAATTTTTTTTAAAGCTAACATAACTGGTATAACTGCGTCCGTAAAAGACTGAACTATCACAATATAGTGTTGTTTAACTCGCGCGGCCCCTGCTGTTATCTTGACAACAGCAGGGACCGCGAGAACATCAGTGACAGCGCATGCGCATTATGGGCTGTGAAGCAGAACAGCCCATACACGGCACGTCACAGGAGCCGCGCTTGCGCGTTACAACAGAACAAGCCGATATACACACGTCACAAGTGACGTGTCATATACCCGGCAAAGAATTCAAGATCAACAAAGCGGCCAGAGCCAGTGCAGAGAGTGACGTCACCCGTCAAGTACCCCACGGCAGGATCTGGAAACGGGGCCACTTTGGAAAATTTAACTATATTACAAATGTATTTACATTTATAAATTACAAGCATTAACACAAAGTCATTAAATCTCGGACAACGCCTTTAAGTATAGCACCTAAATAAATATTTATTCTTGAACAAATGAAAACTAAACTTCATTAGAAATATAGGACGTAGAAATAATCACTATGTGACCTCTATACATATTATTTATTATTTTTCCATAAACAAGTCATGTCCCATTGCATGCTATTACCTAGTATCTTCAACATATTTCACCTGATGAAGCATTATAAGAGCGCAGCCGGAGGCCATGCAGATCCATAGTACATATATATTTATATATATATATATATATATATCTATATATATATATATATATATATATATACAGTGAAGGAAATAAGTATTTGATCCCTTGCTGATTTTGTAAGTTTGTCCACTGTCAAAGTCATGAACAGTCTAGAATTTTTAGGCTAGGTTAATTTTACCAGTGAGAGATAGATTATATATAAAAAAAAAAAAAGAAAATCACAGTCAAAATTATATATATATATTTGCATTTTGCACAGAGAAATAAGTATTTGATCCCCTACCAACCATTAAGAGTTGAGCCTCCTCCAGACCAGTTACACGCTCCAAATCAACTTGGTGCCTGCATTAAAGACATCTGTCTTACATGGTCACCTGTATAAAAGACTCCTGTCCACAGACTCAATTAATCAGTCTGACTCTAACCTCTACAACATGGGCAAGACCAAAGAGCTTTCTAAGGATGTCAGGGACAAGATCATAGACCTGCACAAGGCTGGAATGGGCTACAAAACCATAAGTAAGACGCTGGGTGAGAAGGAGACAACTGTTGGTGCAATAGTATAAAATGGAAGACGTACAAAATGACTGTCAATCGACATCGATCTGGGGCTCCATGCAAAATCTCACCTCGTGGGGTATCCTTGATCCTGAGGAAGGTGAGAGCTCAGCCGAAAACTACACGGGGGGAACTTGTTAATGATCTCAAGGAAGCTGGGACCACAGTCACCAAGAAAACCATTGGTAACACATTACGCCGTAATGGATTAAAATCCTGCAGTGCCCGCAAGGTCCCCCTGCTCAAGAAGGCACATGTACAGGCCCATCTGAAGTTTGCAAATGAACATCTGGAGGATTCTGAGAGTGATTGGGAGAAGGTGCTGTGGTCAGATGAGACTAAAATTGAGCTCTTTGGCATTAACTCAACTCGCCGTGTTTGGAGGAAGAGAAATGCTGCCTATAACCCAAAGAACACTGTCCCTACTGTGAAGCATGGAGGTGGAAACATTATGTTTTGGGGGTGTTTCTCTGCTAAGGGCACAGGACTACTTCACCGCATCAATGGGAGAATGGATGGAGCCATGTACCGTCAAATCCTGAGTGACAACCTCCTTCCCTCCACCAGGACATTAAAAATGGCTCGTGGCTGGGTCTTCCAGCACGACAATGACCCGAAACATACAGCCAAGGCAACAAAGGAGTGGCTCAAAAAGAAGCACATTAAGGTCATGGAGTGGCCTAGCCAGTCTCCAGACCTTAATCCCATCGAAAACTTATGGAGGGAGCTGAAGATCCGAGTTGTCAAGCGACAGCCTCGAAATCTTAATTATTTACAGATGATCTGCAAAGAGGAGTGGGCCAAAATTCCATCTAACATGTGTGCAAACCTCATCATCAACTACACAAAACGTCTGACTGCTGTGCTTGCCAACAAGGGTTTTGCCACCAAATATTAAGTCTTGTTTGCCAAAGGGATCAAATACTTATTTCTCTGTGCAAAATGCAAATAAATATATATAATTTTGACAATGTGATTTTCTGTTTTTTTTTAAATATAATCTATCTCTCACTGGTAAAATTAACCTAGCCTAAAAATTCTAGACGGTTCATGTCTTTGACAGTGGGCAAACTTACAAAATCAGCAAGGGATCAAATACTTATTTCCTCCACTGTATATATATATATATATGTATATATATATATATATATATATATATATATATATATTTCTTTATTTATTTTTTACTTTTTTTGGGGGGAGGGGGGGGGGTGATTGTGAATATTTCAAATGTCCACTGTCCACAGTAGATAAAGTATTAAGTGCATTGATAACACCGTTCTTAATGGAGTGTCATTTGAAAATCCATGCTACACAAGATATTTTGGACAGCAGTGATTGATGTGTTGTCAGAAATAGTATCACCAACTACCTCTCTAATGCCCGAGATATGTGTCGTTTTGTGGGGCAGATTAGAAAATGAAAACAGTAATCTGGTTGGTTGCGGATATGCAACATCACCATTTTATTTATATATATATATATATATATATATATACTACACTTACTACACACGTTGCACTTTTTTTTTTTTTTGGGAAAAAAACAAGCTTATATAATATTGACTTGTAGTCCATTGTAGGCCAGATCGGACTTCCTGTGAACACTTCTGTACATGTAGCTGTTTGTACTGAAATAGTGGTTACCGATAGAGCGTGAAGCAGTTGCTAGAAAACCTGAAGTGCCACAAGCTGCAGAATGTACAGGAGGAAAAGCTAAAAATGCAAGATACATACATAATGAAAGAATTATATTATATTAATTTCACTATTAAGAATATGATCAAATGAGTGGGCAGTAGTCAATCGAATCTATGCAACCAGATTGTGGTAGGCAGTGGCTGTAGAATAAATGCTGTCTTATAATATGGCTATATTGGCCAAAATGATTAAATTACTGTAGGGGTTTATACGGTTAAATTGCACTATTATTATAACTTATAATATAATGTCTATGTACTGTCAGTGGAAGTAATGGCTTTTAATGAACCTTAAGTCATTTAAAAAAATATATGTGCTATTTTAAGACACTATATTGCATGGACATATACAACAGACTTATAGGAATAATCTACCATGCTATGCGTGCACACCCCAAATGTACAGTCCACATCAGGACTGTGCATTACTCCTTATAAAAACTCACAAGAAACTAATCTAAAAGTAGCATCAAATCAACAAAAATAATGTTCTACTGTAGCAAACACCTACAGCATCCAACACCAAGTTATAAGAGTAACATTGTGTCTGCGGCATCAGTCAAAGAAAGAAACATGAAACGGATAACTATACACAGATTTAAAGAGAGACAGGTGGAGTGGTGACTAATAAAAGTGCCCTTAAGCTTTCCAAACTCTACCATCAACTACTGTGTACTGTGTCTGGAAAGTCACTTCTAAAATTACTCATGACATCTAACTGATATTTGACCTACAAAACCTAAAATAGATTCCAAGCCGAGGAGAAATTGCTTCACACAAACCGAAAAACAAAACGCTTGAGCATTACAGTGTTCTATCTATGAATGTAGATCTATCTATCTATCTATCTATCTATCTATCTATCTATCTATCTATCTATCTATCTATCTATCTATCTATCTATCTATCTATCTATCTATCTATCTATCTATCTATCATCTATCTATCTATCTATCTATCTATCTGTCTGTCTGTCTGTCTATCTATCTATCTATCTATCTATCTATCTATCTATCTATCTATCTATCTATCTATCTATCTATCTATCTATCTATCTATCTATCTATCTATCTCATATCTATCTATCTATCTATCTATCTATCTATCTATCTATCTATCTATCTATCTATCTATCTATCTGTCTGTCTGTCTGTCTGTCTGTCTGTCTGTCTATCTATCTATCTATCTATCTATGTATCGTAACATCCGTGGTCGCTGACCACAAACTCCTTCCATCCAGTCGACACCCTTCTCTCAAGAGATGTCTGCACATACGGCCGTCCTGCGTCCTGCTCCACATTGACCACCAGGGTGCGCTCACAAGCTCAGTCCAGACTTAAGAAACCAGAGCGCACGCATATTGGTGATTTGAGCTAATTGCTCCAGAGCACCCTGGGCTATTGGAAGGTCCCAGCCCCATCCTCCCACGCCTGAGCTTTGTTGTTGTATTCCAAGTCTGTCTTGCAAATGGTCCCCTAGTGTTCCCTGCTCCCAGTGTTCCCTGTTCCTGTATCCTGATCTAGTGCCGTGCTTAGCTGTAGCCGTGCTGTGCTGTATAACACGCCTGTCCTGCTTCTCCACGCCTGACGTCTACCTGCTGCCTAGTTCCTGCCAAGCCTGCCTTGCTACTGTCCGAGCTGCCACAGGTATCCTATATGAACTATAGACTCTGTCCTGCGCCCTATTGGCCAGCTGCCATACCGCAAAGGCGGTAGGGCCCAGTGGGTCCACTAACCCTACGTGACATCTATCTCATATCTATCTACCTATCTATCTCATATCTATCTATCTATGTCATATCTATCTATCTGTCTGTCTGTCTATCTATCTATTGTAACGTCCGTGGTCGCTGACCACAAACTCCTTCCATCCAGTCGATGCCCTTCTTTCAAGAGATGTCTGCACATACGGCCATCCTGCTCCACAGTGACCACCAGGGTGCGCTCAAGAGCTCAGTCCAGACTTAAAGTGGCTCTGTCACCACATTATAAGTGCCCTATCTCCTATATAAGAAGATCAGCACTATAATGTAGGTGACAGCAGTGCTTTTTATTTAAAAAAACCCAATCTATTTTCACCACTTTATTAGCGATCTGTTAAGGATCTGCCAGACACAGCTTCTCTATCCACGCCCATAGGTAATCAGTCTGCACCTGCTTCTATGTCTGTGAGACTGACTCCATCTTCCACCACTCAGGATGGCAGGCTTAGGAGTGGGAGAGCCTATCACAGCCTGGCCAGACGGAGCTAGCTCCCGCCCTCTGTCTATTTATACCTGCCTTTCCTGTTCCTCCTTGCTTGTGATTCTTCTCGTTTTGTTTCCTGGCCCTGCTGCAGCTTCTTGAACCATTTGACCCTGCTTCATATTGACCCTGGCTTACTGACTACTCTCCTGCTCTGCGTTTGGTACCTCGTACACTCCTGGTTTGACTCGGCTTGTTCACTACTCTCCTGCTCTGCGTTTGGTACCTCGTACACTCCTGGTTTGACTCGACTCATTCACCACTCTTGTTGCTCACGGTGTTGCCGTGGGCAACTGCCCCTTTTCCCTTGCTTCTGTGTACCCTTGTCTGTTTGTCAGTCGTGCACTTATTGAGCATAGGGACCGTCGCCCAGTTGTACCCCGTCGCCTAGGGCGGGTCGTTGCAAGTAGGCAGGGACTGAGTGGCGGGTAGACTAGGGCTCACTTGTCTCTTTCCTTACACCCATCATTACACGATCTTAGATTTATTCTAATGAGTTGCTTAATGCCCAAGTGGGCGTGTTTTTACTTTAGACCAACTGGGCGTTGTACAGAGGAGTGTATGACACTGACCAATCAGCGTCATGCACTCCTCTCCATTCATTTAGTCAGCGCATAGGGATCCTTTTAGATCTCTATGTGCTGTCTTATACTAACACATTAACAATACTAAAGTGTTTAGACAGTGAATAGACATTCCACGGGATGTCTATTCACAATCTCTGCACTTCGTTACTGTTTCTGTGGTAGTTAAAAAGCACTGCTGTCACCTACATTACAGCGCCCATCTCCTTATGTAGGAGATAGGGCACTTATAATGTGGTGACAGAGCCTCTTTAAGAAACCAGAGCGCACGCATGTTGGTGATTTGAGCTAATTGCTCCAGAGCACCCTGGGCTATTGGAAGGTCCCAGCCCCATCCTCCCACACCTGAGCTTTGTTGTTGTATTCCAAGTCTGTCTTGCAAATGGTCCCCTAGTGTTTCCTGCTCCCAGTGTTCCCTGTTCCTGTATCCTGTAACCTGTATCCTGATCTAGTGCCGTGCTTAGCTGTAGCCGTGCTGTATAACATGCCTGTCCTACTTCTCCACGCCTACCTGCTGCCTTGTTCCTGCTGTCTAGTTCTTGCCAAGCCTGCCTTGCTACTGTCCAAGCTGCCACAGGTACACTATATAAACTATAGACTCTGACTTGCGCCCTATTGACCAGCTGCCATACCGCAAAGGCGGTAGGGCCCAGTGGGTCCACTAACCCTACGTGACATCTATCTCATATCTATCTATCTATCTATCTATCTATCTATCTATCTATCTATCTATCTATCTATCTATCTATCTATCTATCTATCTATCGCATATCTATCTATCTATCGCATATCTATCTATCTATCTATCTATCTATCTATCTATCTATCTATCTATCGCATATCTATCTATCTCATATCTATCTATCTATCTATCTATCTATCTATCTATCTATCTATCTATCTATCTATCTATCTATCTATCTATCTATCTATCTATCTATCTATCTATCTATATATCTATCTATCTAATATCTTTTTATCTATCTCTCTCTCAGCTACTGTAAACATGAATATTTTCCTCCAAAAACAAAGATACTCTTCTTGACCAAAAAGACAAGGTCAACTGAACGCTGACATAAAACACAGCTATCGTTATGTGCAATCTGTGTTTATTAACAATAAACCAGCTTAATTAATCCAGGGAACAGCTGCTGAAAAGGTTTGGCAGGAAACACTTATTGCCTCCGGATAACAGTGTTCCCTAGTCTGGTGGTAACTGTGAGTATTGCATAATTTGCGCTTCTTCCCTAAACCCTTAAGGCAGTAACAGAAGGTAAGTGACCTGCGAGCATTCATACAATAATGAAATAATATATTTAGAGAAAACTTTTATAATAGCAGTTTTAGAAAGATCTCCATCACAGCAATGAACCACAGCTACCATAGCACAATGACAAAGAAGAGAGTAACATTACTATAAATACAGTTATTACTATTGTGTTACAGTATTTGACCTATAGCACTAACACTCACACACATCATATGCAATGGTCATTGAAGATTTTTCCTATAAAACCTCATAACGCCACAAGATCTCCTCTACCCTCTTCACTATCAGGCCTGCATAGCCTTTAAACATGTCCTATGCTTTTCTATCAGTGATAGGGTCAAGACCATAGGTCATGTGCTTAATGAGTGTCTGCCTTATAATGAGATGCAATTTAAATGAGTGACATTTGGCAGATCTCCAAGGATTATGTTAGTTTAGCCTCACGTTAGTATTACTCTATTATTATCGCTTATTTATAAGGCAGCAACATATTCAACTCAACTATAAGAAGCATGAAGCGTGTCAATTATTAAAAAATTGTTACAATAAGTCCCTGTCCCATTGTGGAGATAGTACAGCTATGAATATGTTAGTAATGAGGACGAAAAGACAGTCTGTTTTTAAGATTATATAACAGTTTAATGAAGGATATTAAGGTACGGAAGACAGATGTTAAGTAATTGATAATCTGTTCGGCCGTAAACACTGGATGGGATTAGATGCAATCACATGGCATGCGAATGTCAGTCATCGAGGCAAAATATGCCTTTGTTTCCAATTATTTTCTAAACTATGAAAATGAACCACACTTTAATTGGTCGTTTCAGGGAGGTTCTACACACATATATAAAATATATTGCCACTACATAGTAGAATGGTGTGTTAGCACCACTGGTTCAACAAGTGCATGGATGTAAGTGTGGATACAATGTGGATAACATGCAATATGGACACAATATAGTTACAGAATAAACAATACCCAGACCTATAGCATGTTTGTACAAACTATGCCAACATTTATGTGACACTATTATATGAGCACCCTATATATTCCATTACTACTGCATGTGTACTCTACACGCGTCACTACTTTTTTGACACAATACACATACTGTATGTGGCACTAGTACAGATGTTGCCACCCTTTAGTTTGCTTGAATTTGGTTAAGGACCCTAATTTTTTATGAGACAAATTCAATACAATATCGCGACATTCTAGCCAAACTTTTGACAGGTTGCAATTACCACTACAGTACTGGGTGGCCACACAGACACATATAGCATAGACATCCTGTGCGTAGCGCAAAATTATGCTGTTTTTTTTTCAAAGCTGGTCTCGCGTCACACATCTCAGGATATGTTGAGATAATAGGAAAGGTAAGGAATGACACATCTGTACATTAGCACGGTACATGGGGGTATTACTGTTTTGCTATATGGGTACTACAATGATAATAATTAGCTTGAAACTAGTTTGTGACAAAATATAAAATATACAAAGAATAAGATAATCTAAAAGATAAAACATTAAAGATGATTTAATATGAGTGGTGCTTTTGGTTATATTATATTATATATTTGGTTAAGAAAATCTTCCAAGTTGATTTAGCTTCTTTTTTTTTCTTCGAAAGAGAAGCTGTTAAGGTGACAGGCAAATAAGTACTGAGTTTTAACAGGTGGAAATAGACTGTGATTTGTAGCTAGTTAACTTTATATGTGAGTACTGTAATTCTTGAGGATGGATATGGGCAGTGAGGCACAACTATGGATTGGGTACCATTCTGTTAAACTAGGCCGCTACAACATGAGGAAAGGATTATTCCTATAGCTAGAATGTATTTATTATATGCGGCTTTAACTCACCCCCATTTCTTCCTACTGTTCCAAAAACTGGTGATACATAAGCACAAGAAACGATGATAATAATAATAATAATAATAGCTCATTAACAGAACCCCTTAATGACCAGCCTATTTTAAACCTTAATGACCAAGCCATTTTTTACGTCTTTCCATCGTCGCATTCCAAGAGCTATAACTTTTTTATTTTTGCATCGACATAGCTGTATAAGGTCTTGTTTTTTGCGGGACAAGTTGTATTTTTTAATAGCACCATTTTGAGGTACATATTATTTATTGATTAACTTTTATTAACTTTTTTTGGGGTGGAATAGAAAAAAACCTGAAATTTCGCCACACTTTTTCGCGTCTTAAATCTACGCCGTTTACCGTGTGATATAAATAACACAATAACTTTATTCAGCGGGTTGTTACGATTGCAACGATACCAAATTTGTATCGTTTTTGTTTGTTTTACTACTTTTACACAGTAAAAACGCTTTTTTTTCAAAATTATTTGTTTTTGTGTCTCCATATTTGAAGAGCCATAACTTTTTTATTGTTCCACCGATGCAGTTTTATGAGGGCTTTTTTTTTTGCGGGACGACTTGTAGTTTTTATTGGTACCATTTTGGAATAGATGCGACTTTTTGATCACTTTTTATCACAAGTCAGGATTCACTGAAAACAGCAATTTTTCCATAGTTTTTTTTATTACATTTTTTACGGCGTTCACCGTGCGGGTTAAATAATGTTATAGATTTATAGTCGGGGTCGTTACGGAAGCGGCAATACCAAATATGTGTAACTTTTTTACTTTATTTTGGTTTTATAATAGTAAAGCATTTTGTAAGGGGAAAAGGTGGGTTTTTCATTTTTTTTTAACATTTTCTTTTTAATTAACTTTATTAAACTTATTTTTTACTTTTTTACTAGTCCCACTAGGAGACTTCACTATGCGATCCTCGGATCGCTATTATAATACACTGCAATACTTTTGTATTGCAGTGTATTACTGCCTGTCCGTTTAAAACGGACAGGCATCTGCTAGGTCATGCCTCCGACATGCTCTAGCAGGCATTCGCTCCAGGCAGACCTGGGGGCCTTTATTAGGCCCCCGGCTGTCATTGGAGACACAGACACTCGGCGATCGTATCGCCGGGTGTCGGTGGGGGAGAGAGGGAGCTCCCTCCCTCCCTCCAAAACCACTCAGATGCGGTGAACGCTATTGTGAACCGCATCTGAGGGGTTAAACGGGTGAGAACGATACTTATATCGATCTCACAAGGCAGAGCAGGGACGCCCCCAGCCCTCAGCTGCCTCTGGCAGCTGAGAGCAGGGAGATTTGACGCTCCCTGCTCTGTTTACTTTATCCTGATGCAGTGCCGTAAAAAGGCATATGCATCAGAATAAAGCCCGTTAGTGGCCGCCGTTAAAAGGCGTATTGGCGATCACTAACGGGTTAAGTTTGCAATATTCCTTGTTTGTTTGCGTAATTCAACCATTCTGACCATCAAAGTACGAGCATGCTCTTCCTTTCGGGAAATGTAAGTAAGGCTTTATTTATAACTAAATGAAAAAAATAATGTCTACTTGGTAAGAGTCATAATATAGTTTGGATTATAAATAAAATCCAATATGAAGTTATCAGTGAAAACACGGCGTGTACCAATATATTTATTTGAATTTCTGTGTAGAAATACAATTAAAAAAGAAAGTGGGGAAAAATGGAATCTTATTTTCAAGCAAATCAGTATCTATGCGATAATGGCCAGAGATTATCTCAGTCCGCAATTAGCTTCCCCACCGATTCAGTGAATGTGTTTTTGTTCAGCTTTTGCTATTTTCTGCATGTACATGATGAGACAACTAAGGTATAATTGTGTTGGGCGTCACAGATCAAAAAAACCATTAAGCTTCATATTTCATCTATAAAACACCTTCATTTACATTTAAACTTTAATCTCTAATCGCTTCCATTCAGCTGAGCGATAAAATGGTCAGCTTTAGTGTAAAAGGTTCAAAGGGAGAGCAGAAATTACAAAAACTGGGAAAACACAAGAAAAAAAAGGAAATTATATGACTTTTTATTACTTTTTTTATGATTCTATAACCTCTTCATAACAACGCTAACTTTAACCGAAATACCTACACCAAAATGACTGATTTCTCGCTATGTCACCAGCAGAATAGCATTATAATTTCTCAGTCCACAGAGCTGCATTACGTCTTGTTTTTATATGGCCATTTATATTTTCCTTTGGTGGCATATAGAGATTTAGAAGAATAGTGTTGTGTATGACACAACCTCCTTTATTACTGAAGACATTAACTTACATGTCAAAACGATAGTTTACATATACCCTAACACTATCTGTGGATCTCACTAGTCCGGGGTATTCCAAGTCTTCTCAGGTAACCCTAATGATACAGTTTCTATTAATTATTTTCATTCCCGGTAGGAAAAGGAACCTGAAGATGTCAGTGACAACCAGTGACAGCACATCACATATAAATGAAACTACAGTGTTTTTCATGAAGTTTTCTATACAGTTTTGTAATAAATAATGAATTGGAAGGAAACTGCTGCTATCTACATACATTATAAATAAAGACTTTATATAAAAATATAACACTACACATTCCCATGGTAAGCAAGTATGGGTAAATAATATAAAACTGCCATTCACAAGTTATTATTTCTTGCATTTATTTTTATTTTTTTTATAAAGTTTCACGTCTTTGCAGCAAAGTTTAAAATCAAATTATAAAATCAAATCGAATTATAAGGTCATTTATTGGGAAAATTATAAAAAACAAAGGGGCTCCGAGTATTATGAATGCATGCATGCACTAATGTGTCCTAAACTCTGTTTGTGTCTATACCACGTGGTATACTTTAATTTCATTAATGTATCTGTGTGAGTAGAGTTGTTCTTCCCTGTGTTAGTCAACATATTTTATAGTAGTTACCAAAAAAGGAGTAGCCCATTATTGTAGACAAAACATAATTAGCTTAAAGGGTTTTTCTCATCTTGCTAGGATATGCCATAACTTTCTGATCGGAGGGTTTCCGACTGCCAAGACCCTCAGATCCTGAGAATTAAGGGGTCGTAGTGCTCCAATAATGGGCAAAAACACCTAAAAAGCTGCATGTTAACAAACACAGGATTTTGGCTTTGTCTTGATACGATTCGGGTCATAACTTACATAGGGCAGGCTGTGGTTTAAAGAAATGCATTATACCTTATAAAACACATTGATCTGAGCATCACCATATGAAGGAGATTTGCAGAAATTCGGCGCATGAAGCCTTAGGGAAGAGAATGAGATTTGAAAATCCGGGTTCACAAAATACGGCTAAAAACCACACCGTTTTTTTGGACATGCCAGCAGGCTACTGTTCAGGAGCCCTAATCATGAAAGTATAGAAGCATGTACCACAGCACATTTCTCAGATATAAGCCCCAATACTGTGTTCACTGAGTACCTACACCAGTGAAACCAAAGAAATACCTGAATTGTTTCAAATTGTAGCGCCTACAACATAGTGCCAGCACAGTAATGACATGCCCATGGAACTGCCCATAAGATAGCCAATAAAAATATTGCAGCTGCGTCCCTAGAATAATCACATAGCGGTGCTCTCAGAAAATATACAGCTTCAGCACTGCCCAAACAAATTCACGATACATAGTGACCTGATAATACAATATACAACTTATCTCCTCCATGGTCCTGTACTGCTCTGTACACAATTAAGACCCTGTGCACACTAAGTTTTCAACCTATGTTTAGTTTGTATGATGGGAAACCTTCCGACATACATGCTAAACGTGTCTATAGGGCTCCATTAGCCCGACGGAGGCGAAAAGAATGTCCTTTTGGCCACTGTTGGCAGGTATACATCAGTATACCTTTTTTGTCTGATAAAAAAGCGCAGTAGATTATACTTTTCCATCCTGAGGGATCCCACAAAAAAATATTTACCGCACAGTGTACATTATATTAAGATGGTATACACTACCGGTCAAAAGTTTAGAGTCACTTAGAAATGTCCTTATTTTTGCAAGAAAAGCACAGTTTTTTTCAATGAAGATAACATTAAATTAATCAGAAATACACTATATACATTGTTAATGTGCTAAATGACTATTCTAGCTGCAAACGTCTGGTTTTTAATGTAATATCTACATAGGTGTATAGAGGCCCATTTCCAGCAACCATCACTCCAGTGTTCTAATGCTACATTGTGTTTGCTAACTGTGTTAGAAGGCTAATGGATGATTAGAAAACACTTGAAAACCCTTGTGCAATTATGTTAGCACCGCTGTAAACAGTTTTGTTGTTTAGAGGAGCTATAAAACTGACCTTCCTTTGCGCTAGTTGAGAATCTGGAGCATTACATTTGTGGGTTCGATTAAACTCTCAAAATGGCTAGAAAGAGAGAGCTTTCATGTGAAACTCGACAGTCTATTCTTGTTCTTAGAAATGAAGGCTATTCCATGCGAGAAATTGCCAAGAAACTGAAGATTTCCTACAACGGCGTGTACTACTCCCTTCACAAACAGGCTCTAACCAGAGTAGAAAGAGAAGTGGGAGGCCCCACTGCACAACTGAGCAACCAGATCTCAACCCCATAGAGCTGTTGTGGGAGCAGCTTGACCGTATGGTACACAAGAAGTGCCCATCAAGCCAATCCAATTTGTGGGAGGGGCTTCTGGAAGCATGAGGTGAAATTTCTCCCGATTACCTCAGCAAATTAACAGCTAGAATGCCAAAGGTCTGCAATGCTGCAATTGCTGCAAATGGAGCATTCTTTGAAGAAACCAAAGTTTGAAGGGGAAAATTATTATTTGAAATAAAAATCATTATTTCTAACCTTGTCAATGTCTTGACTATATTTTCTAGTCATTTTGCAACTCATTTGATAAATATAAGTGTGAGTTTTCATGGAAAACACAAAATTGTCTGGGTGACCCCAAACTTTTGAACGGTAGTGTACATTAAAAGGATATTATAGGTGTATGCATTAAACAGTGGCATGAGTCACCCATAGACTAGAATAGTATCCGTGTAACATATATGTCATGAACAGGGTCATGAGAGTTCATGACGTATACGTTTAACGTCTACCATTAAACTCTATGCTGAAGAATGCCAATGTTAACCCCTTCCAGCAGCAGCGATTTTTCGGATTTTTAGTTTAGCTTTTTCCACCCAACCTTCCAAAAGCCCAACATTTTTATTTTTCCATCAATAAAGCAGTATGAGGGCTTGATTTTTGCGGGTCAAGCTGTAGTTTTTCATGGCACCATTTATTGTACCATATAACTGTACCATATAATATACTAGGAAACTAGAAAAAAAAAGTCCTCTGGTGCTGGGAGAGAAGTGAGAGGATGGAGGAAGCCTACGCGTTTCAAACGCTAGCTGCGTTCCCCAGCCATGACTAAGAACGCAGCTAGCGTTTGAAACGCGTAGGCTTCCTCCATCCTCTCACTTTTCTCCCAGCACCAGAGGACATCATTCCGATCGACCTCTTTTTAATTGAATACAATTCTCATTAAACTTGGAACAAGTTCCTTTTTAGTTGCAGCTACGCTGGATCCAAAACCTCCTTTCTCCTGAAATTCACACAACGCGTGCCGACGCGAGGATCCGTGCGAAGTCTACAGTACACCAACTTGTACTCACAAGGTGAGCTGGAGGTTCCCCTCCTCTGTTTTTCTAGAATTAAAAAGTCTTTATGGGTTGGAATAGGAAACAAACAGAAATTCCTCCATTGTTTTTATGGGTTTCTTTTTTTATGATGTTCACCATACAGTAAAAACGACATGTTAAAGTGTAGCTAAACATTTGACATGTCAGAAGTTTGGATTGGTGGGGGTCCGAGCACTTAGACCCCCACCAATCGCTGGAATGAAGCGTGTCTGTTCGGCTTTTTCCGGAAATAAATGTATCGTGTACGGACTCAATTGAAAGTCTATGAGCCCGAACTCCGTTACATCGGCATTCCGGAAAAAAGCCGAACAGACACGAAGCGACTGAGCGCTTCAGCTGCTTCGTTCTAGCGATTGGTGAGGGTCTCAGGGCTCGGACCCCCACCAATCCAAACTTCTGACATGTCAGAAGTTTGTCAAACGTTTAGCTACCATATAACTTCCATATGATTACGGAGATACCAACTTTATATAACTTTTACAACTTTTACAAGGAAAAAATTAGTTTTGCTTCGCCACATTCCTTGAGCCAAAACTTTTTTTTTTCTGTAGATTGAGCGGTATGAGGTCTTATTTTAATGGTACAATTTTGGGTAACATGCACTGTTTATTCCATTTTCTGTGGTGGATAACTTAACCAAAAAACAGTGATTCTGGCGTTTTAATTTTTTTTGTTTGGTTGCATTCACCGTGTGTGTTAAATAATGCTATATTGTAATAGTTCAGACATTTATGGACGCAGCCATACCAATAGTGTTCTTTCTTTATTATTATTTTACAATGCTTTAGGGGAAAATTGGAAAGTGTGGGGGGGTGTTTGAAATGTTAGTATTTTAATTTTTTTGTACATAAAAAAATAATATTTTACTCTTTTTTACTAGTCTACACTTAGATCATTGGCTTCACTGCACAAAACCATGCAATCATAAACTGAACTTTTATTATACTTCTTTTACATTATATTTAGAAAGAATCTACTATTTTTCTGATGACACAAAAATAAAATGATTTCACATCAAACTTCTTACTAATAAAAATGGTGATATCAATCATATAAACAAATCACCATCCTTGAAATTCACTTTATTTTCTATGCAAGGCTTGATCTTTGTCTGTTTAGGGTGATCCTTAATTTGTTGGTTCGCCGTTGCCGCAATCAAACAAATGTGTTTAAAAGCACTCAGGGGCACAGGGATCGGAATTGATTGAACACATTTTAAACAGAGTCATTTGGTCAAGGCAAAAATCCAAGTATTATAGTTCCATAGATATAAACAATTTGATTCACAACCATCAATTGACACACAAACATGGAAAATATTTTCATACTTAATAAATTAGCAGCAAAGTTGTTGTTGATTCAGATGTTAAGACCACTGGAGTTCATAGTTAACATGGGCGGACTTATTTGAAAGTGGAAAGTCCAAATGTGAGGGGCCATGCACCTGACCATATTTTTCATCCGTAATAACGGACCGTAATTATGGACCCATTAATGTATATGGGCTACGAACACCTTTCTGTGCCGTAGAAACGATAGAACATGTCCTTTTTTGTCCGTAATTAAGGGACAGACTCTCCATAAAAGTCTATGGGCGCTTATATAATTACGGACGGCTACGAATGTGCATCCGTAGCCGTCCGTAATTACCGAAGTGTTGCTATGCAACGCCAGGGGATTACCCTAGATTCCTCCCTGTTTTTTAGTGGATCCGTAAATACGGATATTATATGCTGGCTGCTTTTTAGATCTGTGTCATTAGGGCAGGGCTGTGATCTGTGACTATATCTTATCTACAGTGCATACAGGGTCTTAAGTAGTCTGAAAATCACTGTGTGAGTCAAATAATGCTATAATGTAATAGTTTCTGACTTTTACGGACCCAGCGATACCAATTTTTTTATTATTTTTTTATTTTTTACATTGTGTTTAGGGAAAAATTGGAAAAGTTTTTGTTTTTTTTAACTCTTAAATTTTTTTCCCAATCCTGAAAATGTATAAATTTTTTTTTTTACACATTTTATTAGTTCCCCTTGGGGACTTGAAACAGCAATCATTAGATCGCTGGTACAATACACTGCAATACACGGATGAGTTACGAAAACAGCGTAACTCGCTGAGCTACGCTCGTTCCGTAACTTCCATAGTAGTGAATGGCAGTTACAGAAGCAGCGGAGCTCAGCGAGTTACATTGTTTCAGTAACTCGACCAAGTAAGCAGGAAGTGGCCGGAAGACAGCGGAGCTGGGTAAGATAGAACGGGGCTTACGGGGCCCCGTTCTAGAGATAGATGCGGGTCTTGCATCTATCTGACATTTATGACATATCCTGTGGACATGTCATAAGTGTGCTTCATGGGAAAAACACTATAAATGCTGTGGTCGCTATTGACCGCGGCATTTAACTAGTTAAACGGCCAGGAACAGCGCCATCACTGTTCCTAGCCATTAGTGCAGCGTGTCAAAAGCTGACACCTGCAGTGTATGGAGCGGGCTCAGCTCGTGAGCCCGCTCCATACATCATCCCCTCTCCGCTCCATGATGTGCTGGCACATCATGGGTCGGGAAGGGGTTAAAGAGGCTCTGTCACCACATTATAAGTGCCCTATCACCTACATAAGAAGATCAGCACTATAATGTAGGTGACAGCAGTGCTTTTTATTTAATAAAACAATCTATTTTCACCACTTTATTAGCGATTTTAGATTTATTCTAATGAGTTGCTTAATGCCCAACTGGGCGTGTTTTTACATTAGACCAACTGGGCGTATTTTTAATTTAGACCAAGTGGGCGTTGTACAGAGGAGTGTATGACGCTGATTTTTCCTCTAAAGTAATGTAAAAAAAAAATTATATAAAAGTCAGAAATATTACAATATAACATTCGCACTTCGTTACTGTTTTTGTGGTAGTTACAGCAGAGCAAAGCGTAATCCCGCGAGATGACAGATGCTCTGCTGTAACTACCAAAGACAGAGTAACGAAGTGCAGGGATTGTGAATAGACATCCCGTGGAATGTCTATTCACTGTTTAAACACTTCAGTATCGATAATGTGTTAGTATACGACAGCATATAAGGATCTAGCAGGAACCCTATGCGCTGAGGAAATGAATGGAGAGGAGTGCATGATGCTGATTGGTCAGCGTCATACACTCCTCTGTACAACGCCCACATGGTCTAAAGTAAAAACACGCCCACTTGGGCATTGAGAAACTCATTAGCATAAATCTAAAATCGCTAATAAAGTGGTAAAAATAGATCGTTTTTTAAAATAAAAAGCATTACTGTCACCTACATTATAGCGCCGATCTCCTTATGTAGGAGATAGAGCACTTATAATGTGGTGACAGAGTCTCTTTAAGTAAGGATGGTCAGGTTTATTCTTGCTAAAAACTGCATCTTATAGTCCAAAAAATACGGTAACTTGTGGCCTGCAGATTGAAATGAATTTTTAGTGTGATAGGTTCCATTTAATGTTAAAAAATAGAGTAACGCAAAACAACCGCCATTAACTCTAAAAAGGAATTTGAATAATTATTCCATACTTTAAAATATTTAATTTTGAAACTACTATTGAAAATAAGTTCATAATATGACCTTTGAGGAGATTTTTGTTTTATGATTCTCACAGTTTACAAATATATATTTTGTTTCTTCCAGCTTTTCACTACATATTGTTTAGATTTCAGTCATGACATATTAAGTAACATATTGGAAAATGACAAATGACTTCTACTCAAGATGGGGCAGAGCGTAGATTGATCATCCTATTTGAAAAACATGCTTATGTTTCAAGGTGAACAGATCAATGTATGACCTCTTTAATCAATGAAGCCCTACAGAAAATCTACTGTGACCTACTACAAGCAATTCATATCTATTTTTACAGAAATAGATGGACAGGATAGATAGATAGATAGATAGATAGATAGATAGATAGATAGATAGATAGATAGATAGATAGATAGATAGATAGATAGATAGATAGATAGATAGATAGATAGATAGATAGATAGAGATAGAGAGATAGATAGATAGATAGATAGATAGATAGATAGATAGAAAGATAGATGATAGAGAGATAGAGAGATAGATAGATAGATAGATAGATAGATAGATAGATAGATAGATAGATAGATAGATAGATAGATAGAGAGAGAGAGAGAGAGAGAGAGATAGATAGATAGATAGATAGATAGATAGATAGATAGATAGATAGATATGAGATAGATAGATATGAGATAGATAGATATGAGATAGATAGATAGATAGATAGATAGATAGATAGATAGATAGATAGATAGATAGATAGATAGATAGATAGATAGATAGATTAATATTATATGATATTATACTATTAGACAGCAATACGTATGACATTTAAAGTTTAAACACTAATAGAAACCAGAATGAGATGTACTTTAAAACGTTAAGACTTTTCAGTAAGAAAAAAATGTCTTTTAAGTTTTTTCTTCAGGTTAGTAACTAAATGACAGTCTTAGTTTTTTTTTTTTTTGTTTTTTTTTCACCATGAGGGTATGTTCACACGGCCAAATTTCAGACGTATACGAGGCGTATTATGCCTCGTTTTACGTCTGAAAATATGGCTACAATACGTCGGCAAACATCTGCCCATTCATTTGAATGGGTTTGCCGACGTACTGTGCAGACGACCTGTTATTTACGCGTCGTCGTTTGACAGCTGTCAAATGACGACTCGTAAAAATACAGCCTCGTCAAAAGAAGTGCAGGACACTTCTTTCAGACGTTTTTGGAGCTGTTTTCTCATAGACTCCAATGAAAACAGCTCCAAAAACGGACGTAAAAAACGCCGCGAAAACGGCGCGAAAAACGCCGCGAAAAATGCGAGTTGGTAAAAAAACGTCTGAAAAGCAGGGTCTGTTTTCCCTTGAAAACAGCTCTGGATTTTCAGACGTTTTGGTTGACTACGTGTGAACATACCCTTAGTTAGTATTGACTTGAAGTAGGCCAGTGGTTGGAATCCATACAAGTGATCATTAATGAAAAGCGGCCTGCTCTTGACATGTTCCCTTTGATTATGATAGGAAGCTTTGTGAAAAGATTCAGCAAGGCTCAAAACGGCTTAAGATGATCAAGAAACATACAAAAATGTGAAAGTGGCAGGTGGTTATTTGATATAAAGCCTTGCAGCTGCTGGCACGACACACAGGTCAACTTTATGTCCCAGTGAAGTCTTTCTTGTTGGATTTGTATTGAATTATATTATTTCACATTTATAAGCACTACATTTCTGTCTATTTCATATAGCATGAAACACGTCAATCAGGCATCTTCTGTCTTACCTTCTGATCCCATTCATTCATGTAGTTATGTAAAAGCTGTAAGTGAGATACGGATGTAGGCATCTTTAACTTGATTCTGATAACTTGCTGCAGCGTGATATCACACAACAAAAACCATTGAAAAGTCATTGAAAAACTCAAGATAAAGGATCTAGCCATTGTTTATTTAAAGCGTTAAAAGTCAAGATAAAGACGACTACACCTGTACTATTACTAGTTACTATATTACATTTCTGCTTGTGTGATACATAAAACACTGTGGATATCATTACTTTCAGTACCTTCATGAACTATATATGATATTTTGTAACAATACATGTGAATAGAATTAATTTAATACATTGCTTTACATTTCAGCGTATATGAACCCCTTCCCGTCGCAGCCATTTTTCGGATTTTTACTTTCGTTTTTTCCTCCCCACCTTCCAAAAGCCATAATTATTTTTATTTTTCCCTGGATATAGCTGTATGAGGGCTTGTTTTTTGCAGGGCAAGTTGTAGATTTTCATGGCACCAAATATTGTACGATGTAATATAGTGGGAAACTAAAAAAAACACAATATTTGTGGGATGTAATGGGAAAAAAATCAGCAATTCCTGAAATTATTGGGGGGTTTCGCTTTTATGGCAATCACCGTGCGGTAAAAACGACATGTTAAAGAAGCACTCCCAAGTTGTCTTTTTTTGCTAATGCTGCCTGTAATCTTACCATAATTATTGTAATACTACAGCCTTTTGTTTTGTATCGCAGCAATAAAAAGTTTAATCTTATCATTCTTACTGCTCCACCTCCATTGTTATCTGTTATTTTCTCCTTCCTTCTGGTCCGGATATAGCTGCTGAAGCATCAAACTTGCGTCCCCAAGCAAGTCTCCCCTTCCTACAACTCCCATAATGCCGTTACAGCTAGGGGCGCATCTAGCCGAGTTTCTCCTCTCGTTCTTCCAGGGCTGTGACTGTAAGTCCTACATGACAGTAAGTGTTCACTATAGATAGTGCCCATATAGGGCCACAGTGTCCATGTAGTAAGTGCCATAGCCCCTGAATATAGCACCACACATTCTCCTGTAGATAGCGCCACCCTCCCCCTATAGATAGTGCCACCCTCACCTGTAGATAGCCCCACACAACCCCTGTAGATAGCGCCACACCCCCCCATATATAGCACCACACACACCCCACCCTGTAGATAGCCACACTCATCCCCCCTGCAGATAGCACTCCCTTCCCCCATCTATAGTTACAGCCGTTAGTGCTCCCTATGGGAGCGAAATCCCCAGCCAGAGCGTAACCGATGCTATGGCTGGGGATTCCACCTGACTTCACTCTCATATTTGAACAGTGACATCAGGGGCTCCCTCTAGGAGCAGAATCCCTGGCCAGAGCATCGGACACGATCTGTCTGGGGATTCCACTCCAGGAGGAGTCCCTAACTTCACTATTCATATATGCACAGTGACACCAGGGGCATCTTCAGCCAAAGCATCGGCTACGTTCTGGATTTGGATTCCGCTCCCACAGGGAGCCCTATTGGCGGTAACTGTGTGTAGCTATCTACATGGGCACTGTGACACTATGTGGGTACTGATACTATTTATGTGGGCACTATCTACAGTATGCAAAGTGACACTATCTACAGGGGCATTGCAGCACTATCTACATGCACATTCATCTGGCGGCGAAGAAGCTGGCCGGAGATCGCTCGTCCAGGTGGGAGGAGTTGAGTGGCCATGGGGGTGGGGCACTGGAGGGGAGTGGGCTCTAAGCGATGTCAAACATTAGTTCAGATCTGCCCGACGTTCGCTCAAACTGGCTACCGGTCAGGCCATAACTTCCAGAACAGTTTGTTGAGTCAAATTGCAGTCACGTGGTGTTGGACATGGAACGATACGGGGCAATTACACAATGAGAGAGGACAGAGGTAAAAATGATAAAAGAAAGGGTGAACAATGCACTGTACTATCTAATAATAGAAAAAAAAAACGGTTTGGAAGTACTTATTTAACTTTATTCTGCGGGTCAATACGATTACAGTGATACCAAATTTATATAGTTTTTTATGTTTTACTACTCTTACAAGGAAAAAAATGATTCTTAAAAATTTACTTTGTGTTTTGTCGCCATAACTTTTTTTTTCTGTCGATTAAGCGGTATTAGGACTTCTTTTTTGTGGTGCAAGCTGCAGTTTTTACTGTTACCATTTTGGGGTACATGAGACTTTTTTATCACCTTTTTATTCTATTTTTTGTGGGAGATGAAGTGCCCAAAAAACTGTCATTCTGGCGTTTTATTTATTTTTTACGCCATTTACCACGCGGGCTAAATTATGTTCTATTGCAATAGTTCAGACTTTTCCGTATTCGGCTTTCTCAGTTATGTTAATGTTTTATTTTGTTTTACATTGTGCTTGGGGGAAAATTGGAAAAGGGTTTTTTGAACTTAATATTTTTTTTTTATATATATATATATATATATATATATATATATATATATATATATATATATATATATATATATATATATTAAAAAAAACTTTATTTAACTCTACTTAACATTTTTTACTTGTCCCCTTAGGGGACTTGAACCAGCGATCATTCCATTGCTTGCATGATAGCATACTGACAGTCAGGCCCCCAAGCTGCCATGCCAACCATCGGCACCCCGTGGTCGAGTCTCAGGGGGCCAATGCAACATCACAGGGGGCTGCCCTCCTGTTTCTAACCGCTTAGATTCCACAGTCGATTCCACATTTGACAACAACATCTAGAATCCCACTCGTTACACTGAATTGTCTGCGGTTACACAGTCTGCTCCATACTCTCCCACCCGACCTCCGCTGTATATATATACGGCGGTTGTCAGGAAGGGGTTAAATGGATTGTCCCATGAAAATCATTTATCACCTATTGATAGGATAGGTGATAAATGTATGACCACTGTGCCACCAGCTTTTACGATAATGGGGGTCCCATGTCCCCTGTTTGAATGGTGCGGTGGTCACACGTTCATACTACAGTTCCATTTGTTTTCTATGGGACTGACGGGATTAGCTGAGTACAGTGCTTGGCTATCTCTGTGAGTCCCATAGAAAATGAATCTAGCGGTAGTGCACACATGTGATCAGTGCTCCATTCAAAGGGGGGACATTGAACCCTCAGTCTCAAGATCGCTGTGGGACCCGCATGTAACATGTAGAAATTATTATAGGTTACTATTTGTTAAATGTAGTTTATGAAAGAAAGTACCTTAAAATCATATCCTCAATGTTTTATATATCACAAATCCAGAAATGTAATATAGTAACTGGTATCTCAATTACAGCTTTTCCATAATAATACATGAATTGTATTGTTAACTGGTGTTGTGCAAGTATTCTACCAACCTGCAGTAACACATTACAATACATGAAGCCTGAAATGAGTGTAAGCTATACGGTCCATATATAGCAGTTACAAATAATCTTATATATATATTTTATGCCCCAAGTTATAAAGTCATTAAAAAATCCCACATGACTCTTAGGCTGCCAAACCTCGCTTTTCCACAATATATGATCATTGTTTTTTATGACTCAATAGCTTGGTAACACTTTAATTTATATGCCCAAAACCTTGCTCGAAATAGCTTTGCTCTTGGCCTTGCTAACATTTGTATCTCCCAAGGTACATTTTGACTTCTAAAAATGCTGCACCAACCTATTAAGACAATCTGTGCTTCAACTACTAAATGACTCTCCTACCTGCTATTTCATGTAGTAAAGCTTTAACAGAGAGGAAGAGAAACAAATATCCGAAAAATAACCCATGTTCAAAATCTACATAATAAAACCGAGGTCTAGCCTATCGAAAAATATCACTTTAATTATAGAATTTAACATTATACTCTATGGAACACTGGCCATTGATATTAAAGACACAAATTGGGGTTGATAGTATAAACTAGTACTAGTAGTTCATAATTTTTGTTATTTCCCTGAGCAAGACTTTGTTTAATTTTAAACAATAGTCTTAACAATAGTCTTAAGCAAAAACTGACTAGTAAAGAAGAAATAACAAGGTTAGCAAGGATTACCCATAAGTAAACCCATATTTGTATATTAGGTACCTGCACAAATAGCAAGTGCTGAATATATACTCATTTAATACATTGTTATCCACTCTTTATACAGATTCAATTATCTTAAGAGCTCCCTTCTACCCAGATACACAGAATAAAGGCCACTGTAATTGTCAGTCTGTATTCTGCTGAGCCTCCAAAGCTGCGAGCTGCTACTGAAAAGAACAATTTATAAATCCACTCTAGACTGAAGTAAAACACCAATAAAATAGTGGAACATCACACAAGGCAAAAATGCAGAATGCTTATTGTTGCAGAAATGCATTTGGTAATAGAGTCCTTCAAACAAACACAAAATAAGTAACTAATACAGAGTAAATGGAACTAGGTACTCATATGGTCAATCTATATTACACATTGGATATAGATATGAATATACAAAATGCTAAAATAATCGTAGAAAGAACAACATCCTACAAGGCGGATACATGTGAATCTTGGGCAAGTAGCTATAGAACAAGGAACTGTCAATAAGTAAGTTGCATCAAGTTAGAAAGGAAGACACCCAGCATGGAATTATATTAGAGAAATAAGCAAATTAACACTTATAAGAACATTTAGGCTGAATGCACACATTGCGTATTATGTGCGGTTTTGTCACAGGTATTCGAATGTGGCAAAACCGCAGCATAATACAGTACCAGCAAAGTCTATGAGATTTCATGTCCATGCTGCAGTATTAATCGGGATGTAAATTGACCCGAGGTGCGTATTTTTGAAACCGTAGCATGTCAATTTATCTAGAGATTCCGCTTGCGAATTCTATCCCTGTAGTTCTAAAGAAATACGCAGCAAAACCCGCAGCATGAAAATGTAGCTATTTACACAGAAAAACGTAAAAAACGCACAGAAAAACGCATCAGAAAACGCACTTTCAGGTGCGTGTTCTTCCTGCGAATTTCTTGTGGTTTCCTGCAAATACGCAACGTGTGCATGTAGCCTTAAGGACAATAAGCTGAAACACAGGCACTTCAAGGTGCCAAAATCTGTACAAATCTTTTTTTATTTCTGGATTCCCAACTGGAAAGTTCAACCTATAAATTTGCCTAATCCTGGAAACCCACATAGATTTGTCTGGAGAATGTTTATCTAACCATTCGAGAGGTATGAGTAATATAGATGACATTAAGAGAAGAGTACGCAAATTATGCTTTGTGCGAGGGAAATTTGGAGAAGGTAGATTCAAAAGAACTAAAGACGGCGTTAGGTTAATGGTAGTGGAGCAAATCTGATTAATATGAGATTTAATGGAAAACCAGAATTGTGAAATTATGGAGCAGTCCCACCAAATATGTAGAAGGGTGCCTGCGGATCGATCACACCTCCAACTCACATCAGAGGCAATAGGGAAGATTTTTTGCCACTAAATCAGGAGACCTATACCACTTAGTGAGGAGCATAAAGGAGTATTCCTGGGTTCTGACAAAAAGTGATACACTGTGGGATCTCTTAAGAATAGCTGATATGTCACCTGAAGAGGAGACTTTTAAGTCCTTTTCCCAAGCTATGAGAAATTAGGGTTTATCTTGTATATCAGAGGTAAGAAATTTGCTGCAGAGCATGGTGATCAACCGTTTGGGAAGTCTTAGAACACTCAGTAGAGTTTCAAACCATGAAACAGATCTAATTACAGTATATGTGTCGAGGAAGTCAGAACTGATTTTGGCATAATGGTTGTATTGTGCTGTGGACCAATTTTGTCCGTCTCGCATACTGTCAATGGAAACATGGGTTGGGACAACACGACCTTGATATGAGCCATCAATATGAATTGAGCCTAAGGAGCGCCAGAGGTTCAGAGGATCATCAAATTGTGGATTCAACATGTATGGGATGAGGTGTGCCGGAATAAAGGGCGAGGGGAAATGCAGACATGACGTCTGAACTTCTGTGAGTCTCCAGCTAAAGAGCAAGCCTTTCAAAAGGGGGTCATCCCTTCTTTCTCTCCCTGTGTGACGTTTATTACCCCACAAAGTGGTCAGTACCTGTAAGCTAAGATTTTCCAAAGCTATCGATTTTGCTAAGGTGGTTTGGGAGCTAGACAATAGCTCAAGATGCGTTCTAAGTTGTACTGCATGGTATTACATCAATATGTCAGGTAGCCCAAAGCCTCCTAAATGTATTGGTAGTGTCAACTGCTTGCATGCAATCCTAAGCCGAGACTCTCTCCAAAGAAATCTGGAAAACAATAGCCGGACCGCTGTGTAGACAGAGGTCGGAACAAAGATAGGTGCTGCTTGGAGTAGGTATAGAAATTTTAGTGATATAAAGGAATACAGCAAGTTTTTTTCTGCCCATCCATGAGACCATAGGAATGTGGAGGTCTTGTAGTTGATCAGAAACAGTCGTTAGCAAAGGGGAATAATTCAGAGAAAAAATGACATTTAAATCACTGGAGATCTTCACTCCCTAATATACAATATGAGTTGTTGCCCATCGAAAGGGGAACCTAACAGCGAGCTCTGTGACAATATTTGAGGGAAGGTTAAGACTTAAGGCTTCAACTTCATGTGATTAATTGTAAAATTAGATAGTGAGCCAAATCTCTCAAATAGAGACGGCAAAGAAGGAAATGCCGTTCTAGGGTTTGAGATAAACAACAACATATCGTCTGTGAACGCTGCGACTTTTTGTTTCTTATTTGCAATCTGTAAACCCTTGTTATCAGTATTCTGCCTCATAGCTTGTATCAGAGTCTCCAGGGTTAGGATAAAGAGGGTGAGAGACAATGGACAACCCTGTCTCGTGCCATTACCCATGGCCGCCAACAGGGCAGTACAGCTGGTACTGCAGTAAGGGGCCTGGCCACAACGCAGAAAGAAAAGGGCCTGCCCTCTTCTTATTAAACTTTAACCATTTCTATCAGGGCCCCAGCGTTAGTCACTTGGAAAAAGGAACGGACCCTTCAGCTAGGGCCCGTTCCTTCCTCTAAAGTAACTAACGCCGAAACCCTGAGAGGACTTACAGGAGCGGAAAATGCTGCATGAGCAGCAAGAAATCCGAAGCTCCATGTGGTAAGAGCCTGCCCACCAGACAGCTCCTTCTCTACATCCCTCTTCACATGCCCCCTGACCCCACTTGTAGAAAATAAAGTAATGGCCCATTTAAAAATCGTGGCACAGCTGCCTCATTTCTCCATAGATTACAAACATTGCATAAAAAACATGGAATAAAACATGAAAAAACAGTGCTTTTGGGCTATATTCCCACAGTGCAGTCAAATCACGTTTTTGCTGTGATTTTGCAAAAATTGTAGGAAAAAATGGGATTTGACTGCACTGTGTGAATAATACCCTAAAGTCACTTCAGACGTGGTGGATTTGTCTACTATTTTCTGTGCGGATTGCGCACTGAAAATCCACTACAATTACAGTACAACTCATGTGAACGGGGTTTTCAAAACCCCATGATCATGCAGCAGGAAAAAAATCCTCACGGACTTTAGTGCATTCTGCTGATTGTTAAATCAGCAGAATTACATCAATATGTCAGGTAGCCCAAAGCCTCCTAAATGTTTCGGTAGTAGGCACAATGAACTATAAAATGAGGAAAAATAATTGGCTATTATGGAAATGTCGGATGAGAGAATACGCTGATCCGTTATAATATGTTTGATGAAAATACGTTATTTTGCTTTTTTGGCTAAGGAAGACGTACAGTGGAGGAAATAAGTATTTGATCCCTTGCTGATTTTGTAAGTTTGTCCACTGTCAAAGACATGAACAGTCTAGAATTTTTAGGCTAGGTTTATTTTACCAGTGAGAGATAGATTATATAAAAAAAAATAAAAAAATCGCATTGACAAAATTATATATATTTATTTGCATTGTGCACAGAGAAATAAGTATTTGATCCCTTTGGCAAACAAGACTTAATACTTGGTGGCAAAACCCTTGTTGGCAAGCACAGCAGTCAGACATTTTTAGTAGTTGATGATGAGGTTTGCACACATGTTAGATAGAATTTTGGCCCACTCCTCTTTGCAGATCATCTGTAAATCATTAAGATTTCGAGGATGTCGCTTGGCAACTCGGATCTTCAGCTCCCTCCATAAGTTTTCGATGGGATTAAGGTCTGGAGACTGGCTAGGCCACTCCATGACCTTAATGTGCTTCTTTTTGAGCCACTCCTTTGTTGCCTTGGCTGTATGTTTCGGGTAATTGTCGTGCTGGAAGACCCAGCCACGAGCCATTTTTAATGTCCTGGTGGAGGGAAGGAGGTTGTCACTCAGGATTTGACGGTACATGGCTCCATCCATTCTCCCATTGATGCGGTGAAGTAGTCCTGTGCCCTTAGCAGAGAAACACCCCCAAAACATAATGTTTCCGCCTCCATGCTTGACAGTGGGGACGGTGTTCTTTGGGTCATAGGCAGCATTTCTCTTCCTCCAAAAACGGCGAGTTGAGTTAATGCCAAAGAGCTCAATTTTAGTCTCATCTGACCACAGCACCTTCTCCCAATCACTCTCAGAATCATCCAGATGTTCATTTGCAAACTTCAGACGGGCCTGTACATGTGCCTTCTTGAGCAGGGGGACTTTGCGGGCACTGAAGGATTTTAATCCATTACGGCGTAATGTGTTACCAATGGTTTTCTTGGTGACTGTGGTCCCAGCTGCCTTGAGATCATTAACAAGTTCCCCCCCGTGTAGTTTTCGGCTGAGCTCTCACCTTCCTCAGGATCAAGGATACCCCACGAGGTGAGATTTTGCATGGAGCCCCAGATCGATGTCGATTGACAGTCATTTTGTATGTCTTCCATTTTCTTACTATTGCACCAACAGTTGTCTCCTTTTCACCCACCATCTTACTTATGGTTTTGTAGCCCATTCCAGCCTAGTGCAGGTCTATGATCTTGTCCCTGACATCCTTAGAAAGCTCTTTGGTCTTGCCCATGTTGTAGAGGTTAGAGTCAGACTGATTAATTGAGTCTGTGGACAGGAGTCTTTTATACAGGTGACCATGTAAGACAGCTGTCTTTAATGCAGGCACCAAGTTGATTTGGAGCGTGTAACTGGTCTGGAGGAGGCTGAACTCTTAATGGTTGGTAGGGGATCAAATACTTATTTCTCTGTGCACAATGCAAATAAATATATATAATTTTGACTATGTGATTTTCTTTTTTTTTTTTTATATATATAATCTATCTCTCATTGGTAAAACTAACCTAGCCTAAAAATTCTAGACTGTTCATGTCTTTGACAATGGGCAAACTTACAAAATCAGCAAGGGATCAAATACTTATTTCCTCCACTGTAATTTTCCCTCCTTTGTCTCCATGAGAATAAAACTTATGTTGTATCCTAAGGTAAGTTTGGGCCGCCTTAATATTCAACATTTCCTTAGGGGAATTTACGAAGAGCAACTACATTGTCCTGCTCCCTCACCGCCATTGAACGCTTATGTATTTCCCTATTTTAGCTATCTGTGAGAGGAGAGATGAGGTCTGTTTGGTACGCTGTTTTTGTGGAACGCACCAAGAGCTATAAACTCACCCCACATAAAGGTTTTAAATGCATCCCATCTTATAGATTGGGACGTATCTGAAGACCGATTTATATCAAAATAAGACTATAATTTATTTTCTAATCTGTGTTTTGTAATAACATCATCTATCAGGGTCTCATTTAACCTCATTCTCGAGATGAAGAGTCATCAAGAGCAATAGATAGGAAAACAGGACATAGTAATAATTTATTTACGATATGAACATATCGTTCATATCGTATGACTTTGTGGGGTGATAAACGTCACACAGGGAGAGAAAGAAGGGATTCACTTTAGCTGGTGATTCACACAAGTTCAGAGGTCTTGTCTGCAATTCCCCTTGCCCTTAAAGGAACAGTGTCACCAAATTTTTTTTTTATATATCAGTTTATATATATGCGCAAAAGGCACTTGACAGCTCCGTGTGTCATCAGTGTATGATGCGCGGCTGCGTGATTTTCGCGCAGCCGCCATCATAGAGATGAGGCTAGTCGACGTCAGCCACTGTCCAGGGTGCTGAAAGAGTTAACTGACAGTGAATTCCGATCACAATATACAGCAACCTGTGAATAAAAAAAAGACGTTCATACTTACCAAGAACTTCCTGCTTCCTCCAGTCCTGTCTCCTGGCCGTTGCCTTGGTGACGCATCCCTCTCTTGACATCCGGCCCCACCTCCCTGGATGACGCGGCAGTCCATGTGACCGCTGCAGCCTGTGATTGGCTGCAGCCTGTGCTTGGCCTGTGACTGGCTGCAGCTGTCACTTGGACTGAATTGTCATCCCGGGAGGTCAGACTGGAGGAAGAAGCCGGGAGTTATCGGTAAGTCAGAACTTACTACTAGCTCTGTTTTTTTTACACGTTCATGTATATTGTGATCGGAAGTCACTGTCCAGGGTGCTGAAACAGTTTAACTCTTTCAGCACCCTGGACAGTGACTGTCTCCTGACGTCGCGTACCGGAAAATTTTTTGCTGGGTTCGGTCAAAACGAGTTCGGCCGAACGCGGTGAAGTTCGGTTCGCTCATCTCTAAATTCTGACACTCCGTTTGGATGTTTGTAAACAGAAAAGCACGTGGTGCTTTTCTGTTTACATTCAGAGTTTGACAGCTCTTGCGCGAATCACGCAGTTCGCACGGAAGTGCTTCCGTGTGACCTTCGTGGTTTTCACGCACCCATTGACTTCAATGGGTGCGTGATGCGCGAAAAACGCAGAAATTTAGAACATGTCGTGAGTTTTTTTCAGCACACTCACGCTGAGCAAAACTCACGGACTGTCTGCATGCCCCCATAGACTTGTATAGGTCCGTGCGAACCGCGTGAAAATCACGTATATCACGTTCGTGTAAATGAGGCCTAAGAGGGAACGGTGATTAAAAGTTAAGTCGGTTGCCAGAAACAGTCATTTTAAGGAGAATCAGTCAAAAACATCTTAAAGTACAGACGACTGATGGTCACAACAACCCATGAGGGCCGAAGGGCCAGAACCATATCTTACAGTAGTCGGGATAATAGGATTAAGCAGGTGCTTTTGAAACATTTATGCCTGGATTTATAATTATATGCCTAGATTTATAATAAAACATTTAGACATCATCGGTATAAATCTCAATAAGATGATTCAATGTGTATTGAAGGGTTAATGACTTTCAATCCTGATTTTCATCACGGAAGACAGTATAATCAGATTGCATCAATTTAATGGGCTCTAATACCAAATCATTATAAAATGATACAATTGTTTCGGCTATTGGTCTCAGATAAATGCACAATATTATCCCAAATATTATATTTAGCTGTTTATCTTTTATGATTTACTAGAAATATTTATATTCTGTAGCATTAATGAATTAGGAATTTGGAATAATAACACACAACACACAGTGGGGCAGATTTATTAATATTGTCTTAAATTTAAACAGCTTAAAATAAGCCGATACGCCAAATTTATCACAGTGGCTCATGCTGGATGAAAAATTTGCCACACGTTTAGACATTTCTGTCTAACTTTATACCACTTCTTGGATGGCTTATTTTAGTCAACTTATTTATGCCACAATTTTGGTGTCATTTGGCAGCACATCTTAAGCCACAAACCCTTTGCCACTAAATCACGCCCCCTTTGTTGTACGAGACACAATCATCTGTTCTTTTTGGCACATTTCATTGATACATTTTTTAATTATTTGCATAAAAAAGAATGTGCATCTGAGGTCGGAATTCTGGCGCAACACCAAAAGTACAGTAAATCTGCCCCATTTCATATTTAATCTATTCTAATGCATCAATTTAGGGCATCAATTCATTCTTTAAAAAGAAAATATCATTGTTATATGAGAGCATATCTGCACAGTTACAGCAGATAACTCTGTCAGCCAGATTTTAAAATGTTCCTGATGACAAACAAGTCTTAAAGGTCTTGAAATCTGTCGATTCCCCAAAACATGATGAGCATGCTGCAGATTTGAAGATCCGCAGCATGCTCATATTTTCGTGCGTAATGTTTCCACGTGTATCGTTCTGCATATTGACATGGATTTTAAATGCGGAATTCGAACTGCAAATCAGAGGCAAATCCGCCATATGGCTTTAGTCTTAGGCCTTTAAACCATTTTTAGACCATTAAAATTATCGACAGGACACTGACCAATGCAATTCAATGGAGCTATTCACACATACATCATTTTTTCATGGAGCATTTGTCCATTGCGGGAAACTCACCACGTGTCCAATTCTGGTCTGTTTTTACGGATCAGACTGACCCACTGAAGACTATAGGTGCCAGAATAAAACGGACAGCACATAGACGACATCCATGTGCTGGCCATTTATATGCATCAGTTACTTAAGAAATGCAGAGAAAAAAAAGTAAAAACAGGAAACACGAACGAGAAAAACGGATGACACCACTGAAACTAAACTGATGCAGAAGAGACAGTCATAAGCATGAGAAAGGGCCCCCTTTTTCGCTTGTGTGAATAAAACGAATAAAGGTGTTGTGGGACAGGTGATCCCTCTCAGCCTTTTTAGGCAAGTGGAAAGCCTTATTCTGCGTATAGCATGGGTTTGCCCTGGGGATCCAGTTTGTTGGTACAGATGCATTGCTACAAAAGGACACATTGTAGGGTATAACCAATAAAGAACAATGTTCAGAGCTTTTTTTTCTCTACAACAGATATTGTGAAGTACCGTATATATGTATAATGATTTTTTTTTCCGTTTTTGTTAAACAAAGATATTGAATGGCTGGTATCACTATCCACTCAACTTATCGAACCTGAAATGCATGGCAGTGGAACTGAAAATAAAAACCGCTTTAGACATTTATGTTTGAAGATCACGAGAGCTCATGTATGTACAAGACAAGTCACATCTATTCTCACTCAACCTTTAAGATCAATATCACCTTTACACACTGGGACTTTCCTATCTGTGTGATGCTCATAAAATGACATCCTAAACACTGGTTTTAAATTCAGAAACACAGGGAAAAGAATAAGTTGACCACACTCCAGTCTACTAAAAAATTGAAGCAATAATGAAATTTCTATTTTTCCGTATGCTGCGTGACATTTCATACTAAGACCTAGAAGAATACACAGAACCCACATATATTAGCAGGGTCATCAATGTTCACAGTGTATAGAATCAACACTTTCTTGAAGTTCTAATAAGGAATAGCTACTGTAGCTGATATAATAAATAATATGGTATTTAATTAGTTAAAAAATTTCCATAATTATTACCAATCACTATCAATTTAATGCAACCAGCGTCCCTGCAGAAGTACAGCATTAAAATAGTTTTGTGCTCATTGGAAATATAAGTATATTTAATCCTGTGAGCTTTCACATGCTCATTTATTTTAGCAGATGGAATTAATAATTTATTTTAGTTTTGGACCATGTTCACACAATGTAAGGGAAAGATGTATGGTAAATTGACATGCTGTGGACAATGGGTTCTTTGAAAATTTGCAATTAATCCACATACGGATTTAACCCCCTTGAAATGCATTGTATTATACTTTGTTGCAGATTTCTGTAATCCAAAAGTGGCCTTTCACTATTCTTTTTTGTATCCAATACCGATTTTGGCTATATTAAAAGATTTGTATCTTTTCATATCTGTGCATATTTTATAAAAATAATGTTTCCATGGCTATACGCTAGCTGTACTAAATGAATGCATTACTAATCGTAAACCACTAAATGGACCTGTATGGCTAGCACTAACCCATTACCAGCCACAAGTAACTTTATTCTCGACACAGTTTAAGGCTATGTTCACACAGGGCGGATACGCTACATAAAAGTACACAGCGTATCCACCCTGGTCCCCACACGGAATTTCGGATGAAAAACCGCAACAGATTGTGGTGCAGTTTGCATAATGCGGAAAACAGCAGGTAAAAAAAGTCTAGTCATGGTGACGCGTCCCTCTGACGTCCTGCAGTCCGGCCTCCTGGGATGACGTTTTATCCCATGTAACCGCTGCTGCCTGTGGTTAGCTGAAACAATCACAAGGGATGAAACGTCATCCCTGGAGGCCGTTTGTAAGCAGAAGCATAGAGTTCTGGGTAAGTATAATCTTTTTTTTTACTGAGTTGTGATTTTTGCGGCAGAATCACAGCTTTTTCACTGCAAAAGTCGCAACATCTGCTATTTGTTGCGGGTTTTACCTCCCCATTGAATTTAATGGGGAAAACCCGCAACAGAAAAGCAGCTATTCCGAAGCATAAACTGACGCGCTGCGGATTAAAAAAAACGCACCGAGATCGTTGTAAAAGTTTTTGGGGCATATTTTTTAGATTTGTTCAAATCTCATCCATTTTGCTGCTACTATATTATGCTGCGCATCTTCTGAAATGAAATCCGTTGCAGAAAATCTGCAGTATTTACGCTAGGTGTGGACATACCCTAAAACATATTTCACAGCATTATTCATTAAGATAATGTCATGCCAAAAATATGCCCCGAGTTTAGTGTTGTGACCCATAAAGGGGTAAACATCCAGAGTTTACAAAACGGAGGGAACCTCACATTAGGGTTTTCACTAAACGGAGAAAAATACAGCAAAAAAAAAAGATTCTGTTGCAATGGCAGAAGAACTATAGAGGCAGCCTGTGTGAAGGGGCACCTGGGAGAAGGAGAACCAGCTCAGGATGGCCCATCTCTATTGGAGGTAAACCTGCAGAGGCATTAGGCACTGCAACGTTAAAAAGCGATGCATGGAATACCAGACTGAGAATGATCACATGGGATGGGTAGCACTGAGTGGCCAAAGGTTGTCTCCTGGGCTTTGGATAGGGAGTAGTGGTGGCATGGGACAGCTCCAAGAGTGGTTTTCTATTTTGACTTTTCCTACTTCTTAGGTCCAACACAGGTCCCAGGCCTTCTACTTGACTGTATCATGTAGAACCAGTAAAGCCCAATGACATCATAATCTGATGGGTTTAAAGCCTCCATAGTTAGTGTCAGTGTTTGTCCAGAATCTAGCATCCTGCTCTTCCACAATTTTTGGGTTCTGGTCCTTAAATTTCCATGTTCTTCAGTCCACACCTCCTTGTTCAAATAAAGGGTTAATACCAGACTGCCCGCACCAATACCATCATAGCAAAGAGTTACTGCCATGTCAGCATTAAGCAATGCCCTTAATAAACAAAGTAGTGTATGACATAAAGGGGTGTCTCACCCGCCTCTCTCATGTCACAAGCATGCAAGAACCTCAGAAATGGGGATTTGTTTGGCAGGCTGCTCCCACTGGAGAACTAGTGGCCACCAAGTATTATCTTTCCTTGCCAAATAGTGGCCAGAATCAGAAAGATTGTTCTGACCATAGAGAAACAAAATCTTGAGTGACCACTAGCAGTGGGAAGTAGAACACTGGGGTTATCTTCAGTCACACCTAAACATTAGACAATGACAAAGATAGAAAATGTTAGCATTTAAGGATTTGTTCACATTAGGAGCCGTTAGGAGCCTCCGTTGCAGATCTGTTCCGAAATGCTGCAAGAAATCGCACAGTTTCTCCGGTAAAATGATAGACACCATGACGGAAACCCATTGGAACCCTTAATAATCAATGGGTTCCATCGGGCACAGTTGGATCCGGCACGTCATGTTTTTTTTGTTGTTCTGCTGCTGTGACAGAACAGAGCAATGGAAAAACAAAGGCAGGTGTGAAACTATTCTGAATGCTCGTTTTCGAGGTTTTCATGCATAAACAATGATGTCATTAAATATATGTACATATAATACTTAGAGCCTTTTCTTAGAACAAAGGAAACTCCACAAGTAAAGACGTAATCACGTTCATTAGTAAATGAGATTACTGTACTCATGTTTTATTGTTAAGTAATAAGTTAAGTATACTATTTTGTACTGCCACAGTCAAGAGTAATAAGAAAATCTATCTGCTGCGTGTCTAAATATAATGGAGATATCAAAGAGAAACCTTTCTTAATTGTCAGAACAGAACAACTTCAAAAGACATCCCGAAGCATCTAGTAATATAATTCCGACAAGCTTCTTATCTATTCCGAGTTGTCGAATTAAACTATCTTGTCATGAATTCTAGTCTTCGCCATTATAAATCAAAGAGCTGACATACTTCTGATCATTGAGCTGTTACCGTTAACAACACCATAACAGGTACAAGACGGATCACGTCCAGCATCTACCTCTTTATTATCGAAGTAATACTGTGGCAGCCGCTGCATGTATATTATTTAACAGTGCATCCCGTCATTAAAGTGTAACCCTTTAACTAGCACAGCACTATATATATATATATATATATATATATATATATATATATATATATATATATATCTATATATATATATATATATCTACATATCTATATATCTATAGATCTATATATATCTATATATCTATATATCTATATATATATATATATATATATATATACACATACATATATCTATATATATATATGATAGATATATCTATATATATGATATCTCAATGTTACTGCTGTCAGGTATTTATCATCAAAGTTCATTCAAACCATACGAATATATTTTTAGGCAGGTATTTCTTAAAAAGTAAGGGCTCCTGCACACGCCCATTTTTCAGATTCATACTGTGAAGATACATAATACAAATTGCTGTAGGCCGATAATGTACCTCTGTGTATCTGCAGTTTTACACAGAGGCACAACAACTTTTTCATGGTTTCAGATGGAATACGTGAAAAAGGAAATTGTGGCATTCTCCAGTGCATGACATTATTATTGCTATATATTATGTTTTATTCAGAGGCAATGCTTCTAGGGGAGAATGGTCTGGAGTACTCATATGTGCCACCATATATTTAAATCATGGTCCATATATCAGATATTTGGGACAATCTTATATGGTACTGTAAAAGCAAATAAATACTCTTTATGTTACATGCAGTAACCTTTGTAGACTGACATATTTAATAAAGGTGTTTTTTTAAAGGGTAACTAAACGTTCAACAAACTTCTGACATGTCATAGAGATTTGACGGGTGGGGGTCCGAGCACTGAGCGCACACACGAGCTGTTCTGCCACTTCGTTTTGGCGATTGGTGGGGGGTCTCAGTGCTCTGACCCCCACCTATCTAAACTTCTGATATGTCACTATGACATGTCAGAAGTTTGTTGAATATGTAGTTACTCTTTAAGATCAGAAAAAAGTACTGTTGCTTTTTATTTTTCAGAAAAAGTGCCACTCTTGCCCGTGGGCTGTCCCTGGTATTGCAGCTGAGCCCGATTTACTTGGATGAGACTTATCTTCAGTACCAGAGATCGTAATGTTTCTGAAAAATAACAAAACAGACTTATTTTTATGTCATACAACCTATCGTTATCGTCATACAACCTACCCCCCCCCCCCCCCGCTATGTCCTGGTGCAATGGGAGAAGTATGCGTAGTCGACTACGCTATTGCTTCTGGCAAAACGACGGGTCCTGTGCACAACAGAGACAAATGGAAACCATGGGCACCGGATCCGTCACCATTGAAATCAGGGTCCCATTCTGACGGAAAGCTCAGACGGAACTTCAGAACATGACCCCAATGCAGATGTGAATGAGGCCTAAGGCAACAACTGATATTCTGTTTATTATTTTTGCCTGACAACAAACCTCTTTTCCATGAACATAAATAACAGGTTGTCTTAGTCCAAATACTGTTACCAATAGAAATATAACCTAGTTTAATATTAGATTATGCTGTATACTGTTGTAGAAATTATATCACATTCATTATGGTGAGACTTAATCATTCTTTATGATTCACATAGAAATAACTTCTTCGAAAAACTGCAGGTATCACACAATTCTATATATGCAGTATAAGCAGCATAGGACTATTCTTTACAAAGCTTCAGAGGGAATATGTGTTTCAACCTAAGGCCTTCGTCAGCATTGTATAACACATGTAAAAACACCTGCAGTTTGAAGCATTTTTTGGGGGTTAATTTTTACATAGTGTGATTTTTTTTAATTTTGTGTCATTTTGTATAGGCATTTTCCTGTCGTTTTTGAGGTTCTATAAAGAAATCCATGGAAAAAAATGCCATACCTAGAGCATGCTGAGTTTTCATAAGAATACTACTTACGCTAAAAATGCTTCAAAAATGCCCCAAAAATTTAACAAACCAAAACACTATTTTTTTTGACATCTTTATATTTTGCTATAGACTTTAAACTAAGATTGGTTTGGAAAATAACGCCGAAAATGCTGCAGAACTCTGTGTGTAAAACCGGCCTAACACCATCCTATATTTGGCTGCAGGACCTTCTTGTTATATGCAATTATAACAAGAAGGTCCTGCAGCCAAATACAAGACATACAGAGGTATCCTTTGAGGTCTATGTGATATGTCCAGGAATACAACTAATTGCCATGGTCACAAGTAGTGGCCCTTGGCCCTGTAATACATCAGTATTTCATGAGGCTACATTTGATGTCACCGAACATCAGAAAACACGAAACATAGGCGGTCAACAATGCTTGATAATTATAGTGTATACTGTTCGTGACTCCATGTGCAACTGAAATTGATACACCTTTGTTTCTGGGGCACCTGAGGACACCCCTCCAGCCATCAATCTTTATGTAGAGCATGCTAAGAATGTTAGAAAATGCTTTTAAAATATATTCGGTCATAGTATATGAGACATATTACAAAAATATATATATATATAATCAAAGTATGGGACTGAAACATTTGTTCTACATTTTGCACATATTGTAACACCAGCAGAAAGATTTCATTCTGTGTTGTATGAATTAAGTCTTTTTTTTATGCAATGTCAAATAGACACTGGGGACACAGCCAGTTCTGGATGGT
The DNA here is from genome assembly GCF_050947455.1 of Rhinoderma darwinii. Taxonomy (NCBI): domain Eukaryota; kingdom Metazoa; phylum Chordata; class Amphibia; order Anura; family Rhinodermatidae; genus Rhinoderma; species Rhinoderma darwinii. The sequence continues at coordinate 279,736,376 of NC_134690.1, read as the reverse complement.
CACTCTTTCCTCTTTTTCATCAATCCAATTGTGACTAGGATCATTTAATTTGCTTTACCAGATGGGCATCTAAATGTCCTAACATGCTACCATTTCATACCATATGGTCACATCTGCTCATCACTGGGAATGTTTAGCTACAGATCCTATCACTTACTTTGCAGAAATTGTATTTCTTTCCAAGTTCACGGAACATACAGGAAATTCCACAGAATTGATCACCAAAATATGTTAAAGAGAAAAATGATCAGGTTCATATAAGATTGTTACACATTTGGTCTTTGGATCCTGTAGGATTCATGTGAAACAGAATTTGCAGTACTGAATTAAAAGGATTATATTGCCCGAATAAAAGGTACTATATCGTAATTTTGTCCTGGAATATAAAGCAGCGCTCTAAGGATGGATGCATTTTCAATGTTCTGGGTGGAATTATTCCACCTACCTGCAGTCAGAAGTCCTTTAATATAATTATTATACTTTTATTTTTTAGAAAAGAGGGTAACTGCCACCATTGTCATTTCATAGGTAAACTAGCTATTTTTTTTTAAGAGGGAAACCTAATAAGGATATTTTATAATCTACCTGAGGGTGCTGTGGGTTTAACCCCTTCAGGACTGAGCCTGTTTTGGCCTTAAAGACTAAGCCGATTTTTTAAAATCTGACATGTTTCACTTTCTGTGGTAATAACTTGGGAATGCTTTTACCTATCCAAGTGATTCTGAGATTGTTTTCTAGTGACATATTGTACTTTATGTTAGTGAAAAAAATTGGTAGATAAATTCAATATTTATTTGTGAAAAACACCAACATTTTGAGAAAATTTGCAAAACGTAATGCTTTTCTAATTTTAAATGTATCTGCTTGTAAAACAGATAGTATTACCGCACAAAATAGTTACTATTTTACATATCCCATATGTGTACTTTATGTTGGCATTGTCTTTTTTTGAACAATATTTTCTTTTTCTAGGACATTATAAAGGCTTAGAACTTTAGCAGCAATTTCTCACATTTTCAAGAAAATTTCAAAAGGCAATTTTTTCAGGGACCAGTTCAGTTATGAAGTGGCTTTGAGGGCCTTATATATTAGAAAGTCCCCATAAATCACCCCATTTTAAAATGGCACCCCTCAAAGTATTCAAAACAGCATTAAGGAAGTTTGTTAACCCTTTAGGTGTTTCACAAAAATGTAATCAATGTAGGTGTGAAATTTACAAATTTCATTTTTTTTGCAGAAATTCATATTCCAAAATTATTTTTTTCTGTAACACAGGTTTTACCACAGAAACACAACTCAATATTTATTGCCCAGATTCTGCAGTTTTCAGAAATATCCCATATGTGGCGCTAGTCTGCTTATGGACTGAAACACAGGCCTCAAAACAAAGGAGCACCTAGAGGATTTTGGGGCCTTCTTTTTATTAGTATATATTTCAGGCACCATGTCAGGTTTGGAGAAGTTTTGTAGTGCCAAAACCGTAGAAACCCCCAAAAAGACACCATTTGGCAAACTACACCCCTCAAGGAATTTATCAAGGGGTATAGTGAGCATTTGGCATCACAGTTTTTTTGCTGAATGTGGGGGAATGAGGCCGTGAAAATGAAAATCTAAATTTTTTCAAATAAAACTTAGACACTTTCAATTTTTACAAGGCAAAAAGGACAAAAAACACCCCAACAATTGAAAAGCAATTTCTCCCGATTACGGCAATACCCCATATGTGGTAATAAACTGCTATTGGACACACGGCAGAGCTCAGAAGTGAAGGAGCGCCAATTGGCTTTTGGAGCTCAAGTTTTGCTGCAATGGTTTTCGGGTGCCATGTCACATTTGCAAAATATAACTAATTTGCGATTAAGCAAAGGGAAGCCCTGATTTCTGGCTAACTAAATGGACTATTTACTAAAATATAACTTTTATTAATTATTCCTAAATAAACTAAAAAAAACACACACTTTAAAAATAGCCAATGCTCGCTGACAGTGAAGAGTTTGTATGGCACATTGCCAGAGACGCACTTGGTCAGTACGACCTAATGTATACGTTTTATGATCAGCGCCCCCAGAACGCAGTATTTACACCAAGGTTGGAACTTGTAACTAAATTTATTGAGGGGTATAGTAAGCATTTTGACCCCATAGGTTTTTTTGCTGACTTTAGTGGAATTAGGCCATGAAAAAGAAAATCTAAGTTTTTTCTAATAAAATTTGTACAGCAACCTCTTCTGAGCACAGCAATACCCCATATGTGGCAATAAATTGCTGTTTTGACCCACGGCATGCCTTAGAAGGGAAGGAGAACCATTTGGGTTTGGTTTTTTATAGAATTTTTTTAACAGTGGTCACCGTGCGGTAAAAATAACATGATCATTTTTATAGTTCAGGCCGTTGCAAACGCGAAGATATCTATTATGTATAGTTTTTTTTCCATTATTTTCTAATTATAAAGGACGTTTTTATTACGTAAAACTTTTATTTATTTATTTTTCTTAAACATTTTTTTTTTACTTTTTTCACTTATTTTTTACACTTACTTGACTTGAAGATCTGATCTTCTAATCCCATTTACAATACATTGCACTACTTATTTAGTTAAGTGTATTGCAACTGTCATTCTTCATCTGACCGTTGAGCCTATTAGGTCCTGCCTTGGGCAGGACCTAATAGGCTTCCGTACCTGGCAACCAGAAAGCTGTTGCTAGGCTTCCTGGTTGCCATAGCAACCATCGCAACCCGTGATCTCTTCCAGGGGGGCAGTGGGGTACAGAGGGAGCCCCCTCCCTCTGTCAACCACTTCAATGCGGCGGACGCCATTGACCACCACATTGAAAGGGTTAAACGGTATATTACAGCAGACACTCGCTTGAAGATGAAGCACGCACAGCTCCTGTGCCCGCTTTATCTTCATGACGGGTCTGGTAAATTGGGTTGCGGTAAGTACATTGCAATGCCGACATACAAGACCTGCCATTTTTGCGGTAAGGGTTTAATGGTGAAAATGCTGGTGACAGGTTCCCTTAATAAATGTGTTGTTTTATCCAAATTAAATAAAACCTTTTTGTTGCCCATAACAACCAATCACTGCACAGCTTTCATTTTACCAGAGCAGTTTAATTAAAGGAAAGCTGAGCTCTGATTGGTTGTTCTATGGGCATGACAACATCACCTAGAGACAGACAGCAATGTAATACAAGTACATACACACACACAGTGAATGAGCTGTTGGAGTAATAACAATAATACCACCATTATTCCTATTCAGTTATCCCATGGATGACATGTAACCCTGTTAACTGAATGCCAAAGGTCACACGGTATGTGCGTGTCTTGGGGGGTGATCGCACCACAGACAACAACATTACTTTACTTCTATAAACAATGCCATGTTAAAAAAGGCAGTTAACGGCAAAAGAACAAGCTGATGCTAAACGCCGCAAAGCCAATTATGACAGAACAAGGCGGCAACAACTAACTCCCGATGAAAGAAATGCTTCAGCGATTGCGTGATCGTCATAATGAAATGACACCACAACTCTATGTTGCATTGTCAAGAGTGCGACACTTTAATGATATAAAAGTTACAATGGTCCATGGACCAGAGAAAATTCAAATTGCTTCCCGATTCTGAAAAAATCTTTACAAAACATTGTGTACAAATAAATCTTCCAACGTTGGTGACTGATTTGTATCGAATCATCAGCATCATACTAATATATAAAAGGCAAGCCAAGTTGCCAACCTTTTTAAAGATGGATGCGTGAGGCAACCCGCTCTTCAGTGAGACAGTCCACTACTCAATATCCCTTTACCCCCTCTACTCCTCCGCTACAGGAAAAGGTGAATTGAATAGTTGACTCTGCCAGCGTGGGTGTAGAGCAGGTTAAGTTGCGCCAGTGGAAGGGTATTGAGCAGGAGGTCTATCACTAGCTAGTGGACAGTGTGTGGATACAATCAGTATAAGAAATATGGGGGGAGCAAAAATAAATAAAAAATAAGAAACAACACACGGAAGGGGTCCAATTCTCCTGCTCCCGCATTTTATATTTTAATGTTTCATGAAAAATGAAAGAACCGACCAACAAGAGTTTTCTACAGCCCATTGTATTTTTTGCACAATGTGCATACAGGGGTTAGAGTGGTGACACACAGAGGACGACAGTGTGTTGGCATACAGGCAACAGAGTGTTGGCATACCCAGGGGACAGTAAAAGCATACTGGGGACAGTGATGGCATACCCAGGGGACAGGGTGGTGGCATACAGGGGTCAGTAATGGCATACAGGTGGCAGAGTGGTGGCATATTAGGGTGCAGACATTTCTAGAGCCTGTTGTGCTTTCTTCACACAATGGGCTTTAGTGCTGCAAATATATATATATATATATATATATATATACATATATATATATATACATATACATATATATACATACACGCACGCACGCACGCACGCACGCGCGCACACACACACACACACACACACACACACACTAGCCACCAGACACTTTTAGCCAGCAGAGACTCATTGTTTCCTGTAGACTAAACTAAAAACACCTTCATTCCAGATGAAGAGTCACAGATAATTTAAGAAATAAAATGTCATGTTTTTTACTTCAGAGCTGACATTAGACAGCCACTTGATAATCAACCTTCACCTCAGTATGCGCCTTTGGGTTGAACCTGTAGTACCTGATATATTGCTCACATATTTTATCCCTGCAGTACAGTGATAGTCTGCAGCAAATAAAATTGAAATAAATTCTGTTGCTACCTTAAATTATAGCCCGTGCAGTCGATTTACCTTTCCGCAAGATAAAAAGATAAAATGGTTGTTGGCAATTTCACCAATGGGCTAAGCAATGAGACGTATCACACCATATACTTTTATTACTGATACAATGACATTATTGAAGCTGTAAACAATGCACTTGCTTGTGATATCTTGGACACTTGTAATTTTATTCCGTTTAAAAAGCGGTAAACAATACTGGAGTGAGAACTGTTAGCTTTGGTTTGACATGTTTCATTATAAACAGACATTGCTTTTCTCTTCAGTCTGGACATGGTGGGGCATTGAGATACATTGGACATTTTTAATTTCAGAATTTAAACTTAGTAAATATATGTAAGTTAATAAGCCTTATGCAAGCTTAAGCCATAAACAGCAAAACAGTAAGATCCCATGTACACAAACGTATTTTTGTGGCCGCAATTTAACCGCAAATCTGCAGGTGTATTGTGGCCCCATTCATTTCAATGGGCTCATGCACACTACCGTGCATTGCCCGGGAGCAAAACGATAGGACATGTCTTATTACGGCCGCATTTTGCGGTCCAGGCTCGTTTAAATGAATGTACATGGCAATGTGCACAGCACGCGATTTGCGGGTGACACTCCGCGGCCGTCCAAGCTGCAAATCACGGCCCGTGCACACTGCTACGGTCGTATGCATGAGGCCTAAGTTATGCTGCTTTCCAGTCAAACAATTGACAGCTGCTGACACCACAAATATGCATGCTCGGCATGGTTCGGTCATCTTGTATCATGTGTATGGTCATCTTAAACATCACATAAGCTTCGGTTTTCTATAAATGAATCAGGAACCTCCCGATAAAAAGATAAAAAATAATGAATTATAATAGTAGGATGAATGCAATTTGTACTTAATATGTAAACAGTTTATAAAGCTTATCTAAATGTGTTTTATAAGTATTCATTTCGAATTCATTCAATGCAGAATTAAAACAGGAAAAAGGTAAAATGGAATTGGATTTATCTTTTTTGGAATAAAAATGACACTGTCAATCACGAGTCAAAGTCACGCCTAGCCCTGGGATGGGTCACTTCAAGCTGATGATATGTTAGCCTAGCTGTCAGTCAAAACAAAACTTGAAAGTTATCCAAGCCTAAGAATTCTTGAAAGTCACGAAGGTTGTTGAACAAACTGATAAAAATCATACTTGTTTTAATGCTATATATCATATATCAAATCATTTCACCAAGGATTCAATAAAAATACATACAAAAGTTAAATGCGTAAACGTAAATTGTACGTAAAAAGACATTCATATAACAAATCAATAAGAAAAAAAAATATTGCACAACCTATGCATATATATATTTATTTGTATAATATATATATATATATATATATATATATATACATACATATATATATATATATATATATATATATATATATATACATACATATATATATACATATAGCTCCAAGGAGTTACCATATGAAAGTGCGGCGTCACATACAAGACAAGGGACTCAAAGGTGACTTCTAATGTTCTCATTAGGGAACTGATATGCCATATATATATATATATATATATATATATATGATTGATGGGGTCCAAAGAGTGGCAGTGGCCCCTTCAGCTCATTTCTTGATGCTGCTCACTCACTTGAATGAAGCCGTGTTGCAATTCTCCGCACATTGCCTTGTCAGGAGCAGTGCTGTGTCAGTGGAAGGCTGAAAGGGTTATGGCCCTTTCGTTTTAGGCATTAGTTGTGATACTGGCTCTTCAACTCCACCAATCAGACCTTAATGGCATAGCCTAACGATAAGTCATCAATGTACATGGTAGGAAAACCCCTTTAAGATAGAGTATACCCATCAACTGCATGTGGAGGTAATGTATAATATACTATGCCTTATATATTTCGAATATCTCAGAGAAAATGTGACCTTGTTACCCATAGCAACCAATAATAGTGGCAAAAAAGCTTTCCATTATTACAAAATATCTAAAAAGTCTAAATTTAATGTGAGAAAACCTTTCAATCACGTATTGATAGTCACATAAGTTACTGACATTATTTAAGGGGTAGGTAAACTATAACTGGAGCAGTATTGCATTTAGAGAATTACGGAAAAATAGGATTTATTTGTGTCTCTATAGATAAAATGTGACGATTCAACTAATGTGCTTTGTAGCAAAGCTTTTTCTATCTCGGCAGGCAGCAAGTAAGTAGCAAAAAGCTATAATATGAGTTCATCAAGTAATATAACCCTGATCTGCGGGGATCATGTTCTTTAGTGGTGTGATGTAATTTGGTCGGTATGTTAGTTCACTTTCAGTCTTCTCCTAAACAAAGGCCATCAATCATGTCTAACTGTGGAATTATTCCTCCAGCTCAAACCTGTAGTGCACACTGGAGACCATGCTGATACTATCAAACTCATTTCATTTAGGACTTCAGGCTACATCCCCAAAGAGAACACACGTACGCGTTATCTCTCATGCCACCCAGTTTTTCTTGTTGCCGGAATGGATAGAAAAAAAAAATGATCGCTGCGTTTTTAACATGTAGTGGAAAAGACATTGTCTCGTTTTGAATTACAGAGATAACACAGGATACATCAAGTGTGTGGTATTGGATCTTTTAAACTTTCAATATGTGGGAAACCAAATGTCACAGCACTAAATAAGTAGCATAATTGGTCTCCGGAGAATGAAAAAGTGGCCTCTGTAACAATTGATTTGTGTGATGAGGTTGAACACCCGTCAGGGAATAGCAATTCCTTCACCCTAACTAAAATGCAAGGACTGGAGGCATAATATATACTGGCTATTGCGGGACACACTACATAAAAAAATATTCTGAGTATATACACATGGGTTGTTCACGTTACAGCAAGAATTTGTCATTAAATTTTAATCCAGAAAAAATTTTTTGTTTTGCAATATGGCAAGTACAGCAACTGTATTCTGAGCATTTTAATTGGTAAAATTAAATATATATTATATTTCACCCCGAAGCATAACCTGAAGCTCCTAGGTTCCAATGTAAAATCTGTAACAGAGCCCCCTCCTACTATGTACCATTTATAATACTGGTATCTTCTAATGTAACGTAGGGGCTTTTGCTCCCCCAGGGGCCAGGGCCAGATGCAACTACTACCTCTGCACCCCCTTAGGCTACGCCTCCGAATTCACCTCTTTAATCTAACAGCTAAGGCTCTATTACTTTGATGGTCAAATGAATACACGGTTCAAGGACTGTTAGAGCCTACACTAGTTATTACTTTTATTTTACTTACTGAACTAGAATTTAGATAATACTCTGATTAGCTTCTAGCTTTATTTATTGAGAATATGTCATCATTTTGTGAAGGCGATGAAAACAACTATAATAATGTATTTGGGAATTTCATAAGTATCAATCGCTAATATATTCTTTTTATCAAAATGCTTCCATTTACAAGCAGAAGAATTGCGATAATATATTCACATAGGGAAGTCCCCACTCAGTAGACACACAGCGGATACACAGGGGATACGTAGCCTCGTAGCCATAGGCAGAATACAGACTATCGTAACAGAATCTGTCATTCAGGCGACTGATTTTCAGACAAACGGCTGTCAACTTTCCTGAAGACCTTCATGGTTGTTACCTGATGTCTCCCAGTAGTAAAAATATATTTTCAGCAGTAAAGAATCAATGTTGTGCTCCCTAGAAGAGGCGAGAATATTTATTTCTTTATGGACTCTTTGACTAAAAGAAATAGTCTGAGGTTTAACTAATTTCCAAACGGTTATTGGAAGTGCTAGCAAATTTTGTGATGAGCAATAGATGTCTCATTTAAATATTATATGCACATTTTATGAATATGGAATTTAAATTTGTAATGTTTTCCACCTCATATAGTCTAATAAATTAGATTGGAAAGTTTCCAAATCTTATGTTAGGACTACATTCAATGTTACTTTCAAAATTGACAGCTTCTCATTATGCAGAATACAAATCTTGGGTAAAGTTTTCTAACTTCACTCATTTTCAGCAAGAAGTAAGTCATACATATGAGGAGGGCAAGGCGGTAAGTACCCCCAAATCCAGTCTACGTTGCAAAGATGAGCTTCATCAACAACTGTATAAACAATTGTACTACACTATCCTTCCCTAGATGCCAACAGCTGCCAGCCATCAACTGTCAAAGATGCCCATTATATGCAGCGAAAGAGTTAGTAAATGTTATTTTTAACACTTTTTAATGTATATGCCAGTTCAATTTGGAATATAACCATAGCAAGACAACAAACATATGACCAATTATTTAAAAAGTTCTTAGAAAAAATGAAAAAATACTGGTAAAGCCCATTGACGGCATCATAAAACATACCTTCTGATGTTACATTTTCCTTTGATCACTTGAGAATTTTTTTTTCTTCAGCAGAAAAATGACATCAAAGCGTTCATATTAAGCATAGGTATCTGGGTGGTGTGTGCTGAATGATTTTCACTTACTAAGTACATTCCAGTCATAGCTTAGTACAATAGGAACTTAATGTACTCAAAATCAGTATTACTATGTTTAAGAAAATCTGACGTATTCATCTAAAGTCATTAAAATATGAGCTGAAATGAAGCCATGACATCGCCCTTTAGACGCTCCCAATTCCGAACCATGCCATAGGCCTATACCACCCACGTCTCCAAAGCATAAAACATTGCTATTTTGTTTTATTCCGTAGTTAGTGTGGACTTGTACTACATGTACATGTGTGTAATAACTTGTTCACACAAAGTAAGAGCATGAAAATAAGCTAACACATATATGAAATAATTTATCCAATATAAGAAGGGCAGAAAAATGACAGAATTTGAATGAGCATTTCAATCAATCGAGTAAATCTATCAAAGTAACTGCCATTTGTATAAGATGGAGGAAGCCATTTTGTATAGCCACTGGAGTTCATCTGTCACTGAACTAACAATAATGTCACCATAAAGTCACAACATTTCAGTGAATGAATTGGTTAAAGATTATAAGAATAAAATAGTTTCTAGTGAAACCATGTGTAAACATTTGCTTAGGCCTCATTGCGGGCACGGCTGTCCGCCGACAGTTGCGGGCCGCATTTTCGGGCCATGCTCCCATACAAAGTAGGACATGCTCCATAATTCGCAGCACGGTTCTACGGCACGGACACCTATTCATAGTGATACGGACAGGTGTTCGCGCCCAATAGAACCAGGCGTCTGTAATTGCAGACCGTTTTACGGTCCTCAATTAAGGAGATTTTTTACAGTCGTGTGCATGGGGCCTTAGTCATTAGGATTAGAAGGGGGTATAAGTGGACTGTACTATAATGATAAAAATGCACTTTTGCACATAGGCAGACACTTCATGGACAAAACACCCTTCGCCTTCGCTACATACATTCTGCACAGGTAGAATCAGGACATGAAGTAAAGTTAAAAAGTTGCACTGTGCATCAATTGCATTATCTGGAGTATGATTTAGATAGTGGATAGTGGAAACCCCCTTTAAGTCTATATATAGAGTGTTGTAACTTCCAAATGATCTATCAGGCAGTCCTAAGCGAAACAACAAAAATTGCTACTTTTGTACATAATACACTTTGCTCTGACCAATAAAAAAAGTAATATATTTTTGTTTTTAAAATTAATAAGTAATAGAGTAAGCAAAATAAGTAAGCCAAGCAAATGCCTTCTCTGCATAGATTTCCATAGTGTTAAGAGTAAACCTTTTCCAGCTCTTAGGGATTATTTGATTAATAATTGATTTTGTATTCATTTAACAATATGCATAGTAATGAGCTCATTTGTTATTTATGTGGATGTCATATGAATGTGCAGAGGTGTTAAGATGCAATTTAGTATTTAGAAGGTGATATATAAAAAAAAAGTAATATATTCCATGAAGAATGATGGGTACTGTAGCTACTTGATAATCTTAGATGATAATAACGCAGACCAAAATAATAGTGATAATAATTATACTACTGAAAAAAAAAATTCGAACAAATCTTACATTTTACATGTCATATATAATTTGTTCATTTTGCACCAATGCAGAGGGCAATGAACAAAACATTTGTAATCAGTGATATATAGAAAATTGTTCGGCATGAAATCGTTAATGATACACGCATTATGAACAACATAATCTTGCTTCCCAGGGAAAATTTACTGCATTTTTGTGATCCTTGGATTGCTAATCCTATTAATGCTGGCTGTATTCACAAAGAAAAATATAAATAGTAGATGCAATGTTTTTGTATTTCTTGATAGCATTTTGGTAAATGGTTTATAAAATAATTTAACAATATTTAGATGGAGCGGCTATAAAATAGTATAACTTCACAAAAAAAAAACAAACACAAATCGGGTGCAATTGAAAAGTGGAGTAGTAGCCACTGGCAACTAATCAGATGGCTGATTTCATTTTTCAAAGAACCTCTGAAAAATGGGAGGTGGAATTTGATTGGTTGCAAAAGGCAACTACTCCACGTTTCCTTTCCACCAGTTTGATACATCCCCCCCCCAAAAGGTTTGTATCCACACTTGAGAAACTCTGGGCATTTTTACATCTAGCTATACAGGTGAAAACCCTACTTGTTGCATAACCTATATTGACCAAAGGAAAACGGTCAAACCATGTATTAGAAAAATAGTCATCATTTATTGTATCAAATAACCATAACTGCATCAATCACACGTAAAAACACATATACATGAAGACAATAAAAAATAGTGATAAAGAGTGGAGGCTACAGACAGAACATCCAACGTGCTTATAAGTATATATACAGTAGTGAATACTAGTAATACAGCCGTTGTTTAAATATGATTACAGAATATATTTAATGTGCATCATGAACATATTTAATAATGTTAGCCAGCCTTAGTAATAATCATAAGCGGTTATTAATAAAAAGATCATAAATAGTATTCCGACCAGAACTGGACACGCATGTGAGCCAACCACCTTTAACGCACATTTTGCCCTTTGCTTCCTTTGGGAGTGCTGAGGTGGGCAGCTGTATCGGAGGATAATAAATGCCCAGGATTGGCTGCAATCCAATCAAATCAAGGAGAATCTCAGCTGATGTGCATTGAATATATATTGTAATCTGTTTGTAAATGTCCTGTTTGTAGCCTCCACTCTCTATCGGTGGTTTTTAATGGCTATGTACACCTTTATTTTATTATGCATGGTGTTTTCTGTACTGCATTATAGGAAATATATTCATCATTTAGTTGCCTGTGGTGTCATATTTTGTTGATTAGGGTGTCCTTTATTTGTAGGTTTAAGCAGAATACCCTACTTTTTTCTATGATACCACCTGAATTAATGTTATAATGTGATATATTGGGATTATACTTTTTATTAACCTCTTTAGCGGTTTTAACGTTGCCCGTACACTTACTGTATTTTTGCGGCAAATTAGCAGTTTTATTAGTGCGGTTTTTATCCTTGCAGCTTTTACAGGTGGTTTAGATGGAGTACCTCTTTGATAAAAAAAATTACCCTTAGGGTATGTTCACACGCTGAGCCAAAAACTTATGAAAATACGGAGCTGTTTTCAAGGGAAAACAGCACCTGATTTTCATACTTTTTTGAGCAACTCACGTTTTTCGCGGCGTTTTTTGCGGCGTTTTCGCGCCGTTTTTTCTGCCATTTTTGGAGCTGTTTTCAATAGAGTCTATGAGAAAACGGCTCCAAAAACGTCCCAAGAAGTGCCCTGCACTTCTTTTGACGAGGCTGTAATTTTACGCGTCGTCTTTTGACAGCTGTCAAACGACGACGCGTAAATTACAGGTCGTCGGCACAGCACGTCGGCAAACCCATTCAAATGAATGGGCAGATGTTTGCCAACGTATTGGAGCCGTATTTCCAGGCGTAAATCGAGGCATAATACGCCTCGTTTACGCCTGAAAATAGGTCGTGTGAACCCAGCCTTAGGTAGCAAACAAAATATTTATTACATTAGAAAACAGCATATATTATTTTTAATTGACAAATGCACTTTAAAGTTTAGAAGATGAAAATGAAGGACCTTTACAATGAAAGATAACCACTGTCCTAGGAAAAAATTATAACACAAGTTATGAGTAATATAATCACCCATTTAACAATCTCACACACCCATTCTCAAAAAACATACCCACACCTAGCAGCTTTATATCCCTTGTACATTATACCATATCCATAGAAACTTCTTTTAGCCACTTAAAGAGATTTTACCACTATAAGGATCGTGGGGGTCCAACCATTGGGACTCTTACGGATCCTCAAAATTAAGGAGAAGCAGCGCTGATTATGTGTGCTGCTGTTTTTTCACAGATTTTCCCTGCCATGTGACGTTCCCAGCCGCCTGCTGTAGGGCTGTGCCGTAGTTCCCTGCACAGCGGGTGACTGAAAGTACCAATGTGCAAGGAATAAGACGAAAGACCTTTGATTTTGTGTTCTTGTGATTGCGGGGGGTCAGAAACCCACCGATCATGTTATGGCATATCCTAGTGATTTGCCCTAACATTATAACATGGGAATACCTCTTTAAGTTCTCTCATGATCAGTGGAAACCCTTCCAATGTTGCCATCTTGATCTACAGATCTGTGTACCAGATAAAATATGACCATAAAAATCTCTGTATGCTTCCGTATGAAATTGGAGGCATAGGGAGGTTCAGTAGGCCCGCTTGACTTTTATGGGTGCTGTATCACATATTCATACAACCCTGCCGTTGTATTGAGCCATAATACAGGTGTGTTCTTGAGCCCTATGCAACCTGGGTCTTGTCTAAGAGAGTAAATGGTAGTAGCTATTGTTATGTTAGTTCACCATAGAGGAACATGATGAGTTTGGTTTGGAGAATATTTTGGTGCTGTTGTAAGAACTTTAAATAAGACACACATAAAGTATAACTACATAATTCAAGCTTCGGTAAAATATATTATTATGTAGGCTTATTGAATGCTCTATTCAATCAATGTCTTAATGGCCGTGAGCTGTGCACCTGGAAACAATTGTCTAATCCCTAAAATCATCATCGTCTGCATGCAGGGAGGTAATAAAGAGAATCAATCTGATCTGATCACACTGGCCATCTTTTGATTGCGTTCACACATTGCAGTCATACTGCAGTTTTTGATGTAGTTTAGTGGCAAAACACTGTGGCATTACAAAACGGCAGTATTTTTCTTATGGTTATAATTGCAACATGACTGCAACCTGTGGACACAGTGTGTACATCACTGTATTATAATCCTAATAAATAATCTAAGACAGGGGTGAGCAACTTATGGGACCAGAGCCACAACTGGCACCTGGGCATAGTTTGCTGACAAACTTCCCTCTCCCGGTGTCCAGTTCCATTGTGTGCTTGGTGGCACTGAACATAGGGAGAGAGCAGTGCTTCATTATGTGCTTGGCAGTGCTGATCACCAGGAGAGAGAGCAGTGCTTCATTGTCTTTGTCGCTGCTGAACACTTGGCAAGCACACAACACAGCACTGCTCTCTCCTGGTGTTCAGTGTCCCCAATCACATAATGCAGCGCTGCTCTCTCGTTGTGATCAGAGCCGCAAGGTCTGAGTTCTGTAACCACTCTGTATCAGTAGCCACGGTATCTCATATGTCCCCCCACAAGCTGGTGTTCGGTAGTCGCTCTCTTTACTGTGTGAAGTGCCCGCAAGCTGGTATTCAGTAGCCGCGGTCCCTCCGGTGTGCAGTTCCCCCTAGCTGGTGTTCAGTAGCCGCGGTCTCTCCGGTGTGCAGTTCCCCCTAGCTAGTGTTCAGTAGCCGCGGTCTCTCCTATATGCACCCCCCAAACTAGTGTTCAATAGCCTCGTATGCACCACAGATGGATCATCTTTGCAAAGAAAGTCAAGAACAAGGGCTAGACTAAAATGTATGTTTAAATTAACTGATTAATTGGCTTATGTCACATATGTGGTAATAGTTGTCTTATGTGACTTTCATGTTTGCAAGACACGCTGAGTACTTCATCAGTGATTTATTTTTTTGCATTGGCACACCATACAAAAAAGTTGTCTACCCCTGATCTAGGATATGTTTCAAAATTTGTTAAATTGGTTAATTAACTCCTTAAGGACATATCTAATTAGAAAGAGGGCTTGAGAAAGCGTTGCACACAAAACGGCTGTTGCCTGACACTGTCTTCGTTCCCCCCCCCCCCCCCACACCTTTTACAAGCATTAAAAAATGTTCTACGTCAGACCGGGTGAGTGCGGCTTGTTCTCTCTGCTTGCATTGTGCCAATTAGAAAGATGTGGCTATTTTTTTTTAGTTTTTTTCATATCCGCATTCAGACAGCCATAACATTTTGATTTTTTTATTGGTCACGTAATGTATTTGCTTATGTACCTGTAGTATTTATATATTGATTCCCTTCATGCCACGTATACAGCTCTCTGGAGGTTTATAGTGCAATATAAATAATAATAAATAGGGAACACATCCCTGGGGTCCTCGACCAGTATTGCTGATGGGCCTTGGAGACCCCTTTGATTATATCACGATCACTACTTACTGCGGAAATCAAGGGGTTAAACTGTCAGGATTGGTTGTGTTGCTGATTTTAACTATTAACCACTGCCAACTTGGTGTTGGTAATAGCAAGGGCAATGCTGTAACATAACTACACCCAGCGCTTTATTCAGGTGGCACAGTGCGTGAAGGTAACAAGCATTCATTTTTAAATAAAAAAAATGCCTATATATTCTGAGCCATGTACTTGCAAACCATATTTCAATGTAACATTCCTAATTTATTTGCTTAATATTCTTTTCAATGATATCAGGTAAGGTGTTTGCTATTTCCTAGCTTTGGTTGGAGTACTATAGTCTCGTGTTTTAAACTATGAGCATATGTAATGTGCATCCTATCATTCTCAGCTAATAAAATATTTACTTTTTAATTTTCATTTTCCATTTTTCTGGTACTAGTGGTATGAGCGCTGTCAAATTTATAGCGGGTCAAAGCAAGGACTGATTTTCTGAAATGTAGTACAGAAAATACTATTTTATTTCCATGCTACTTAGCTTTGGTAATGATGCATAAAGCAGATCTTATTTGCATGGAAATTCTTGCAATAGAAGAAGAGCAACATTATCTAGTAAAAAGATGTTTTTCTGACAAGAACAAGGCAGCAAAATAGGCAAACTCCTCAAGTTTTTGTTTTTATAGAGATCATTATTGTACTGCAGTTTAGAATATGCAGACACCTCATCACAATATGTGACAATAACAGCATTGCTTCTAATAATAACAACCTTGAATGATATTCCGTAATACACTGAATATTTCTGTAGTTTCCGAAAATTCATTTTTAGAAATGTGGATACTCTACATGCAAATCTTCTATTGTTGCTGCTACAATAGTGAAGTTACTAACAGATTCTAACTGTTTATTAATAATAATGCAAATAACAACATAACTAAGAACAATAAAACAAATCACACAAAGCTCCACTTTGTAGCCACATAAAGGAATGTATTACTGAATAAATCCTAACCACATAAAATATTATCAAAATTCTTATTATTAGTTTTGTAGCCGTTTTTGATGCCTATTTACTTTATCCTACAGAAGGATTGGATATAATAGAAAAGGCTGTATGCACCTGCCAAAGTTGTATGCATGAAACCTGTATGGCAGCATATGGAGTACTTACAAGTCTGTATTAGAGACCCATAGGCCCTCATGTGCCACCACATCGTGCCTCTGTGAGGTACCATGTTTTCCCCTAGAAGCAATAGGGGGAAAAAATCAAAAGGTTTACACCAGTTTTCGGGCATATAAAAGTTGCTGTTTTTGGCGCATGCCATAGGTGCACTAAAATGTGCAACTTTCTACTTTCTCGCCACTTTCTAAAATTGGCCAGAAAAGGGGCATGGCTTAGCCAAAGGGGGGGGGGTCTCCTCTGGAATGTCAAATTAAGATTTCCGTCTTTGGAGAGTAGCACCGAACAGGAAAATGCTGAGTCTTGTACTTTGCCCCCCCCCCCCTCCTCAACCGATCTGACTAACCCCTGACTAACCACGGCAAGATGTGACACATTTGTTGAGAGGTGTTCGCCTCTTAATAAATGTGTTAGATCTTACTAAAGCGATTTTGTTAAGACTGGCATATAAAAACGTCAGCCTTAACAAATCTGGCCCAATTTTTCTAGAGCTGTATACTTCCATAATAAAGAATATAATGGAACATAAAATTTAAGGCACATGGAAGTATTGAATGGTCTCATATCAGGAAATAGGCACTATATTATAGGCCTGTACAGCCATCCATAATACGACTGAGTGTATTAGCCTGTAGTCTTTAAATTTGTATCTTAGGATCCATTTCTAACTTTGTTTTACAAAAAATGGGTAATTACCAAATTACTTGGGAGTGACTTCGATAATCACATTATATTGTTAAATTGTCATTTATGAAATTTCCTAATGTAACTTTTCACATGGTCACGTTAGAGCCAGGCTGACATGTCATGTTTTAGCACCAGTTTGGAACAGATCAAAAACAGGAGCAGGGTGACGCTATATACTATTATACTATACATATTAGACCTACATTAGAGCAGATTTATAGAACATTGTGAGATGCACTCACATGTGAAATACGGTAAGATAAATTATTTTCATGTATTCTTATCAGCTAACTCGGAATAACTTTGAAATAATATATTTATGGAGACATTCTATTGTGATGTAGTACAACATGTAAAGGAATACCTTTCTTATATTTTTATCAACTACAAAAAATGTACAGTGTGTCAATGAGAACTATAAACTGTAATTTTTATTCCACAGTTTAATCTGTATCTACTAATGTTGCAAAGAATGAAGGAACTTGAAAAATGTTGTTTCCATTTTGTCTTGATGATCCAGTTTTGCTGAATATTTCTAAAAAGTCTTGAATTTTAACAAAGAAAGTGACAATAAAATCCATTTTCTGCAAAATGTATATACAGTTCAACGGGAGCAGTGAACTGAAAATTGCAATAGTCTATGGCATTTACATGAAAAATCTAATAACTCAAGCTGCCTACAAAATGTTATTCTTGATATTGCCAATAGGTTGAGAATGGAATAGGACAGGGCATATCTGCTACAATTTTCAATGCTTTTGAAAGGTTCTTTGAAGTTGAAAGAAAAATTCTCTAAAAATTGTCACAGAAAAAAAAGAAAACAAAATATTGGGGATATTTGAAATACCAAATAGGTCTATGTGGTGCTTACATAGAAATGGTGTACAGTCCTAGCCAAAAATTTTCAGACGGACACAAATTTTGGTTTTCATAAAGTTTGCTGCTTCGATTTTTATAGTGGCAATTTGCATTAACTCTAGATTGCTATGAAGAGTAATCAGATGAATTGCAATTAATTGCAAAGTCATTCCTTGCCATGAAAATTAACTTAATCACAAAAACCCAATTTCCACTGCATTTCAGCCCTGCCACAAAATTACCTGCTAAAATCATTTCAGTGATCTTCTCGTTAGCTTAGAAGAAAGGGTTAACGAGGACAAGGCAGCTGATATAATTAAATCAGCATGACAGAATGATAAGAGCAGACTGGTTGTTTTAAAAGGGGGATGGTGCTTGAAATCATTGTCTTCTTCTGTTAACCATGGTTACCTCCAAGGAAACATGTGCAGTCATCATTGTTTTGCATCAAAAGGGCTTTACAGGCAAGGACATTGCTGCTTGTAAGATTGCTCCTAAATCAACCATTTATCGGATCATCAAGAACTCCAAGGAGAGAGGTTCAAATGCTGTGAAGAAGTCTTCAGGCGCCCAAAAAAGTCACGAAAGTGTCAGGACCATCTTTTAAAGAGGATTCAGCTACAGGACCGGTTCAGCACCAGTGCAGAGCTTGCTCAGGAATGGCACCAGGCTGGTGGTGTTTGGAGGCTGGCCTGATGTCAAGAAGGTCAGCAAGGAAGCCATTTCTCTCCAAGAAAAACATCGAGGACAGACTGATATTCTTCATGAAGTACGGGAATTGAACTGCAGAGGACTGGTGTAAAGTTATTTTCTCTAATAAAGCCCCCTTTCAGACTGTTTGCGACATCTGAAAGAATGATTGTCCGGAGACGAAAAGGTGAGCACTACTATTAGTCCTGTGTCATGCCAACAGTAAAGCATCATGTGTGGGGTTGCTTTTCATCCAAGGGAGTGGGCTCACTCACAATTTTGCCTAAGAACACTTCCATGAATAAACAATCTAAATACCCTCCAAGAGCAACATCTCCCAACAGTCCAGGAGCAATTTGGTGATGAACAATGCTTTTGCCAGCATGATGGAGCACCATGTCACAAAAAGGCAAAAGGGATAACTAACTAGCTCGGTGAACAAAACATTGAAATTGTGGCTCCATGGCCAGGAAACTCCCCGGATCACAATCCCATTGAGAACCTGAGGTCAATCCTCAAAAAGCGGATGGACAAGCAAAAACACAGAAATTGTGATAAACTCCAAGCACTGATTAGGAAAGAATGGGTTGCTATCAGTCAGGATTTGGCCCAGAAGCTGATATCCAGCATGCCAGGGCGAATTGCAGAAGTCTTGAAAAAAAAAGGAGCAACACTGTAAATATGGAGTCTTTGCATAAACTTGATGTATTTGTCAATAAAAGTTTAAAACTTGAAAGTTATAAAGTTGAAATGCTTATAATTGTACTTCAGTATACCATAGAAACATCTGACTAAAAGATGTAAAAACACTGAAGCAGCAAACTTTCTGAAAACCAAAATTTGTGTCAGTCTCGAAACTTTTGGCCAGGACTGAACTTTGAATGCAAGTGTACTTACTCTGGTTACATTTATATAGTAAGCTAAAAAATAATGTTAACAATTTGCTTCTTAAGATTAGCACACAGTTGTGGACATATCTGTTTTATTAAAAACTTGTATTCCTCAGAAATGAACAATTCTTCTTTTCTTAGAACTCTGCATTGTGCCCTTTATCTTTTATTCCTCTTGAGTGCTACCATACTGCTTGTCAATTACACAAATTATTGTTGACAGTATAGACACACCCAATTGACAAATGGAATGATGATGCCCAGTCACAAGTTTATTCATACATTTCTAGGAGGAATAACAGAGGAATGCCACAATGCAGGATCCTAAGAAAAGATGTTCCAGTATTGTTATATCATGGACAATTAAAGTATTTTCTAAAAAAAAAAAAAAGTATGTCAGTAGAGCTAACAGGACGTCTTTAAGTAGATCATTGCTACATTATTGTAATCATGTATAATACAGTGGAATAATATTTGCATTAGGTATATTCACTTCCTAAGGACCTGTTCACAGAGAGTTTTTTTGCAGGCAGATTTTGACCTGCCTGCAAATTCTTGCTGCAAAAAAACACTTTCTCTGCCTCCCATTGATTTCAATGGGAGGTCAGAAGCGGAACCGTGTATAAAAACGTCTCCGCCTCCCATTGAAATCAATGGGAGGCAGTTTCGGCCATTTCTTTGCCGCTGATTCCACGTAAAAATCTGCGTCAAGAAAATCAGTGTGAACTGGGCCTTAGATGTTGTTGGCAGTTACGGTCCATTCTTTGCAAACTCCTGGGTACTTGAAGATAGTACTGATCAGCTGTAACGTTCTCTTGGTGGTGCCACTCTAAACATATTTTTCTTACCTTGTGTTGGTCTGCTGGTTGATACTAAAATCAGTTGACAATGTTTTGACAAACTGTACAGACACTGAACTAGCAGGGGGCTGATGGAAAATGTAAGGTAAGGACTGAGGATAATCCAGCAGAATTCTGAATGCAGCATTGTATGCGAAATGTGCTATAAAACATTCTGTATCTCAAGATCTGCAGAATTTATTTACTTTTTTACACATTTATATTTTGGAAATACAGAACTGAGACAAATATTAGATAAACTATTAGAAGGTTTTATTTATTTGTTGTTTTTTTGTGGCATACATTATTTTAAGTACAACACAATGTAGATACTTAACAATTGTTCTCATTTCCTACAATATAGTGAATTTAGTTGGTGGAACATTCCCATTAACATTTTCTCTGTAAGAACTTCTACATAAGGGACTAACCCTTAGTACTGAACCCCACTGAAAAAAATAAGCAGCTGCAAACTCTTGGAAAATAGTTTTCTTGTTTTGTACAATCCTGCTGAATATAGAAAAACTGTTGCAATGCTTCAACACTATACGGTTCTAATACATTAGGTTGCTAATGGACCATACACTAGAAACTCAGTCCCTTTTATGAAGAAAACATTCTTGAGTCTCATGGAAACAATCAAATGTCAGCTTCTTTTACCAGTTAACAAGTAAATGGAACCAATGTTGATTTATTTTACTGATGAGATAAAATGTCATGCAGAATAAAATGTTATGGAACCTACATGTTTTCAGTCTGTTGTAACAGTTCTATATTTTCTTAGTTACAAATAGAAAGTGTCAAGTTTGGGTAAATGTAGATAATCTCGATAACATTTTTGTCAGGCATCCGGGTAGCTCTAGTCTAGTGACATCTGGCAACGTCTGCTGTTCCTGGCGACAGACGTACCTAATGTTGGGTGATACGTATTGTACCAGTATAAGCGTTATTTTTGTCTATTGAATACTATTTCATGAGTCGTTCTGAAGCGCGATTGTAAAGTGCTCCGATTCACACTGAAGCTATATTGTTATAGCGGAGACTATGGACAATAGGCTGTCTCAAATGATAACAAGACACAAATGTGTACGATTGTTTGCATACTCCTTATTTTCACAAAACACATGTAGCAGAACTGTAGCCCCTAGTATAACAATTTGACAATTATTTATGCAACATAACTAGAGTAGTGCTGGAATGACCGGCTAATAAGAAAATGTGCCATACATTTAGACAGGAAAAAAAATTCATCTAAATCAAACCATGACAAACCGCCGTATTTCCTTATAAAGTCTACTTACAAAAGATATGTAGCTGCTTTATTTGAAACTCTGGAAATAAATAATTTCTCCAGTTCATCAAAACCAATTCTTTAGTCAAAAAGTAGTGATATGTTTTCACCTCCCATAACGCATGATGTGCCTCTTTCTCCTTTATATAGTAAAAGAAGGAGAAAGAGGAAACATGAAGCAATTACATAAAGAAATATTTATTTGTAAAACCAATGACCAAAGTCAATCATATATATGGTAGGATTAAACCCGTAAGGGCTTGTCCACACGTAATGGAATTGCTGCATATTTTCCGACTGGAATTGCGGACGGAAAATACGCAGCAGAATACAGTAGAAGCAAAGTGGGTGAGATCTAACAAATCTCATCTACACGCTGCGTAAATTTTCAGAGAAGAAATTTACATGCGGTGCATATTTTTCGTACCACAACATGTCAATTCCTGCTGCGGAAAGCGGTCTGAATTGCTGCGTTTTTCAGAGGAGATGTCACCATCTCCTAGCATTGAGGAAAACGCAGCAAAATCCACACTATTTTCTGCAGTAAAAAACACAGGAAGGGTTTGTACACACACAACGGAATTGCTGTAGAAAATTTCTGCAGCAATTCCGTCGAAAAACGCAGACATTCCGCTGCGGCAAAAACGCATCATTTCCTGCGGCAATGAAATTATGTGCATTTTGCTGCATTTTTCACAATTTTAGGAGATGGAGACATATCCTCTGAAAAACGCAGCAATTCTGGCCACTTTCCGCAGCAAGAATTGACATTTTAAGCCGCATGTAGATGAGATTTGTTAAATCTCATCCACTATGCTGCTACTGTATTCTGCTGCATATTTTCCGTCTGAAATTCCGGCCGTAAAAAAACGAGACAATTCCACAGCGTGTGGACGCGCCCAAAATGGTACGGTTTTTCCGCAGCGGAATTTCTGCTAGTTTCTGCAGAATTGCTGTAGAAATTTTCTGCAGCAATTCCGCTACGTGATGCAGCTATTTTAATAATGATGCAGCAATATTTTTCATCACTGTGTTTCGAGAGCCATAACCCATTTTCAATATTTCTGTCGATGTAGTTTTGGGAAAGCAGGTTTTTTGCAGGACGAGTTGTACTTTTTAATGAAACCATTTTGGGACATATGTAATCTATTTAACGCCTTAAAGTGTAGCTAAACGTTCGACAAACTTCGGAAAGTGGCCTGGCCCATTAGGTGAAAACAGGCTGTGTCCTTAGCTAAATGTTCGACAAACTTCTGACATGTCATAGTGAGCTTCAGCTGCTTCATTCTAGCGATTGGTGGAAGTCTCTGTGCTCGGACCCCTACCAATACAAACTTCTGACATGTCACTATGACATGTCAGAAGTTTGTCGAACATTTAGCTAAGGACACAGCCTGTTTTCACCTAATGGGCCAGGCCATTTTTTTTCACATCTGAAAAATGTCAATTTATGTGATAATAACTTTGGAATGCTTATATTTTTTCAAGCGATTCTGAGATTGTTTCCTTGTGACACATTGTACCTTAAGTTAGTGGTACAATTTGGTCGATACATTCAGTGTTTATTTGTGACAAATACAAAAATTTAGAGAAAAATTGCAAAAATTAGCATTTTTCTAGATTTAAATGTATCTACTTGTAAAACAGATAGTAATACCACACAAAATAGTTACCAGTTAACATTTCCCATATGTCCACTTTAGGTTTGCATTGTTGTTTGAACATTTTTTTATTTTTACAGGACGTTACAAGGCTTAGAACTTTAGCAGCAATTTCTCACATTTTGAAGAAAATTTCAAAAGGCTATTTTTTCAGGGACCAGTTCAGTTCTTACGTGGCTTTGAGGACCTTTCATATTAGAAAGTCCCGATAAAACACCCCGTTTTAAAAACTGCACCCCTCAAAGTTTTCGGAACAGCATTTAGAAAGTTTCTTAACCATTTTGGTGTTTCACAGGAATTAAAGCAAAATGGAGGTGAAATTTACGATTTTATTTTTTTTTTTCAGAAAATCTGTTTTCATTTATTTTTTTCTGGAACACAGAATGTTTTACCAGGGAAACGTAAATCCATATTGATTGCTCAGATTCTGCAGTTTTTAGGAATATCCCACATGTGGCCCTAGTGTGCTACTGAACTGAACCACCGGCCTCAGAAGCAAAGGAGCACCTCATGGATTTTGGGGCCTCCATTTTATTAGAATATATTTTAGGCACCATGTCAGGTTTGAAGTGGTCTTGTGGTGACAAAACAGTGGAAACCCCCCAAAATGACACCATTTGGCAATCTACACTCCTCAAGGAATTTATCAAGGGATATAGTGAGCATTAAAATCAGCAGGTTTTTTTTTTTTGCTGAATTTAGTGGAATTAGGATGTAAAAATGAAAATTGCTAAATTTTTTCCAATAAAATGTCGAAATCTTCAATATTTACAAGGCATAAAGGCCAAAAAAACACCCCAACATTTGAAAATCAAGTTCTCCCGATTACGGCAATACCCCATATGTGGTAATAAACTGTTGTTTGGACACACAGTATGGCTCAGAAGGGAAGAAGCATCATTTGGCTTTTGGAGATCAAATTTTTCAGGGTGCCATGTCGCATTTGCAAAGCCCCTGAGGGACTAAAGCAGTGGAAACCACCCAAAAGTGAACCCATTTGGGAAACTACACCCCTGAAGGAATTTATCGAGGGGTATAGTTAGAATTTTGACCTCACAGGATTTTTGCTGAATTTAGTGGAATTAGGCCGTGTAAATGAAAATCAAAGTTTTTTCTAATAAAACTTAGTTTTAGCTCAGATTTTCCATTTTCACAATAGATAAAGGATAAAAATTACCCCAACATTTGTAAGCACGGCAATACCCCATATGTGGAGATAAGCTGCTGTTTGGACCCACGGCAGGGCTTAGAAGGGAAGGAGCAGCATTTGGCTTTTGGAGCTCAAAATTTGCTGGAATGGTTTGCAGCGCCATGTCACATTTGCAAAGCCCATTTTGACCCCACAGTTTTTTTTCTGAATTTAGTGGAATTATGCTGTGAAATTGAAAACGTTTCTTCTGATAAAACGTGGAAAGTGACAATTTTTACAAGGAATAAAGGAGAAAAAGCACCTCAACATTTGAAAAGCAATTTCTCCCGATTTAGGCAATGCCCCATATGGGGTTATAAACTGCTATATGGACACAGGGCAGGGCTCAGAAAGGCAGGAGCGCTATTAGGCATGCAGATTTTGCTGGCTTGGATTTGGGTGCCATGTTGTATTTGCAAAACCCTAAGGTACGAGAGTACAGTCGTAGACCCCAAGAAGTGACCCCATGTTAGAAACTACACCCCTCAAGGCATTTATCATTTGCCTGGACATATGACAGGGCTTAGAAGTGAAGAGCAACATGCGCATTTGAGGTCTATTTTGGTGATTTTTACACCATTTGACCCGCAATTGCAGGGCTCTGAGGTCAAATAGTAAAACAAACCCCAAAGTAATGACCCCTATTTTGGAAACTACACCCCTTAAGGCATTTTAAGCGGTGTAGTGAGCATTTTGACCCCACATTTTTTTTCATGAGAAATTAATGTGCAGCAGATGGTGCAAAGTGAAAATTGCAATTTTCCACTGATATGCCATTTTAGCGCACAACATGTTGTGCCCAGTTTGTGCCACTGAAGACACATACCTCATAACATTTTAAGTAGGTTCTCCCAGGTATGGCAATGCCATATATGTGGACGTAAACTGCTGTTTGGGCACGCAGTATGATTCAGAAGGGAGGGAGCGCCATTTGGATTTGGAGCGCAGATTTAGTTTGGTAGCAGTTCTGCTTGGGGTATTGCTGATATTTCAGTTTATAATGTGGGGGCATATGTAAACTATGAGGGGTACATCAGGGTATAATAAGAGGGTATAATAATGGGGTAAATAATAATCTACAGATGTGTGGCCAGTGTCGCACTGATAAATGGTGCCCAGTCTTATCCGCATTTGGAACGTTCTGCACCTTTTGTGTCGCTATATTCTAGAGAGCCAGAACTTTTTTATTTTTTCTCCACCGGAGCTGTGTGAGGGATTATTTGTTGCGGGACAATCTGTAGTTTTCATTGGTACAATTTTGGGGCACACGTGATATTTTGATCACTTTTTATTCAATTTTTTGGCAAGCAAGTTGACCAAAAACCAGCAATTCTGACAATGATTTTTCATTTTTTTTTTTTCAGCGTTCACTGTGGGCTATAAATGACAATTTTACTCTATTCTGCGGGTCGATACGGTTATGGCAATACCAAATGTATATAGCTTTTTACGTTTTGAAGCATTTGCGCAATAAAATCACTTTTTTACATTTTATTTACTTTTTGTGTCAACATATTCTGAGAGGCATAACTTTTTTCTTTTTCAGTCAAAAAAGCTGTGTAAGGGCTTGTTTTTTGCGAAACCGGTTGTAGTTTTTATTGGTACTGTTTTGGGGGTAAATGTGACTTTTTGATCACTTTTTTGTAATGATAGGGGTAGGGAAACGGACAAGTGAGCCCTAATCTACCCGCCACTCTGTCCCTGCCTACTTGCAACGACCCGCCCTAGGCGACGGGGTACAACTGGGCGGCGGTCCCTACGCTCAGTAAGTGCACGAAACAAACAGACAAGGGTACACAAAGCTAAGGGAAATTGGGCAGTTGCCCACGGCAACACCGTGAGCAACAAGAGAGGTGAACGAGCCGAGTCAAACCAGGAGTGTACGAGGTACCAAACGCAGAGCAGGAGAGTAGTCAGTAAGCCAGGGTCAGTATGGAGCAGGATCAAATAGTCAGAAGCTGTAGCAAGGCCAGGAAACCACACGAGAAGAATCACAAGCAAAGGAGGAACAGGAAAGGCAGGTATAAATAGACCGAGGGCGGGAGCTAGCTGAGTCTGGCCAGGCTGCGATAGGCTCTCCCACTCCTAAGCCTGCCAGCCTGAGTGGTGGAAGCTGGAGTCAGTCTCAGAGACATAGACTCAGGTGCCGACTGATTACCTATGGGAGTTAACCCCGAAGCTGTGCCTGGCAGATCCTTTACATTTTTAATCTATATTTTGAGAGGGGTGGTGATAAAAAAAAAAATAGCGATTCTGACATTGTTGTTTTTTTTTTGCGGTGCTCACCGTGCGGGAAAAATAATATTATAGTTTTATAGTTTGGGTAGTTACGGGCGCGGTGATACCAAATATGTGTACCTTTTTTAACGTGTTCATTTTTTTCCTATAATAAAAGTATAGGAAAAAAGGTGGTGTTTGTTTTAACTTTTATTTTTACACTTTTATTCAACTTTTTTCAACTTTTTTTTTGTCCCACTAGGGGACTTGAGGGCTTGCACTTCTGTTCTTTACTGAATGACTAACAGCTCTAATGCATTGCACTAGGTGGGTAGTGCAATGCATTAGAGCTGTCAGTCATTTACTGACAGCAAGCCTATTCCGTCCCGTCTCTGGGCAGGGCCTAATAGGCTATCGGATTTCGCAGACCAGGAGTCCATTGTTAGGGCTTTGATTGCCATAGTAACGATCGGCAGCTTCACGGTCAAATCGTGTCGATGTTGATCGCTACAAACCACTAAGATGCCGCGATCGCTTTTGATCGCAGCATTTAAGGGGTTAATGGCGGGAATTGGAGCTAGCTCCGTTTGCTGTCATTACAGCACAGCTGACACTGGTGGCTCATGTCACAGGCTCAGCTTCTGAGCCTGTGCCATCTTTCTTTTGCGGTCGGTAGCCTTTTAGGCCCCGCCTCCGGGCAGGACAAGCAGGCTTCCGTACTTGGCAGGCAGGAGGCCATTGTTAAGCCTCCAGTCTGCCAGAACAACCATCGGAACCCCGCAAATTGCATTTTGCGGTTCTGATCTGCTAGGAAACACCATAGATGCCGTGCTCGCTTTTGAGCGCTGCATCTAAGGGGCTAATCGGCCAGATCGGTGGCTAGCGCCGGTCCTGGCCATGCAGCCGGGTGTCATCTGTAATATACACCTAACACCCGCTGGCGATGGTGCAGGCCCAGCTTCTGAGCCCGCATCAGCAACACAGCGTATCAGTACGTTGTGTTGCATTAAGTCCTTAACAACGACGTATTATTACGTTGGATGTCGTTAAGGGGCTAAAACCTCTTAACTTAGGTTTTTGGGGGTTAATGAAATTAAGCCATTCTGACATTGTTTTTTCGATTTGGCTTTTACGCTGCTCATTGTTCAGTATAAAAGACATGTTAAATGTACTCTACGGCTCAGTACGATTGCAGTGATACCAGATTTTTACAGTTTTATTTTTATGGTTTTTCCCTTGTACAATAAACACTTTTTGTTTTTTAAAAATCATGTTTGTGTCCCTATATTCTGAGAGCCATAATTTGTTTATTTTTCTGTCAATGGAGCTGTGTGAGAACTTGTTTTTTGACAGTTGACATTTTTAATGCTACTGATTCGGGGTACAACTTTTTGATCACTTTTGATTTCGTTTTTTGGAAGGCAGAATAAACAAAAATCAATCCTGCCATTGTTTTTGTATCACTGTGGGGAGTTAAATAGTGTTATTATTTTATAGTTCGAGTCGTGACGGATGCGGCAATACCAAGTTTGTGTCCTAAGGATGCAGATACAATTAGGCTGGGTTCACACAACCTATTTTCAGACGTAAACGAGGCGTATTATGCCTCGTTTTACGTCTGAAAATAGGGCTACAATACGCCGGCAAACATCTGCCCATTCATTTGAATGGGTTTGCCGATGTACTGTGCAG
This sequence comes from Rhinoderma darwinii, assembly GCF_050947455.1. Lineage (NCBI taxonomy): Eukaryota > Metazoa > Chordata > Amphibia > Anura > Rhinodermatidae > Rhinoderma > Rhinoderma darwinii. Next base: position 279,707,892 of record NC_134690.1, on the reverse strand, counting down.
ACGACCTGTCATTTACGCGTCATCGTTTGACAGCTGTCAAACGACGCGTAAAATGACTGCCTCGGCAAAGAAGTGCAGGACACTTCTTTGCAACGTAATTTGAGCCGTTCTTCATTGAAGTCAATGAAGAGCAGCTCAAGATTTACGAGCGTCAAAGACGCCTCGCATAATGCGAGGAGGAGCTTTTACGTCTGAAACGACGCAGCTGTTTTCTCCTGAAAACAGTCTGTCTTTTCAGACGTAAAAGGTAGCTAGCGTGTGAACATACCCTTACATGTGGCAGTCCCTGTGGATCTGGGGTGCCCAGTGCTAGCGATGCCACTGTTGTTAATATTAATACAAAGTTCAAGTACAGCTTTAAGAAATGTTATAGAATTCCCTTCAAAGCATTGATGTTGCAGTCAACATTGAATTCATGCATAGCATGGTGTATGAGCTTTAAGAAGAATTCCCTGCATCTACTTTTAGACTAGTTGATAGTGAGGACACATCTCAAGTTGGTCCGAATCCACTTCCCTATGAGGCTTGAAACCGCATAGAGAGAGCCCTCTCCACACACTGCTACTTTACTGATCAAGGGAGGGGAAACCATTACCTGTCAATCACTTTGTCTGTCTTGCGTTTGAAAGGGCACATACATAAACAAGCACTAGGAGGGCACCGTTTTGATTTTATCCTTTCAATACTGTATGTATAATATTCACATGACTAAATAATGCTTTTTTCCCACAGTCATAACTAACACTATTAATATAATCCTAAAATCTGCGCTGATAATCCAGTCAAGATGGTTACTTATCCAATGAAGTTGGATTTGGAGTCAAAAGGAAGATATCCGTTCCTAATTTTAATACACGCAAATAGATTGAAATTCTCTAAGTACAATGTTTTACATATGCTTCAATGAGCAGTAATAGAAAATTATGCAAGAAAAATATTTTTTTTTATTTATTTATAAGTGTTTTCATTTGCAAGTGGTGTTTATTTCCAAATGACGGCAATTAAACAACATCCGTGTGGAGAGGTGATATTCCCATATTATCCATATAATATGAACAAGCTTATGGTTTGTCTTACAACAAGAATATTAAGACTTATTTTAGTCATGAGGAAACACTGACCTGTACTTTTACAATATAAAATAATGCTATAGTTATTGGAATTTCTACAAGCCATGCTTTGCAATTCCCAGCGGAATGCGGCCCGGTGGATGAATTGGCATGTGTTCTATTACTTGTTCTTCATGTTTTTTGTAAGTCACTATTTGCTGACTCGTTCCCCCGTGGTTCAATATCACTTGTTCCTCAGAATGACTATAGTCTGTTGTATTGGTGCAGCATCTGCCTTGTCTCTACTCATTATGAGCGCTTTGGGCAGCCGATAGAATGCTAAAATACAACCAACAGATGTACATGGAGAGCTACAGTAAATTCATAATAAGAGGATAAAAGAAAGTTGCTGTGTTCCTTAAACCCGAATGTATCATGCCTGCAAGTGCTAAATCACAAAGCCAGCAAAGACTTTACCATTTTACTGAGGTTTGGAGACTTAGCTCCTATTACTACCATGTATTGATGAGTGATGGGATCTTAGAATAAAGTATCAATATCAGAGCATATAAAATATTTCTTTTCATCATGTTTTCTTCATCGTGATCTTTAAAATGTCTAGCATACAGCACCAGTTTGTCTAATTCTCCATACATGAAAAGGCAAGTTCACAGTACAGCAGCAATGCTTAGCTTTTATGATAGGATAGTCTAAGTTCAGTAACTTTGGGCAAGATTACTGAGCACCATTAAAGAAGAAAGCAAAATGTATAAAAGATTTTCAGTATACTGAATGTGTACAACTTGGATAGAACTCTAAAGGAGGTTTTACACTGGACGATTATCGGGCAGAGAACGCCCATTGCCGATAACTGGCCAGTGTAAACAGGGAAACGATCATCATCTGCTGGTCGTATCGTCTTAAAAAAGTGAAATATTATCTATGTCAGCAGCACATCTCCCAGTGTAAACAGGGAGACGCGCTGCCGACATGATAATAAAGTATGGGGACGAGCGATTGGAACAACGACCGCTTGTCCCCATCCATAGTGCCGTGTGACAGGAGCAAACGGGTGCCGATCAAGATGCCTCGTTGATCGGCGCTCGCTGCACCGGCCGCTTATCGGCTGGTGTGAAAGGGCCTTAAGAAAGTGTAACTAATAAAGCAACCTCCAATCTTTCCCTTAAAAAGAACAAAAATGAAAATATGCTCCAGACTTGCATTATAGTCTATCAACCGCCTTCTGATAAGTAAAGCAGGAAAAAGCGAACCATAGGCACTATGACACAACCGAATTGGTGTTATATAGCTATATTTGGGAGAATAGAATAACATTCTGCTTGTAGTAGACCATGATATGGCAAGAACAAGTCTTAGTAAAGATAAATGACAATCCATTATTAATTTAAGAAATAAATGTCACTCAACCTGGAAAATTGCAAAAACATTCAAAGTTTCTTCAAGTGGAGGGACAAAAGTCATAAAGTAGTGTGAAGGTGCTATGATAAGGATCTCTAAAAGGAAAGAAAGGACAGGAGGAACATGCACAGGATAATATTATTAAAGTCCCCAGTCTGATGAATCAGCAGGACTTCTTTCGGCAGCAGACATATCAACTGTTCAGAAGAGAATCAGGCCTTAAAATAGGCCATTTGCTTAAAGGACTGATATAGAAATAAGACTTGCTTAGGCCAATGAACAAAGACAGAGGACACAGAGATCTGTTTGAGATTTCTGGCTGCAGCCACCATATTTTTGTGAGGTGCAGAGAAGGTGAGTGGATGATATTTGGACGTGCAAGGTTACGAAGGACGAGGTGTGAGGGAGTATGTATGCATTTCTGGTTACACTGTTGCCAATTTATTTGGAATGAAAGGCACATTTCAACGAGGTTTCCCACAATAGCAATTTGTGGCATATCACTAGGATCCCTGATCATGGGGGTTCAAAAATCTGGGACTTCTCCAATCCCTAAATGTCTGAACAGTGCCTCCCCTACCTCAGCACTGTACAGTAACTACACCAAATAATGAAAGGGTTACTTTTAAGAGACTAAAACATTACATAGTTTTGATTTGGTTAGCGTTTTTAATTCAATTTCATTTTATTCCTTGTACAATGCAATGGAGGTCCTAAACTAAGTGACACCGCTGGCTAAGTGTAACCTGCCACTGGTGGTGCCTGCTGATATATTATGGGACTGCCTTGCAAGAACAGTGCATGTACAATTATTTATAAAGTCTGAATTATTAACATAGATAATTAAAATAAGTAAATGGCTCAGAAGCCTGGCTAAATGCAACATTGATGGGGGGGGGGGGGGGGGTACAAATGCAATATGGCGATATAGGTATTCAAAGCTGCTTTTTCTTACACCAACTTAGTAAAGTATGGCACAAACTAACAGGGAAGTGTCTGGTTTGTCTATATAAACATCTATATAATGAAAACATAATATTTAACTCTGATTTGAAGTCATATATAGTCATAAAATGTTCAATCTTCTTGAAACGTCCAGCTTGACAAGCCCAATTACATTATCATAATCAAAGAGACATTTTCTATTGAATGTATTAGATAAAGCAGATGGGTAAATTAACTTGCAAGTAATATATAACTATCTTTAAATAACATTTCTTATAAGTGACAAGGTAACAAATGTTACAGAACTTCTTTTTATAACTCCCACTAGTTGCTTAGCAACTCCTTATGAAAAGTGCTTATTAACCACTGGGATGCTAGAACAGAATTTATAAATACAGGCTATAACGTCTTTCTAAACTGCTGTCTTTTATATACTCCCAGAAAGTCCATATGTCATTGGTCTTTCCTTACCCTAGAGGTGTTTCCTCAGTGATTGTTACAGGCCTTATCATTGACTTGTGCTTTAAATTAAATAGGAATACTGCTTGGAAATATGAGAAAAATCCGGGTCTCAAGCATATAAAGTATAAGAGTTTTTCCAAGTATGGTCTTGCGTAATATACCAAATATAACTCTCCTGAAAAGTACATTCTAAAAAGAACAAGCACTAAACATTTATGTGAAGTAACTAAGGCACTGTTCACATCTGCTTCGGAGGCTTCGTTGAGGGCCTCAGTTGCAGTTCCGGTGAAAAATGGCAGAAGAAATAGTGCAGCATGTTGCAGGGGCTTAAGGATCGATCTTTTTTCTTGACAAGAAAAAGAAACTAGCACAAGCAGGAGTAGATTTGCGAATATATCACTGTTTCAATAATTCTTTCATATAAGTTGAAATATGAAAGAAATTGGTCTCAGACAAGGACAAAGGGTATAGTCTGCCTCTGGTGTGACTCATATGTGTGACCAGGCAGGAGGTCCATGATACAGTCAAACTCTCTAGGGGGTTAGAGTGTCTCTGTTGTTTGGAGAAGACATCCATAAATTGAGCATACTGAGGCGGCAGCATTGGTGCGGCTACGACAGAACAAATAGACAGACAATGTAGTTTTCTAATGTTTGTGAGCAATGTTGCTTTCAATGGTTTCCCCAACATACCAATTACTCCGAGGCCCAGTCAATGGTTTGTGATTGTTTTTGGAGCCAAGGAAGACCTAATATCAATGGGTAGGTAGAGCGGATTAGAACAAGTTTGCCTACTTGCAAATGTAGAGGTACAGTTCGAAACATCATAGTCCCCTTTAAGAATGGTGTCTCAATTGACAGAAAGAATGCATAAAGGTTTGTGCAGTGAAATCTTCTGTAATCGGACTTGCTGGACTGTAATTCCCTGCAGCTCCAGAAGTCAGAAAAGCCACAGTGAATGCACAGGAATTTAAAAAAAAACAAAAAACACAGATAGGTAACTGGATAAAGCATATTGGGAAGCTAAAGTGATCTCCTTCTAATCATTTGGACCACAAAGTTCTCTTGGCTTGGTGGGTCGATTGGGACAGGATATCCGAAGCTGCCTCTTTTACCACAAAAAAAAGCCAAAGACCCAAATTGAGGCGTCTGGAACACTTCAACTTGAGTCTGGAATGTGGGAGTCAAGTGGGAGTACCTACATTGTCTGACCTTTTCCTGAAAACTAACATCAATCCTGATGGATAGAGTGATTAAATCATTCAGAGAAGCTGGTAAGTCTAGACCTGCAAATTCATCTTTATTATGAGGAGAGAGACCTTCCCAAAAGGTAGCGACCAAAGCCTCATTATTCCAGGCCAATTCTGATGCCAGGTTCGGTACCCAATGGTCCACAGTGGATGAGGTAGAAGAGGGCCAATGCAGCAGATGAAACATCCTTGGGTTCTTTAAAAAAAACCTTACAAGAATCGAAGAAGCAGACAGCCTTTACATGATGGGGTCTTCTTATTCCCACACGAGGGTGGCCCAGGCTAAAGCTTCACCAGATAGAAGTGAAATGATAAAGCAGGGTCCATAGGAAACTCTTAAAATGAATGGTGCAGCAATAAATGAATGCACGGCAGCCTTCAAAATCTCCACTGTAACGGAGGTGGCAGCTGCAGAGACTGCTACATTCTGAAAGAGGATGTCTCTGATGAGGCAACCCATTTAAAACATAAAAGTTTAAATAAATATAGAGTGTTATAAAGGAGAACTACTTCTATATGAAAGGCCCTATAGCATCTTCATGATGTAACAACATAACTTACTCCTGTGCCAATATCACTGACTGATATAAAAATTGACTGCCCGCAGCTTCTTTTTTCTAGCTTCTTCATTACAATGCCTTTCTTACTCTGTTCTGGAGGGAATTGTGTGGTTCCAAATTTCCATCCACAACAACATTCACAATATAATAGACGCTATTCAAATCTGGATATGGACATTGTCTTAAACTGGGGTGTTCCAGGATTTTACATTTATTGCTTATACTTAGTATGGGTCTTCAATGTGTGTTAAGTGGGGATCCCAGATTCATACAAGGTTTTGTATGCTGATGCTGAACTTCACAAAATTAGCACAGAAGCACTGTCATTGGGAAACTGGCGTCAATTATATTTTTCTTGATATAGAACATGTGGGAGTGCTCCCTTAAAAGGGATGCCTACTTTGGACAATCCCTACTTTTTAGAAGGGTCTCTTGACAATAAGCAAATCACAAAAGTGTCCCCTTGCCAGGACCTCCAGAGATCAGCTGGAGGGAAATCTTACAGTAACTGTTCAATTTCCCTGCAGCACCAACAAAATAAAGTATTAAGGCTTTTTTACAAAGGCGAATGATCAGGCAAACAAGTGTTCATAAGAACGCTCATTCTCGACCGCTCGTTCATTGGCTGATCATCTTGTTTATGTGGCCAATAAAATGGTCGCTAGTCGGCGGCACATCCCCCTATGTAAATAGGGAGATGTTCTGTCGACATGATGAAAATGTATGGGCGACGAACGATCGTAATGTCTTGTCAATCAGCGCTTGTTTTCACGCCCCATATCGAGCCGTGTGAAAAAGAACTGTCACAAAGTGTCCGTTTAAATCAATGGATTGTCTGTGTGAAACAGGACAGGTCCTTCAGAGTGAGAGATGCTCTTGTTAGGGCCCTTTTACACCGGCGAATTATTGGGCAAACGAGCATTCACAGAATGCTCGTTCCCGATAATTGCCCTGTGTAAACAGGGCAACGCATCAGCCGATGAACGAGCATCGGCTGATTGTATTGTTTTAAATGACCAAAATATTATTGGTCTCAGCAGCACATCTGTTAAAACAGCGAGACGTGCTGCCGACATGATTGAAATGTATGGGGACGAGCGATTGGAGTAACGAGCACTCCTCCCCATACTAGATCCTTATAAAAGGAGCAAACAAGTGCCGATCAACGAACTGTCTGATTGATGGGCGCTCGTTTACGCAGCCCACGTCGGGTCATGTAAAAGTACCTTAACTGCTCACCACTCTGGCCAAGAGATAAGGATCCTGGACATTGACCCCTCTGTTAATTCAGAATTACCCAATAGGGAATGTGAAAATGGGTTTACTAAACTAGACAACTGCTTTTAAGGGAATAAAATGCATTCTGTCATTTTAACCATTTTGCATTTCCAGATAGGTCCGCAAAGCACAAAAACATCACTTCTGCAAAAGATATTTAAAACAATGCAAAGTATGTAACTGTGTTAGGCTCTGTTCACATCTGCGTTGGGGTCCCGTTCTCACATTCCGTCTTAGGTTTCCGTCAGAACGGGACCTTGAGCAGACACAAACTGACACCGATTGATTTCAATGGTGACGGAGCTGGTGCCCCTGGTTTCCATTTGTCTCTTTTGTGCACCGGATCAGTCGTTTTGCCGGAAGCAATAGCGTAGTCGACTACGCTATTGCTTCCGGAAAAAATACGGGTCCGGTGCACAAAAGAGGCAAACGGAAACCACGGGCAACGGCTCCGTCACCATTAAAATCAATGGAAATGGAAAAGGAAACAGAGGTTTCCATCGGTGTCAGTTTGTGTCTGCTCAGGGTCCCGTTCTGACGGAAACCTCAGACGGAACGTCAGAACAGAGCCTTATCTGTATGTTTTCCTTATTAGAAGCCAGGATGAGATTTCGGAGCTTTGTGCACACAAGTTAGTAATAGTGTCTTAAATGTGATAGCAGTGGCCCTAATATTTCTTTGCTAGTATTTTTAAAACAGACATACATACGGTACTTCATAGTCCACTCTGAATATAGCAACAGAGTTTCAAACTTAAGTCTACAAAGACTGCACAAGATTAGTTTTAAACTTTAACAGCCACAACACTGAAGTGGTTTGTAGATCACTTCGGAGTCTTATCTGAAGATGAAAGCAACAAAAAAAACCTAAACATGTATTTTGCAATGGACTGAATTGCCTGGATTGAATCTATTTTTGCCGAAATAGGATCTGAGGACACAATCTCTTTCCAAGAGCATAAAACTTTTTACTTAAGAAAAATACGTACATAAAAATAACTTCGATTCCTAAATCTGTTTGTACTAATGTTTCAAAGAAACAACTGCATCACTTCTTCACCAATAATTGGTTGTTGCAATCCTGACAGGAATTCCCCTATTTAAAGGAAAAGCAAACATTTACAAAGAATGTTCCTAGAATTGTTATTATTGAAAACGCATGTAAAAACCACACATGACCAGCGCTAAACATCTTAGACTTAGCACATTGGCTATAGTTATAGCCGGGCCCATTTATGGCTCAGCTTCTATCATCCACCCAGTATAATACACACAAATAATATTGCCAGTGCTGTTTTTTGTCACAGTTTTTGTGTCGCTTTTATGTGTGTGTTTTCTTGTAAAAATTAAATTAACATATTTTTGTGTCATTTCTAACAAAAATTTACATGAAATCCTGCCACGTGTGAACATACAGTAAGGATGAGAGAGGCAGCTTTTTGCCGCAGAGTTTGTAAGGTACAATATTTTTCGGACTATCAGATGCATTTTTTGTCCTACAAACTGTTTTGTAATCTTCTAATGCGTCTAATAGTCCTAATTCAGGCAGCTGACACTGTATGAAGAAGCATGAGCCTGAGCTCCGTGATTCAAAGATCCTTACAGTACAGTTATATGGAAGCAGCATTTCCTGTGCATAATGAATCTTTGTGTTATATGCTCACCGAATAGTCACATCTAACACACAGAATTCTGTATAATATGACTGTTCGGTGAGCAAATAACAGACATCTGTGCAGGTACTGAACTGCAACGACCTTCTAGCCACGCCCCCTGATATGAACGGAGCAGGAGCAACTCTAAAGCAGTGACCGGAGAAGATTTATCGCTATTAATCCCTGCCTCTCAACACCTCTGATGTCTGGTGAGTTTACGGAGGGTGAGGGAACTATAAATGCTAATATGTTATATCACTGATGATGGTATTGTATTGAGGCACTGTGCCTAGTATTGTGGTGGGGCACAGTGGTACTGTATCTGTACCATATTACCTGAATATTACACATCAGAAATGTACAGTAAAAAAACCTTTTTCTCCTCTTTTATTCTTCAAATTACGCACCATCTTATGGTCCAGTGTGATCCTATAGTCCGAAAAATACGGTAAACCTTTTACTGATGGAAATGTAGGGGCTCTAATTATTCAGATGGCCAAAATAATTTAAATTTTTTTTACCTTCCCACATTCATAGCCATAACAGCCATTGCTCTTTTATTTTTATGTGGTCTTATTTTTTGCAAGATGAGCTATAGCTTTATTAGGCGCCATTTTGACACATACATAAATTAACCTTTCACTTGTATTAACTTTTATTACGGGTTAAATGCAAAAAAAAAGCAATTGCGCTATTTTCATTTAGCTCTAAATAATGTGTTCACTGTATTGTACAGGTTGTTACGGTTATGAGAATAGCAAATATGTCCATGTTAGGTACGATTTTGTTACATTTATTTACTAAAGTAAAAAAAAATTTAAAAATGGGTTTATTGTGATTGTTTTGTAGTTGCTATTGTTTTGAAATGTTACTGAAAATAAATGAAACTTTTACTTTTTACAATTTTTTTCTGCCTGTAATGTAATGGCATTGATAGATATATACAGGGTGGGCCATTTATATGGATACACCTAAATAAAATGGGAATGGTTGGTGATATTAACTTCCTGTTTGTGGCACATTAGTATATGGGAGGGGGGAAACTTTTCAAGCTGGGTGTTGACCATGGCGGCCATTTTGAAGTCGGCCATTTTGTATCCAACTTTAGTTTTTTCAATGGGAAGAGGGTCATGTGACACATCAAACTTATCGAGAATTTCACAAGAAAAACAATGGTGTGCTTGGTTTTAACGTTACTTTATTCTTTCATTAGTTATTTACAAGCTTCTCTTTGTTTACAGCCATTGACATGTTGCAGAGGTTAACACGTGAGGAGAGGATAGAAATTGTGTTGATGTCTGGTGAACGCAGTACCCGGGTCATTGCAGCAGATTTCAATGCAAGACACCCTACGAGACCACCCATCTCCCATGCTACAGTTTGCAAACTGCTTGCCAAGTTTCGTGAAACTGGTTCAGTGTTGGATTTGCCCAAATGTGGATGCATGAAAACTGTCACTAATGAAGAAACATCAGTGGCTGTCCTAGCTTCATTCAGCAAGAGCCCACAGCGTAGCACTCGCCGCATGTCACTGGAGAGTGGCAACAGTCGAACATCCCTTCGGCGGATATTAGCTACTTACAAATGGCACCCTTACAAACTCCAGCTGCTGCAGCATCTCAACGATGATGACCCAGATCGGTGCACTGAATTTGCAGAATGGGCAAAACAAAAATTGGAACAGGACCCTCAGTTTACACAGAACATTTTGTTCAGTGATGAGGCAAACTTTTATGTGAATGGTGAAGTTAACAAACAAAACCACCGCTATTGGTCTGACACTAACCCACATTGGATAGATCCCTCCAAGACTGTTGGAACACAAAAATTGATGGTATGGTGTGGTATATGGGGTACAAAGATAGTGGGGCCATTCTTCATCAATGGAAACCTCAAGGCCACGGGATATCTGAAATTGCTACATGATGATGTGTTTCCCTCTTTATGCACTGAAGCTGGCACGTTCCCTGAGTTTTTCCAGCAAGATGGTGCACCACCACATTATGGGTGTCAGGTCCGAGCATTCCTAGATGAACAGTTTCCTGGAAAGTGGATTGGTCGTCGTGGGCCAGTTGAATGGCCCCCTAGGTCTCCCGATCTGACCCCCTTAGACTTTTATCTTTGGGGTCATCTGAAGGCAATTGTCTATGCTGTGAAGATACGACATGTGCAGCAACTGAAACTACGGATACTGGAAGCCTGTGCTAGCATTTCTTCTGCGGTGTTGCTATCAGTGTGTGAAGAGTGGGAGAAGAGGGTTGCATTGACAATCCAACACAATGGGCAGCACTTTGAACACATTTTATAAGTGGTCAGAAACTTGTAAATAACTACTGAAAGAATAAATTAACCTTAAAACCAAGCACACCATTGTTTTTCTTGTGAAATTCTCGATAAGTTTGATGTGTCACATGACCCTCTTCCCATTGAAAAAACGAAAGTTGGATACAAAATGTCCGACCTTAAAATGGCCGCCATGGCCAACACCCAGCTTGAAAAGTTTCCCCCCTCCCATATACTAATGTGGCACAAACAGGAAGTTAATATCACCAACCATTCCCATTTTATTTAGGTGTATCCATTTAAATGGCCCACCCTGTAGTTATATACCAGTACATTTTGCCTGGGAAGAAGAATACTACTGAGATATTTAGGCAGAGAATTTGTGCCTCACATATAGCAGGTCCTGAGATCCAAACCTGGCAAAGGAAAAAAGGTTAAAACATAGTTAGAGGCTTCCCCGGAGCACCCTCAGAGATTGCAAGGAGGCCCTCCCAATGTCCTGTGTCGGAGCCCTTTAGTAGACCCCGGCATTTGCTCAATCTGGTGCTGACACCAGCCCTGCATATAATGATCTAAGTTTGTTTAAGAGGAGGTCCATGTATTGCACCCATTACATGGAAACGAAAAAGTGGTCACATTAGAGCCATCTGAAACTGGCCTAGTACTTATTCAGACATGAATTTGGTGAAGTTTTTGATGCGTTGTTTTTTTTTTAGCCAAAACCGGGATTGGATCCTTAAAAGAGGAGAAGTAAAAGGATAGACTTACACTTATTGTCTTTTTTTTTAGTCCAACCACTTTTGGCTAAAAATAATTTAAATAAAAATTTAACCAAAGTGATCATGTGTGAATAAGGCCTTAAAAGGGGCTTTCCCACCGTTAGTGATAGCAACAAAAAAATAAATGGGCTGATTGACATCCCTTGGAATAGCCATTTTGAGGTGTCCATGAAGCTATCACTTTTAAGGTCCTATGCTGGAAACCTACAATGTAAGTAAAATTATAGGTTACCAGTCCCTCTTTTCAAGAATAAAAAAGAGGTGTTGTGCTTGTGCACGTTTGTATGTTGGTATTTTTAAGGCTGGGTTCACACGTGGCGGAATTTCACTTAAATTCCGCTGCGGACACTCCGCAGCGTTAATCCGCAGCGGAGCCGTTTGTCCATTGACTTCCACTTTAATTTAGCAGTGTTCGTTTAGACGATGCGTAAAATTCCGCTGCGGAGAATAGGCTGCGGAGCGGAATTTGGTGTCCGCAGCATGCTCTGTCTGTTGCGGAGCAGTGGCGGACTCATGGCGGAATTTCTCCATTGACTTCAATGGAGATTCTAATTTCCGCAATGAAGTCCGCAGCTGTCATGCACATGTTATGTGTGCTGCGGATGCGTCTTGCTTTTTTAACTTGACATTTCTTCATTCTGGCTGGACCTATGTATTTCTAGGTCTATAGCCAGACTGAGGAAGTCAATGGGGCTCCCGTAATGACGGGAGCGTTGCTAGGAGACGTCAGTAAATAGTCACTGTCCAGGGTGCTGAAAGAGTTAAGCGATCGGCAGTAACTGTTTCTGCACCCGGGACAGTGACTACCGATCACAATATACAGCTATCTGTAAAAAAAAATGAAGTTCATACTTACCGAGAACTCCCTGCTTCTGTCTCCAGTCCGGCCTCCCAGGATGACGTTTCAGTCTAAGTGACGGCTGCAGCCAATCACAGGCCAATAACAGGCTGCAGCGGTCACATGGACTGCCGCGTCATCCAGGGAGGTCGGGCTGGATGCCGAAGGAGGGACGCGTCACCAAGACAACGGCTGGTAAGTATGAATTTCTTTGACTTTCACAAGGGAAAGTGCTGTCCCTTCTCTCTATCCTGCACTGATAGGGAGAAGGGAAGTACTTTTACCGCAGTCCGCAGCAGCTAGGCCGCATCAATTTACTGCACATTTTGTGCAGATCCGCAGCAGAATCTGCAACGCAGATTCTGTGCGGCATTGATGCGGACAGTTGCGGAGGAAATCCGCCACGTGTGGTCATGCCCTAACAGTAATACTTTGGAAAGCAAAAGAAAACTGAAGTCAATAAGATACACAACGCAACGACCTATACTTTTTGACATGGTGTAAATGGAGGGTTTACTTGATAGGGGCAGTTGAAGACATTTGGCTTCTCAACTACAGCACACAAATGCTAATTTAGCTATATAGGTGTATAATAAATAATATACAATTTCTTGTTGCGGAAAAGACTAAGCTACAGGTTCGTACCAAAAATACAAGATAAACTGAGAAAGCAACACTGACATTGCAGAAAAATACATAAAAATAAAAAAAGTTGATGGATCTGTTTACATACAATCATATCAGTAAGTGTTTTCCATATATAACAGCCTAATTCTGGTATACTTTCTATAGCAAACATGGAAAAATAACTGACTAGACTATGATTTTGACTACAAAACTGCTTCAGTTTGGTAGAATGCTACGTATTTATTCCAAGAAATGATTGGGTCAAGTCCAGGTCCACAGATATAATCTTTATGCTTATTATTATGCGACATTTATAAGGTATAACAAAAATAAAAACAAAAACAGACTGTTGCAACAGGTAGTGCAATATGCATGATCCTCATGAGGGTATGTATTAAAAGCTACAAATACTTAAGACGCTGCAAATTTGCAAGCCATTTTCATTGATTTGCATCCACAATAGTTGTTACTAAGTGGGTCTACACTTTTTTACAAAGGAAAACGAAGATCTAGGCTTTGGCAAGGGAAGCAAAGCGAGCTCTAATCTTACCATTAGGGAAAAAAATTCAATCGCTTGACAACGGAACAAAATGGATCAGCGTATTAGCAACTGAGTGCTTAAAAACCTTGGAGCTTGGAGGCTGTAATCCCATTTCTTTTAAAATTAAATAAATACCACAGCAGAAAAAAGCAGAGGCATGCAAATCCCCAGCTGAAAGTGATTGGCTGTAAAACATTTCACTTCTGCTTTTGCCGTTTCATTTACTAGTTCATTTATTTTATCTTTTCACTGCAGAAAATATAGTTTCATCAAACAAGTCGTAGATATTATCTACTTTTCATACACACGTATTAACCCATGCTCTTGTTGTAAAGGAAATCGAAAGAAGGTGAGTGTCAAGATACATGGTTGCTTCAAAAAGTGTAAATATTTCCAAGCCCTTGAGTCCTCTGAACTAGGTCAGTAACTAACATATGATGTGGAGGAGCTGGTCGTGGAACCGAAAAGCTTGGAAGTCATAGGTTTTGAGAAAAATCATAGACAAGTAGCAAAGTTGATGCAGGGATTCAAACTTTTCATAGTAGAAATATGACCCTCTGTGACTGTTATCCTCATCTTGAGTATCCTTCGTGTAGCAGATACAGGAACCTAGGAAAAAAGAGTGCATGCTCTGTCTAGATTTCTTCAGTTTATGGAGAACATGTAGCAAAAACCACGAGCCGTATTATTGTAATGTTAGGATCGGCCACGGTTTATGTTGGAACAGTGGAACTTGCCATTTCGTCAGGATCGGACAATAATTTAATATTTATAAGGGCAACCAGATACACTTAGCATCTGCTTTTATTGGAAAATGTAGGACAGTTACATACGTAGGCTTTCATAATGTATTGCCATAGCTAAAAAAAACATGCTAATATAGTAGAGCAGAAAAGTTAACTGCTGTTAAGATCTATTGGTTGACATTTGCTGACTCTACTGTGTATGTACTGTGTAACTATAGACAAAATAGCAAATTTAGCGTCTTTTTTCCAAGCCATATAATGTTGAAAAACGAAAAAAAAAAAAGGATTTTTAGAATAGCAATGGTATTCTGTCATTTTTACAGTGATAAAAATGTAACCTTCCAAAGAGTAAGGGTATGTAATTCGGGCGATGTGTTTTACGATGTTCTGTTCCCATGAGCCTTTATTTTACGCGTCGTTGTCAAAATAAGGGCGCGTAAAATGACGGCTCATCAAAAGAAGTGCAGGACACTTCTTGGGACGTTTTTGGAGGTGCTTTTCATTGACTCCATTGAAAAACAGCTCCAAAAAACGGCCGTAAAAAACACAGCGAAAAACGCGAGTTGTTAAAAAAAACGTCTGAAAATCAGGAGCTGTTTTCGCTACGCGTGAACATATCCTAAGGCTGGGTTCACACGACCTATTTTCAGGCACAAACGAGGCGTATTATGCCTCGTTTTACGTCTGAAAATACGGGTGCAATACGTCGGCAAACATCTGCCCATTCATTTGAATGGGTTTGCCGACGTACTGTGCCAACGACCAGTAATTTACGCGTCGTCGTTTGACAGCTGTCAAACGACGACGCGTAAAAGGACTGCCTCGTCAAAGAAGTGCAGGACACTTCTTTGAAACTTAATTTGAGCCGTTCTTCATTGAATTCAATGAAGAACAGATCAAATGTTCGGCCGTCAAAGACGCCTCGCAAAATGCGAGGAGGAGCTTTTACGTCTGAAACTACGCAGCTGTTTTCTCCTGAAAACAGTATGTCTTTTCAGACGTAAAAGCCAGTTCTCATGTGCACATACCCTTACAGCTATTTAAGGGTCTGTTCACATCAGCGTTGGCTTTCCGTTGATGGGTTCAGTCGGAGGTTTTTGTCGTGGAACCCTGCAACGGAAAGTCAAACGGAAACCTTAGCTTCCATTTGCATCACCATTGATATAAATGGTGACGGAAATATTGCTTGTCACGTTTTTTTAGACGGAATCAATAGCGCAGTCGACTGCCTATTTGCAATGTTTCCGTCACCATTGATATCAATCGTGATGCAAACGGAAGCTGTGGTTTCCGTTTGACTTTCCGTTGAGGGGTTCCACGACGGAAACCTCCGACGGAACCCCTGAACGGAAAGCGAACGCTGATGTGAACCGGCCCTAAAACTGCCCCATTATATTTAGATGTTTCTTTTCTATAAATATCTGCAGCAATTGTATGATTAGTTTTCTAAGGCCCTGATCACACAGAGTTTTTTTTTGCAGGCAGTAAAATCTGCCTCAAAATTCCTTCATGAATTTTGAGGCAGATTTTAGCCTGCCTGTACGCTCTTGCGGCGATTTTCACGGCATTGAGCGCCGCAGGCAAAAAACACAGTGAAAAACGTTTTCCTCGCCTCCCACTGAATTCAATGTGCGGTGAGAGGCGGAACCGTGGCAAGAAAGAGCATGCCGCTTTTCTTTACCGTGAGCATCTAAAAGCCACCTCGGAAAAAAAATAAACGCCTCCGCCTCCCATTGAAATTAATGAGAGGCGGTTTTGGCGCTGATTCAGACGCGGTTTCTGCATCAAAAAACAGCGTGAACTGGGCCTAATGCTTCAGTGCTTTGTTTACCTTTGTATTTGTTATTATCTTTTAAACCCTGCCAAGTGTATTTTCTTTTTATTCTCATTTCACATCATCTTCCATGAATTCTTTCTTGCATTGCAATAATATTAATACTTACAACCTTTCTTAATACTAGACATGTTCTTTGTGCTTTATATTTTCAGGACAAAGATTTGCATTCAGCAAAATATTGCAGTCCAACAACAATGTCTTTCATTTCCTTTTTCAAAATTGATATGAAAAATAACACATCAGAACCTTTAGGGGAAGGGATGCATTGTTCTTGTGTCATTCTATTATGAACAGTTCTATATAAAATACATTATGGTTTATGTCAGACCAATAAAAGGAATTACATCCTCCAAGGTGTCCAATTTTGTTTGAGAGGATTACATCAACTTAGAATCTGGGCTATACGCCTCCAGATTTAATAAATACACTCTTCTAGTTGCAATTCTTAATACTGGATTTTATGTTGTTGTCACGATCTGGAAATTCTTTCTATATGATCTTGTATTATTATATTGTACTTTCAAGACACTACAGTATTTATGCTTATACCATTTATGCACAGCGTGAATGGCTGCAGTAAGCAGAATTTACGTCTTTATGGTTATTAAAAGGTCAAGAATTGAAATATAAAATGAGAATTTTTAACAATATCCTAGAGAAAACGACTAAATATTTGTTTTTGGAGCTCCTTGCGTTATTTTGGATATTTTAGAGATCGAATAGCAGTCTAATGTGTATGAGACAGCCTGATAGTCCCCCGAAGTTTGTGTTTTGGGTGGAGTAGATCCATTGTTCCATTTAGGGATACCTGTTGATGCACAGGCTTATTCGGGCATGGCCAGACATGGCGGAATTGCTGTGGAATTCCGCTGCGGACAGTCCGCAGTGGAATTCTCCAGCGGCCGTTTTTTAAAGTTGTTTCAATACATTTTTAGGCAAGTTAGTTCAGACGTTGCGGAAAACTCCGCTGCGGACCATAGGCTGCGGTGCAGAATTTTCCCTCTGCAGCATGCACTGTCTGTTGCAGAGCAGCGGAATTTCACTGCGTGTTTCAGCCTTTGCAATGCAAAAACTGAAATCTGTTGCAAGTCCGCTGTCTTTTCTGCAACGTCTGAATTACCTGTCAAATATGCAAATGTTGGTGCAGATTCGTTGCGTAATTGCCCCAAATCTGCACCAACATTTGCAGCGGAAAAACTGTCACGTCTGGCCGTGCCCTTCCTCTCTACTCATTGGAAAAAAATTATACTTTCAGTCAATCCCAGCATCAATGTTTATGGGGGAGTTGGAAGAGATATCTGTCGGGGCAGCTATCTCATATGTATTGTCAGCTTATAGTAAAAGTTTTATAAGAATAAATATCTACCAAGCAGAAAATATCTTGGGCCTTTTTTATAATTCTCTGCTATTTTCTTATATTTAGAGAAGGTGATTTTATAAAAAAATGAAATGTCTATGAGCATCAGCAATAAGTGATCAAACATAGTTATGTTACCTCTACTATCAAAGAAGTGTAAACAGAATAGTACCAATAAGAGTTCATTATTATTTAGTTATATTTTTTTATTTTATATAATGCACATAAGCAATATGTCAGGCTTTGTTCACATCTGTGCCAGGGTCCCGTTCCGACTTTCCGTCAGAGCTTTCCGTCGGAATGGGACCCTGACTGACACAAACGGAAAGCAAAGATTTCCGTTTCCATCACCACTGATTTCAATGGTGACGGATACGGTGCCAATGGTTTTCGTTTGTCTCAGTTGTGCAACGATTCCGTGGTTTTGACGGAATCAATACAGTAGTCGACTACGCTATTGAAATCAATGGTGATGGAAACGGAAACCTTTGGTTTCCTTTTCTGTCAGTCAGGGTCCTGTTCCAACGGAAAGTTCCGACAAAACGGGACCCTGGCGCAGATGTGAACAAAGCCTAAAACACATATTAGAAAATTCTGTCCCTTTGTTGTGCACATAAGAAAAGAAGACATTATGATTTATAACTAAATAACCTGACTGATACAGTAATCAATGGAAAGTTATAAACAATCACTGAAACAAAAGGGAAAAAGTGCAGGTCATTTATAAAGGAAAAGTGCCACGTGATTCTTCAATAACAAGAGAGGCCTTTGATCTCCTTGATTGTAACAAGCCACATGGGTGGTTGGCTCAATTGATAGGTAGTCCTAGAATCTTCAATCAGGTCAGAAATGTATTGTTCAATATTCAGGAATAACTTGATATTAATGTTGTATGATTGAGATCCTTGACAGATTTTCAATTGCAAATAGAGGGCAGACAGAGGGAGTTATTAATTAATTCTGTGCTGATAAAAATCCATTATATGCAAACTGTCATTTACTTTGATATTCTTAGCGTAATTTTAACCCAAAATAGACAAAGTCTTTTAAACATGGGTTTATATACTAGGTTACTGTACAATGATCTAGAAACGGAAATAAATTATCATTCAAGAACTGACTAGACAGGTTTCGGATTCTGGATTTTTATTTAATTTTTTTAAATTCTTTATTATTGAATCTTGTTGAAATAAAATTATAAAAGAACAAGTATTGGAAAACACATAAAAAGCAAAATAGGTAAATGCAGGTAGGTTATAAACGTGCACTGGTTGGCAGCGAGTACAATCGCGCGAATGTGCTAGGAACAATGAAAAAAAACAGTACCGCAGGGGCCACAAGGCGCCCTTTCCGCGGAAGAATGACACATCAGGAAGGAGAACAAAATAGGATAAAGTAGAAAAAGAAAGAAAAAAAAGGAGGGGGAGATAGAAAGGTTACGAGGATATGCTAGGGGAGCAAACCCCAGTGATAAAGGATCAAGATGAGAGATTGGTCAATTCAAGTCTCACGAAGAAGGTCTCTGTAAGGCTCTGAGTGCTGAAACTCCATCCAGTTGTACCACGTTTTTTAATGTTTATCAATGGAATCATTAACAGAAGCTGTCAGGTTTTCTATCAGCATGATGCCATTGACCTCGGTAATCCAGAGGGATAGAAAAGGAGATACGCTTTATTTCCATAGAAGCGGAATGTATTAACGCACAGCCATTACTAGAAAGCAAAGTAACGTGTGCTTATATGCTTCAATCACGATATTGCAGATGGAGATAACACAGAGCTGGATCCAAGGTCAAGGTAGTGCCTGTAACTTCACTAACTACACATTTGACACCTTCCCAAAAAGAGGATAACTGTAATGATGGGGGTAGGTAAACAGACAAGTGAGCCCTAATCTACCCGCCACTCAGTCCCTGCCTACTTGCAACGACCCGCTCTAGGCGACGGGGTACAACTGGGCGACGGTCCCTACGCTCAATAAGTGCACGACAGACAAACAGACAAAAGGTACAAAGAAGCTAAGGGAGATGGGGCAGTTGCCCACGGCAACACCGTGAGCAACAAGAGTGGTGAACGAGCCGAGTCAAACCAGGAGTGTACGAGGTACCAATCGCAGATCAGGAGAGTAGTGAACAAGCCGAGTCAAACCAGGAGTGTACGAGGTACCAAACGCAGAGCAGGAGAGTAGTCAGTAAGCCAGGGTCAATATGAAGCAGGGTCAAATAGTTCAGAAGCTGCAGCAGGGCCAGGAAACCAAACGAGAAGAATCACAAGCAAGGAGGAACAGGAAAGGCAGGTATAAATAGACAGAGGGCGGGAGCTAGCTCCGTCTGGCCAGGCTGTGATAGGCTCTCCCACTCCTAAGCCTGCCATCCTGAGTGGTGGAAGATGGAGTCAGTCTCACAGACATAGAAGCAGGTGCAGACTGATTACCTATTGGCGTTGACACAGAAGCTGTGCCTGGCAGATCCTTTACAATAACGATGGACAGGACCAGAAAATGTGTAAAACTGTACCATACTCATCACCACACCTCCAGCAAGTAGGTGATACTTCCAGAAAGATGGTAAGATTCTGGATTTTCTGCTGGCTGGTTACGACTTTATTCACCTTGCATTGTAGTGCATGTTGGATGTATAGATCGAGAAATACTTCCGACTTATATCTTCGATGCATTCAACTCTGTGGAATACAATTGCAAACGTCATCCATTGACTCCCTTTATTAGCAAGATGGCTTTGTATTGAATAACATAGTCGAGGTATGCTGGTGCAAAGCACCACGACACATGCCAAAAAGACACACTTTGGCCAACGTCGGGTCAATGGAACCTATGGATATGTAGTTTTTCTGGCAAATACTTCCACTTTTCCTGCAAACACAGTGTGAATATAGAAATAGAGCCGCACTCACCCAGTCTGACATTTTCATATGCTTAATTGCTCAAAATGAAGTGGGGCTCAATTTCTTTCTTCACATTGTGATATATGAACTTTTCTTGCTGAGCCAGCACCTCCCTTGACATACACCGTGTCAGTGTGTATACTACCTAGGCAGTGACCTAACAAACGTCCAGAGGACTATTTATTGCAGCGGTGCCGACTTATTCTCTTTTTGCTACTACAGTGTGGATATAGCCTAATTTATAGAAATGTGAATTTTAAAGGTTGCCTTAAATGAAACATAATGAATAGCACTGCTGTTGCACCCATTACTATATGGACATGCACTGAATTTCTCTGTGGCTGTGACTATGGGAAGCTTAACATAGCACAGTTTGGCCCAGATATAGGAAAAGTATAAAGGAAAAATCTATACTTTTTTGGATCCAGTCTCAGTTTTGGCTAACAAAAAAACAACACATCAATAGCTGCAGTGTGTCAACAAGGCTTAAAGGCTATGGACACCTTTGACATGAAAAAAAAATATTTTTAAATATGTTAATGGTTACTAGGAATTTCAAAAAACTAAGAATCAGAATGCAATCTTCTTTCCTTCATTCATTTTTAGACCACCTGATATGTAGTTTGAAACTTGCTCCTAGTTTTCTCATGTGAACGTGTTCCTCCAAGTAATACGAGCTGAATGTAAATTCTGTGAGTCTAGGATGCTGCTGCCTTCACTAGCTCTCATGAATCAGCACAGCTTCATCCCTGTACTGCTTTTCCCTTTTACAGCCCATGAGGGATCTTTGTGCTGATAGATACTGATGCTGAGTAGTGTGTAATTCCCCCCTTCCCACAGAGACTGATGGATGCTCCCCTTTCTCTTTATACAGATACACAGCCCACGTGATTTTCCCCTTCCTCTACCTGCAGATTGCCATCTGTGCTTACCTCCCTAACTTCATTATGATATTGACAGCTTGTGTGATCTGTCCTCTTTTAACACTTGGATGATTTTCTCCCTCTCCCTGGTCTTATCTGCCGAGTACATAGAGCAGAGAGCCACAAAGCCAGGAGAAGATCTATGCGAGAAACAGCAGGACAACAAGCTATGTACAGGAGTTCCACACATTGTACAGCAGCAAAATGGTCAGCGCAAAGGTGTCCATTGCTTTTAAGTGTCTTTAATATTATATATATGTGAATGCATATTTCATCATATACATAAATACATATATATTCATATATATATATATATATATATATATATATTTATGTATTTATAAATACATAAATATATACATAAATACTGGATACAATTGTTCTTTACATACTAGCACCTATGTTGATTGATGTTCATGAGAAAATGAGTAGAAATTCACCAAAAATAATGATAGTGTGAAGTATTTCAGCTATTTGATAGTACAGCGCCAAAATCATAGG
This sequence comes from Rhinoderma darwinii, assembly GCF_050947455.1. Lineage (NCBI taxonomy): Eukaryota > Metazoa > Chordata > Amphibia > Anura > Rhinodermatidae > Rhinoderma > Rhinoderma darwinii. Next base: position 279,685,941 of record NC_134690.1, on the reverse strand, counting down.
TATAAATGAGATTGTAAAAATAATACATGTAATACATGCACTTGACCAGTTATCAGCCATAAGGTATTGTTGCTGCATGATTTAGCATGGTCTTTAAAATAAGTGTCTATTAAAAAGCTGTCCAGAATTTTTATATATATATATATATATATATATATATATATATATATATATATATATGGAACACCTGTTTCACTCAACTGCATATGCCAGGTGGAGGTCACACTCCAGCTATTACTGGGAAGAGTGGGCAGCCTGAGGAGTTCAGCATCACAAGTGACACACTGCAGAGTCTGTAAAGGCTTTGCCACTAATCCCAGATATCCATGCAAATGCTGTACAAGCGATGATCTAATGTTATCTTTGAAGACCAGGAAAAAGGTTTGAAGCCTAAGGAAATTAGAGCCATATAAAATGATTGCTTCCTTAAAGTATAGCTAAGAAGTTAAGAAGTTAGCTTTGCAACTTTGATTTGTATAAAACTATGCCTAAACAATGAGACATAATTCTTAAAACCTTCATTGCCTTCAAATGAAATTCAAGATAATATTTTTCTATACCTAAATGTATTTGCTAGGTCACAGGAGTGTGGATACATATTTCATTTGCATTATTAAAAGATGTCCTTATTATTCCAGGATACGTCCAGACATAGTGGAGATTCTTCCACTGCAGATTTTTCTGCGAATTTGTAGCAAATGTTACATGTGGATTTGTCGAAGATTTCACCCTATGCATTGCTAAAGCCAAATGCTCACGATGCCTTTTACGTGCGGATTTGCCGTGCATATTTTCCTGCCGCAAATTTGCAGCGTAATACAGTACCAGCAAAGTAAATGAGATTTCATGTGATCTCATTTACACATTGCAGATTTTTTTCTGCGCGGAAATTGACCTGTGGCGCGCATTTTAAAATCTGCAGAATGTAAATTTATCTTGCATTTCCGCCTGCGAATTGTATCTGGCAGTTTATACAAAAACGCACCCAATTCTGCAGCATAAAACCACACCTATTTTCACATCAAAATGTAAAAACCACACCTAAAGACACACTTGAGGATTTTATCTGCAGAATTACCTGCATTTACTTGTGATTTTGATGCAGATTTTCCTGAACCAAATTACGCGACGTGTGAATGTAGCCTTAGGGCACGGCCAGACTTGGCGGAGGTTTTCAGCTGCAAATGATGTTGCAGATTTGGGGCAATTACGCAAATTGCATATTTGACAGGTAATTCAGACGTTGCAGAAAACACAGCGGACTTGCCACAGATTTCAGTTTTTGCATTGCAAAGCCTGAAATCCGCAGTGAAATTCTGCTTCTTCTCTGCAACAGACAGTGCAGCCTATGGTCCGCAGCGGAGTTTTCCGCAACGTCTGAACTAACTTGCCTAAAAATGTATTGAAACAACTGTAAAAAACGGCCGCAGGAGAATTCCACTGCGGACTGTCCAAAGCGGAATTCCACAGCAATTCCGCCACATCTGGCCCGTGCCCCTAGGGTATGTTTACACACAAACTCAAAAACGTCTGATTTTCAGACGTTTTTTAAGCCACTCGCGTTTTTCGCTGCGTTTTTTATGGACGTTTTTGGAGCTGTTTTCAATAGAGTCTATGAAAAACGGCTCCAAAAACGGCCCAAGAAGTGACCTGCACTTCTTTTATATGGCACGTTTTTCCCATTGAAATCAATGGGCAGATGTTTGGAGGCGTTCTGCTTCAGATTTTTCGGGCGTTTAGGGCCCGAAAGACGGCCAAAAATGGGCCATGAGAACACACCCTTAGGCTAGATTCACACGAGCGTGGAGTTTTTGCGCACGCAAAAACTTGGCATTTTGCCTGCGCAAAAGGCACTTAGCTCCGTGTGGCATCAGAATATGATGCGCGGCTGCATGATTTTCGCGCAGCCGCCATCATTATGACACTCCGTTTGGATGTTTGTAAACAGAAAAGCACGTGGTGCTTTTCTGTTTTCATTCATCCTTTTCACAGCTGTTGCGCGAATCACGCTGTTCGCACGGAAGTGCTTCCGTGTGACATGCGTGGTTTTCATTGACTTCAATGGGTGCGTGATTCGCAAAAAACGCCCAAAGAACGGACATGTCGTGACTTTTTTTCAGCGGACTCACGCTGCGTAAAAATCACGCACATGTCTGCACGGCCCCATAGACTAATATAGGTCCGTGCGACGCGCGTATTTCCCGTTCGTCTGAAGAAGGCCTAAGGGTATGTGCACACGAGAAGTGGCTTTTACGTCTGAAAAGACAGACTGTTTTCAGGAGAAAACAGCTGCGTCGTTTCAGACGTAAAAGCTCCTCCTCGCATTATGCGAGGCGTCTTTGGCGCTCGTAAATCTTGAGCTGCTCTTCATTGACTTCAATGAAGAACAGCTCAAATTACGTTGCAAAGAAGTGTCCTGCACTTCTTTGCCGAGGCAGTCAATTTACCCGTCGTCGTTTGACAGCTGTCAAACAACGACGCGTAAATGACAGGTCGTCTGCACAGTACGTCGGCAAACCATTCAAATGAATGGGCAGATGTTTACCGACGTATTGTAGCCCTATTTTCAGACGTAAAACGAGGCATAATACGCCTCGTTTACATCTGAAAATAGGTTGTGTGAACCCAGCCTCAGGGCATGGCCACACGTGGCGGATTTCCTCCGCAACTGTCCGCATCAATGCCGCACAGAATCTGCGTTGAAGATTCTGCTGCGGATCTGCCCAAAATGTGCAGTAAATTAATGCGGACTAGCTGCTGCGGACTGCGGGAAAAGTGCTACCCTTCTCTCTATCAGTGCAGGATAGAGAGAAGGGACAGCACTTTCCCTAGTGAAAGTAAACTAATTTCATACTTACCGGCCGTTGTCTTGGTGACGCATCCCTCTTTCGGCATCCAGCCCGACCTCCCTGGATGACGCGGCAGTCCATGTGACCGCTGCAGCCTGTGATTGGCTGCAGCCGTCACTTAGACTGAAACGTCATCCTGGGAAGCCGGACTGGAGACAGAAGCAGGGAGTTCTCGGTAAGTATGAACTTCTATTTTTTTTACAGGTTGCTGTATATTGGGATCGGTAGTTACTGTCCAGGGTGCAGAAACAGTTACTGCCGATCACTTAACTCTTTCAGTACCCTGGACAGTGACTATTTACTGACGTCTCCTAGCAACGCTCCCGTAATTACGGGAGCCCCATTGACTTCCTCAGTCTGGCTGTAGACCTAGAAATACATAGGTCCAGCCAGAATGAAGAAATGTCATGTCAAAAAAGCAAGACGCATCCGCAGCACACATAACATGTGCATGACAGCTGCGGACTTCATTGCGGAACTTAGAATCTCCATTGAAGTCTATGGAGAAATTCTGCCATGAGTCCGCAACCAGTCCGCCACAACTTTCGCAACATCCCTTGCATGCTGCGGACACCAAATTCCGCACCGCAGCCTATGCTCCGCAGCGGAATTTTACGCATCGTCTAAACGAACACTTCTAAATAGAAGTGGAAGTCAATGGAGAAACGGCTCCGCTGCGGATTAACGCTGCGGAGTGTCCGCAGCGGAATTCAAGTGAAATTCCGCCACGTGTGAACCCAGCCTTAGGGTGAAATCTGCAACCTTTCCACAACAGATTTCTGCATGTATTTGTTCCAGTATGAGGATAAGGATTTGAAAACCCCATTCACATGTATTGTACTCTAAATTGTTGCGTGTATTGTATATATTGTACTGTAAATTCCGTCACGTTTGAACATGGCACTTTTGAAAACAAAACTACCTGTGCAGAGATACCCCACCCTATCTGAAGTCTACAGAACATGACAATACTGTTATATTATACATTATACTGGTATAATGACTGTGCAGGATCATCCAGATTAGGGCTCAAAATTTTACTGCTCCTTGTCCACATTGTACTACAGAATTTCCCAATATGCAGAGATTTTACTACCATATGTCCTCAATTTGTTGCCTGCATTCATCTCTAGTTTGACAGGTGATAACATGAAATCGCAATACAAACAAAGTGAAGACCTGGTGACAGTATCCAACTGTATGAAAAGCAGCAATGTGGAGTTAAAAGGTTAAATGTCAAATGCATGACGCTGAAAAATCTATCTATCAATCTATCTATCTATCTATCTATCTACAGTATGTACACATACCGTGTATAGTAACAAATATGCCAAAACATGTACACTTTATATCACATGCTGAGGAGATCTTCAGAAACACAAACGCTCTATGGATAAAGTATAAAAATGTTAAAACTTAACTGGTATATATACAATAAATATAACAATAACATTTATACTGTTTACACATTCATTATGGAGCCATTATGTAAGAAAATGCACATAACTATCTGACTCTTATTCATTGCTATAGATAAATGGTTTGATAGGATAATAGATAGGCCCATAGAATTTTCATTAAGAAAATTGATCGCTAGCGGGGGAGAAACACTAGAAGCAGTTCATGTTTACTTCTTCTTCATTCCTGGCAGTCAACAATGAAGTAATGAGTGAAACTGTATTCTTTCAAACAAGCCTGGAATGCAATGTTTCATGTAAGTTAGTGGTAGTTATGAAGAGCATATGGAACACAGCTCAGTATGTAAAGCAACACAATATTTAAGAAGAGGCAATGTAAATTAGGGCACAGAATAAAGTTATCAACATGAAAATGAAACTAAAGCCCCATGCACACGATCGTATTTTTTCCCTCCCGTAAATACTGGCCGTAAATGAGGGTCCCTTGTCACATGTTGTTAACCTGTATTTAACCCGTATTTACAGACCCGTGCCCGTAAATACAGGTCCATTGTCATCCGTATTCCACCCACATTTAAGGACCCGTAAAAAAAGGGGGCTGGAAATTATGTCACAATCATGTCCAAACCCCTTAAAAGGTTCACATGATCGCTCAGACGCCATTTTCTCTGCTTCTCTTTATTAAAAAAATTAAATCCCCTGACATCGCCTAGCAACGCTCCCGTAATTACGGGTGCACACACATAGCCACCCATAATTACGGGAGCCCCATAGACTTCTATGGGCCTGCCCGTGCCATAATTACGGCCTGAAATAGGACATGTTCTATATTTTTCAACGGCCCGGGCACCTTCCCGTACGCAAACGGGAAGGAACCCGTGGTCAATAGAAGTCTATGGGCCCGTAATTACGGGGGGTTTTACGGTCGCGTGCATGGGGCAGAAGATATTGGGGCATATTTCGTTTCCTGGTGCAATTTACATTAAAATAAATGGCGCTTAGGCTAATCGCTATACTATTCAGGCTTCCACCATTTTTTTTTACTCTAACATTTTCAGTAAATGTTGGAAAAAGCGGGGCCTATCTTGCAAGTCAGATACTGTTGGCTTGCTAACTAAAGATTTCCAACACTTTCCACGCAAAAAAGTGTCAGTAAGCTGCAACAAGTACACGCATTGTTGTTGCAGCAAAAACTATGTGTGTAAACACAGTTTTCAGCGGATGAAAACATTCTTGTTTATTTCTAGAGGCTGAAAAGGGGGATCTACAATAGAATAGTTAAGACCTAAAAGTATATTGCAAAGCTACAGAATTTTCAATTAATGGTCTACTATAAAAAACAAACAAACATGTATAATAATAGACGTCTCTCTGCACTTTTACTGAAAACCCTTAGAACCAAATCCAGTACTAGAACCTGAAATTTCACATTTCTTTCATGTGATTATAGACACAATCGTCTAGACAGAGAATGTGATAAAAGAGCCAGACCGGTAACATTCGGTGCCAGCTGTTTCCATATTTTGACGAGGGACTGACCAGCCACATCAGAATATAATTCCCATCTGACATTTTGTGCTTTGTTGTTACAGTGAAGAAACGTAATAATTACTTAAGAAAATCAGAACATGTGTCCATTCCTGCACCAATCTAATATGACACATTACCTAAGGTAATACGTTTCAAGACACTCCGTCACACAAGCCTAACACTGTTTTACGGCAGCTGTGCTTATGAACAGCTGTTCCTATGACTGGCTGCACTTGTAGAGAGCCTGCACCTGCCACATATGTGCTAACAGATAAAGAAAATAATTCATCAGAGGTTAGCACCTTCCTTTTCTAAGAGGTTCTACATTGCATTTGTCACATTTCAATCATCACTTTATCCGCTTTCAAAACTAAAACTATGACATACAACAGTTGTCTCTCTAATAAAATGGATCTATACATCAAAGGTAGACTTATACACTATTCTGCTTACTGATTCGAAATGTGTCATTTTCATTTTGAAGCAGATCCTTAAGAAAAGATATAAAAATGAAAAAAAGACTTTTAAAAATCTACAGCATGCATATTCTTGAGCGGATAAGCAGCGGATTCTTACAGTGTATTCCGCCCTTTAATATACATAGGGTAAAACCTACAGCAAATCTGCGACCTGCTAAATCCGCGACAAAATCTGCAGCATATGCGGTCTTTGTTGCAAATCCATTGCGGATTTGCCTCATATTCACAGCAAAACCTGCAGCAGAAATTGGCCACCACTTATGAGGGCACCCTTAAGGCACCCTCTGTGTAGCCCTGTATTCTCTCCCTGGCACAGTCGGATATAACAACCAATCGGTTTTGTAATTGTTGTAATGGTTTCCTTTGGGCAGATACTCCAGTTTCTACATCCAAGAGAGCAATGGCCATAACAGTTTTTTTTTGTTACATACAATGCACATACTCATCGATGTAGGGCTCATGCACATGACTGTATTTAGGATTTAGGTGATATAAATATGGTGGTAATAAATTCCTAAAATATTCTTATGGAGGTATGCATACCACCGTATTCCCATAAGGTCTTGGCAAAAAATAAAAAATATGCAGCAAACTGAACACCAACGGGTAGCAAATATCAGACTTTATTCCCCTCATGTTTCTGGAAGTATATCTGTTTGGTTGAAAAGGCACTGGACTGGAACGACCCTTGGTTTGTCAAAATAAAATAACTGACCTGAGTCCTTGTAAACTTTTGAAACAAATAAGAGTCTTTATTGCCTCCACAGCATAACGCGTTTCGAGGTTAAACCTCTTCATCAGCTAAAAATTAGACATAATGTATGTCTTATTTTTATTTGATGAAGAGGTTTTAACCCTGAAACGCGTTATGCTGTGGAGACAATAAAGACTCTTTGTGGTTCTAAAGGTTCATAAGGACTCAGGTCAGTTATTTTATTCTGACAAACCAAGGGTCGTGCCAGTCCAGTGCCTTTTTAACCGAACAGACTGCTAAGGACTTGTTCACACAGTGCAGATTTGATGCAAATTTTGCATGCATTTTTAAAGCCAAAACCATAATTGGATCCAGGAGAACAGACCTATAAGGCCATGTTCAGACGTGGCGGAATTGTTCTACTGCAAATGTTGGTGCAGATTCGGGGCAATTATGCAACGAATCTGCCCCAAACATTTGCATATTTGACAGGTAATTCAGACGTTGCAAATATCACAGCGGACTTGCCACAGATTTCAGTTTTTGCATTGCAAGGGCTGAAATCTGCAGTGAAATCCTGCTACTTTTCCGCAATGTAATGAGAATACTGTGGAGGGAAAATTCTGCACCACAGCCTAATTTCTGCACAGTTATTTTCTGCAACGTCTGAACTAAGTTTCCTAAAAATGTATAGAAAGAAATGAAAAAAACGGCTGCTGCAGATTTCCACTGCGGATTGTCCGCAGCGGAATTCAACAGCAATTCCGCCACGTTTGAATGTGCCCTAAGGGTTTCCTTTATACGTTTCTTGTGTTTAGGTTCCGATCCTGTTTATGGATTAAAAAATACATTCAAAATTTGCAGCAAAATTTACACTATGTGAACAAGAACTTAGGATGGGTTCATACACAGCAGATATTGTTGCAGAACTTTCTGCAACTGAAAATCAGTTCAAATCATCTAAATGAAACTTACAGAAATCCATGCACCTGCTGCAGAAACAACCCCATTCAGATGAATAGAACTGATTTTCAGTCTAAGAAATTTCGGCAACAAAATCTCACACATGTAAATACACACTAAGGCCTCATTTACACGAGCGTGTGCGTTTTGCGCGCGCAAAAAACACAGAGTTTTGCGTGCGCAAAAGGCACTTGACAGCTCCGTGTGTCATCCGTGTATGATGCGCGGCTGCGTGATTTTCGCGCAGCCGCCATCATAGAGATGAGGCTAGTCAACGTCAGTCACTGTCCATGGTGCTGAAAGAGTTAACTGATCGGCAGTAACTCTTTCAGCACCCTCGACAGTGCATTCCGATCACCATATCGAGTAACCTGTTTAAAAAAAAAGAGGTTCGTACTTACCGAGAACTTCCCGACCGTTGCCTTGGTGACGCGTCCTTGGTGACGCGCCTCTCTTGACATCTGGCCCCACCTCCCTGGATGACGCGTCAGTCCATGTGACCGCTGCAGCCTGTGCTTGGCTTGTGATTGGCTGCAGCTGTCACTTGGACCGAATTGTCATCCCGGGAGGTCAGACTGGAGGAAGAAGCCGGGAGTTATCGGTAAGTCAGAACTTTTTTTTTTTTTACACGTTCACGTATATTGGAATCGGAAGTCACTGTCCAGGGTGCTGAACCAGTTTAACTCTTTCAGCACCCTGCACAGTGACTGTCTCCTGCCGGGTTCGGTCAAAACGAGTTCGGCCGAACCCGGTAAAGTTCGTTTCGCTCATGTCTAAGACACTCCGTTCGGATGTTTGTAAACAGAAAAGCACGTGGTGCTTTTCTGTTTACATTCAGTTTGACCGCTCTTGCGCGAATCACGCAGTTCGCACGGAAGTGCTTCCGTGCGACCTTCGTGGTTTTCACGCACCCATTGACTTCAATGGGTGCGTGATGCGCGAAAAACGCACGATTATAGAACATGTCGTGAGTTTTTTTCAGCGCACTCACGCTGAGCAAAACTCACGGACTGTCTGCATGCCCCCATAGAGTAATATAGGTGCGTACGACACGCGTGAAAAGCACGCGCGTCGCACGCACGTATATTACGCTCGTGTAAATGAGGCCTTATACCGCCAGCCAGGAATCAGGAAAACAAAGACTGTGAAGAAACCCAAGTGGCTGCACCCAGGTTGATATCTATCTTATGCTGCATTGGTTGTTGTGTCCAGCACACAACAAAAAAAGTGAGCACTTTTCCCCCAATACCGCTTGAAGTGTAATAAATTGCCACATACCGACAAAACAGTGGGCCATATCTCTGGAAAAATAGCGCTGGAATCAGGGAGACAGTGCTATTCAGGTCAGTTAACCAGTTCAACTTATATGACCTAGTGACAGGTCCTCTTTAAAAAGAGAAAAAAACAAACCTATTACATGTCTCCATCTTGCCTCCCCCAAGGAAGGACGGACCATTGATGTTTAGGGTCTATATAACAGTAGGATTTATTTTTAACCCTTTAAGGACGCAGAAAATTTTGGCGTTGAGAATGTGGGGAATTTTTTTGTTTTGCATAACTTTTTAAATTGTATTCTTTACGTTTAGAGATATAAAAAATGTAAAAACATTTTTGTTTGGTCACTTTTATTCAATACATGATATTTTAATGTAAAAACATTTAATGTAAAAACTGTAGCGTCCATGGCCGCGGACCGCTGGGTTTACTCAATCCCTGGCGGCCGCAGTCATGGATCTGTGAGCGTTGGCTCGCATCTCCTTCCTAGGAGACGCCAGCACTCACTTCTGCTCCGGTCCGCTGTGTCCCAAAGAGTGCACGTGTACGCTCGTGCCCGGTCTTAAAAGGCCAGCACACGCACAAATGGAATCATCATTATCAACTGCCCGTGATTCCCTGGACTATAAAAAGAGCCCTGCCCTTCTGATCCTTGCCTGAGTGTTGTTAGTGCTCATGTCAGTCTTGAAAATGGTCCCTTAGTGTTACCTTGTTCCTGTTGTTACCCATGCCCTGTATCCTGTTTCCCGTGCTGTGTCCTTTTCCAGAGCCTGTTAGTGCTGGAGTCGTGTCCCTCAGCACATGCTGTCGTCTGCCACGTCCAGTGCCATCTGCCATGTCCAGTGTCATCTGCCACGTCCAGTGTCATCTGCCAAGTGTGGCGCAACCTGCTGTCATCCGCCACGTCTGGCGTAACCTGCTGCATCCATCTCCATCCATGCCAAAGCCTCGGCCACTGTTTGGACTATTCAGGTACCCTAGTGTGGGACTTTGTATTGCTGGGGTACTCTGTTATTTGGCCAACTGCCTTCCCACTACGGCGGTGTGGCCTAGTGGGTCCACATACCCACAGACCGTGCCAAAAACGTGTTTATTGTTTATTTTATTTACCTTTGCTTAACTTTTTTGTCCAACTAGGGGACTTTTAATCATTTATTTTACTTTTAACAAATAATTGATTTGAATACCAGTGAATTCCAATACATTATTGCCAGTCTGTAGAAAACAGACAGGCACCTATTAGGCCAAGTCTAAGCATGGCCTAATAAGTATCTACATACGGCAGTTGTTTGGGACTATTTGTGATTGCATCTGTTGGCAATGGGAAGACAAAGGGAACCCCTTCCTTTTGTTTAGATCACCAATAGTGACTGCGGCATCTAATGGTATAAATGGCTGGGATCGGAGTTATCTAATATCTCAGCTGTTGCCGTAGGAGGCCGGTTGCCAATCATATCCCTCGTATAAATGATGGTTTTTGTACCCGCTTTATCACTATGCCATATACCAATAAGAGAAAAAACAGCATATTTATGTCACTGGTCCTTGACGGGAACCTGTCACGTTGAAAATGCAGTTTGATCTGCATGCAGCATATTATAGAGCAGGAGGAGCTGAGCAGATTGATATATATTTTTGTGGGAAAAGAATACATTTCTTCTCATTTTGGGCTTAAGAGACTAGTAGGCGTTCCTTCTCAGTGATTGTCATCTTTCTGTATATGTATCCCCATACTGGAAAGACTGTCAATCATTGAGTGAAACCGCCCAATAGACTGTTAATTCCAGAATGAGCAAAGATCAATAAATTAAAAGTTCTACTTAATCTTTTCTCACTTAACTAAATACCAATCTGCTCTGCTCCTGCTTCTTTATAACATGCTGCCCGCAGACTCGACTGCATATGTAATGTGACAGGTTCCCTTTAACGGCAGGCTTCCAGAGCCATAAATGTATATAGAGCATGGTCCCAAGGGGTTAAATTACAGCCTATGTTTCCGCGTCACCATGTCGTACATTTACAGCGCTGATCCTGAACTGCAGACTTTCAGTTAAAATACAGTAATATTAAGAAGCCATAACAGGTGCAGAAATGTATATATTATATATATATATATATATATATATATATATATATATATATATATATAAAATTAACGATATGCATATGTCAGTATTCTGCCTATGGCTGAGGTTACATTTCTACGTCTATGGGATTATGGAGTTCCGCACTTGTATTTCTTTTATTCTTCATGTGCTGGAAATAATATAGCATTCTAGCCTGTTATTTGAATAGAAAAATGTAAAGAAGCCGAGATGTAAATTTTTCTTCACCTATAATAGAGCGTGGCTAATAATAATATATACTTGATTGTCACAGGGACACTATCCTAAGGGTGACCGTTTGTGGTACAAGTCGCTGCACAGTGACTCAGGGATTAATGTAAGGGTTGAGACGGCAGAGAGCTGTTTCCTGCATTCTTTTTCGAAATTCCTGGAAAACTGGGACTGGTTTATCTGTCCTATTACAGTCATTCGCAAGCCGTGTTTTTAGGTTCGTATACAGTGATTAATCAGAGCCTTAAGTCAATTTACAAAGCTTCCAACAGTTCCATTGTTTGTAATGACTAAAATCACACCTCCATTGGCTGGTCACTGCTTTTCCATGCCAGAACAACAATGTGATTGAGCACTGCGGTACTTATTCCATTCCTCATTGTAAGTAGCCATAATCGTAGCCTTCCTGGGTGCATGAGAATGTTCCGACCACTCATTCACAACCCCAAACCTATTTGAATATGAATCTTCCCAGTAAGTAGCAATAAAATAGGGGAAACAAAGCCGTTTCTCTAGGGAATTTTGTAAAGCATTCTTACTAATTCTTTCTCTTCAAAATGTTCCTTTTTCAGTATCTGGGATTTGTTTGCTAAAACAAGGGTTGCTTAATGAATACAATGGTTTATTATTTCCCTTAAGTGACACAGCAGGGCCCAAGTAATACAGACCCAGCTCTTTCAGAGCGCGCCAAGAACATAAGGAACAAAGGAGCAGCAGTTCCATACAACAAATAGACCTCTCGGCTTGGTCTCCGGTTTGAACAGTCCACAGAGCAAGACCTCGGCTTTGCTATTCTAGATTTCCTAGCTCGTATTTTTCCCTCAGTTTTATTCTTCTCAATGACTCACACACAGGGCTGAGACGGTGCTGTCATGGAAAAGCACATAGCAACAGCAGAATGATGGCTGGAGGAAGGGCGGCTTGACTTTCTCTCATGTGCATTCATAGTGAGCCACCTAATGGTGACAACGTTCTCTCTGTCCTGCATGTTACAAGAAATGCTTGTATTTCTTTCTAGTACACAAAGATATACTGATGCCAGACGAAATATAGGTAATAGTCTCTCACAGATTATAATACCATTAACTATTTGTTCTACAATAACATAAAGAAGCGTTTGAACTGGGCTGAATTTCTTCAGGATGCAATATGAGTTACTGGGTATATAATAAAAATGATTTGCTTTAGTTTTACATTATATTTTATGAAATTTAAAAGGAGACTGTTGAGTCTGGTCTGATCCTTTCTCTTTAAACTGTCGGTGTGGACCATACGGACTGATAATATGATAATAAATACAATTAGAACTAGGGATGTCACGATACCAGAATTTGGACATCGATACCGATACTTTGTGTAGTATTGCGATTTTTGATACCAAAATGATACTTTGGCAAAAGTAATAAAAAAAAAAAAGTTCTTCCATTTTCTGATGTGAGGCGCGAGGTGTGATGAATTTTGAATGTGCCTCACATTAATAGTAATTAACCCCATCATGTTTCTCAGTCATAATGGGTTAATGTGTAAGGTACATGATGGGGTTAATTACTATTAATGTGAGGCACATGGAGATTAAATTCATCACACCTCGTGCCTCACAATAAGTGATAGAAAGCCGTTTTTATTTTATTTTTTTACAGTGTACACATCATAAATGATGCAAAAAAATAGTTGTATCCATATGCCAGTACATTAGCTGGTGTACGGATAGTACACAGGCAGTTGTTAAGACATACCGAAGTATGCCCTAACAGGAAATATTGTCAGACATCCCTGGGGTCCTTCAATGGACACTGGGATGTCTGCCCATATATGGTAAATCCCTCAATCCCGTCACAGGGATTCCCTGTGATTCCCTGTGACGCGATCCATGGGGCATCCCCCTCTCCTCATTTTCTCCTTGAATGCTGCGGTCAGCTTTGATTGCAGCATTCAGCGGAAAAACGGCAGAGATGAGAGGTTTCTCTGATCTCCGCCATTAGAGCAGGGCTGCAGCTGTGTAATACAGCCATTGCACCGCTCCTGGCAATAAATGCGCGCGCGGTCAGCATGAGATGATGCGGCCGGTGCTGCACTAATGAGCGGCAGTGCAGCGCTGGTTGCATCACATCATGCTGACCGCGTGCGCACTTGTCAGGACCCAGGAGCGGGGCAATGGCTGTATCACACAGCCGCAGCCCCGCTCTGACTACATTCATGTGTTACTATACTAAGCTGTGCGGCCGCACAGCTTAGTATTGTAATACATGAAATAACGGTATCGAACCGTTTGAGTGTGCACGGCATCGAAACAGTATTGAAGTTCCGATGCATCATGCATCCCTAATTAGAACAGAAATGTAGGATTGTCCGGACTGATGCAATAAATAAAAGTCTACTACTTTGCTGGTAAATGAGGAATCGATTCTTCTTTTTATATAAATAAGAAAATATGTTTCTGAACAGATTTTCTAATGTTTGCTATTTATCATATGAGCTATGCATAAGTAACAGTCAGTGTGTATGGAACTTGTATGGCGGCACATATGGTCCCTATGAAAGACCTGTAAGTGTATGTGTCGCTAAATAGTGCCCCCGAATAGAGACGTGCACATATGGCCTAAGATTCATCGAAGCTTTTTAAGATCTGAATTCTTCATATAAGGAGACCCTGTATTTAATTTAGTTTGTATAGAAAAAAATAAAAGAGCATTGACTAATTGCCCTTTGTGTATATTTATGAGCTTAGTTTACAACTCATGTGAACGGTGACAATTTCTGTACAGCGCTACGGAATATGTTGGTGCTGTATAAGCAATGGGAAATAATGGGAAATAACCATCTTTAGGCTCCTACATAATAGAAAGATGTCAGTAATATACCATTAAACATGCCTGATGGCATAGCATTGGCTGTCTTACTGCATTTATCAGTTGCCCAAAATAAGTCCAAATTTGACCAATGTGGAAAAAGTTAGACCTTCTTCTGTGTGCCAAATTTTATATGTCCGATTAAGTGTTCATGAAGTCTGTATGGCGGTATACGGAGCATTCTTAGTACGGAGCTGCAGTATAGGCTCCGTGAGGTGTTGTATGTATGTATTTATGTATTTCCTCTAGAAGCAATCTTATAGGAGAGAATACCTCTGTATGTACGGAGTCTGATGGAGCAAGCCTCAATTTTTTTTCTGTTAGATTGCCTCCTTTGTATGCTTCCGTATGAAATCGGGGGCAAATGGGGGTACAATAAAGGCCTCATGAACATTATGGAAGTATTGTATAAATTAAAGAAGCATATTTTCAATACTAGCCAGATAATATAGCACAGCAGGTTTGTCAATGAGGATTTAGAAATGCTGTCAACTATGCCTATGGTTTTATGAATTTCAGAAAAGGCAATAGATTATGTGTTAATTAAATCAAATGCTGTCACATATTAGAAATGATTATACATTTCCGGTCATATCTGCAATAGAGTGGTAAAATGTTGTTTCTAATGTATAGTTAAAACACGTATATACGGTAAAATATGCTCTTTCAGGGAATCTGGTTATATACTGCGTATGTAAATATGTTCTAGTGCACTCTAAAATTATTTCATTATATTAATGGTTCTTTTTTATTGCAGTTACGAGAAAGCCAGGATTTTATTTTAATGCATTAGCAAAATGAAGGGCACACATTTGCTTAAAACTTCTAACTATTAGGAAAAGTTATGACAAAGGCAAACCTAAACTCTTGCCTTTGTCTGAATATATTTTTTTAATTTTATGCTTTTTTCAGAATAGTGGGTTATACATACTATTTGTTTCTTAAAATGGATACAAACCTATACAATATACAACATGTAAAATTACAGTGTTCTTGTTAGCAAAAATGTTTCACACTAGAATGAAGCGGAGCTCCATTTTCAAGTGTATGCCCACCTTTTAAAACAACTTTAGTTTTATATGGAGTGAATCTACAAAAAGCTGTATTTACAGTTCTTCCTACTTCAGTTAAAATCTCCCAGAATTCCTTGCAGGCTCTGGTGATATGCATTCTGGGAAATGTTGTCTTTACATCAGAATGTTAGATGGGACTAACATTTTTTAGATAATTTGTTGAGTAATACAGATATGGTCTCCAAACAGGTAGTTGCAATAAATTACTTTAAAATTCCAATTTTATAAACATAAGTCATATATCGGTATGAAGGTATTATGTATTGATTGGTACAGCAAGCATAAGTTTGGGTATTCACATTATAGTCAGACCAAATAGACCATTGCAAAGAAAATAAATAGTCCGGTTCTAATGAGGCCAACAGAACAAGTCAATGAACCAGAACTGAATAGCTGCAGCAGTCAAGCAATAATACATCGATCAATCTGCTTTTATGGTGATATTCAGAAAGGTCAATAGTGCTATAAAACTCATCTACAAAACAATGCAAGGAAATGTTAAAAGTTTTTCCTTTTTTTCCCCACTGACCACCACACCACCATTGTTACTATACATTCCAATGATAATATCCTTATACAGAGAATGAATCCATGTTCTGTACTAAACAGCAATGACTACACTCAAAAAAAAAAAATCTCAATATTTAAACACACAATAAAAGTGCAAAGGCATGTTTTAAGAGTGACTCTTTTTGTAAGATGTGTCTTCACGTCTTTTAAAGGGGTAGTAGAATTTGATGGTCTATCCTTAGAATAGGCCTTCAATGTGCTATCGGTTGAAGTCCGACCACCTAGAATGGAGCTGAACTGCAGGTACCAGGCACAGCCACACGTACAGATGAGCTGATGTGCCTGAATAAACCATTAAGAGGTCGTTGTATTTCTTGAATTAAACAGTCCCAAAATTCTGATGATCGTCGAGAGGCCCAAGAGTCGGACATTGCTGAAAAACCCCTTTAAGGGGAGCATGTCACCATCTAAACAGCACCCATCAAAACAGCCTAATAATCTTGTAGGTGATACCAAAATGTAGAAAAAAATAACCCAGAATAAACTACTGTCTCACTGATGGCCCACAAACTATATACAGCCCTGTAAGTCTCGTGGCATTCCAACCTTCTTGAAAAACAACATTAACATGATTCAGTATGTAACAGGGTTTTTACAATAATATATATATATTTTTTGTAAACACTTAGGATATATTTATACTTGTGAACATACTCTTAGACCTCCTCCACCTTTTTTCACTTTAAAATGAATGCAAAAAAAACGCAAGTGTCACTTTGTGCAAACACTTTTCCAGAAGTTGTCGATGTTTTATTGAGGAGCCTAAGGAGAAAAATGGCTAAAAAAAGGCATACATTCAACATGGTAGTTTATTTTTTAACAACAAAAAAATCTACTAACCCTCAAAACACCACTAAAATGGCACATACCAAAACACGGTGTATGTAGTCATTCTCATATTTTACTATAGACTTTTAGCTGACACCTGGGAGTGAAGATCTAGCATAAAAAAAAACAAAAAAAATTCCAAAAAACAGGAAAACCACGAAAAACAAATAGATAAATAGAGATAGATAGATAGATAGATAGATAGATAGATAGATAGATAGATAGATAGATAGATAGATAGATAGATAGATAGATAGATAGATAAGCGATATATAGATGGATAGATCTATAAATATAGGGAAATAGTAATTAAAAAGTACAATAAATCCTAAATGTTTGTGCATTTTGCTTTAAACAGTAACATTTGGCTCATATGCTGCAATAAGTGCTGGGCTGCTGCTGGTTATTATAGTAATAATAACTTCAATGTCTAATAAAACTCCTAAATGAGAGGACCACTGTCCCAGGATGAGGTCAGAATATGATTCCCTGCAGCCCTTGTCCTATGTCCGCAGTCTACATTAGATGCTTAACTATCCGATCTCATTTAGTGTCCAAACAGGAGGAAGACGATGTTACTGAATACTGAATTGGCTCATTATATTCTGTACTTTATATTTACTGCCTACAGAGCACCTATTTTTAGATGTGCTTTACTTACATGGAATTGGAATACTTCTACATCTTAGTATTTCCCTGCCACTAGATACTAGAAATCTTCAAACTGAATTTTTTCTTTAAAGTTGTTATTTTATCTCAGAAACCCCTTTCCAAACATTAGGACCTGTATGAATAAGAGGTCCTCCACTTGGGGGCGCCTCTGAGTGGAGAGCAGATTACAGATAATAGGCAGCTTTTATTGCTCTGGCTATCTTTGTATTATATAGACAGCCGTTTCAATTGAATCACCGCATGTAGTACTCAATTTCCCCAGTAGTGGAAATAAGCGGCTGATGGCGACTATCCTACAAAAATCAGCGGTTTGCCAGGGGTTTTGTGATTAGACAACCCCTTTAAAAATGACAAAATATACAGTTTTATTATTAAACAATAGATACCACTTTCTAAATAAATGTAGATGTGAACATGAACAGTTTCAATATTGACAATTTGATGCAATTGATTCATTTGATTTGGCCACAACAAAATACTAATTCATCCACACAGACATAAATTCAATCTTACGTTATATTTCTAGGTAATAGCAGCTCTAGAGGATTTAAACATGCAAAAAAAAAAAAAAAAATCGAGTCGTTTTTAGAACATTAAAGTAGCAAACGACAATTCTATTTCCAGTTTTTGCGAGTAGATAGTGTAGGCTAATAATTGTCCTTGACCTTCATTATGCACCTGTGCTTTTTATGTACAGACATAACTTAAGTCACAGGCAATTATCTACCAGTAAAGCCCTCAACCATTGCAGCGATTAAACCCTGTCTGACCATTAATATGTTCTTTCTCAGTAACTTCTGTGTCACATAAGCGTATTTATAAAACTAGCTTATTGCATTACCTCATGAGCTATTTATTTCTAATCATGGCAGGTTGTTTCTATCCACAGCAAGCTTAAAATATTGTAGCAGCAGCTTGTGCTCTGATGTGTTTTACACTCATGAAACAGATGTCTGCGGTATTCTTTAACCACAAAACTAGTGAAAATAGTCTATGTCATTCCTTGTAGTCGTCCACTCATAGACAATTCCATTCAACTCATTGGTGCTTCCTTCAAATTACAGATTTCATAAGAAGAATACAACACCTTAAGGTGTCCAGTTTGTTATTTCAGGAGTGGGAGGTCCTGGTGATCAGTTGAGGCGCCATCTTTTAGAATAATTTTGGTTGAGCTATTACCTAAAAATCCGTGTCCAGCCATGGTTCATAGAAGGATACACTCTAATTGCAGCTGTCTCGACCCTTTTTATCACAAGTATTTCATTGAGGGACCGTATTAGAGTGTCTGATACCGGTAAAGATAACATATACTTAAAGGAAAACTCCGGTCTACATAAAAATGGCACTTAGTGCTCATATATATTTTCTGACTGTGCATTGTATAAGATCCGTGTATTTAAAGAGAATAAATCAACAGGAAAAAAGCAGTGTAGCATCGGGTAACAGCGCCAGGCTCGGGAGGACAAGGTAATCTTTTATTTGAATGACGACGCATTTCTGGCCAGAAACGCGTCGTCGTTCAAATATAAGGTTACCATGATCATTTTTACCTGTGAACTCGTTCCTTGTCCTCCCTAGCCTGGTGCCGTTACCTGATGCTACACTGCTTTTTTCCTGTTGATTTATTCTCCATAAGCTCTGCCCCTGGTACAAAGGAATCTACCACAGAGGGACTGAAGTGGGTAGGAGCCGGCAACCAAAACCACTTCATTTCACGTATAGCCTCGGAGGAGCGCCGCAGATCCCTCACCTTTCTCATCCCATTTTGCAACATTGTATTTAAAGAGGCTCTGTCACCAGATTATAATCAGATCGGCGCTGTAATGTAGATAACGATAGTGGTTTTTATTTTGAAAAACAATCATTTTTTAGCAAGTTCTGAACAATTTTAGATTTATGCTAATAAGTTTCTTAATGACCAACTGATTGTTTTTTAATTTTTTACCAAGTGGGCGTTGTAAAGAGAAGTGTATGACGTTAACCAATCAGACCAATCAGCGTCATACACTTCTCTTCATTCCAGCCCAGTTTGTTTCACTGTACAGCGTGATCTCGCGAGATCACGCTGTGACGGGACTTCCTCCCACAGGTCCTTCACCAGCCGTGTCAGGACGTTTATCCGAAGCTGCAGCGAGATCACGCTGTGCAGTGAAACAGGCTGAGCATGGATGAAGAGAAGTGCATGACGCTGATTGGTGAGTGTCATACACTTCTCTTTACAACGGCCACTTGGTAAAAAGTAAAAAAACGCCCAGTTGGGCATTAAGAAACGAATTAGCATAAATTTAAAATTGTTCATAACTTGCTCAAAAATGATCGTTTTTCAAAATAAAAACCACTGTTGTTAGGAGATAGGGCACTTATAAGCCTCTTTAATGTTACAGGCTAGTTTCTACATAGTAGTGTGCAGGTGTCTCCCTTATTGCCTATAGAAACCAATCAGAGCTCAGCTTTCAATTCTAAAACCGCTCTGGAAAAATGAAAGCTGCACTGTGATAAGTTGCTATGGGTCTCAAGGTCAGATTTTCTGTTAGGCAGTTTTGATAATTAAGGATTATATATGTTTTAACAGTGCTGAATCCCTCTGTTCACCAGCACCAAACCTTCCTTTCATTATTTCTCTTTATCTACAGGTAATTTATTTGATACCAAATTATAATTTCATTATATTACTACTATATACAAAGGCACAGTGCTGGGCTCCATAACAACATCCTGACACTGGCCGTCATCAGAACCTTGCGTGCATGGTCCTCTAGAGTCCGTGGGCCCCATAGCAGCCACTATGGCTGTGATGGCAGTAGTTATGCCACTGACTGCATGGAAATATACCACATATATACTACAATATGTTAGTTATGAAATAAAATATATATTCAGAAACTTCTATTAACCCCTTGACGCATTATCAGAGAGAGAGGGAGGGGGTAAGTATGGTTGTTTGTTTTTTTCCGGCGCTGCTTTCCGCAGCGGAAATCCTGCCAAATAAATGCACCACAATTTTTAGACGGCATTCCCTGCGGTGTTCAGGGCGGATACGCTGCACACGTAGTGTGTGTTCACAAAATTGATGGTTTGCTTAATTGTGCAGTTTATTGGAATTTGAGATTATTAACATTAGCCCACCTCAGCATTTATTGTTACATTTACTCTACCTCCTTAATAATCAATAATAAATCCTAAGCAAGGCTATTCTTGTGCCTTTTACAAATCTCTACAATAAAAGAAAGATATTATTAAAAATAAATTTGGACAGAAACTTTTCTGTCTGTCAAATAGGCTATATAATAAGAAAAATAGCCAAAAGATATTCTGTAAATTACAGCACTTGATTTCTACTTTCATGACTGAGTTTCTAAGCATTGGGCCTTGAGGACTAGCCCATGGCTTCCAACTGAGTTTAATGTTTAGAATACAGATTGTCCTAAATGACCTGAAAATAGTTTTAGAACATACTGCAACTATGATTTGTTCATGTTAAACTGCTTTCCTGCCGTCGCAGTCTGACACAGATTAATATAAGAACATTTACAGATGTCAACAGGAATTTTTCATACTTAAATGGCCCACTTAGAGACCTTCAGCTGTGCATTAGCCTTTGCTACACAAAAGTGTTCTATAGCAGTCCTAATACAGCACATGGGCAATTTATTTAAACTATCTGGAGAATAAAAGAAAAATGCTCCAACTCCCTAAATGTAAATTTTTTGTTATTAAAAAGTCTGAAACATATATTTGAAACTATTTTAAATTTAACGCAATTATGCACATTGTTAGAACTAGGCCCTGTTCACGCAGAGTATTTTGCAGGCAGAAAAATTCTACCTCAGAATTCCTTCAGGAATTTTGAGGTAGATTTTGATTTGCCTGCCCCTTTTTTATTCCCGCGGCCATTGAAGCTAATTCTAGGACCGCGGGCAAAAAAAGGGTCGCAAAAAATGCTCAGAAATTAACGCCGCAGGTCTTTTCTCCTTCCCATTGATTTCAATGGGAGGTCAGAGATGGAATCATGGCAAGGACATGCCGCTTTTCTTTCACGCGACTGCGCTATTGATTCCGTAAAAAAAATGGAAGTCTTAAGGAACGGAGACAAACGGAAACCATTAGCAACGGAAGCATTACCATTGAAATCAATGGTAATGCAAATGGAAGCTATGGTTTCCGTTTGCCTTTCCGTTGTTGGGTTCCTCCGCCGGAAAGGTCTGACAGAACCCATCAATGGAAAGTGAACGCTGATGTGAACAGGCACTAAGGAGGATATGGTCAACACTATATTGATATATATGTTAGTACATTTCTACATAGCTATACACGCTCTAGGCTAGATGTGGCACCACAAAGGGGTTAAGAGTTCATTAGCGTTATATGCATATTGCTGTCACAATAAACAAATACATTGCTTAATTGCAATCAACGTCATTATATATTCAACCCTAATATATTTCACTGCATTTCATTTTCTTCATGTCGCTTGTTAGCAAATATGACTATATAGGACAGGACATCAATGTAATATTATATCTCATATTAATTTGCACCTTGCGTGTATATTTTCTGTATATATTATGAAACAGACTCACATCCCAAAGTTTTCTAGGGTAATTATTCATGGTTTAATTCATTAAAAAATAATTAAGTAACGCACCCCACTACAATACATAAATTAATTGCTATCCCTAACAATTAATAACATAATTTACCGATTCCCTCAGCAGCTCCTTCCAGCAGAGAAGCCTGGTTTATTTGTTTATTTAATAATAAATTATATATTGAAAAAAAACACTTACAAATACCCTACATTCTGAGTTAATAGAGGGGCGTTCCTCATTCCTAACTTCTATCAAGAAGCCATAAAGAGCGTCAGTGTAATTTCAAAGGGAATTGAGTAATGCTCCTTCTTTCCCAGTGGTGGCGCTAGAGGAGAATTTAACACTTGCTGCCATGTTCCCCCACAGAATACTGCTGATTGCTGGGGGTTCCACTGCGGGACACCCTACAATCAGAATTTTTTCAGGACACTCTTCTAAAAAAAATGATTGTCCAAAGCTGATATATTTCTGTAGCCCACAAGAACTTGGCACAAAAGTATCCATGATATAATACCAGCTCTGTACATGCTGTGGGTATACACTACTCTTCATATACACCGTTCTGCTATAACATTAAAACCACCTACTTAATAATGTGTTGGTCGACCTCTTGCTGCCAAAACAACTCTGACCCATCAAGACATGGACTCCACAAGACCTCTGAAGGTGTTCAGTGGTATCTTGAACCAAGTAGTTAGCAGCAGATCCTTTGTACTGTAAATTGCGAGGTGGGGATTCCATTCCCAGATGCTCAATTGGATTGAGATCTGCGGAATTTGGAGGCCAAGCCACCTTAAACTCTTTGTCATGTTCCTCAAAATCATTCCTGAACAAATTTAGCATCCTGCTAAAAGAGGCCACTGACAATGGGGAATACCGTTGCCAAAATTGGATGTTCTTGTTCTACAAAAAATGTTTAGGTAGGTGGTATGTGTCAAAGTAACATCCATATGAAGGTCAGTACCCAAGGTTTTCAAGCAGAACATTGCCCAGAGCATCACACTGCATCTGACAGCTTGCCTTCTACCCATTCTTCAAGTAAACGACACACACAGACCCAGCCAACCACATGATGTAAAAGTAAATGTGATTCATCAGACCAGACTACCTTCTTTCATTGCTCCATGGTCCAGTTCTGATGCTCACCTGCCCATTGTAGACGCGTTTGGCAGTGGACAGGGGTCCACATAGGCACACTGACTGGTCTGCGCTTATGCAGTCCCAAACGCAGCAAGTTGTGATGCAATGTGTGACATCTTTCTATCATAGCCAAAATTAACTTTTTCTGCAATTTGTGCTACAGTAGCTCTTCTGTGGGATTGGATCCGACAAGATAGCCCTCACTTCCCACACTAAGTAATGAGCCTTGGGCACCCATGACCCTGTGACGGGTTCACAGGTTGTCCTAAACAGTTATGATAGGTATTAACCCCTGTCTACCAGGAAGATCCCACAAGACTTGTCGTTTTGGAAATAACCTGAGCCAGTCATCGACCATCACAATTTGGATTATGTCAAAGTCACTCAGATCCTACCGCTTGCCCATTTCTCCTGCTTCCCACACATTAACTTCAAGAACTGACTGATCACTTGCTACATAATATATCCCACCACTTGACCGGTGCCATTGGAACGAGATATGGTATATTATTGACTTCACCTATCAGTGTATTTAATGTTATGGCTAAAAGGTGTACATGTATTACTTTTGGGAAATGGCTGTTTAGAATACAACATTGTATCCTATTTTATTACATTTTGTCAGTCATCATAATGTAAACAGCAATGAACTAATTAAAGAATTACAGATATGTTGTAAATCATAACCCTCAGTCGCTACCCGCTTGTACTCAGAGCAAGTTAATTACCGCTTATTGCTACAGTGGAAATACATTGTTTCATCATTATTATGCTTAATGTAAACAAATCTCAATAAGCAAAACACAAAGAAAGAGTTGCAAAGACTTGTACAGCTCATGATCATAACTTGCTCCAATTCCTTAGTATTGCTTTTAATTCATTAGTTAGAGAAAAAATAAAATAAAACCGGGTTTGGTTTAGTAGTCTTGGTGTTCTTGACTTTGATAGAACTCTGAACATCTCTGTCACAAAAGCATATGGCAGTATATATACAAAGTATTCTGCTTTACTTGAAGCAAGTGTGAAATAATGGACATAAAGTACTATAATCCTTACTACTGGCAAATGGTAATTATGGCAAAATAATTTGTAATGTCTATCATATTAAGCTCTGTACAGTAAATATTTCAAATGCTTTTTTTTGTGGAATACCAAGGGTGTATAGAAAACAGAGGAGACCAAAGATGAAAATGCCCAAACCACTGTTCTAAAAGAGTAGGGCCTGGTAGTTGTTGTTTCCCCCTTGCCACCTCAGTTTAGCGCCTCAGTTGAGAGTTCCTTCTGGGCTTTCATCACTTTTGATAGCAAAAATAGCATAGCATGCAGTTTGGATTTGTCGCATGACAGATCTGTCAAAGAATTATGGCTTATATTATAAAAAGGAATGACAAAGTTAATGCATTGGTCTACAATGATATATATAAATAATATTTTTTACATTTATTGTGGCTTTTTTTATGCATAAAAATTGTCATACTGTACAGTAAATTTCCATGTCATAATATGGCTAGATTCACACCAATTTTTGCATTCTATTTTTTCGCTAAGCAAATTTAGCATTAATACATGATGCAACTGAAAATAATGCAGATTTCTTTATTTCGTCTCTTATGTATGTATATTCCATCAGATTAACCCCTTCCTGCATTTGGGCGTAACTGTACGCCCATTTGAAAGATGCCTTAATGCAAATGGGCGTACAGTTACGACCTGAGGATGAAGCAGGCACAGGACCTGTGCCCGCGCCATTCGCAGCAGGTGCCGGATGTAATACACAGCCCAAATGCCACTGCAATGGCGAAAATCACAGTAATCTGTGATCACGGCTGTTGAAGCCCTTAAATGCTGCGACCGTGGCATCTAATGGGTGCCCCATCGGTCCCCCAGCAAATGCAGGGGTGCCGATGGTTGCAATGGCAACCAGGAAGCCCAACAATGGAATACTGGCAGGCCACACCGCTCCATCGACCAAAAAAAAAAAAAGTAATGGCTCTCAAAATATGGCGACACCAAAAGATTATTTTATTTAGAAAAAAGTGTTTTTAAGTATTAAAACATTGAAATACTACATAAATTTGGTATCGCCGTAATCGAATCGAACCACAGAATAAAGTTAACATGTTATTATAAAAAACAGTGGCAGAATTGCTGATTTTTGGTCTCCTCATCTACCATAAAATTGAAAAAAAAACTGATCAAAAAATCCCATGTACCCCAAAATGACACCCCAGAACTCAAACCCCCACACAACTCCGTCAATGAAGAAATAAACAGTTAAGACTCTCGGAAGGTAATGATGCAAAATGACGGCCCAGACTACCGTATTTTTTGGACTATAAGACGCAGTTTTTAGCAAGAATAAATCTTGCTAAAAAGTCCCTGCATTTTATAGTCAGCAGTAAAGGGACCCAGGAGCGCCAGGCCCCCTGACCGCTCCTTACTTAACCCCTTCCCGACCCATGATGTGCCGGCACATCATGGAGCGGGGAGGGGATGATATATGGAGCGGGCTCATGCGCTGAGGTGTCAGCAGCTGACACGCTGCTCTAACGGCCATGAACAGCGATCGCACTGTTCCTGGCCAATTAGAGAGGCTCTGTCACCAGATTATAAGTGCCTCCGACATAATCTTGTCGTGCGCTGTAATGTAGATAACAACAGTGTTTTTTACTTTGAAAAACAATCAATTTTGAGAAAGTAATGCACAATTTTAGATTTATTCTAATTAGTTTCTTAATAGACAACTGGACGTGTTTTTACTTTTTTACCAACTGGGCATTGTGAAGAGAAGTGTATGATGCTGACCAATCAGCATCATACACTTCTCTCCATTCATTTTTAGCAGTACTCGAAACAGCTGAGATCACGCTGTGCAGTCACATACTCCCACATTAACTTTACTGAAGTGTCTTGAGAGTGAATAGACATTGCCTCCGGCCAGGATGGTAAAGTTAATGTGGGAGTATGTGACAGTACAGCTGTTGCGAGTACTGTTAAAAATGAATGGAGAAAATTGTATGACGCTGATTGGTCAGCGTCAAACACTTCTCTTTACAACGCCCACTTGGTAAAAAAGTAAAAACATGCACAGTTGTCTATTAAGAAAGTAATTAGAATAAATCTAAATTGTTCATAACTTGCTAAAAAATTATAGTTTTTCAAAATAAAAAACACTGTTGTTACCTATATTACGGCGCCAATCAGATTATGTAGGAGATAGGGCACTCAATGTGGTGACAGAGCCTCTTTAACGAGTTAAATGCTGCGGTCAATAGCGACCGCAGCATTTATAGTGGTTTTCCCATGAAGGACATTTATGAGATATCCATAGGATATGTCATAAATGTCAGATAGATGCGGGTCCCACCTCTGGGACCCGCATCTATCTCTAGAACTGGGACCCTAAACCCCGTTCTATCTTACCCGGCTCCGATATCTTCCGGCCACTTAACTTCCTGGTTACATGGTCAAATTACACAAACAGCGTAACTCGCTGAGCTACGCAGTTTCCGTAACTCCCATACAACTAAGTAGTAGTTACGGAAAGAGCGTAGCATGCTACACTGCTTCTGTAACTGCCATTCACTACTATGGACGTTAAGGAAAGAGCGTAGCTCAGCTAGTTACGCTGTTTCCTTAACTCATCTATGTACTACAGTGTGTTGTACCAGCGATCTAATGATTGCTGGTTCAAGTCCACTAGGGGAACTAATAAAATGTGTAAAAAAAAAATCACTGTGTCCATAAAAGTCTGAAACTATTACAATGAAATAAAAAGTGATAAAAAAATCGTATGTGCCAAAAAAATGGTTTGTACAATTCCATGAATTTACCATATAGCCGTGTCCTGTTGTACAAAACGCTGGCCATGCACATTGTACAGATAGCATTATATAACGTTTACGTGCCATCCCAATGTGAAGGCCTGATGGGAACATTTCTTTAGTTTCAAGGCCCCAACATTTGGAAACCAGGGATGGCCCAAACACATCTGCCCCAAAACATCATAATTTCCACTGTAAGCGAGGCTGCCTTATTTAGACCAAAAAAGGTGCAGCGTGTGTTCCTTTATAGAAGCGACACCTGCCTCCAAAAAAACTGGCCTGTGCATAAAGGATTGGTTCAAAGCGTACGTCAATATCCATGGATTATATATTATTTATATACACTATTATTATAACACATTATTTATACGCTGATATAGCCCACTAAACTTACATATGCCCCCACATTAGAAACTAAAATACCAGTAAAACCCTAAACAAAACTACTACCAAGAAAATCCGCTCTCTAAAAGCCAAATGGCGCTACTTCCGAGCCTAGAGATGTGCCCAAACAGTAGTTTATGACCACATATGTGGTAATACTGTACTCGAGGACCCGCTTAACAATTTATGGGGTGTGTGCCTCCAGTGGCACAAGCTGGGCACAACATATTGGTCACTGAAATAGCATATCTGTGGAAAGATGGCAATTTTCAATCTGCAATATCCATTGGGCACTAATTTCTGCAAAACACATGTGGGGTCAAAGTGCTCACTACACTTCATGATAAATTCCTTAAAGAAGTTAAGTTTTCCAAATTGTGTCACTTCTCGGGGGTTTTCACTGTACTGGATCTCAGCGCAATACAACATGGCGTAAAAAAAATTCTTAGTAAAATCTTCATTCTTCACGCAACTAAATTGCGCTCTTTCCCTTTAGTGCCTCGCTGTGTGTCCACACAGCGGTTTACAACCACATATGGGGTATTTTCTTACTCCGGAAAAATTGCGTAAATTTTGGGATGCCTTTTCTCCTGTATTCCTTGTGAAAATAAACAATTATGAGCTAAAATTACATATTATTGGAAAAAATAATTCTAATAAAATCTATAAAACACCTGAGGGGTCAAAATGCTCACTACACCCCTAATTGAATTATGTGAGGGGTATAGTCTCTAAAATAAGATCACCACTGGGGAATTTCTACTGAACTGTAACTTCAGATGCTCTGCAAATGTGACATGGTCCCTAGAAACCAATTCAGCAAAATCTATGCTGCAAAAGCCAAATGGCTCTCCTTCCCTTCTGAGCCCAGCCGTGTGCCCAATCAGCAGTTTATGATAACATATTTTCTCGTGACATGTTGTACTTTATATTAGTGAAAAAATGTGGTCGATAATTTCGGTATTTTTTTCTGAAAAACACCAAAATGTAGAAAAAATTAGCAAAAATTAGCATTTTTCTAAATTTAAACGTATCTGCTTGTAAAACAGATAGTAATACCACGCAAAATAGTTACTAGTTAATATTTCCAATATGTCTACTTTATGTTTGCATCGTTTTTTTTTAAGTACTTTTATTTTTCTAGGACGTTACAAGGCTTAGAACTTTAGCAGCAATTTCTCATATTTTAAAGAAAATGTTAAAAGGCCATTTTTTCAGGGACCAGTTCAGTTCTGAAGAGGCTTTGAGGGCCTTATATATTAGAAAATCCCTAAGTCACCGTATTTTGAAATCTGCACCCCTCAAGGTATTCGAATCAGCATTCACAAAGTGTTTTAACCCTTTAGGCGTTTCACAGGAATTAAAGCAAAGTAGAGGTGAAATTGACAAATTTAATTTTTTTTGCCGAAATTCATTTCTATTACATTTTTTTTGTAACACAGAAGGTTTTACCCGAGAAATTCAACTCAATATTTTATTGCCAAGATTCTGCAGTTTTTAGAAATATCCCACATGTGGCGCTAGTGCACTAATAGACTGAAGCACTGGCCTCAGAAGCAAAGGAGCACCCAGTGGATTTTGGGCCTCCTTTTTTTTAGAATATATTTTAGGCAACTTCTCAGGTTTGAAGAGGTCTTGTGGTGGCAAAACAGTGGAAACACCCCAAAAGGATTGGTTTGGTTTTCGGTGCCATGTCGCGTTTGCAACGCCCTGGAGGGATCAAAACAGGGGAAACCCCTAAAAGTGACCCCATTTTTGAAACTACACCTCTCAAAGAATTTATCTAGGGGTATAGTTCGCATTTTGACCACACAAATAAATATGTTGGAATTAGTCTGTAAAAATGAAAATCTACTGTTTTTCTGAAAAAATATAGAAATTTTTTATATTTACAAGGAATAACGAAGAAAATGCACCCAAACATTTGTAAAGCAATGTCTCCAGATTACGGAAATACCCCATATGTGGTAAAAAACTGCTGATTGGACCCACAGCAGGGCTCAGAAGGGAAGGGGCACCATTTAGATTTTGGAGCACAGATTTTGCTGAAATGGTTTCGGTGCCATGTCGCGTTTGCAACGCCCTGGAGGGACCAAAACAGGGGAAACCCCCAAAGTTACCCCATTTTGGAAACACCCCTCAAGGAATTTTTCTAGGTGTATAGTGAGCATTTAGACCCCACGGGTCTTTTGCAGAATTTATTAGAATTAGGCCGTGAAAATGAATATCACAATTTTTTTCCACTAAAATGTTGAATTTTCTCATTTTCACAAGGGATAAAGGAGAAAAAGAACAACCAATTTTTGTAAAGCAATTTCTTCCGAGTACGGAAATAGCCTACATGGGGTCATACATTTTTTTTTCATTAGAAATGAATTAACCCTTTCAGGACTGATCCATTTTTTTATTTCTTATTTTCGTTTTTCACTCCCCACGTTCTTAGAGCCATAACTTTTTTTCTTTTTCCGTCAGTAGAGTGGAGTGAGGGCTTATTTCTTGCGGGAGGAGCTTTAGTTTCTATTGACACCATTTAAGGTGCCATAAAATGTACTGGGAAACTGAAAAAAAATTATTTGCGGGCTGATATAGGAATAAAATCTGATTCCACTTTTTGGGGTTTTCGTTTTTACAGCTTTCGCCGTGCGGTAAAAACGAAAACTTTACTTTATTCTGCGGCTCAATACAATTACGGTGATACCAAATTTATATAGTTTTTTTTATATTATACTACTTTTACAAAGAAAAATCTAATTCTTAAAATAAAAATTGTTTTGTTTCACCACATTCTGAGAGCAGTAACTTTTTTATTTTTCGGTTGATTGAGCAGTGGGAGGTCTTATTTTTTGCGGGACGAGCTATAGTTTTTATTGGTACCATTTTTTGGTACATAAAAAGTGATCCAAAAGTGGTATTTCATTTTTTTTTGGAGAGATAAAGTGACAAAAAAACAGCGATTTTGGCGGTTTAAATTATTTACGGTTTTTAATGGTATATTGTAATAGTTCGGCCTTTTACGGACTTAGCTATACCAATTTTGTTTATTTTTTGACATTACTTTAGAAGAAAAATGGGGAAAGGGTTTTTTTTTTAACTTGAAACTTTTTTCTCTCTAACTACTAATAACTTTAATTATTTTACACATTTTATTAGTCCTCTTAGGGGACTTGAACCAGCAATCATTGGATCGCTGGTACAATATACTGCAATAAACGATCACTGTTCCTGTCCGTTAGTCCTGGATGTCAGCTGTAATATACAGCTGACACCAGCAAGGTTATGGAGCGGGCTCAGCACGTGAGCCCGCTCTATAGATCAACCACCGCACCATGACGATCTATTAAGTCATAGTGCACAAAGGGGTTAATGCACAGCGGATGGTGTGAATATTGCAATTTTCCACTGTTATGCCATTTTAGTGCATAATATGTCGTGCCCAGTTTGTGCCACTGAAGACAAATACCTCATAAAACGTTAAGCGGGTTCTCTTGGGTATGGCGATGCCATATATGTGGGCGCAGGGCTCAGAAGGGAGGGACGCCATTTTCCTTTTGGAGCACATATTTTGCTTGGTAATAGTTCTGTTTGGGGTTTTAATGGTATTTCAGTTTATGAGGTGGGGGCATATGTAAGCTGTGCGGGGTACATCAGGGCATAATAAGAGGGTACAATAATGCTGTAAATAAATAATAATTCATAGATATGAGGCAGGTGTCGCATTGATAAATGGCGTCCGATCTTATCCGATTTTGGGACATTCTGCATCGCCATATTCTGAGAGCCAGAACTTTTTTATATTTTCACCACCGGAGCTATGTGAGGGCTTATTTGTTGCGGAACAATCTGTAGATTTCATTGGTACCACTTTGGGGTACTTGCAAGTTTTTTGATCACTTTTTATTACATTTTTTTGCAAGCCAGGTGACCAAAAACAAGCAATCTGACAATGATTTTTTAGTTTATTTTTTGCAGCGTTCACCGTGTGCTATAAATGACAGTTTTACTTTATTTCGCAGGTCGGTACGATTACAGCGATACCATATGTATAAAGGTTTTTTTTATGTTTTGCAGCGTTTGCGCAATAAAATCACTTTTTTATAAAGTCTGTGAGAGGGCTTGTTTTTTGTGCGACGGGTTGTAGTTTTTATCGGTACTATTTTCGGGTACATGTGACTTTTAGATCACTTTTTATTTCTTTTTATTTGGGAGGGGTGGTGAACAAAAAATAGTGTTTTTGGGTGTAGTATTGTATTGATTTTTTTGCGGTGTTCATCGTGCGGGAAAAATAACATTATAGTTTTATAGTTTGGGTCTTTACGAACGCGGCGATACCAGATATTTGTACTTTTTTTAATGTGTTCATTTTTTTCCTATAATGAAAGTCTTATTATAGGAAAAAAAGCATTTTTTGTTTATATAACTTATAACTTTTATTTTTACACTTTTTTTTAAAACATTTTTATTCCTTTTTTTTAAACTTTTTTTACAATAAAGCTAGCTGGAGCTGGTTCAAACTTTTATTCAATGAGTTGGAGTGAACTTTATATGTGTGCCAACCATCTCAACCTGGAGATGGCGATCCTGTGAGCTAAGTGGTCCCCAAGATGTCACAATATATATTTAGGTGGCATTAGTGTTCGCAGGGTGCTGTCGCCATTTTTTGTCTGCTGTATTTCTGCAGTCACAGGTGTTCTTGCACCTGCATACATTTTGTATCATTTAGTTGGAATGTGCTGTTCAACTTTTTGTTGTGTTTATGTGATCCATATATGTGGGGTTAGTGACTGCCTCCACTTGTTGTTCTTGCACTCCTCCCATTCTGCCCTGGGTGATTTTAATCAGTTCAATGCTGGATCCTACCATCCCCAGGTATATATGTAGGCTTAGTCCCAGTTCTGGGTGTATGTGCAGCGTAGGTTCCCACCTTACAGAGGTCGCCTTGTCGTGGCAGGTGGGCTAACACTTTTTGATCAAAATGTGCACTAAGAACCTCCCTATTTGTAAGTAGATTTAGCTTTAGTGCATATTTATTTATATTTAGTGGTTTAGGTGGCATTAGTGTTCGCAGGGTGCTGTCGCCATTTTTTGTCTGCTATATATATATATATATATATATATATATATATATATACACACACAGTGAAGGAAATAAGTATTTGATCCCTTGCTGATGTTGTAAGTTTGCCCACTGTCAAAGACATGAACAGTCTAGAATTTTTAGGCTAGGTTAATTTTACCAGTGAGAGATAGATTATATATATATATATATAAAAAAAAAAGAAAATCACATAGTCAAAATTATATATATTTATTTGCATTGTGCACAGAGAAATAAGTATTTGATCCCCTACCAACCATTAAGAGTTCATCCTCCTCCAGACCAGTTACACTCTCCAAATCAACTTGGTGCCTGCATTAAAGACAGCTGTCTTAAATGGTCACCTGTATAAAAGACTCCTGTCCACAGACTCAATTAATCAGTCTGACTCTAACCTCTACAACATGGGCAAGACCAAAGAGCTTTCTAAGGATGTCAGGGACAAGATCATAGACCTGCACAAGGCTGGAATGGGCTACAAAACCATAAGTAAGACGCTGGGTGAGAAGGAGACAACTGTTGGTGCAATAGTAAGAAAATGGAAGACATACAAAATGACTGTCAATCGACATCGATCTGGGGCTCCATGTA
This sequence comes from Rhinoderma darwinii, assembly GCF_050947455.1. Classification (NCBI taxonomy): domain Eukaryota; kingdom Metazoa; phylum Chordata; class Amphibia; order Anura; family Rhinodermatidae; genus Rhinoderma; species Rhinoderma darwinii. Next base: position 279,652,782 of record NC_134690.1, on the reverse strand, counting down.
AAATCTCACCTCGTGGGGTATCCTTGATCCTGAGGAAGGTGAGAGCTCAGCCGAAAACTACACGGGGGGAACTTGTTAATGATCTCAAGGCAGCTGGGACCACAGTCACCAAGAAAACCATTGGTAACACATTACGCCGTAATGGATTAAAATCCTGCAGTGCCCGCAAGGTCCCCCTGCTCAAGAAGGCACATGTACAGGCCCGTCTGAAGTTTGCAAATGAACATCTGGATGATTCTGAGAGTGATTGGGAGAAGGTGTTGTGGTCAGATGAGACTAAAATTGAGCTCTTTGGCATTAACTCTACTCGCCGTGTTTGGAGGAAGAGAAATGCTGCCTATAACCCAAAGAACACCGTCCCCACTGTCAAGCATGGAGGTGGAAACATTATGTTTTGGGGGTGTTTCTCTGCTAAGGGCACAGGACTACTTCACCGCATCAATGGGAGAATGGATGGAGCCATGTACCGTCAAATCCTGAGTGACAACCTCCCTCCCTCCACCAGGACATTAAAAATGGCTCGTGGCTGGGTCTTCCAGCACGACAATGACCCGACACATACAGCCAAAGCAACAAAGGAGTGGCTCAAAAAGAAGCACATTAAGGTCATGGAGTGGCCTAGCCAGTCTCCAGACCTTAATCCCATCGAAAACTTATGGAGGGAGCTGAACATCCGAGTTGCCAAGCGACAGCCTCGAAATCTTAATGATTTACAGATGATCTGCAAAGAGGAGTGGGCCAAAATTCCATCTAACATGTGTGCAAACCTCATCATCAACTACAAAAAACGTCTGACTGCTGTGCTTGCCAACAAGGGTTTTGCCACCAAGTATTAAGACTTGTTTTCCAAAGGGATCAAATACTTATTTCTCTGTGCACAATGCAAATAAATATATATAATTTTGACAATGTGATTTTCTGTTTTTTTTTAATATAATCTATCTCTCACTGGTAAAATTAACCTAACCTAAAAATTCTAGACTGTTCATGTCTTTGACAGTGGGTAAACATACAAAATCAGCAAGGGATCTCATACTTATTTCCTTTGCTGTATATGTATCAGTGGCGGATTATTATATGGGCGATTCGGGCGGCCGCCCGGGGCTCCCAGGGGGCCCATGGCAGCCCGAACCGCACATCATTTTACAAACCTATTCAGCGCGCTAGCGCTGCTACAAGCCGAAGATGAGGAGGGGAGGAGCAGGGAATTGGCCGGGATCCAGGGGTAGGACACGCCTCCCTGACAAGTGCGGGCGCTGCCATTGAGTAACAGAACAGCGACGGACGGCTGTTCTGTTACTCCAAAGCTGGAAGAGAAGAGCCGGGCGGGCGGTCACCGGCGCTGAGGTTAGTTGGCTTATCCTCCTGCCCAACTGGTTCCCGACCGCTGGCTGTATTTTTACGGCCAGCGGTCAGGGACGGGTCCTTAAAACCCGAGCCATAGACTTTCTACGGCTCGGGTTTTAACTTGCTGCCCGCTCGATCGGGCAGCTGAATGTCGGGTCTCCGGCTGTCAGTGACTGCCGGGGACCCTGAGGAGAAGACAGAAGCAGCTATTCTGCTTCTGTCTTCTCCGATGTCTTCTTACACAGCGTTCAATGAACGCTGTGTATAGGAATAGAGACAGCAGCAGCGGCGCTGTCTCTATTGCTCCCGGTGATCATGTGACTGGTCACATGATCGCCGGGTGCCGTTAGTGGCAGACTGCTGCTGGGTCTTACGAAACCCAGCACAGCCCTATTAGTGACAATCGTCACTATGAGAGGGCTGATTTCCCCTGTAACTGGGGCTGCTGTGCAGCTCCAGTTACAGGGGAAAAACATGGTGTAAAAGAAAGAAAAAGTATATATAAAGTTCCCCAAAGGTCTTTTTTGACCTTTGAGGATCAGACCACAGTAATAAAAAATAATAAAGTAAAGTGCAAAAAAAAATTAAATAATAAATACACATAAAATACCCCCCCCAAAAAAAACGTTCCCCCCGCCAATCATTGTTGTAACGCTAGTGCTGACCCAATTACCCTAATATAGACATGTAATATATAAAAATTTCCGGTAGACAATGACGATCACAAATAAAAGGTCTATTTTATGGTAAAACTATGTTATTACCAAAAAAAAAAATAGCTGAAACGTAAAAAAGCTTCTTTTTTTACTATTATTTTCAAACTTTATGAATAAAAATTCTAAAATAGCAAAAAAGGTGTGCATAAAAACGATAAAAAACGAAACCTGCATTGTCTACGGAAAAAAACGTCGCAAAAATCACGTCGTTTTTATTTATTTTTTATAAAAATGTGTGTTTGGTGCAACTTTGTAATTACGTTTTATTAAAAAATATTTTCACTTTTTGAGATACAGCTGCTTTGTATCCTGTATCCGTCAGGTCAGCAGGACTGACGGGATCAGTGAAACGGGCCCTGCGCTAAATTATAATCTTAGATGTGATAGATTTGAGGTGGATCCTGCGTGTCACTGATCCTGTCAGTCCTGCTGACCTGACGGATACAGGATACAAAGCAGCTGTATCTCAAAAAGTGAAAATATTTTTTAATAAAATCAATCAATCACACACATACTAATATATATATATATATATATATATATAAAATTATGATATAAAGTTTTTAAATGTGTACATAACCTTGTGGCACTATATACAAGGGGGAGCGCTGTGTGGCACTATATACAAGGGGAGTGCTGTGTGGCACTATATACAAGGGGGCGCGCTGTGTGGCACTATATACAAGGGGGAGCGCTGTGTGGCACTATATACAAGGGGGGGGCGCTGTGTGCCACTATATACAAGGGGGAGCGCTGTGTGGCACTATATACAAGGGGAGTGCTGTGTGGCACTATATACAAGGGGGAGCGCTGTCTGCCACTATATACAAGGGGGGGGGCGCTGTGTGCCACTATATACAAGGGGGAGCGCTGTGTGCCACTATATACAAGGGGGAGCGCTGTGTGCCACTATATACAAGGGGGAGCGCTGTGTGGCACTATATACAAGGGGGAGCGCTGTGTGGCACTATATACAAGGGGGGGGCGCTGTGTGCCACTATATACAAGGGGGAGCGCTGTGTGGCACTATATACAAGGGGAGTGCTGTGTGGCACTATATACAAGGGGGAGCGCTGTCTGCCACTATATACAAGGGGGGGGGCGCTGTGTGCCACTATATACAAGGGGGAGCGCTGTGTGCCACTATATACAAGGGGGAGCGCTGTGTGGCACTATATACAAGGGGGAGCGCTGTGTGGCACTATATACAAGGGGAGTGCTGTGTGGCACTATATACAAGGGGGGGGGGGCGCTGTGTGGCACTATATACAAGGGGGAGCGCTGTGTGGCACTATATACAAGGGGGGGCTGTGTAGTGCTATCCACAGTGGTATGTGTGTGGCGCTCTTTATAGGGGGGGCTGTTTGGTGCTATTTACAAGAGGGGGAGGGCTGTGTGGCACTCTCTACAGGGGGCTGTATGGCGCTATCTATATGGGGCTGTGTGTAACACTCTCTACGGGGGGATGTGTGATATATAGAGGGGGCTGTGTATGGCGATATCTATGGGGGTGTGTAATATCTACAGGGGCTGTGTGTGGCACTATGTACAGGGGGCTGTGTGTATGTGGTGTTTTACAGTGTGTGGTATTATTATATTCAGGCACGCAGTGTTTGGTGATATTATATTTAGGGGCACAGTATGTGGCACCATGATAACTTTATTTTCGTTTATAGGTGTGGAAATGTTGGAAAAGTGAGGAGAAGTCTGAGTGGCAAATTCTGCAGAAATTAGTCATGGCCGGGAGAAGTCGTCATGAGCGCTGTACCGGATGGAGAAGAAAAGAGGAAAAAAACTACTAGAATCTGAGACGTCGTCACCTGTGAGTCACTAGATTTATAGAGAATCTGTCACCTCTCCTGACATGTTTATTATAGGAATCCTTGTATTTCACAAAAAGTCTTTCTGCAGTCCAGGACTGATAGACAATTCCCCTTGTCAGGAGGTTGTGTCCCTGCACAGTGTGATACTCTAAGTATGTATGGACACAGCCCTGTGACAAGGGAAATCGTAACACTGTTAATGCTTGCCCAAAAAGGTAGTGTTAAAAATAGTTACGGCACGGCAGGGCGGCGGTGAGGAAGGGGGGCCCAAGTTTGGGTAACAGCCCAGGGCCCATGGTCTACTTAATCCGCCACTGATATGTATATATATATATATATATATATATATATATATATATATATGCTACTATTTTGTATTCATCTGCATTTTTGAAAGGAACTCCTGAAAGAGCTTGCTAGAACAAAGGGAAAAGATTTTTGTATGATACAAATTTATAACATAGACACTTCAAAAAGCTTTCTGCCATAAAATAGGTGACGTATTGACCTTTTGATATAGTGCATCACGCTAGTATCCACTTACTATAAACCTTTAGCAAAATCTAACCTTTTTGAGTACATAACAGTGGAAGAACATAAATATTTTAACTGCATTATGGTAAAAAAATATTCACCTTTTAAGGCTATGTTCACACGGAGTATTTTGGGGGAGGAATATCTGCCTCAAAGCTCCAAACGGAATTTTGAGGCAGATATTCCTCCCCCAAAATACTCCGTGTGAATAGCAATTATCGCGCCGTTTTTCGCCCGCGGCCATTGAGCGCCGCGGGCATAAAACACGCTTTCTCCTGCCTCCCATTGAAGTCAATGGGAGGTCGGAGGCGGAAGCGCCCGAAGATAGGGCATGTCGCTTCTTTTTCCCGCGAGGCAGTTTTACTGCTCGGGGGAAAAAGACGCCGACGCCTCCCATTGAAATCAATGGGAGGCGTTCTCGGGCCGTTTCTGCCGAGTTTTGCGACGCGGTTTCCGCGTCAAAAAACTCGGCAAAAGACCCCGTGTGAACATAGCCTAACTGTCAGATTCTTTCCCTAGGGTCTTTTAGTGCAATAAAAAAAACTTTTTTGTTAGTGACTAGGGAATTGAAGATACCAAATAACCTAAAGGAACAGGTCTGTTAGAAAATAACTAAATCTAAAAATAGCTGACTGGCAGTATATAACGTATAGGTCACAACAGGAAGTAGCAAAGTAAGTTAACCCTTTCATGACCAAGGGTCATTGATGCCCCTGTGTCCATGTCAAATTTTCCATTTTTGATATGCACTTCTTTAAAGAATGATATCTTTGGAACCGTTTTGAATATCACAACTATTTTTACTTTGTTTTTTTTTTTACATGACTTGTGAGGCTTTCATTTTCTAGATTAGTTTAATTAATTCCGTGTTTTTAATTTTTATTATGAGCATACAAATCACAAAAAATTTGAAAAAAAAACGAATTTTTTTGTATGTTTTTTTTATATATATTTGTCTATATATATACAGTGGAGGAAATAAGTATTTGATCCCTTGCTGATTTTGTAAGTTTTCCCACTGTCAAAGACATGAACAGTCTAGAATTTTTAGGCTAGGTTAATTTTACCAGTGAGAGATAGATTATATAAAAAAATAAAAAAAAAATCACATAGTCAAAATTATATATATTTATTTGTATTGTGCACAGAGAAATAAGTATTTGATCCCTTTGGCAAACAAGACTTAATACTTGGTGGCAAAACCCTTGTTGGCACGCACAGCAGTCAGACATTTTTAGTAGTTGATGATGAGGTTTGCACACATGTTAGATGGAATTTTGGCCCACTCCTCTTTGCAGATCATCTGTAAATCATTAAGATTTCGAGGCTGTCGCTTGGCAACTCGGATGTTCAGCTCCCTCCATAAGTTTTCGATGGGATTAAGGTCTGGAGACTGGCTAGGCCACTCCATGACCTTAATGTGCTTCTTTTTGAGCCACTCCTTTGTTGCCTTGGCTGTATGTTTCGGGTCATTGTCGTGCTGGAAGACCCAGCCACGAGCCATTTTTAATGTCCTGGTGGAGGGAAGGAGGTTGTCACTCAGGATTTGACGGTACATGGCTCCATCCATTCTCCCATTGATGCGGTGAAGTAGTCCTGTGCCCTTAGCAGAGAAACACCCCCAAAACATAATGTTTCCACCTTCATGCTTGACAGTGGGGACGGTGTTCTTTGGGTCATAGGCAGCATTTCTCTTCCTCCAAAAACGGCGAGTTGAGTTAATGCCAAAGAGCTCAATTTTAGTCTCATCTGACCACAGCACCTTCTCCCAATCACTCTCAGAATCATCCAGATGTTCATTTGCAAACTTCAGACGGGCCTGTACATGTGCCTTCTTGAGCAGGGGGACCTTGCGGGCACTGCAGGATTTTAATCCATTACGGCGTAATGTGTTACCAATGGTTTTCTTGGTGACTGTGGTCCCAGCTGCCTTGAGATCATTAACAAATTCCCCCCGTGTAGTTTTCGGCTGAGCTCTCACCTTCCTCAGGATCAAGGATACCCCACGAGGTGAGATTTTGCATGGAGCCCCAGATCGATGTCGATTGACAGTCATTTTGTATGTCTTCCATTTTCTTACTATTGCACCAACAGTTGTCTCCTTCTCACCCAGCGTCTTACTTATGGTTTTGTAGCCCATTCGAGCCTTGTGCAGGTCTATGATCTTGTCCCTGACATCCTTAGAAAGCTCTTTGGTCTTGCCCATGTTGTAGAAGTTAGAGTCAGACTGATTAATTGAGTCTGTGGACAGGAGTCTTTTATACAGGTGACCATGTAAGAGCTGTCTTTAATGCAGGCACCAAGTTGATTTGGAGCGCGTAACTGGTCTGGAGGAGGCTGAACTCTTAATGGTTGGTAGGGGATCAAATACTTATTTCTCTGTGCACAATGCAAATAAATATATATAATTTTGACAATGTGATTTTCTTTTTTTTTTTTTATATAATCTATCTCTCACTGGTAAAATTAACCTAGCCTAAATATTCTAGACTGTTCATGACTTTGACAGTGGGCAAACTTACAAAATCAGCAAGGGATCAAATACTTATTTCCTCCACTGTGTATATATATATATATATATATATATATATATATATATATATATATATATATATATACACACACACACACACACACAGTAGAGCTCTGTAACAATTAGTCCTCTTCTCTCTCCGTCTCCCTGGATCGCTGTGAGGGGTGATTGAAGAGGGCTATATACAAACCGTGAAAAAAATGGCAGTCAACAATGGATCAACTGTCAGTTTTTCATGGCTGTTTTGAATCAAATGTGTCTCAAAATTTGAATCCATTTTCCAGCCCAACTGTTTTTAACCGCCATTTGCCATCCGTTTTTCTTGGACGTTAAAAAAAACTGGATGAATTTTAATCGTTAGGGTTTTTTTGTCCCAACCCCCTGAAAACACCACACTGCCCATGTAAATAGTGACGCAATACCATTGTAGATAGTGCCACATTGCCCACATAGATAGTGCCAGTGCCCACATAGATAGTGCCGACTGTAAAAAGTGCCACAGTGCCCACATAGTGCCACAGTTCTCCCTGTAGATAATGCCAACATAGTGGCACACACTGTGCCCATGTAGATAGCGGCTATATGTCCCCTGTAGGTAGTGCCAATATAATGCCAAAGTTCCCATGTAGATAGTGCCATACCCCCTGTATAGAGCACCCCCTTGTAGATAGCACCCCACCCCCTGTATATAGTGCCACCCACTGTAAATAGCACCACCCCCTGTACGTAGCGCCACCCCCTGTAGATAGCAACATCCCCCTGCAGATAGTGCCACACGTTCTCCATAACTCGCACCCCCTCCTGTAAATAGCACCACTGTAGCTCCCTGTAGGAACGGAATCCCTCTGGCCAAAGATTCCGCTCATACAGGAAGCCCCTGATGTCTCTGTCCATATATGGACAGTGACATCAGGGGTTAACTCTAAAAGCGTAATCTCCTGACAGAGCGGGGATTCTGCTCCAGGAGTAGCCCCTGACATCCTTGTCCATATATGGATAGTGAAACTAGGGGCTTCTCCAGTAGCGGAATCCCCGACACAGAGCGATCTGACACCGGGGATTCTGCTCCTAGAGAGAGCCGCTGACGTCATTGTCCATATATGGATAGTGAAACCAGGGGCTTCTCCAGTAGCGTAATTCCTTGCCAGAGTGTCGGCCGGGGATTACACTTCTAGAGAGAGCCACTAACATCACTGTCCAAACGGACAGTGACGTCAGGGGCTCTCTCTAGAAGCGGAACCCCCGACCAGTGCGATCCGACACCGGGGAATAGAAACAGAAACAGTTCAGGTGGCGCTATCTACACTGGGTGGTGCGATGCTATCTACAGCAGGGAGTTGCTATCTGCAGGGGGGTGGCACTATCTACAGCGGGGATACAGAGACGGCGGGGGCTCCCTCTAGGAGGGGAATCCTCAGCCAGAGCGCTGGCCGGGGTTTTTCACTACCTATAGTGGGTATAGTGGGTGGTGTATTCTGGGGCTCTCAAAGTCACGGCCGACATGAGAGTGCAGTGCTGCTCACACTGAAGCAGCACTGCCCTCATTAAACTCGTTCCAGGTTGTCAACGTCTAGATACGTGCTAACTGCATGGAGCATCGGTAGTTGGAACGTATATAGCCGTATGGCAGTCATGAAGGGGTTAATGAATCTACATATGATTAGCATAGCATGTGAACCACATGTAGTGTATGCATGTATAGCCCCCTTAATGAATGCAAATACGCCTTTTTACATCAGAATAAGCCCGACACGGTTGTCAACTGCAGGGAGGAGCGGGTGTTCATCTTCCTAATGACAGCCGAACTCCTGCACTAACAGCCGGGGTCGGAGTTAGCTCAGATCCTGGGCGTTTAACCCCTTAGATGCCATGGTCAATAGCAATTGCAGCATCAAAGTAATTCATAGGGGGAGGGGGCTCCCTGTCACCTATCGGTTGCACGCATATGCGATTGTGGGTCACTGATGGCTTTCCATGGCAGCCGGGGGCTTAACTAAGATCCCCAGGCCTGCAATGGCTGTATGCCTTTTAGGCCGTGTTGGGGACACGTCCTAAAAGACTGACTGGCAATTTTATATTGACAGGTAGTAATGCTTTGGTATACTAAGTATACCAAGGCATTATAGAAGCAATCAGCAGATTACATACTGAAATCCCTTAGTAGGTCTTAAAAAAGAATTAATTCATGTGAAATAAAGTTAATTTAAAAAAAAAGTTGAACAGTAAAAATAAAATAGGACAATTTTTTTCAGAAAAAGTGGTTTTATTTTAGTGTAAAAATCGAAATGTACACGTTATCACTGGGATCGTAAAGACCCAAACAATAACGTTATTAAATTATTTAAACCATATGGTAAATGGTGTAAAGAAAAAAAGAAAAGAAAAAAAACAACAACGTAATTGCTTATTTTTTCCATCCTACCCCAAAAATGTTTTATAAACGTTAATCTCGGTAACCCCAGAATGGTACCAATGAAAACTGGATGTCATTACAGAATAAAAAACTTTGTCAGCAGAAAAATAAATAAAAAATAAATGGGCCCATAGACTTTCTATTGAGTCAGTACACCGCTACATCGGCATTCCGAGAAATGGCGCTCAGAAACCTTCGTTTTAGCGATCGGTGGGGGTCTCAGTGCTCAGACCCCAACCGATCAAAACTTCTGACATGTCACTAGGGATGCACGATGCATCGAAATTTCGCTAACATTTCGATGCTATGCGGGTGCAAACTGTTCAATACCGTCAATTTATGTATTTCTATACTAAGCTGTGTGGCCGCACAGCTTAGTATTGAAATACATGAAGAGAACATGGCGAGCGCGCAGTGTAAGCCGCCTGCGATGTTCTCTTCTTACAGTGACCCTTTCCCTGCCCCTTTCACACATTCTCAGATTATCATTGGTGGCAGTAGAGAAAGGAAGGAGGAGCGTTCCTCCCTCCTACTGTGATGCCCCGCTTGGCATTATGCTGGCCGCGTCACAGTAGGAGGGAGGAATGCTCCTCCTCCCTTTCTCTACTGCCACCAATGATGATCTGAGAATGTGAGAAAGCCGGGCTCCTAGCATCATAGTCATCCATGCTGGTGTGAGTCACTGCCTCCCCGCGGGAATACTGTCCTGTAGTGTAATCATGTTTTCAGTACAGGAGCCCGGCTTTCTGAACCATGTTGGATCCATGAATAGAGGGTGACATACGGTCTGTATCTCAAACACCGAACACAGCCATGTGAATTAACCACATAATTTCCCTCCCACATTAACCCAATGAGGCCCACTATAATCATTATAGTAAGTGATCCCAAGTACCTCGCTCACAGTTGTAATGGGCAAAATTGGGTTAATGTGAGGTACATAATGGGGTTAATTATTATTAATGTGAGGCACATGGAGGTTCAAAATTGATAACACCCTGTGCCTCACATCAGAATATGGAAGGACATAATATTTTTTAGTTGTTTTTTTTTATTGTTGGCAAAGTATCGTTTTGGTATCGAGTATCTCAATACTACTCTAAAAAGTATCGGTATCGAAATCCAAATTCTGGTATCGTGACAACCCTACATGTCACTATGACATGTCACAAGTTTGTTGAAAGTTTAGTTACCCTTTATATAATGTGGTGGGCATTCACATATAAGAACACTGTATATAAAAAGGAGTTATGTTAAGTATAGAAAATGTGAAACATTTTATTTATTTATTAATTACTTTACCAATGAGCTTTATCTTGTCCCTTGTTCAAAGGCAGCATACAGTGCATATATACTTTTTCCCTGGAGTAAAGAAGCTACAGTGAAAGGGTTAATCACTTTTTTAAATGAGACAGAAGACATTGAACCTGCAAAGAATAATAATGACCCAGTTCCATTCTGCAAAGCCTCTGCATAAAGTATATTTGCTCTGCTGATTATTACACTTGCATATGAATTTCGAATTGAACCGTTGCTTTGCTGCAGACTGCAGTGCTGGTAGGAAAGAAATGTTCAAGTCTTATTTTTCAAGCTACCTGTCTCCATGGACTATATGCATTATATGCATTTTCTCACTAACTCTGAAAACTTGAATTTTTTGTTTAAAATAGATACATTTGAATCACCTGCTCTTTGTCTGTCAATAAAAAAGAAAATGGAGATGTCATTGACCTATATATCTTATCTCTATCTCTATATAAAAATAAATGTCTGTTGTCTGTTCTTTATGCACGGCCAAGCGACTGGACCAATCTGCACCAAATTTTGCACATCACGCGCTACCGAAGGTTTAGACCGGGTTTCAGCTCTCTAGGACCTACCGTTCTCGACATATTTACAAAAGCAAATATGGTACCACTGGCTTCCACATCAAGGACCTTCCTCCGTATAACATAAGATAACCTGTATTAGCCAATAGAAGCTCGTAGGTCCTTGATTCTTAGGCTACATTCACACGAGCATATCAGATTCACGCACGTGAAAAACGCGTGTGAATCTGGTCCGTGTGTGTTGCGTTATGCATCAGCATGCTTTGCAAGTGGCATGCGTTATTCACGCACTCGCAAAGCACATATCAATGCAATTGATGCGAAAATTGCGCACCGCACACGGATGTGGATACGTGTGTGGTTTTCACGCACCCAGTGACTTCAAGGGGCGCGTAGATGCGTGAAAACGCACCAATATAGGACATGCAGTGAGTTTCACGCAGTGGACTTTCGCTGTGTGAAAACTCACGCATGTGTAAATGGCCCCACTGAAATCAATGGGTCCGTGTGCTGCACATGATTTCCATGCGTAGTACACAGACGTTATTCCCGTTCGTGTGAATGGGCCCTTAGCCTCACTCACATACACATTGTTTTAGACCAGGTTTCCATATCAGTCAAAGCCTTTTTTCTTCACTCAACGTGTTACTCGCTGTAAACGAACTGTACCTATACTGGATTTGAGCATTCTCATAAATTGAAACCCTTTCATTCCAGTCATGTCTCCAAAAAGGAACCTTGCACTTAGACGAAAGACTCCTGCGGCAAAGCGCATGGCTGCTGCCTGAGCTGCTGAAATCTCTCAACAGAACCAAGCCTGTGGATTTCAGCATTCTCATAAATTTAACCCTTTCAGACCAGTCATGCATAAAAAAAAGAACCCTGCGCTTGGACTTTATTGGATATGTTGGCTTCATATCAGTAGGAAATGAAGTTTTCAACCACACACACAAACAACAAACAAATAGACCAGTGCGAAGCCGGGTAACTCTGCTATTCTATATTATAAACATGAATGTCTGTTTGTCTGTCCTCTATAGGCATCCAAACACCTGAAATATTTTACCCCAAATCTAGCACATGGGTACATCGGGTGTTCAGGAAGGTTTTCGTGAAGCTTCCGACCTTGCTGGTGTTCTCTGTGATCAGTCATTATCACATGATATTTTTATAGTAAAGATGTTTTTATCTAGCAGTAGCAGGTAGTGCACTTTACAAGATAATCCTAGATGGGAAGGTACAGGGGTGTGGTTACATTACTAGCTCCAGAGACTCCTCTTGCCCAACTGTAAACTGATCAAATGAGTCATACTGCTGCTCGATCTGCTGAAACTCCTCAGCAAACTCAGGCTTTCTCAGCAACAGATCAGGCAGGTGGCTCTCAGAAGAGCAGAGACTCCTGCCCGAAACCAGGCTAGAAAGCAAGCTGATAGAGCACATAATGTTCAGCATGCTAATGAGTGGGCGTTCATGCATGATGCTGCTTTCAATTATGATCCAACCATAGTCTATGGCCAACTGGACCAGATGGCTTACACCCTAGAGTTCTTAAGGAGCTTAGTTCAGTTATTTCTGTCCCCCTCTTCATAATATTTAGAGATTCTCTAGTGACTGGTATAGTGCCAAGGGACTGGCGCAGGGCATATGTGGTGCCTATTTTCAAAAAGGGCTCTAGGTATTCCCCGGGTAATTATAGACCAGTAAGCTTAACATCCATTGTGGGGAAAATGTTTGAGGGGCTACTGAGGGACTATATACAGAATTATGTCACAATAAATAGTATTATAAGTGACAGCAAGCACGGTTTTCCTAAGGACAGAAGCTGTCAAACCAACCTAATTTGTTTTTATGAAGAGGTGAGCAGAAGCCTAGACAGAGGGGCCGCTGTGGATATAGTGTTTTTGGACTTTGCAAAGGCATTTGACACTGTCCCTCATAGACATCTAATGGGTAAATTAAGAACTATAGGTTTAGAAAGTATAGTTTGTAATTGGATTGAGAATTGGCTCAAGGACCGTATCCAGAGAGTTGTGGTAAATGATTCCTACTCTGAATGGTCCCCGGTTATAAGTGGTGTACCACAGGGTTCAGTGCTGGGACCACTATTATTCAATTTATTTATTAATGATATAGAGGATGGGATTAATAGAACTATTTCTATTTTTGCAGATGACGCCAAGCTATGTAATATAGTTCAGACTATGGAAGATGTTAGTGAATTGCAAGCGGATTTAAACAAACTGAGTGTTTGGGTGTCCACTTGGCAAATTAAGTTTAATGTAGATAAATGGAAAGTTATGCATCTGGGTACCAACAACCTGCATGCATCATATGTCCTAGGGGGAGCTACACTGGGGGAGTCACTTGTTGAGAAGGATCTGGGTGTACTAGTAAATCATAAACGAAATAACAGCATGCAATGTCAATCAGCTGCTTCTAAGGCCAGCAAGATATTGTCGTGTATTAAAAGAGGCATGGACTCACGGGACAGGGATGTAATATTACCACTTTACAAAGCATTAGTGAGGCCTCATCTAGAATATGCAGTTCAGTTCTGGGCTACAGTTCATAGAAAGGATGCCCTGGAGTTAGAAAAAATACAAAGAAGACCAACAAAGTTAATAAGGGGCATGGAGAATCTAAGTTATGAGGAAAGATTAAAAGAACTAAACCTATTTAGCCTTGAAAAAAGACGAATAAGGGGGGACATGATTAACTTATATAAATATATGAATGGCACATACAAAAAATATGGTGAAATCCTGTTCCATGTAAAACCCTCTCAAAAAACAAAGGGGGCACTCCCTCCGTCTGGAAAAAAGAAAGGTTCAACCTGCAGAGGCGACAAGCCTTCTTTACTGTGAGAACGGTGAATTTATGGAATAGTCTACCGCAGGAGCTGGTCGCAGAAGGGACAGTAGATGGCTTTAAAGGGAATGTGTTGCCAGAAAAACATGTTTTTTTTTTAAAAATTAAACATTTAGTGTGTGGGTGATTAAACATTGTTCAAATTTTTTTTATTTTTTTCGCGAGTCAGGAAATATTATAAATTTTTTCTAATTTATAATACTACCCATTTTTGGTCACTAGATGGAGCTAGTTCCCAAAATTGCAGCATTGCAACATTGGGTTAAAAGCCCTCGCTATAGTGAGCTCTCAGCATCCCCCCCTCCTTTATCCTGGCTAGTGCCGGGATAAACGAGGGGTTTGAAAGGTTTAACCTCCTACACTGTGTGTCGCCATTTTTTGAGGTAACCCACAGTGTAGTAGGTTTACATACAGTAGTAAACACACACAAACACTAACATACATTGAAATCTCTTACCTGCTCCTGCCGCCGCGGCTCCCTCCGGCCCGTCCGCTCCCTTTGCTGCCGCTGTTCCATGTGCACAAGTCCGGAAGCCGCGACCGGAAGTAGTAATATTACTGTCCGGCCGCGACTTCCGGTCCACAGGAAAATGGCGCCGGACGGCGCCAATTTCGAATAGGACTGTGTGGGAGCGGCGCATGCGCAGTTCCCACACAGACGCCGTACACGGCAGTCAATGGGACGGGAGCCGTTCGCAGTCCCTATGGGACTGTGGCTGCCGTATTCCATATCTGTATGTGTCGTTAATCGACACACACAGAAATGGAACAAAAAATGGCAGCCCCCATAGGGAAGAAAAAGTGTAAAAATAAGAAACAGTAAAACACAAACACACAAATTAAAATAAACGTTTTTATTAAAGCACTAACATCTTTAACATATAAAAAAATTATTTGTGATGACACTGTTCCTTTAAAAAAGGCATAGATAATTTGCTAGAACAAAAAATAGCTCCTATGTGTAGAATTTTTTTACTTCCCCTTTCCCATCCCTTGGTTGAACTTGATGGACATGTGTCTTTTTTCAACCGTACAAACTTTGTAACTATGTAACTGGTAATAAAACTGTCAATGTTGTTAATCCACAGGCTCTGCCACAATCTTATGACTCCATTTCCTACCAGTTTAGCTGTTAGGTATTTAGGAAGTTAAAATTTAAATATAAACAGTGTGTAACAGCCAGGGTATATAGGGCTACTAGCAATTTCCCCGTAAACCAAGAAAATACGAGGGCATGGATTGGCCTCCTGGGCATCCATGGAACAAATCTAATAAAAACACAAACAGACAGACCGACATGTTATAACCAGGAAGCGCCGGGTACTTTTTCTAGTATGTATATAAATAAAAATGAATGTCTGTTGCATGTTCTTTATGCAAGGCCAAACGACTGGACCAATCTGCACTAAATTTGGCACATAAGTAAATCACACGCTTCCGAAGGTTTTAGAACGGGATTCAGCTCTCTAGGACCTACCGTTCTCGACATATTCACAAAAGCATATATGACACCACTGGCTTCTACATCAAGGACCTTCCTCCACATCACATGACCCGTATTAGCCAACAGAAGCTCGCAGGTCCTTCATTCTTATCCTCACTCACATACACACAGTTTTAGACCAGGTTTCCATAACAACCAAGCTCGACGTGTTACTCGCTGTAAACGAAATGTTCCTATACTGGATTTGAGATTCTCATAAATTGAAACCCTTTCATACAAGTCATGCCTCCAAAAGGGAACCCTGCACTTAGATCAAAGACTCCTGTGGCAAAGCGTATGGCTGCTGCCAGAGCTGCTGAAATCTCTCAACAAAACCAGCCTGTGGATTTCAGCACTCTCATAAATTAAACCCCTTTCAGACCAGTTATGCCTCCAAAAAGGAACCCTGCACTTGGACCTTATTGGTTATGTTGGCTTCATATCAGTAGGAAATTAAGTTTTTAACCACACACACAAACAACAAACAAATAGACCAGTGTGAAGCCGGGGAACTCTGCTATTCTGTATTATAAAAATGAATGTCTGTTTGTCTGTCCTCTATAGGCATCCAAACGCCTGAACCATTTGACCCCAAATTTGGCACATAGGTACAACGGGTGTCCAGGAAGGTTTTCGTAAATGTCCCAACCTTGCCGTTGTTCTCGGTTATCAGCCATTATAGAGAATGTCTGTTTGTCATCCTCTATAGGCATCCAAACACCTAAACTATTTGACCCCAAATTTGGTACACAGATACATTGGGTGTTCAGGAAGGTTTTCGTAAACGTCCCGACCTTGCTGTTGTTCTCTTTTATCAGCCATTATCACATGATCTTGTTCTAATACTATAAAAGCGATTACAGACATTCGCTTTTATAGTAAAGTTGTTTTTATCTGGCAGTAGCAGGTAGTGCACTTTACAAGATAATCCTAGGGAAGGTACAGGTGAGCGGTTAGCCATAGCAACCAAGCAGAGACTCCTCTTGCCCAACTGCAAGCTGATCAAATGTGTCATACTGCTGCTAGAGCTGCTGAAACTCCTTAGCAAACTCAGGCTCTCAGCAGCAGATCAGGCAGGTGGCTCTCAGAAGCGCAGGGGCTCCTGCCCAAACCCAGGCCAGAATGCAAGCTGATAGAGCGAATCATGTTCAGCGTGCTAATGAGTGAGCTTTTATGCATGATACAGTTTTCAATTATGATCCAACCATAGTCTATGGCCTTCTGAAATAAACAGTGTGTAACTGCCGGGGTATATAGTGCTACTAGCGATTTGTGAACCAAGAAAATACGAGGGCATGAATTAGCCTCCTGGGCACCCTTGGAACAAATCCAATGAACACACAAACAGACAGACCGACACGTTATACCGGGGCAGCTTTTTCTAGTTATTTATAACTAACCAAAAGATGGTGGGCTGGGTAGTGCCAATCAATTTATTTTAAAGGATAATTAAACTTTTAACAATCTTAGTCATAGTGACTAGTCAAAAGTTTTGATCGGTGGTGGTCCGAGCACTGAGACCCCTGCCGATCGCTAAAACAAAGCAGCAGAAGTGCTCAGGTGAGCACTGAGCCACTTGGATTATGATTGGATTTTCTCGGAAAGCCGAGAAGTTGGTGTACGGGCTCAATAGAAAATATATGGACCCATACACCGTTACATGGGCTTTCCGAAAAAAAGCTGATCAGAAACGAAGCGGCTCAGAACTCACCCTAGCGATTCTGGCTCTTCATTTTAGCAATCGTCGGGGGTCTCAGTGCTCGGACACCCACCGATCTAAACTTCTGACATGTCACTATGACATGTCAGAAGTTTGTTGAAAGTATAGTTACACTTTGATCTCAGGAAGAATTGGAAATGCTGTACACTGCAGAAAATCCAGAATTAGGACTTAAAGGAGTTATCCCATGAACTATATCCATACCAAAATGCTCTTAATAGCTGTTTTAAAGTAATTCGCAGTGTTTTCTGTGCCCCCCTTGGTATTGATGTTAATATGTGCTGATGCGAGATAGCTATGAGCAGAATCAACCTCCTCCCCCCTCTAGCAGCTGACAATATAGTCCCTTCTTAATTTTCCTGCAGATAGGTAACATTGGATCCAGAGATCATGGTAATCACTCTCTTAGAAACCAATGAAAATATAATAAAATAAAACAATAAAGCCTGAGTGGGCATGGGCAGGGTTCATATCTGCTGTCAGGATGCAGAGCTTTACAGTCATAAGAAGCTGAGAAGTAGGAGTCTCTTCAGATATACTGCCATGTTACTGCAGAGGATCTGCTCCTTTCCTGACAAGCAGGGCAGAAAGCTATTTCTATTGGCTGCTCTAGAGTAAACATAGGATCACTATGCGAGTGACTGAGAATGTATGTCCACCAGCACTCAGCAGATTAGGTGGACATGCACATTGCTATACACGTTGAACACCAGGTGGCGCCATACTATGTAGGTAAATGTTATAACTCTTCACAGGATTGCTTTTTAAACAGCATGTAAATGTAAAACAATGTTAATATTGTATGATCTAGACAATACATATAATAGTAAATGATGAGACAACCCTGATAATAAGAACAAAGTTCCTTGTGCCACTACCTTTCATAATCAGGATAGCAGATGAAACTTTGCTTTAAAGCAGTACCATCATTTACAATAACGTCTTGTTTCCTGTGACAAGGACATAGACACTATTAGTGAACTTTTAATAAACATGTTTGTTGTAGCAGTAAAATGGTATGATTAATGTTTCAGCAGTATTATCCTGGATGACTATCTTCCTTTTCCTGGCAGCTACGAAAAGAAAAGGTGGTAGCGCATACAAATATTACCATGGAGTTTCATCTCCAGAGCTCCGCAAGGATATGAAACCTGCTGTTAACTTTTGTTACAATGAGAGTTTTGGTTAATGCCTCTGAACTATGTTACCTACAGATTAATCAACAGTATATGCAAGTCATATTTGGCGCATACTAGAAATCAGGCACGAGCATATAACATGATTAAATACACATAGCGAATGTACGCAAGAATTTTCTGGGCTTCATGTTTTCTGGGATTTTGATATTGATGACCTATCCTTAGTATAAGTCATCAATATTAGATTGGTGGATGTCTGACTCCCAGCGCCCCCACCAATCAGCTAATTGAAGTGGCCACAGCGCTCTGGTTTTCACTGTGGCCTCTTTATTGCTTACCAGGTACAGCTCCATAGATTTAGTAGTGGCCGTGCCTGATATTGAAGTTAGTCACATTCACTTAAATGGGACGAAGCTGCAGCACCAGGCACAGCCACTACCAAATGCATGGAGCTGTGCATGGTAAGCATTGAGTAGGCCACAGTGAAAACCGGAGCGCTGCGGCCGCTTCAATCAAAGATCAATGGGGTTGCCAGGAGTCACTGATAGGTCAGCAATATCCCTTTTAAGCGAAGCAGTAAAACAAAAGAAGTACACTTGGCAATACATACAGTTTTATGTATACGTCTATTGTTTTATGCCTACTGAAGACCTGAGTTCAATGTTAAAATGTATTGCATCTGTCTGAACGATTTGTACATGTTTTCGTATTTTTAACCCCTTTGGGATATGACATGTACATATACGTGACAGTCACCTAGGGGAAGTATAGAGCAGGCTCACGGGCTGAGGGCGCTCCATACTGAGCGGGTGTTGGCTGACAGCCCATAGCCCCCTGTGACATGATTGCATGGTGCTGATGGTTGTCATGGCAGTTTGGGGGCGTAATAAAGGCGCCCACATCTGCCATTTGTGTGCTCCTATTAAGTAAAAAACACAATATACTGTAATACATTAGTATTGCAATATAATGTGCAAGCGATCCAACAATCGCTGGTTCAAGTCCATTAGGGGTAACAATGAAAAAAAGTAAAACACAGTTAGGCCCCATGCACACGACCGTATATTTCATCCGTAATTACGGTCCATAATTACAGACACATTTATTTCTATTGGCCACGGACACCTTTCAGTATTTTTACTGATAGGTGTCCATGCTGAAAAAATGTCTGTGTCTGTGCATCAGTAAACCATCCGTATTTACTGAAGAATTGCTATGCAACATGTTAGTGACATCATTTGCAGCCTCCCTCTTTTTTACGGATACGTATATACGGATGCCTACCGATCCATATTTACGGACAGTATTCACGTATAGATGAAAATATGGTCGTGTGCATGGGGCCTTAAATGAAGATTTTTTTAATGCACATAAAAAATATTAAAAGTTAAAAAGAAAAATCTTTTCCCATTTTCCCCTAAAATAATGTAAAAATGTACACTAAACAATTGACTGGTATCACCGCATCCTTAAAAGTCTGAACTATTCTACTGTAATGTTATCTAACCTGCATAGTGAACGCTGTAAAAAAATTAATTAAAAAAAAATACCAGAATTGCTGTATTTGTTCATCAGAGCTCCCCCAAAAAATTGAATAAAAAGTGATCAAAAAGTACCAATAAAAATTACAGCTTGTCCTACAAAAAATAAGCCCCAATCGACTGAAAGATAAAAAAGTTAGGCTCTCAGAATATGGCGACACATTTTTAACAAATATTTGTTTCTTTGCAAAAGTGGTAAAACATAAAAAAAGATATCAAATTGGTATCGCCGTAATTAGATTGATCCTTAGAATAAAGTTAACAAGGTAGTTTTAACCGTAAAGACAAACATTTTTTTCCCATTATACTCCACATATATATTTTTTTCTGTTTCCCAGTACATACAGATGTTGCCGTCTTTATCTTGACTTTTAACGCATTAAATACACAGTGGCAAGATCCTTTATCTAGACCTTTTAAATGACTTTTCAATGTCTTTTGTTGTGTGATATCACGCTGCAGCAAGTTATCAGTCAAGATAAAAATTGCTACATACGTAATTTGATACATTAAATAGTGCCATTAAAAACTATAGCTCTAAAACTAAACCATCATACAGCTACGACGACAGAAAAATTAAAAAGTTGTGGCTTTTGCTAGGCGGAGAGGTAAAAACGAAAATGGAAAATGAAAAAACAAAAATTGGCTGCTTCTCAAATGGGTCAATAAACCATATGGCTTTGCAGCCGGTATATATATATATTTTTTATTTTTTTTACAACCACAAGCGGCAGAGCCCTGAGAAAAAAAAGTGCTCCTTTTTGGTTTTCACTTGATTAACTATTGTAAGACCTTATACCGGAAAGTAGTGGATGATGTTTGCTCTGTTTGCTCTGAATTTAATGACTCGACATGCCTATTATTGAGTTGTGCCAAACATCATAGAACAACTCAACGAGGTAAATAACATTCTTACTACCTTGTTTGAACATTCGTCCTGGCAATCGACAATACTACTTTAAAGTTACGCTGTTCCCTCTTTTTCTTTTCTCTCTCTCTCTCTTGCACATTTAAATGCCTAGAGCAGAAGGTGGCAGCAAAGATGTAACAAGTAACAACCTAAGGTCGGAACAAGGAGCCACCATGTGGCCATGAAGTATGCTGCAGCCCACAAAAAATAGACCAGAGGATGATCAGAAACAAGAAGCAATGTTGGCTGCAAGTAAAATAAGCATATGTAATAATCATTGCTAATGCCTTCTTTTACTTTCGTTGCCTTATCCATAGTCAGAGTCCTTGATGGTCAAGAATTATGTCACCAGGGGGACTTTGGTTTGTGTAATTTGTGTCTTTGTAAATGTATTTGGGTCCTTGTAAATGTAGTTTGCAAAGTTCAAGAAGTATTATAGTTTGTATCCTCCAACTTTATATCTTTATCTGAAAATGGGAGCGGAACCATAAACACTCTGCAAGAAGTGAAGGAAAGTATAATCATTTTGGACCGTTCCTCTGCTGCAAACCACAATCAGAATTTCTGAAAGGACTCGCAATATGAAAGAGCCCTGTCCAAATTGAACAAATCCTTTAAAGCTGCTCGGCTGCCTTATCAGACACTTATCTTTACCAGGTTTAATGGATGTTTATATTGATTTTATATAATACCCGGGTTTCTCTGTACTTTTATTACCAGATGGTTAAGTAAAATACTCAGAGCTTTGTTAATCTCTGCATATTTTACTCCTTTTGGTGCCAGAAATCCCTCTTTTGAATAATATTCATCTACACAAGTTCAACAATCGCACTAAATTATTGAAATAATGCAATTTTTTCTTGTTGGCCTTTTCAACCAAGGCCCAAATCGAGCCATAGCTAAATTAAAGGGTGTGGCCACTTGCTCATAAATACATTCAATAAAACATATAATGTAAAGTTGTAATGATTTCTAATATACCCTTTTAAAATCTGCTGAATCTCTGATATCTTGCATTGCTGTACCCCCATAAACAGCGCTCTCTACTGGTCATGCCTCGCTTCTCGCCCATGCAACATCATAGACAGGCTCCAGTACTTTCATTTCTACTGCGCATGTTCTGAATCCCCTGTTCGACGCATGAGCAGTAACTGCATCTCGGAGCTGTCGTAATTTAGCTTCTAATGCGCATACACCGATTTCCCCGCCCGGCCAGCAAATACGCAGTAGAAGCAGTTAGAGCTGGGCAATTAATCGAAAAATAATCAAAATCGAAATTCATCAAGGTCATCTTGAAAATTTCAGTTTTATCAATTATTTTCTCCTGGTTTAAACAGTATCTGCATCTTCAGGATGCAGATACTGTTGAATCCAATGGTAGAGCAGGGCACCGTAACATTCACTGTGTATCTCTGGACGCGAGGCAGAGACGTCATCGCACCTGTCTACGCCAAGTAGCACAGACCAGAGGGATCTCTTCCACTCGTCATTGGAATGGGGTTAGGTGAGTATGTATATTATTATTTTTATCAAGCACTATTGGGGGCAGCTGTGGGGGCATTATACAGCGTAGGGGCAGCTATGTTGAACTTTATACTGTGTGGGGTGCAGCTATGGGGGCATTATACTGTGTGAGGGCAGCTATAGAGGCATTATACTGTGTGAGGGCAGCTATAGAGGCATTATACTGTGGGGAGGGTGGTTATGGGGGCATTATACTATGTGGAGGGCAGTTATGGGGGCATTATACTGTGTGGAGGGCAGTTATGGGGGGAATTATACTGTGTGGAGGGCAGTTATGGGAGCATAATAATGTGTGGAGGGAAGTTATGGGGGCATTATACTGTGTGGAGGGCAGTTATGGGGGCATTATACTGTGTGGAGGACAGTTATGGGGCATTATACAGTGTGGTGGCAGCTATGGGGGGCCTAATACTCAGTGGGGACAGCTATAGGGGCATTATACTGTGTGGAGAGCAACTATAGGGGTGTTATACTGTGTGGAGGCAGTTATAGGAGCATTATGTGTACTGTGTGGAGGGCAGCTATGGGGCATTACACTGTGTGGGGAGCAATATGAGGGCATTATACTGTGTGGGGAACACTGTGAGGCAATATACTGTGTGGGGGCAGTGTTAGGGTGTATATTATATACAGTAGTATACAACAGGCAAAGGGGATAAATATTAATTCAATGGCGTAGCATGCAAATATGGGGCATGCCATGCATAACAGGGTGTGGCCTAAACAATCACTCAATAATCATAATCGAGGTTACATGTTCAGTTAATTGTGATTTTTATTTAGGTCATAAATGCCCAGCCCTAGAACCAGTGCGTTTATACTAAGTTTATTATAGTAAGTTTACTAAGGTATATTAGTAATCATTACAACTTTACATCATATGTTTAGCTGAATATATTTAGATGAAAGAGGCCAAACCTTTAACACCTATGATTAATTAATAATGTGTGTAGGAATATGTATGAAATATAACAATATAAAAATAAATATAATATAAATATATTTATCATTTTAATTTATATTTAAACACCATTCTTATCCCAAACATTTACTGTACCCCACTTTTAAAGCAAACTTTCCTATATTGTTAGAGTTTATTACTCTAAATCCTTTTGTGTCAGCTAAGGTCAGATCTTATTGAAGTGTTTTTATTTCCCCCTTGCTTCTAAACACATCTTTTTTTTTTTTCCTTTATGACTCTTCAAGGCTTTGTTCAGTGTATATTTTTAGTACAGCATCTGTGTGGCTTTTTCATTTACCATGGAATATAACCATTACAGTAGCGTTGTCTCTCTTTCTTTTTTTTGTGGCCATTTATGTGACGGATTTGTTACAATACCTACTGCAGCAATTAATTTTATATCACAATACACAAATCAGCTTAGTGTCTTCACTGTTTTACGTTTGAGAAGTTTATAGTCATTTCCTACTTTTTGTTTTTAGTAGTTGACTCAAATTTATTACTGTACTTTGTAAATATATATATATATATATATATATATATATATATATATATATATATATATGTGTGTGTGTATATGTACTTTGTAAATATGCTATTGTAACTCTCAGCGAGCGTTCAGACAACCAGGAAAGGAGGAGTGAAAATGAAGCGGAATTAGAGAGAACCCCACAAGTAGAGAGGGGCCCAAGCCTGTGGCACATTGTCCAGGAAGTAGCGGTTTGGGAGCCAGTGTGTAGTGGCTCTCCATTTGAGGAAAAATATATTGAGTGATACCAAGAAAGGGTCCTTGTACATACAAAGTCAGCATGTTCTCCAATTCTTAGGAGGTACTGTACAGCCACAGAGATTAGGATGTACCCAGAGCCCTTACCTATAAGGTTGTGCCCTCTCAGGTCCTTACTGGGTTTCCTTACCACAGACCACCTCAGAGGAGGGATAAAAACGGCAGTTACAGCTGTATAGCACCCAACCTCCTCTCACATACATTTTAAGTGCCAAGTACACATATTCAGCCACAGTCAGACTGAAGTGAGGCTGTATGTAATTTGGGCCCTCCCCATAGACTGTTTGTGCCACAGTGATGATACCCACCTAGAAACTCAATAACAATGCCACCCAAGAATAAAGTGTTGCATTCAAGAAAGAAAGAAAACAATAGCATACTGTGTATTATTAGGCTTGTGGATTACAATTGTGGTGTCATACCAAGTTCTGTGGATTACAAATGTTATTCGCCACCAAATTCTGTGGATTTCAGATGTTTTTTTCCTTACCAGATTCTATGGATTAAAAATGTTGTTCCTTAACAAGATCTTTGGATTACATTTGTTGTAACCTATCAAATCATGTGGATTACAATAGTTGCTGCCCAGTGTATTATAATTTGGTTTCCCTTCCCTACAAAGACTGAAATCATAAGGATTTTAACCCTTTCAGGACCAAGGGTCATCGATGCCTCAATGACGAGCCCCATTTTCTCAAATCTGACATGTGTCATTTTATGTGGTAATTACTCTGGAATGCTTTTGCCTATCCAAGTGATTCAGAGATTGTTTTCTCGTGACATATTGTACTTTATGTTAGTGGAAAAAATTGGTCAATAAATTCATAGCTAATTTGTGAAGAACAACAAAATTGAAAGAAAATGTGCAAAAATTATAATTTTTTTAATTTTAAATGTAATCTACTTGTAATACATATAGTAATACCACACAAAATTGTTGCTAATTAACATCCCCCATATGTCTACTTTATATTTGCATTGTTTTTTGAACATTATTTTATTTTTCTAGGACGTTACAAGGCTTAGAACTTTAGCAGCAATTTCTCACATTTTCAAGATTTCAAAAGGCTATTTTGTCAAGGACCAGTTCAGTTCTGAAGTGGCTTTGAGGGCCTTATGTACTAGATAGACCCCATAAATCACCCCATTTTAAAAACAGCACCCCTCGAAGTATACAAAACAGCATTCAGAAAGTTTATTAACCCTTTAGGCGTTTCACAGGAATTAAAGCAAAGTAGAGGTGAAATTTACAAATTTCATTTTTTTTGCCGAAATTCATTTGTAATAAAAAAAATTCTGTAACACAGTAGGTTTTACCAGGGATTCTACAGTTTTTAGAAATATCCCACATGTGGATCTAGTGTGATAATAGACTGAAGCACCGGCCTCAGAAGCAAAGGACCACCTAGAGGATTTTGGGGTCTCCATTTTTTAGAATATATTTTAGGCACCATGTCAGATTTGAAGAGGTCTTGTGGTGCCAAAACAGTGGAATCTCCCCAAAAGTGATTTTGGAAACTACACACCTCAAGGAATTTATCTAGGGGTATAGTTAGCATCTTAACCTGACAGGTCTTTTGCTATATTTATTGGAATATGTCTGTGAAAATTTAAATCTACTTTTTTTCTGAAAAAATATAAAAAAAAATAATTTTTACAAGGAATAAAGAATAAAAAGCACCCCAAAACTTGTAAAGCTATTTCTCACGATTACGACAATACCCCATACGTGGTAATAAACTGCTGTTTGGACCCACTGCAGAGCTCAGAAGGGAAGGCAGGGGCATGTGCCCCGGACGCAACTAGGTGGTAGGGAAGGGGGTGCGCCGCAGAGAAGCTGAATGCTGCTGATTGGCACCCCGTATGTCGGAAACCTGCAGCAGCGATCAGATTTAGGAAGAGCCAGGAGATCACGCAGCAGCGTTTTGACTCTGGTCCACTCCCGTGCTGCACCCTCCCAGCATGTAGGGGGTGCCACTGGGCTCTGCGTCTACTCTGTGCTCTGCACGCACACGAAGTAAATAGCCGAGAAGCAGAGGAAGAAGCTCCGCCCACAGCAGGTCCTGCAAGAAACCTGTTATCCTGTCAGCAAGGATACATGGTGAGTGTCCATGTGTGTCTGTGTGTATATGTGTGTTTATACAGTATGTGTCTCTGTGTATACAGTATGATTCTCTGTGTTTGTATGTGTATATATTACAGAGTGTGTGTGTGTGTGTGTGTGTGTGTGTGTCTGTGCGTATATGTGTGTGTGTAGTGTGTATACAGTATGTGTCTCTGTGTATACAGTATGTTTCTCTGTGTTTGTATGTGTATATGTTACAGTGTGTGTATATATATGTCTCTGCATTTGTTTATGTCTCTTTGCAAAAGTGTGTGATAAGTAGAACAGATAAAATGCAGATATCTGTGCTGCCTCTATATACACGGCTGCCCCTATATACCCTGATGACCTATATACCATGTTGCCCCTAAATACCCTGTTGCCTCTAAATACTCTGCCGCCCCTATATAGCCCCCTATATATCCTACTGCCCCTTATATAACATGCTTCCCTTTATATACCCTGCTGCCCCTATACACGCTGCTGCCCCTATATACCCTGCTAACACTTATATACCCTGCTGACCCCTATATACCCTGCTGCCCCTTATATACTCTGCTGCCCCTTATATACTCTGCTGCCCCTTATATATATGCCTCTGTGTGTGTGTTTATATGTGTCTGTGGGTATAGTTATCATCTACGACATTATCTGTACTCAGAGATTTATCACTGTGTTATAAGTGGTGTTACATAGGACTGCAGGTTACCCTACGACATTACCTGTACTCAGAGATTTATCACTGTGTTATCAGCGGTGTTACATAGGACTGCAGGTAACACTACTACATTATCTGTACTTCGTTATTACTGTGTGTCATCTGTGGTGTTACATAGGACTGCAGGTAATGTCTACTACATTATCTGTACTCCGTTATTACTGTGTGTTATCTGTAGTGTTACATAGGGCTGCACGTGAAATCTACGACATTATCTGTACTCAGAGAGTTATCACTGTGTTTTATCTGTGGTGTTACATAAGACTGCAGGTAACATCTACTACATTATCTGTACTCAGAAAGTTATCACTGTGTGTTATCAGCGGTGTTACATAATACTGCAGGTAACACGACTACATTATCTGTACTTAGGGAGTTATCACTATGTGTTATCTGTGGTATTACATAGGACTGCAGGTAAAACGAACACATTATCTGTACTCAGAGAGTTATCACTGTGTTATCTGTGGTGTTACATAGGACTGGAGATGACATCTACTACATTATCTGTACTCAGAGAGTTATCACTGTGTGTTATCTGTGGTGTTACATAGGACTGCAGGTAACATCTACTATATTATCTGTACTCAGTTACCACTGTGTTATCTGTGGTGTTACATAGGGCTGCATGTGAAATCTACAACAATATCTGTACTGGGTATATATGGGTCTGTTTGTGAATGTGTCTTTGTGCTTCTATATATGTGCCTTTTATGTATTTGTATATGTTCCCATCTGTGTATTTATCTGCCGGTGTGTGTGTGTGTGTGTGTGTGTGTGTGTATATGTGTCTGTACGTCTAAATATTTACCTGTATGAATATATTCCAGATGTGTGTATGTATATTTGCCTGTATGTCTAAATATCTGTATTTATGTATATGCAGTATACGTTCCAGTATGTGCGTGTCTATATATGTGGTAAATTTTAGTTTTTTGTAGGGGGCGGCAATAGAGAGTCCCGCACAGGGCGCCATCCAACCTAAGGCCGGCCCTGGCTGTCACCGACCCTACTCAGAAGGAATTTCGCCGCTGCTTGCGCCGCATGACCTCCTCGGCTCCTCCGGTAAGTCACGTCAGGCAGGGCAAAGTGTGGTAGCAGTAGGCTACCACTCACCGCTGTTTAGAGTGTGGCGCTAAGTACAAGGGGGGAGTGTGGCGCTATTAAAAAGGGGGGAATGTGGCGCTATTTTCAAGGGGGGAGTGTGGTGCTATTTACAAAGGGGCAGCGGGCTGTGTGTGGCACTATCTACAAGGGGGGAGTGTGCCGCTATTTACAAGGGGTGGAGTGTGCCGCTATCTACAAGGGGGAAGCGGGCTGTGTGTGGCACTATCTACAAGGGGGGCTGTGTGGCGCTATTTACAAGGGGGGCTGTGTGTGGCACTATCTACAAGAGAGAGGCTGTGTGGCGCACTATCTACAATGGGCTGTGTGTTTTCTTTCTCTACCAATCAATGAGGTATTGATTGGTAGAGAAAGAAAACATGGCGAGAGGGAAGGAGATGTCTGGAAATAAGTTGGGGGGTGGGGGGCGCCAATCTGAATCTTTGCTCCGGGTGCAGGAGAACCTAGCTACGCCTCTGGGGAAGGAGCGCCATTTGGCTTTTGGAGCGCAGATTTTGCTTGGTAATAGTTCTGTTTGGACTTTTGATGGTATTTCAGTTTATATTGTGGTGGCATATGTAAGCTGGGCAGAGTACAACAGGGCATAATAAGAGGGTGAAATAATGGGGTAAATTAATAATTCATAGATGTGTGGCCGGTGTCGCACTGATAAATGGTGCCCAATCCTATCCGCTTTTGGACACTCTGCACAATTTCTGTCGCTATATTCTTAGCGCCAGAACTTTTTTTTTTTCTCCACCGGAGCCGTGCGACGGCTTATTTGTTACGTTACAATCTGTAGTTTTCATTGGTACCATTTTAGGGTACATGTGATTTTTTTGATCACTTTTTATTGGATTTTTTGTCAAGCAACGTAACAAAAAAAACATAAATTTTGACAATGTTTTTTGTCCTTTTTTTTTTTTACAGTAATCACTGTGCGCTATAAATGACATTTTACTTTATTCTGCAGGTCAGTATGATTACGGCGATACCAAATGTATATAGTTTTTTTTATGTTTTGTAGCGTTTGCGCAATAAAATCACTTTTCTGTGAAATTATTTATTTTTTGTGTCACCATATTCTGAGAGCCATAATTTTTTTATTTTTCAGTAAAAAAAGCTGTGTAAGGGCTTGTTTTTTGCGGGACGGGTTGTAGTTTTTATTAGTATTACTTTGGGGTACATGCAAATTTTTGATCACTTTTTGTTCTATATTGTGGGAGGAAAAAATAATATTATAGTTTTATAGTTGGGGCCGTTACGAATGCGGTTATACCAAATATGTGTACTTTAATGCTTTAATAATTGTTTTATTATAGGAAAAAAAATACAGGAAAAAAAGAATTTTTTGTTTTTGTAACTTATATTTGCACTTTTCTAAAATATTTTTATTACTTTTGTTTTTTTTTTAACTCGTTTTACTTGAAGACCTCCAGCACTGATGGCTGCTATAACACATTACACTACCTAGGTAGTGTAACGTGTTATAAACTGTTAGTGTGACTTTGACAGTCACACTGACAGGAAGCCTATGATGACCAGCTGGTCCTCATAGGCTTCCGTGAATGGCATACCGGAGGCCGTTGTATGGCCTCCGGTTTTGGCATGCAACCGACGGCAGCATCCGCAATCGGTCCTCGGGAAAGTTTGTTGCAGCTACAAACTTTCCAGTTTGTTGCTACAACAAACTTTCCTTGCGATCGCATGATCGGGAGCTGAACCAATCAGGGCCCGGTCATGTCTCCGGGACCAGAGACAGGGGTTAAAAGCGCGATCCGGGTGTCAGCACTACTCTGCGACACCCGGATTGCGCTTTTAACACCCACTATGAATTCACGTCGGCGCTGCATAGAGCCCAGCAAGCGCTGACGTGAATTTACTGTGGGCGGTCAGGAAGCAGTTAATAACGGTGTTCATATTCTCTGTAGCCGAACCAATCGGTTCGGCTGTCAGACAACAGGTTGCTGGTGAGCCGGGGACACTGACACAGCCGGCGTCCGAGCGCTTTTCACAGCGCTATGCCGGCTGGAACAGAGATCTGTATATTCACGCCCTGGCAGCACGGGGTATGTGCGAAAAGGACGTGAATCTACAGATTGTCGGCATGAAAGGGATAAAATGTCTGCGTTGTACAAGAAATATAGATAAAGCGTGTAAAAAAAAAAAGACAAAAAATGCTGCTTCTTTCATAATCATGACTCTAAACTCTGGGTTCGCTTAGCACAACAGCTCTGTATCCGTACCCTGTCTACTTTACCATGGACCCTACCTGGGAACAGACCGAGACCTGCCTCCTTTGTTGTATTCCATACCATCCTGGCGTTGCATTCCTCTGGGATAGGGGGCTCGCTCGTCGACCCACTGGAACCACTGACCCCTATTACTGACAACCCCTCATTTCCTGCTGGGGAGGCACGTCTCTCCTTCCTGGGTAGGTCTTCCACCAATCACTCAGGTCCTATCTGACTCTTCTTTGCTCCCAATAACCACTATCTGCCCTGCTGAAACGCCTTCACCTCGTCACATATTTGAATATTCCCAGTTACAACATTTCTAAAGTGCTACCAAGCGCCAGGCTCACCTTCACCGACGGCTTACTGACTTTGAACGCTTGTGTGTTTCCACCCTGTCCCCTGCACATGCCATCTCCACACTCTATACATTACTCCTCTTCCAGCGATCCCCTCATCTCCCATCCTTCTGCAAGGGAGACAGAATTGAACATGACATTTGCTGACACACAATGGAGACGATCTTTCTACCTGTCCCAGAAAGCCTCGATAGCCATACAAGCCCAGGAAACTAGCTCCAAAATTATTTTTTAGGTGGTATCGGGTCCCTTCTGCCCTACATAAATGGTACCCGTCTGTACCTGACACATGTTGGCGCTGCGGGGCGTTGGGCGGATCCATGTCTCATATTTGGTGGAGTTACCCCTCCTTGCGGAGCTTTTGGGAGGCGGTTCTTAAAATTATATTGGAAGTCACTGGGGTCTCGGTCCCTAGTTCTCCCGAGGCAGCCCTTTTATTTATGCTCCCTATGCCACTACCCATTTACAAATGCTCCCTAATTAGGCACCTCCTTCAGGCTGCCAAATCGGTTATCCCCCGTAAGTGGAAAACGGCAGTTCCTCCACGGTTGAATGAATGGTTTCAGGAAGTTGCCTTAATACAGCGTATGTAATATCTCCTAGCTCAATCCCCGGCTGCCTCTGCACGATATATGGACACTTGGTCTCCATGGCTTCTGTTTCTCTCTTCTCCCACCTACCGTACTGTAGTGGCTTGAGGCTCAGTACCCATCCTCCCCCATGAGACTTCATCTGAGAGGGGACTGTATGCAGGTGTGGAGGGGTTTGCTTGCTCCACCCAGGTTTTTATCAGGTGCATAGCTGCTTTTTCTTATTTGCCCATGCTTTTCCGGAACTGGAGTCCAGGTTCACCATGAACTCTCCTTGTCTCTCCCTTGCCTTAGTTTGTCTCCCATTCTATCTCTCTCTTTCTTTCTTTCTTTCTTTCTTGTGTCTACTTTGAGGGGTCATTTGCTTTTCTGTGAGTGCGCCCGCATGCTATGGCCATTGCATTTTAGGATGTGTAGGAAGTTGAATTATTGTATGTTTCTTTCCCTTTACTTTTAAGCAATGCTCCTTCCCGTTATGATTGCTCAGATAGCTGTCGTACTGTGTGCTCTTCATGGGTTGTGATGCTTACCATTCTGTTTGGCCGTGCCCTTATTTGTCTTGTTCTTTTTATTATGGGAACACATTTTCTCTGAATGTTTTTGTAATTGTTTGTATTAAAACCAATAAAAATTTTGAATTGGAAAAGTATTGTCTTAAATGGTAACTAACTTTTCCAAAGTACCAGCAAATGTAAGAAACTTTGTAATATATCATATTAGAGAAAAATTCTCCACTTATCAGGCTTTTTTCTCCCCTCCCCATCCTAACTGTTCACTTACAATGAATTAACTGCTTCTTCCATCTCCTCAAGAGAAGACGGGCCTTCAGCTACCTGAGGGATCAGGTTACAGCTGCCCATGGAAGTCTATAGAGAGGGGAGGGGGAGAAGGGAGCAGGAGCAAAGTGAAGGAAAGACAGGGGAGAGAGACAAAGACGCTGCTGCTCATAGTAAGTGTTATACCTCACCCCAGTGCTGGATTCTCATCAACACTGCTCAGTACTGCTGTATAATGTCTTCCATATATATATATATACACACACACACACACACACACACACACACACATTACCAGTCAAAAGTCTGTACACACCTTTTCTTTCAATGTTTTTTGTTTTGTTTTATTCTACATTGTGGATTCATATTAAAGACATGGAAACTTTGAAGAAACACATATGGAGTTTAGTGGTAAACACAAAAGTGTTAAACAAACTAGAATTAGTTTTTTATTTTAGATTCTTCAAAGTAGCCCCCTTTTGCTTTGATGACAGCTTTGCACACCCTTGGAATTCTCACAGTCACTTGGAATGGTATTCAATTAACAGGTATGCCTTTTGCAGAGTTAATTTGTTATTACGGACCCATTCATTTTTATGGCCGACGGACACCTTCCCGTATATTTCCGGGAAGGTGTCTGGATAGTAGAAAGTTTCCGTAAAAAATAGGACATGTCCTATTTTTTTGTGCTCCAATACTTTATGATGGAAGTACTGCGCAAATGTGGCTGACTGTCTACGGGCACAGTCGAGTGCATGGAGCCTAATTAATGAAATTATTGGGCTGTAGAACCAAGAAATATTATCCAAAGTGGGGTTATTTTGTTTATAAAAAGACGGCGTATGAGTGTACAAATAAATCAACTGATAATACAGAGACCTGTCTAATGATCTTTTCATACCGAGGATTGTAGCCATGAGATCTGAATGCCTTTTTTGTAAGAAATTTTACAATTAATGGGTACTCGATTGCTGAGATAGGTTGTTTATCCAGGGATTTATTCTTATTGACATATTTGGAGTCAGAAAGTTTTTTTCACCTAAGATATGGAAAAGTAGCCACTGTCTCATGAGGGTTGTTTTGCCTTCCTTTTGATTCACACTGTAGGGTAACAGCTGGAACTACATGGACTTATGTATCTATTATACAGTGTCTATGCAATACCTTAATAATCTTTGTACAAAAATATCAATCCTCATACATGGAAGGAAAGCATCTAAGAAAAAATCTATGTTGGCAATGCATCAATTTAGAAAATTCCATAGCACATTTTCAAGAGCAGAAAAATAACAAATGTACCACCATTAAACAGAATGTAAGTAAATAACCCATGACTATATAACAGTAGTACAATACTGGAAAAACTACAAGGGCTTTAATATGTCAATATTATAAACAAAAAAGCTTATTCAAACCGATATGGAGCCTTGCTTGATACATTAAAGTGTTATTTGTAATGCACTTAAAACTTAGTGAAAGCTGTAATTATAGTAAAGACAAAGGGATTTATTCAGCAATCATAAACGGAGTACAGCTTGAAAAGCAAGAGATAAAGTGACTGTTTTATGTCTTGCCTTTAAACCCAGTGTTTACAGAGGGATATTTTTACCAAATATATTAAAAATGACTAGCAGCTCCCAGCTGCAGCTTAATAATGCACATTTTATTTGTTTGTTAACCTACTTAAATATTTATATACTATTATTTTTATTTATAATTGTAGAATTTATTCATTTATTTTTCATCAAGACACCAACCCCAAACAATCCGAACTTGTACAGGAATAGCTTTAACGCTCCATTAACAGTTTCATTATATTTGATGGCAAGAGTAGCGCAGAATGCTGCGCTATTTTTGTGGTCAAAATGATAGAAGCCACTACGGAACCTATTATAAGTCAATTGGGTTCGTCATACGAAGGATTTGGCACAGGATAACCATGACACAGATGTGAACCGAGCATAAAACAACAATGCAAATTTCATGAAATGGCCCACTTAGGCCTCCATCCAGTCCGAATTTGTGTTTGAACTTAAAAGGAACCTGTCACTAGATTTGAGGGCCAGCAGCATGTGGTTAAACCGCAGGGATTTAGCGTCCTAAACATGCCCCTCTCAAAACTGTTATAATACAGTGTGTGGTATGTAAATTACTAGAGAATAGTCCTGACGTGAGTCCAGTTGTACTGCACACAGTTTCATCTGAGAACTAAGCATGCATGGACTTAAAGGGGAGATAAATATTTTGCCTTTTACTGCTGTTAGTGAGTACATTACAAATGTGATGTCTCTATGGAACTGTCTCCAAAGTGCCCCCGTTTCGTAATGTTGCTGTGGGTCATATGCCGACGTCACACTCTGTGTCTACTCTGCTGAGTGTAACTTTTATGTACAGTATACGGCAGGTCAGCAGTGACAGACCGTTGAACGGTTCTATGACACACCATGGACAGTGCATGCGTAATCCCTGTTGTTCTTTCCTTCTTTCACGCATACGCCATATTATCTCTATCCCCTGCACTACTTTCTATGACAAACAGCACAGCTTGCAGCAGGCAGAGGTACACAATATCTTTGTAAGAGTGTCAAACTAGGCAGCAGACACATTTGTGGATGATACGATGCAAAACAGAAGATGGTGGAAGGACCTAGTCATGGTTGTCCAACCTGCAAAGACTTATGGAAAATGTAGCTTGGGAAGCATTTGAAATGCACCACACTACAGCTTGATCAGTTAAAAAAAAATTGTTTTTTTTTTTACATACATGGCCTCATCCTGTATATTGCAATATAGAAATGACTTTTGCAGTCTATGTTTTTTTTTATACATATCTTGGAAAACCCCTTTAACTCAAGATTCTTCTCTGGTAATTTACATTAAGCGCATACTGTAACTTATTTTTAAAAATAGTTGTTCACTTATTGACCCCCTGCAGTTTTTCTAAGAGATTCTGGCCTTGCTTGCATGGTTGCTCTACATTTATATGAATGACAAATAAGGAACTGAGTGTCCCTTTAGGGACTTTGGTCAAGTGGGGTATAAAGTTGAATACACAAAGTAAGGGTATGTGCACACGCTAGCTGTCATTTACGGCTGAAATGACAGACTGTTTTCAGAAGAAAACAGCTGCGTCGTTTCAGCCGTAAATGCTCCTCCTCGTAATATACGAGGCGTCTGTGACGCTCGTATATCTTGAGCTGCTCATCATTGAGTTCAATGAAGAACGGCTCAAATTACGTTGCAAAGAAGTGCCCTGCACTTCTTTGCCGAGGCAGGCAATTTACGCGTCGTCGTTTGACAGCTGTCAAACGACGACAAGTAAAATGACTGCCTCGTCAAAGAAGTGCAGGACACTTCTCTGGACGTAATTTGAGCCGTTTTTCATTGAATCCAATGAAGAACAACTCCAAATTACGGCCGTCAAAGACACCTCGCAAAATGCGAGTACGAGCAATTACGGCTGAAATGACGGAGCTGTTTTCTCCTGAAAACAGCTCTGTAATTTCAGACGTAAATGCAGTTTACGTGTGCACATACCCTAACACAAACCACCTCTGTTATATATGGAGGTCCCCCGCTCATTACACTACTCTATAAGTGAGAGCGGAGAGCTGCTAATGAACAGTGTTTCTTGCTTTGCAGCCTTGAGCCATTCAGGTATTACATGAACGGATATTCACTTAAAC
This sequence comes from Rhinoderma darwinii, assembly GCF_050947455.1. NCBI lineage: Eukaryota > Metazoa > Chordata > Amphibia > Anura > Rhinodermatidae > Rhinoderma > Rhinoderma darwinii. Next base: position 279,617,083 of record NC_134690.1, on the reverse strand, counting down.
GCCTGGCATGTAATACTGCATTTTTCCTGCAGTGGCCATGTATAGGTGACGGAAACTTCTGGCAAGATCAAATATTTACCGAGGGTGTAGGAAACTGGAGTCATAACGCTTGAATGGGAAGAAAGATCTTAATATATTTAAATTGTTACACGGGCAGGCATACCTAACAAATGTATGTATATAAGCAATAGTCTCTCACTTCTTTGACGAGGCAGTCATTTTACTTGTCGTCGTTTGACAGCTGTTAAACGACGACGCATAAATTACAGGTCGTCTGCACAGTACGTCGGCAAACCCATTCAAATGAATGGGCAGATGTTTGCCGACGTATTGTAGCCCTATTTTCAGGCGTAAAACGAGGCATAATACGCCTCGTTTACGCCTGAAAATAGGTCGTGTGAACCCAGCCTTAGGGGTTATCCGGGGACCAAAAATTGAAGTCACTTACCAATATACTTTAATTAAAAATTCGGTACCAAATGGTGGCGTTCAAACCCGGTGAACTGTTCCGGGAAGTCTTGGAGATTTTCTAATATTGATGATGCGCCGACACGTGACTGAAGGCTTGATTCCTGTGCGGTTTGTGTCGGTGTGTTATCAATGGCATGACCGCAAGGGGCTGTCACATTGTCTATTGCTGGAGTCCCCGAGCAGAGCATCAGCTAGCACTTTTCTCAGGACTCCAGCACTGCTCCCAACATTTGGTCAGTAACATCAGGGGTTTCCTATAGCTGAAGTTCCCGATAACACGTGGGGCCGCGTCGGTGCATCATCAATATTAGAAAAGCTCCAGGACTTCCGTCAGAACCACTTCACCGGGTTTGAACGGCACCATTTAGTACCAAATTTGTAATTAAAATATATTAGTAAGTGACTTCTTTTTACATAAATATATGAATGCAAAGCAATTTTTGGTCCCCAGATAACCCTCACAGATCTTTATTGAATACATATAAAAACATACATGTTAAAAAGGTACATGAAGGGAGAAACTCTATATAATACAGACACAGATAAAAGGCAAAACCAAGTATGTAGTGTGTTTTAGAGTCCTTATATTGAGGACATGTGACTAGGGCAGTGTGCTATCTTGTCTGGCGTTAGTAGTTTTGGGTATAAGCTATTATATTAGGAAAATATGTACATTGTCTTTCTTTTCTGGAGCAAATAACCCCTGAAATTGGTAATTCAGATAGTCTTACCCATGATAGTGGTCCTGGTCGCCTGGATATCTGTGTGTGGAACCCCGACGCGCGTTTTGCGATGTCCGCTTCCCTTGAGGAAACTACTAAAGCCAGACAAGATAGCACACTGCCCTAGTCACATGTCCTCAATATAAGGACTCTAAAACACACTACATACTTGGTTTTGCCTTTTATCTGTGTCTGTATTATATAGAGTCTCTCCCTTCATGTACCTTTTTAACATGTATGTTTTTATATGTATTCAATAAAGATCTGTTATTTTTTTCACATATGTTTGGCATTATACTCTGTTTTCTGTGTGTATATGTATATTATGGAGTTGCCTTTCCATTATACAGGGAGGTTGTTCAGTTGGGACATTACCTAGCCCATTTTATTACCCTTTGCATGAGGAGTTATCAAGCATAATATGGTGCATACAGTCTTGGCCAAAAGTTTTGAGACTGACACAAATTTTATTTTTCACAAAGTTTGCTGCTTCAGTTATTATAGTGACAATTTGATTACCCCTAAATTGTTATGAAGAATAATCAGATGAATTCGAATTAATTGAAAAGTAATTCCTTGCTATGAAAATTAACTTAAGCACAAAACCCAATTTCCACTGAATTTCAGCCCGGCCACAAAATTACCTGTTAACATCTTTTCAGTGATCTTCTTGTTAGCTCAGGAGAAACTGTTTACGAGGACAAGGCAGCTGATATCACTCTGTCATGCTGATTGAATTATAAGAGCAGACTGGTTGCTTTAAATGGGGGATGGTGACTGAAATCATTGTCTTCTTCTGTTAACCATTGTTACCTCTAAGGAAACATGTGCAGTCATCATTGCTTTGCATCAAAAGGGATTTACATGCAAGGACATTGCTGCTTGTACGATTGCCCCTAAATCAACCATTTATCAGATCATGAAGAACTCCAAGAAGATAGGTTTAATTGTTGTGAAGAAGGCTTTAGGGCACCCCGGAAAGTCCAGCAAGTGCCAGTACCGTCTCCTAAAGAGGATTAAGCTATGGGATCGGTTCAACACCAGTGCAGAGCTTGCTCAGAAATGGCAGCAGGCAGGTGTCAGTGCATCTGCACGCATAGTGAGGTGAAGGCTTGGTTTCAAGAAGGGCAGCAAAGAAGCCACTTCTCTCCAAGAAAAGTAAAAGGACAGACTGACATTCTGCAGGAAGTACTGGACACTGTAGGACTGGAGTAAAGTTATTTTCTCTGATGAAGCTACCTTGAGACTGTTTGGGACATCTGGAAGATTGATTTTCCGGAGAAGAAAAGTGTGTCATACTATAAGCCCTGTGTCATGCCAACAGTAAAGCATCCTGAGACCATTCATGTGTGGGGTTGCTTTTCATCCAAGGCAGTGGGCTCACTCACAATTTTGCCTAAGAACACTTCCACGAATAAAGAATGGTATTTAAACATCCTCCAAGATCAAATTCTCCCAATGATCCAGGAGCAATTTTGTAATGAACAATGCTTTTTCCAGCAACGTCACAAGGCAAAAGTGATAAGTGGCATGGTGAACAAAACATTTAAATTTTGCGTCCATGGCCAGGAAACCCCCCAGATTTCAATTCCATTGACAACCGGTGGTCAATCCTAAAAAAGCGGGTCGATAAATAAAAACTCATAAATTGTGATAAACTCCAAGCACCGATTAGGCAAGAATGGGTTGCCATCAGTCAGGATTTGGCCCAGAGGCTGATATCCAGCATGCCAGGGCGAATTGCAGAAGTCTTGGAAAAGAAAAGTCAACACTGTAAATATCGAGTCCTTGCATAAACTTGATGTTTTTGTCAATAACTTATGAAATGCTTATAATTGTGCTTCAGTTTTACCATCTAATCAAATTGTCACTATAAAAACTGAAGCAGCAAACTTTGTGAAAATCAAAATTCGTGTCTGTCTAAACTTTTGGATAGTAGATAAAGTTGTCCCAATAGAGAGAATTCAATTTATGAAATATGAACAATAAGACTGCAATACTTGCAATGATTAAAGGTGTTGTTTTAGCAGAGACAACCTCTTTCAGGCGATCACCGCATGTCCGGCTCCCGACACCCGAGCAAACAGCTGACTTTGCTGTGGGAAGCTAAGGCCAGCCAGGCATTTACCCTGTAGGAGCAATGTAGTATTACATGACAGGCATTAATATTACATGAACGGGAGCCACTTTATGACATCAATATACCCTAATAGGGCATATAGACAGGGGTTGTCTTCATGAGACAAATTAAGAAAAAAGAAGCAAAAAATCCAAAGTTTGCTCACCAGATGTATCTTTGTGATATCTGTAGTTCTTTGCTTGAATGCAACGTGGGGGGGGGGGGCTTGCAGGCTAGCAAGGGGGATACATGAAAAGGAAAAATGAATTTCTTCAGCACATCCATAACAAATATAACGTTTTATTTGTCTATCAGGTTAAAATTCAGAGACCATAGGTTAAGCGTGTAGACGCTTACGCGTTTCGAAGTGTTCTTACTCATGCTGTGAGTAAGAACACTTATTTTCAAAGTGCCAGTCAGTGCCTCTGCCAGTCACCTCACTGGTTGCCCATTCACTTTAGAATACAAGTTTACCTTACTACTCTCATCTAAAAAGCTCTCCACAGTGCTGCACCTTAAATCTCATTCCTCATCTATGTTCACTACTGTACCTGTTCTCTACATTCTGCCAATGATCTAAGATTAACATCCTTCCTAATCCGAACCGTACTCCCGTATCCAAGACTTTTCATGTGCTACATCAGTCCTCTGGAATGCGCTACCCCGGACCCCTCAGTCTAATTCCCAACATCTAGAGTTTTAAGTGTACCATAAAAACACATGATTTCAGGCAGGTCTATCACATTCCCTAATCTGACTTTCTTTTATCCCCCCAGGCTACATAATTCCTATGAGTGTGAACCCTTAATTCGACACTATCCCCCCACACGCCTTGCGCCCTAATGAACTTCATATCTGTCACTCACAGATAATGACTGGTGACCGACTCATGCAGCTTTATATGTACTATCCTATGTTTATTAAAAATGGCTGGACCATTGTACCACACATGTATTTTTTTACATTTTTTGTCTCCCCTACTTCCTCATAGATTGTAAGCTCTTGCGAGCAGGGCCCTCACTTCTCTTGTTGAAATTGTTAATCAGTTTATCACTATGTAATGTCTGATATTATCTGCACTTGTTCCCTTTGAAGTGTAAAGTGCTGCGGAATATGTTGGTGCTATATGAATACTAATTATTATTACGTTTATTATTCGCCTTGTGTCATAGTGCATATACATGACATTTCTGGTTTTACTTAAAATATCATATAAAAACTATGGCAAACGAAGGAAGAAAAAAGGAGGATCCTATAGGGCGCTGCTGCGTGGTTGTGGTGGAAAGTCAATGAAAAAATAGAAGATATATAATAATTATATAATAATTATTTATTGAACAATAGATGGCTACGCGTTTCAACACTGAACTAGTGTCTTCCTCAGGCCATTAAAAACATATACAAAGGGGTTCCTTATATACCTATAGATATTAGACAAACAAGAGTCAGAGGTGGGAGAGGTCAGGAAGTTAATTAGAACGTCATGATTAACAGCTGTATCAAAGGGCTAACTTAGAAAAAATCATTAGCACATAAAATAACACTTGCACAGGGGAAAGAAAAAAAGCGGGAAGCATACCCGTATTAATTTCATAGAATAAAAGAATGAATTAATACATAAATAAATGTTGAATCCATCATACACAACATTGAAATAGTGTATAGACAAATATACATGTAAAAATATCATTAAAAACAAGGAATGCATTACATTAAATGATGAATTGACAGAAAAAGAAATATATATATATGAGCGCGTATAGTTCGATGCAGTAAATATTTTTTAGTGTCTCTAATATTATTGTTAGATGATGTAAACAATAATAAAGAAAATAAAATATATAAAAATATATATTTTAAAAACCATCCGATGTATAAAACCGGTGTACAGAAACGCAAAGTGTCAATAGTAGCCAAATCAGCTTTACATACGATTTTATAATCAGAAAAAAACACAATAATGGTTAACCATTATTATGTGACAAAACGAAAAGGTAGGGACTATAAGTATAAACAGAATTTAACAAATATATATATATTAGAAAAATAAACACCTAAGGGAATAAATAGATATTTTTTCTAGAACACATACATAAAAGCCGCAATGGTTTGATAATAAGGACAGTTCACATTACTAACCCCATTGGTAGCATGCAAACCGACCCATTCGTGTAAATCATAAGTCATTAATATTTGAAATATTACTGCAGAAATATCTGTCACTTACGCAGCAGAAATTTAGAATGTCAGACACAAGCGCTAAAATGTGCCGTATTAAAACGGCATTTATACATAGCAGTGTTGTCAAAGTGACAAAGATAAAAAAAGATTGACAAAATGCCAATCTTTTATTAGTAACAGAATCACAAAAAGCTATCAGCAAAGTGCCAAATATTAGAAGGAGTAAACAATATAACTATAAGCAACAAAGGAAATAATCAGATTATTAAAAAATGATCCTAGTATAATACATAATATTTGTGTTTAAAATATAAATATAAAAAGAAAAAAAGAATAAATAGATGACACATAGTCAGCCATATTTAACGGTATTTATGGATGTCTTATATTGTCCACCCATAATTTGAAAATATTAAATATAGTAGTCAACAAAGTCACAAAGGGCAATTAATGAAGGGCAAATTTTTAGAAAAATAGTTATTTAAGGGCAAACAAACAATGAATTTTCGATTAACCAACAAGAATTAACGGGTTATTAAATCGGAGATATAAAAACTATAGCAGAGTGAACAAAAATCCGGATTTCACTGATTCGTATGTGAAAATATGGAATGAATTGCAGCTTCAAATAAAAACATCAAAACACACATTGATTTTTTTTTAATGAACATATTGTCAATTTGATTTGGTTTGCTACCTACCAGAGGCTTTATTACTTTGTAGTCCTGAAGTAATATTGTAGGGGGTGGGAGAGGGAGGAGGAAAAAAATTAAAGTGATCGAACCAAGCATCCAACATTCATTAAACTACTAATTGGGCCTAGACAGAGGATTCACCTTTAGGGCAGCTATAGAAGACTCATCAGCGCCCTGTTTGTGATGTTGAGCGGAACTTTCTGACAAGCAGCAACCAACACTTTTAAGACAGATATTTCAGTTTACAGTTAAAAGATTAAAGTGTAACAGGCTCAGACACTTTTAGAAGGCAACCTTTGAAACCCAGCAAAGAAACCTTATTCTGCCTGAAACAAATTGATAACAATATAATTTTAGCTTTGTTGCTCTACATTCCACCCTTAACCCCTGCATTCTATAAGGAGAAAACGGTCAACAATAGATTTTTAACTCAATACTGTTATTTCCTGGTTGTCAATCTAGCAAGTTTTGACGCTTACAGCATGGCTAGTTTTCCCTCAGGTCCATAGTAATGTGAATTGTCTTTATCCAAGTGCCTAACAAATCACTGTCATATAACGGCAGTCGACCTTTCTTTTCAATCTATGCACTTTTCAGGAGTTATAAATCAGTTGACTTTCAAGCTCGATGAGATGGCATATGCCCTGGTTTGAAGAACAGATGGAAGCTTGGGGGAAAATGGTTTCTGCAGGCCTGCTACAAGCAGCACTTCTCCATAAAAGTGAACCATTCGCACTAATTTCCCACATAAATTATACAGGCATGGTGCGTCAGCCCATTCAGCAGAAAATCTTTCATCTAGCTTTCCGAGGTCATTTAGCAAATTTAAATTAAAGTTATTTCTAATACATGACTGCATTTTCATTCTGTATGTTTCCAAGAGTTTGCATTTTACATGAAATAAAAAAAAAACGTCTTTAATTGTGTCGGGATCCAAAAAAGATGAGCAATAAATTAAATGCTGCACTATTCAAGATTTCTACAAATTTGTGATAAGCCCTAGCTATTAATTGATGACAGGGAAATTTGCAATTCTATTTTGTCGGCTTCGCAGTGTAGGAGGTGGTAAGCTTCTCACTGTCTGTTTCAGTTTTCGATTACAATAGTGCAAAAATATATCTGTATATACATATGAGCGTATTATTGAAGGAACTGTAAGCTAAGACAGGGTTTGCAAAGCTCTGCCTAGTGCAGGAAATATATTAGGTGAATAAAGATTTATATTCTAACTCTGGGTAGATTATGAAGAATTTAGTGGCTGATCTACTACAATTTTCTATCTTAGTCATGTTATTGAATGATGCATTAATTCGATTAGGATCATCATTATACGTCATGATAATACTCCACCTCCAGTGCAATGTACCTATAATCTTGGGTGAATAAAAAATCCTTTTTTTGATATGATCTTTGGAGTGCTGCCTCTATTTCTATTTTTTGTTTTTTACCTATAGTCTTGACATCATTATGGCTGCTAACCCCTTTATCCTCTCAAAGGCATGATCTGTCAAGAAGGAATTATGAACCCCAGAAATACGGATACTTCTGGGGAGAGCAGTGCTTGAGAATTAAACCTGGCTCCATTTCAGATCTGCTCTTTCAAATATTGTACGTAACAGTTTGTCATTGTTAGAGGGAACCTGTCACCAACAGTAGAGACTATTATTCCATTTAGTGATAATAACTGTTATATTAAAATACTTGTAGACATCAGAATTAGGGAGAACATCTTACCGATACTGTATAATAATGAGGTATATGTGACTCTATTCTGCTGAAAGTGAGGGCCATTTTGAACCCTGCACATGCTCAGTTGTAATGTTGAGACTGAGGAGTATACTGGCTGCCTGTTTGTGTGTGTGTTCTGTGTATATATAGGATATATAATAAATTACAGGGACAGGTTTCTCACAGAAAACACAGATATGGATCCATACACTTATATGTGTAGGTGTATAGAACTCACATCTTTTTCAGGAGGTCTATCACATTCCCTAATTTAACTTCTATTACTACTGCCCTATTTTCCCTTTTTACACTCCCTTCTATATTATTTCTTAGAATTCCATGCACCCCAATGCCCATAATATCTATGTCTGCATAGATACTGGCTGGGCTCGTGCAACTATAGGTGTCTACCCCAATCTTGTATAAAAGATGACTGGATCATTGTACAAAACAAGCCCTTTTACCTCTTGTGTCACTGCATATCCTCATAGATTGTAAGCTCTTGTGAGCAGGGCTCTCACTCTTCCTGTTTAAATGGTTTCCTATGTAATGTCTGATTTTATTTCTACATGTGCCTTCTGAATTGGAAAGTGCTGCTGAACATGTTGGCGCAAAATAAATTATAATTATTATTATTATTATTATTAATGAGGTCTGTCATAGTGACACTGCTTTTTTACATTACCACGTTGTGAGAATAAACACTATAGAGCAATTCCAGATGAAAAATGTCTTTAAGATTATTTTATGTGCAATGCAGAATATAAACAATTCCAAACTAATAAATAGCACATTAAAGTTCTATATTTTTTGTATATATATCTATACAGACGTGTCCTCCATTAATATCTCTTTACCCGACAAATTCATAGATGTATGGCACAAGATGTTAAACAAACATGTAAAAAAATATGTATATCTCCAACAGCGGCCTCTGATGGACGTTTTTACTGGATGGTGTGAGATTGAATTGAATTGGTATCATGCTAGATTGTATAAATTAACTAAATTTAAGAAAATCTGAGGTTAGACACAACACATATATATATAAAAAATAAAAAAAATATATATATATACACATGTGTGTGTGTGTATATATATATATATATATATATATATATATATATATATATATATATATATATATACAAGCAGCACCTTGGTAATTTCAATATGATATGGGTGCCAGCGTATCTGAACTTGATCCAGAGTCAAGTCACACAAAATAACAGAAATCCATGTGATGTGATTTGTTCACAGATGTAGATAACTTTTATCCTACCCACGGGTACTTTCTCAAGTGTCTAGATCTATTATATATATCTATGTATATATATATATATATATATATATATATATATATATATAGATATATAGATATATATATATAGATATATATATATATATATATAGACATATATATAATGGTGTTTTTTTTGTTGTTTTTTTAAACCCGGTATCCCATAATACAGAAACTTTGATAATCCGGCATATCAGATACATGGAAGATAATACAATTTCACAAGACCAGAAGCACAATACTTGGCACAGAGAATCATTTAGGAAATTCCTCCGATTGCAAAACAAAGTGACAGTTGAAGGTTTTGTGTTAGCATTTTATCATGTCTTCCTAAAATAACCGTTCCAATAATCCAGAATATGCTATAATCCAGCACCTCTCAGATCCCATATTTTTCCCATGTTTTTTTGCTTCCGTTCATGCAATAGTTTTATCAGGGGAAATATGCTTCTAAGTAATTATGGAAAATATAACTCAATTTGTTATGGAGGAAAAAAAGTAGCTACATAATCATCCCTTTAGCTTTGCTGGAGGGGCTTAGATGACATCCAACACTTCTGTGTAAAACACTTTTCATTACTCACTGCTATATCTCTCTATGTAGGTTGCTTAATGAACTCCTGAAACCTTGCTTGAGAGGACTGCTACAAAATTTAGTACCTTAGGCATGTGTAAAAAATCCATCCTCATTGAAAACATCACTATCTGCAATATCCTTTAAATGTTTCCCTTCAGTAGAATGTAGTTAGACTGCTAAATGCACTTGGTTGGGAAGAGCAGTTCCCTAAATGTACTGCTCTAGTGCATTCTATACTGCTGTTCTATATATTTCCATTTACAGTCATTTGTAAGGTAAGCATATTAGTATTTTTTTCCAGTCCGATATATAAACAGATGGAAGATTAAGAGTTGTTAATTTCGAAACATTTATAAATTTTAGCAATTTAGCAATTGATGACAGGCATTACCAAAAACATGTAATGGATGATAATGATTGAATGCTAAGCCTGTTCTGTGCTTGCAGGTTTAATCAGCCTCGGAGCACAGCAAATAGCTTAATTACATGCAATATATGCGCTCACACGCAGATATAAAATTAGATCCACTGTGCCGAGAAGCTTTGCATCCAAGATTTAATACCGTGTTACTGACGCAAGACCAGAACTTGTAATTCTTTCCTCCATTCTGTTCTGGATGACATCACTGATAACATGGATAGTGCTGTGAAAATTCTTGGGAAAATGTTGTATATTTTATACTGCACAAATGAATAGTGAATTAATAACAGCACTTAGGCAACTGGGCTATAAATTGTAGTAGTTTCTTATGCTGCTGAATATTATTCAAGCCATTTAGAGTATTGCAAACAGCAAGTCTGTGTTATAGCATAGGACAAAGTAAGTAGTTTGTGCAATAGTAAGTGCCGTTGCTCAATGTACTGCAGACATTTTATAATTCAGTTATGTATTGACTATAGATCTTCAACCTGTGACTCTCGTGTTGTTGAAAAACTACGTCTATCAAACTGTCATGGCAGGGAAGATATCGTTTTGTAACCGCTAAACAGCCACTAGTCATTATACTCAATCTCAGATTGTCATTATAGACAAAAACGCGATTCATTATAATGAATATGTGTATGCTATCCAATCAGAATTGCTGATATAGCATGCAGTTAGTCAGGCACAGGCTGGGCTTTCTGTAATAACCGTAAAAAATTAAATGTGCAAGATAAGGTCGGTTATCTGTGCTGAATTTCCACTGAGCCAGCTCCATACTTCCTCTATCCAGCCATGACAAGCATATACGTCATACGTCGGGAAGGGGTTAAACCAAAAAGCTCTATTTTGGTCTCATTCGTCCACAAAACATTGTTCCAATAGCCTTCAGTGCACACCATTGTTGTTTAGTGTCCTCCTGATGGTGGACTCAAGTACGTTTAACATTATCTGATGTGAGAAAGGCCTACGCTTAGAGATTACCTTGAGTTCCTTCTTGACCTCATGGACTATTCTATTCCTTGCTCTTGGCATGATCCTTGTTGGTCAACCACTACTGGAGAGAGTAATAATGGTCTTGAATTTCCTCCATTTGTACACAATCTGTCTGACTGTGGCTTGGTGGAGTCCATACTCTATAGAGATGGATTTGTAACCTTTTCCAGCCTGATGAGCATCAACAACTCTTCTTCTGAGGTCCTCAGAAATCTCCTTTGTGGAAGTGTATCATGGCATGAATAAACGTGTTAAGATCAGACTTTGATAGATCCCTGTTCTTTAAATAGAAACGGTCGCCCACTCACACCTGATTGTCATCCCATTGATTGAAAGCACCTGACTCTAATTTCACCTTCAAATTATCTGCTAATCCTAAAGGTTCACATACCTTTGCCACTCACAGATGTGATATTCGATCATTTTCCTCAATAAATAAATGACCAAGTCTAATATTTTTAACGCATGTGTTTGATTTGAAGTTCTCTTCATCTACTTTTAGGACTTGTGTGAAAATCTGATATAGTTTTAAGTCAAATTTATGCAGAAACATAGAAAGTTATGAAGGGTTCACAATTTTCCAAGCACCACTGTATACTGTATAGATTATTTTTATGTAAAGATAATTGTAGACTATTATAATCTAAATAATCAAACACCTAGAGGAGGTTTCCCAAGGCTGGGTTCACACAACCTATTTTCAGGCGTAAACGAGGCGTATTATGCCTCGATTTACGCCTGAAAATATGGCTCCAATACGTCGGCAAACATCTGCCCATTCATTTAAATTGGTTTGCCGACGTACTGTGCCGACGACCTGTAATTTACGCGTCGTCGTTTGACAGCTGTCAAACGACGACAAGTAAAATGACTGCCTCGTCAAAGAAGTGCAGGACACTTCTTTGGACGTAATTTGAGCCGTTTTTCATTGAATCCAATGAAGAACAACTCCAAATTACGGCCGTCAAAGACACCTCGCAAAATGCGAGTACGAGCAATTACGGCTGAAATGACGGAGCTGTTTTCTCCTGAAAACAGCTCTGTAATTTCAGACGTAAATGCAGTTTACGTGTGCACATACCCTAACACAAACCACCTCTGTTATATATGGAGGTCCCCCGCTCATTACACTACTCTATAAGTGAGAGCGGAGAGCTGCTAATGAACAGTGTTTCTTGCTTTGCAGCCTCGAGCCATTCAGGTATTACATGAACGGATATTCACTTAAACACCTGGCATGTAATACTGCATGTTTCCTGCAGTGGCCATGTATAGGTGACGGAAACTTCTGGCAAGATCAAATATTTACCGAGGGTGTAGGAAACTGGAGTCATAACGCTTGAATGGGAAGAAAGATCTTAATATATTTAAATTGTTACACGGGCAGGCATACCTAACAAATGTATGTATATATAAGCAATAGTCTCTCAAGTTGTCGAAGCCTCATGTAATAAGAATAGTATAATCTGCCGTTAGATCTATCAGAATGCCATCCTGCGCTGTATTCACATACACCATCTATGATCTGCTTAGCTTTCCTATTTGCAAATAACAATATCAGCCATTTTCATTGTACAGATACATAATCTGCTTAGGTTCAGATCAGAAGCTGTCAAATAAGGGACAAAGTATTTTTATTTATATTACTTGAAATAGAACAACATACAAATCATTTCCTTCCAGCCAGATTAATACGACCCCAAAAAATTATTTGTAGTGTACATTGACTTAGGAATGAAAATATGCAGCTCTTACTGCATTTCACAATACCTGGTTGGATCAATTATTAAATACAATTCATGAAAACAGCCACATTTCGAAAATATGTTATTTTTTTTCTGCCTGCAGGAGAGCAGACCATAGCTTAGAAATATATGTAATATTAGTTGTCTGTCAATAGTATTCTACAATTTAGTCTGATGAACAGAAGGACCAAACACAGATCTACGACCTTGCTTGTCCTCATACTCAGCAGGTGACTACATTAAAATAGAACTGTATAGGAAGTCACTAGCCTAAGCTGGAACTAGCTTTTTTTCTTTAATATTCTTAGCTGAATCTGTTTTGCTTTAATGCTGAAATAATGATTCCTCCCTTATTTTGGCTTTTCCAAATTTATGATTCTGAGAAATAAAAGAGGAAGAAAAGATTCCGGGAATACACATAATTAAATGTCTGGGGCAGGGAAAAGATCAGTATTCGTTTTTTCAAATTAAATTTAAAAGCTTGCCCTGGTGAGTTAAAGAGATTGGCAAGTTTTTACAAATAACATCAGCGGGCCATTCGGAGACAGAAACCCAGCCGTATTGGAATGGAGTCATTAGGCAATACATTTATTTTGAAGCCAATTAACCTTTTGTCAGAGAAATGTCGGCGCTGTAATGATTTCTGCAGTGGAGGTCAGCCTCTAACAGAGGCATGTATGACAGCGATTACGTTGCTTGACATATGCTGCAGACTAAAAGCACAGTCTCAGAATGAGAATCTGCCTTCGTTTATATTCTGCTCTGCATTTCCCAGGGAGCAGCCAGTTCTGACCTATCCATTTAGGTAATTAAAGCTTCCATTTGGAAGTGTCCTGCAGGAAGGTGAAATTTGGGGGAGATAAATGGCTACTGCTAGCAATATGCAATCACTTGATGGACTGCCTGAAACAGCCAGGGTTGCCAGGTCCTCATAAAAATAGAGATGAATTGATGTAGGAGATAATTCTCTGAGGCAAGAGGCTCTGTCATCTTCCTCCTTTCCAGAAGATAATTTAATTGTTAGCCAAGGTGGACGGCCGGCTCTGGGGGCTGCCTCTGAACAGATTTTTCGAAAAAACTTTAATTTGCGGAGAAACGACTCAGGTTTATTTACTTATAAGCCAACTTTGTTTGGCGATAGAACATGTCACTTCAATAAGCACAGCTGGCAGTCACATCTGCGCTCTTACTTACCTTCCAGGCTATTTTGTTTCCTTTCGTATCATGCTCAAGGGCAATTGGGAAGTCTCCTCGCTCATAAAACTTGCGAAAAGCCGTGGGCTTTGCAGGTCGTTCTTTGAATGCTCCAGCTGCTGGGGGGCCTCTCACCTACAAAGTAATGCATATATCAGTGAGATGCTAGAACCCGAGCAGCCTCATACATCATATTGCTACACAGTCAATTTTACAATACAGGGCTTTCAGGGGAAAATTATAATTATTTCTTAGTACTTCTATTGACATTGTGACAAACAATTTCGAAATGGATGTCCATAATCTGATGCACAATGTCCTCCATATATTTATCACAATAAACAGACTACGATAATATTTTCAATTCAGAAGAGAAGTCTAATTTAATAATTTAATACATGACTTCTATAAATAATAATAAAAAAAAAATTGGTATGAATCAAAATCTATATTGAAGAAAATGCATCACTATATTTGAGATCGGAACTTTATGTCCCCAAGTTTGTGGTCACTATTCCTATTACATTGCTTATAGTATGGGTTGTACTGAAGATGATTTTAAACTTGGCACTATCATAGGATGCCACCATTGCCATAAGTCAGTTCATAAAACTTTTGATCGGTTCTGGTCAACTCAGTGTTATTTATGTGAAGTGGAAGCCTCTAGGAGTAACAACAGCGACAAGTGGTAGACCAAGCAAACTCACAGAGCGAGGCCGCTGAGAACACAAACTCACAAAGTGGGGCCACCAAGTGCTGTAATGTGTGGCATGTAAAAATACCCTATCCTCTATTGCATCGCTATGGCTTTGTTCACATCTGTGCTAGGGCTCCGTTCCGACAAAGCTTTCCATCGGAGAGGAGCTATGACAGACACAAACGGAAAACATGGGTTTGTGTTTCCATCACCATTGATTTCAATGGTGACGGATCCAGTGCCAATGGTTTCCGTTTGTCTCTATTGTGCAAGGGTTCCGTCGTTTTGACAGAATCAATATTGCAGTGTCTGTCAGGGCTCCGTTCCGACGGAAAGCTCCGGCGGAAAGGAGCCCTAGAGCAGATGTGAACGAAGCCTTACTACAGAGTTCCCAACTGACTCTGGAGGTGACATCAACACAAGAACTGAGTGTCGAGAGCTTCATGAAATTAGTTTCCATGGTCGAGCAGCTGCACACAAGCCTAAGATCACCATGCACAATTCCAGTGGCTTAAAGCACAGAGTACGGAAGAGTGGAGATAAGAAGCCTGTGATGTGTGATATTCTGTACTAAAGGGAGGGGGAGAAGGAAGATAACCATGTGTTCAGTGTGCGGAACGTCATACAAGCAGGAGATAAACATCAGGAGCATGGGCATGTGACTGCATGTGATACTGGTTTATGGAGGCATTTCAGTCACTAAATGGCTAATCTTACTGCAGGTAAAGGATTATTCTTAGACATGTATGGTATACCCACATGATATATGAGTGTCCCACCTCTGGGACCAACACCTATCCCCAGAACACGGGTCCCCCGACCCTGTCCTGCCAAGTTACGGAATACCGTTTGCAAACAATTTTTAAAGACCAGAAAACCCCTTTAATGCTAGAGCATACAAAGACATTTTGGACAGTTGTATGCTTCTAACTTTGCGGCAACACTTTGGGGAAGGCATTTTCCCATTCCAGCATGACCGTGACGCTGTGCACAAAGTAAGCAAACTGACTCCTGCCCCATCAAACACCTTTGGTATGAATCACCTTCGCGTCCAACATCAGTGCCTGACCGCACAAATGCTCTTTTGGCTGAATGGATTGTGTGGAGGCTGTTATAGCCACAAAAAGGGGGCCCAACTCCATATTAATGTTGATGATTTTAGAAAAGTTCATATAGGTGTGATGGTCCGGTGTCCACATACTTTTGGTCAGATAGCATACTTATTGTGCCTAATAGTAAACCTTAACCTGTATGTGGTTATCTTTTGTGCACAATACTTTCTTTAAAGGCAACCTGTCATTTAAATTATGCTTCCGTCACTGCGGGAAGCATAGTGTAGTTACTGACTGTCACGATCTGTGGGTATGTGGACCCACTGGGCCGTACCGCCATAGCGGGATAGCAGCTGGCCAAACAGTGTACCAAGTAAAGTGTATAGTTCGAGCAAGGGTACCTGTGGTAGTACAGACAGTAGCGGTGGCTAGGCCCAGATGGGACCTTGGCAGCAGACACCAGGTGTGGTGTAACAACACAAATCCAACTCTTTTAAGGCACAGGAACAAGGTAGCACTGGATACAGGATACAGGTAGCAGGAACGGGAACACTGGGAACTGGAAAACACTAAGGGACCATTTGCTAGACTGACACAGGAAAAAGCAACAACGCTCAGGCAATGAGTGAAGGGGCAGGGACCTTCTTATAGTCCAGGGTGATTAGACAATTCTAAACATGAGTGCGCGCTGGTCCTTTAAGGCCGGGACTGAGCAAGTGGTCACTGCAGGCTAGGACAGCCGCAGTTATCAGTCCCGATTCCCTATTACTAATTATAAACTTTTAAAAAGAGAATCTACTCGACCTCTGGAAAAGCTTATCTCTGAAGAGAACAAAATGGTTGGGCAGGGACAATTCCTCCTATTGCTGATTTTTTTTTTCTTACAGCAGCCTATATTTATTACATTATTAGCAGATCCCATCAATATCTGATGTCTTTATCCCCCACAAATTTAACCCTTATGTGCATCCTACAGATGTCTGCGTTTAAAGTGCACCTGTCTAATGCAAATAATACAATCTAATTTTCAAAGGTGCGGACCGATGTTTACATTTTTCAAGCTGGTATATGACCGCAGGAATATAATTGCACATATATGAAAAGCATATAAATCAACTGATGGCATGAAAATATTTTCAATGATCTGAGATTTTTCCCATTAATATGTGAGTAGTGAAACTGTCCATCAATCTAGCTGCCACTCTCAATTTAATAGACCTTTAATTTCATTAACGAAACTACAAGTCAAAAGCAATCTTATTGTTCGACCTCTTTATTTTCATTAATGCAGCCACTTTCGGAGATTTAGCCAATGACAAGGAAAATGGCATGTCTAATACTTATGACAATCATAATGGAATGGAACTTTGGCGAAGCAGAAAGCAATAACATTAATGGAACTTTTTACTGCAGGCCTCCTTAAAAACACAAATTTTCTTCATGCGTAAATGCTTGAAAAAGTCTTTCACTATTGTACTATTCCTACATATCACTGCATATGAGGAAAAGATATGTCATATGATTGCCCTGAATTTTATCTTTTATGTAGAAGAGTGGGTGTTTGTGTTCGTTTCCCAAACATGGGATCTATGTGACTCTGAATATGGTAAGAATATAGGTGTCATGGTGGATTTTTGGGGCTAGTCATCGGCTAAAACAGTGTATATGGCATGATTAACCAATTACGGCCATCGCTTGCCTTTTTGTGAAAACTATTTATTTTTTTTAAACAAATTTTTGAACTATGTTCCTGATCTGCCAGTTCAGCCTGGAATCTTTATGTTTGATCGTTTTTACTAACAATCTGACAAACGACTGATCGGCTGCATTGTGGCCAATCCTAATCTTATGCATAAAGCCAGAGGCAGATGGATAATGACATCGCTTGTCTGAAGATAAAATACCATACTGGCTGTCACGAACTGTGGGTTTGTGGACCCACTGGGCCGTACCGCCGTAGCGGGATAGCAGCTAGCCAAACAGTGTACCAAGTCAATGTCTATATAGTCCAAGCACAACGGTACCTGTAGCAGTTCAGACAGTAGTAACGGCTAGGCTCAGATGGTACCTTGGCAGCAGACACCAGGCGTAGTGAAACACAGCAGGCGTAACTGATGGAACAACATGACTCCAACTTTCTAAGTTACAGGAACAACGGTAGCACGGGATACAGGATACAGGTAACAGGTACAGGAACACTGGGAACAGGGTAACACTAAGGGACCATTTGCAAGACTAACATGGGTAAACACAACAACGGTCAGGCCATGAGTGAAAGGGCTGATGATCATGGGTTAATTGATGATTATTTTCATGTGCGCACGCACCCTATGGGACACAGCAGAGCGGAACGGAAGTGAGCGCTGGCGTCTCCTGGGGAGGAGATGCGGGCCAGTGCTCACAGATCCATGGCTGCGGCCATCGGGGGTGAGTAATCCCGACGTGTGTATCCGTGTGCTATCCTTGATTTTCACGCACCCATTGACTTCATTGGGTGGCTAGGTGCATAAAAACGCACCAATATAGGACATGTAGTGAGTTTCACGCAATGGACACTCGCCGCGTGAAAACTCACGCATGTGTGAATAGCCCCATTGAAATTAATAAGGCCGTATGCTGTGCGTTCTTTCAACGCACAGCACACGGACAAGGTTCACGTTCGTGTGAATGAGCCCTATGAACACAAAAATAACACATAACATGCCCAGCAATTTAGTTTTGCGTTGAGCTCTGCAGTTTCTCACTGTCAATCTTTAAATACGTAGGTCTAGAAAGGGCAGTTTTAAATATAAATTTAACAGTGGAATTTAAACATTGTTCGGTTCTTAAATTACCTACGTGTGGTCTTTTAACAAAGAGGATCCCAGCACATTTAATTCAGCCGCATTAATGTCTATTATGATCCAACCACATGTGAAAGCAACTCAAACAGCACAAGATTAGACAAAAAAAAATCTAATGAAGATATTGATTTCAAATTGTAAACTTTGCTAGATTTCAATTTAAGACCATCTGAAAAGAGTGGTTCTTCTATGAGCAGATCACACATCGCTTCTCCCAGTCCAATAATGACAACACGAATTCATAGATGCGGCTCGCCTTATAACGCGCGTGTATACTTAACTGAGCCGAGTACAATTACCGCTTGTAAAACCACTTTGGCAGTGTATAAGTAAGACATGTCAAATCTAATTTTAATTCTCTCTCTTTTGATAGATTAAGACACAAGAGGAAGTGAAAGGAATCAGCATTCAATTTAAAGGTTTCAAATATTTTTTAAAGTGGCAGTTTCTTATTATAGAGGTAATGCTTTGTTAAACATTTATACAATGAGAAAACACTGCTGTAATTCTAACGTCTACAAACATAGTTTTTTTCAGCAGCAGCTTTGCCACTTTGGATGCCTTTAAAAACACAGAACAAGGCCAGACTCATTGTAAAAATAAGCAAAAATTCCAGCCCAAACCTGGTCAAGAACACCATATTGTGCCTTTACGTAAAGATGCCATTCACACAATTCTACCAGCACTTCCATGACTTGAGAGTGGTAATGTTAGGCCTTATTCACATCACGTTTTTTTGGCCTGCTTTCAACAAATACGCAGGGAAAAGCTCCAAACATATACTTTAAATGTAGGCTGTGATGGATGGTTAACAGTGGCTTCCGTCACCTCTTAGTTTATGATGACATCCATTTAACATATACATTATGAAATCTCATGATCTTTTCATGATGTATAGTTAAACAGATGTAATGGGTGACGGATCGGGTAATGGAGAACATTGGACAAGTGTACACGCTACACATAGGGCAAAAACATGATGTATAAAGGGCCTAAAGCACAATTACACTAATATTTATCTAGTCACTGTGAATCTTGAACATTGCCAAGCAAAGTGTGTGTGTGTGTGTGTGTGTGTGTGTGTGTGTGTGTGTGTGTGTGTGTTTGTGTGTGTGTGTGTTAGGATAGGATATGGATTGATTGGAGATCTCATTTATTTATGTCCACCCTTAAGGTTGTAGACTAAGGCTCTGTTCACATTGGAATCAGGAAACCATGATCCCGATGGATCCCATTGACCTCTAATGGCTCCACCAGGTTTTCGTCAGGTTTTCCTTTAGACTTCGCTATTCTTGCCATCAAAAAGCAATGAAGAACTGCCGGAATGGAGACTAGTACTGATGTGAGCAGTGTCACTTTAGTTTAGAGTTGTCCGAACCCTGTGATTTTGGTGGGAACATCTACAATGTAATATGAATTGTGCAAGCCCCGACACTCGTTGGAAGAAAGTAGGGTCACCTATGATGTAACCAGTATACACACACTTCTGTCGTTTTTTCATACTACTTTTTTAATTGGATTCTAAGACTTACAATATAAACAACTATATCCGTTCATAACTTTATAATCACACTTTCAGCATACGTCTTTGAACGTCTGGTACAACCTGCATAGTTCTGTCCTTCGAATTAAATCATACTGTCTGGCTATGGATTTAAGCACTTCATGTCTTCTACTAAGTGGTTACTGTAATAAATGTTAGATGATGCAATCTGCCATAAATCAGCATGTAGATCAGACTACTTGCTTTAGTGCTCTAAGTTGGCATGAAATGTGGAGGAACTTTCACCTAATTAGCGAGAATAGATGGTACAGAGAGATTATTTTAATTAAATGTGAAAAAAAAATCAGCAATAAGACAAAATGCCATATCATGTCTTTCTCTGACCATCAAAAACCCTTTCTAGTCAACGCCATACAATTATTAGTACAAGGCAAGAAGAGAAATATAGAATGCCTCGTCCGTTCATTGATAGAGATGACTGAGTCTTACTCTTTATACTTCTGAAGTCAACCAGCCCGATTCAATAAGAATGTCAAACCTGGTGGATCAGTTTTCCCATTTTATGTATCAATGTCTCTTTTTTATTCATTGTTTCTCGATGCAAATCACCATGATTCACTGCAATGCTCAAATCTGGTGCGTCAATTTACAATCTCTTTTCATTAGCCATGCCTTTAATGGTTAATATTAACATTCAATTTGACAGTTGGAGGTAAAAGGCAGAGACGTAGTATATCAGGAGAAGTAATATTACATTTTGCTGTATGTCATCCAGCATCCACAACACATAACTGGTTTTTAAATCAAAAGTCACTTACATCCAAAATACAGAATTTTTAAGAGAACCTGTTACCTGCTGCTGTGGGTATTTATACAAATTCTTAATATCAGCAAGGACCAGAGGGGCCAGAGAGACCAAAGGATTAGCGGGGTTATCGAATCACAACTCCTCTGGCTAATACGGCATTTGTAGAGAGCCGCTAACAGAGCTCATGAATGGCCGGCATGTAATACTACATTTTCCAAATGTATGGCGAGCCGGAGCGGTTATCAGCGTTTATCGCCACGGTTTTTTTAAGCCAGCTTTATTCCGAAAATATGTTAATTTTATAAAAAAATAATGTTTAATTATCTAAAAAAAAAATCAGTCCTCAAACGCACCCATCTTTGATTTTGCAGTAATGCCAGTTTATTTCTATATGGTGTATTAGGTATTCTTAGCAGTCGCAGAATGCTATTGCAACGTTTTTTTTCTTTACATGTAATGTTTGCAGTCACAGCGTACTTGCACATGCACATTTTTTATTTGTTAGGATTTGCTGACCAACCCTTTTTTGTGTTTCATGTTGCATATGTGGGGGTAGTGACCGCCTCCATTTTTGGTTGTGTGTTCCTCCCGTTTTGCCCAAGAGTGATTTTAATTAGGATAAAGCTGGTTCCTACCTATCCCGAGTATATTCTGCAGGCTTAGACCCAGAACAGAGGTGTATTTTTATGTTAGGGACCCACATAAAAGAAACCGCCTTGTCATGGCAGATGAGCTCACACAATTTGATCAAAATGTGCGCTAAGAACCTCACAATTTTAAGTAAACGTAGCAGTAATGCCAGTTTATTTATATATGGCGTATTAGGTAGACTAAGCATTCGCAGAGTGCTGTTGCAATCTTTTTTTTCTTTACATGTAATGTTTGCAGTCACAGCGTACTTGCACCTGCACATTTTTCATTTTGTTAGGTTGTGCTGACCAATCCTTTTTTGTGTTTCATTTTGTATATGTGGGGATAGAGACTGCCTCCATTTTTGGTTGTGTACTCCTCCCATTTTGCCCAAGAGTGCTTTTAGTTAGAGTAAAGCTGGTTTCTACCTACCTCGAGTATATTTTGCAGGATTAGACCCAGAATAGAGGTGTATTTTTAGCTTAGGGACCTAATAGAGTTTGCCTTGTCGTGGCAGGTGGGCTCACACAATTTGATCAAAACCTCACTATTATAAGTAAACGTAGCAGTAATGGCAATTTATTTATATATAGTGTTTTAGGTAGTCTTAGGCGGGATTCACACGACAGGGCTTCCCGGCTGGGTGCCGGCCGTTCATAAATCGGCCGGCACCCGGCTGCATTAGGAATAATAGACCCCTAATGGGGCTATTCACACGACCGATTTTTTGACAGGCCGGGAAAACCGGCCGTCAAAAAATGGGACATGCCCTATTTTCGGCCGGGTACCAGGCCGCCCGGCTCCCATAGAAGTCTATGGGGCTGGGTAATACACGGCCATCACCGGAATGTGTCCCGAGTGATGGCCGGGTCTACCGTCGCTCGCGCACTCTCTCCTCCTCCTTACAGCGCAGAGTGCATGTGAGGAGGAAGTGTTGATGCCATTCGGACGAATGGCTACGCTGGAGATACTGTGTGGCAGGGCCGGGGTGTACAGCAGGTGGAAAGGAGCGCTGCGCTGGCTCCCTTCCCCTGCTTGTTACGGTTCCCGACCACTGGCTGTATTTTTACGGCCAGCGGTCAGGGTCCTTAAAACCCGAGCCATAGACTTTTTACGGCTCGGGTTTTAACTTGCTGCCCGCGCGATCGGGCAGCTGAATGTCGGGTCTCTGGCTGTCAGTGACTGCCGGGGACCCTGAGGAGAAGACAGAAGCAGCTTTCACTGCTTCTGTCTTCTCTGATGACTTGAACACAGCGCTCAATGAACGCTGTGTATAGGAATAGAGACAGCAGCAGCGGCACTGTCTCTATTCCTCCCGGTGATCATGCGACTGGTCACATGATCGCCGGGTGCCGTTAGTGGCAGACTGTTGCTGGGTCTTACTAGACCCAGAACAGCCCTATTAGTGACAATCATCACTATGAGAGGGCTGATTTCCCCTGTAACTGGGGCTGCTGTGCAGCTCCAGTTACAGTGGAAAAACATGGTGTAAAAGAAAGAAAAAAAATATTAAAAGTTCCAAAAAGGTCTTTTTTGACCTTTGAGGGACAGACTATAATAATAAAAAAATAAGTAAAGTGCCAAAAATTCATCTGATTAAAAAACGGTCAGGGAAAAAACCGGATGCAAATCGGGTCCAAATCGGCCAGTAAAAACGGCAACACGGCCCGGAACGGAATCGGAACGGATGCAAACCGGATGCAAACTGGCAGAGAAAATCGGCCAAAAACGGACGATTTTCCCAGCCGACACTCGGTCCCTGTCGTGTGAATGAGGCCTTAGCATTCACAGAGCGCTGTTGCAATGTTTTTATCTTTACATGTTTTTTTCTTTACATCTTGGATTTTGAGTGTCATTTTATTGGAATTTCACTGTTTTTTAGAAAACTGCCTCAGTGTTTCTGGCAAAATTTTTTTTTTATTCTAGACAAGGTTAATGAAAATGATTTACAATGAAATGGCTAAAAAACACACTAGAAACTAAAAACCAAAACCTGCTATTTGATGGTGGTATGCAGATATTTGTCATTTAAGCGCTTTTCCAGCTAGAATACGGCTAATAAAATTGTCTATTGCTGTAAAGATGACAGCACCGAATGAGGAATGACCATGTAATATCATCCAATGACAGAGAAGGAAAATAAAAAAGGGTGTGTTTACATCAGCGTTAGGTTCCATTGATGGGTTCCATCAGACCTTTCTGTCGGAGGAACCCATGAACGGGAAGGCAAACGGAATCCATAGCTTTCCTTTAGCATTACCATTGATTTCAATGGTAATGCTTCTATTGCTAATGGTTTCCATTTGTCTCCGTTCCTTAGGGTTTCCATTGTTTTGGCGGAAACAATAGCGTAGTCGATTACGCTATTGTTTCCAGCAAAAAAAACAGAAATCAAACGGAAACCATTAGCAACGGAAGCATTACCATAGAAATCAATGGTAATGCTAACGGAAAGCTATAGAATCCATTTGCCTATCCATTGATGGATTCCTCCGTTGGAGAGGTCTGACGGAACCCATCCACGGAACCTAACGCTGATTAGTCAACTGAGGGTATAATACACATTATTTTGCTTTAAAGAGTATATCCTATTACGAAACTATTTAATGGGAACTTTATTTTTTCAATGAATCCATTAAGAAGAGAGCAGAATGTTAATAAGCAAGAAATCATAAAAATGTGCATTACTAGAGCCAAGCGGAATAGATCTTTTGTATTATTACTTACAAGCCATGCGGTAAACTCTTTTTTATTCTGCAACTGTTTAGAGTAGGTTTGATACTTACACTTACTTATAAATCAATTTTCCTTTGCTAAATATATTTCAGGTCCTTGGTTCTCAAAATAATTTTACTTTCAGCAGCACTTCATGCTAAAAATCAACTATAGCTGTGCGACTACAAAGTAACTGACAGGTTGAGTAAGGCAGGAAGCAAACAAAACATCAATATTTGCTGTTCTGGAAGTACCTTGCTGTTACCTGAAACAATTTTCTCCTTAGTTGCCTGAAAAAAAAGACAAAACAAAGCTAGCAGGTGAGACTATTAGTATTTGTTTCTAATTCTCTGAAGGATTACAGTCTAGCAGATGTAATTGGGAAGCGTGATACTATACAGTAAAGCCAACGGCACTTCAAATAAAATTGATCGTGTGTAATATGCTTCAGCTCGGTATTTTTAATCGACTTCCCCACAGTAGTGTCAAAATGCAATCCTATGCAAATGTATGAAATGTTTGCAATCCTATGCAATTCGGAAAGCTAACAAAGCTCCTTGTAGATTTACATGATTTAACATGATGGATTTTGTGACTTCTCTTCTATACTGAGTACTAATACCAGAATTCTTAGGCCCCATGCACACGAACGTGCTTTTGCGGCCGCAATTCCCCCGAAAATCCACGGGAGAATTGCGGCCCCATTCATTTCTATGGGGCCATGCACATAGCCGTAGTTTTTACGGTCCATGAATGGCCCGGGAGCCCGCACCGCAGAAAGAACAGACGTGTCTTATTACGGCCGTCTTCTGCGGTCCGGGCTCATTGAAAATAATGGCCGCGGCCATGTGCATGGCCCGCGATTTGCGGGCGGCTCGCAGCTGACAGTCCACAGCCGGCCGACCCGAAAATCACGGCCGTGCACATGGCTACGATCGTGTGCATGAGGCCTTATTGTGGAGAGAATAGAATTGTTGCCAATAGATGACAGAATACACAGGTGATACAGAAAATGGTCATTTTATGTTACTGCTACATGTTACTGCAACAATGAATGAGGCCTAATTGTACTTGTTTATGGAAAAAGACTATCAATATCAAGATGAGTGATTGAAATGACAGACCCAACTGTTCTGTAATGACAAACTCGGCTCTGCTTCATTTGTAATTGTGCTACGGGGCAAAATAGATTAAAATGATCTTTTGACTAAAGAAACCCTGTAATCGTCATCATCATCATCATCATCATCATCATCCTCATCCTTACTATCATTAATATCCATATTTTAGAGTGACTTTTCAATTCACAAGATTTAAAAAAAAAATGTAAAAATAGCAATAAAAATTAACGGATTGTTATTCTCTAACGTCTCCAATATGAGGATTATCTGCCTCAAAAGCAATTCAAGTTACACATCTAAATTTTACTACCAGGCAGGATGAAAAAGACGAAAAAAATCCCTGTCTGTCTATGTATCTGATGACATTTACTGTGGTATTTTGAAGAAAAGTATCTGATAAGGCTGGTCAACAAGGCTAATAGAAAACCAACATCAAACAAATATATATATATATATATATATATATATATATATATATATATATATATCCTCGACAGCTTCAAAACATGTTGTGCCCCATCTTCCTGTCCACTTTATTTTATGCCCTTTTAATGTACCAAGTAAAACATTACTGGAACATCAGAATAAGCTGAGCATGGACGAGAGCCCAACAAAATGATTCCATGCTTTATTCAGTATTTATATTGTATCATGTCATTAAAATGTTGTGTTGTCTGTTTATGTCGGAGTTTTTAAGGCTGAAGGATTCGGAAGGAGCAGAAAAACACCAGGAGGTTGAGCAAATAAAACAGACCTCCTCTCAGCGAGATGCAACGTTCCTGTGGTGATTTAAATGTAGTATCGTGAAGTGAGAGATTTGTTTTATCTGTCCAGCATTGTATTACTCATGACCAAATGTATGGAAATAATCCATGCAGCACGGACCTTATTAGGGTTTAATGCACACCTGAACAGTGGGACGCTACATGGCGCTAGTAAATCATCTCACTCATGGAAGGTAAGTCAATTTGACTAGTTTCTACTGTGTGCTGGGAATACATATTGTATCATTATTAATATTAGTATTGTCTTTTATTTATAGTCTCAGTACATTTGCAGCTCTGTACAGTATGTAAATCGATGAACACCATAATAACAACAGTATTAAAAAAAATAGCTAAGAGAAATGCTATGTGGCACCTTCTATGGTTTTATATCATGGACCGATGTGCCCACCCCATTCTCAGCACACAGAAATGCTCCACCAGCCTTACATAGGGCATATGAACAAAGGATGTCTTGGTGAGACAAATGCTTTAACCCCTTCGCACACCACGACGTAATAGCACGTCCGAGTGTGGGGGATGATGTCTGGAGCGGGCTCACAGGCTGCGGGTTTCAGCTGTGTATTACAGCTGACACCAGGGACTAACGGCCAGGAACACAATCGTGCAGATCCTGGCTGTTTAAAGGGAACCTGTCACCAGCATTTCACCTATTAAACCAGCAATACAAGGTGGTAGTGGGTAAAAAATCATGACAATATACTGCAATATATTAGTATTGCAGTGTATTGTACCAGCAATCTAACGATTGCTGGTTCAAGTACCCTAGGGGGACTAATAAAATATGTAAAAAAAGTGAAATAAAGTTATTAGTAGGAAAAAAAATAATAATAAAAAAAATATATATATATAAGTGTATGCAAAGTCAGGCAGCACTGGCAGAGTGTGGGTGCAAGCTCTAAGGAACAGACCAAGTTCCGAGTACATACAAAATGAAAAAATGAGCAGCAACTCCAAGGTTCAAGTGAAAAAAATGGGTACTTTATTGCCCGAGCGACGTTTCAGCTCCATCCACTGGAGCCTTTCTCAAGCAAATGACTGGTGTGAATTCACACAATATAACAGAGTCTCAATCAAAAAGTGCTGTTAACAGTAATCAGTGAAAATGCAGAGATTAGTACATAGTAGACAGTATACAGTGCAATTCATGTATGTGATTATTAATACAGAGGCTAGAAACATACACAGAAAGTTGTATTTATTTATACATACAGGCTAGTAAAATATAAAAATTATCACAACAGTGATTAGTACAAAGGTGCAGTGAATTAAAATCAATCGCTCACCTCTTGGAATACCGTGGGTGTTAGCCAAAAAAGGCGTCCGGACAGCGCAACTGCGCATGTCCGGAAGTAAAATCGAACTGAGGGTAACAGGACACAAACGGCGCATGCGCCGTGAGGGAATGAGGGCACAGACACCATTTTGGACTATGAAAAACATGCCTGAGCAACCATCACTCCAGTGTTCTAATGGTACATTGTGTTTGCTAACTGTGTTAGAAGGCTAATGGATGATTAGAAAACACTTGAAAACCTTTGAGCAATTATGTTAGCACCGCTGTAAACAGTTTTGCTGTTTAGAGGAGCTATAAAATTGATCTTCCTTTGAGCTAGTTGAGAATCTGGAGCATTACATTTGTGGGTTCATTTAAACTCTCAAAATGGCTAGAAAAAGAGAGCTTTCATGTGAAAATCGACAGTCTATTCTTGTTCTTAGAAATGAAGGCTATTCCATGCGAGAAATTGCCAAGAAACTGAAGATTTCCTACAACGGTGTGTACTACTCCCTTCAAAGGACAGCACAAACAGGCTCTAACCAGAGTAGAAAGAGAAGTGGGAGGCCCCGCTGCACAACTGAGCAACAAGACAAGTACATTAGAGTCTCTAGTTATAGACGCCTCACAGGTCCTCAACTGGCAGCTTCATTAAATAGTACCCGCAAAACGCCAGTGTCAACGTCTACAGTGAAGAGACGACTCCGGGATGCTGGCCTTCAGGGCAGAGTGGCAAAGAAAAAGCCATATCTGAGACTGGCTAATAAAAGGAAAAGATTAATATGGGCAAAAGGTCATAGACATTGGACAGAGGAAGATTGGAAAAAAGTGTTATGGACAGACGAATCAAAGTTTGAGGTGTTTGGATCACAGAATAAAATTTGTGAGACGCAGAACTGAAAAGATGTTGGAAGAGTGCCTGATGCCATCTGTCAAGCATGGTGAAGGTAATGTGATGGTCTGGGGTTGCTTTGGTGCTGGTAAAGTGGGAGATTTGTACGAGGTAAAAGGGATTTTGAATAAGGAAGGCTATCACTCTATTTTGCAACTCCATGCCAAACCCTGTGGACAGCGCTTGATTGGAGCCAATTTTATCCTACAACAGGACAATGACTCAAAGCACACCTCCAAATTATGCAAAAACTATTTAGGGAAGAAGCAGGCAGCTGGTATTCTATCTGTAATGGAGTGGCCAGCGCAGTCACCATATCTCAACCCCATAGAGCTGTTGTGGGAGCAGCTTGACTGTATGGTACACAAGAAGTGCCCATCAAGCCAATCCAACTTGCGGGAGGGCCTTCTGGAAGCATGGTGTGAAATTTCTCCCTATTACCTCAGCAAATTAACAGCTAGAATGCCAAAGGTCTGCAATGCTGTAATTGCTGCAAATGGAGCATTCTTTGACGAAAGCAAAGTTTGAAGGAGAAAATTATTATTTCAAATAAAAATCATTATTTCTAACCTTGTCAATGTCTTGACTATATTTTCTAGTCATTTTGCAACTCATTTGATAAATATAAGTGTGAGTTTTCATGGAAAACACAAAATTGTCTGGGTGACCCCAAACTTTTGAACGGTAGTCTATATATATATATATATATATATATATATATATATAATGAAAAACAAAAACAACTTTCCCATTTCTCATCTAAAGTAATTTAAAAAATAAAAAAATTGGTATCGCTGCCATCTGTAAAACGCCGAATTATTACAATACACCATTTTTAACTCGCGCGGTCAAAGCTGTAAAAAATAAAACATTTAAAAATGCCAAAATCACAGTTTTTTGTTCACCTTAGATAAAAAAATAAATATAATAAAAAGTGATCAAAAAGTTGTATGTACCAAAAACTACAGCTAGTCCCCCCAAAAAATAAGCCCTCAATTGACGATAAAAAACAAAACAGTTATGGCTCTCAGAATGTGGTGAAACAATATTTTTTTTTTAACAAATAGTTTTTTCTTTGTAAAAGTAGTCAAATATGAAAAAACCTATATATATATATGTGGTATCACCGTAATCGTATTGAGTCGCAGAATAAAGTTAAGTTGTTATTTTTACCGCCTGGCGAAAAGCCGTAAAAACGAAACCTAAATAACAATGGAAAAGTCACAGTTTTTTTCCGGTTTCAGCCCGCAAAGATTTTTTTTCAGTTTCCCAGTACATTATGTGGTACTTTAAATAGTGCCAGTTGAAACTACAGCTCCTCCAGCAAAAAATAAGCCCTCACGCCACTCTATTGACGGAAAAATAAAAAAATGATGGCTCTTGGTAGGCACGAAAATGAAAAAGCAAACAATGGCTCATTCCTTAAAGGGTTAATACACATAAATTTCTGTCCACACTATAATGACTTACAGCATATTGTCACCACACTGTTCTATCATAGTAATGCAATAAATAAGTTTGCCAATACATGCTAGAAAATATCTCTATGCTACCAGACATACTGCATTAAGAAGCTGAGTGGTGAGGAATAACAGGAAAGACCGCATAACTCTGCAAGCGAATACAACATGCCAGGTCAACCCGTGTAAAATGGCCTGTTAACTAGCGTCGAATGACTTGCTATATCGTCGATCAACACTCGCGGTGGGAAGAAATCTGCAGATGTAAACCCAACTTAAGTACTCTTTATATAGAGTATAGGAAACACCTAAGCTTTGGTACAAAAATAGAATTTGCATGTTACACACATACACACACATTTTTTTTATAGATTTTACTTTAATGCGGCCTTCAAAACTACACTACCTGGTGTGATTGTTTTCTCCAGGCATGGCATTGGTTTGTGTGTCCATGCGGGCAGAAATAAATTTTTATAAGAAAATATCCTCTCTGCTGGTTACATCTACATCTAAGGGCTCTATACCCTGTGTGCTAAGACGCTCTACAGCGGCACACAAAGTCTCTCCATGGGGCGCTGTGTGGTTCCTCCATGATGCACTATATTATCTCCTAGAAGCAATGCATTATTCTTACTGATTATCTAGGAATTTGTCAGAAGAAACCTCTGTGTGCATCCAAACAAAATCGGAGGCCAACAGAAGAACAGTATGGGCCCATATTAGCCTGTTGTCACAAATGATTGTGAAGATAGCACTCCTATTGATGCACATTGAATGAACTTCATTAACCCATCATATCAGTGCATCAAAAAGGAGTGCTATCTCCATAATTATTTGAAATTGATTTTGCTACGTTCCCACAATCAAAATTCTATCTTCTGAAGACCACATCAAATTAACAAATAGAGTGTGTGCTGCTGTAACCTAAAGAAAGGGATTAAATAGTAGCCTATGTTCCCCATGTTAAAAATACATACAACATGGATCCATAATATGGCAGTGTGCATGGGGCTCAATACAGATGACTAGTAGTAGGATCACATATAATCATGCAAGGATGTAAGGATCCCATCCAGAATCAAAGAAAATAAGCACTGTATAGAATTTAGTAGATTGCATTAGCCCCAATACAGATGACTAGAAGCAGGATCACATATAACCAAGCAAGTATATAAGGATACCATCCAGGATAAAGTGGATAAATGTAGAAAAAGAGGGGATCTGTATTGGCGCTGCTGAGTGGACCAAGTACAATGGAGAAACGAGTAGTCTCTTCCGTAGTTTAAATAAGTGCTTTATTGCAACGCGTTTCGACGCCGAACTGGCGTCTTCATCAGGCATAAAATTTAGTTTAAAACATGCTGGTATATATATACAACACTGGATACTGATTGGCCCAGTTCAGATGGAACAGAATTGGCAAAAAAAATGCCAAAACATGGCGGGTCAAAGTTCAAACAAATATCAGGCAAAATAACAGGAATAGTCAAATTGAATATCGATTAGAATGGGAACATATAGTTAAATGAATAAAAACTCGGGATATTATAATACAGAATAAAAGATGTTTTGCGTGATTTTTATATAAGTCAAATGTTGTAACGGCACCGAGAACGTAAATATTTTAAGTAAAGAGGTTTTTCATAAAATGGTCGGCAAAGGTTTATTTTCCATTAGTGATACTGTAGCATAAATGTGTTACTTTTATTCGATGTTTTTATTGATATAGTAAATGGGGATTTGTTTAGGTCAAATGTGGGCCGTAGTCATGGAGATTATTTAAACTACGGAGGCCGAGGCGGGCCAAAACTAGGTGGTGGACCGCATACGGTGGAGCGCATGGTGGGACGCAAAATGGCACGCAAAGTCCGGGGAATCGTGTGGGATGTCATTAAGTAGAGAGATGGACAGAACTATTGCTGAAAAGGTAAGTAAAGATTTGTATGAAAGAATTTTAATTCACAATATAGGTAAAAAGGGGGGGGGGTTTTGTCGGCGACTGACGATAAGTAATACTGTGAGTCAGAAGTTTTTAGTTGAGGCAATTTGAATCACATTTGTTCACATATAGAGGTTGATTAGAAGATCGGAAGAAGACGGTATTTGATTGTGTATGTGATCGCTAGGTTATGATAAGGAAATCATGAAGGTATATGTATGTGCGTCTTGGTGTGTTTACTAGACGGGTCAAGGCATATCATAATTAGGAGAATTAGTAACTATTGGTAGGACTAATCCAAGGACGACTCTGAGATGTCGTTCAGGCCTCTGGGGTGTAATGTATCCATTTTAAATATCCAAAAATTCTCTCTTTGTTTCAACTTATTGAACCTGTTTGGGACATCGGGGTGAATATGTTCAATAGGAGTAATGTGGATTTCATTAAATTGGCATTTGTGTATTTGAGCAAAGTGGCGAGAAACACTGTGTTTTTTTTCTCTATTTGTTACATCCAGGATAAAGGCAGGTAAGTACTGTATTGTAATATGTCAGTGTTAATAATCCCCAATACAGATGACTAGAAGCAGGATCACATATAACCATACAAGTATGTAAGGATCCCATCCAGGATAAAGGCAGGTAAGTACTGTATTGTAATATGTCAGTGTTAATAATCCCCAATACAGATGACTAGAAGCAGAATCACATATAGCCATACAAGTATATAAGGATCCCATCCAGGATAAAGGCAGGTA
The DNA here is from genome assembly GCF_050947455.1 of Rhinoderma darwinii. Taxonomy (NCBI): domain Eukaryota; kingdom Metazoa; phylum Chordata; class Amphibia; order Anura; family Rhinodermatidae; genus Rhinoderma; species Rhinoderma darwinii. Next base: position 279,584,455 of record NC_134690.1, on the reverse strand, counting down.
AGTACTGTATTATAATATGTCAGTGTTAATAATCCCCAATACAGATGACTAGAAAAAGGATCACATGTAACCATACAAGTATGTAAGGATCCCATCCAGGATAAAGGCAGGTAAGTACTGTATTATAATATGTCAGTGTTAATAATCTCCAATACAGATGACTAGAAGCAGGATCTCATATAACCATGCAAGTATGTAAGGATCCCATCCAGGATAAAGGCAGGTAAGTACTGTATTGTAATATGTCAGAGTTAATATTCCCCAATACAGATGACTAGAAGCATGATCACATATAACCATACAAGTATGTAAGGATCCCATCCAGGATAAAGGCAGGTAAGTACTGTATTGTAATATGTCAGTGTTAATAATCCCCAATACCAATGACTAGAAGCAGGATCACATATAACCATGCAAGTATGTAAGGATCCCATCCAGGATAAAGGCAGGTAAGTACTGTATTGTAATATGTCAGTGTTAATAATCTCCAATACAGATGACTAGAAGCAGGATCACATATAACCATGCAAGTATGTAAGGATCCCATCCAGGATAAAGGCAGGTAAGTACTGTATTGTAATATGTCGGTGTTAATAATCCCAAATATAGATGACTAGAAGCAGGATCACATATAACCATACAAGTATATAGATCCCTTCCAGGATAAAGGCAGGTAAGTACTGTATTGTAATATGTCTGTGATAATAATCCTCAATACAGATAACTAGAAGCCGGATCACATATAACCATACAAGTATGTAAGGATCCCATCCAGGATAAAGGCAGGTAAGTACTGTATTGTAATATGTTAGTGTTAATAATCCCCAATACAGATGACTAGACGTATGATCACATATAACCATGCAAGTATATAAGGATCCCATCCAGGATAAAGGCAGGTAAGTACTGTATTGTAATATGTCAGTGTTAATAATCCCCAATACAGATGACTAGAAGAAGGATCACATATAACCATGCAAGTATATAAGGATCCCATCCAGGATAAAGGCAGGTAAGTACTGTATTATAATATGTCAGTGATAATAATCCCCAATACAGATGACTAGAAGCAGGATCACATATAACCATACAAGTATGTAAGGATCCCATCCAGGATAAAGGCAGGTAAGTACTGTATTGTAATATGTCAGTGTTAATAATCCCCAATACAGATGACTAGAAGCAGGATCACATATAACCATACAAGTATATAGATCCAATCCAAGATAAAGGCAGGCAAGTACTGTATTGTAATATGTCAGTGTTAATAATCCCCAATACAGATGACTAGAAGCAGGATCACATATAACCATGCAAGTATATAGATCTCATCCAGAATAAAGGCAGGTAAGTACTGTATTGTAATATGTCAGTGATAATAATCCCCAATACAGATTACTAGAAACAGGATCACATATAACCATGCAAGTATATAAATCCCATCCAGGATAAAGGCAGGTAAGTACTGTATTGTAATATGTCAGTGTTAATAATCCACAATACAGTTGACTAGAAGCCGGATCACATATAACCATACAAGTATATAAGGATCCAATCCAGGATAAAGGAAGATAAGAACTGTATTGTAATATGTGAGAGTTAAAAATCACCAATACAGATGACTAGAAGCAGCATCACATATAACCATGCAAGTATTTAAGGATCCTATCCAGGATAAAGGAAGGTAAGTACTGTATTGTAATATGTCAGTGTTAAAAATCCCCAATACAGGTGACTAGAAGCAGGATCACATATAACCATACAAGTATGTAAGGATCTCATCCAGGATAAAGGCAGGTAAGTACTGTATTGTAATATGTCAGTGTTAATAATCCCCAATACAGATGACTAGAAGCAGGATCACATATAACCATACAAGTATATAGATCCCATCCAGGATAAAGGCAGGTAAGTACTGTATTGTAATATGTCAGTGTTAATAATCCCCAATACAGATGACTAGAAGAAGGATCACATATAACCATACAAGTATGTAAGGATCCCATCCAGGATAAAGGTAGGTAAGTACTGTATTGTAATATGTCAGTGTTAATAATCCCCAATACAGATGACTAGAAGCAGGACCACATATAACCATACAAGTATATAAAGATCCCATCCAGGATAAAGGCAGGTAAGTACTGTATTGTAATATGTCAGTGATAATAATCCCCAATACAGATGACTAGAAGCAGGATCACATATAACCATACAAGTATGTAAGGATCCCAACCTGGATAAAGGCAGGTAAGTACTGTATTGTAATATGTCAGTGTTAATAATCCCCAATACAGATGACTAGAAGCAGGACCACATATAACCATACAAGTATATAAAGATCCCATCCAGGATAAAGGCAGGTAAGTACTGTATTGTAATATGTCAGTGTTAATAATCCCCAATACAGATGACTAGAAGAAGAATCACATATAACCATGCAAGTATGTAAGGATCCCATCCAGGATAAAGGCAGGTAAGTACTGTATTGTAATATGTCAGTGTTAATAATCCCCAATACCAATGACTAGAAGCAGGATCACATATAACCATGCAAGTATGTAAGGATCCCATCCAGGATAAAGGCAGGTAAGTACTGTATTGTAATATGTCAGTGTTAATAATCTCCAATACAGATGACTAGAAGCAGGATCACATATAACCATGCAAGTATGTAAGGATCCCATCCAGGATAAAGGCAGGTAAGTACTGTATTGTAATATGTCGGTGTTAATAATCCCAAATATAGATGACTAGAAGCAGGATCACATATAACCATACAAGTATATAGATCCCTTCCAGGATAAAGGCAGGTAAGTACTGTATTGTAATATGTCTGTGATAATAATCCTCAATACAGATAACTAGAAGCCGGATCACATATAACCATACAAGTATGTAAGGATCCCATCCAGGATAAAGGCAGGTAAGTACTGTATTGTAATATGTTAGTGTTAATAATCCCCAATACAGATGACTAGACGTATGATCACATATAACCATGCAAGTATATAAGGATCCCATCCAGGATAAAGGCAGGTAAGTACTGTATTGTAATATGTCAGTGTTAATAATCCCCAATACAGATGACTAGAAGAAGGATCACATATAACCATGCAAGTATATAAGGATCCCATCCAGGATAAAGGCAGGTAAGTACTGTATTATAATATGTCAGTGATAATAATCCCCAATACAGATGACTAGAAGCAGGATCACATATAACCATACAAGTATGTAAGGATCCCATCCAGGATAAAGGCAGGTAAGTACTGTATTGTAATATGTCAGTGTTAATAATCCCCAATACAGATGACTAGAAGCAGGATCACATATAACCATACAAGTATATAGATCCAATCCAAGATAAAGGCAGGCAAGTACTGTATTGTAATATGTCAGTGTTAATAATCCCCAATACAGATGACTAGAAGCAGGATCACATATAACCATGCAAGTATATAGATCTCATCCAGAATAAAGGCAGGTAAGTACTGTATTGTAATATGTCAGTGATAATAATCCCCAATACAGATTACTAGAAACAGGATCACATATAACCATGCAAGTATATAAATCCCATCCAGGATAAAGGCAGGTAAGTACTGTATTGTAATATGTCAGTGTTAATAATCCACAATACAGTTGACTAGAAGCCGGATCACATATAACCATACAAGTATATAAGGATCCAATCCAGGATAAAGGAAGATAAGAACTGTATTGTAATATGTGAGAGTTAAAAATCACCAATACAGATGACTAGAAGCAGCATCACATATAACCATGCAAGTATTTAAGGATCCTATCCAGGATAAAGGAAGGTAAGTACTGTATTGTAATATGTCAGTGTTAAAAATCCCCAATACAGGTGACTAGAAGCAGGATCACATATAACCATACAAGTATGTAAGGATCTCATCCAGGATAAAGGCAGGTAAGTACTGTATTGTAATATGTCAGTGTTAATAATCCCCAATACAGATGACTAGAAGCAGGATCACATATAACCATACAAGTATATAGATCCCATCCAGGATAAAGGCAGGTAAGTACTGTATTGTAATATGTCAGTGATAATAATCCCCAATACAGATGACTAGAAGCAGGATCACATATAACCATACAAGTATGTAAGGATCCCAACCTGGATAAAGGCAGGTAAGTACTGTATTGTAATATGTCAGTGTTAATAATCCCCAATACAGATGACTAGAAGCAGGACCACATATAACCATACAAGTATATAAAGATCCCATCCAGGATAAAGGCAGGTAAGTACTGTATTGTAATATGTCAGTGTTAATAATCCCCAATACAGATGACTAGAAGAAGAATCACATATAACCATGCAAGTATATAAGGATCCCATCCAGGATAAAGGCAGGTAAGTACTGTATTATAATATGTCAGTGATAATAATCCCCAATACAGATGACTAGAAGCAGGATCACATATAACCATACAAGTATGTAAGGATCCCATCCAGGATAAAGGCAGGTAAGTACTGTATTGTAATATGTCAGTGTTAATAATCCCCAATACAGATGACTAGAAGCAGGACCACATATAACCATACAAGTATATAAAGATCCCATCCAGGATAAAGGCAGGTAAGTACTGTATTGTAATATGTCAGTGTTAATAATCCCCAATACAGATGACTAGAAGAAGAATCACATATAACCATGCAAGTATATAAGGATCCCATCCAGGATAAAGGCAGGTAAGTACTGTATTATAATATGTCAGTGATAATAATCCCCAATACAGATGACTAGAAGCAGGATCACATATAACCATACAAGTATGTAAGGATCCCATCCAGGATAAAGGCAGGTAAGTACTGTATTGTAATATGTCAGTGTTAATAATCCCCAATACAGATGACTAGAAGCAGGATCACATATAACCATACAAGTATATAGATCCAATCCAAGATAAAGGCAGGCAAGTACTGTATTGTAATATGTCAGTGTTAATAATCCCCAATACAGATGACTAGAAGCAGGATCACATATAACCATGCAAGTATATAGATCTCATCCAGAATAAAGGCAGGTAAGTACTGTATTGTAATATGTCAGTGATAATAATCCCCAATACAGATTACTAGAAACAGGATCACATATAACCATGCAAGTATATAAATCCCATCCAGGATAAAGGCAGGTAAGTACTGTATTGTAATATGTCAGTGTTAATAATCCCCAATACAGATGACTAGAAGCAGGATCACATATAACCATACAAGTATATAGATCCAATCCAAGATAAAGGCAGGCAAGTACTGTATTGTAATATGTCAGTGTTAATAATCCCCAATACAGATGACTAGAAGCAGGATCACATATAACCATGCAAGTATATAGATCTCATCCAGAATAAAGGCAGGTAAGTACTGTATTGTAATATGTCAGTGATAATAATCCCCAATACAGATTACTAGAAACAGGATCACATATAACCATGCAAGTATATAAATCCCATCCAGGATAAAGGCAGGTAAGTACTGTATTGTAATATGTCAGTGTTAATAATCCACAATACAGTTGACTAGAAGCCGGATCACATATAACCATACAAGTATATAAGGATCCAATCCAGGATAAAGGAAGATAAGAACTGTATTGTAATATGTGAGAGTTAAAAATCCCCAATACAGATGACTAGAAGCAGGATCACATATAACCATGCAAGTATTTAAGGATCCTATCCAGGATAAAGGAAGGTAAGTACTGTATTGTAATATGTCAGTGTTAAAAATCCCCAATACAGGTGACTAGAAGCAGGATCACATATAACCATACAAGTATGTAAGGATCCCATCCAGGATAAAGGCAGGTAAGTACTGTATTGTAATATGTCAGTGTTAATAATCCCCAATACAGATGACTAGAAGCAGGATCACATATAACCATACAAGTATATAGATCCCATCCAGGATAAAGGCAGGTAAGTACTGTATTGTAATATGTCAGTGTTAATAATCCCCAATACAGATGACTAGAAGAAGGATCACATATAACCATACAAGTATGTAAGGATCCCATCCAGGATAAAGGTAGGTAAGTACTGTATTGTAATATGTCAGTGTTAATAATCCCCAATACAGATGACTAGAAGCAGGACCACATATAACCATACAAGTATATAAAGATCCCATCCAGGATAAAGGCAGGTAAGTACTGTATTGTAATATGTCAGTGATAATAATCCCCAATACAGATGACTAGAAGCAGGATCACATATAACCATACAAGTATGTAAGGATCCCAACCTGGATAAAGGCAGGTAAGTACTGTATTGTAATATGTCAGTGTTAATAATCCCCAATACAGATGACTAGAAGCAGGACCACATATAACCATACAAGTATATAAAGATCCCATCCAGGATAAAGGCAGGTAAGTACTGTATTGTAATATGTCAGTGTTAATAATCCCCAATACAGATGACTAGAAGAAGAATCACATATAACCATGCAAGTATATAAGGATCCCATCCAGGATAAAGGCAGGTAAGTACTGTATTATAATATGTCAGTGATAATAATCCCCAATACAGATGACTAGAAGCAGGATCACATATAACCATACAAGTATGTAAGGATCCCATCCAGGATAAAGGCAGGTAAGTACTGTATTGTAATATGTCAGTGTTAATAATCCCCAATACAGATGACTAGAAGCAGGATCACATATAACCATACAAGTATATAGATCCAATCCAAGATAAAGGCAGGCAAGTACTGTATTGTAATATGTCAGTGTTAATAATCCCCAATACAGATGACTAGAAGCAGGATCACATATAACCATGCAAGTATATAGATCTCATCCAGAATAAAGGCAGGTAAGTACTGTATTGTAATATGTCAGTGATAATAATCCCCAATACAGATTACTAGAAACAGGATCACATATAACCATGCAAGTATATAAATCCCATCCAGGATAAAGGCAGGTAAGTACTGTATTATAATATGTCAGTGTTAATAATCCCCAATACAGATGACTAGAAGCAGGATCACATATAACCATACAAGTATATAGATCCAATCCAAGATAAAGGCAGGCAAGTACTGTATTGTAATATGTCAGTGATAATAATCCCTTATACAGATGACTAGAAGCAGGATCACATATAACCATGCAAGTATATAAGGATCCCATCCAGGATAAAGGCAGGTAAGTACTGTATTGTAATATGTCAGAGTTAATAATCCCCAATACAGATGACTAGAAGCCGGATCACATATAACCATGCAAGTATGTAAGGATCCCATCCAGGATAAAGGCAGGTAAGTACTGTATTGTAATATGTCAGTGTTAATAATCCCCAATACAGATGACAAGACGCAGGATCACATATAACCATGCAAGTATATAAGGATCCCATCCAGGATAAAGGCAGGTAATGTAAAGGATCTGCCAGACACAGCTTCTGTGTCGACGCCCGTGGGTAATCAGTCTGCACCTGCTCCTATGTCTGTGAGACTGACTCCATCTTCCACCACTCAGGATGGCAGGCTTAGAAGTGGGAGAGCCTATCACAGCCTGGCCAGACGGAGCTAGCTCCCGCCCACTGTCTACTTATACCTGCCTTTCCTGTTCCTCCTTTGCCTGTGTTTCCAGGCTCTGCTGCTGCTGCTTGAAATACTGATCCTCTGCTTGTTATTGACCTTGGCTTACTGACCACTCTCCTGCTCAGCGTTTTGTACCTCGTGCACTCCTGGTTTGACTCAGCACGTTCACTACTCTCGTTGCTCACGGTGTCTCCGTGGGCAGCTGCCCCGTTTCCCTAGCTTCTGTGTACCCTTGTCTGTTTGTCTGTCGTGCACTTACTGAGCGTAGGGACCGTCGCCCAGTTGTACCCCGTCGCCTAGGACGGGTCGTTGCAAGTAGGCAGGGACTGAGTGACGGGTAGCTTAGGGCTCACCTGTCTGTCTCCCTACCCCGTCATTACAGGTAAGTACTGTATTGTAATATGTCAGTGTTAATAATCTCCAATACAGATGACTAGAAGCAGGATCACATATAACCATACAAGTATGTAAGGATCCCATCCTGGATAAAGGCAGGTAAGTACTGTATTGTAATATGTCAGTGTTAATAATCCCCAATACAGATGACTAGAAGCAGGACCACAAATAACCATACAAGTATATAAAGATCCCATCCAGGATAAAGGCAGGTAAGTACTGTATTGTAATATGTCAGTGATAATAATCCCCACTACAGATGACTAGAAGCAAGATCACATATAACCATGCAAGTATATAAGGATCCCATCCAGTATAAAGGCAGGTAAGTACTGTATTATAATATGTCAGTGTTAATAATCCCCAATACAGATGACTAGAAGCAGGATCACATATAACCATGCAAGTATATAAATCCCATCCAGGATAAAGGCAGGTAAGTACTGTATTGTAATATGTCAGTGATAATAATCCCCAATACAGATGACTAGAAGCAGGATCACATATAACCATGCAAGTATGTAAGGATCCCATCCAGGATAAAGGCAGGTAAGTACTGTATTATAATATGTCAGTGTTAATAATCCCCAATACATAGGACTAGAAGCAGGATCACATATAACCATACAAGTATGTAAGGATCCCATCCAGGATAAAGGCAGGTAAGTACAGTATTGTATTATGTCAGTGTTAATAATCCCCAATACAGATGAATAGAAGCAGGATCACATATAACCATGCCAGTATATAAGGATCCCATCCAGGATAAAGGCAGGTAAGTACTGTACTGTAATATGTCAGTGATAATAATCCCCAATACAGATGACTAGAAGCAGGATCACATATAACCATACAAGTATATAAGGATCCCATCCAGGATAAAGGCAGGTAAGTACTGTACTGTAATATGTCAGTGTTAATAATCCCCAATACAGATCACTAGAAGCAGGATCACATATAACCATACAAGTATGTAAGGATCCCATCCAGGATAAAGGAAGGTAAGTACTGTATTGTAATATGTCAGTGATAATAATCCCCAATACAGATGACTAGAAGCAGGATCACATATAACCATACAAGTATATAGATCCCATCCAGGATAAAGGCAGGTAAATACTGTATTGCAATATGTCAGTGTTAATAATCCCCAATACAGATGACTAGAAGCAGGATCACATATAACCATACAAGTATATAGATCGCATCCAGGATAAAGGCAGGTAAGTACTGTATTGTAATATGTCAGTGTTAATAATCCCCAATACAGAGGACTAGAAGCAGGATCACATATAACCATACAAGTATGTAAGGATCCCATCCAGGATAAAGGCAGGTAAGTACTGTATTACAATATGTCAGTGTTAATAATCCCCAATACAGAGGACTAGAAGCAGGATCACATATAACCATACAAGTATATAGATCGCATCCAGGATAAAGGCAGGTAAGTACTGTATTGTAATATGTCAGTGTTAATAATCCCCAATACAGATGACTAGAAGCAGGATCACATATAACCATGCCAGTATATAAGGATCCCATCCAGGATAAAGGCAGGTAAGTACTGTACTGTAATATGTCAGTGATAATAATCCCCAATACAAATGACTAGAAACAGGATCACATATAACCATACAAGTATATAGATCCCATCCAGGATAAAGGCAGGTAAATACTGTATTGCAATATGTCAGTGTTAATAATCCCCAATACAGATGACTAGAAGCAGGATCACATATAACCATACAAGTATATAGATCGCATCCAGGATAAAGGCAGATAAGTACTGTATTGTAATATGTCAGTGATAATAATCCCCAATACAGATGACTAGAAGCAGGATCACATATAACCATACAAGTATATAGATCCCATCCAGGATAAAGGCAGGTAAGTACTGTATTGTAATATGTCAGTGTTAATAATCCCCAATACAGAGGACTAGAAGCAGGATCACATATAACCATACAAGTAAATAGATCGCATACAGGATAAAGGCAGGTAAGTACTGTATTGTAATATGTCAGTGGTAATAATCCCCAATACAGATGACTAGAAGCAGGATCACATATAACCATACAAGTATGTAAGGATCTTATCCAGGATAAAGGAAGGTAAGTACTGTATTATAATATGTCAGTGTTAATAATCCCCAATACAGATGACTAGAAGCAGGATCACATATAACCATGCAAGTATATAGATCCCATCCAGGATAAAGGCAGGTAAGTACTGTATTGCAATATGTCAGTGTTAATAATCCCCAATACAGATGACTAGAAGCAGGATCACATATTACCATGCAAGTATATAAGGATCCTATCCAGGATAAAGGCAGGTAAGTACTGTATTGTAGTATGTCAGGGATAATAATCCCCAATACAGATGACTAGAAGCAGGATCACATATAACCATACAAGTATATTGATCCCATCCAGGATAAAGGCAGGTAAGTACAGTATTGTAATATGACAGTGTTAATAATCCCCAATACAGATGACTAGAAGCAGGATCACATATAACCATACAAGTATATAGATCCCATCCAGGATAAAGGCAGGTAAGTACTGTATTGTAATATGTCAGTGTTAATAATCCCCAATACAGATGACTAGAAGCAGGATCACATATAACCATGCAAGTATATAGATCTCATCCAGGATAAAGGCAGGTAAGTACTGTATTGTAATATGTCAGTGATAATAATCCCCAATACAGATGACTAGCAGCAGGATCACATATAACCATGCAAGTATATAAGGATCCCATCCAGGATAAAGGCAGGTAAGTACTGTATTGTAATATGTCAGTGATAATAATCCCCAATACAGATGACTAGCAGCAGGATCACATATAACCATGCAAGTATATAAGGATCCCATCCAGGATAAAGGCAGGTAAGTACTGTATTGTAATATGTCAGTGATAATAATCCCCAATACAGATGACTAGAAGCAGGATCACATATAACCATACAAGTATGTAAGGATCCCATCCAGGATAAAGGCAGGTAAGTACTGTATTGTAATATGTCAGTGATAATAATCCCCAATACAGATGACTAGAAGCAGGATCACATATAACCATACAAGTATATAGATCCCATCAAGGATAAAGGCAGGCAAGTACTGTATTGTAATATGTCAGTGTTAATAATCCCCAATACAGATGACTAGAAACAGGATCACATATAACCATACAAGTATATAAGGATCCCATCCAGGATAAAGGCAGGTAAGTACTGTATTGTAATATGTCAGTGTTAATAATCCCCAATACAGATGACTAGAAGCAGGATCATATATAACCATACAAGTATATAAGGATCCCATCCAGGATAAAGGCAGGTAAGTACTGTATTGTAATATGTCAGTGATAATAATCCCCAATACAGATGACTAGAAGCAGGATCACATATAACCATGCAAGTATATAAGGATCCCATCCAGGATAAAGGCAGGTAAGTACTGTATTGTAATATGTCAGTGTTAATAATCCCCAATACAGATGACTAGAAGCAGGATCACATATAACCATACAAGTATATAGATCCCATCCAGGATAAAGGCAGGTAAATACTGTATTGCAATATGTCAGTGTTAATAATCCCCAATACAGATGACTAGAAGCAGGATCACATATAACCATACAAGTATATAGATCCCATCCAGGATAAAGGCAGGTAAGTACTGTATTGTAATATGTCAGTGATAATAATCCCCAATACAGAGGACTAGAAGCAGGATCACATATAACCATACAAGTATATAGATCGCATCCAGGATAAAGGCAGGTAAGTACTGTATTGTAATATGTCAGTGTTAATAATCCCCAATACAGAGGACTAGAAGCAGGATCACATATAACCATACAAGTATATAGATCGCATCCAGGATAAAGGCAGGTAAGTACTGTATTGTAATATGTCAGTGATAATAATCCCCAATACAGATGACTAGAAACAGGATCACATATAACCATACAAGTATATAAGGATCCCATCCAAGATAAAGGCAGGTAAGTACTGTATTGTAATATGTCAGTGTTAATAATCCCCAATACAGATGACTAGAAGCAGAATCACATATAACCATGCAAGTATGTAGGGATCCCATCCAGGATAAAGGCAGGTAAGTACTGTATTGTAATATGTCAGTGTTAATAATCCCCAATACAGATGACTAGAAGCAGGATCACATATAACCATACAAGTATATAGATCCCATCCAGGATAAAGGCAGGTAAGTACTGTATTGTAATATGTCAGTGTTAATAATCCCCAATACAGAGGACTAGAAGCAGGATCACATATAACCATACAAGTAAATAGATCGCATACAGGATAAAGGCAGGTAAGTACTGTATTGTAATATGTCAGTGTTAATAATCCCCAATACAGATGACTAGAAGCAGGATCACATATAACCATACAAGTATGTAAGGATCTTATCCAGGATAAAGGAAGGTAAGTACTGTATTATAATATGTCAGTGTTAATAATCCCCAATACAGATGACTAGAAGCAGGATCACATATAACCATGCAAGTATATAGATCCCATCCAGGATAAAGGCAGGTAAGTACTGTATTGCAATATGTCAGTGTTAATAATCCCCAATACAGATGACTAGAAGCAGGATCACATATTACCATGCAAGTATATAAGGATCCTATCCAGGATAAAGGCAGGTAAGTACTGTATTGTAGTATGTCAGGGATAATAATCCCCAATACAGATGACTAGAAGCAGGATCACATATAACCATACAAGTATATTGATCCCATCCAGGATAAAGGCAGGTAAGTACTGTATTGTAATATGACAGTGTTAATAATCCCCAATACAGATGACTAGAAGCAGGATCACATATAACCATACAAGTATATAGATCCCATCCAGGATAAAGGCAGGTAAGTACTGTATTGTAATATGTCAGTGTTAATAATCCCCAATACAGATGACTAGAAGCAGGATCACATATAACCATGCAAGTATATAGATCTCATCCAGGATAAAGGCAGGTAAGTACTGTATTGTAATATGTCAGTGATAATAATCCCCAATACAGATGACTAGCAGCAGGATCACATATAACCATGCAAGTATATAAGGATCCCATCCAGGATAAAGGCAGGTAAGTACTGTATTGTAATATGTCAGTGATAATAATCCCCAATACAGATGACTAGCAGCAGGATCACATATAACCATGCAAGTATATAAGGATCCCATCCAGGATAAAGGCAGGTAAGTACTGTATTGTAATATGTCAGTGATAATAATCCCCAATACAGATGACTAGAAGCAGGATCACATATAACCATACAAGTATGTAAGGATCCCATCCAGGATAAAGGCAGGTAAGTACTGTATTGTAATATGTCAGTGATAATAATCCCCAATACAGATGACTAGAAGCAGGATCACATATAACCATACAAGTATATAGATCCCATCAAGGATAAAGGCAGGCAAGTACTGTATTGTAATATGTCAGTGTTAATAATCCCCAATACAGATGACTAGAAACAGGATCACATATAACCATACAAGTATATAAGGATCCCATCCAGGATAAAGGCAGGTAAGTACTGTATTGTAATATGTCAGTGTTAATAATCCCCAATACAGATGACTAGAAGCAGGATCATATATAACCATACAAGTATATAAGGATCCCATCCAGGATAAAGGCAGGTAAGTACTGTATTGTAATATGTCAGTGATAATAATCCCCAATACAGATGACTAGAAGCAGGATCACATATAACCATGCAAGTATATAAGGATCCCATCCAGGATAAAGGCAGGTAAGTACTGTATTGTAATATGTCAGTGTTAATAATCCCCAATACAGATGACTAGAAGCAGGATCACATATAACCATACAAGTATATAGATCCCATCCAGGATAAAGGCAGGTAAATACTGTATTGCAATATGTCAGTGTTAATAATCCCCAATACAGATGACTAGAAGCAGGATCACATATAACCATACAAGTATATAGATCCCATCCAGGATAAAGGCAGGTAAGTACTGTATTGTAATATGTCAGTGATAATAATCCCCAATACAGAGGACTAGAAGCAGGATCACATATAACCATACAAGTATATAGATCGCATCCAGGATAAAGGCAGGTAAGTACTGTATTGTAATATGTCAGTGTTAATAATCCCCAATACAGAGGACTAGAAGCAGGATCACATATAACCATACAAGTATATAGATCCAATCCAAGATAAAGGCAGGTAAGTACTGTATTGTAATATGTCAGTGATAATAATCCCCAATACAGATGACTAGAAACAGGATCACATATAACCATACAAGTATATAAGGATCCCATCCAAGATAAAGGCAGGTAAGTACTGTATTGTAATATGTCAGTGTTAATAATCCCCAATACAGATGACTAGAAGCAGAATCACATATAACCATGCAAGTATGTAGGGATCCCATCCAGGATAAAGGCAGGTAAGTACTGTATTGTAATATGTCAGTGTTAATAATCCCCAATACAGATGACTAGAAGCAGGATCACATATAACCATACAAGTATATAAGGATCCCATCCAGGATAAAGGCAGGTAAGTACTGTATTGTAATATGTCAGTGTTAATAATCCCCAATACAGATAACTAGAAGCAGGATCACATATAACCATGCAAGTATGTAGGGATCCCATCCAGGATAAAGCCAGGTAAGTACTGTATGCTATAATGTTGCCTTGTATTTTCAAATGAATAAATAAGAAATATGGAACCTGTATAATACATTTTTGGACTTGGACTGTTTAACATGAGAGTGTTTTGACATCATAGAAATAACTGCAGAGTTAAACAAAGATTATAAATCATTTTTTTCATAGTATGTAGGTTACTAAACCAACCTGCCTTTACCCCTCTATCTAGAACTTTCTTGATCTCATGTTGTAGAAATGTGTTATTGATTGTCTCCAATACATAGATGAGCTTCATCTAAATGATGTCGACAATTCCGCAGGTTAATTAGTTCTTTGTGACCTGCTGCAAGGATCAGAGATTTTGAATTGAATTATCCAGAGCAAACAAATTTCACATTTTGTATTATGTAAAAATTATACATAACCAACACTGACTTTCATTATGAAATCCAAACAGCGCTTCAGACATTCTATTAGAAAGGCTAATTTTACATATCTTGCTGCTAATGGAAAATAAAAATGAAATGATTAATTTCTTGTTGTTTCTGTAAACATTCAAGATACAAATTAGTTAAAATGAAACAAACGTATTCTATTTCCCACATATGAAAATCATTATAATTGGCCAAGGAGGCAAGTTTTACTGCGGACTGTGCTGCAATTGTTTTGCCCCTGGATAATAACTGTAAAGAAATAATACTTAAGACCATGCTGGTGCTAGAAAAAAAAATGATTATAACATTTTATTTTGGTCTAAATTGTATGCTTATTCTAGGCTAGGAGCATATCCTGGTGGTTTTTAAAAAAAAATAAAATAAAATCAAAATAAAAATTCTGGTTTGGAGCCACTTTAAATATTATATTAGGATTTGCATTATTATGATAAATCTGACAATATGTTAGGTGGGGAGCCCTGTTACAGATTGGAGCCCAGAAACTTCAAGTTACGCCTCTGCATTCACATAACGCAGGTTGCCATGACTAAAGGCCTGTCCGGCAATAGAGCAGGATTTCACATTTATTACTTACAAGATTTATTGCTACAAGATTATTTTAATATCTCTCTTTCTTGTGATCAAATCTTACAATTACACTATAGGATTGCCTGCCTTACTTTTTTTTTTATTAAGATATGCACCTCCAGATTTATATATGTAGAGACAAAAACTGTATTGGATGCTGTCATGTGTGCATCATTTTAAACCGTTTGCCTTATTAATAATTGCAGATTTATTTCTTGCTTTCAAACAATACCAGCTTAAATATCATTTTAAAGTTATATAGAAACATTAAAGGGGTTGCCCACTGAAGACAACCCCTGTCCATATGCTGTAGTAGTGTATATGAACATCATAGAGCGGGGGGGTCGCTTACTAAGGAACAACACATTTAGCCGGAGCGGAGAGCCAATACAAAGAGTGGCGCTTATTCTGGGAGACTTGAAGTGGCCATGTATTACATGGTTATCCATAGAATTCAATGGGTGTCATGTATAGTATCTGTGTAAGCACCAGCAGCAGAACCACAGCATGCATTAAGAAAGGAGTGAAGGGGGTTTTACACTGGTCGATTATCAGGTAGATGAGCATTCATAGAACACTCATTTTTGATAATTGCCCTGTGTACACAGGGGAACGATCAGCAGATGAACAAGCAAACGCTCGATCATCTGCTGGTCATATCACTTTAAAAAATGTAAATATTATCGTTGTCAGCAGCACATCACTGTGTAAACAGGGAAACACGCTGCCAACATGATAATAATGTATGGCGACGAGGGATCGGAGTAACGACCACTCATCCCCATCCATAGCTCCGTGCATAGCATCCATAGCTCCTATATGTCCTAGCTGCCAATGCCCCATGCAGAGGGGCATATATCTTCGATCCTAAATTTAATGGTAGATTTCCCTGCATAGTGTTCCGCCATTAAAGAGATCGGATTGACAGAGTATCAGCTCGACTCTCCTGAGGTGTCGGGAGCTGAAATGATCAGTTCACTCTCACAAAAAAAGTAAACGCTAAATACATCGCTCAAAGTAAGCGCAGTGCTGAGTACTGGTACACAAATACAGGAAACCTCCTTCCTGAACTAGGGCCAGTAGGCTTTAGATCACTATAATCTACATACAGAGGGATGCGGGGAGGAAACAGATCTTGCCATACCAGCTTTCTCCAGCACCAAGCAATAGTTGTGAAATAAAGTTAAGTAAACAACTTAGTAAAAAAAAATCAGATAAAAAAGCCAATAAAAAACAAATACAAAATAAATACAATTAAAAACGAAGCTTAAATCCATCCACAAGGGGAAAAAGAAAACCTGGACCGCACGTCCACTTGCTATACTTGATCTATTGCGGCTCAGCAATATAAAATGTACAAACATGGGGTTCTTAGTAAACATTTTGATCAAACTGTATAAGCCCACTTGCCACCTCACGGCAACCTATTTCAAGCGAGTTCCTACTCTACCAAGTGTAGTATCCCATGACAACCAATGCCGCTGCAACACCGCACCTGCAGAGGGAGCAACCCAGGAGAGGTCACTGTGAAGTGGCAAGTGGGTTTATACAGTTTGATCAAAATGTTAACTAAGAACCTCATGTTCGTACATTTTATTTTGCTGAGCTGCAATAGATCAATTATAGCAAGTGGATGTGCAGTCCAGGTTTTCCTTTGTCCCTTGTGGATAAACATAAATCCATCTTCCTACAGGCCTGTATCATCAGGATTTTCCTCTATGACATGGACGCACGTCACATGGGTGTCTTTCACCTTGTAATAATGCATCCATATCATGCAAAGATGTGATTACCCCAAATCCACACAAATAATAAATGGTCACTATTTTTTGTCTCCCCAGCCCTGCTGTACCTACTCTTTACACCTAAAACAAAAATTCATTTACAGATGCCATATACCAGCTAATGCCGGGGAACAAGGTAGAATAAATAAAACGCCATATGTTCTCAGGCGTTATAGCAACTATATATGTTGGGCTAGGTACACATAATTGTTATTGTTGTACAAGTGAGAGCATTATATCGTGCTATAACTTTTTTTTGGGGTTAAAGTAATTATATTGAATTATTATTTATTTATTTTTTTTTAAAAAGGAAGGAAATTTCCATTTTTCTTTACATTTTTGCTATTTGTACCCTATATAAAACTAGAAAAATGGAAAGACACTGGTTTTCTTTTTGTACCACATTAAAGTCCCACCTATGCTGCAATAAAGGAAAATAATATTTTGCTACTGTATAAAACAAAAAAGGAAGTAAAATTTAGCTGTGGACATTTAGACATCTGAACGTCTTGGTCCTTAAGGGTTAAAGAGCTTCTGTCACCAAAAAATGCTCTTTCTAATCATGTTAAAATCATATAATATATTTTGTACTATGTGAGGGTTATTTTTTTTCTAGAACTGATACTGTCATCTGCCTGAATATCATCTGTGTGTCTTAACAAAAATTGATGTCCAGAAATATTCATTAGGGACCTGACCCGTGCCCAGCCCCCTTAGAAAACATAATTTAGCAGAGTCCCCTACATGTTGACAGCTGACTGGCCTGTTCTGTGACCTCACATTTACTGCTCAGCAACAATGACTGTGATTAGTCAAAGCTGTCTTTTAGACTCAAACCTCTTAGACTTTTTAATTTAAAGTTAAAGGAGTTGTCTCATGAAAACAAAACACTATCTATATGACCTATTATTTCAAATGTACATCATAGAGGGTGGTCCTCCGCTTCAGAGCCCCCTCTATGAACAGAACGGACGGCCCTATGATTGAGTGGCTCCCATTCTAGTGGACTCGAGACGTCCTTGTATTACAAGGACAGCCATACATCAAAATGGCCGTCATCTAATAATAATAATCTTTATTTATATAGTGCCAACATATGGTATTCCGCAGCACTTTACAATTCAGAGGGTACATGTACAGACAAAATTAAACATGACAAAGTGACAAAACTAATTAACAATTCAAAGAAGAGGGGCAAGGGCCCTGCTCGCACAAGTTTACAATTTACAAGGCAGACACAAAATGTCAACATTTAAAAAAAATCTTAACAAATAAAGCTGCATGAGCCAGTCACCCAGCCAGTATCTGTTTTTAACAGATATGAAGTGTATCAGGGTGTAAGAAGCGTAGGGGATACTGTTAAATTAAAGGGTCGGGTTCTGATGACTAATGTAATGGGGGGGGGGGTGGTAAAGGAAAGGAATCCAATTAGAGAATTTGACATGCCTGTCTAAAGAAATGCTTTTTTAGGGCACACTTACAACTGTGGATGTTGAGAATTAATCTCAATGTCCAGGGTAGCCCATTCCAGAAGAATGATGCAGCACAAGAAGAGTCTTGAGATGGGAGTGGGAAGTTCAGATTATGGAGAATGTTAATCTTAGATCGTTGGCAGAACCTAGATCACGGGTAGGGTGGTAGACAGAGATGAGGGAGTTGATATAAGGAGGAGTAGCACTGTGGAAAGCTCAGCAGGTGAGACTAATATGTTTAAATTGTATTCTCAAGTGAATGGAAACCAGTGCAGTGACTGGAACAGGGTAGAGGCATTGATATAGCGGTTAGTCATATAGCTAAACCTGGATAGATTGGACAGGGGAGTGTTTAGTGAGTGGAAGACCAATTAGTAATAAGTTACAGTAGTCAAGATGAGAATTAATCAGAGCAATAATTCGAGTTTTGGTGGTGTCATGGGAAGATGCATATAATTGTGTGTCATCAGAATACAGATGGTACTGAAAGCCAAATCTACTGATAGTTTGTCCAATAGTAATTGTGTAGAAAAAAAAAGAGGAGTAGGCCTAGGACTAAACCCTGAGGAACCCCAACAGATAGGGGAAGAGGAGAAGAAGTAAAGCCAGCAAATTATAGATTGTATGAGCGGTTAGATAGGTAGGAAGCAAACCAAGAGAGAGCAGTATCCTTAAAGTGTACCTATACTTTCAAAAAAACTTTTGACATGTCATAGTGACATGTCAGAAGTTTTGATGGGTGGGGGTCCGAACACGGAGACCCCCCACTGATCGACAGTGCTCAGGTGAGTACTGTGCGGCTTCGTTTCTGCTCAGCTTTCCTTGGGAAGCTAAGAGAGCAGTGTACAGACTCACAGACTTTCTATTGAGCCTGTACACTACTCGCTCGGCTTTCTGAGGAAAGCAGAGCAGAAACGAAGTGGCACAGCGCTCACCTGTACACTTCTGCTATTTCGCTTTAGCGATTGGTGGGGGTCTCAGTGCTCGGGCACCCACCAATCAAAACTTTGAAATGTTTGCATTAGATTAAGCTGTCAGGAGCTCATTTGAGACTTTAGTAAGAGAAGTTTATGTAGAGTCTGGAAAACAGATTTTAAGGGGTCAAGATGAGAGTTAGTAGAGAGATGGCTGATTAGGTGGGAGTAGGCCACGCGTTCCAGGAGTTTAGAGATAAAGGGGAGAATAGAGACAGGTCAGTAGTTAGCAGCGCAGGATGGGTCAAGAGATGTTTTTTTCAAAAATTGGGTTATATTAGCATGTTTAAAAGAGAAGGGAAAGATCCCAGAGAAAAGGGAGAGGTTCAGTATTTTAGTTGGGTAGCTAGTAACAGCTGGGCAGAGACACTGGACGAGGTAATAGGATCACTAATGCAGGTAGTAAGGCAAGAAGAGGAGACTTCTTCTGTTATTGGGTCAAATGCTGAAAGTGAAAAAGAGGGAATAGTGGGAGGGAATGGGATCGATGCTACTTGTGAGATAACATCTGAATGAGTGGTTAAAGAGCTAGGAAGCAAACCAAGACAGAGCAGTATCCTTAAACTGTACCTATACTTTCAAAAACTTTTGACATGTCATAGTGACATGTCAGAAGTTTTGATTGTTGGGGATCCGAGAACGGAGATCCCCACCGATCGATAAAACGAAGCGGCAGAAACTCTCTGTGCTTTGTTTCTGCTCTGCTTTCCTCGGAAAGTCGAGCAAGCATTGTACGGACTCAAAGACTTTCTATTGAGCCCGTACATTACTCGCTCGTGTTTCTGAGGAAAGCCGAGCAGAAACGAAGCGGCACAGCGCTCTGCTGATCATCCCAGGGGCTTGATTTTGGAAGGGGTTGTCTTCCATATGGGGTTGTTTCTCCTTTAAGTTACATTTTCTCCCATGGGACACAAAAATTAAGAGACATAATTTAAAGGGCATCTGTCACCAGACAGAGCCATGACTGTTATCTATGATAAGTCAAGAGCAAGACTGTGAGTACAACTGCTGTTCGGTATGCTTACAAAGTAGATCAGGCACTTTTGGCCAATTACTGAAATGGTCATGCAAACCGTGTATCAATACGAACAGCCCCAGGATTCTGCAATTTGGTGAATGCATATGTACCCACTGACTTGTGCCTGTTAGGGCATCTCACTGATGAGCTAAGAAGCAGGGCACTCTCCAGTAATAGATGCAATTTAAATAAATACTCACAAAAAATAAATTGTAATATAAAATTGATTGTATTCAACAAAAAACAGTGACAGATATAATATCAGAACATTTTACTAATTTTAACAATGATGGTCATGTCCGTTTTACAAAACCGAGAAGTAAGGGCCACTTTTTCCAGCCACAACCAGTCCCTGGGGTGTTCTACCTCTTTGCATGGCACCAGGTTGAAGACAATTGAAGCGAAACAATATGCTAGCAGTTGATAAAGGGGATAAAGGTTGGTTTTGCAGAAGCAAAACTAAAATAACTTAAAATGTCAATGCTTAATGTTGTGTCATTTATTGAAATGTGAAGTAAATAATATGAATAGAAACTCTTGAGGGAATTTATTCACTGTATTCAGACGTAAACACGTGGAATGTATAAAAAATGTCACACTGAAACTTACAGAAGCAATTGATCAGTAAAGTTGATCTTACAGGAAATGGAGGATATTATAAATATGAATATGAAAATATTACAAATAGTTTCAACTCTTGCAATACCCATTGTCTGAAAGTCCTGAAATACCATTTTAGAAATGCAGCGAAAACATAAAAAATATAAATATGGTTTTCAGTACAGTACTACAGCTTTGTGAGGTAGACTGCTTAAAAAATAATAAGGATCTCTCGACTCCATGGTCAAGCTTAGAATTGATATAAAATATGAAAGGTATAACTTATTTATATATGTACTGTGCAAATGCTGCATCCAGTTTATAGAATAAATATTTTATGGACATTGGCCTGTCTGCGTTACCTAGACAAGCGCAGCATTTGCATTACAATTAATTTCCCCAACAAGTAATTAGTCACTCCGGCTTAGAGAGATACCTACATCCCTCGTGCTTGCCGATGGATCTTTACGAATGTACCATACTGTTCAGTTGTGCAATATTTCAGGCCACCATGATGTGGATAGGTCAAGCATAAGTGATGGCTGCATCTCTAATGGCACCAGTATACATCTTGCCAGGAGCCCATTATCTCCAGAGACTCAACAAAGATTCAATTTAGTTCATGCTATTTTGTCTTAGTTGAGTTGATAAAATGCCTGAATGGCTAAGACAGCTTAGCTAATGCACTGTCAAGCAATAGTACTAAGTTGAACGAATGTAGCAGGAGGTAAGAAAAATATTCATGACAGAATTTTAACAATTTCCTTGCCTAGAAAATGTATGTATGTTTTTAATGGAAGGATATAAGGAAGGAAATATGGAAAAAAAATTCCTAATTTTTGCTCATTTCCGCCACAGAATAGCGTATGGCTTTTCCTTTTCTATATTAATCCAAATAATTTATGATAATCGCAACAGTTTCAATAATAATTAAATAAACATAATAAGTCCTAAAAATAAGTGATAATAAAATAATATTATACAACCCAAATAAAGGTTATCAGCCCAAAAATATGTACATTTCTGAATAATAGAAATCATGTTGCTTAAAGGGAATTAATAACTAATACTAATTAAAAAATATATTATTTGTTTCTAATCAGTTTTCTTTTTATTCTATATTCTGTACATAATTATGGGGGCAGCCATCTTGCCTGAGCTACTGTTACCACTATTTAGAAATACGCTTTACAGTAACCACATGGACCATGTGAAACAATAGTCTAGAGATGACCTTCTATGACTTCTATGGGAGAGTTTTCTAAGAATGATCTGTTAGCTGTGTAGATATCAATGTGTGGAA
The DNA here is from genome assembly GCF_050947455.1 of Rhinoderma darwinii. Taxonomy (NCBI): domain Eukaryota; kingdom Metazoa; phylum Chordata; class Amphibia; order Anura; family Rhinodermatidae; genus Rhinoderma; species Rhinoderma darwinii. The sequence continues at coordinate 279,561,609 of NC_134690.1, read as the reverse complement.
AAGCATAGGAGTGGAGCTGTGTCCATCATCTATTGTCATTAGTGGATCCTGTGTTATCTTTATAGGTGTTACTTTTCATTAACCCCTTCAGGACCAAGCTCATTTTGTCCTTCAGGACCAGACCCATTTTTTCAAATCTGACATGTGTCACTTTATGTGGTAATAACTCTGGAATGCGTTCACATATCCAGCGATTCTGAGACTGTTTTCTCGTGACATATTGGACTTTATGTTAGTAAAAAAAAATTGGTCGATAACTTCAATATTTATTTGCGAAAGACACCAAAATTGAGAAAATTTGCAAAAATTAGCTTTTTTTTTTCCATTTAAATGTATCTGCTTATAAAACAGATAGTCATTCGCCACCGCGATATGCCCCTTGTCACCATGTCATTTGACATGGTGACAGTTTATTGTCGTCACGTAACTGTACGTGCGAAGGCAGTAAAGCACCGCCGATTGTCACGTACACTTACGTGATTGGGGGCGGGAAGGGGTTAAAATCCTGCCTGTAATCATAATGAGATAACTACTTAGGAGTGATCTCTATAGAACAGGAAGTGTTAGGGTACTATTACACGGCCCGATCAACGAAACAGTTTATTGTTCGACACTCGTTTGCTCCTTTCATACGGAGCAATGACTGGACATGTATAGGACAAGCGCTCGTTACTCCGATCGCTAGTCCCCATAAATTTTTATCATGTTGGCAGCACGTCTCACTGATTACACACAGGGCCGTATTTGCCACTAGGCGCTGGGGGTGCAGTGCCTAGGGTGTCTAGCAAGGGGGGCGGCTGCAGAAACGTGTTTTTTTTTCAGCTTGAACTCGTGACCTGACCGACTAGCGGTCAGGTCACTCACAGGGCAAGGGAAGGGGTTGCGCTTCTCCAGCGCTCCTCAGACTGTAATACACGCTCTGCTATTGGATTGGCCAGAACTGCTCTGAGATTTGTTGCAGCCCCCTTGTAGATAGCACCCCACCTTCCTGTATATAGCGCCCTGCACTGTAGCGCACTGAAGGAGCGAAGTCCCCCTGTGTCCGGGGATTTTGCTCCTGATCGTAGCGCTTTATGTCTCTGTCCATATATGGACAGTGACATCAGTGGCAACTCCTGAAGTGGAATCCCTGTCCCTATGGGACCCGGCTTAGGTGAGTGGACGCGAGCGCTGGCGTTAACCGAGGGGGAGGCTGGGGCCAGCGCTTGCCGACTCATGGCTGCGGCTGTCAGGAGGAGGTTGGAGCTTTACGGCCCGCAGCCACGGACATTACACCTTCCTGGGTCTGTGACAGTAAACTAAGCAATGACATCTCTAAGCTATCCATTGGTTAGTTTACTTCACATGATCCAAGGTTACGTCAGTTCATTGGCCTACTTTTAAAAGTAGGACAATGTACTGATGTAACCGGCGGGGAGTAATCTGCTCCAGTCGGAAAGGGAGTATTTAAAAATAAATAAATAATAAACTGTGACGTAATCAAGAATAGGGGAAACGGGCCCCAGTGTTCATGTGGGGGGCAGGGGAGGGAAGGGAATGTTAACAGGGTAGAACTGAGCATTTCTTTTAGGGTCAGTTCACACGTTGCGTAACACTGCAGATTTTCCGCAACAGATTTAATTGTGAAAAATCAACAGCATAACACAGTAGCAGCAGAGTGGATGAGATTTGAACAAATCTCATCCACACGCTGTATAAAAAACCCACCGAAAAACCGTTCATAAATTGACTTGCGGTGCGTTTTTTTAATCAATAGAATGTCAATTTATGCTGTGAGATCGCTGGTTTTCTGTTGCAGTGTTTCCCCATTGAATTCATTGGGAGGTAAAACCTGCAACAATTAGCACATTTTGCGGCGGAAAAGCTGCTTTTTCGGGGGTGTTACCACTAAATATGATTTATAATTCCGCATAAAAGAGCAGATCTGCCGATGAACAGGCGTTTGCTTGTTCATCGGCTGATTGTTGCCGATTACGCAGGGCAATGATCAGGAGCGATAGTTCATATGGACACTTATTTCCCCGATCTATTGGCCCATGTAATAGCGCCTTTAGTCTATTGTAAAGTTCAATGGCCTGTGTGAAAACTGCAAGATTTTAAGATTATTTTTATAATACAGATAATGACAAAGAAAATAAAAAAGATCACCAAAAATTCTTAGAAAATATGTTCTGATGTTATATTCCCTGTAAAGCTTGTTTCTATAGTACTATTCTCTGCACTGGTGGGCTATGCACAATCTGTTACCTGCAATAAAGGGGTTGTCTACCGAAATACATTGGTGGCATATCGCTAAGACTCCATCAATCGCTAGAACAAAGTGGCAGCAATCTTAGGAAAGTGCCATGTCCCTTCGTCTCCTGTGCTTATCTAGAGCAACCGCATGGATGCCCATTGACAATAATGGGTGTCAATACAGCTGCCAGAAAATAGCCAGCCGGAGGTTAATGGAGACAAAGCAGGACATCGCTGTCAAGGGGTGTAGCTAGGGGGGGGGCAGGCGGGGAATGTGCCCCGGGCTCAACTAGGTGGTAGGGAAGGAGGGCGCCGTGGCAGAGTAGCTGTTTGCTGCTGATAGGCGCCATGTATGTCGGACACCAGCAGCAGCGATCAGCGTTAGGAATAGCCAGGAGTTCATGCGGCGGCATTCTGACTGGGGTCTGTGACAGCCCGGGAGTGAACCAGTCCAGTCACCTGACCTCACTGGTCCACTCCCGGGCTGTCACCGACATTGGTAGTATATCCTAGCGATATATCAATAATGTCTATTCTGAGACCACTCCTTTATTATGACTTAGTTGGATATTATACTTTATCTTTGAGACAATTTATTTGTGAAAAAAAAACAAAAAACTATTTTAACCTCTTGATCACTGCAGTGTCATGCAGGACATTGATCCTGAAGACGCAGATACAGTTGAACCTGGGACATGAGGCACGACTTAACAGAGGCAGTGTGAAGGCAGACCTGGGGGCATTCATTAGGCCCATGGGCTGTCATGACAACCATCAGCACCAAGCGATTGCATCGCTGGGGTGCCGATGAGCTATTGGAGGGGTCAGTCCCCCTCTTTTCAATGCTTTTCCTGGCCGTTTAAACCCTCAAAAGCGGAGGTCAATCGCGACAGCAGAGGGGTTAAACGGCCAGGAATAGCGAGAATGAGATTAGTCCCGGGTGTAATACACAGCTGACACCCGCAGCATATGGAGCGGGCTCAGCGCAAGAGCATTCTCCATACATCACCCCCCGCACGAGGATGTACCATTACGTCCAGGGGCATGAAGGGGTTAATATATGGCATTTAATGTACCATGTAATGTACTGGAAAACGGAAAAAAATATATCTTTGTGGGGTGGAATGGTAAAAAACAGAGATTCCTCCATTTTTTGTCTTTCGTTTCTACAACATTCATTGTGTGGATACAAAAAGACAGGTTAACTTCATTCTACAGGTCAATACGATTACGGCAATAGCAAATTTATTTATTTTTTATTTGTATTACTTTTACATAGAAAAGTAGGGTACATGCAACTTTTTAATCACTTTTTATTCCAGGGAGATGACCAGAAAACAGCAATGCTTGTGTATTTTTTTTTAACCTACAGCATTCCCCCGGCGGGTTCAATAAGGTGATATTTTAATAATTTCCGATTTTTATGGACGCAGCACTGCCAATTATGTTTTCTATTTTTGATGCTTATATAATTTTTTATAAAAGATATTTTTTGTTTTTTTTTCAGTCCACCTAGGGGAGTCTACAATGTGATCATTAGATCACTCATGCAATACACTGTAAGGCTATAGTATTTTGGTCAGTATTTTGCAACCAGGAGTGAGTCCAAAATACCGAAAGATGTACAATTCTTTCCATTAGGCTATATTCACACGACAGTGAAAAAAAATGTCTATTAAAAACTGATCAACTGCATCAGTGTGTCTCTAAGTTTTGCAGCAGTGTGTCTCTAAGTTCTACATCAGTGTGTCTCTAAGTTTTTCATGGCCGTTAAAAAAACTGATGAATTTCATTGGTCAGGCTTTTTTTGTCCCAGCCCCCTGAAAATACCCAAAGGAAGGTCACATATTCACCTAGACACTATTTACAGCCTCCCTGTAGATGCCACACAGCCTCCCTGTATATGATGCCACACACCTCCCTGTATATGCCACACCTCCCTGTATATGCCACACCTCCCTGTATATGATGCCACACACCTCCTGTATATGATGCCACACACCTTCTGTATATGATGCCACACACCTCCTGTATGTGATGCCACACACATCCTCTATGTGATGCCACACACCTCCTGTATATGATGCCACACACCTCCTGTATATGATGCCACACACCTCCCTGTATATGATGCCATACAACTCCCTGTATATGATGCCACACACCTCCCTGTATATGCCACACACCTCCCTGTATATGATGCCACACACCTCCCTGTATATGATGCCACACACCTCCCTGTATGTGATGCCACAGACCTCCTTTATATGCCACACACCTCCCTGTATATGATGCCACACAGACCCCCTGTATATGATGCCGCACACCTTCCTTTATATGCCACACAGCCCCCTGTATATGCCACATAGCCCGACATGAATGCCCTACATACTCACCGATGCAGCGCTGTCTTCACAGGATCTGCGGCGACACGATGACACTCACCGATGCAGCTCATCCTCACGCGTGGTCTCTCGTCTTCACGGGATCTGCGAAGGTGGCGCAACTTCGCAGAACCCGGGAAGACGAGAGACCACACCAGAAGATGTCGGCTCTGCATCGGTGAGTGTCATCGCGTGGCCACAGATCCTGTGAAGACAGCGCTGCATCGGTGAGTATGTAGGGCATTCATGTCAGGCTGTGTGGCATATATGGAGAGGATGTCACAGATGCATTTTAAACAGTTGTTACATGTATTGACAGCCGTTAAAGACTGATCCATTGACTTCTATGGGGGCCGTCAGGCCGTGAAAACGGCCAAAAAAAGGACATGTCCTATTTTTTGACGGCCATTATTCACGGGCCGTTAAATACACCCATAGAACATCATTGTTCTTAAAACGGCCGTGTTTCACTGTCATGTGAATAAGGCCTTATACTTTTCTGTGTTCATGTTTCACTCCTGGTTTTAGCTTTGTAAAATATTGACCTAAGTACTGCCATATGAAAGTAGCCCAATACTTATGTATTGCCTTTATCTGTGCTATACAGAAGGCAGACCTGGACGGCTTCAATAGGCCTCCAGCTGGCATGGAAACTGATCGGCACCCCGCAATTTCATTGCAGAGGGGGGTGGCGATTTGGGTACAGAGGAAGCCACTTCCCTCTGTCTAATTGCTCAGATGCTGCGATCACTATTAACTGCAGCATCCGAGGGGTAGAACGTCCGGGATCAGAGTTATCTCAGATCCCGGCCATTGCAGGCAGGTGTCAACTGTTCGAAACAGCCAGTACCCGCAGAATATGGTGCGGGCTCAGCACCTGATCCCACACCATATTGCGACGTTAAAGTATGTTGGATGTCGCCAAGGGGTTAAAATAATTTATTTTCTGGCATGGCAATATGTCACCATGTCAATGCGGAGTTACTTTTTCAAGATTGTAGTTGGAAAAACAATGAGTTTAAAAAAACGATTTAGGAAGCCGGAACAGTTCCTGTCAATCAACAATGACACTTGTATTTTACATTGTTAATGCAAGGAAAAAATCATATGATAGGAGAGAATGGGGTACGTTGACATTATAGCATCTATATATTTGGTTTGAGTCCTTAGAATTCGTTCAATAACGTTGTAATCTTGATATGAGAGTTCATAAGAACAATTTAATTTCTGTGTATTTCCTAATTGTATAGCTATGACCAGTCATGAGATAGCAACTCACGCAGCACAGAAAATATTAACCATTTTGAAATAAGGGTCGCTTTCCAAATGCAAACCAGTTCAAGTTATCATGGGAGGCTGGAAATATGGTCATTTATACTTTATTTTCTCCATATGTGTAATTTGTATCCTCTTTTATTGCAAGAGACATGACAATGAGAGCTCTTCTCAGTAAGCAGAATTGATTAAAATTGCCTTCAAAAATGTGAATTTCAAGTAGTTGCTAGGCAATAAGACCTTCCTGAAAAGTCAATTTAGAAATGTTTTGCAATTGATATCACTGTCGGAAACATTTTGAAAATACAATGGTACAATAGGACAGACAGAAGAAGAAGAAAGCTCACAATACAGGTATGATATAATTATTTGCCATAATATGTTATTGAAAACTCTGAACACTTATCTGAAAACACACTTGCAGCGAAGGCTTTTAATCATGTGTGCTAAGGCTACCTAAATCATTCCTAATCTGTAAATTCTGTACTGTATAACGTTTTGTATGTTTGGGCATACAGACAAAAACTGTGATGTAGTAGAACACAGCTGAATTAAATACTGTAAAATTTAGGAGCATTAACGCCTCATGCAAACGACCGAGCGTGCCGTCCGAGTCCCGTCAGTGATCCGAATAAAGATAGGACATGTTCTTTCTTTCCTCGGATCGGAAACTCTGATCATTTTTCACGGACCCGATTCACCCGCTAAAGTGCATGGGTTCGTGAAGACTATCTATCGGGTGCCAATCAGTTGCCATCAAAAACGGCCCGAGTGGCACAACGGTTGTGTGCAAGAGACCTTAGGCTCTCCATTTGTTTGTTTTTTTTATAACTCCAGCAATAAGAATTTTTATCAATATCAAGAGAAAAAAATAAAATAAAAAATATGCACGTAACACATTTCTAGACATTTCCTACCGAACTAGCCAACGTGCTTGTAGTTTGTTTTTTTTGTAAAATTCCACAATACTTGGAAATGTTACAGCTCTTAATTTAGCAGTATTTGGCTTAATGCACATGGCAGTATTATGGCTCAATACAACCGGCACAGAGCCATAATATATCCCCTGTAGATTTCTATGGATGTTCCACGTATGCTTTCAATTTCATATGTGGCATACTCCATAGAATGCCGTATTATGGAGCTATTCTTGGAGAAAAACCCCTTAACATGGTGGTGTACACCGCACTATACAGTGACATGCGAATGTACCTATTGTGAGACAGTGACAGGTAAAGTCATTGAGGGAAGGTACATTTCCCCTAGAATCCTGTCATATGTATCCTAGGCTCCAGGGAATGAGTAGTTCTTGCAATAGAAAGCTCTAGCTTTCCAATCTCGGCTTAAGGAAAAGCCGGAAAAAGGGCCTGGAGTTGGATTGGAGAAGAGCAGGGCGGGTTCCCCAATCCCTAGTCCATCTCGGTTTGTAGGACAAGGCTGCTGCTCAATTAGCTGCACCTGTAGCCTGTGTATAAAAAGGTGCAGACACAGTGTGTGTGAGTCTCACCCCTGACTCAGACTGGAGACTACTAAGGCTGGAGTAGCCTGTATTCTATGTGAGTAAAGACCTGTGTTACTTTGTGTCCAGTGCCTGGTAGGAAGGCACTTAGTATAGTTAGATAATATCTTGTTTAGTTAGTGCTCAGACGAGCAGGATTTCTTTTGTATTTTGCCTTGTTGTACAAGAGGCTGTTTCTTTGACAAGAATAGAAACACAGGCAAAGCCCTGTTATGACTTTTAATGCACGGAGTCCCTGTCTCTGGCTACAAAGAAACCGCTGTACCAACCTCTCCTGATGCTAAACCCTCACATACGGTGGCCGATGCGGGCGTGGTCTTAAAGAGACATACACCTATTTAAAAGGACTTTTGCTGCTCCAAGTGGAAAATCGTTGCTAGGGGCAACAACACAATTTTTTCTCCCCGAGAGTGCTTGGAAGTGTATGTCTTGGGTGAAGGCGGCAACAGGGCTAAAAGAGACTGTTAAAATGGATGAAATACTTAAACAGCTGATTCAGGCTAATATCAACCAGGGGAAGATAAGCACAGCTCTGCAAGAAGCCAGCGCGACTCAGCGAATGGTGCATACGGAAGCCATGCGTGCACAGGCTGAAACCAATATTCTGCTGGGTGAAGCCCACAGACTGGCCTTAAAAGAACAGCAGCAAATTAATCGCTATTTGCAAGACCAAATTCAGGCCTCAGTGGAGAGGTCAGCGGGGCCTCATGGTTTGCGCCAAACCACTCGTGCAGCGGTACAGACATCTCTGCAGAAGATGACATCCACCGACGACGTTGAGGCCTATCTCATGGTGTTTGAGCAAGTGGCAGAACGAGAGAAGTTACCTTCAGATCAGTGGGCAGCAGTTGTGGCACCTTTCCTAACCGGAGAGCCGCAAAAGGCGTACTTTGATCTCAATGAGCAGGATGCCAAGGATTACTCCAAGCTGAAGGGTGAGATCCTTGCCCGTCTGGGTGTTAATATGAATGTGCGTGCTCAACGGGTGCACAACTGGACTTTCGTGGAACACCTACCTGCGCAATCACAAATGTATGATCTTGTCCATCTTGCAAGGAAATGGCTACAGCCAGAGGAATCAACCCCTGCGCAGATCGTGGAGAGAGTGGTGCTTGACAAATACTTCCGCTCCTTACCACCGAAGGTTCAGCGTTGGGTCGGTCAAGGAGATCCTACAGATGCGGAACAGCTGGTGAACCTGATTGAAAGGTACAGAGCTACTCAGGATCTACTCCAAGAAGTACCGCCTGGATGTTCTAACCCCAGGAAAAGCAAATCGTGCGGAGCACCCAGTAAGACTGTTCCATTTACTAGAAGGGTGAGAAAAGTCTTTAAGGGAGGTGGCTCAGAAGGGGAGCAGACGGAGGGAAGAAATCCCAGAGAGACACTGAAGGCCAGACCAGGGTCTCAAGTTGGGGACCGGGGCCGCATACAGTGCTGGCGGTGTTATAGACCTGGGCATATTGCTTTCAATTGTCCCCTGACTACTGAGCCAATGGAGTGTGATGCAGCAAGGCGAATATCCTTGTTTGCACGTCCTGTTTGTTCTGCTGAGACTGTTTAGGAGACTGAGCAACAAATGTGTGTCGTAAAAGTGGAAGGGTGTACTGTGAGTGCCTTGCTGGATTCTGGGTACCTGGTTACCCTGGTGCATGCCAGCCTGATAGACCCTGGAACATTCAGCGGACATAGTATAGGGGTCCTGTGCATACATGGGGACACTAAAGAATACCCCACCGCTTTGGTCACTCTAGAGACTTCCTGTGGAACCGCTTGCCATGAAGTGGGTGTGGTCAAGTCCCTGATGCACAGTGTGATCCTGGGGGGAGACTTCCCAGTGTTCTGGGACTTGTGGAGGAAGAAAGATGTAACCTCCACTGTAAATGTTAATGATGCTATTAATGTGTGCGCTGTGATTAGCCCAGAACCCTTTAATGAAGATGCTGAGGTGCCAGCAGTAGGGGTGACCACTGAGCCTGATAAATTTCCTCTGGCTGTTTTTGCTGGTGAAACAGATGAGCAGGAGGAAATTTCTGAGATACCAGAGTTAAATGTATCACGTAACAATTTTGGAACCGCTCAACTTAGCGATCCCACATTGGTAAAAGCCAGGGAAAATACTAAGGTATTAAATGGAGTGCCTCAACATCCAGGGGCTGATAAGGTGTTTCCACACATGGCAGTTAACCAGGATTTGCTGTATCGGATAGATAACGTACGTGGGGAGGTTGTTGAACAGCTGGTGATACCCCAACCGTATCGTAGAACGGTGTTGGACCTGGCTCATAAACACGTGCTGGGTGGACATCTAGGTTGCGAAAAGACCAGAGAGCGTATCTTACAACGATTCTTCTGCCCGGGGGTATATACGGAAGTTCAGAGGTATTGCGAGTCCTGCCCGGAGTGTCAGATAACGGCTCCTATGCCACATTTTAGGAGTCCGCTGGTGCCTTTGCCTATCATTGGGATCCCTTTTGAAAGAATTGCCATGGATCTGGTCGGCCCTTTAGTCAAATCCTCTAGAGGACATCAATATATCCTAGTGGTGTTGGACTATGCCACACGCTACCCTGAGGCAGTCCCTTTGCGAAATTCCTCTTCAAAAGCCATTGCAAGAGAGTTGTTTTACATGTTTTCCCGTACTGGTTTACCTAAGGAAATCCTTACCGATCAGGGAACTCCCTTTATGTCCAAAATCACCAAGGAATTATGTAAACTGCTGAAAATTAAACACCTGCGTACCTCTATATATCACCCTCAAACTGATGGTCTTGTCGAAAGATTCAATAAGACATTAAAAGGCCTGTTGAGGAGGGTGGTTAGTAAGGATGGGAAGGATTGGGACTGTCTTCTGCCCTATTTGATGTTCGCTGTACGTGAAGTTCCTCAATCATCCACAGGGTTTTCTCCTTTCGAACTTGTATACAGCAGACAACCCCGTGGTCTCCTGGACATAGCCAAGGAAACCTGGGAGCAAGAGTCCACACCTTATTGGAGTGTAATTGAGCATGTCACGTTGATGCAAGACCGAATCACTGCGGTCATGCCGATAGTTAAGGAACACTTGGAGCAAGCTCAGGATGCTCAGAGCAGGGTGTATAACCGAACTGCTAAAGTTAGAAATTTTAACTCTGGTGATCGAGTGTTGGTCTTAGTGCCAACCGTAGAAAGCAAATTTCTTGCTAGATGGCAAGGGCCGTATGAGATAATTGAAAAGGTGGGGGATGTAAATTATAAAGTTTACCAACCAGGTAAAAGGAAGACAGTGCAGTTATACCATGTAAACTTAATTAAGCCATGGAAAGAAAGAGAGACCCTCGTGGCAGTAAGGACCCCCTATAGTTCTAACCCAGATGTGTATGTGTCAGAATCCCTCGCAAAGCCACAGAAACAGGAGACAAAAGAGTTTGTGCAGAGAAACACAGACGTGTTTTCAGAACTGCCAGGACAGGCCAGTATAATAAAACATGACATTGTGACCGAGCCTCAGGTTCGGGTCCACTTGAAACCCTACAGAGTCCCTGAAGCTCGTAGACAAGCCATATCTGAGGAGGTCAAGAAAATGCTAGACCTTGGGATTATTGAAGAGTCAAAAAGTGAATGGTCAAGCCCCATTGTATTGATTCCGAAACCAGATGGGTCATTGCGTTTCTGTAACGACTTCCGCAAGTTAAATGAGATGTCAAAGTTTGACGCATACCCAATGCCAAGAGTTGACGAGTTAATAGAGAGACTGGGCCATTCAAGGTATTTTTCAACACTTGATTTAACCAAAGGCTATTGGCAAGTACCCCTCACGGAGGGCGTCAAAGAGAAAACTGCGTTCATCACCCCGGATGGTCTGTTTCAATATATTTGTTTACCATTTGGGCTACATGGGGCTCCAGTGACCTTTCAAAGGTTAATGGACATAGTCCTCAAACCCCATCGTCGGTATGCTTTGGCATATCTGGACGACATTATAATCTTTAGTGATGACTGGGAAAGCCACTTACCAAAAGTACAAGCAGTACTAAACTCCCTCAGAGCCGCGGGGTTAACAGCAAACCCAAAGAAATGTTCCTTAGGCTTGGAGGAAGCACGGTATCTGGGGTACATAATTGGGAGAGGGGTGATAAAGCCACAGGTCAACAAAGTTGAGGCTATCCAAAACTGGCCCCAGCCCTCAACCAAAAAGCAGGTCAGAGCTTTTCTAGGAATTGTAGGTTATTACCGCAGGTTCATTCCAAACTTTGCCAGCACAGCAGCGCCCCTGACAGATCTTACCAAGGGAAGTAAGTCTGTCATGGTCAAGTGGGACACGAAGGCTGAAAGCGCCTTTCAAGAGTTGAAACTGGCCCTGTGTAACCAACCAGTCTTAGTCACTCCTGACTTCAAAAAGGAGTTTGTTGTCCAAACGGATGCTTCTAATGTGGGGCTCGGAGCAGTTCTGTCACAAGAGGTGGGTGGTGAGGAACATCCTGTGACCTATTTGAGCAGAAAGCTTACCCCGGCTGAGAAAAACTATAGCATAGTTGAACGGGAGTGCTTGGCAATTAATTGGGCACTTGAGTCCCTAAGATATTATTTATTGGGTCGTCGGTTTAGGTTGGTCACAGACCACTCTCCTCTTACGTGGATGTGTCAAGCTAAAGAGAGAAATGCAAGAGTTACACGGTGGTTTCTTACTTTGCAGAACTTCAAATATACTGTGGAACACAGAGCAGGAAAACTGCAGGGCAATGCTGACTCTTTGTCTAGGACACACTGCCTTGTAGCTAAATGTGTCCGATCCCATGGGCTCGAACAGAGGAAGAGGGTATGTGAGACAGTGACAGATAAAGTCATTGAGGGAAGGTACTTTTCCCCTAGAATCCTGTCTTATGTATCCTAGGCTCCAGGGAATGAGTAGTTCTTGCAATAGAAAGCTCTAGCTTTCCAATCTCGGCTTAAGGAAAAGCCGGAAAAAGGGCCTGGAGTTGGATTGGAGAAGAGCAGGGCGGGTTCCCCAATCCCTAGTCCATCTCTGTTTGTAGGACAAGGCTGCTGCTCAATTAGCTGCACCTGTAGCCTGTGTATAAAAAGGTGCAGACACAGTGTGTGTGAGTCTCACCCCTGACTAAGACTGGAGACTACTAAGGCTGGAGTAGCCTGTATTCTATGTGAGTAAAGACCTGTGTTTCTTTGTGTCCAGTGCCTGGTAGGAAGGCACTTGGTATAGTTAGATAATATCTTGTTTAGTTAGTGCTCAGACGAGCAGGATTTCTTTTGTATTTTGCCTTGTTGTACAAGAGGCTGTTTCTTTGACAAGAATAAAAACACAGGCAAAGCCCTGTTATGACTTTTAATGCACGGTGTCCCTGTCTCTGGCTACAAAGAAACCACTGTACCAACCTCTCCTGATGCTAAACCCTCACACTATATACAGAAAAGTTCCTACCATATTTTTCGGACTATAAGACGCACCTGACTATAAGACGCACCTAGGTTTTAGACAACAGAAAATAAGAAAAAATTTCTTATTTTACTTCTTTTACAAAGAAAAAACTATTGGTTAAAAAAAAATAATTTGTTTGGTTTCACCGCATTCTGAGAGCCATAACTTTTATTTTTTGCGGGACGAGCTGTAGATTTTAGTAGTACCATTTTTTGGTACATACGATTTTTTATTACTTTTTATTTCATTCTTTCTAGCGCTATGGTGACCAAAAGACAACGATTCTGGGATTTCAAATTAATTTTTTTATGCCGTTCACTGTGAGAGTCAAATAATGTTATATTGTAATAGATTCTGACTTTTACAGACGCAGCAATACCAATTTGTTTTATTTTTACATGCTTGGGGAAAAATGGGAAAAGGTTGTTTTTATTTACTTTTAATATGTTTTTACACATTTTATTAGTCCCCCTAGGGAACAATACACTGCAATACATGGATGAGTTACAGAAACAGCGTAACTCACTGAGCTACGCTGTTTCCGTAACTCCCTTAGTAGTGAATGGCAGTTACAGAAGCAGCGTAGCATGCTACGCTGTTTCCGTAACTACTATTCAGTTCTATGGGAGTTACGGAAACAGCGTAGTTCAGCGAGTTACGCTGCTTCCGTAACTTCACCATGTACGCTGTTTCCATAACTCCCATTCACTTCTATGGGAGTTACGGAAACAGCGCAGCTCAGCAAGATCTCGGCTATTTCCGTAACTCCCGGCCACCTAACCAGGAAGTGGCTGGGATACAACGGAGCCGGGTAAGATAGAACGGGGTTTAGGGGGCCCCGTTCTAGCGATAGGTGCGTGTCCCAGTGGTGAGACCCGCATCTATCTGACATTTATTACATAAATGCCCGCTCCACTCCAAACATCATCCCTTATCCGCTCCATGATGTGCCGGAACATCATGGGTCGGGAAGGGGTTATGTAAGAAGCAGGCAGGGGGCCCGGCACTGCCGACTGCCGACTATAAGACGCAGGGACTTTTTAGCAAGATTTATTCTTGCTAAAAACTGTGTCATATAGTCCGAAAAATACGGTATATGTATTTGACTGCTCACCAGATGATGCCACCATAGCTCAGAAGTAGCTCTGTACAGCACCTCTACAATTCCCATGATTCCTTACCCTCTCTGTTTACAACTGCATGCATGCCCCTCTATTACAAGGTATAAAGTAGTGCTGTAATTAATCACTGTCCGCTACTGAGAGACAGCTCTGCTGTTCTGCTGTTAGGGTATGTTCACACGACCTATTTTCGGCCGTTTTTCAGGCCGTAAACGCCCGAAAAACGGCCAAAAAAATCGGAAGCAGAACGCCTCCAAACATCTGCCCATTTCAATGGGAAAACGGCGTTCTGTTCCGATGGAGCGTTTTTCGCAGAGTTTTTTTACGCGTATAAAAAACGGCCGCAAAAAAGAAGTGCAGGACATTTCTTGGGAAGTTTTTGGAGCCGTTTTCCATTGACTCTAGTGAAAAAAGCTCCAAAAACGCCACAAAAATCGTGAGTAGCACAAAAAACATCTGAAAATCAGGAGCTGTTTTCTCTTGAAAACAGCTCCGTATTTTGAGACGTTTTTGACTCTGCGTGTGAACATACCCTTAGAATCTGCTGCCCAGCATGTAAAACACGATCCCTTCAGAGAAAGGGAGGGAGGTGATGAAGTCAGGGAGCTGTGGAGATAAGAGGCATGTGATGTGTGACATCCCGTACTATGGGGGAGGGGATAACCATATTTTCAGTACACAGGATGTGACATAAGCAGGTAAAAAACACCAAGAGCATTGTCATGTGACCACATGTGAGTGGCGCACAGAGGCATTTCAGCTACACACAGTACATTAGTAAGTGGCAAATCTTACTGAATGTAAACCATCTGCACACAATGAAAAAAAAATTAAAACGTCTTTAAATATCCATCACAAGTATGTTCAGTGACTTGCAAAATTATTCAAAATTATTTTGTTGCATTACAACCTGGAATTAAAATGGATTCTAAATGTGAGTGTATGTAATGGACCTGACAGAGTAGTTCAAATTGGTACAGTGTAATGTAAAAAAAAAAAAAACATTGTAAAAAAAAAAAACAACTAAAAAGTTGTGAGTGCATATGTATTCACCGCCTATTCTCTGAAACCCATAAATAAAATCTGTGCAAACTAGTACACTTCACAAGTTACATAAAATTTGTTAAAATTTGCAATCAAGGAGTCACATGATCTGTCACATGATGTCAGTACAAATACACCTGTTCTGCTCCTGAAGACCATGGAGCTCTCCAAACAGGTCAGAGACAAGTTGTGAACATCCCACGAAGCACCAATAAATCCATTATATCAAAATGGAAAAAATATGGCACAACTAAGACGGCCCAACAAAGCTCCTAGACCGGGCAAAAAGGGTATTAATCAGATTTAACAAAGACGCCAAAGATATCACTGATGAAGCTCTAAAGATCCACAGCAGAGATGGAAGTATCTGTCCATAGGGCCGCTGAAAGCTGTATACACCACAGAGAGGGACTTTATGGGAGAGTGGCCAGAAAAAAGGCTATTGTTTAAACCCTAGGCGCACCAGGACGCAACTGTACGTCCATGTGGCCAGTGTCTTAAGGCACAGGGACGTACAGTTACTGCGTGGTTCCCGGTGCACACTGTCGGCGACAGTGTGCACCGGAAACCGGGAGGCCAGCTGTCCCTGACAGCTGACACTCCACTGTATGCCGATCAGCGGCTTATTTCCGCTGATTCCGGCAATTAACCCCTTGATTGCAGTGATCGATTGCAATTACCGCATTCAGGGGTTTCTAGCTCATTTGCAGATGGCTAGCATGGCGATCGGAGGCCAAGTAATGGCCTACCTGTCTGCCATGTACGGAAGCCTATCAGGATCAGCCTCCTGATAGACTTCCTGTCAGAGTGACAGGACGTCACTGCCGTTCACGATGCACACTGTCGATGACAGTGTCTGTGACAGTGTCGGCGACAGTGTGCATCGGGAACCGGGAGGTCAGCTGTCCCTGACAGCTGACACTCGACTAGTTGCCAATCAGCGGCTCATCGCCGCTGATTTCGGCAATTAACCCGTTACATGCGGGGCTCGATTGCGAACTCCGCATGTACAGGGTTTGTAGCACATCAGCAGCCTCCAAGCAATTGTGGGGGCTGCTGATGCTTGTGATGGCACCCGGGGGGGCAAACAACGGCCCCCGGGTCTGCCATGTATGCAAGCCTATGAGGATCAGCCTCTGGCTGGTCCTCGTAGACTAACTGTCAGAGTGACTGTGACGTCAGACTGACAGTTGGAATACGTTACACTACCTAGGTAGTGTAATGTATTCTAGCAGCGATCAGAGCTGCAGGTCAAAAAAGAAAGTGTAAAAAGTAAAAGAAAAGTTAATAAACAAAAAAAGACGGTGTAAAAAGTAAATAAAAAATAAAAAAAAAAGTTAATAAAAATGTTTTACAAGTGTAAAAATAAAAGATTTTTTTTTCCTATAATAAGTCTCTTATCATAGGAAAAAAATGAAACCGTTAAAAAAAACAGTACACATATTTGGTATCACCAGGTATGCAACGACCCAATCTATAAAACTATAATGTTATTTTTACCGCACAGTGAACGCCGCAAAAAAAAAACAAACTAAAAACAATGCCAGAATCACTATTTTTTGGTCACCACCCCTCCCAAAATATAGAATAAAAAGTGATCAAAAAGTCGCATGTAACCGAAAATAGTACCAATAAAAACTACAACCCGTCCCGCAAAAAACAAGCCCTTACACCGCTTTTTTGACTGAAAAAGAAAAAAGTTACGGCTCTCAGAATACGGTGACACAGAAAATACATTATTTTATAAAGAAGTGATTTTATTGTGCAAACGCTGCAAAACATAAAAAAACTATATACATCTGGTATCGCCGTAATCGTACCGACCCGCAGAATAAAGTAAAATTGTCATTTATAGCGCATTATGAACGCCGTAAGAATAAAAGAATTTAAAACGCCAAAATCACTGTTTTTGGCCACCAAAGCTCTAAATAAAATGTAATAAAAAGTGATCAAAAATTTGCATCTACCAAAAAATGGTACCAATAAAAACTACAGCTCGTCCTGCCAAAAATAAGCCCTCACACCGCTCAATTCATGGAAAAATAAAAAAGTTATGGCGTTTGGAAGGCAGGTAGTGAAAAACTAAAATGGAAAAGCAAAAAAGGATCAGTCCTGCAAATGTTAATTAATTTCTATTAAAAAAATAAATTATTACCACATGTGGGGTATTGTCATATTCGGGAGAGATTGCGTTACAAATTTAGGGCGACTTTTTCTCCTTTATGAAAATGAAAAAATTCAACATTTTAGTGGACAAAAATGTTTATATTCATTTTCACGGCCTAATTCTACTAAATTCTGCAAAAGACTTGTGTGGTATAAATGCTTACTAAACCCCTAGAAAAATTCCTTGAGGGGTCTAGTTTCCAAAATGGGGTCACTTTTGGGGTGTTTCCACTATTTTGTTCCCTCCAGGGGGTTGCAATCGTGACATGGCACTGAAAACCAATCCAGCAAAATCTGCGCTCCAAAATCCAAATGGCGCTCCCTCCCTTCTGAGCACTGCCGTGGGTCCAAACAGCAGTTTATTACCACATATGGGGTATTTCCGTAATCGGGAGTAGATGCTTTACAAATGTTGGGGTGAATTTTCTTCTTTATTCTTTGTAAATATTAAAAATGTCTGTTATTTCAGAAAAAAAGTAGATTTTCATTTTCACAGACTAACTCCAATAAATATAGCAAAATACCTCTGGGGTCAAAGTGCTCACTACACGCCTAGATAAATTTCATGAGGGGTCTAGTCTCCAAAATGGGGTCACTTTTGGGGAGTTTCCACTGTTTTGGCACCACAAGACCTCTTCAAACTCGACATGGTGCCTAAAATATAATCTAAAAATAAGCAGGCCCCAAAATCCACTAGGTGCTCCTTTGCTTCTGAGGCCGGTGTTTCGGTCCATTAGGACACTAGGGCCACATGTGGGATATTCCTAAAAACTGCAGGACCTGGGCAATAAATATTGAGTTGTATTTCTCTGGTAAAACCTTCTGTGTTACACAATTTTTTTTATTACAAATTAATTTCGGCAAAAAAAAGAGAAATTTGTACATTTCCCCTCTACTTTGCTTTATTTCCTGTGAAACGCCTAAAGGGTTAAAATACTTTCTGAATGCTGTTTTGAATACTTTGAGGGGTGCAGTTTTTAAAATGGGGTCATTTATTGGGGTATTCTAATATATAAGGCCCTCAAAACCACTTCAGAACTGAACTGGCCCCTGTAAAAATAGCCTTTTGAAATTTTCTTGAAAATGTGAGAAATTGCTGCTAAAGTTCTAAGCCTTGTAACGTCCTAGAAAAATAAAAGAATGTTCAAAAAACGATGCAAATATAAAGTATACATATGTGAAATGGTAACTAATGACTATTTTGTGTGGTATTACTATCGGTTTTACAAGCAGATACATTTAAATTTAGGAAAATGCACATTTTTGCAAATTTTCTCTAAATTTTGGTGTTTTTCACGAATAAATATTGAATTTATCAACCAAATTTTTCCACTATCATAAAGTACAATATGTCACGAGAAAACAATCTCAGAATCGCTTGGATAGGTAAAAGCATTCCGGAGTTATTACCACATAAAGTAACACATGTCAGATTTGAAAAAATTGGCTGTGCCACTAGGCCAAAACAGGCTGCGTCCTAAAGGGGTTAAAGAAAAACAAAAGAAAACGCATTTTGAGTTAGTCAAACAGAATGTTGCAGACACCCCAAACACATGGAAGAAGGTTCTCTGGTCACATAAGACTAAAATTTCACTTTTTGGCCATCATGGGAAATGCTATGTGTGACGCAAACCCAAAACTTCCCATCACCTCAAAAGCACAATCAGCAGGGACTGTAAAATTAGTCAAGAATGAAGGAAAGATAGATGGAAGCAAATGCAGTGAAATCCTTCAATCTGTCAGAGATTCGAGACTAGGATGGAGGTTCACATTCCAGCAGGACAATAACCCAAAACATACTGTTAACGTTACACTGGAGGGGTTGATTCCCTATATGACATGTCACGTACATGCCATTATGTGCTAACATTAAGCCCAGCCAGAGGCAGAGCTTAAAGGGGTATTCCCATCTCAAGGATCACATTTAAATGTGTTCCTTATGTAAAGTTATGTATAATCTGCAAAGATCCTTATTTTTATTTTTTGTTCCGTACGTGAGATATTCTTTTTGTTGTATCCCAGGTCCCATTCGGTTTCCATCTCGGCATCGACGTGCAAAGATCAGCTATAACAGCTGCTGACCAGGAAGACCACTCCACCAATGTTTATTACTGATAATATGACACTGAAACAGGAGATGGTAACGAGAGGGAAATGGGAAACCTTGTTTACCATTCCTTTTAGAACATTAGTGGCATAGACTTGTATCCCCGATGCTGCATGTAGTAATATTCATAGCAGCAGCGTCGGGAGCACACGCACACATGCAAGCGGTGCTGTGATAATAGCGATGCTGGATTTGTCCAGAAAGGGGCTTAGTACCGCCCACTAAATCAGAAAAGCCAGTGAACGAGAAGCAGGACCATGCAATGAAAAAGTGGAAAAAGGGAGGTAAGAAAACATTATGAAGGGGTATAACATGTTTATTTATAATCAAAAATTAATTTTTGGGGAAGAAATTTTTTGAAATTGGAGATGAGAATACCCCTTTAATAGGAGCCTGTAATATCAAGATATACTGCAATAAATTAGTATTGAAGTATATTGTGCAAGTGATCCAACGCTTGCTGGTTGAAGTCCCCTAGGGGGACTAATAAAAAAAATAAAAAATAAATAAAGTTTATTTTAATGTGCAAAAAAATATTAAACGCTACAAAAAACAAAAACTTTTACCAATTTTTCCCCTAAAGTAAAGTAATTTTTTTTTTTTGTAAATTCTTTCTTTATTTGCTTTTTTTAAACAAGGAACATATCAAGCAAGGGAACAAAAAAGAAAAACCGGGGGGAAGGGACAAGGGCACATAGGCCCAAGATATTGCATCAAACATTTTACAAAATCAGATATGCGAAATTAGGGACAGAGGAGGGGTAAGGACAGGGAAGAGAAAGAAAAAGGAAAAGGGGGGGGAATGGCGGAGGGGGAAACACATAGGTACATGATCCAGAATACAATTCAAAAACGTCTTAAATTTCAGCTGGCCATGATGGTCCGATATTCTGGAGAGTCCTGATAGACCATCCAATGGGACCAAGTCTTGGAGAAGCTGCGAGGTCTGTTAGTCAACTGAGATGTAAGGTTTTCCATGCGCTTGTATGAAACCAGAGTCTGAGAGAGGGAGGTTCCGTACTTTTCCACAGAACAGGTATACAAGCTCGAGCACTGTTAACTAAGTGTCTAAGAGTAGACTTTTTGTATATTGGAAAAGGAATGTCGTTGAGATGAAGCAGAAGAAAGGTCGGAGTAATAGGTATTGTGTGGTCAGAGAAAGAGGAGGTTATTCTCCAGACTTCCTGCAAGAAATGAGAGAACACTGAACAATCCCAGAAGGTATGGAGAAGGGTCCCTTCAGAAGACCCGCAGAGCCAGCAAAGAGAAGAGACATTGGGGAACATAACATGGAGTCTAGACAGAACATAGTACCATCAAGATAAAAGTTTATATCCTGCCTCTTGGATACGACTAGAAATTGACGATCCATGAGTAAAATCCTAAATCCTGGTCAATTGGGAGTCAGAAAGAAATAAATTCATATCCCGCTCTCACTTGTCCACAAAAGGAGGCGGCGGCTGCGTCGAAGAGGAGCCCAACATGGCATAGATAGCGGAAAGGGCATGTCGCACCGGGTCCGTTCCCGAGCAAAGGGTTTCCAATGGGGTGACGGAACGGGACAGGGCGGCGGGGGGTGGGAGGGAGACAAGGAAATGATGGAGTAAACCAAAGGACAAAGTCGGCCAAGATTCCCCTGTCAAAAAATGGATGGCCCGATATCGTCCAAAAACGCCCATCTCTGGAAAAACTGGGTCCGACAGGCTCGGTGTGAAGGAAGGATGGCCCAATATCGGGAGTAATGGGGAAGGACGGGACTCCTGTAGAGTTTCTGATTATTGTCAAGGTAGTGGAAACGGTAGGGTGAGATGGAGAGGGCAAAGAAGAATTGGGAAGCCAGGGCAATATGTGGAGCGAATCTGCACCAACATTTGCATATTTGACAGGTAATTCAGACGTTGCAGATATTACAGCGGACTTGCCACAGATTTCAGTTTTTGCATTGCAAAGGCTGAAATCTGCAGTGAAATTCCGCTTCTTCTCCGCAATGTAATGAGCATGCTGCGGAGGGAAAAATCTGCACCGCAGGCTAATTTCCACACAGTTATTATCTGCAACGTCTGAACTAAGTTTCCTAAAAATGTATAGAAACAGATGTAAAAAACAGCTGCTGCAGAATTCCACTGCGGACTGTACGCAGAGGAATTCAACAGCAATTCCACCACGTCTGAATGTGCCCTTAAACAGAAGCCCACTAAAGTAAAATGCACATCTTGGGCAGTCCGTGCGCTACAAACTGTAATCTACACAAGCAACGAGCTGGCGTAGATTTCCGCAATGATTTTCACCAATTTTATGGAATCAATTATAGCAAATTTGTTAAACCCGCCCTCTCCCACTAACCCACAACCGATTTTTAGAAAAGTGACTAGATTGTTGTAAAATCTGAAAAAGTCGCAAAACAAAATACTGGCGTAAATTCCATAATTAATCTTCCACTTAATAGCTAAAAGCGAGATAATGGGCCTCATTTCTCAAAACCCTTGGCAACCAGTCACAGTGCAGCTTTTCATTTTGTAGATGGTGTAGTTGCCAGTTTTTCGGTTAGACAGTTTTGATAAATAAGGCCTAATATATTAATTATTTTGAAAAACTTGGCTATTTTTTAATTTTCTAAAAGTTTTCTGGCTGTCATTTTGTGTGCTTTATGGCAACTGCACTGAATGAGAGTTAATAAACATCTGTTTGTACAGGTGTGTTATCCTGCCTTATCCAGGCCTAGAATAGTACAATAGAGCTAATTATTATATAACTCTGCTGACCATAACCCAATCTACACAGCAAAGCTATCAACCACTCATTGTCGACATGTTCAATAAAGGGGGTTTTACACAGGACGACTATCGGGTAGACGAGCGTTAGTATAACGATCAGCAGATGAACGAGCATACGCTCAATTATCTGCTGGTCGTATCGATTTAAAAAAGTTAAATATTATCGTTGTCGGCAGCACATTTCCTTGTGTAAACAGGGAGACGCGCTGCCGACATGATAGTGGATGGGGATGAGCGATCGGGGTAACTACCGCTCGTCCCGACCCCATCCATAGATCCTTGTGACAGGAGCAAACGAGTGCCGATGAACGAGGTGTCTCATTGATCGGCGCTCGCTGCATCGGCCACTTATCGACCAGTGTAAAAGGGCCTTAAGTAACTACGGGAAAAGGGAAATTGCTAGCTGCTCAATAAGTTCTGGGATTCTTTGAGATGTATCCAAAGGTTATTTTGCACATTATGTTGATTTTACTCATATTCCTAACACTAGTACTTGAACAATATTACCTACACTAGGTCCAAAATGAGCAGAAATATTCCTAGAAAATGTATTCACACATTTCCTTCTCAATAATAAGCACTGTTTTCCAAAAAAAAAAAAAAAGTAAATATGTTTTGTCTGTTGAAGTCAAGAATGTTTTTTATTAATTAGGGAGTAACATCCAAGACAGAACAATGTATAATATGAGGTGGAAAAAGAATGCTTTCTGAGTATCTTGTCAGAATCAATTCCATCATCAGTGGTGTCAGATCCCATATATTTTTTGTTTACTAATCACAGAAAGCCTGTCAGGAACTGAGATTTGCAAAATGAAAACAATGT
Source organism: Rhinoderma darwinii (assembly GCF_050947455.1). Classification (NCBI taxonomy): domain Eukaryota; kingdom Metazoa; phylum Chordata; class Amphibia; order Anura; family Rhinodermatidae; genus Rhinoderma; species Rhinoderma darwinii. The sequence continues at coordinate 279,538,745 of NC_134690.1, read as the reverse complement.
GAATTTAATAAATTTCTGTGATGAAAAATCACACTGGAGTATGCAGCAAGATGCAAATATGAATTTTAATAGAACTCGAACGTAAGACCTCAGTCTCTGTGAGCAGATAAGCAGATCTAAAGGCTTGCTCAGTTAATATCATTGGTTCCTACAGCTGCTAACAAGGTGAACAAAGTAACTGTAGTTGATATGGAATCAGGCTGAAAATATTTTAAAACAATAAATGCTATTAACTATTACAGGGTAACATTAAAGGGGTTGTCCAGTCCCTAAAAATTGATGGCCTATGATCAGGATAGGCCATCAGTAGGTGGCGTGGGGGGGGATACCCACTGATCAGCTGTTTTGAAGGGGGCGCAGCGCTCGTACCAGCGTGCTTCCCCTTAATTTTTACTTGTTTACTGTAACGCGTCGAGACGGAAGTGAATGGGAGAAAAGGCTGCAATACCTGTGAATCGCTGCTAAATGATTCACAGTAAACAAGAAGACATTAAGGGGAAGCAGCGCTCGTACGAGCGCAGCACCCCCTTCAAAATAGCTGATCGGTGGGGGTCCCAGGAGTCAGACCTCGACCCATCAGCTATTGGTGGCCTATCCTGAGAATATAAACAAGAAAAATTCCACAGCACCGGACCACAAGTGGGTGCATGCCTCAATAGGACCAGGTTCACGGTCCTCAATACTGGGCAATCGAAAAATAGACAGGGAGGCAGGACTTCCAAAAAACAGACATCTTTAATCACCCGTGTAACGTTTCAGTACAACAGTACCTTTCTCAAGCATGTGCTTGAGAAAGGTGCTGTTGTACTGAAACGTTGCACGGGTGATTAAAGCTGTCTGTTTTTTGGAAGTGCTGCCTCCCTGTCTATTTTTCGATTATCCTGAGAATAGGCCATCAATTTTTAGGGACTGGACAACCCCTTTATCATTAACCCCCTTCCCGACATTTGACGTATCGATACGCCAAAGTCGGGTAGGGGAAGTATGGAGCGGGCTCACGTAGTGAACCTGCTCCATACGATGCCGGTGTCGGCTGTTTGTTACAGCCAACACTTCAAAGTAATGAGCCGCATCGCGCTCGAGTGCGATCCCGCTCGTTTAACTTGTTAAATGCCGCGGTCAATAGCGACCGCAGCATTTAAATCGTTAGAAAAAGGGGGCGACCCCCTCTAACAGCTCATCGCGCCCCCCGCTATGGCTGCCTGGGGGCCTAATGAAGCACCCCAGGTCCGCCATCTTTGTACACCTGTTAAGCCCTGCCTCCGGGCTTAATAGATGCCTGTCGGAATCACAATATACTGCCATACATTAGTATTGCAGTATATCGTGCAAGTGATCTAACGATCGCTGGTTGAAGTCCCCTAAGGGGACTAATAAAAAAAAGTAAATATGAGTTAAATAAAGTTTTTTTTTGTGTCCAAAAAATGAAAAATATTAAAAATTTTCCCCCTAGAGCATAGTAATAAAATTAATAAATAAACATAATTGGTATCGCCGCGTCCGTAAAAGTCAGAACTATTACAATATTACTATTACAATATATCATTATTTAACCCGCACGTTGAACACCGCAAAAAAAAAATTGTAAACGCCTGAATCTCTATTTTTTGGTCACCTAATCTCCCACAAAAAATGAAATATAAAGTGATCAAACCGTCGAATGTACACCAAAATGGTATTATTAAAAACTACAGCTTATCCCGCAAAAAATAAGCTCTTAATCGACGGAAAAATAAAAAAGTTGTAGCTCTCTGAATTTGGCGACACAAAATAAATTTTCTTTTTTACACTTAGGTTTTTACTTGTAAAAGTAGTAAAATATAGAAAAAACTATGTATATTTGGTATCGCCGTAATCGTATTGATCCACAGAATAAAGTTAATATGTTGTTTTAATTGCACAGTCAATTCCGTAAAAACGGCGCGCAAAAAGCCATGGAGGAATCGCTGTTTTTTTCATTTTCTACCCCACAAATAATTTTTTCCCCGTTTCCTAGTACATTATATGGCAAAATAAATAGTACTACGAAACACTACAACTCGTCCCGCAAAAATCAAGCCCTCATAGGACTATATCAACGGAAAAATAAAAAAGTTATGGCTTTTGGAAGGTGGGGAGGAAAAAACAAAAATGAAAATCTGAAAATGGGCTGCGGCGGGAAGGGGTTAAACAGTCTCTAGAGTTAAAAGCTCTTAACTGTAAAAATCTTGCTCTGGTAATCATTGCCAGAGCAATTTGGTTCCTAGTGTTCACTCGTGTTCCTAGTTTCCCTGCTGTCTTATTTGCTGAATACCTGTGTACCGACCTTCTGCCTGTTTTTGACCATCTATGCCTATTGAACTTCTGCCGCCTTCCCAGACCTGTTGCTACATTTATCATTCTAAACCTCTGCTGCCTTCTCAGACCCATTGGTTTGTTTAACACTTTTTGCCTCTACCAATGTCAGCAGTCTGCTCCGGGTCTAGAGACCTGGGGTTCCCCCGCAACAAAGTCCAAATCCCTGTACATGGGTTAAAGGGTGAAGATACCGCTCCCTGGAGTAGCCCCAAGTCAAAGCCCTTGGTGACAAGAAGGGTTCACGCCGCCCCGTTCACACTGCAGGCCCTATTACAACCCAATCCTATTACAGGGGTGCTATTAAAGTTAATATAGAATTAAAAAACGTCTCAGTAATTTATGGATTGCTTTCTGGAGAATAAACACACAGAGTGAATATGCACTGCCGTAATAACTGCACATATTAATTGTCATATTACAGTCGCAATATCCGTTTCCCCCGGGATTCTGCTGAATTATACTTAGTTCACCAAAAAAATCCTATGGTGACCTAAGTCGGATTCAGTAGTACTGTGGGAGGTCCGTTTGTGGCTATAAAATACCCCAAAAACCCTTAACGACATGCCCCATACATATACGTGGCAGCCGTTAAGGGGAAGAATAGAACGGGCTGCGCTAGCTCCATACTCAGTGGATGTCCGCTGTGTAATACATCTGACACCTCACTGCAATGTGTGGAATCAAAGATGACTTTGATTACGCCCCTTTACTACTTAGATGCCACAGTCAATGGTGACTGTGGCATCTAAGGCGTTAGAATGAGGGAGCAACCCCCTTCAACATGCCAACGGACCTGATGGTTGCCATGGCAGCCTGGGGGCCTAATAAAGGCCCTCAGGTCTGACATCTTTGTACAACTATTAAACCCTGCATCTGGAAGGGCTTAATAGGAGCCTGTCAAAATAGTATTGCAGTACATAGTGCAAGCGATCATTGGTTCAAGTCCCCTAGGGGGACGTCTAAAAAAAAAACTGTTAAAGTTTTTTTTTTTTAAAACTCCTTTTTGCCACTTTTTCACCAAAGTGTTATAAAAAAATAAAACAACAAGACATAGTGACAGTGAAGTTTTGATCAGTGGGGGTCCGAGCAGAGACCCCCACCGATCGCTGAAACGAAGCAGAAGAAGCGCTCAGGGGTGGGCTGTGAGCCGATTGGTTTCTGAATGTATGGACTGAATAGAACGTCTATTGGCCCGAACACTGTTACATCGGCTTTCCAAAAAAAGCCGATCAGAAGCAAAGCGGCTCAGTGCTCACCCGAGGGCTTCTGCCACCTCGTTTTAGCGGAGGGTGGGGGTCTTAGTGCTCGGACCCCCACTGATCAATACGTCGGACATGTCACTAGAGTTACACTTTAAGTAAATAGCAAATTCAGGAATATAATGTTATTATGGAAAGGATTTCATTTACAAGTAGGAGTAATTCAAAGAATGAATTGCATGGAATTTCAAATGCTGTTTGACCTTGACAGCACGTAGCATCCCACTGCACTATAGACATACACTGATGTGAAAACTACCAACTAGTTTTTGTGGTGCCCTAAAAGAATATATATATATAAATATATATATATATATATATATATATATATTAGTAGCAATTCCCTACGGAATACTGCAGTTAATCAAACCACCTATAAATCTATTTTCTAAAATTACAGTCAATAAATTATAATTACTTTTGTTTCATTGTGCATTTATTATACCGTACAATGGTTTCCTACAAAACCAGAGTAAGATGCAGAGGATTTGATCTGTAATAACAGAATAGTACTATCCATCATTTGTATCTCTCCAAAGCTTGTCTGTCTCCTTCTATTAATCTTCTCATCCTATTTAGTTGTCATAATCCAATAATCTTTCTCACCTCCCACAGCATCCATTGTGTGCTCTCCCTTCTCTCACAGGAAGCTGAACACCTTCACAAAACATATATCACTTTCCATATACTATCTTGACTTGCAAGTGTATTTAAAAAAAAAAAACAACACAAGATTTGTTTTTATTGTTTTCATTTTTTTTGCTTTACAGATAGATGTCAAACATCTTCCAGTGCCGCGTTAGTGATGGATGGTCAGGAAACTGTCTCCATTCAATCCCATGTCAAATAAACAATATCTGAAGTTGAAATGAATGGGAGCAAGGTACTGTTTCACTATTTCTACTTAAATTGTTTGAGGCAAAGAGGGTTTTCTTCAATACATATGTCACTAAATTATATTAGTTTTTTGAAGTACATTTATTTGGTGTAATTTAGTTTACAGACGAACATAGAATACCTTCTCTCTTATTTCTAAAGGGGTTTACAAAAGCACATGAAATTCCATTTATGTTGGGTTAAAGATACTAAAAGGGGTATTCCCATATCAGACATTTATGGCATATCCACATAAATGTGCAGGATGGGAATACCCTCAAAGCATAAACAAAAGTGTTCACACCAAAAGGAGCAGCTATAAAATGACAGCTGGTCCTCCTCAAGATTGGTAATAGTTAAGTGTCGGTCATTCAGTTCTGACTTTCCTACACTACTGGGCATAACATTAGTGGATGAAAATGAATGGCTGGATCATTAACCCCTTAATGACCAGCCTATTTTAAACCTTAATGACCAAGGTATTTTTTACGTTTTTCCATCGTCACATTCCAAGATCTATAACTTTTTTTATTTTTACGTCGACATAGCTGTATAAGGTCTGTTTTTTCAGCGGGGCAAGTTTTATTTTTTAATAGCACAATTTTGGGGTACATATAATTTATTAATTAACTTTTATTAACTTTTTTGGGGGGCAAATAGAAAAAAATCAGAAATTTGCCCCACTTTTTTGCATCCTAAATCTACGCCATTTATCGTGTGGTATAAATAACAAAATAATTTTATTCAGCAGGTTGTTACGATTGCAACAATACCAAATTTGTATAGATTTTGTATGTTTTACTACTTTTACACAGTAAAAACACTTTTTTTTTTCAAAATTATTTTTTTGTGTCTCCATATTTGAAGAGCAATAACTTTTTTATTTTTTCGCCGATGCAGTTGTATGAGGGCTTCTTTTTGCGGGACGATTTGTAGTTTTTATTGGTACCATTTTGGAGTAGATGTGACTTTTTCATCACTTTTTATCACATTTTTTTTTAAGGCAGGATTCACAGAAAACAGCAATTTTTCTATTGTTTTTTTATATAATTTTTTTACGTCGTTCACCGTGCGGGTTAAATAATGTAATAGATTTATAGTTGGGGTCGTTACAGACGGGGCGATACAAAATATGTGTAACTTTTTTACTTGACTTAGTTTTTTTAATAGTAAAGCATTTTGTAAGGGGAAAAAGTGGGTTTTTCATTTTTTTTCATTTTTTTTTCTTAACTCTCTTAAACTTTTTTTTACTTTTTTACTAGTCCCACTAGGGGACTTTAATATGCGATCCTCCGATCACTTTTATAATACACTGCAATACTTTTGTATTGCAGTGTATTACTGCCTGTCCATTTAAAATGGACAGGCATCTGCTAGGCCATGCCTCAGGCAAGACCTAGCAGGCATACACTACAGGCAGAGCTGGGGGCCTTTATTAGGCCCCCGGCTGCCATCGAAGACACAGACACTTGGCGATCTTATCGCCGGTGGGATAGAGAGGGAGTTCCCTCCCTCTCTCCAAAACAACTCAGATGCGGTGCTCGCTATTGAGCGCCGCATCTGAGGGGTTAAACGGGTGAGATCGATACTGATATTGATCTCACCCATTCGAGCAGGGATGCCCCCAGCCCTCAGCTACCTCTGGTAGCTGAGAGCAGGGACATTTAACGGTTCCCTGCTCTGTTTATTTATTCTGATGCAGCTCCGTGAAAAGGCTATTGCATCAGAATAAAGCCCATTAGTGGCCGCCGTGAAAAGGCGTATTGGCGGTCACTAATGGGTTAAACCAATGAGCAGAAAGGATTATTTAGGGTGTCAAAGTAATTATACAACACCTGATTTACCAAACCATTGGTGCGCCAATCCATTAACACCAGAGACTGATTTGAATGCTAAATCAATTCCCGATGAGGCCAACATGTGTCAGTAAAAATAGGCTAACCATTATTTTTCTTCGATATACTGTCAAGATTGGACCCTCAGTCATCATGTACAGTGGTGAATTTACACATAATGGCCTGCATTTACCAATGTGTTTTCCCAGTTTTTGAGTAAAATACGTTTTTTTTAAAAGAGCATCAGAACATGTGTCACAATTGTGTTATTATTTGTGACTTTTCTCCTTGCTCGCCAAATCTGAAAAGTGATCACCCAGGAGATGTAGTTTAGGCCAAATTTGCAGTGAGGAGAATGGAGTGAGAAGAAATGGTGCCAAATATTGGTGCAAGTCTTTACATAGCAGGCCTAAAAAGATGTTCTGCCCTTCAGAGAGGTCACAATGCACTAAATTTAGTAAGAGACATGTGCCTTTTTAATAAATTTGACACAAATACCTGCAATTCCCCTTACCACTTTAACTGGCATACAATACGCCATTAATTTGTAAGTCTGGGCTAATAATTTTTCTTATAACCCAACAGACTATGACTGTTTATAGCACTATTTAGAGTGTAAACTGCACATAGAAATAATTACGTTATATAAATTGGTAAAATAGTAAAGTTTGACAGAATCTGCCTACATTGGTCTAAAAATGTACCTTATAAAAATCTTCCCATCATTAATTATAACTAGAATTTGGGCAATTCTCTGATTGCAGTGAAGATTGTTTCACCCTTAGGCTGTACAACGACACAAAGTTACTTCAGCTCAATACTATGGAGTAGTAGTAACTCCATGTGCCCGCCAATAGTGCTCCATACGGAACTATATTTTTTACATATTGTGCCCTAGAAGGAATGCTTCTGGTGGAGAATAAATCTGTACCACATCATCTGATGGAACATGGCAAAAAAAAAATTCCGCTCGGATTGAGATAGAATCCAACAGAAAAAAAACTGTGTGAAATTGGAGGAATATGGAGATACAGTAGGAGCCGTGGAAAAGTCAATTGGAACCCCAGTATGGCTCTGTACAATTCGGAGGATGAAGCCTTACAGCCCAATCCCTCTACCACAACCAATGGCTATTTTCACAGAAACCCATTTAACTAACACACATGATTTTGGACTGCGGGTGGCGGGGGCAATGAAGAAGCAGAGAGATCACATAAAAATAGACGTTACCATGCATGAATATTTGTTTCAAGTAATCTTTCTTTACCTCATTCTTTCAAAGGACATATATTCTTCTAAAACAATGAATGTGATTAAAATACCAGTGTTATTTATTGCTCTCAAAGGCTATGTACATCGTTGAGGGCATTTTTAAAAAAAAAAAAATAGATCAGTCAGTGTGATTAGTGTAACTTCTTAATTTGTTTTTTTTATTAAAAATGTTTGCACTTTTGGAGATACAGCTGTTCTGTAGTCTCTATACAGAACAGCTGTATCGTTCGCTATTACCTGAATCCATTATTCCCGTGGACCTGACGGATTCAGTAAAAAACCATCCTGCGTGTCGAGATCCACCTGTTTTTCCATCACATCTAAGTTCAGAATTTAGATATGATCAATTGCAGGTGGATCCTGCATGTCTCTCATTACTGAACCCGTCAGGTCTGCGGGACTGATGGATTCAGTGAATAGCAAACAATACAGCTGTTCTGTATAGAGAATACAGAACAGCTGTATCTCCAAAAGTATTTTTTTTAAAATAAAAACGAATTAAGAAGTTACACTAATCACACTGACTGATCTATTTAGTTACATTATTTCTATTTTTCATTGTACAATGTGACTCAATTTACTAAGCCTTTCCTCCTAACTATTGCAAAAACATAAATCCAACTTCCTTCTAAAATTGATCTCGCTTCATTGCCAACATTACTTAGCTCAAAGGAAAAACTGCTTTTAGACGGTAAAAAAACAGAAGCGATTGACATTGTAATTCAACTTTTTATTTATAGTGTCTAATCTTCAATGTGTGAAATTTTAACATGCTTCGTACTATCAACTAATATAATACAATAATGCTTTATGTGTCAAGTAATGTTCAAAATGTCTTTGCAAAATCCTTGTTTTACTTTAAAAGACAAAAAAGTCTATGATCTTTTTTGTGCTTTTTAAAGAGTACTTTATACAGTTTTACTAGTGGAATTGTGCCCCCTATAGGCACAGTGTTGACTGTATAACAGACCAATGCAGCTGGGAGATTATAAATTCCTGGTGGATGCCCTGAGAATCCATAAGAAAACTACAACTTGTGGTTTATGGTAGTCTATAGTCTCCAAATAGGCATTTTGTGTGATTTAGTAAATATCCTCTAAGTCTCAGTTTGCTTCTTGGTGGTTTTGTCATGTTGTTACGGCTGCTAGTAAAAAGCTTGGAAAACAATCAGATCAGATCAAAATAACATTTGATTTTTTTTTTTTTTGTAACACTACAGTAGGGTTAGGTGCACGAAGAAACTGTGGTCAAGGAGAGATCTAAGCTATTGGCAGGACGAATGCATAGAGCAACCTCTTGAAGTCTTTCGACATCATGAAAAGTCATTCTATAGGAGATCTTGCATCACTAACCATCTGCTGCTTATTCATAGCCGGATGCGAGCAATACAGATATGCATGAGACTATTCCTGAATAAGAGTTGATCATTTGCAATTATTCCAGACCAATGAATTTAAAGCTCCGCTAGATAGATAGATATCTTATAAACCGGCTATGCACATGCATTTCATATCACTCCATAAAAATCACCCACATTTAAGCATTGCATATAAATCATTGTGATCCTCTATGCCACGAGCCTAAATGTATGGATAAATCTAAATGCTATTTATTAGGTCATGCAAGCAACTGCACATCCTGTTAAACATTGCACCGTATAAAACAAAACATAATTAAGTAGCATATTTATAACATATGAGTGAACTGTTTTTACATTCTGCGGGAAGGAAGAAACAGCAATATATTTAATCTAATGGCTGCTGCTGGATAAATTTGGATGAGCAATTCATTTTCTGTGGCGCTAAGCACTTGTATGAAATATGAAGAAAGAAGAATGTTATTAAGGTTTAACGTAATTTGAATCAGTAGTATGCAAAAAACTTTCCAATATGACATAGTCCTTGACTTTCATAATTCTTAAGCACTTTCTTTTATCATTTTGCTGATGTATGTTCTATTTTAAAATCAAGAGGATAATGGATGTGCTTCTTATACAGTAAATTGGGTTTTATATCAGAGACCTGTCAGAGCCTCGACAGGTTGACCTGACAGTGGTCCTGTATTTGCAGTTCTCCTTCATGTCTGCTTTCTCAAGGTGAGAGGGTCAGTTTTAAGAAAAGTGCAGAAGATTGCTTGATCCCTCAGGAAACATCTCCGATCCGTAATAACATTTACTGCAAGCTATAATCATTTTATGTTCTTCTTAACAGCTTAAAAAGCAGAGCTATACTTTGCAACCACATGTATTTGTATTAATCAAGGGCATTTAAGCCTACAATTCATATCACAATTCTCCAAAAAATAATTTTTATTCTCTACCTCAAGAAATGGAACACAAAACGAAAACATCTAAAGGTTTACAGTATACGAGATTTTAACATTTAATACTCTATTACTATTATATTGTAGGGTTTTTTAATGGTTGCTGAATGCAGTGGGATTTGCATCAGAGATATACGAATCTCAGTGAAGGACAATGGATGTTAATTAAGCACTTCATTACAAGAAGCCAAATTAATTTGTTCATTAAATTGATTACCAAGTATAGTTTTATGCATGAAAACTTCCTATTGTGGCTTGGGAGCCATGGGGATCATTTATCAAAGGCTAAGAAGGTTTTTGTGTTAATGAAGTAAGTTGAGTGATTTTTGTGTAACAAGCGTTGATTAATTCACAAGGTTGGGTCACTGATAAGGTCCTAAATACAAGATGTGTAAAATTTGTCAAATTTTACTAAGAACCATGAAGCGGGTCAAAAAAGCCATTAAATTCACACTTGAAGATTTCTAATACATTGGTCTCTAGAACAAAGTGGAATAAGGGTGTTTATATTTACTAATATTTTATATGGGAGAAAAGTGTTTTAGTTCATCTTCAAAGTATTAAATCAAAGTATTAATTCAAAATTGAGTAATCAACAAAAAGTAAACCTAGAAATATAATTCTAGTTTAGTTCGCATTAACAAACAATTTTTTTTTATATTGGATACAAAACTTCACAATGATACTAGTACACATGAAAGTTATCGTAGAAATAAGACTACTAAAATGATCATGGAAAAGAGAAATGTCATTAATGTTTTGCTTATAGAACATAGAACTTATGTATAAAAATGTCTAACTAATTAAAAAATAATACCAATGAACAATTTTTATAAAAATTGTCATGAAAAGAACATGAAGAATTGTCACGACTATGTGGCTTACTTGTAAACTGGAATATTTTCTTCTCGCCAACGTATAGCTAATAATCTCCCATGTGGGTAAAGGATTTAGGCTCTGCTACCATTTCTATGGCTCTGTCAAGGGTTTCGGTGTTTTGATTAGTAAGAATAGAACAGACGACAGCATTATTCTTGCTGTCAAAAATAGCGAAACCCTAGCGGAACCCATTATAAATCAACGGGATTTGTCAAAATTCATCATGATCCATTTGAAAACAGATCTGGAATAGATGTCAAAACTCCATTATGAATGGAAGCCATGACACCTTATTCTATGTTTGGAATTCTGTGTCAGATATGTGCAGATAATATATTATTAGATGACCATTTCAATACAGAGTACATATTACAAGAGTTTCAGGAAATATGCCAACCGAACTCTATATTTCCTCAGCTCAAAAAATGTAAAGGCAGCCATACACTGGCAGAAGTCTAAGGCCTAGTTCACAATTAGTTTTTTACGCTGTTTTTGACGCGCAAACTGCGACGGAAACCATGGCCAAAAACGCCATCGCAGAAAAAACTCGTTTGCGGGAAAAAGAAGCGACATGCTCTTTCTTCCCACGTTTCCATCTCTGACCTCCCATTGAAATCAAAGGGAGGCAGAGAAAGCGGTTTTCGCTGCGTTTTATACCCGCCGCCGAAAAACGCCGTAAAAAACGCGGCAAAGAGAGTGCAGGCAGGTCAAAATTCCTGGAGGAATTTTGAGGCAGATCTTTCTGCCTGCAAAAAACTCAGTGTGAACATACCCTAAGGGTATGGCCAGACATGGCGGAATTGCTCTGGAATTCTGCTGCGGACACTCCGCAGCGGAAATGCGCAGAAGACCCGTTTCTCCATTGCCTTCCACAGCTTTTTAGTAGGGTTCGTTTGCACGTTGCGGACAATTCCGCTGCGGAGAATAGGCTGCGGTGCGGAATTTGGTGTCCGCAGCATGCAATGGTTGTTGCGGACTTGTGGCGGACTGGTTGCGGACTCATTGCGGAATTTCTCCTTTGACTTCAATGGAAATTCAAAATTCGGCAATGAAGTCCGCAGATGTCATGTACATGTTATGTGTGCTGCGGAGCGTATTGGTTTTTTAACATGACATTTCTTCATTCTGGCTGGACCCATGTATTTCTAGGTCTACAGCCAGCCTGAGGAAGTCAATGGGGCTCCCGTAATTACGGGTGACTACGTGTCTGCACCCGTAATTACGGGAGCGTTGCTAGGCGACGTCAGTAAATAGTCACTGTCCAGGGTGCTGAAAGAGTTAAGTGATCGGCAGTAACAGTTTCTGCACCCTGGACAGTGACTACCGATCACAATATAGATCAACCTGTAAAAAAAATAGAAGTTCATACTTACCGATAGAGATGAGCGAACTTATGAAAACTTTGGTTCGGCTAGTTCGCCGAATTTCACGAAAAAGTTCGATTCGAACCGAACTAGTTCGGACCGAACCTGTAATTTCCGTGCACCGAGCATGGTACTGTCCAGGGTGCTGAAAGAGTTAATGGGCTGCACTAACTCTTTCAGCAACCTTGATAGTACATGCTCGGCGCACGGAAAATAAAATTTTAATGTAATGAAAAAAATAAATAAATACGTTCATACTTACATTCCTCCTGTCCGGCCTCCAGCGATGACGTTTCATCCATGTCGCCGCTGCAGCCAATCACAGGCTGTAGTGGCGGTCACGCACGTCAGAATGACGTCAGAAGGCCGGCCTCCAGGGATGATGCTTCATCCCACGTGACCGCCTCTGCAGCCAATCACAGGCTGCAGCGGCCTCTGCAGCCAATCACAGGCTGCACCGGCCTCTGCAGCCAATCACATGCTCCTCTCCTGAAATACTCTGTGCTGTGCTGCCTTAAACTCTGTGGACAGGTCAGGATCCTGTTTCTTTTAAATGCTGCTGGGGAACCCGCTCGATCCCCTATATAAGGCTGCGCTACAGTGCAGCATTTAAAAGAAACAGGATCCTGACCTGTCCACAGAGTTTAAGGCAGCACAGAGTATTTCAGGAGAGGAGCATGCAGATTTAGTGCTGCTGTGAACTCTGCTCTTACCATTACGTAGCTCTTAGTCTGTTACCTCTCCTCCACTACTGTCCTCAATAACACCTTCACATGATTGGCAAGTCACCACGTAATAATAAGAGCAGAGTTCACAGCAGCACAGAGTATTTCAGGAGATGAGCGTGCGGATCTTGTGCGGGGTGGTGACTTGCCAATCATGTGAAGGTGTTATTGAGGACAGGAGTGGAGGAGAGGTAACAGACTGAGAGCTACGTAATGGTAAGAGCAGAGTTCACAGCAGCACAGAATCTGCACGCTCCTCTCCTGAAATACTCTGTGCTGCTGTGAACTCTGCTCTTACCATTACGTAGCTCAGTCTGTTACCTCCCCTCCACTCCTGTCCTCAATAACACCTTCACATGATTGGCAAGTCACCACCCCGCACAAGATCCACACGCTCATCTCCTGAAATACTCTGTGCTGCTGTGAATTCTGCTCTTACCATTACGTGGTGACTTGCCAATCATGTGAAGGTGTTATTGAGGACAGGAGTGGAGGAGAGGTAACAGACTGAGAGCTACGTAATGGTAAGAGCAGAGTTCACAGCAGCACTGAATCTGCACGCTCATCTCCTGAAATACTCTGTGCTGCCTCAAACTCTGTGGACAGGTCAGGATCCTGTTTCTTTTAAATGCTGCACTGTAGCGCAGCCTTATATAGTGGATCGAGCACGTTCCCCAGCAGCATTTAAAAGAAACAGGATCCTGACCTGTCCACAGAGTTTAAGGCAGCACAGAGTATTTCAGGAGATGAGCACGGCCGGCCACGGGCAGCCGGTCGTTTTTCCGAGCCGTGCTCCCATTATAAAGTATAGGAGCATGGCCCATAAAATAAAAAAATAGAACATGTTCTATCTTTTTAACGGCACGGGCACCTTCCCGTGAGAAAACGGGAAGGTGCCCGTGGCTAACAGAAGTCTATGGGCCCGCTATTTCGGGTCGTAATTACGACCCGTAATAACGGGTGTTTTTACGGTCGTGTGCATGAGGCCCCGTAATGACGGGTGACTACATGTGTGCACCCGTCATTACGGCAGCGTTGCTAGGCGACGTCAGTAAATAGTCACTGTCCAGGGTGCTGAAAGAGTTAACTGATCAGCAGTAACTGTTTCAGCACCCTGGACAGTGACTACCGATCACAATATACATCAACCTGTAAAAAAATACTTACCAAGAACTTTCTGCTTCCTCCAGTCCGGTCTCCTGGCCGTTGCCTTGGTGACACGTCCCTCTCGACATCCGGCCCGACATTCCTGGGTGACGATGCAGCCCATGTGACTGCTGCAGCCAATCACAGGCTGCAGAGGCCTCTGTAGCCAATCACAGGCTGCAGAGGCCTCTGCAGCCAATCACAGGCTGCCGCGTCAGAAAAGAAGGTCGGACTGGAGGAAGAAGAGGGACCCCGTCCCCAAGACAACGACCGGGTACGTATGAAATGCTTTTTATTTTATTTTTAATCAGCAGCCTCTTTGCTCTATCAGTGATTGATAGAGACAAGTGGCTGCCAATTTGTATAATATTTTTGACCGCTTTCGGTCAAAACGGGTTCGGTCGAACACGGTGAAGTTCGGATTCGCTGCAAACTGAACTTTTTCTGATGTTCGGACCGAAACCGGGTTCGGTTGTCCCGGTTCGCTCATATCTACTTACCGGTAACTCCCTGCTTCTTCCTCCAGTCCGGCTTCCCAGGATGACGTTTCAGTCTAAGTGACGGCTGCAGCCAATCACAGGCTGCAGCAGTCACATGGACTGCCGCGTCATCCAGGGAGGTCGGGCTGGATGCCGAGAGAGGGACGCGTCACCAAGACAACGGCCGGTAAGTATGAAATTCTTTTACTTTCACTAGGGAAAGTGCTGTCCCTTCTCTCTATCCTGCACTGATAGAGAGAAGGGAAGCCCTCTTCCCCTCAATACGCAACGGCTAGTCCGCATCAGTTTAATGCCCATTTTGGGCAGATCCGCAAAAGAATCTGCAACGCAGATTCTGTGCGGCATTGATGCGGACAGTTGCGGAAGAAATCTGCCACGTCTGGGCATGCCCTTAGGCGGTATTCACACGACCGGGTCGCGTCCGAGCCCGAGTGCCGGCCCGTAAAATCGGCCATTCTGCCCGGCCGGTTTGCATAAAGTTATGCATCCGTGCCGGGCCGGGCAGATCCGGACAGTGACATCATCGGCAACTCCTGAAGGGGAATCCCCATGTGTTCGGGGATTCCGCTTCTGGAGTTTGCCCTGATGTCACTGCCCAGATATGGACAGAGACATCAAGCGCTCTGTCCAGGAGCGGAATCCCCGAACACACGGGGATTCCGCTCCTTCAAGGAGCTAAGTGCGGCTAGCACATAGCAGAGCGGGGAGATACCTCCCCGCTCTGCTATAGTGGTGTCGCTACAGTAGTAGCAGCCGCAGCAGCTGCTGCAGCTGCTAGCGGCGCCATCAAAGGTGTCGCCGGGCCAGGGCGCTTTTAACAAGCAGGAGAAGGGAGCCAGCGCAGCGCTCCCTTCCACTTGCTGTACACCCCGGCCCTGCCACACCGTGTACAGCGATGCCATTCGTCAGAATGGCATCAACTCCTCCTCCTCACATGCACTCTGCGCTGTGAGGAGGAGGAGATAGAGCGCAAGAGCCGGAAAACCCGGCCGTCACTCGGGACACATCCCGGTGATGGCCGGGTATTACCCGGCCCCATAGACTTCTATGGGAGCCGGGCGGCCGGGTACCCGGGCAAAAATAGAGCATGTCCTATTTTTTGACGGGCGGTTTTCCCGGCCGTCAAAAAATCGGCCGTGTGAATAGCCCCATTAGGAGTCTATTATTCCTAATGCAGCCAGGTGCCGGCCGATTTATGAACGGCCGGCACCCGGCCGGGAAACCCTGCCGTGTGAATGAGGCCTTAGGGCATGTTCAGACATGGCAGAGTTTTTCCGCTGCAAATGTTGGTGCAGATTTGGGGCAATTACGCAACTAATCTGCACCAACATTTGCATATTTGACAGGTAATTCAGACGTTGCAGATATCACAGCAGACTTGCCATCGATTTCAGTTTTTGCATTGCAAAGGCTGAAATCCGCAGTGAAATTCCGCTTCTTCTCAGCAACAGAGAGTGCATGCTGCGGAGGGAAAATTCCGCACCGCAACCTATGGTCAGCAGCAGAGTTTTCCGCCTCGTCTGAACTAACTTGCCTAAAAATGTATAGAAACAAATGTAAAAAAACGTCCGCTGGAGAATTCCACTGCGGACTGTCCGCAGCGGAAATCCACAGCAATTCCGCCACGTGTGAATGTGCCCTTAGAGTTGGTGCAAAGCCTCAGCAGACGATTTCCAGGAGTTTCTTATTGTCATTAGCGCAGATCAATAAACTCTAGCAGGTGTTTACTCCATTTCAAAATGATTTAAAATCTCTTTGAAAAAAAGTAGTTATTGTTTTCAAAGGCTGACAACTGTTCAACATTAAGCTACAAAAACAAATTACTGAATAAAATGTAGAAGTAAGGAGTATACTTTCCATTAATTAATCTTCTTGTATGCAACACATTAGCAAGGAAACTTTCCTCTTCTTAGCTGTTAATTAATATTTCCGAGATGCATCTACTGTGTAATATGACTTTGCATTAGGTAAAAGATATAATGATTGTTTTGTGGACTATTTTTTTTTATTTTTTTTTTAAAGGAATAAACCAAAAGACTATAAAAAGTTTGGTCAAGGAGAAAAGTATACTATGAGTTTGATAAGAAAATGTCTCACGATAAAACATAAGCCTTCTAAAGAATTCCAGTGTTTTGCTTAAAAGTTGTGAAGAACAAACAGGTCTTTTTGAAGTAATCATCAATGGAATAAGAATAACATTAACAAAACCCATTCCTTTGCCTCACAGATGTGATGCTGTTGAATGAATCTGATTATATAGAATAATAATTAAAACGGCACTATGAGGAGAATGCAGACTTCCTCTGTCCGAATTACAAAGTTCGAAATAATTGTCGCTGCTTCCAGAAAGTACTATCACTGACTGTATGAACGATTAAAAATTGAGTTTTATTATGGTAATCAAGCACTAAAAAAAGGCAAGATTACCAAACAATTATTCAGGCGTTAGCACAACGACCAGAAAGGGGGTTCAGAAAAGGTAACACACAGCTATGTGCACCTCAAATGCCAACGTGTTTCTCCCCCTTTTTATTTTTATGATATAAACACCTGGTCATCCATGCCAATAAAATTGCGTCCCTACGCTTTTCCGCACGCCTAGTTTACAGGGTGTAGCATCAGGGGTCAGACTTAATATTGTATTAAAGCACCTAATGGCCAGTGAGCACCTATTGCGTGCTCTGACATTCGCCCGGCTGATGCACTACACTAGTCAGCTGGTCGCACACGAGCCGGACGAACGCCGGACATAAATAGAAGTCCCTCCCACCCAGCGGTGACGTGGCTAAGATGGCTAAAAAACAAAGCTTCCAGAATAATATATAATATATTTTATTATAATGATAATGGCTTGTCAACCATTAGTAAATTCACAGACAGTCAGAAATAATAGGTGAGCATTTAAAAAAAAAAAGAAATGTAAAAATATATATAGATTTGCCGTTCATTTTTTTCTTTTTGATGGAACTTATATAGCTTATTATGATCATTATTAAATAGTAGTTGTTCGAGCTATAGATAAATTAAAATAAATACACACTGTGTAGTTTCCACTTGCCGGTTGCGCCGACACCTAAGCCAAATGTATCCATAGGCTCCCATTCACCCAGAGAGAGCACTTTTGACCTTCGTCGAGATGGTATATATGTTATGTCAGTATACGTTTTTTTCAAGTGTATGGAATAGTGTCGTCTGCTGCGCTATTTCTCACAGAGGCATCCCACAAAAACAAAAACATAATGCACGGTTTACGTTGTTTTAACATGGGAAACTATGGTATCCTCTCTACATATTTCTCAGATGTACACTGAAGTGTGTACAGTCCCATGCATGTAATCTTTTCTATTCATTTTTGGTTTGCCAATGGTTTGTCTATAAAAATGTTGGCTATCTGTGGTTTCTGGCTAAAATGTCCAGGCTGACCAATTGATATCTTGGTACTTTGGTACTTTATCTCTTATAGCCATACATATCCTAAATATCATAGCATTTGACCTACATTATGCCTCTAAAATAAGTGGATACCAGTTTGCTGGTGACTATTAAGTGAATGCACATTATGTTATGAGTCAACCGTAAACTACCCATCCAAAATTACATAATACTGTGCTTATGTAACTCATAAAGAAAATTTGTCTTTGGGACAGAAGAGGCATTATTTAAGAAAACTCAAAAAGCTTGTGACACTGTTTTCTCCTATTAACTGTTTCCTGACCGCTGGCTGTGTATTTACGGCCAGCGGTCAGGGTCCTTAAAACCCGCGCCATAGACTATTTACGAACTTGCTGCCCGAGCGATCGGGAATGTCGGGACCCTGAGGAGAAGATAGAAGCAGCTTTCTCTTTTACACAGTGCTCAATGAACGCTGTGTATATGAATAGTCAGCGGCATGACTGGTCACATGATTGCCGGGTGCCGTTAGTGGCAGACTGCTGCTGGGTCTTACTAGACCCAGCACAGCCCTATTAGTGACAATCGTCACTATGAGAGGGCTGATTTCCCCTGTAACTGGGGCTGCTGTGCAGCCCCAGTTACAGTGGAAAAAGATGGTGTAAAAGAAGAAAGAAAAAAAAAAGTCCCCCAAAGGTATTTTCTGACTTTTGAGGGACAGACCATAGTAATAAAAAAATAAAAGTAAAGTGCAAAAAAAATGTAATAATACACATATAATACCCACCCAAAAAAAACGTCGTCGTCCCCCCCGCCAATCATTGTTGTAACGCTAGCCCGGACCCAATTACCCTAATATAGACATGTAATATATTCAAATTTATGGTAGACAATGACAATCACAAATAAAAGGTCTATTTTAGGGTAAAACTAAGTTATTACCAAAAAAAATAGCTGAAAAGTAAAAAAGACTATTTTTTTACTATTATTTTCAAACTTTAAGCCTAAAAATTCTAAAATTGCAAAAAGGATGCGTATAAAAAAAAAAGAAACCTGCATTGTCTACGGAAAAAAAACATCGCAAAAATCACATCGCTAGCCCAACAAATAAAAAAGTTATAGCCGTTTAACTAACGCGTGCTAAAAATAGCTAAACGATGTCTTGTCCTGAAGGCTCAAAATAGCCCGGTCCTGAACTGGTTAAATAAACAAAGAGGTGCACACATCTCTATATAGTGTCATGTTATCTCACAATTGCCTAAAAAACATTACACTATAAATACTGGCACTCACATTCCTTACATTGGCAGAAGGAAATATTTTGAAGCTCACGTTTCCCTAGAACAATAATTAAAAAAATTAAAAGAGCATTGTTTACTTGACACCACGCTATATTTATTTTACGTAAGAAAAACATGTAAGTTCTCTTTAGTTATGTATTGTTTGCTGTCCTATAGCTCTGATTAAGATCCCAATTGTTCCTGTAGTTAGGATTCTAAGAACTCTGGGCCAGTTAAACCACAAACACATGATGCGTATCACATTCGGATTTGCCGCACATTTTTTCTGCGACGAATCCACAGAGTAAGGGTATGTGCACACGACCTATTTTCAGACGTAATGGAGGCATTTTACGCCTCGAATTACGCCTAAAAAGACGGCTCCAATACGTCGGCAAACATCTGCCCATTGCTTGCAATGGGTCTGACGATGTTCTGTGCAGACGAGCTGTCATTTTACGTGCCGCTGTCTAAAGACGGCGCATAAAATTACGGCCGCGTCAAAGAAGTGCAGGACACTTCTTGGGACGTAATTGGAGCCGTTTTTCAATGAAAACTAGCTTCAATTACGTCCGTAAAAGACGCCGCGAAAAACGCGTGCACTTGTAAAAAAGTCTGAAATTCAGGAGCTGTTTTCGCCTGAAAACAGCCCCGTAATTTCAGACGTATTTGGCATGGTTGTGTGAACATACCCTAATACTGTACCACCAAATGAAATAATATTTCAAGTAATCTCATCTACAGGCTGCAGAATTTTTCCACACATAAATTGACCTGCGATGCGTTTTTTTAAAATCTGCAGCATACCAATTTATCTTGCGTTTCCGCTTGTGAACTGTATCTGACAAGTTTATAAAAAAAACGCGCCCAAATTCAAAATAAAAGAGTTTTATGTTCCGTTGTCCAAATTTTATGACAAGGCAGAAGGATTCTCATTGGGTGCCATGCTCCTACAAAGAACTTGATCTTGTATTTATCTATATTGTACTGATTTTTGTCATTCATTATAAATTTTACTTCGACTGCCATGTTTTTGTGAACAGTTCTTTAATTTAGAATTAGTCTCAGATATAAAACCATCACCCTCATTAATATACCAGCTTTATTTCAGGCTGTATATTAATAAAAAAAACATTCTGCAAGCAACATTTTATATGTGAAAATGGAAATCTTATAAGCAGGTCAAATATTACATTTAATTATTTTTCTTGCCGAAATTAAAAATCTGAAAATTAAGAAAGACAAATCACCTGCAATCATTTCTTATAACCTGATTATTGTGCAGATAAATATTTAGTGCTAAAGAAATCTTTTATCCCACAATATATTGAATGTGATTTGTCTGACTGTGTGGCATTATTCCATTCCTGTTTTGGTGACTTCTGACATCACCAAGAGATCTCCTGCCATGAAGCATTACGGTGCTTGGCAATCGGAAAGTGCTTTTGAGCTGTGTTAATGGCTTCCTCTGTTGGCTCCAAGTCATTTAGTTCCACTTGTCTGAAAGGAAAACAATCCAGATTCTTAGCACTCTTTTAAAAAGATCCATCCAGAGAAAACCAGTGTTAAAACAGAACCCACAGTGCATAACCGTTAAAATAGCAAGGGGATGATATTCAAATGCAGATCTCTATGGCTGTGCCAGTTGGCTTCGCCAAGCTATTGAGGATAAAAAACTGAAAACAATGGGCTCTAAATTCTGTGTTCTTTCCCATGAAATCTATTCATCTTATAGTTTATAAGGCTTCTGTTTATTGAGATGTACAAAGTGGTTTTATTGGAAAGCAAGCCCATTGCATAATGAATGGATTGGTCAACTGCAAATGTGAATGTCAAGCAGAGTAAGAGTTTTCGTTTTAGATAATTTCTTGTTGCCCAGTAAAATGTTTTCTATCATGTAAGGGTTACATATTTCTGCCTCTTCCTCATGTATAGCTTGATCATGTAACTGTTGCAAATAACTATATTATTCTAAGAGCCTCTAAAAGGGGTATATTCATTTACCCAGCAACACAAAATCGTTCCAATACTGTTTTATGGTGTATACTAGACATAGATATTCTTCACAACTGCTGCAGTGTAGAGCCACTGTCATTTGCCTGCCTATCCTTAAGATGGACATGGATGGACTTTTTATCTTTTAGAAAAATGTCATAAAATGCATATAGAAAATAAACATGGCTTCAACATCCAATCGCCCATCATGTTCTCCACTGTGTAAATGCTCCGTCCTATGTAAACAATAACTGTGGCATAGAGTGTCATCCTTAGGGGGGATTCACACGAACGTGATTTGGCAGCGTGTAGGCCGCGTGGTTTTCGCGCGGCACGCAATGCCCTATAGAAGTCTATGGGGCAGTACACACAGTCCGTGTATTTTGCGCAGCGTTTGTTCGCTGCGCAAAATACGCGACAGGTTCAATAACTCGGCGTATTTCACGCATCACGCACCCATTGAAGTCAATGGGTGCGTGAAAACCAGGCAGGTCGCACGGAAGCACTTCCGTGCGAACAGACTGAAACAGCGCACGAGCTGTCAAAAGGATGAATGGAAACAGAAAAGCACCACGTGCTTTTCTGTTTCCAAGCATCCAAACGGAGTGTCTTTGCGAGGAGCGAACCCCGACAACCGAAGCTAACTTCACCGGGTTCGGCCAAACTCGTTTGGCCGAACCCGGCAAAAAAATTTCCGGTCCGCGACGTCGGGAGACATTCACTGTGCATGGTGCTGAAAGAGTTAAACTGTTTCAGCACCATGGACAGTGACTTGCGATCCCAAAATACATGAACCTGTAAAAAAAACCGAAGTTCTAACTTACCGATTACTCCTGTCTCCTTCCTGCAGTCCGACCTCCCGGGATGACACTTCAGTTCAAGTGACAGCTCCAGCCAATCACAGGCCAAGCACAGGCTGCAGCCAATCACAGGCTGCAGCGGTCACTTGGACTGCCGCGTCATCCAGGGAGGTGGGGCCCGATGTCAAGAGAGGCGCGTCACCAAGGACGCGTCACCAAGGCAACGGCCGGGAAGTTCTCGGTAAGTAGGAACTTTATCTTTTTTTTTTTACAGGTTTTTCGCTGTTCTGTTCGGCATTCACTGTCGAGGGTGCTGAAAGATTTAGCTCTTTCAGCACCTTGGACAGTGACGGGCGTTGACAAGCCTCATCTCTATGATGCCGGCTGCGCGAAAATCACGCAGCCGCGCATCAGACACGCATGACACACGCAGCTGTCAAATGGTTTTTGCACTCGCAAAACGCTGCGTTGTTTGCGCGCGCAAAAACGCAACGTTCGTGTGAATCTGCCCTTATGACGTCATGTCCATCTGGTAACATGATATAATCATGTGACTGCATGGCGCCTGTTTCAGCACATCTCTGCAAACACATACAGCAGCATGCATAGATACACACGGCAAGGTTACTGCAATAGGATACAATGTTTACACAGTTGTGAGCAGCATTGGAGATGATAAAATGTTGTTACACATATGGGTTTTGACTGCAATATGATGTCATGTACGCCCAGTGGATGTCACGGGCACATAAGCTGTGCCCGCACCATCAACAGCAGGTGCAGGCTGTAATATGCCGCGGTCGATGGTGACTCCCTCTGTCACCCTGTCTCTGCCCCGCAACATGATCGTTGAGTGCCAATGGGTTGCCATGGAAGTTATGGGCCTAATAAAGGCCCTCAGGCTTGTCATGATTATATGCTTTCTAAGTCATGCCAAAGGCATTGCCTTATACTGTGCTTCTCAAACTGTGACGTAGCCTGGTGAGGCACAGCTGGGGAGAATTTTTTTACAAAAGTGATCACCTTTCTATGGTTGCAACAATCTCTGGTTCAAATACATAACTAAATGTACTTATTTTAAAGGAATTGTACAGTATTAGAAAAACATAACTGCTATCTTCCAAAAGCAGTGCCACACCTGTCCATAGGTTATGTTTGGTATTGCAGCTAAGCTCCATTGAAGTGAATAGAGCTAAGCTAAAATATTACACAAAACCTGTGAACAGGTGTGGCGCTATTTTTGGAGCAAAGCAGCCATGTTTTTCTAACACTGTACAACTATTCTAATGTTGTCTGTGTTCAGGAGTAAAATTTTAAGATAAATTGAGGTTATTTTAATTTTTTTGGCATGGACTGAGACCAACGGTAAGGCCCAGGTATCACTATGTTCTGGCTGGTGAGGCCTCAGTAACAAACGATTGGGAGCCCTGGTTTTACACTGACAGGCAATAATGCTATACCAAAGAATTATAGAAGTGTGAAGTTCTCTAGCATAATTAAACAAAGTTTAATAACATTTATTTAAAAAACAAAAATGTTCACAGTAAAAAAAATTAATGTAAAAAAACAAATGCCGGAATTGGGGTTAAAATTAATCAATCAATTATATGTACCCCAAAATGGTGCCTTTGAAAAATAAAACAAAAAAACAAGTCCTCATACAGCTCTGTCAACAGTAAAGAAAAAAAATTAAATAAAGTGTTTTCCTTGTACAATAGTAGCAAAACATAAGAATATAGATATAAATTTGGTATTGACGTAATTGTAATGACCTGCAGAATTCCTAAACGCTGAAATCAGCTCAATCCCTAAAATAGTATTCCCAGAATTGACAATTATCCACAGCATAGGTAATAATTGCCTGGTCGCTGGGCCCCCAGAGATGGGACCCCAACCAATCGCGAGAACGGGCGTCCCGAAATCCCGCTGTTCAACTACAGTGAGAAGGACATTGAGAACAGCGCTCAACTGTATCCGTCAGTCCCATAGAAAATAAATAGAGCGGCGGGCGCATACTCGACCACCGCTCCACTGAAGCTCCTCTTTATGGCAGGTGGCGCAGTGAGGAGGATCTGGGGGTTCGGGATCACGTTCTCACGATCCATGGGGTCCCAGCGATTAGACAATTATCACCTATCCTGTGGATTAGTGATAATTGACGATACTGGGACAACCTCTTTAAGGTGTTAATTGCAAGTTGTGGAATAAAGGGGTTCAACAGTTTCAGAATTTTTTTTACTGGCATAAAGTATAACAGCATGTGAATTGCTCAAACATTCTGAGAAATACTGGGGCAGATGTACTAAACTGTGTGAGTGTAATCTTAGACCAGGCAGTCAGAAGATATATAACAGTGGTACATGCCGTATGATATATTTGGTGCATCTAGCTAGACTTGCTAGACATTTTTCTCCTCCTTATACCACCTTTGATTTGGCTTAACTTTTTGCCAGATTTTTGGTGCGCTTTGGTGCATTTAAAGCCATGCCCCTTTTTCAGCTAAGCCCCATCCCCGTTTTAGAACTTTTTTTTAAGATTCTAGAGAGGTGCAAACAAAATGTGCCGAACTTGTGGAACATTTTTATCACATTCTAGATGCATTCCGCCCCACTTGGAAAAAAAACAAACAAACTGGGCCCTTTAAACTCAGGGGTTCCTACTGCCGGTGCATTGAGTTAATTATTTACATGCCACATGACCATTGGCTCTCTACACAAGCAGCAGAAGGCTATGATCTACCTTCACTATCCCACTGTGTGTTATGTATACTGCATATTTTCCATTTGATGATGTGCAGGTTAAATAAACATAAAAATATATTTAAGAACATAGGACCTTAAGGAGATTGAATATTTTCGGTCTTCAAACACTCATTTAGAAAGAAGCTCCCTTATTTCCTCTTGCCTATACTAGTGGTAAACCAATGAGTAATATTCATTCTTCGTAAATAAATCATGAGCCTGCCGTTTTGCACCGTTGTAATATCATGAGTACAGTGGTAATTGACCCGGAAAGCATTTTCATGAAACACTGCTAAATCCTTCTTCCTCCAGGAGCCTACGACACTGCGGTCATGTTATTTTATCTTGCAGCCACAGCAGTCAACAGCGGAAATGTTTGTAAATGTTTGCTATAAAACAAACTCTGCCCTGTCTCCAGCTCCCAAAGCAATGGTTTCACAGATCTCACGTTGTTATTGGGAACGAAAATTCTACATCTGTGATTTTTAACACATTCCTACCCACGAGTTATATTTAAATACGTGGTTATTTCAGTAGCATTTACGCTGCGTTTCTACGTGCGGATTTTGCTGCAGATTTTACCCCTTTTATATTGAAAAGGATAAAATCTGAACTGAGCATTCAGAACTGAATGACTTGAAAATGCAAATCTTAGTTCAGTTCTGATCATATTTGATCGAACTGAGTCTAGATTCGATTTCAAGAGAAGACAGGAGGGGATTGACATTGAATGGCATCAAGCAGCTTGCAATGCGTTGTAAGGCCTTATTTACACAATGCCATTTTGGTGCAGTTTTTGAAACCACAAACAGGACTAGAAAAAATAAATAAATAAATAAGTAGAATATTTCCTATAAACTTCCCCTCTCTTTGTGATCAACTTTAAAAAAAATGCACCAAAACTGCACTTTGTGAATAAGGTCTAACACATGCAATCTGAAAAAGCTAAACAAGGCAACATTTTTAAGTAAATCCAAATACAAAAATGTTTTTTAGTCACATAATACGTGTAATGCAATAAATAAAAATGCTGCAAAGTTGTCCATGGCTAATCCACAGATCTCCAACGTGTGTTTTTCCTATAAAATGTATTTGCTTACACAGCCCACAGTATCCCGTTATATGACCTAAATAGTAAAATACTGTATACCCTATTTAGTCAAAATAATATCTAAAGTTGGATTACTGAGTGTGTGGCTGAGTTTACTTTAGTCATTATTTCATTTTCACCCTTTATAATATTTGATGAAAGTTGCCCGTCCATGTAGAGTAGATCTTCTCCAGCTGTTCCGTGTTTTTAGATTTATTATATGTACAACTGAAATGATTTTCTGCATATTGTGCAATGAGAGAGTCATGACCACCTACATGTTGAAAATTGCATTAATTAGTCCTTTGGGGCATTACCACAAAACATTTATAATAATATGTGTTTTTTATTTTAATCCAGGAAATACTTGATATAACATTTGTGTGACTTCTTAAATCTGCACAGTCACAATAAAAACCAATGGGACTAATTATTTTTGACATTTTTTGGAAACAGTTACAGAAGTTCTTCATGTATCTCAAAACTGAGAACAAAACACAATTTTCGACAGAGAGACATCTGGGAATGGTAATGGATTTCACTCAACTGGCAAGTTACATCTGTACATTTGTTGTTCTTTCAAAATAATCAGATTTTTTGTTTCAGTCTAGTTTTTTGGTTTTAGATTGTGATCGCTTTTATGTTGAAATTATGCAATTTATTTTTAGATATTAGACAATGTTAGGTTCACATCTCGTTTTAATGTACGCCTGATATCTTAGATTTGACATGAAAAAAGGTGTAAAAACGTGTGTCAGATTGTGTACATTGATGCCTATGCAGACAACGGATGCCCCAATAGTGTAGTTTGTGCATACGTTTTGTGCGCTCACATAATATTCTTTTTTTTTTCAAAGTCCTGAAAAGCAGTCTACTAGGTTTTTCGGTACTTTCAAAAACGTATGACAATTGTATACAGTTTTATTTCCATTAAAGTCAACAGATGACATATTCGAATGAAAACCCTACATTTGCATTCATCAAACGTATACTATTTTGTCACTATATATGGGAAACATCCAAGGAGCCAAGCCCCTCAGAACCTTTCTTGATTTTGCTTATGTAAAATAAAAAGGTAAATATTATTTTGAAGCGAGAACATTTTGTGAAGTGACTTAACCCCTTAATAACCTTTGTGCGTTAATGATCGTGCTGCACCCGTCCTCTGGAATGTGCTACCCCAGACAATCAGATTAATTCCCAATATCCACAGTTTTAAACGTGCCCTGAAAACACATCTATTTAGACAGGCCTATAACATTCCCTAATCTGACTCCTTTCCATGGCCCTCCATTTAGATTAGTCATCAGAATAAGATTCCCTCACACTCCTTCTCTTCATGTCCGTCATACACGGATAGTGGCTGGTAACCGGCTCATGCAGCTTTATGTTACCACCGCATGTGTATAAAAATGGCCGGACTATTGTGCAGAACAAACACTGTTACACTTTGTGTCTCCCTTATGTCCTCATAGATTGTAAGCTCTTGCGAGCAGGGTCCTCACTCCCCAGGTTTGAATTGTAAATGAACTTTGTCACTATGTAATATCTGATATTGTTTGTTTCATGTTCCCTCTAAATTGTAAAGTGCTGCGTAATATGTTGGCGCTATATAAATAAAGATTATTATTATTATTATTATTAATGATCAAGCACTATTTTTTTATTTTTTCACTGTTGTCATAACTTTTTTATTTTTCCGTCGACATAGCCCTATGAAGGCTTGTTTTTTGGAAGACGAGTTGTATTTTTCAATTGCATCATTTTTGGGTGGACATAGTATATTGATTAACATTTTTTGGGGAGGGAATTGAAAAAAAAAAAAAAACAACTGTTTTTCCAGCATTGTTTTTTTTATTTTAAACTTGCGGTGTTCACTATGCGGCGCAAATAACGTTACCTTTATTCTATGGGTTGTATGATTGCGGCAATACTAAACATGTATAGGTTTTTTTATGTTTTACCACATTTGCACACTAAAAACCCTTTTTAAAAAAATTATGATTTTGCATCGCCTTATTTCAAGAGCCTTAACTTTTTTATTTTTCCGTCGATATGACCATATGTGGGCTTGTGCGGGACAAGGTGTAGTGTTCATCGCTACTATTTTGGGGTATATGGGACTTTCTGATTAACTTTCATTTACATTTTATTGGGGGGGGATACAAAAAAAAAGGAATTTTTCCTTTTTGTTTTGTGCATCTATTTTTTTTAGTATGCCGCTCATCCGGCAGTATAATCAACGTGTTAACTTCATACTTCGAGTCGTTACGATCGCAGCTATATCATAAATGTGTATTTGTATTTATTTTTTTACACTTTTAGTAAATAAAACCACTTTTTATGGAAAAAAGTGGTTTTATCTTTACTGTAATCTTTTTTTTAAAATAATCTTTGGAAAGGAAAGGTACCGTCAGTCAACTGTCAAGTGTATGATCACGTGTCATATACATTGCAGAATTTCCGACCAGAATATGTGCATAAATTGACCTGCACTGAGGATTATAAATCCATAGCTTGTAAATTTTATGTTGCAGAATGGCTCTGTATTTGTTTTAAAAAATTTCTCTGTTGAGTTAAATTCGCAAACAAATGCCAATTGCTGTATAAATTTGCTGCGATCACACTGCATATTCACAGAAAATTACAGGTTCCAGGAGAAAAACAATTTAA
Source organism: Rhinoderma darwinii (assembly GCF_050947455.1). Lineage (NCBI taxonomy): Eukaryota > Metazoa > Chordata > Amphibia > Anura > Rhinodermatidae > Rhinoderma > Rhinoderma darwinii. The sequence goes on along the minus strand of NC_134690.1, from coordinate 279,510,261 downwards.
AGATTTTGTTTTTTTTTACTTTACTCACCTCTCCTGGTGCTCTCATAGCAACGTGTCCCTGCTCTTCCGGCTGCTCTGTGTACGGCCTTTTGTGAGGACTTTCATCACATGTGACCACTGCAGTAAATAACAGGTTGCAGTGGTCACATGTGATGAAACATTATCACAGGAGGCCAGCTGTATAGATAGCAGCCAAGGGAGCAAGGACACGATGCTATGGCAGCGCTAGGAGAGGTGAGCATAGGCTTTTGTATCAATCTGTTTTCTGTAGCAGTCAATTTGGCCAAATATACGCACTAAATGAAAGCTCCTTATGGTGAGAATATTAAGCTAAATTAACCCCAGCGTATCCGACTCGTGTGAACATGCTGGGTAAAGAAAAGGGTCTTGCTCCTGCAGGCTGCATAAGTTATTGGACCCACCCGCTGGAGCTAGTAGGAAAAAACAAAAGCTGTTCTGAAGCTCATGAGTTATATTGATGTATTCTGCAAGGATTGATGGACGTACCAATAGGGATTTTGTTATATATAGTATTGGTTAAATAGGCCTTAACCCCTTCCTGACATCCATCGTTTATATACGGCGGAAGCCGGGAGGGAAGGTATGAAGCGGGCTCAAGGCCTGAGCCTGCTCCATAAGTTGAGTGTGTCGGCTGTAAGTTATGTATGTTTGCATTGTTTTTTGAACCTCCTTTTATTTTTCTAGGACGCTACAAGGCTTAGAACTTTAGCAGCAATTAATCACATTTTCAAGAAAATTTAAAACTTCAAGGCTTAGTCGAGAAAGAGCGCCATTTGGAGCGCAGATTTTGCTGTATTGGTTTCTCGGCACCATGTCGCATTTGCATAGCCCCTTAGGTAACAGTACAGCGGAAACTACCCAAAAGTGACTCCATTCATGAAACTACACCCCTGAGGAATTAATCTAGGGGTGTAGTGAGCATTTTGACCCCACAGGTGTTTCATAGATTTTATTAGAATTGGGCAGTGAAAATAAAACTAATTTTTTTTTTCCAATAAGACGTAGCTTTAGTTCAACATTTTTAATTTTCTCAACAAATAAAATGAGAAAAAGCACCCCAACATTTGTAAAGCAATTTCTCCCGAGTACAGCAATACCCCATATGTGGTCATAAACTACTTTTTGGGCACACAGTAAGGCTCAGAAGGGAAGGAGCGCCATTTGGCATTTGGAGTACAGATTTTGCTGGATTGGTTTCTGGGCGCTATATCGCATTTGCAAAGCCCCTGTGGGACCAAAACATTGGAAACCACCCAGAAATTATGGAAACTACACTCCTCAAGGTATTCACCTAGGGGTGTAGTGAGCATGTTAACCCCGCAGGTGTTTTCCAAAAATTAGTGTGAATGGGAATTTTTCCATAGATATGCCAATATGAGGTGCCCAGCTTGTGCCACCCTGAAAAGACAACTCTCTAATTATTATGCTGTGTTTCCCGGTTTTAGAAACACGCTACCTGTGGCCATAATCTTTTGCCTGGACGATCGACAGGGATCAGGAGTGAAAGAGTACCATGCAAAATTGGGGCTTAATTTGGCGACTTACAAAGTATTGGTTCACTATTGCAGAGGCTCGGATGTGAAAAAATAAAAGAAACCCCTGAGAAGTGATCCCATTTTGGAAACTACACCCCTCAAGGCATTTATTAAGGGGTGTAGTGAGCATTTTCACCCGACAGGTCTTTTCCATAAATTATTGCACTGCGGATGGTGCAAATTAAAAATAGCAATTTTTCCAAAATATGCCATTTCAGTGGCAAATATGTTGTGCCCAGCTTGTGCCACTGAAGACACCCACCCCAAAAATTGTTAAAAGGGTTCTCCCTGGTTTGGCAATGACATATATGTGGAAGTAAACTGCTGTTTGAGCACGCTGTAGGGTTCAGAAGGCAGGGAGCGCCATTTGGCTTTTGGAGCGTGGATTTTGATTGGTAGTAGTTTTGTTTGGTGTACATCAGGGGCATAGTTAAGTGGTATAATAATGAGGTAAAATAATCCATAGATGTGTGTTACGCTGTGAAGCAATCCTTTCTGCACAGGCCAGTGTCGCATTGATAAATTGTGTCGTTTCTAATCCCCCTTTTGGTACACACTCTGCACCATTGCAGTTTGGGGAATTTTGCTGGGAAGTGTTGTCCTGGTATAATGTTGGTACCCTCGCTTCCAGCAGATATGGTTGGGCCCCCCCTTCCTGGTTCCCTAATTTTAGTGCCTTGATAAAACGCCTCTTGAAACAGAAGAAATGTTCCACTTGGGCCTGCACAGCTGCATATTTTCTTTCCTGACTTATTGGAGCCTTAACTTATTCTATTTTTTCATAGACGTAGTGGTATAAGGGCTGTTTTTTTGCGGGACGATCTGTGTATTGGTACAATTTTGGGGTACATGCAACTTTTTAATCACTTTTTATCCTTTTCTTTGTGAGGCAAGGTGACCAAAAAACTGCAATTCTGATATTGTTTTTTTTATATAGCGCTCACAACGCGTCATAAATGACATGTTAACTTTATTCTGCGGGTCAGTACGATTCCGGCAATACCAAATATATAGCACTTTTTTATGGTTTACATCTTTTTGCACAATAAAATTACTTTTGTAAAAATAATGTATTTTTTATTTCGCCATGTTGTAAGAGCCATAACTTTTTCATTTTTTAATCGACGGAGGTGTATGAAGGTTGTCTTTTGCGAGACAAGCTATAGATTTTATAACTACTATTTTTGGATATGCGACTTTTTGATCATTTTTTATTTACATTTTTTGAAGTGACCAAAATAACAGCAATTCTGGCAGTATTTTTTAGTTGTTTTTTACGGCCACGGCTATACCAAATATGTACGGGTTTTTTTTCAATAATAAATGACTTGATAAGGGAAAAAGGCTGAAAAAGGCTGATTGTGTTTTATTTTATTACTTGAAACTTTCATTTTTTTTTTTTATATATTTTTTTTTCAACACTTTTTTTAGTCCCACTAGGGGACTTGATGGTTCAACTGTTTGACTGATGTTCTAATACATTGCACTACCTATGTAGTGCAATGTATTAGAACTGTCAGTTTTTCACTGACATCAAGCCGATCAGGCTCCGCCTCCGGTCGGGGCCTAATCGGCTTCTATAATGGCAGACAGGAGGCCATTGTTAGGCCTCCTGTTGCCATTGTAGCAGTTGGCAGCCTTGCCATCACATGGCAGGGCTGCCAATTTGCTACAAACCACTAAGATGCAGCGATTGCTTTCGATCATTGCATCTAAGGGGTTAATGGCAGGAATTGGAGCTAGCTCCGGTTTCTACCGTTACAGCGGGGTGTCTGTTGTAACATACAGCGGACACCCACTGCTGATGACGCTGGCTCACGATGGTACCTGAAGCCTTTTAGGCCCCGCCTCTGAGTGGGTCCTAGGAGGCTTCCATTGCTGGCAGACCGGGAGGCTAGTATTAGGCCTCCGGTTGCCATTGCAGCCACCAGCAACCCAGCGATCATGCTAAAAACCCATTACATGCTGCGATCTCTATTGAACACAGCATCTGAGGGGTTAATCGGCAGGATCGGAGGCTAGCCCCGGTCCTGGCCACTACATGAGTGTGCCAACTGTAACATACAGCTGCCACCCGGCGATGATGGTGCGGGCTCAGCTCCTGATCCCGCCCCGCACGATCACCGTGACGTAATGGTACTGCGCTTTGCAGGAAGCCGGCCCGATGTCGGAAAGGGGTTAATATACAGTTACATTTTATATATATATATATATATAAATATATATATATATATATATATATATATATATATATATATACACAGATTAAAAGTAAAAAAAAAACATTTTCCAATTTTCCCCTCATAGCTATGTGAAGAAAAATAAAAAATCATGTAACTGGTATTGCCGCATGCGTAAAAGTCCAACCTATTATAGTATAACATTATTTTAACCTGCACGGTGAAGACAGTAAAACTAATTACATTTTAAACTCCAGAATTGCTGTTTTTCAGTCTCATCTCCCACTAAAATGAAATAAAAAGTGATCAAAAAGTCTTGTGTTCCAAAATGGTACCATACAAACTACAGCTCTCCCCGCAAAAAAAAAAAGCTATCACACCACTCAATGGAAAAAAAAATAAAAAAGTTGGCTTTCAGAATATGGCGACAACATTTTTTACATTTTTTTACCTTGTAAAAGAAGAATTTGGTATTGCCGTAATTGTATTAAAATGAAACAAAAAGAAAAGGAGGAATCACAGGTTTTTTTTCAGATTCCACCCCACAAAGTAAATTTTTTCCAGTTTCCCAGTACATTATATGGTACAATAAATGATGCCGTGAAAAACTACAACTCATCCCGCAAAAAACAAGCCTTCATACGGCAATATAGAAGTAAAAATAAAAATAAAAAAGTTATGGCTTTTGGAAGGTGAGGAGGAAAAAGCAAAAATGAAAAAACGAAAATTGGCTGAGGAGGAAAGGTGTTAAAGGGGTTTTCCAGGACTTTTCTATTGATGGCCTATCCTCACTTGAATAGGACCAGAACTGCAATCCCAGGCACAGTCGTAATGAATGTGTACAGAGCTGTGCCTGGCGCTGTGCCTGGTAAACTATGAAGAGGCCGCAGCATTGATCGCCGTGGCCTCTTCAGTCAACTGATTGATTGGAGGTGCCGGAAGTTGAAACACCAACGATCTGATATTTTTATATTTTTGAGGCAGATACATGGTCATAAGTAGGCACAATTGATTTGATACCATATAATAATAAATAATAAAGCCCTGGTACCAGGGTTTCAGTCCTAGTTAGACAAAGTACAATAGTCTTAACACATTACAGTCAGTCCCGCCAATCGCTTCATCTTCAAATTTGGCAAGTTAAAAAGGAGCTGTCACCTTTCCTGACATATCTATATTAGTACATACTTGTATTCCCTATGAAATAACTCTGGAGCATATTATCTTAGAACTCTGCGTTGTGCGGTTCCTCTGTTGTTCCTTCTAGAAATGTATGTATAAATTGACAACTGGGTTTCACCGTTTTCCTAGACAAAAGATGCTCCCGTACACAATATCCCTCTCTCAGCACTGATTGGACATGTGTGTAGGGACACACCGCCGACTAATAACACCTAGTTGTTAATGTATTCACACATTTCTAGGAGGAGTAACAGAGAAATGGCACAACACACAGTTTTAAAAAAAGATGTTCCAGAATCGTTATTTCATGGAGAATACAATTGTTTTTTTTACTAAATTAGCCATGCCAGGAGAAGTGACAGGTGCTCTTTAAGGAGATTGTCTAAAACTTGGAAAAACTAATTTTACATTAGTTCAAGTATTTAAATTGTCCTGTCTTTTATAAGGATTGTTTTATTACAGTATGTACATCAAATCTCACTTGTAATAGAATGCTAGCGGTACATTTTACATTTTCTGTTATCCGCTTAAGCCCTGGAATAGTTATCTCATTACAACATTTGCTTATATGACCTCATGTGGCTCCACAATTTCCCCATAGTTACCAATCATGCTGGTATCAAAGAAAAGGGACTTCATTGACAGCTTGTAGTCTTTCATCTGACCAAGATCTAATTACACTGCTATTATTGTGCAAGTCCCTTTGCTTCATAAGCAATGAAAAAAACTGAATTTAACAAGAAACCAAGAAGAAATGACGGCGCTGAAGTAAGTATTTTAGCAATAATGTTTAATGTGAACTACTCCTCTTGTGCTGTACAGAACAAGTGTCAGGTGCTCACTTTTAAAATGATAGCACTTTCATTATCAAAAGAAAAAAAAATTCAGTGTGATTGGTGCAACTTTCAAATAAGTTTTTATTAAAAATTATCTTTCCTTTTGGAGATACAGCTGCTCTGTATTCTCTGTATTCTCTGAACCCGTCAGTCCCGCAGACATGACGTGTACAGGATTCAGCAAACGATACAGCTGCTCTGTATGTAGGATACAGAGCAGTTGTATCTCAAAAAGTAAAAAATAATTTTTAATAAAAACTAATTTGAAAGGTCCACCAAACACACTGACTGCCATTTTATATATAGATATTGGCCTCACAGCCTCCGTAGAATGTGGGTGCACACACGCCTGGGTCACGACACTCAGACCCAAAACCAATAGAGCCAAAATTCAGGCAGCACTCCAAGGTATAAGCACAAACAGTGGTGGTGTTTTATTGGTCCATCAGTGCAACGTTTCAGCTCAACAAAAGAGCCTTTCTCAAGCAACCAATATCATGTGAAGACAGCATATATATAAGAAAACCAACATCAAGCAATAATTGTAGAAAAGTAGTACCAATTAGTTATAAATACATATTTAAAATTTATACACAATATATAAAACCACATGTGATGATTATGGGGTGCTAAAGTGAAATCGTGTCTCACCATATATTAAAAACTCATCATGGTAAGAAATACATTGTGACAATAAGATTGTTATAATTGTGGATAATAATCCATACAATACACCTGAGTGAATATTATGACATGTAAGCGACTCACCAGAATGAGGACCGGCTCCTCTCTAAGTGAATTACACGCACGCTCATGACGGCGTCCTCAAGATCCTACTGCGCATGCTCGAACTAATCGAGCTATCAATAACATCAAAGACACCCAGGTGTCTGGTGTGACAAATGGAATTCCATGATCACTGATGTTATCCCAAGTATAGATTATAACAGTAATACTTTTTAACTAGATCATTCCCCTGTGTAGAATTTATTCAATTAGCGCCCGCTAGCTATTCTCCTGCTTCTCTCGGTTTAATCAAATAGATGGCACTCACTTACGATGTGCCCGACTTTGACATGTCTGCGATGAGCGGGCTGTGTGATCTGAGAATACGCGGACATGCGCAGAAGGACTTTTTTATTTTGATAGCTCAATTAGTTTGAGGTGTATTGTATGGATTATTATCCACAATTATAACAATGTTATTGTCACAATGTATTTCTAACCATGATGAGTTTTTAATATATGGTGAGACACGATTTCACTTTAGCACCCCATAATCATCACATGTGGTTTTATATATTGTGTATAAATTTTATATATGTATTTATACCTAATTGGTACTATTTTTCTACAATTATTGCTTGATGTTGGTTCTCTTATATACACTACCGTTCAAAAGTTTAAGGTCACCTAGAAATTTACTTATTTTTGAAGGAAAAGCACAGTTTTTTTCAATGAAGATAACATTAAATTAATCAGAAATACGCTCTATACATTGTTAATGTGCTAAATGACTATTCTAGCTGCAGACGTCTGGTTTTTAATGCAATATCTACATAGGTGTATAGAGGCCCATTTCCAGCAACCATCACTCCAGTGTTCTAATGGTACATTGTGTTTGCTAACTGTGTTAGAAGGCTAATGGATGATTAGAAAACACTTGAAAACCCTTGTGCTATTATGTTAGCACCGCTGTAAACAGTTTTGCTGTTTAGAGGAGCTATAAAACTGACCTTCCTTTGAGCTAGTTGAGAATCTAGAGCATTACATTTGTTGGTTTGATTAAACTCTCAAAATGGCTAGAAAAAGAGAGCTTTCATGTGAAACTCGACAGTCTATTCTTGTTCTTAGAAATGAAGGCTATTCCATGCGAGAAATTGCCAAGAAACTGAAGATTTCCTACAACTGTGTGTACTACTCCCTTCAGAGGACAGCACACACAGGCTCTAACCAGAGTAGAAAGAGAAGTGGGAGGCCCCGCTGCACAACTGAGCAACAAGACAAGTACATTAGAGTCTCTAGTTTGAGAAATAGACCCTCACAGGTCCTAAACTGGCAGCTTCATTAAATAGTACCCGCAAAACGCTAGTGTCAACGTCTACAGTGAAGAGGCGACTCCGGGATGCTGGCCTTCAGGGCAGAGTGGCAAAGAAAAAGCCATATCTGAGACTGTCTAATAAAAAGAAAAGATTAATATGGGCAAAAGCACACAGACATTGGACAGAGGAAGATTGGAAAAAAATGTTATGGACAGACGAATCGAAGTTTGAGGTGTTTGGATCACACAGAAGAACATTTGTGAGACGCAGAACAATTGAAAAGATGCTGGAAGAGTGCCTGATGCCATCTGTCAAGCATGGTGGAGGTAATGTGATGGTCTGGGGTTGCTTTGGTGCTGGTGAAGTGGGAGATTTGTACAAGGTAAAAGGGATTTTGAATAAGGAAGGCTATCTGTTAGGGATCTGCCAGGTACTTCATCTAGCTATACTCCTGGGATTAATCAATCCACACCTGAGGCCAGACCTGTTCGACTGACACCATCTCCCACCAACCAGGGTGGCAGGCTCAGGAGTGGGAGAGCCTATCGCGGCCTGGTCTCTCGGAGTTAGCTCCGCCCCCTGCCCTTTATTACCTGCCCTGTGCTCTCCCTCAGTGCTTGTAATTCTTTTGGATTCCTGGCCCCACTGCTGCTTGCTCCAGCCTGCTTCTGCCGTGCTTCTGCTTGACCTGCTTTGCTTGCCCTGGCTTGCTTCTGTCTCCTTGCCCGCTCGGGTGTACTCACTTCGTCCAGGTCCTGACTGTTCGTTCGCCGCCCCGTTTCCTCGTGGCGTTCCGTGGCTACTGCCCCTTCCCTTGCGTGTTCCCCGTTTGTCTTCCAGTGCACTTAGCCAGCGTAGGGACCGCCGCCCAGTTGTACCTCGTCGCCTAGGGCGGGTCGTTGCAAGTAGGCAGGGACAGGGCGGTGGGTAGATTAGGGCTCACTTTCCCTTCACCTCCTTCCTGCCATTACACTATCACTCCATTTTGCAACGCCATGCCATACTCTGTGGACAGCGCTTGATTGGAGCCAATTTCATCCTACAACAGGACAATGACCCAAAGCACACCTCCAAATTATGCAAGAACTATTTAGGGAAGAAGCAGGCAGCTGGTATTCTATCTGTAATGGAGTGGCCAGCGCAGTCACCAGATCTCAACACCATAGAGCTGTTGTGGGAGCAGCTTGACCGTATGGTACGCAAGAAGTGCCCATCAAGCCAATCCAACTTGTGGGAGGGCCTTCTGGAAGCATGGGGTGAAATTTCTCCCGATTACCTCAGCAAATTAACAGCTAGAATGCCAAAGGTCTGCAATACTGTAATTGCTGCAAATGGAGCATTCTTTGACGAAAGCAAAGTTTGAAGGAGAAAATTATTATTTCAAATAAAAATCATTGTTTCTAACCTTGTCAATGTCTTGAATATATTTTCTAGTCATTTTGCAACTCATTTGATAAATATAAGTGTGAGTTTTCATGGAAAACACAAAATTGTCTGGGTGACCCCAAACTTTTGAACGGCAGTGTATATGCTGTCTTCACATAATATTGGTTGCTTGAGAAAGGCTCTTGTGTTGAGCTGAAACGTTGCACTGATGGACCAATAAAACACCACCACTGTTTGTGTTTAAACCTTGGAGTGCTGCCTGAATTTTGGCTCTATATACTTATACTATATACCACTTTCAAAGGTTTACATAGACTTTAAAATGGTACATTTAGGTGTGCATTGTTAGCAGCTTTCCATTTTTCCATATGTGAAACCCGTAATAATGTAATCTGGATATACCACATTCTAGTGACTTTTCATCTATAACATGGTCAGTGGGCATTGTAATGGCAAATAAAAATAGCATTTTTTTTAACTATATTCCAGTTTTTCTATCTAAAAATAAAAAACTGTATTGCTGTAACTTAAAGAGGCTCTGTCACCAGATTTTGCAACCCCTATCTGCTATTGCAGAAGATCGGCGCTGCAATGTAGATTACAGTAACGTTTTTATTTAAAAAAAACGAGCATTTTTGGCCAAGTTATGACCATTTTCGTATTTATGCAAATGAGGCTTGCAAAAGTACAACTGGGCGTGTATTATGTGCGTACATCGGGGCGTGTTTACTACTTTTACTAGCTGGGCTTTCTGATGAGAAGTATCATCCACTTCTCTTCAGAACGCCCAGCTTCTGGCAGAGCAGATCTGTGACGTCACTCACAGGTCCTGCATCGTGTCGGCACCAGAGGCTACAGTTGATTCTGCAGCAGCATCAGCATTTGCAGGTAAGTAGCTACATGGACTTACCTGCAAACGCCGATGCTGCTGCAGAATCATCTGTAGCCTCTGGTGCCGACACGATGCAGGACCTGTGAGTGACGTCACAGATTTGCACTGCCAGAAGCTGGGCGTTCTGAAGAGAAGTGGATGATACTTCTCATCAGAAAGCCCAGCTAGTAAAAGTAGTAAACACGCCCCGATGTACGCACATAATACACGCCCAGTTGTACTTTTGCAAGCCTCATTTGCATAAATACAAAAATGGTCATAACTTGGCCAAAAATGCTCGTTTTTTTAAAATAAAAACGTTACTGTAATCTACATTGCAGCGCCTATCTGCTGCAATAGCAGATAGGGGTTGCAAAATCTGGTGACAGAGCCTCTTTAAGTGAAAATATATGCAGCATCCCAGGTTTTTTCCTCTGTGACACGTGCAAAATGCACTGACAAATTCAGTGCACTGTGCTCCTAGCATTCCATTACTCTTTTCCATCTGTAAGCACATTATTAAAATACTGTGCACACCTTGATTCAGCCCATTGCTGAGAGAACTGCTAGGGCAGGAAATGTAAGCAGAAATAAGAGAAAGATAGCATTGGCCATAGCGGTTTTGTTTGTGGCACTATTATTCAGAGTGATGCCCAGGGAATAGTGTGGTGTATTACTAGTTCTGGGCACTGGCAGGAAGATGTTGTCTAATACGTACGGTCACTTGTAATTAGCATTTTCAGCTGAGTACCTCTTTGACCCATAAACAATAGCATGCCTTCAGCCAGTTGATGGCCGGTCAATTGATTGCTCAACTAGCTAGTTCGTATTTGTAGTCATGATGAAGAGGATGTGAAGCGGTACTTGAGGGTATTTTGTCTCTGTCCTGGTGCATGCCACCACCAACATCTCAAGAAGTGAATACACTCAAAGCCTATATGTCTTTCACAACCCACTGTTTCAACCCGGTAGTGAATGGTAGTAGGGATGTGACAAAGTCCTGGGAGATGATGAAACCACTGTGCTATAGCTTAGCTATAGATATACAAAACAAACAAATAAATTGATTATTCAATGCATATCAAATCAATAGCAAAAATAGAATTAGTTCTTACCCGCAATTCCTTTCCCGGGAATTCTCCATGACAGCACATAGGAGTTTGACTTCATGTCTAATTAGGGACAGGAAACAGAGTAAAAAATACCCCACTTTACCCAGAATACCTGTGTTTTACATATTACCAAAAGGCATCATAGTACACATGGAGGATTCCCGATAAAGGAATTACCGGTAAGAACTAATTCTATTTTCCTCAATCATCCTCCATGACAGCACACAGGAAGATAACAAATAACCATCTTAGGGTGGGACCACAGCTCGTAATACTTTTCTCCCGAAGGAGAGGTCCCCAACTTATGTGAGATCAAGGCGATAGTGCCTGAGGACGGTATGAGGAGAAGACCAGTTTGAAGCTCTGCAAATTTGCTCAATAGAAGCATTGGACCTTTCAGCCCAGGACACCGATACTGCTCTGGTGGGGGGGAGCACTGACATTCAGAGGAGAAGGTAAGTTCTAGGAAGAGTAAGTTTCAGCAATAGCCTTGCTGATCTATTTGCTAAAGTACTCTTGGAAACCTTCTTTCCTTTATTTGGGCCCTGGAGCTGAATGAAAAGACTTTGGTCTAATCTCCAAGGCTTCGTGATGTTGAGGTAATAGATTATCATTCTGTCAACATCCAAGGAATGGAATTCTTAATCTTTAGAATTGGAATGATTCTGACAGAATGATGGTACGACTATGTCCTGTTACATATGAAACCTTTGGAAGAAAGAAAGGATGTCTGTCCTGGGTTTATGACATCATGTATCCAAGCAATTCCGTGGAGCCAGGCCTATTCATTACCATTGCAGACCCTAATAGTTTCCAACTGGGACAAAAATACTTTATGCCTATAGAAGAAGTATTTTTCTATCCCCTCTAGTAAAATCATACTAAATTGGTGGCTGTCAGCCAAAAAATCTGAAGAAGGGAACCCTATGGATACAGACACCTATCCACTTTTTTATTATGGATGCCAGCAAGAGTGGCTATCCCAGGAATCCTCCAACTACAGGGAACTCAGAGCAGTCTGGGAGGCCCTGAAAGCTGCAGGATTCCTTATAACAAATATGAATGTCCGTATCTACTCTGACAACATGACTACAGTTTCTCATCTTCGCCACCAAGGCGGAACTTGCTACAGAAAATTACAACACCTATTGGAGAAAATATTTTCCTGGCCAAAAAAGAACCTTTTCTCTCTCTCAGCTATTCATCTAAAGGGTTTAAGCAACATCCAGGCAGACTATCTCAGTTGGTGAGACCTGGATCCAGAAGAATGGAGCCTATCAGATCAGGCTTTTCAGCCCATCATACAGGAGTGGGGTCTTCCAGAAATAAACCTATTTGCTTCCCGAACCAACCACAAAGTGCCGATCTTCTTTTCCCTCAATCCAAGGGATTCTTCTATAGGAGTGGATGCGCTAGCTCATCATTGGGATTATGAACTGGCATATGCTTTCCCTCCAATCCCTCTTCTTCAGAAAATTCTTCAAAAGATCAAGTCAGAAGATGTCACACTAATCCTAGTGGCCCCTAGTTGGCCAAAACGCAGGTGGTTTGGTCTAATAAACAACCTAAAACTGAGGGGTCCACTGTATCTATTTTTTGTCTGTGACTATCTCTAAAATTTCTTCTAATGCAGGGCCAAATGCAAGATTTCCTAGAAATAGAATGCCACATCATTTGTTTTTCTAGATGTTGTTGCCAGTCCACAACTTTAACCATAATGCCCATCTGGCCGAGTTGGAAAGAACTGCACCATGGGCAGCGATCTGAACAGATTGAGCTGATGAATCTACCAGAAACACTGTGCCCTGTAATAGAAAGGGAGGTTAAGATATTTTCTCTGGACGTATCTTCCGATAGCTGGACCTCTAACTGGTTTAACCAGCGAAACAAGGATATAGCTACACAGGTAGAAGCCAATGTTCGCTTTTAGGAGGAGAGCCAAAGTTTTTCAGGCCTTTCTTAGTAGGCTCTCCGCTTTTCGGTCCATGGGATCCTCTAGCTGGGAGACATCTTCAAATGGGAGAATGCTCTTCTTTCCCACTTTTGGTACTTGGACATCAACCTTAGGGGGTTCATCCCAAGTAAACATGAACTCCTCATCGAAAGGAAAACAGTCTTTTATTTCTCCAGAAATGCTCATTTCTAACCATTCATTTTTTTTATTAAAAAAATGTAGGTCATCATGAACTGGAAAAAAATATATATATTTTTCCCCAGACCAGCAAACATTTTATCCTGAACAGATTTGACTTCCTGAATTTCTTCAATACCCATAGTTGTTCTTATGATTTGAACAAGTAGATTTATAAATTTGGAGAAAAAATAATATTTTTACTGAGGCTGGACTGGTTGAGAAATGTCATCCTCCTCCAATAGATCACCTATAGTGGAAGCTAGGTCTGGTTCGGACTCCGATATCTGTTCTAGGACATCTACTGTATCTTCCTCTTTTTTTTGAAGAGAATGGGCCTGGTATGTCCTTCTGATCAGATAAGAATGACATAGATGACTGTATATATACGGCGCTGTCGGGAAGGGGTTCCCGCAAACCACAGTACCGTTACATCGCGGTGATAGTGCGGGCTCAGAAGCGGAGTCCAAACCATCAACGCCGGTTGTCAGCTGTATATTACAGCTGACACTCTCTGCTATTCTGCGATCCGGCCAATAATCCCTCAGAAGCTGCGCTCAATAGGGAGCGCAGCATCTGAGGGGTTTTTACCCGATTGGCACCCTAGCGACACAATCGCTGAGTTGTTATGGAAACTTCCACTGTTTTGTCCCCTAAGGGGCTTTGCAAATGTGACATTGCCTCCGCAAACCATTCGTGCTGAATTTGAGCTCCAAAAGCCAAATGGTGCTCTTTCCTTTCTGAGCCCTGGCATGTGTCCAAACAGTTTATGACCACATATGTGGTATTGTTTTACTCGGGAGTAATTGCTTTACAAATGTTGTGGTACTTTTTCTCTTTTAGCTAAACCTACATTTTCTTTGAAAACATTTATTTTCATTTTCATGGCCTACTTCCAATAATTTCTGTAAAAATCCTGTGTCGTCAAAATGCTCACTATACCCCTAGATAAATTCCTTGAGGGGTGTAGTTTCTCAAATGTGGTCACTGTTTTGGCACCAAGAGAACTCTTCAAACATAACATGGTGCCTAAAATATATTCTAATAAAAAGAAAGCCCCAAAATCCTCTAGGTGCGCCTTTGCTTCTGAGGCCTGTGCTTCAGTCCATTAGCATGCAAGGGCCACATGTGGGATATTTCTAAAAACGGCAGAATCTGGGCAATAAATATTGAGTTGTATTTCTCTGGTAAATTCTTCTGTGTTACAAAAAAATTGATTAAAAATTTATTTCTGCAAAAAAAAAAATAAGTTTGTAAATGTAACCTCTAGTTTGCTTTAATTCCTGTGAAACGTCTAAAGGGTTAAGAAGCTTTCTAAATGCTGTTTTGAATACTTTGAGGGGTGCAGTTTTTAAAATGGGGTGACTTATTGGGGGTTTCTAATATATAAGGCCCTCAAAGCCACTTCACAACTGAAGTGGTCCCTGTAAAAACAGGCTTTTTAAATTTTCTTTAAAATGTGAGAAATTGCTGCTAAAGTTTTAAGCCTTGTGATGTCATAGAAAAATAAAAGGATGTTCAAAAAACGATTCCAATCTAAAGTAGACATATGGGGGATGTTAATTAGCAACTATTTTGTGTGGTAAAACTGCCTGTCTTACAAGCAGATACATTTAAATTTAGAAAAATGCAAATTTTTGCAATTTTTCAATACATTTTGGTGTTTTTTACAAATAAATATTGTATTTATCGACCAAATTTTACCCCATAAAACATGTCACATTTGACTCTGTCAGGAAGGTCTAAAGTGGCCACAGCGGGAAGGGGTTAAAGAAACAGATCATTCTTCAAACACAAAATAGTTTTTTTAAGACAAGATGCAATATGGAGTTACATAACCATACTTTCAAAATGGAGTCACATATGTAAACACATTTTACTCACTTTCACAGACCCCCCCTTTCTTTTGACCAGAACTTACTAGGCCAGGGATCACGCTGGGCTAAGCAGATTCAGAGCGGTTTGCTTTACTTTCAGGCATAATGGAAGCAAAAAGTCTTTGTCATACCTTAAGCAAGGAAACCTCATATTGGGTGGCAAACAAAGGGTATCACAGGGATTGCACAATGTCCTTGTCCAATGTGAGCCCCCCCCCCCTTTAGGAGGCCTTGGTATTCAAAATCCCAATAGGCTGGGCACCAGTTAATGACAGCAGCATCCCTCATAGCAAGTATCAGGTCACCACCGCTCACTGTAACTCCATAGGACGACTTCCATAAGTAAACCGGAAATCTGGGGCCACATGAGACGCGATGCTGAGTTGGAGCGCTGGGATGCAATCCCGGAAGGGGGAGAAGGTGGCGGGGAACACAAGGGACCAAGCACGCCTTATTCCACCCAACGTTACCAAAGCGCCGAACGATGGGAAAGAGGATCTGCCATGCAGATGAAGTATCTGGGGAGGAAGGAACAAGTTGATTGCCCCCCCTCCCCACTGCCTGGTAAGAAAATAAAAAAATCCTATAGCTAAACCTTCACTTGTCAGGTCTAGCCTCTCTATCATGTCTCTAAAAGGACAGGAAAACACTGGTATGCTGGGGGAGGTGGGGACTGTTTAACTCTCTGTTTCCTGTCCCTAATTAGACATGAAGTCAACCTCCTGTGTGCGGTCATGGAGGATGATTGGAAAAATTCACCAATCAGCTAAGATAGATAGTATGGCATTTACAAACATTGACCACGCCTGCAGCAGAGATCAACTCTCAGGAATGAAAATTTAACTGGGTATAATTAGGAAATGTCAGCGCTCCATGTGCCCTATTTCAAAATTTCTTGTGCAATTCTATAGAACTTCTCCACCACGCTATATCAGAAAAAAAGAAACACAATAACGATAAAGTATACCACCAAACCTTTAGAATGTGCTTATACATTAATAGGAATCATTATTCCTTTGCACGGATTGTCAAAAAAAAACCTTCTTATTTCTATTATATTTAGCTTTTTCTGCATGAAAAATATCTGATGTTTTATTTTAACAGCAAGGGGGCTACAAAACACAATAAAACTCATTTGAATCAATCATAGCGCTGAGCGCACCCACAGTATTTACAACACAAGCAAATGGCAGCTGGCTAATATTTATCATTTACTGGCACATTATGGCGGCAGTGCATTGATATTCATCACCATAAAGATGTCAAAGTATGTTAGAAAGTGTAAAAGAAATACATCTATTTTTTTTGTTTGGTATTTGTATTTAGATAATACAGATGCTGTGTGCTGTAACAGTAACACGGTAATAAAAAGCTGTTAATAATAAATGAGACGCATTTCGACACGGTAAACAAGGTAAAAGAAAGAAGTCGTTGTGTGCACATTTTAGTACACCTTATAACGCCAGCGTAAAGGTAAAGTCTCTCAGAGACTTGCAGTGTTTTTTTTCCCAATTTCCTAACAGAAAAGCTCACAAAGGTTCAATAAAGATCATATTATTATGGGCTAATGAATGTTTTTAGCTGCCGGCTTTCATGACCACTTAGCTTCCTTCCTCAGGCAATGGCACCAGCTCACAGATCATTTATTTGAAGGGTGGTGGTGAAATTCAAGGTTGAGCCCAATTATAACACTATAGGTCACTTGGAAAATAATTTCATGAGTTCTGTGGTGGTGGTGATTATGAATTCTCTTTAGGCTTTATTATCTTAGGTATAAATCTATGGAGCTAAAAAGCACAATGACTCGCAAGCTATAGCAGGCTTTAGTTTATAGGTTAATGGAACACAAACAGCATCAAGCAAAACAAGACAAATCTTAGGTAAATATTAAGCAATTCACTAATGGGCTTTTAAAGAGGGCCTGTCACTAGATTATATATGTTGAACTGCTTTACTTACCTGAATAGCACTGTCTATCTGATTCCAGCGCTGCTTTTCTTTTTTTCCTGGAAGCCCCCCTCCCCGTTCCAGAGATATGGCCCACTGTTGTGCTGGCTGATATGCTGTAGTTAGCCAACAGGGGAAGAAGCTAGCTTCCCTGCCTCTGATGCTGACCAATCAGTATGAGGCAGTTTGAGGGTAGTTCACACCCTGTTGGCTAACCATAGCAAATTTACATATAGGAATCCAAAACAACAGTGGGCTATATCTCTGGAATGGGTGGTCCAAGAAAAAAAAAGATAAACAGCGCTGGAATCTGTGAGACAGTGCTATTCAGGTCAGTTAACCATTTCAACTTTTATGACCTAGTAACAGGTCCTCTTTAAATAGTTTTCAACATAATATCCTCTAAATCTAGATGGGGAGCCTTCCAATTGTAATATGTATTTATTGTTAAAACACCAAAGCATCAGGGTCGGACACGGATAGATGGCCCATGTGCAAAAATAATATATGCTCTGCAATTCAGCACTACCTTTATGTTTCTCTAACAATCCAACAGTAATGGCAAGTTATTACGTTTATTAGATCAGAACCTAAGGTTACTAACCCACGTAGTTGCATCTGCATGCAAGACACCACGGCCAAATATGGTGGTAATACCCGGCAAAATCGTGCGGCCATCGGCCACTGCAAGAGGGATTGGCTTTGGACGCTGCTGAATGAGACTGTAACCTAATATACAATCTGATAGATAGTAGGAAATGGTTAGCTGCTTCTAAGCTAACATTGGGCCCTCATAACAACTGAGCCCTTTCGCAGCTGCACAAGTTGCACCTTTGGTATATCGGTCCCCTTGAAATGCATTATATAAAAACAATAAGGAACACATTTCTGTTTACATCTGCATCAGGGGCTTTGTTAGGAGCTTTTGTCACAGATCTGGTGTAAAACACCAGAAAAAAGAATGCAGAATGCTGCACTATTTCTTTCTGGTAAAACGACGAGCACCATCATGGAAACCAGACAGAACTCATTAAGTTCCGCTGGACGCCGTTGGTATCTGTTATGCAACGGTTTCAGTACTTCAATAAAAACCAAAATGCAGATTAGAACAAAGCCTAAAGCAGTCACGGGAAACAAAAAATTCACATTGTAAGCAGACATAAATAAGGGATGTGGACTGTAGACTGCCCCTTAACTGTTTATTGCTCAGGCTAGTCTAAAATGATAAATGAATTTGTTTTACTATTGTTGCAGATACTTCCAAACCACTTTAAAGGGGATCTCTGGTACTTATACACTGATAGCCTATCCTTAGGGCAGGCCATAAATTTTAGATCGGTAGTGATCTGACCTCTGAGACCTCCACTGATCAGCACAATGTAGGTTGTTGGTCCCCCACCAATAGAGCATTGATGGCCTATCTTAAAGATAGGCAATTAATGTTTAAGTCCCAGAGATCTCCCTAAAAGTAGTTGTCTCATGAAGACAACCGCTGTAAATTTGCCCTATTAAGGCATATGGACATCATAGAGAATGATCTACCATTTGGGACCCGCTCTATGAGACAGAACAGAGAGTCGCGCTGTAAGAGCAGCTTCCACTCTGGCAGACATATATATATTACATAGACGGCCATCCCTTTGCCGGGGATGTTGGGAGCCGGACCTGTAGCAATAAATCAACTGATTAGCCGAGCCCCATGTGTAAGGTGTTGCTTTGATAAGACAACCCATTTAAATTCTCAAGGGATAATAATGCTCCTAAGTTCGCGTAAGGCCATATGGATGTCATAATAGGGTCTCTTGCTCATGATCCTATCTATTAGCAAGAGTGGAAGAGTTTTACATAACCGCTGACAAAGAGTGCATTACCTGGCCCAATATTTATCTGGATGGTTGGCATGTAACACTACAAATGTATTAAAAGCTATAACTGGTATTTGGCACTTGTGGATCCACAATCCTCAAGTAGGAACCAGCTACCATGTTCCGCTCCCTGGCCACCAGGATAATGTTAATGTGAGCGACAACACAAGATATCCTCAAGAGCGTACATATCTAATGTTGTCACCCTCAGACTGTATGGTTTGTTGCTAAGCAGATGAACAAAGACGGGTGTCTGACAGATCCCCTATAAATAATTACTTTTCAGTTTTCTTTCAGATTTTATTGTGGCTTTCAACTACAATCTGACAATGTGGCCCTTAGACCATTAGAGCTTGTGTAAGTGAAACAGAGCACTATAGTACTGCTATACTAAAATATCAGTAAAATACAGTAAGATTTTCAATGCACCTATCTTCTCCTTTTAAAAAGTGTAAAACAATTTAAAATGACTATAGTATAGTTTTTGCAAATGATATACAGTGTATTATTATCATAGATTTGATTGAAATCTAAGATAGATGTTTGTGTCCAGGATCAAATGGTTCACCCAAGTAACACTTTAATTGGGTAAATCCTCTGCCCTTTTGGTTATGTATGTATCATAAAATCTAAATGTCTTATCGACTTTTCCTTTTTCACATGCATGTTTGTATTTCAACTTAAAGGTCAGGTTTGTTATTAGAAAACAATCCTTTCTGATACCTGGATAGGCTTTTCGTGCACTAAATCCGTCCTTTTTTTCTAAACTTATACTAAATAATAACTTGTTTATAAATATTGTTTGCTACAGTTATACCCTACAACTTTGAAATGTAGGCCTCATTCACATGAACATAGTTCATGTCCATATTAGTTTAATATCCAAAAAGTAAATCATAGTCAATGCATCTGTTTATGCTTCTATATTTTTTTACTGTTGTATTTTAAATCAGATGAATATCCTAACCATGTACTTATTGGTACCCTATAAAAGTTAACAGATCCTAAAAAAATTATTAAACGCTGTATACACCTTTGAAATCATATATATACACTACCGTTCAAAAGTTTAGGGTCACTTAGAAATTTCCTTATTTTTGCAAGAAAAGCACAGTTTTTTTCAATGAAATATACTCTATACATTGCTAATGTGCTAAATGACTATTCTAGCTGCAAACGCCTGTTTTTTAATGCAATATCTACATAGGTGTATAGAGGCCCATTTCCAGCAACCATCACTCCAGTGTTCTAATGGTACATTGTGTTTGCTAACTGTGTTAGAAGGCTAATGGATGATTAGAAAACACTTGAAAACCCTTGTGCAATTATGTTAGCACCGCTGTAAACAGTTTTGCTGTTTAGAGGAACTATAAAACTGACCTTCTTTGAGCTAGTTGAGAATCTGGAGCATTACATTTGTGGGTTCGATTAAACTCTCACAATGGCTAGAAAAAGAGAGCTTTCATGTGAAACTCAACAGTCTATTCTTGTTCTTAGAAATGAAGGCTATTCCATGCGAGAAATTGCCAAGAAACTGAAGATTTCCTACAACGGTGTGTACTATTCCCTTCAGAGGACAGCACAAACAGGCTCTAACCAGAGTAGAAAGAGAAGTGGGAGGCCCTGCTGCACAACTGAGCAACAAGACAAGTACATTAGAGTCTCTAGTTTGAGAAATAGTCGCCTCACAGGTCCTCAACTGGCAGCTTCATTAAACAGTACTCGCAAAACGCCAGTGTCAACGTCTACAGTGAAGAGGCGACTCCTGGATGCTGGCCTTCAGGGAAGAGTGGCAAAGAAAAAGCCATATCTGAGACTGGCTAATAAAAGGAAAAGATTAATATGGGCAAAAGCACACAGACATTGGATAGAGGAAGATTGGAAAAAAGTGTTATGGACAGACGAATCGAAGTTTGAGGTGTTTGGATCACACAGAAGAACATTTGTGAGACGCAGAACAACTGAAAAGATGCTGGAAGAGTGCCTGACGCCATCTGTCAAGCATGGTGGAGGTAATGTGATGGTCTGGGGTTGCTTTGGTGCTGGTAAAGTGGGAGATTTGTACAAGGTAAAAGGGATTTTGAATAAGGAAGGCTATCAATCCATTTTGCAATGCCATGCCATACCCTGTGGACAGCGCTTGATTGGAGCCAATTTCATCCTACAACAGGACAATGACCCAAAGCACACCTCCAAATTATGGAAGAACTATTTAGGGAAGAAGCAGTATTCTATCTGTAATGGAGTGGCCAGCGCAGTCACCATATCTCAACCCCATAGAGCTGTTGTGGGAGCAGCTTGACCGTATGGTACGCAAGAAGTGCCCATCAAGCCAATCCAACTTGTGGGAGGGGCTTCTGGAAGCATGGGGTGAAATTTCTCCCGATTACCTCAGCCAATTAACAGCTAGAATGCCAAAGGTCTGCAATGCTGTAATTGCTGCAAATCGAGCATTATTTGACGAAAGCAAAGTTTGAAGGAGAAAATTATTATTTCAAATAAAAATCATTATTTCTAACCTTGTCAATGTCTTGACTATATTTTCTAGTCATTTTGCAACTCATTTGATAAATATAAGTGTGAGTTTTCATGGAAAACACAAAATTGTCTGGGTGACCCCAAACTTTTGAACGGTAGCATATATATATATATATATATATATATATATATATATATATATATACATATATATATATATATAAATGTTTATCAGTGTGATTGGTGCAACTTTCTAAATACTTTTTATAAAAAATATTTGTTACTTTCTGAGATACAGCTGCTTTGTATTCTGTATACAGAGCAGCTGTATCGTGCGTTGAGACCTGAATCCGTCAGGTCAGCGGGACGGACGGGCCGTGGAGTGTGATCCGCAGGCCGTCCGCAATCTTGCACACACAAGATGTGCATTCATTTCAATGAGCCCCGACCGCAATTGTAGACCGTATAATGACATGTCCTATTTTTATTGCGCTCCCGGCACTGTATAGGTTAACATGTGTTTTATACTATCCGCAATTGCGGATAGTATATGGCCACAAAACTACGGTGTGCATGACCCCTAAGTTATGAAATTAGATGTGATTGGTAACAGCTCAATCCAGCAGGTCAGAGACACGCAGGACCCACTGTCACTGAACCTGTCAGTCCCACTGACCTGACGGATACAAATATCAGCGCTAGACACAGTTGCTCTGTATACAGGATACAAAGCAGCTGTATCTCAAAAAGTAAAAATAATTTTTAATGAAAAGTATTTAGAAAGTTGCACAAAACACACCGATACTACAAAAAAAACCAATAAAAAAAACTATTTAAAAGGTGTACATAGCCTTTAAGCCTTGATTTTGCAATGGGTGATAATGTGGCTGCAATATGTTCACACATAGTTTTTTCAGGCGTATTTCTGAGCGTAATCGCCTTGGAATACGCCTGGAAAAACACTAGCAAAAAGACTACAAACAGTTTCCCAGTGAATTCAATGGGAAACACACTTCTTGTCTCAAAAAAAGCTTCAAAAGAAGCGTCAAATTAAAGAAAGCTTCTTTTTCAGCTTCAAAAACGCCTTGAAATCAGTACATGGACCCTAGTACATGGACCTTAAGGCTGGGTTCACACGACCTATTTTCAAACGTAAACGAGGCGTATTATGCCTCGTTTTACGTCTGAAAATAGGGCTACAATACGTCGGCAAACATCTGCCCATTCATTTGAATGGGTTTGCCGACGTACTGTGCAGACGACCTGTCATTTACGCGTCGTCGTGCAGGACACTTCTTTCAGACGTAATTTGAGCCGTACTTCATTGAACTCAATGAAGCACAGCTCAAAATTTACGGCTGTCAGACAAGCCTCGCAAAATGTGAGGAGGAGGAATTACGGCTGAAACGAGGCAGCTGTTTTCTCCTGAAAACAGTCTGTCATTTCAGCCGTAAAAGCCTCTCATCGTGTGCACATACCCTAAAAATGAAACAGGGACACAATGTGGGTAATTATGGACTAACCACATAGACAATATTCCATTCCCATCTCTCTCCTTCAATTATATTTCAATATGATCATGCAAATGAGGCCCAAGGCTGCGGTATAAATAAAGAATAAAAAATAGCAGAGACTCGCCAAACTGAGAGAAGATCAGTCTCATCTTTGACTGCTTGGCTCCTTTTTCAATATACATTGCTGTGTATGTACTGATTTCCCCAGCCTCACCAGAAACCCACTTTTCTTCTCCCTATTTATTACCTGTTCTATTTTAACCTTCATCTCTTCCTTCAAAATTTCATATGCACTATTATTTATAAACTGGAAAGACTGGGGATGCACGTACAACCATATACCTTACCTATGTTTATTAGAAAAATATTCGGACATTTTTTTTTTGGGCAAAAAAAAAAAAGGTCAAATCAGATGCATCCTTATATAAATTAAAAAAATAAAACAACTTCATATTAATATTTGTGGTGCTAGGTCTTTGATGCAGAATGTGCAGGTTGTTTTACTATATATTCAATACATAGCACCAAGTCTGATGAAAGATATTTGTATGCATGGTGCGGAAATTTGGAATCAATTTATTTGAGCTAATGTTTTATTCTGTGATATCCATCAATTTGTGGCTTAGCTCTGAAATGTTAAAATAGGTGTCATTTCTGACACTGACAGACAGAAGCATATTGAGATTGATTTATTATCTTTGTCGCTTCAACTTCTTTCAAAGTGGAACAATTCTGTCAATTCCCTGCAATACTTTTTGCTTGATGCATAGGTCAGCAATAAGGACAAAGGCAGACTTGTATTGTTTCACAAATCGTTGACAACTGCCACTGGGAAATCCGATTTTACTATAATTGTGCATTATGGAATATTTTATTTTCTAACATGAGGATTTCCAAGGACAGAGACAACAAAGCTGATCCATAGTGGTCTTACTGAGAACATGTGATATCTAGAGAATCTACCGATACATAATCCTTTCTTGTATTCCCTATTTCCTATTACAAACTGACAGAATAAAACAGTAATGGAAATAAAAAAAATAGCAAAATTAAGTTATGACCATTTTAGTAGAGTTATTATTATGTTCTACAGTATACATAGTATAGCATGCGGTTATGAAAAATTACAAATGTATATGTAAATATTTCTGGGCTTCCTGATTTAGTTCATAGACGATTGTCTGAATATTAATTTTTCTATAAATGTATAAAAATGGGGCAAATTGGTCTGGGTAGAATATATCCCGCAGAGAACTATATATAGTTGTGGGCACCAAGCGCAAAGAACTGTATATGCCAACTAGAATCCAGAACTGCAATATTGAAACCACCCGTCACCAGTGGCATAGCTCTGTTAATATTAAGAACTAAAGTCAAAAGTGTATATGTTGTTTATGCCTTTACTAACCTACCAAAACAGGTACAATAAATGCAAGTAGTGTTATTTTATTTACTGGAGTACATTAAAGTGGGCAAGTAGGCATTTCTTACAGTATTTCTAAGGGACTCCGTTCATGGGTTCCGTCGGACCTTTCCGTCAGGGGAACGCATGAATGGAATCCAAACTGAAACAAACGGTAAGCGTTCCGTTGTTTTGATGGAATGAATATCGCAGTTGACTATGATATTGGTCCCATCAAAACAACGGAACCCTTACACAACACGGAAAACATTTGCACCGGATCCGTCACCATTGAAATCAATGGTAATGCAAACGGAAACCATAGTTTCAGTTTGGATTCCGTTCATGGGTTCCCCTGACGGAAAGGTCAGACGGAACACATGAACGGAGTCCCGGCGCAGATGTGAACGAAGCCTTAGAATATTCTTTGTGGTATATTTGAAATATGCAGATAAGCATGCTGCTAACGCATGTATTTACCGGCATAGAGAATATAAAAGAAACACAAACAAATTACAGCTATAGACAATAAAAAAAATCGCGAAAAACTCAGGATAATGGTAATTCTTTAAACAAGGATAATGTTGTAAATTTCTTTTCTAGGTTGACTAAGGCAAAATTCATACTGCAGTATCCGCTTGAAACTTTACCAAATGCATCTATAGGCCATCCATACATCAGTTTACCTTTCCTTCATATTGTAAGGAATAGCGCAGTCTTCTGAACTATTCCATACAGAGGCATCACGCAAAAAAACGTATACTGCACAGTATATGTTTTATTAACATGAGAGCCTATGGGCGACGGTTGACACTGTATGAGTGCCTATGGGTGATGGTTGCCACTAAATGAGTGCTTATGGGCGACGGTTGCCACTGTATGCCTATATAGTGGCATCTGTGTGAGTCATCCGTCACAGGCATACGTGGGGAAATACTCCCGAAGTATACCTCCAACGTACACTGCAAACACAGTGTGAATAGACCCTAACAGACATCTGTATTCCTGGATCTTAGACCTTGAACATAAATCTATTTGCTGGAGACATATTTCTATACCACAGGTGTTTAGAGATTCCATACTGTATTTTATTATTATCATCATTCATTTCTATTTCCATGAATACCATTGTACACAATATTTCTACCCAGAAAATGGTACAATCTTCATTGATAAAATTGATTCTGCTCCTCGCACAGATGACCTTCACAAAGCAAATAACCTGCACGTGCCAGAACCGTCTCTGTTTGTGTTGTACAGTTAGTGATATTATTGGACTTATTTTATTCACTTCTATCTACAGAGATTTCTAGGTTGCTGCTATCAAATTAAATGAGTAACATAAAAATGAAATTATATATATGAACATGAAATACCACACTTGAGTTATCTTAAGGTCAGCTCAATTTTTTCCTTTAGCAGTGTATGAAACGCACTGGCAGCATACTAAAATCTTAAAGGAAAACCCAAGTAAAAAAATGGAAAATTGACATAGAATTTATATGTATTCTCTAGAAGTACATAGTAAAATATGTGTTCTATCTGCTGGAGAAAAAATTTGCCTTAGGGTGGGTTCCCACGTAGCATAAATGCTGCGGAATTTCCGCAACAGATTTCTGTGCAGAAATTCGGCAGCATTTACAGTAGCAGCAGAGTGGATGAGATTTAAAAAATCTCATGCCCATGCTGCGGAAAAACCTGCAGCGTAAACGTTAATAAATTGACCTGCGGTGCAGAATTTAAATCCGCAGCATGTCAATTTATGCTGCATTTTAGCTGAGTTTCCCTCATTGAATTCAATGGGGATGCAAAACCCGCAACAGAAAGCCAAGTGTTGCAACTTATGTGGCATAGTTGCAGCGATTACGCCCGAAAAATTGCAACTACGGAATCCATAAAAAACATACTTACCCAGAAGTCTGTGTTTTTTCATCCAGTCCGGCCTCCTGGAATGACGTTGCATAATATGTGACCGCTGCAGCCAATCACAGGCTACAGCGGTCACATGGGCTGCAGCGTCATCCAGGGAGGCCGGACCAGACTGCACAGGACCAGCGGAAAATCGGCGGATTTTTCGGAGGGAATGTATTGCGGGTTCCAGGTCGGACACGCTGCGTGACTTTTACGCAGCGTATCCGACCCGTGGGAACCCGGCATTATACCGGTCATATATAATGGAACGGATTCTGCACGCTGAATCACGTGTCTCATAAAAGATTAATCTCTAAACTCACTAATGAGGTTACAGTCAGTAAGAGAAAAAAAGAATCCAAGGGAACAACGATTCATCAACCAAGGTCAAATGCACCTCACTCAAATTTATTAATGCAAGACAAGGTGTATTGTAGCAATATTTATAGAAGCACTCTGATAAATTGGACTGACTATGGATTTATGGCCGCTTTTGGCAAACGACATCTTGAAGGGAAAATTCATTGAGCAGTTTTAGTGACTTGAGTGCAAAAAAAAAAAAGAAGCTATTTGTAAATGAAACATTGATATTGTAAAGCGACTTCTAACAAATGGCAGCAGCATAAATTACCAGCTATACCTGTTTCACGGAGAAACGACGGAATATGTAAATGATGTATTCCGAAGTCATGATTCTTTCTTATTTATTCAATAGTATTAATTACCTTTTCAGCGTACTGTGAAATAGACATTACAATGCATGTTCGTGTCGCTACAGTCAGCGCTTTATACTTTACATAGGACGATATCATTTTACTACATGGAAACAGTCCCTATTTCTATTATTTACTAGATCACTGCAGTCTTATTTACAATGTTGCAGAATCAGTGATTAGATTTGTCTCAGTCCTAATTGAACGTCTCATCACGCCAAGACGTTTCTTGAAATGTGGGAATGTGTGCGGAAAATATCACTTCTTGTCAATTTATTTCCCTTGTGTAATGCCTGGGTTAATGTCTATTTCCGCTGTAACAATATGTTTGTTAAATGGTATTTTATACTACATTATTTGCGCCAAATTATATGTATCTTCGATATTAATAACACTAGCACTGAGTCTAATTTCACCAGACAGGAGGCATCTCTTGTTTCATCTCTTTTTTACAGTAAATTTATTAGTACTTGAGTCTCCTTCTTTACTAAAGTCTTATTCAGGGTTTATCCCTCATCCCTCCTGAAGATATGTAGTGAAATATATCAGAAGTATACATAGGCAGATTTGCTTTCAAGAGTTCAGGAAAGCTAGGAAAGAACCTATGTGGGAATTGTGATGGTGCAGTCACTCACAGCAGATGTTTTGTTGCAGAATTTTTTTGCGACTAAAAATCTGTTTAATTGTTCTGATTGGGGTTTTAATTGCAGTAAGTTCGACTGAACCCTAAGAGCATGATCAGACATGGTGAATTTTCTATCTGATTTCTATTTTGCTTTTTAGTTCTAGAAGTGCAGATGTTGCAGAAAAAATTGTGGTGCAGAAAAAAAATTGTGGTGCAGTATTTTAATTTTGTAGCATACTTTTGTAGCAGATTTTTACTGCGGATTTCAGCCTTGCAATGCAGAGGCTAAAGCCTGTGGAAAATCCGCTGCTAATTACACAATAAAATCTGAACGTGCCCTACGGCCTTGTTCGCACAGTGCAGATTTATATATTCCTTTATATAATATATAAATCTGCCGCAAATCTGCACTGTGGGCACAAGGCCTAAGGCCACATTCACACGTGGCAGAATTTTTCCGCTGCAAATGTGGCAAATACGCAACGAATCTGCAGCAACATTTGCATATTTGACAGGTAAGGTTTTACTTCCTCATTGAATTCAATGAGGAAAACCCGCAACGAAAACTCAACTAAAACGCAGCATAAATTGACATGCTGCGGATTTAAATTCTGCACCGCAGGTCAATTTATTAACGTTTACGCTGTGGGGTTTTTCCGCAGCATGGGCATGAGATTTTATAAATCTCATCCACTCTGCTGCTACTGTAAATGCTGAGGAATTTCTGCGCAGAAATCTGTTTCAACTGGTAATTCAGACGTTGCAGATATCACAGCGGACTTGCCACAGATTTCAGTTTTTGCATTGCAAAGGCTAATATCCGCAGTGAAATTCCGCTGCTTCTCCGCAACATAATGTGCATGCTGCGGAGAGGAAATTCTGCACCGCAGGCTAATTTCTGCAGTTATTTTGCGCAACGTCTGAACTAAGTTTCCTAAAAATGTATAGAAACAAATGTAAAAAAACGGCTGCTGCAGAATTCCACTGCAGACTGTCCGTAGCGGAATTCAACAGCAATTCTGCTACATCTGAACGTGGCCTAACACTGACAGGCAATAATGCTTTTGAATACTATGTATTCCAAATCATTATACAAGCAATTCAAACATAGCTGCTTTAGGTTCCCTAGTGGAGTTAAAATTATGTTCATAAACATGCCCTACATTTAAGCAGCATTAAGTAGCGCTCGGCATGGGGATTCTGGGCCTAGTGAAGCCGCTGATGTCACTGTCCATATATGGACAGTGAAGTCATGGGCGTTCAACTAGAGAGTCCCTGGCCAGAGTATGGACAGTGACGTCAGGAGCTCCCTCCAGAAGCAGAATCCCTGGCCAGAGGTTGCCGGCACTTTGGCCGGGGATTCTGGCATCGTAAAGCCCCTAACATCACTGTCCACATATGGACAGTAACGTCAGGGGCTCCCTCCAGGAGCGGAATTCCCAGCCAAAACGTTGCCGACGCTCTGGCTGGGGATTCTGGCTTCACAAAGCCCTTAACGTCACTGTCCATATATGGTCAGTGACATCAGGGGCTCCCTCCAGGACTGGAAACGCAAGAGCGTTGCGGACACTCTGCCTGGAGATTCTGGCATTACAAAGCCCGTAACATATATGGACAGTGAGGTCAGGGGCTCCTCCAGGAGCATAATTCCCGGCCAGAGTATTGCTGACGTTCTGGTCGGGATTCTAGCATTACAGAGCCCCTAACATCATATATGGACAGTGAAATCGGGGGCTTTCAAACTACAGAGACCCCGGCCAGAGCATCAGTAGTGCTCTGGCCAGGGACTCCGGGACTGAAGACGCCCCAGACGTCACTGTCCATATATGGACAGTGACATCAGGGGCTCCTTTGGAAGCGTAAATCCAGGCCGGAGAATTGCTGACGTTCTGGCCGAGGATTCTGGTATTACAAAGCCCCTAACATCACTGTCCATATATGACAGTGTCCTCAGGGGCTCCCTCCAGAATCGGAATTATGGGGATTCCGGTATCACTAAGCCCCTAACGCCACTATCAATATCGGGACAGCAACCTCAGATTCACCCTCCAGGAGCGTAATTTATGGCCAGGGCATTGCCGATGCTCTGGCTGGGGATTCTGGCATCACTAAGCCCCTATTACTGTCCATATATGTGCAGTGTCTTTAGGGGCACCTGCAGGAGCGGAATCTCCGGCCAAAGTGTTTGTAAATCTCTGGTCGAGGATTATGGTATCTCAAAGCTCTTAACATCACTGTCCATATCTGGACAGTAACTTTAGGAGCACCCTCCAGGGGCAGAATCCCTAGCTAGAGCATTGCTGACACTCTGGCCAGGGATTCTGGAATCACTAAGCTCCTAACGTCACTGTAAATATCTGTACAGAACAGTAACCTCAAGAGCTCCCTCCAGGAGCGGAATTTTTGGTCAGAGCTTTGCAGATGCTCTGGCTGGGGATTCTGATATCGTGCAGACCCTAACATTACTGTTCATATATGAACAGTGGCGTCAGGGGCTCCTCCAGTGGCGGAATCCCCGGCCAGAGCGTCATCAATGCTCTGGCCGGAGATTCTGGCATATCAATGCTTCTGACAGTGATTATATATATACAGTGATGTCAAGGACTTTCTCAAGACAGGAGTCCCAGGCCAGATCGATTGCAATGCTCTGGCCGGAGACTCTGTAGTTGAAAGCCCTTGACATCACTGTCCATATATGGAAAGTGTCATCAGGGGCTTCCTAAGCGCAGCGTTTCAAGTAGTGCTGTGCCCGGGGAGTTCTGGCGACGTATCCCACTGTATGCCTATGCTACCATCTGTACCTTCCCAACATATGCCGCCGACGTAAGGGTAAAACACAGTGTGAATCAGGCCTTAGATGTGATCGTTGTTAGTTGAATCTTGCGTGGTAGAGACTCGCAGGATTAGCTTTCACCGGATCATCAGTACAGCTGACCTGAGGGAATTGGTTTTGAAGGCAGGATACAGCTTCTATGTATAGAGCATACATAGAAATTGTATCTTAACAAATTAAAAAAAAATTAAATTAAAATGTCAATTTAAAAGTTGTTTGTTACCACTACAAACATTAATTTATTACAAAAAATAAAAAAACATTCAAAGCTGTACATAGCCTTTAAATGTAGTAAATAAACACCTTTTTTAATTAAAAATTATTGAATTAAAAAAAGTTCATAAAAAAAAAAGCCCTCATAATGCTATGTCGACAGAAAAATAAAAAAGTTAGGGTTCTTGGAATGAGACGGTGAAAAAACATTAAAAAAATTGTATGGTTATTAAAGGGGTTTTCTCAGAATCAAAAATGATCACCTATTACTGGATAGGTGATAACTAAATGTCTGATCGTTGGGGGGCCCACCGCTAGGAATGGAGCGCTGTACTCTGTTCTTTCCTTCATTCCCATAGACTTTAAATAGAGTGGCAGCGCACAAGCTCGACCTCCGCTCCATTCAGTGTTCTTCTCACTGCAGTCAACAGGGGCCCGCAGCAATTAGGGAATTATCACCTATCTTGTGGGTAGGTGCTAATTTTTCATTTTAGTAAAAATAAGTTGGTCCTTAATGAGTTAACTCTTTTGTGTCATAACATTGTTCTGGAACATGTACTTAGCATATGCGTAATGCTGCTGTTGTTCTGTGAGTGGACTGTAAGGCTTTGTTTACTTGCAGTGCCGGGTAACAAGTATAAACATCAAGGCTTGATATCTGAGAACAGCGAATAATGGGAAATCCTAGTAGTGCCCCCCCCCCCCCAACCACCATGCTTTAAATCAGCGTTGAAGGACATTTAATTTAATAAGGTGTCGTCCAAGGGTGAAGATTCCTTTCCTGATGATTACTGCCTTTCTAAAAGCGCTAGCATTAGTGCTAATTTTAGGATAGGATGTTAAGTGGTGGTGAGCCTGCCACTATCTATCAGATGCTGCCATCTAATGCACTAAGTGGTTTCCTCTGCTGTGCAAATAACATTAAAACACAGATTTGTGAATGTAAGGAAAGAAAAAAAAAAATGGGAATGGTGATATTGTGGGGACGTGTTTTCAAAAGCTCAGATGTAATTCCAAAATTAGCAGCACTTAAAGCCATGACAAATCTTTCCTGGGTTAGAAATGTACACCCAAAATCAAGTTCTGTGATCCTGGGCAAAACATGTGATGTCTCTTGCTATTTTTGTTTTGAAGGATAGAAAGGAATAATACTGCCATACAGGAGCGTAGCTAAAGGCTCATGGGCCCCGGCGCAAAAGTCCTTCTGGGCCCCCCCAACTTCTCTTTATGGTCGACGGCATACAGCTTTCAGCTACTTCGCTGGGTCTCCTAGGTGAACCAACAATGTAGCTCTAGCAGCCAGGGGTGTTCCTAAGGTCTTAAAATGTCAGGGGCAATAGCCTCAATACAGATGTCCCCCCCCCCCCTCCCAAAATGTGTAGGCATATTTATGTGTGTGTGCATATATATATATATATATATATATATATATAGAATCCAAAAATCAGGCAGCACTCCAAGGTATAAGCAAGGTAGAAAAAGGTGCTTTATTGGTCCATATACACACGACGTTTCAGCTCAACACAGGAGCCTTTCTCAACACTTGAGAAAGGCTCCTGTGTTGAGCTGAAACGTCGTGTGTATATGGACCAATAAAGCACCTTTTTCTACCTTGCTTATACCTTGGAGTGCTGCCTGATTTTTGGATTCTACTACAGCAGGTCTGTTAGCCCTGACCTGGGCAGGTCGGCACCCACCTATGATTTACAAGGCTGTGCGGCTGACATTGTATTTGGACTTTTATATATATATATATATATATATATATAGGAGATAGATTATCTATAGCACTATGAACCTATAGCTTTGGATAGGATTAGGTACAGCGGCTCAGCAGACAGAATCACACATTATAGTATTAGATATAGGGCCCAGTGGACAGTATCACACATGATACGCTTAGATGTAGGCTTAGATAGAGGCTTTGATATAGGCTTAGCTATAGGCTTAGATATAGGCAGGGCCATATTTAGAGTTGATGCTGCCCTAGGCACTTTTAGTGATGAGGCCCACTATAACCCCTAAAGTTATGGAAACAGCGTAGCTCTCTGACATTGCGGCTCCAGCACTGGACTCAGGTAAGGTAAGTATAATAATTGTTTTGCTTTTTTATGTGTTACAATTTTTTTTGTGTGTTTGGATTTTTTTACAGGTTCAGTTGTTGGACTACTTGATTGGTTAATAATGGTTGTTCGTTGGTTTTTAATTTCAATAAAATATTTTTTCTATATCTCTGTATTTTTTTTAAGTTTATTACTACCACCTTAGTAATGGCTGCTAGCGGATTGACAGCGTCAATTACTAAGACGAGGCATAGTGTTAGGCTGGATTCACACGAGCGTGTTCGATCCATAAAGGACGGGATGTATTTCGGCCGCAAGTCCCGGAC
This sequence comes from Rhinoderma darwinii, assembly GCF_050947455.1. Classification (NCBI taxonomy): domain Eukaryota; kingdom Metazoa; phylum Chordata; class Amphibia; order Anura; family Rhinodermatidae; genus Rhinoderma; species Rhinoderma darwinii. Next base: position 279,477,198 of record NC_134690.1, on the reverse strand, counting down.
CGAACACACTGCAGGGAATCAAGCTCCTAGCATCATAGTTATGTACGACGCTAGGAGTCCCTGTCTCGCTGCGGGACAACTGTCCCGTACTGTAATCATGTTTTCAGTACGGGACAGTAGTTCCACGGAGAGGCAGGGACTTCTAGCGTCATACATAACTATGATGCTAGGAGCCCGGCTCCCTGCAGCGTGTTCGGTCCGGGACTTGCGGCCGAAATACGTTCCGTCCTATACGGACCGAACATGCTCGTGTGAATCCAGCTTTAGTCGGTGACGAGGCTAACACTAACCCCCCCTCAATATCACCCAGGTACCCGCCGCCACAAGTGGTACCGGAAAGAGTCGGGTACTATTCAGTATCTGACCATTTGGAGTGATGGCCGGGAACTCGAGCAGCCGCAGGCTGGTATTACTAGGCTGGGAAAGGTTAACAACTATGGGCTCCCCAGGCTTCGGGGCTCGGTCGCAATCACACACTGTGCTTTAATAATGCCACCATACAGCTCCAAAAAAAAGTACTGTATATACAGTGTCTATATAATGTGCCTAAAACATAGCTCCATCGAATATAAGTAAAACTGCTATACAATACCACATATATACCACAATACAGTGCTTAAATAATACCCCCACTAATTTCATGAGGTAAGATTCTGACAAGCTACCTGGAAGGCAATTTATAGCAGGCTTGGGTGTAGTGGATGACCCTAAGGCATCCTTAATTACTATTACTAAACCGTATCAAAATAGTACAAGCACATTTGAGTGCCCATATTACAGCCACAACACCCAGTTCTCCTGCCGTTCAATAGGCGAGCGTTCTATGGTGATCTGAGTTTGGTTCAATTGAAGCATGGGAAGTACGGATGCCGTACTACCTAAACCAAAACGAACCTGTATTACGGAAGTCTTTAAGTACAATCTTGACATCAAAGCCATATAAGTGACATACAAGCTTATCAGCTATATAAAACTCTATAAAATCCACCTTTTCTACTATGATTCAAATCAAGCAATTTATTTTCACATAAACATCAATGAACATCTAAAATTTGGCTTTTTTACTTTTGACATTTTATTGATGTGATCAATATCTGCAGTCTCCCTGACTGCCATCAGGTCTGCAGTAGATATAAATACCTGCCGTTTTATTCTGAGCATTGATGATCGATGGCTGCTTTCTTCTTTGGCAATGATATTCCTGATTGCTGGCGCACCACTAATTAAGTACCCAATATAGCGAGCTATAACACTGGTGTTGGTGGATTAATTGTGTCTGGGAGCCTCTGGTTGACTGCACTGCTATGATTTTAATTTGGTTTTCCTCTGCATGAATGGCAAGAAAATTGTTACACAGACAGATCTGAACTCATCTGTTTAAAAGCAATATGTTTTACTATTTGTATGACACAGAAAAAAACATTCTATGACCTCTAAATATATGTTTTGCATTTATCTTAATGAGAACCAATGAGCAGCAATCATCCTCAGTGGACTGTCAAACGAGGGGTTAATTGTTTGCAATAGTGATAAAAATTTAAGAAGTTCTATAGTTTGATATAAGAAAGAATATAGAAGGATTAAATACAAAGCACTTGAGGCAGTCACATGTACAGTACAAATGTAAAACATGTTATATAGTGGTTATTATGCCGATAATTGGGACGTATAGGAAGGTGAAAGAATGTTGAAAGCAGGTGAAATAGTGTTTAGTACAAGATAGAACGGGTATGAACAAAAGATTTACCGCTGAGGATTCAGAAAGCGGTCCTTTAAGACAAAAAAGGGACTGAACGCAAGTCCTCTGCTGGTAGCCTATGGGTGACGGATGCTACTGTTAGGCAACGTTAATAACCTCCGTTTAAAGTATGCATTAGGATTTATTTTTTTACATATACACTCCTGGCCAAAAACATCATGTGAATGCGGCCTAAGCTGGTCATCATATCGCTACTTTATGTCATTTAGGCTAGATTCACACGAACAAGTTCTAACTCGGACGTGAAAAACAGTCATTTTTCACGTCGGAGTTGCACCCGTGCGAGACCCGTTATCACGGATCCCTTATAGATTTTAGTCTATCGAGGGAACCGTGAAAAAAGTAGAAAATAGGACGTTCTATTTTTCAACAGATCCTCCACACGGCCGTGTGAACAGTCCCATTTAAATACATGCGTCTGTGCAACGGCCGTCACATGGACTTAAACTACGGTCGTCTAAATTCGGCCTACCAATCTGGCAATGCTAGATTTTATTACGCCGTTTTCGCTGCGTTTTTTACGGCCGTTTTTGGAGCTGTTTTCAATGGAGTCTATGAAAAACGGCTCCAAAAACGTCCCAAGATGTGACATGCACTTCTTTTCGCGGGCGTTTTTTTACACGGCCGCGCAAAAAAAACAGCCCGTTGGAACAGAACGCCGTTTTTCCCATTGCAATCAATGGGCTTATGCCAGAAAACTATGATGCTAGGAGCCCGGCTCCCTGCAGGGTGTTCGGTCCGGGACTTGCGGCCGAAATACGTTCCGTCAATTACGGACGTAACATGCTCGTGTGAACCCAGCCTTAGGGAAGTTCACACAGCGTTTTTTGTCAGACGGAATTTGAAATGCCAGCGTTTCTGGCCCCGGATTCCGACGGGGTTTCCGTGCCAAAAACAGCGCCAAAAAATTGCAGTGTAAACAACCCCTTACTTTGCAAGCTATTTTAATGGTTATTAAAGGCTATGTACACCTTTACATATATACACTACCGTTCAAAAGTTTAGGGTAACTTAGAAATTTCCTTATTTTTGCAAGAAAAGCACAGTTTTTTTCAATGAAGATAACATTAAATTAATCAGAAATACATTCTATACATTGTTAATGTGCTAAATGACTATTCTAGCTGCAAACGTCTGGTTTTTAATGCAATATCTACATAGGTGTATAGAGGCCCATTTCCAGCAACCATCACTCCAGTGTTGTAATGGTACATTGTGTATGCTAACTGTGTTAGAAGGCTAATGGATGATTAGAAAACACTTGAAAACCCTTGTGCAATTATGTTAGCACCACTGTAAACAGTTTTGCTGTTTAGAGGAGCTATAAAACTGACCTTCCTTTGAGCTAGTTGAGAATCTTAGCATTAGATTTGTGGGTTTGATTAAACTCCCAAAATGGCTAGAAAAAGAGAAGCTTTCATGTGAAACTCGACAGTCTATTCTTTTTCTTAGAAATGAAGGCTATTCCATGCGAGAAATTGCCAAGAAGCTGAAGATTTCCTACAATGGTGTGTACTACTCCCTTCAGAGGACGGCACACACAGGCTCTAACCAGAGTAGAAAGAGAAGTGGGAGGCCCCGCTGCACAACTGAGCAACAAGGCAAGTACATTAAAGTCTCTAGTTTGAGAAATAGACGCCTCACAGGTCCCCAACTGGCAGCTTCATTAAATAGTACCCGCAAAACGCCAGTGTCAACTCTACAGTGAAGAGGCGACTCCGGGATGCTGGCCTTCAGGGCAGAGTGGCAAAGAAAAAGCCATATCTGAGACTGGCTAATAAAAGGAAAATATTAATATGGGCAAAAGCACACAGACATTGGACAGAGGAATATTGGAAAAAAGTGTTATGGACAGACGAATCGAAGTTTGAGGTGTTTGGATCACACAGAAGAACATTTGTGAGACGCAGAACAACTGAAAAGATGCTGGAAGAGTCCCTGACGCCATCTGTCAAGCATGGTGGAGGTATTGTGATGGTCTGGGGTTGCTTTGGTGCTGGCAAAGTGGGAGATTTGTACAAGGTAAAAGGGATTTTGAATAAGGAAGGCTATCACTCCATTTTGCAACGCCATGCCATACCCTGTGGACAGCGCTTGATTGGAGCCAATTTCATCCTACAACAGGACAATGACCCAAAGCACACCTCCAAATTATGCAAGAACTATTTAGGGAAGAAGCAGGCAGCTGGTATTCTATCTGTAATGGAGTGGCCAGCGCAGTCACCAGATCTCAACCCCATAGAGCTGTTGTGGGAGCAGCTTGACCGTATGATACGCAAGAAGTGCCCATCAAGCCAATCCAACTTGTGGGAGGGGCTTCTGGAAGCATGGGGTGAAATTTCTCCTGATTACCTCAGCAAATTAACAGCTAGAATGCCAAAGGTCTGCAATGCTGTAATTCAAAGTTTGAAGGAGAAAATTATTATTTCAAATAAAAATCATTATTTCTAACCTTGTCAATGTCTTGACTATATTTTCTAGTCATTTTGCAACTCATTTGATAAATATAAGGGTATGTTCACACGAGGGCGTCCGTAACGTCTGAAATTACGGGGATGTTTCAGCCTGAAAACATCCCCGTAATTTCAGCCGTACCGGCATGTGCAGGCGTTTGAACGCCGCGTCAATTACGGACGTAATTGTCGCTGCTATTCATTGGAGTCAATGAATAACGGCTCCAATTACGGCCAAAGAAGTGACAGGTCACTTCTTTGACGCGGGCGTCTATTTACGCGCCGTAATTTGACAGCGGCGCGTAAATTACGCCTCGTGTGAACAGACAAACGTCTGCCCATTGCTTTCAATGGGCAGATGTTTGTCAGCGCTATTGAAGCGCTATTTTCGGACGTAATTCGGGGCAAAAACGCCCGAATTACGTCCGTAATTAGTGCGTGTGAACATACCCTAAGTGTGAGTTTTCATGGAAAACACAAAATTGTCTGGGTGACCCAAAATTTTGAACGGCAGTATATATATATATATATATATATATATATATTTTTTTTTTTTTTTATTTTATATTTTTTTTTAATACACAGGTCTGTCAGTGTGATTAGTGCAACTTTTTAATTAGTCTTTATAAAAAAAAAAATTTACTTTTTAAATACAGCTGCTCTGAATTCTCTGTACAGAGCAGCTGTATCTTTCGTTTTGACCTGAATCCGTCAGTCCCGCGGACTGGACAGGTTCAGTGTCAGCGGGTCGGATCCACCTTGTAATCGAGAATACAGAGCAGCTGTATCTAAAAAAGTAAAACAAATTTTTAATAAAGACTATTTAAAAAGTTACACCAAACACACTGATTGACCTCTTTATTAAATAAAAAAAAAAAAATGCCCATCACAGGTTTACGTAGCCTTTACCTATGACCACAACTCGTTCCCGTATTTCACACCCTCTTTTTCACTGCCAAACAATAAGCCAGTTGCAATACCTCTTTGCACTCTGGCTACAGTAGGACATCTCTATGGGGAGACATCACAATGCATTCTATTGCCTCCTCCTCCCTGAGGTTCAATGTCATATTTGCAGGAATGGTGCCCAGTTAACCCCTTCCCGCCGCAGGCCTTTTTCAGATTTTCATTTTAGTTTTTCCCTCCCCACTTTCCAAAAGCCATAACGTCTTTATTTTTCCGTCGATATAGTCCTATGAGGGCTTAATTTTTGCGGGACGAGTTGTAGTTTTTCGTAGCACCATTTATTGTGCCATATAATGTACTAGGAAACAGGAAAAAAATTATTTGTGGGGTAGAAAATGAAAAAAACAGCGATTCCTCCATGGTTTTTTGCGTGCCGTTTTTACGGAATTCACTGTGCAATTAAAACAATATGTTAACTTTATTCTGTGCGTCAATACGATTACGGCGATACCAAATATATATAGTTTTTTCTATATTTTACTACTTTTACAAGTAAAATCCTAAGTGTAAAAAAGAAAATGTATTTTGTGTCGCCAAATTCCGAGAGCCATAACTTTTTTATTTTTCCGTTGATTAAGTGGTATGTGGGCTTATTTTTTTGCGGGATAAGCTGTAGTTTTTAATGATACCATTTTGGGGTACATGCAATGTTTTGATCATTTTTTATTTCATTTTTTGTGGGAGATTAGGTGACCAAAAAAGAGCGATTCTTGCATTTACATTTGCGGGTTAAATAATGATATATTGTAATAGTTCAGACTTTTACGGATGTGGCGATACCAATTATGTTTATTTATTATTTTTTTTTACTATGCTCTAGGGGAAAATGGGAAAAGTTTTTTTTTTGAACTTTTAATATTTTTATTTTATTTTTACGTTAAAAAAAAGCCTTTATTTGACAAATTTTAACTTTTTTTATTAGTCCCCCTAGGGGACTTCAACCAACGATCGTCAGATCGCTTGCACTATATACTACAATGCTAATGTATTGCAGTATATCGTGACTCTAACAGGCAACTATTAAGCCCTGCCGGAGGCAGACCTGGGGCAGCCATAGCAACCATCGCCACCCCGCGATTGCATGGCGGGGGGCGCGATGAGCTGTTAGAGTGTGTCGCCCTCCTCTTTCTTACGATTTAAACGCCGCAGTCGCTATTGGCCGCGGCATTTAACGAATTAAACGAGCGGGATCGCACTCAAGTGCGATCCCGCTCGTTACTCTGAAGTGTCGGCTGTAACATACAGCCGACACCGGCATCGTATGGTGGCGAGTTCACTCCGTGTACCATACTTCCACTACCCGACTTTGGCGTGTCAAGTGTCGGGGAGGGGTTAAATCTGTGGCGTGATAAACTGATTTAACATTTGATCGATCCTTCGGATGTCATTTGGCCTCCTAGTTCACACACACTATTTTTCCGGTTTATATAGTACATTTTTTTTTTTTTTTTTAAAAAGGCATGCATTACAAGTGATTTTTACATGGTTTTTAAGTGTCATTTTTTATATCGTGTAATTTTATACAAGCCTAGAGCATGCTATATAATATTTCATTATAGACATAAAACTAACATCTGGCTGCAGCGTTTTTGACAAATCTCCCCCACTAACTCGTCAAAACGCTGCGTGAGTCCAGCCTTTTGGTGTATAGTACAAACATACAGCTATTCTACTTTTACGAAAATAATACTCTAACATGAGGAAGGCTGAAGGAACGTCTTCTGACATTTGCTGCATTGTCTGACCAGCACTGTTTCTCCTATTTAGAGCCCACCACTATATTTGCAGACAAATGTCAAACATTTCACAGAAAGCCTGCAGCCACATGCCGAGTCAGGAATTATAGGCCACTCCAACACTCAAAGTTAAATTCCCTATTTCTCTGTAGAATCCAGGCTTTGCTGACCATGCGGTTGATTTCGAAAATGGTATTTAACTGTTCATATGCTCACAGCAAACACATTTATAGTGGAAATCTGTATTTATAATTCATAGATTAATCACTGTACAGTGTAAATGTCATGTAGACAATGCATTAAAGGGGTTGTTTGGTTTCAGCAAATTAATATTGCATTTTTTTGTATACTGAAATGTTCTACAAATTTCCTATATACTTTCTGTATTAATTCATCACGGTTTTCAAGATCACTACTTGTTGTTATTCAGTAGTAACATTCATTGTTTACTTCCAGTGGATGGATTTCTGTCCATAGTCATGTGATGGACACACAGGTGCACAGCTCGTTAGAAGACACAGCTCTGATACACATAGTGTAACTGTAATGAGCCGTGCGCCAGTGTGTCCATCACATGACCAGGGACACACAAAGTAAAGAATACATGTTCCTACTGAATAACAACAAGCAGAGATCTGGAAAACCTGAGGAATTAATACAGAAAGTATATTGGAAAACTGCAGAACTCTTCAGTATACAAAAAATAGTTCATTTGCTGAAGACAGCAACCCCTTTGACCCGTTAGTGACGGCCCATAGGTGTTTTTACGGCGGCCACTAACGGGCTTTATTCTGTTGCAGTAGACTTTTTACGGCGCTGCATTAGAATAGAGTAGCGCCGCCAGGCGGAGGGTAAACTCTATGCTCTCAGCTGCCAGAGGTAGCTGAGGGCTTGGAGTACTGACTGGGGACCGTTGCTTGCGTTCCCCAACCCAGATCACCGTTATAATGATGTGTGACATTAATATGAGCTTTTTCTCTCCTCTCACCATGATTGTTTGGTGAGAGGAGATAAAAAAAAACGTAATATTAGGCCCCCACAGCCACCGATCGGCACACCCCACAATGCCTGAAAAACAAAATATTTGTAAAAAAATAATAAAAATAGGACCATCGGCGCTGCACGATAAGACAGAAGATTGAACGATTTAGATGACCATCATAGAAATATTTAATGAAGGGCTACGCGTTTCGACACCGGACTGGTGTCTTCATCAGGCCAGTACAAACTGTACAGAAACATCATACATTTATATACATACTGGGAAGCAAACAAAAACCGCCAAAAACACAGCAGGTCAAAGGTCACAGGTCAAATACAGTACAAATTTAAACACATAAAAGAAAAAACAATAATGATGGCTAAAAGTATGGTGTGATAACACCACATCAGACACAAGGTACATATGTTAATAAATGAACACTAGAACATTAAAGGCATTGGCCGAAAAAACCAATACGGCTTACCTTGCCGATTTTGTATGAGGCAAAACATTAATAGAACTTTACCTAAGTGGTCCCAATCGTAACCACAGCGGTAAGTGGTTGATACTTATCTATATTGAACATAGGTTATAGATAAAAAGTGCACTCAAATAGCTGGATTTCAATGCCGCTGGAGTGGCGTCCCCGGTTGCCTAGCAACCCAGGCAGCACTAGAGCCGGAAGTACGTACTAAGAAACAAACTGTACCGCATACAGACTTGGAGGTAAATAACACTAAGAAATGTAATAATTACACTATCGAATGTGTTGGGAATCCTTTACAACAAGTAAGGGGATTCACAGTGGGTTGTAGTATAACATTTTGAAATACAAAGATATACAAATACGCGTCCCTAGTTGCCTAGCAACCCGGCCGACGCAGAAAATCCTAAAATAGCAAAAGGAGCACAGCGTGGTGCCGCATGTGACCCAGGGGAAATAAAGAGCAAGATTCCTTATATATTGCTGGCTATATTTTATAAAATGATGTGGTGTATGTGCAAAAAAGATTAATAATAGAACGTATGTACAAGAAACATAAGTGTACATTGAAAATATAATATATAAAATACACATATTCAAAGGTTAAATTTCGTATGTGTTATAGTTAAATGAGAGGTATAAAAGTTGTATAGAAATTGCATAAAAACAAACCATGGTCTAGATGAACCATGTGTTGTACTTGACCATACATAAAATTGATCATAATGTTTTTACCAACAGAAAACGGGAAAAAGAAGGTTGGTCGTGGCCAGACGGCCACGATAATGGCCCGAAAACTCACAGTTCAGGAAACTACACTGAAAATATCACATTCAGGTAAGTAAATTACAATCCATGTTAAAAATATCAAATGGTTGTTATTATAATCAGGAGAAAATAGTTGATATATTTATGATCCATGCTTAAAATATCCACTAGGAAAAAAAATGATGCTGTTATTTACATAGTGAAGCTGCTTGTAGTAATACTGACCGACAATGATGGAAAAAGGTCTATATCAGTAGGAGAGGAAAGATTCAATTTATTCCAGAGATGATTCGGTGAGATCATTTAACCCATTAGGATATAAAGTACCCAATTTGTATATCCAGAAATTTTCTCTCTGTTTTAGTCTAGTGAATCTGTCCGATAAGTCAGCTGGTATTTGCTCAATCGGGGTGACTTTTATGTGTACAAAGCTACAGTCATGTTTTGATGCACAGTGTCGTGATACGCTTTGTTTTAGAAAACCTTTTCCTACGTTTGACCTATGCTTATTAATACGATTTCTTAGGGTCTGCGTTGTCCGACCCACATATTGCAGCTTACATGTACATTGAAGCACATATATTACATATGTGCTTCCACAATTAAGGTAATTTTTAATTGGGAACTTTTCACCCGTCAATGAGGAAACAAACTCCATACACTTATTGGCGATATTATTACAGCATAGACATCTATTTCGGCCACAACAAAAAGAGCCCCTCACATCGACTAACAGGGCTTGATTGTTCTTTTTGTTACCACACATTTTACTAGGAGCTACTAGGTTTTTAATCGTTTTCGCCCGTCTGTAGGTGATTTTAGGATTTACAGAGATTAAAGGTTTTAGGAAGGGATCATTGGTCAAAATATGCCAATGCTTCCTGAATATGGACATGATCAATGGACTACCTTTGTTAAATGTCGTAATAAAATTACTCTTTCGTTCCATATTATTAGAGCTCCCTATACATGAAATTGTTTTTATTTGTAAGCATTCATCCTGAGTCAGCGTCCTAGCTTTCAATTCGGCCCCCTTTAATAGACTCCTTGGAAAACCTTTTTCCCGGAATCTTTTATTCAAAATTTCACATTCTTTATTAAAATGTAGTTCATCAGAACAATTTTTTCTAATTCTGCGAAATTGGCCAAAAGGGACATTTTTAAGCCATGGGGAGTGATGCGCGCTTTTGAAATCCAAGTAGCTATTCACGTCTACTGTTTTAAAATGTGTTCTGGTTAAAAAACGGCCATCCTTTTTCTCGATCGTCAAATCTAAAAAATCAATGCTGCTATCTGAAAACGTGTGGGTAAAAGACAGACCAAACTTATTCTTATTCAAAGAGTCTATAAAATTATTCGCAGTGGATGCATCACCCTTCCAAATAAAAAACAAGTCATCGATATAGCGCTTGTAGAACACAATTTTATCCCTAAAGGTATGTTCGTTCAGTATAAGAGAATTTTCAAAAAGCCCCATATACAGATTTGCATATGAGGGGGCAAAACGTGACCCCATGGCGCAACCCTTTATTTGTTTGTAAAAGTCACCATCAAAAGTAAAAACATTGTGCGTTAAAATGAACTCTATACAGTCCATAATAAAATTGAGTTGAAAGTTAGAGAAACGGGGATCATTTATTAAAAACCCAGAAATAGCTTCTAGACCTTTTTTATGAGGAATGTTTGTATACAAAGAAGACACATCGGCGGTAAGAAAATTAATGTCTGACATATCATTATGGGTGTGAAATTCAAACAGATCTCTAATAAGTTGTGTTGAATCTTTCAAAAAGGAGGGTAGTTTGGAGACAAATGGTTGGAGATGGATATCCACATAGTGCGACAGGTTACTGGTCAAGGACCCTATGCCTGAGATAATTGGTCTTCCAGGCGGGTTTACCAGAGCTTTATGTATCTTCGGGAGATGATACATAAAGGGGATAGTGGGGAAAGGGATAGTCAAAAAAGCCCTTTCTTTTTTGCATAGTAGATTATCCCTAAATGCGGTCTCTATCAACATTTTGTAATCAGTTTCAAATTTCGGAATCGGATTAGACTTTAGTTTTTCATAGAATTGGTCGTCTGAGAGTAATCTAGATGCTTCTTTTAGATATTCATGTCTATCTTGGATGACGATGACGATAAAAACAATTTCATGTATAGGGAGCTCTAATAATATGGAACGAAAGAGTAATTTTATTACGACATTTAACAAAGGTAGTCCATTGATCATGTCCATATTCAGGAAGCATTGGCATATTTTGACCAATGATCCCTTCCTAAAACCTTTAATCTCTGTAAATCCTAAAATCACCTACAGACGGGCGAAAACGATTAAAAACCTAGTAGCTCCTAGTAAAATGTGTGGTAACAAAAAGAACAATCAAGCCCTGTTAGTCGATGTGAGGGGCTCTTTTTGTTGTGGCCGAAATAGATGTCTATGCTGTAATAATATCGCCAATAAGTGTATGGAGTTTGTTTCCTCATTGACGGGTGAAAAGTTCCCAATTAAAAATTACCTTAATTGTGGAAGCACATATGTAATATATGTGCTTCAATGTACATGTAAGCTGCAATATGTGGGTCGGACAACGCAGACCCTAAGAAATCGTATTAATAAGCATAGGTCAAACGTAGGAAAAGGTTTTCTAAAACAAAGCGTATCACGACACTGTGCATCAAAACATGACTGTAGCTTTGTACACATAAAAGTCACCCCGATTGAGCAAATACCAGCTGACTTATCGGACAGATTCACTAGACTAAAACAGAGAGAAAATTTCTGGATATACAAATTGGGTACTTTATATCCTAATGGGTTAAATGATCTCACCGAATCATCTCTGGAATAAATTGAATCTTTCCTCTCCTACTGATATAGACCTTTTTCCATCATTGTCGGTCAGTATTACTACAAGCAGCTTCACTATGTAAATAACAGCATCATTTTTTTTCCTAGTGGATATTTTAAGCATGGATCATAAATATATCAACTATTTTCTCCTGATTATAATAACAACCATTTGATATTTTTAACATGGATTGTAATTTACTTACCTGAATGTGATATTTTCAGTGTAGTTTCCTGAACTGTGAGTTTTCGGGCCATTATCGTGGCCGTCTGGCCACGACCAACCTTCTTTTTCCCGTTTTCTGTTGGTAAAAACATTATGATCAATTTTATGTATGGTCAAGTACAACACATGGTTCATCTAGACCATGGTTTGTTTTTATGCAATTTCTATACAACTTTTATACCTCTCATTTAACTATAACACATACGAAATTTAACCTTTGAATATGTGTATTTTATATATTATATTTTCAATGTACACTTATGTTTCTTGTACATACGTTCTATTATTAATCTTTTTTGCACATACACCACATCATTTTATAAAATATAGCCAGCAATATATAAGGAATCTTGCTCTTTATTTCCCCTGGGTCACATGCGGCACCACGCTGTGCTCCTTTTGCTATTTTAGGATTTTCTGCGTCGGCCGGGTTGCTAGGCAACTAGGGACGCGTATTTGTATATCTTTGTATTTCAAAATGTTATACTACAACCCACTGTGAATCCCCTTACTTGTTGTAAAGGATTCCCAACACATTCGATAGTGTAATTATTACATTTCTTAGTGTTATTTACCTCCAAGTCTGTATGCGGTACAGTTTGTTTCTTAGTACGTACTTCCGGCTCTAGTGCTGCCTGGGTTGCTAGGCAACCGGGGACGCCACTCCAGCGGCATTGAAATCCAGCTATTTGAGTGCACTTTTTATCTATAACCTATGTTCAATATAGATAAGTATCAACCACTTACCGCTGTGGTTACGATTGGGACCACTTAGGTAAAGTTCTATTAATGTTTTGCCTCATACAAAATCGGCAAGGTAAGCCGTATTGGTTTTTTCGGCCAATGCCTTTAATGTTCTAGTGTTCATTTATTAACATATGTACCTTGTGTCTGATGTGGTGTTATCACACCATACTTTTAGCCATCATTATTGTTTTTTCTTTTATGTGTTTAAATTTGTACTGTATTTGACCTGTGACCTTTGACCTGCTGTGTTTTTGGCGGTTTTTGTTTGCTTCCCAGTATGTATATAAATGTATGATGTTTCTGTACAGTTTGTACTGGCCTGATGAAGACACCAGTCCGGTGTCGAAACGCGTAGCCCTTCATTAAATATTTCTATGATGGTCATCTAAATCGTTCAATCTTCTGTCTTATCGTGCAGCGCCGATGGTCCTATTTTTATTATTTTTTTACAAATATTTTCGGGACAACAAACCCCATTTGTTGTGATTTGGACTTGGCAGCAGCAGTTTCATTACCACCACTATCCTTGTGTCCTTGGGCCAGGTGAGCGGTTTCTCAAACAAGTTTGCTCCTCTGCCCCATCCTGCTTTTACTTTGCACCATGTGGCGCCGTGTCTCCTTTTATTTCCAATTTTAGTGTGAAAAACAAAATGGCACAGCAAATACAAGGCAGAGTCTGCCTGTGCATAGTTACTGATCAGGGACCGTTATAATTGGTGCCTGAACATATGTGTTCGCATATTACCTGTAATCACCCCCAGATTACCCATAATCGCCCCTAGATTATTTTTTTTGCTGATTTCGCTGTTATAATAGCAGTTATTAGCTGCAGTTTATTGTAACTCTTTTGCTTTTTTGTTAGTTTTATAAAAAATACAAAAAATTAAATATAAAAAAAGTTAATTAGTTTATTAGTGTTTATTAGTGTAGTAAAAAATTAATCACAGAAATCGCAGGATGTTTACTGTGGAGAAGGCGTACACCTTGATGTGCTCCAGCAGTTCAGGCGGCGATACAGACACTGCGTCAGAAGCAGAATTTAGCTCAGACAGTGACACAAATTCTAATCTGCCAGTGGACCCTGCAGCCCTATGGTGGTGGACGCAGCTGTCACTGTTGATTCGTAAGGAGCAGGACCTAGTAATGCAGTCCCTCCATGCTGCTAGTACAGGGGCTTGTGGGACGGTACGTAAAAATAGAGCCGGCTTCCCTCAACAACTGGTGTCCAGGTGAATAACAAGGGGTGCATCACTCTCATTTGCAAATGAGCAGCTGCTTGCTGTCAAGTGGAGTGACAAAAAGTACAGGTACATGGTCACCACCGTGCATGGAGACACCTCAGTAGCAGTAAGAGAGATCGGCGCTACCACTGATAAGAGGAAACCGATCTGTGTAGTTGACTATAATAAATTCATGGGGGAAGTCAATTTATCTGACCAGGTCCTTCAACCTTACCTAGTTAAACATAAGACTAGGGCCTGGTATAAAAAGGTAGCGATCCACCTCATCCAGATGGCTACATGTACAGCTATGTGTTGTACAAGACACAAGGAACGCTCAGTTTCCTACAGTACCAGGAAACTTTGATTTCCCTGACCTGAAGAATCCTTTGAGTCAGAGGATGTCAAAAGGCTCACTGAGCGCCACTTCCTTCACCCCGTCCCTGCCACTGAAAAAAACCGATACCCTCAAAAGAGATGTCAGGTTTGCAGTAAAAATGGAAGGAGGAGGGATAGCCGGTTTTACTGCCCCATGTGTCCTTCATATCCAGACCTGTGCAACTTTCCGTTTTAAGATTTATCACACCGTATCAAATTATTCGTTTTATATAACATTTAGGGAACACGAAAAAGTGTGGGGTGGGGGGATTCTTTTTAGGGAGTCAATTTAATTTATTCAGATTTTTTGTTTTGTTTCTGGGCTTTCCAAGGCAGGGGGGGATTTTTATGGACAGGCAGTAAAGTGTATTTTTTTCAGACTTTAAAACAAATTTGACCCCTTATGATTTTTTTATAGAATTCTTGGACAATTAAATCCTGGACTTGGATCACTCACAAATTAATATTTTATTTATTAACACAGTTTATTGTGCCGGAGCCCACATCTGTCTATTCAGGATATGGACCACTACAAGTGTTCTTGAAATAAAAAATAAATGTGGGCATTGCATTTATTAGTAGATAAATCCAACACATACGGCACGAGCCACCCGTGAATTAGTGGAAGTCATGCATTTTAGCAATGGTTACAAGAATAAATTGAGGATGTATTTCCTTTTTCTTATGACTATGTCCTGCCACATACAGCTGTTACATTCCTATTTTTGTATCATGATATTCTAACCAAACAATCTTTTAACAAATTTTTCCTCTATTTCATGAGAAAGTGTATTAAAAATGTGAATGAAATATTATATACCCATAGTGTTTGAAATAATACCCATTATTTTCTCCTTTAAAATTTTTTTAGTCAACATGCTCACTACACCGCTAGATAAATACCTTTAGGGGTCTAGTTTTTAAGATGGGGTAATTTCTGGGTGGTTTCTTTTGTTCAGGCAGCTCAATGCCTCTAAATTCATAATATGGGGCCTAGAATTGATTCAATTGTATCCTGAAAGCCGTTGGGTGCTCTCTTCCTTTTTGGCCCTGCCGTGTGTCCAGGCAGCACATTAGGGCCACCATGGGGGTAGTTTTGAACACAGGAGAAACAGGGTGATAGATTTTGGGGTGTGTTAATCGGTGTTTACATTTATATATTTGTGAAAAAAGTGTATTTTTGAAAAAAATATTTTTTACCTGCTTTGCATTTAATTCAGCAAAAAAATCTGTGGGGTCAAAATACTCAATACACCCCTAGATAAGGGATCTAGTTTTCTAAATGGGGTAATTTATGGGGAGTTTCTATCATTCTGGCAGCTTAATGCCTCTCCAAATGTGCAGTGGGGCCTAAAACATTTTCAAGCAAAATATGTGTCCTGAAAGCCACCGGGTGCTCTCTTTCATTTGGGCTCTGCCGTGTGTTCAGGCAGGGCATTAGGGCCACAATGTGGGTATTTTTGAACACAGGAGAAAGAGGGTGATAGATTTTGGGGTGTGTTTCTTCATTCTCATGTTCGCTTTACAAAGAAATCGGTCTTTAAAATTATACATTTTACACCTGCTTTGCATGAATTCTTATAAAATGGTGTCAAAATACTTACAACACCCCTTAATAAATACCTGAAGGGGTGTCGTTTTTAAAATGGGGTAATTTATGGGGGTTTCCATAATTCTGACACCTATGAGACTGTTATGTTAGTCATCCATTTTTTTGACAGAGATAAAAGTGCAAAGTACAGGACTTTTGTTCCGTTAAAAAAATCCTTATTCTGATCTAAAAACTGATCGGACTGATTATACAATGCAAGTGCTGTTTGCTACGTAGCACCTGAATAAGTTCTGGTGGATGTCAAGCAATAGCCCCCCACTTGGTACCCCCTCTTTGAGCCAGAGCAATGGTCTTTGTAGCCAGATCCCTTGATATTAGTGGAATTTTCTGATTGCTGGGGGTCCCATCACTGGGACCCCCACTGATCGTAAAAATGGGGATCCCGAACCCTAGATCCTCCTCACAGCACCCTTCTCAGTATGGAGGAGCTTGAATGGAGTGGCAGTCGACCATATGCAGGAGCTGGATCCAAAAACGTTACCTGCAGCGTTTTTGTGTCTGGCTCCCTGGGAGGTCCAGCGCCTTATCCTATTTAATGTATTTTTTTGCAAGTTTAACGCCAGGTGCTACCACATCCAACTTCCAGCAGCATCTGGCGTGGGAATCCCCGGCCAGAGAATTGTCGAAGCTCTGGCCGGGGAGCAGGAGCGGAATTTAGTGCCACCCATG
This sequence comes from Rhinoderma darwinii, assembly GCF_050947455.1. NCBI lineage: Eukaryota > Metazoa > Chordata > Amphibia > Anura > Rhinodermatidae > Rhinoderma > Rhinoderma darwinii. The sequence goes on along the minus strand of NC_134690.1, from coordinate 279,460,347 downwards.
CCCTCCTAAAGATATTGTGCCACCCACACTTCCCTGTAGATAGCGCCACTTACGCCCCCTATAGACAGCGAGATAGCGCCAATCCCTGTATATAGCGCTAACCCCCTGTAGATAGCGCCACTGTAGTTCTCCCTAGGAGCGGAATCCCCAGCCAGAGCGTTGCCGACGCTCTGGCCAGGTATTCTACTCCTAGAGGAAACACCTGACGTCACTGTCTATATATGGAGATTGACGTATGGGGCTCCTCCAGGAGGGCCGATTGGTAAAACTATCTACAGGGGGGGCGTGGGTGGCCCTATCTACAGGGGGCGGGTGGTGCTCTCTATAGGGGCATGGGTGGTGCTATCGGGGTGTGGGTGTCGCTATCTACAGGGGCATCAGTGTTTTTGTGGTATATGTCCCCTTGTTTTTATCTGTTTTGTTTGTGTATCCGTTTGTACTTCCATTTAGGGAGTTAGGTACTCGCAAGACTGGGGATCCTTGTCGTGGATTGCGAGCTTGCGTCCTTTTGGCCAAAATGATTACTAATACCCCAGGTATTTTTCATTATTACTTATATTTCCTTCTTCTGGACACAGCCGGGTCTTTGATGCTGGGAGAGTATGGTGTGCTGTCGTTTGGATTGTAAGCAGGGTAGCCCGCTCTATGAATTATCAAGGCGTCACAAATAGGCTTCTACCGGGATATACACACTGCGCCTCATGACCTACACACTATCCCTCCATGTTTCACACACTGGCACCCCATTATTCATTTATTTTTATTTACACACTTTACTCATTAAAAGACCCTATATTTCACTTATATTATTATCACTCGCACATACACCATTCATTTATTATTTTTTACTACACATCCCATGTACCACACGCCACTCCCCTCAAGACTAGTGGGAGTGGCTATTATTATTTAATGCACCTGTTCACTCTCCATCAGCGTTTCTGACCTGTCCGTGTCCATTTGTAAGTATGCCCTTTTTTTTTTTTTTTGTGGTATATGTCTCCTTGTTTTTATCTGTTTTGTTTGTGTATCAGGAACATTTAGTTCCATTTAGGGAGTTAGGGACTCGCAAGATTGGGGATCCTTGTCGTGGATTGCGAGCTTGCGTCCTTTTGGCCAAAATGATTACTAATACCCCAGGTATTTTTCATTATTACTTATATTCGCTTCTTTTGGACACAGCCGGGTCTTTGATGCTGGGAGAGCATGGTGTGCTGTTGTTTGGCTTAGCAAGCAGGGTAGCCCGATCTATGAATTATCAAGGCGTCACAAATAGGCTTCTACCTGGTTATACACGCTGCGCCTCATGACTTACACACTATCCCTCCATGTTTCACACACTGGCACCCCATTATTCATTTATTTGTATTTACACACTTTACTCATTACTGCCCCCTATATTTCACCCCTATTATTATCACTTGCACATACACTATTCATTTATTATTTTTTACTACACATCCCATGCACCACACGCCACTCCCCTCAAGACTAGTGGGAGTGGCTATTATTATTTAAACCACCTGCTCACTCTCCTTCATCAGCATTTCTGACCTGGCTGTGTCCATTTGTAAGTATGGCCTTTTTTCGGTGTTTCTACAGGGGGCACTGTAGCATTATCTACGGGCAGTGAAAAACAGATGCAAAACGGGTCACAATCGGCCGTCAAAAACAGAAACACGGAACGGATACAAAACAAATGCAAGACGGCCATCAAAAACAAACCGAGGATGTTTTTAACTGCCGACACCCGGACCCTGTCGTTTGAATGGAAGCAACAGCATTTCCAATGTGGTGTGGGGTGTGTAGGAGATGCTGGGTGGGATTGGATAGCTGTAAAGGCGCCAAAATCTAGCTACTCCCTGAAGTTAGGGCTAGTGTTTGGTGTCTTTGCAGGTTCACAAGGCTGCTTCGAAGATCTGATCTAAGGTGAGTGGACAGCAGCTGCCTTCTGGGCTTTCCCTCTCAGTGCCAGCCTCGGCCCTGCACTGATTAGGACACACGTGACATTACAATGTGTGTGTCAGACTTCAGTGTAGCGCCGAGGTCGGAGAAGAGGACAGCCCTGACATGCCAGGATCACGTCAGAAGTTTTGTCAAATGACAAGTACACATGTATCTAAATCTATCATGTATCCAATCTATCACAAACTATTCACCACTCTGATAAAATCAGATGTTAAAAACTGATAACAACTAATGACAACCGATGACAACTGATGGTTTTGTAGTAAAAATTGTGAAAAAGTCTGATGGCAAATTATATATTTTTGCATCAGTCTTCGCATCAGTTGTAATCACTTGAGACAAAAAAAAACTGATGCTGATGCAACTGATTCATGTAAACGCACCCTAAAGGCCCTTTTACACGGGCCAATTATCGGGCAAACGAGCATTCACAAAACCCTCGTTCCCGATAATTGCCCAGTGTAAACAGGGCAGCGATCAGCAGATGAACGAGCAAACGCTCATTCATCTGATGATCGACAATATTTTGAGCATTTAAAACGATACGTTGTTGGCAGCACATCTCCCTGTGTAAAGACAGGGAGACGTGCTACCGACACGATAGAAACGTATAGGGACGAGTGATTGGAGTAACGAGCCCAAGCAATTTTTTCAGTTTTTCCATCGTGACATTCAAAGAGCGATAACTTTTTTCGATTTCCATTCGCATAGCAATAAGGGCTTTTACTTTATTTTATGGGATGAGTTTTATTTTTAAATGACACCATTTTGGGGTACTTATCATTTATTGATTTCATTTTATTAACTTTTTTGAGGGGGGTGAAAAAAAACCAGCAATTCCGACATTGTTTTTTTTGGGCGTTTAAAATTTAGGCAGTTCACCTTGCGGTGTAAATAATGTGTAACCTGTATTCCATGGCTCGGTGTGATTATGGTGGTACAAAATATGTATTGTTTTTATTGTTTTACTACTTTTGCACAATGAAAACCCTTTCGCGTAAACACTGCAGATTTTCCACAACGGATTATTTGCGGAAAATCTGCAGCGTATTACAGTAGCAGCGGTGTGGGTACGATTTCAACAAATCTCGTCCCTACATTGTGGAAAAATTCTGCCGAAAAAAACGCACATAAATTGACCTGCGGTGCGGTTTCTTCAAGTGCAACATGTCAATTAATGCTGCGGAATCGCAGCTCTACTGTTGCAGGTTCTCCTCATTGAATTCAATGGGTTGATTAAACCTGCAACAAAGTAGTGTGTGTTGCAATATTTGATTCCGCCGCAAAAATCGAAAGTAAGAAAAAATAAATAAAAGTTATACTTACCCAGAGTTAGTTCCCTGCTTCTTCTCCAGTCCGGCCTCCTGGAATGATGTTGCAGGTCATGTGACCGCTGCAGTCAATCACAGTCTGCAGCGGTCACATGGCCTGCAATGACATCCCAGGAGGCCGGACTGCACAAAGAGGGAGGGGGTAAGTATGAACCTTTTTTTTTTTTTCTGGCGATGCTTTACACATACCATAATGTAGTGCGATTTTTCAGACGCCGTTCAGGGCGGATACATTGCGCAGCTTCACGCAGCGTATCCAACATGAACACGCTGTGTGTGTTCATACCCTGAACTAAAACATTATGTTTTCGCATTGCCACATTCCAAGAGCCATAACTTTTACATTTTTCTGTCGCTGTAGCCACACATATGTGTGCTTGTTTTTTGCGAGATATAGTTTTCATTGGTACTATTTTGGGGTACATGGGATTTATTTATTAACTGTTAATAATTTTCTCGTGGGGGATGGCAAAAAAAGTAATTCAACCATTTTTTTCCGCATTTAATATGCGGTTTAAATAACGTCTTGACTTTATGGTTTTGCTGCGATACCATTTTTTTTTTTTTATACTTACAAAAGAAAAACTACTTTTTATGGAAAAAATTTATTTATTTTTATTTTTACTGGGCACCTTTTTTTTTTTTTAAATAAACTTTATTTGACTTAACTTTTAATTATAGGCTTGTGGCCATCCCACACAGCAAGGTCCTTCAGATCTCGACTTAGAACGAAATTTCAATACGATGTCAATCAGAAGCACTGGAAGACATTGCAGTCTTGGGGAATTGGAAACCCCTTTTACCATATTATGTACAGTATAGCAGTAATAGGAGCCGCTGCATGTCTGCTATTTGCTTTGTGTTGCTGCCATTTTGCACTAGTGTCAGTAATGATCGTCGGTACACAGCTTATATAGATTTTTTTTCACTTACAATTGAGTTCTTCATCAAGGCTTTAACGGTAAATCCTTCGGAGGACACAGAGGTTTTGCCCCTGTTTCTAGCGCTCTCTGTCTGAGCCGCCTTGTTGGTGCTCCTCTCGATCACCATGTTTAAGATTCTCAGCCGGCGGGAGGTCACTAAACGTAGACCGTGAGGTTGAACTGCGTGTCCGAGCACCTTGGAGCAGGAGATGGCTCGGTCCTCTTGTTTATGTCCGTTACCAAGACAACAACACACGCTGACCCTTGTTGCTAGGCGACGCGTCAACTGTGCTTGTGACGTAACACGCGACCCGGGAAACCGCGCAACACTGCGGCTCAATCCACACTATCCCAACATGCTTTGCTTGGCTGCGCATGCGCTCTGTATTATGAGAGCCTGAATGTGAATAGCAGCGTTCTGTAGTGTGCGTGGTCCTAGTTTACGTGAATGCAATATAAACTGAATACTGACTGCATTATAAACTATGTTCACTAATTATTATATTACTGAATACCGACTGCATTATAAACTATGTTCGCTAATTATTATATTACTGAATACTGACTGCATTATAGACTATGTTCACTGATTATTATATTACTGAATACTGACTGCATTATAAACTATGTTCACTGATTATTATATTACTGAATACTGACTGCATTATAAACTATGTTCACTGGTTATTATATTACTGAATACTGGCTGCATTATAAACTATGTTCACTGATTATTATATTACTGAATACTGGCTGCATTATAAACTATGTTCACTGATTATTATATTACTGAATACTGGCTGCATTATAAACTATGTTCACTGATTATTATATTACTGAATACTGGCTGCATTATAAACTATGTTCACTGATTATTATATTACTGAATACTGGCTGCATTATAAACTATGTTCACTGATTATTATATTACTGAATACTGACTGCATTATAGACTATGTTCACTAGTTAGTTTATAATGCAGTCAGTATTCAGTAATATAATAACTAGTGAACATAGTTTATAATGCAGCCAGTATTCAGTAATATAATAACCAGTGAACATAGTTTATAATGCAGCCAGTATTCAGTAATATAATAACTAGTGAACATAGTTTATAATGCAGTCAGTATTCAGTAATATAATAATTAGTGAACATAGTTTATAATGCAGTCAGTATTCAGTAATATAATATGTTCACTAATTATTATATTACTGAATACTGACTGCATTATAAACTATGTTCACTAGTTATTATATTACTGAATACTGGCTGCATTATAAACTATGTTCACTGGTTATTATATTACTGAATACTGACTGCATTATAAACTATGTTCACTAGTTATTATATTACTGAATACTGGCTGCATTATAAACTATGTTCACTGAATATTATATTACTGAATACCGGCTGCATTATAAACTATGTTCACTGATTATTATATTACTGAATACTGGCTGCATTATAAACTATGTTCACTGATTATTATATTACTGAATACTGGCTGCATTATAGACTATGTTCACTGATTATTATATTACTGAATACTGACTGCATTATAGACTATGTTCACTGGTTATTATATTACTGAATACTGACTGCATTATAAACTATGTTCACTAGTTATTATATTACTGAATACTGGCTGCATTATAAACTATGTTCACTGATTATTATATTACTGAATACTGACTGCATTATAGACTATGTTCACTGATTATTATATTACTGAATACTGGCTGCATTATAAACTATGTTCACTGATTATTATATTACTGAATACTGGCTGCATTATAAACTATGTTCACTGATTATTATATTACTGAATACTGACTGCATTATAAACTATGTTCACTGATTATTATATTACTGAATACTGACTGCATTATAGACTATGTTCACTGGTTATTATATTACTGAATACTGACTGCATTATAAACTATGTTCACTGATTATTATATTACTGAATACTGGCTGCATTATAAACTATGTTCACTGATTATTATATTACTGAATACTGACTGCATTATAGACTATGTTCACTGGTTATTATATTACTGAATACTGACTGCATTATAAACTATGTTCACTAGTTATTATATTACTGAATACTGACTGCATTATAAACTATGTTCACTAGTTATTATATTACTGAATACCGGCTGCATTATAAACTATGTTCACTGATTATTATATTACTGAATACTGGCTGCATTATAAACTATGTTCACTGATTATTATATTACTGAATACTGGCTGCATTATAGACTATGTTCACTGATTATTATATTACTGAATACTGGCTGCATTATAAACTATGTTCACTGATTATTATATTACTGAATACTGGCTGCATTATAAACTATGTTCACTAGTTATTATATTACTGAATACTGACTGCATTATAGACTATGTTCACTGATTATTATATTACTGAATACTGGCTGCATTATAAACTATGTTCACTAATTATTATATTACTGAATACTGGCTGCATTATAAACTATGTTCACTAATTATTATATTACTGAATACTGGCTGCATTATAAACTATGTTCACTGATTATTATATTACTGAATACTGGCTGCATTATAAACTATGTTCACTGGTTATTATATTACTGAATACTGGCTGCATTATAAACTATGTTCACTGATTATTATATTACTGAATACTGACTGTATTATAAACTATGTTCACTGATTATTATATTACTGAATACTGACTGTATTATAAACTATGTTCACTAGTTATTATATTACTGAATACTGGCTGCATTATAAACTATGTTCACTGATTATTATATTACTGAATACTGGCTGCATTATAAACTATGTTCACTGATTATTATATTACTGAATACTGACTGCATTATAGACTATGTTCACTGATTATTATATTACTGAATACTGGCTGCATTATAAACTATGTTCACTGATTATTATATTACTGAATACTGACTGTATTATAAACTATGTTCACTGATTATTATATTACTGAATACTGACTGTATTATAAACTATGTTCACTAGTTATTATATTACTGAATACTGGCTGCATTATAAACTATGTTCACTGATTATTATATTACTGAATACTGGCTGCATTATAAACTATGTTCACTGATTATTATATTACTGAATACTGACTGCATTATAGACTATGTTCACTGATTATTATATTACTGAATACTGGCTGCATTATAAACTATGTTCACTGATTATTATATTACTGAATACTGGCTGCATTATAAACTATGTTCACTGATTATTATATTACTGAATACTGACTGCATTATAGACTATGTTCACTGGTTATTATATTACTGAATACTGACTGCATTATAAACTATGTTCACTGATTATTATATTACTGAATACTGGCTGCATTATAGACTATGTTCACTGATTATTATATTACTGAATACTGACTGCATTATAGACTATGTTCACTGGTTATTATATTACTGAATACTGACTGCATTATAAACTATGTTCACTAGTTATTATATTACTGAATACCGGCTGCATTATAAACTATGTTCACTGATTATTATATTACTGAATACCGGCTGCATTATAAACTATGTTCACTGATTATTATATTACTGAATACTGGCTGCATTATAGACTATGTTCACTGATTATTATATTACTGAATACTGGCTGCATTATAAACTATGTTCACTGATTATTATATTACTGAATACTGGCTGCATTATAAACTATGTTCACTAGTTATTATATTACTGAATACTGACTGCATTATAGACTATGTTCACTGATTATTATATTACTGAATACTGGCTGCATTATAAACTATGTTCACTAATTATTATATTACTGAATACTGGCTGCATTATAAACTATGTTCACTAATTATTATATTACTGAATACTGGCTGCATTATAAACTATGTTCACTGATTATTATATTACTGAATACTGGCTGCATTATAAACTATGTTCACTGGTTATTATATTACTGAATACTGGCTGCATTATAAACTATGTTCACTGATTATTATATTACTGAATACTGACTGTATTATAAACTATGTTCACTGATTATTATATTACTGAATACTGACTGTATTATAAACTATGTTCACTAGTTATTATATTACTGAATACTGGCTGCATTATAAACTATGTTCACTGATTATTATATTACTGAATACTGGCTGCATTATAATCTATGTTCACTGATTATTATATTACTGAATACTGGCTGCATTATAAACTATGTTCACTGATTATTATATTACTGAATACTGGCTGCATTATAAACTATGTTCACTAGTTATTATATTACTGAATGCTGGCTGCATTATAAACTATGTTCACTGATTATTATATTACTGAATACTGACTGCATTATAAACTATGTTCACTAGTTATTATATTACTGAATGCTGACTGCATTATAAACTATGTTCACTAATTATTATATTACTAAATACCGGCTGCATTATAAACTATGTTCACTAATTATTATATTACTGAATACTGACTGTATTATAGACTATGTTCACTGATTATTATATTACTGAATACTGGCTGCATTATAAACTATGTTCACTGATTATTATATTACTGAATACTGACTGCATTATAGACTATGTTCACTGATTATTATATTACTGAATACTGACTGCATTATAAACTATGTTCACTGATTATTATATTACTGAATACTGGCTGCATTATAAACTATGTTCACTGATTATTATATTACTGAATACTGGCTGCATTATAAACTATGTTCACTGATTATTATATTACTGAATACTGGCTGCATTATAAACTATGTTCACTAGTTATTATATTACTGAATACAGACTGTATTTTAAACTATGTTCACTGATTATTATATTACTGAATACTGACTGCATTATAGACTATGTTCACTGATTATTATATTACTGAATACTGGCTGCATTATAAACTATGTTCACTGATTATTATATTACTGAATACTGGCTGCATTATAAACTATGTTCACTAATTATTATATTACTGAATACTGACTGTATTATAGACTATGTTCACTGATTATTATATTACTGAATACTGGCTGCATTATAAACTATGTTCACTGATTATTATATTACTGAATACTGACTGCATTATAGACTATGTTCACTGATTATTATATTACTGAATACTGACTGCATTATAAACTATGTTCACTGATTATTATATTACTGAATACTGACTGCATTATAGACTATGTTCACTGATTATTATATTACTGAATACTGGCTGCATTATAAACTATGTTCACTGATTATTATATTACTGAATACTGGCTGCATTATAAACTATGTTCACTGATTATTATATTACTGAATACTGGCTGCATTATAAACTATGTTCACTAATTATTATATTACTGAATACTGACTGTATTATAGACTATGTTCACTGATTATATTACTGAATACTGGCTGCATTATAAACTATGTTTACTGATTATTATATTACTGAATACTGACTGCATTATAAACTATGTTCACTAGTTATTATATTACTGAATACTGGCTGCATTATAAACTATGTTCACTGAATATTATATTACTGAATACCGGCTGCATTATAAACTATGTTCACTGATTATTATATTACTGAATACTGGCTGCATTATAAACTATGTTCACTGATTATTATATTACTGAATACTGGCTGCATTATAAACTATGTTCACTGATTATTATATTACTGAATACTGACTGCATTATAGACTATGTTCACTGATTATTATATTACTGAATACTGACTGCATTATAAACTATGTTCACTAGTTATTATATTACTGAATACTGGCTGCATTATAAACTATGCTCACTAGTTATTATATTACTGAATACCGGCTGCATTATAAACTATGTTCACTAGTTATTATATTACTGAATACTGACTGCATTATAGACTATGTTCACTGATTATTATATTACTGAATACTGGCTGCATTATAAACTATGTTCACTAGTTATTATATTACTGAATACTGACTGCATTATAGACTATGTTCACTGATTATTATATTACTGAATACTGGCTGCATTATAAACTATGTTCACTAATTATTATATTACTGAATACTGGCTGCATTATAAACTATGTTCACTAATTATTATATTACTGAATACGGGCTGCATTATAAACTATGTTCACTGATTATTATATTACTGAATACTGGCTGCATTATAAACTATGTTCACTGGTTATTATATTACTGAATACTGGCTGCATTATAAACTATGTTCACTAGTTATTATATTACTGAATACTGGCTGCATTATAAACTATGTTCACTGATTATTATATTACTGAATACTGGCTGCATTATAAACTATGTTCACTGATTATTATATTACTGAATACTGTCTGCATTATAAACTATGTTCACTAGTTATTATATTACTGAATGCTGACTGCATTATAAACTATGTTCACTAGTTATTATATTACTGAATACTGACTGCATTATAAACTATGTTCACTGATTATTATATTACTGAATACTGGCTGCATTATAATCTATGTTCACTGATTATTATATTACTGAATACTGGCTGCATTATAAACTATGTTCACTGATTATTATATTACTGAATACTGGCTGCATTATAAACTATGTTCACTAGTTATTATATTACTGAATGCTGGCTGCATTATAAACTATGTTCACTGATTATTATATTACTGAATACTGACTGCATTATAGACTATGTTCACTGATTATTATATTACTGAATACTGGCTGCATTATAAACTATGTTCACTGATTATTATATTACTGAATACTGGCTGCATTATAAACTATGTTCACTGATTATTATATTACTGAATACTGACTGCATTATAGACTATGTTCACTGGTTATTATATTACTGAATACTGACTGCATTATAAACTATGTTCACTAGTTATTATATTACTGAATACTGGCTGCATTATAAACTATGTTCACTGATTATTATATTACTGAATACTGACTGCATTATAGACTATGTTCACTGGTTATTATATTACTGAATACTGACTGCATTATAAACTATGTTCACTGATTATTATATTACTGAATACTGGCTGCATTATAAACTATGTTCACTGATTATTATATTACTGAATAATGGCTGCATTATAAACTATGTTCACTAATTATTATATTACTGAATACTGGCTGCATTATAAACTATGTTCACTAATTATTATATTACTGAATACTGGCTGCATTATAAACTATGTTCACTGATTATTATATTACTGAATACTGACTGTATTATAAACTATGTTCACTGATTATTATATTACTGAATACTGACTGTATTATAAACTATGTTCACTAGTTATTATATTACTGAATACTGGCTGCATTATAAACTATGTTCACTGATTATTATATTACTGAATACTAGCTGTATTATAAACTATATTCACTGATTATTATATTACTGAATACTGACTGTATATTATAAACTATGTTCACTGATTATTATATTACTGAATACTGGCTGCATTATAAACTATGTTCACTAATTATTATATTACTGAATACTGGCTGCATTATAAACTATGTTCACTAATTATTATATTACTGAATACTGGCTGCATTATAAACTATGTTCACTGATTATTATATTACTGAATACTGGCTGCATTATAAACTATGTTCACTGGTTATTATATTACTGAATACTGGCTGCATTATAAACTATGTTCACTGATTATTATATTACTGAATACTGACTGTATTATAAACTATGTTCACTGATTATTATATTACTGAATACTGACTGTATTATAAACTATGTTCACTAGTTATTATATTACTGAATACTGGCTGCATTATAAACTATGTTCACTGATTATTATATTACTGAATACTGGCTGCATTATAAACTATGTTCACTAATTATTATATTACTGAATACTAGCTGTATTATAAACTATATTCACTGATTATTATATTACTGAATACTGACTGTATTATAAACTATGTTCACTGATTATTATATTACTGAATACTGACTGCATTATAAACTATGTTCACTGATTATTATATTACTGAATACTGGCTGCATTATAATCTATGTTCACTGATTATTATATTACTGAATACTGGCTGCATTATAAACTATGTTCACTGATTATTATATTACTGAATACTGGCTGCATTATAAACTATGTTCACTAGTTATTATATTACTGAATGCTGGCTGCATTATAAACTATGTTCACTGATTATTATATTACTGAATACTGACTGCATTATAAACTATGTTCACTAGTTATTATATTACTGAATGCTGACTGCATTATAAACTATGTTCACTAATTATTATATTACTGAATACCGGCTGCATTATAAACTATGTTCACTAATTATTATATTACTGAATACTGGCTGCATTATAAACTATGTTCACTAGTTATTATATTACTGAATACAGTCTGTATTTTAAACTATGTTCACTGATTATTATATTACTGAATACTGACTGCATTATAGACTATGTTCACTGATTATTATATTACTGAATACTGGCTGCATTATAAACTATGTTCACTGATTATTATATTACTGAATACTGGCTGCATTATAAACTATGTTCACTAATTATTATATTACTGAATACTGACTGTATTATAGACTATGTTCACTGATTATTATATTACTGAATACTGGCTGCATTATAAACTATGTTCACTGATTATTATATTACTGAATACTGACTGCATTATAGACTATGTTCACTGATTATTATATTACTGAATACTGGCTGCATTATAAACTATGTTCACTGATTATTATATTACTGAATACTGGCTGCATTATAAACTATGTTCACTGATTATTATATTACTGAATACTGACTGTATTATAGACTATGTTCACTGATTATTATATTAGGGCGGGTTCACACATGGCGGAATTTCACTTAAATTCCGCTGCGGACACTCCGCAGCGTTATTCCGCAGCGGAGCCGTTTCTCCATTGACTTTCACTTTAATTTAGCAGTGTTCGTTTACACGATGCGTACAATTCCGCTGCGGAGCATAGGCTGCGGAGCGGAATTTGGTGTCCGCAGCATGCTCTGTCTGTTGCGGAGCAGTGGCGGACTCATGGCGGAATTTCTCCATTGACTTCAATGGAGATTCAAAGTTCCGCAATGAAGTCCGCAGCTGTCATGCACATGTTATGTGTGCTGCGGATGCGTCTTGCTTTTTTAACTTGACATTTCTTCATTCTGGCTGGACCTATGTATTTCTAGGTCTACAGCCAGACTGAGGAAGTCAATGGGGCTCCCGTAATGACGGGAGCGTTGCTAGGAGACGTCTGTAAATAGTCACTGTCCAGGGTGCTGAAAGAGTTAAGCGATCGGCAGTAACTGTTTCTGCACCCGGGACAGTGACTACCGATCCCAATATACATGTATCTGTAAAAAAAAATGAAGTTCGTACTTACCGAGAACTCCCTGTTTCTGTCTCCAGTCCGGCCTCCCAGGATGACGTTTCAGTGTAAGTGACGGCTGCAGCCAATCACAGGCCAAGCACAGGCTGCAGCGGTCACATGGACTGCCGCGTCATCCAGGGAGGTCGGGCTGGATGCCGAAGGAGGGACGCGTCATAAAGACAACGGGCGGTAAGTATGAATTTCTTTTACTATCACTAGGGAAAGTGCTGTCCCTTCTCTCTATCCTGCACTGATAGGGAGAAGGGAAGCACTTTTCCCGCAGTCCGCAGCAGCTAGTCCGCATCAATTTTCTGCACATTTTGTGCAGATCCGCAGCCGTAATCCGCAACCCGGATTAGGTGCGGCATTGATGCGGACAGTTGCGGAGGAATTCCGCCATGTGTGGTCATGCCCTTACTGAATACTGGCTGCATTATAAACTATGTTCACTGATTATTATATTACTGAATACTGACTGCATTATAGACTATGTTCACTGATTATTATATTACTGAATACTGACTGCATTATAAACTATGTTCACTGATTATTATATTACTGAATACTGGCTGCATTATAAACTATGTTCACTGATTATTATATTACTGAATACTGGCTGCATTATAAACTATGTTCACTAATTATTATATTACTGAATACTGACTGTATTATAGACTATGTTCACTGATTATATTACTGAATACTGGCTGCATTATAAACTATGTTTACTGATTATTATATTACTGAATACTGACTGCATTATAAACTATGTTCACTAGTTATTATATTACTGAATACTGGCTGCATTATAAACTATGTTCACTGAATATTATATTACTGAATACCGGCTGCATTATAAACTATGTTCACTGATTATTATATTACTGAATACTGGCTGCATTATAAACTATGTTCACTGATTATTATATTACTGAATACTGGCTGCATTATAAACTATGTTCACTGATTATTATATTACTGAATACTGACTGCATTATAGACTATGTTCACTGATTATTATATTACTGAATACTGACTGCATTATAAACTATGTTCACTAGTTATTATATTACTGAATACTGGCTGCATTATAAACTATGTTCACTAGTTATTATATTACTGAATACCGGCTGCATTATAAACTATGTTCACTAGTTATTATATTACTGAATACTGACTGCATTATAGACTATGTTCACTGATTATTATATTACTGAATACTGGCTGCATTATAAACTATGTTCACTAGTTATTATATTACTGAATACTGACTGCATTATAGACTATGTTCACTGATTCTTATATTACTGAATACTGGCTGCATTATAAACTATGTTCACTAATTATTATATTACTGAATACTGGCTGCATTATAAACTATGTTCACTAATTATTATATTACTGAATACTGGCTGCATTATAAACTATGTTCACTGGTTATTATATTACTGAATACTGGCTGCATTATAAACTATGTTCACTGGTTATTATATTACTGAATACTGGCTGCGTTATAAACTATGTTCACTAGTTATTATATTACTGAATACTGGCTGCATTATAAACTATGTTCACTGATTATTATATTACTGAATACTGGCTGCATTATAAACTATGTTCACTAATTATTATATTACTGAATACTAGCTGTATTATAAACTATATTCACTGATTATTATATTACTGAATACTGACTGTATTATAAACTATGTTCACTGATTATTATATTACTGAATACTGGCTGCATTATAAACTATGTTCACTAGTTATTATATTACTGAATGCTGGCTGCATTATAAACTATGTTCACTGATTATTATATTACTGAATACTGACTGCATTATAAACTATGTTCACTAGTTATTATATTACTGAATGCTGACTGCATTATAAACTATGTTCACTAGTTATTATATTACTGAATACTGGCTGCATTATAAACTATGTTCACTAATTATTATATTACTGAATACTGACTGTATTATAGACTATGTTCACTGATTATTATATTACTGAATACTGGCTGCATTATAAACTATGTTCACTGATTATTATATTACTGAATACTGACTGCATTATAAACTATGTTCACTGATTATTATATTACTGAATACTGGCTGCATTATAAACTATGTTCACTGATTATTATATTACTGAATACTGGCTGCATTATAAACTATGTTCACTGATTATTATATTACTGAATACTGACTGCATTATAAACTATGTTCACTAGTTATTATATTACTGAATACTGGCTGCATTATAAACTATGTTCACTAGTTATTATATTACTGAATACCGGCTGCATTATAAACTATGTTCACTGATTATTATATTACTGAATACTGGCTGCATTATAAACTATGTTCACTGATTATTATATTACTGAATACTGGCTGCATTATAGACTATGTTCACTGATTATTATATTACTGAATACTGGCTGCATTATAAACTATGTTCACTGATTATTATATTACTGAATACTGGCTGCATTATAAACTATGTTCACTAGTTATTATATTACTGAATACTGACTGCATTATAGACTATGTTCACTGATTATTATATTACTGAATACTGGCTGCATTATAAACTATGTTCACTGATTATTATATTACTGAATACTGACTGCATTATAAACTATGTTCACTGATTATTATATTACTGAATACTGGCTGCATTATAAACTATGTTCACTGATTATTATATTACTGAATACTGGCTGCATTATAAACTATGTTCACTGATTATTATATTACTGAATACTGACTGCATTATAAACTATGTTCACTAGTTATTATATTACTGAATACTGGCTGCATTATAAACTATGTTCACTAGTTATTATATTACTGAATACCGGCTGCATTATAAACTATGTTCACTGATTATTATATTACTGAATACTGGCTGCATTATAAACTATGTTCACTGATTATTATATTACTGAATACTGGCTGCATTATAGACTATGTTCACTGATTATTATATTACTGAATACTGGCTGCATTATAAACTATGTTCACTGATTATTATATTACTGAATACTGGCTGCATTATAAACTATGTTCACTAGTTATTATATTACTGAATACTGACTGCATTATAGACTATGTTCACTGATTATTATATTACTGAATACTGGCTGCATTATAAACTATGTTCACTAATTATTATATTACTGAATACTGGCTGCATTATAAACTATGTTCACTAATTATTATATTACTGAATACTGGCTGCATTATAAACTATGTTCACTGATTATTATATTACTGAATACTGGCTGCATTATAAACTATGTTCACTGGTTATTATATTACTGAATACTGGCTGCATTATAAACTATGTTCACTAGTTATTATATTACTGAATACTGGCTGCATTATAAACTATGTTCACTGATTATTATATTACTGAATACTGGCTGCATTATAAACTATGTTCACTAATTATTATATTACTGAATACTAGCTGTATTATAAACTATATTCACTGATTATTATATTACTGAATACTGACTGTATTATAAACTATGTTCACTGATTATTATATTACTGAATGCTGGCTGCATTATAAACTATGTTCACTGATTAATATATTACTGAATACTGGCTGCATAATAAACTATGTTCACTGATTATTATATTACTGAATGCTGGCTGCATTATAAACTATGTTCACTGATTATTATATTACTGAATACTGGCTGCATTATAAACTATGTTCACTGATTATTATATTACTGAATACTGGCTGCATTATAAACTATGTTCACTAGTTATTATATTACTGAATGCTGACTGCATTATAAACTATGTTCACTAGTTATTATATTACTGAATACTGACTGCATTATAAACTATGTTCACTGATTATTATATTACTGAATACTGGCTGCATTATAATCTATGTTCACTGATTATTATATTACTGAATACTGGCTGCATTATAAACTATGTTCACTGATTATTATATTACTGAATACTGGCTGCATTATAAACTATGTTCACTAGTTATTATATTACTGAATGCTGGCTGCATTATAAACTATGTTCACTGATTATTATATTACTGAATACTGACTGCATTATAAACTATGTTCACTAGTTATTATATTACTGAATGCTGACTGCATTATAAACTATGTTCACTAATTATTATATTACTGAATACCGGCTGCATTATAAACTATGTTCACTAATTATTATATTACTGAATACTGGCTGCATTATAAACTATGTTCACTGATTATTATATTACTGAATACTGGCTGCATTATAAACTATGTTCACTAATTATTATATTACTGAATACTGACTGTATTATAGACTATGTTCACTGATTATTATATTACTGAATACTGGCTGCATTATAAACTATGTTCACTGATTATTATATTACTGAATACTGACTGCATTATAGACTATGTTCACTGATTATTATATTACTGAATACTGACTGCATTATAAACTATGTTCACTGATTATTATATTACTGAATACTGGCTGCATTATAAACTATGTTCACTGATTATTATATTACTGAATACTGGCTGCATTATAAACTATGTTCACTGATTATTATATTACTGAATACTGGCTGCATTATAAACTGTTCACTAATTATTATATTACTGAATACTGACTGTATTATAGACTATGTTCACTGATTATATTACTGAATACTGGCTGCATTATAAACTATGTTTACTGATTATTATATTACTGAATACTGACTGCATTATAAACTATGTTCACTAGTTATTATATTACTGAATACTGGCTGCATTATAAACTATGTTCACTGATTATTATATTACTGAATACTGGCTGCATTATAAACTATGTTCACTGATTATTATATTACTGAATACTGACTGCATTATAGACTATGTTCACTGATTATTATATTACTGAATACTGGCTGCATTATAAACTATGTTCACTGATTATTATATTACTGAATACTGACTGCATTATAGACTATGTTCACTGGTTATTATATTACTGAATACTGACTGCATTATAAACTATGTTCACTAGTTATTATATTACTGAATACTGGCTGCATTATAAACTATGTTCACTAGTTATTATATTACTGAATACCGGCTGCATTATAAACTATGTTCACTGATTATTATATTACTGAATACTGGCTGCATTATAAACTATGTTCACTGATTATTATATTACTGAATACTGGCTGCATTATAAACTATGTTCACTGATTATTATATTACTGAATACTGACTGCATTATAGACTATGTTCACTGATTATTATATTACTGAATACCGGCTGCATTATAAACTATGTTCACTAATTATTATATTACTGAATACTGACTGTATTATAAACTATGTTCACTGATTATTATATTACTGAATACTGGCTGCATTATAGACTATGTTCACTGATTATTATATTACTGAATACTGGCTGCATTATAAACTATGTTCACTGATTATTATATTACTGAATACTGGCTGCATTATAAACTATGTTCACTGATTATTATATTACTGAATACTGGCTGCATTATAAACTATGTTCACTGATTATTATATTACTGAATACTGACTGCATTATAAACTATGTTCACTGATTATTATATTACTGAATACTGACTGTATTATAAACTATGTTCACTGATTATTATATTACTGAATACTGACTGCATTATAAACTATGTTCACTAGTTATTATATTACTGAATACTGTCTGCATTATAGACTATGTTCACTGATTATTATATTACTGAATACTGGCTGCATTATAAACTATGTTCACTGATTATTATATTACTGAATACTGACTGCATTATAAACTATGTTCACTAGTTATTATATTACTGAATACTGACTGCATTATAGACTATGTTCACTGATTATTATATTACTGAATACTGGCTGCATTATAAACTATGTTCACTGATTATTATATTACTGAATACTGGCTGCATTATAAACTATGTTCACTGATTATTATATTACTGAATACTGGCTGCATTATAAACTATGTTCACTGATTATTATATTACTGAATACTGGCTGCATTATAAACTATGTTCACTAATTATTATATTACTGAATACTGGCTGCATTATAAACTATGTTCACTGATTATTATATTACTGAATACTGGCTGCATTATAAACTATGTTCACTAGTTATTATATTACTGAATGCTGGCTGCATTATAAACTATGTTCACTGATTATTATATTACTGAATACTGACTGCATTATAAACTATGTTCACTAGTTATTATATTACTGAATGCTGACTGCATTATAAACTATGTTCACTGATTATTATATTACTGAATACTGGCTGCATTATAGACTATGTTCACTGATTATTATATTACTGAATACTGGCTGCATTATAAACTATGTTCACTAGTTATTATATTACTGAATGCTGACTGCATTATAAACTATTTTCACTGATTATTATATTACTGAATACTGGCTGCATTATAGACTATGTTCACTGATTATTATATTACTGAATACTGGCTGCATTATAAACTATGTTCACTGATTATTATATTACTGAATACTGGCTGCATTATAAACTATGTTCACTAGTTATTATATTACTGAATACTGACTGCATTATAGACTATGTTCACTGATTATTATATTACTGAATACTGGCTGCATTATAAACTATGTTCACTAATTATTATATTACTGAATACTGGCTGCATTATAAACTATGTTCACTAGTTATTATATTACTGAATACTGGCTGCATTATAAACTATCTTCACTGATTATTATATTACTGAATACTGGCTGCATTATAAACTATGTTCACTAATTATTATATTACTGAATACTAGCTGTATTATAAACTATATTCACTGATTATTATATTACTGAATACTGACTGTATTATAAACTATGTTCACTGATTATTATATTACTGAATGCTGGCTGCATTATAAACTATGTTTACTGATTAATATATTACTGAATACTGGCTGGATTATAAACTATGTTCACTAGTTATTATATTACTGAATACTGGCTGCATTATAAACTATGTTCACTGATTATTATATTACTGAATACTGGCTGCATTATAAACTATGTTCACTAGTTATTATATTACTGAATGCTGACTGCATTATAAACTATGTTCACTAGTTATTATATTACTGAATACTGACTGCATTATAAACTATGTTCACTGATTATTATATTACTGAATACTGGCTGCATTATAAACTATGTTCACTGATTATTATATTACTGAATACTGGCTGCATTATAAACTATGTTCACTAGTTATTATATTACTGAATGCTGGCTGCATTATAAACTATGTTCACTGATTATTATATTACTGAATACTGACTGCATTATAAACTATGTTCACTGATTATTATATTACTGAATGCTGACTGCATTATAAACTATGTTCACTAATTATTATATTACTGAATACTGACTGTATTATAGACTATGTTCACTGATTATTATATTACTGAATACTGGCTGCATTATAAACTATGTTCACTGATTATTATATTACTGAATACTGACTGCATTAGGGCGGGTTCACACATGGCGGAATTCCACTTAAATTCCGCTGCGGACACTCCGCAGCGTTAATCCGCAGCGGAGCCGTTTCTCCATTGACTTTCACTTTAATTTAGCAGTGTTCGTTTACACGATGCGTACAATTCCGCTGCGGAGCATAGGCTGCGGAGCGGAATTTGGTGTCCGCAGCATGCTCTGTCTGTTGCGGAGCAGTGGCGGACTCATGGCGGAATTTCTCCATTGACTTCAATGGAGATTCTAAGTTCCGCAATGAAGTCCGCAGCTGTCATGCACATGTCATGTGTGCTGCGGATGCGTCTTGCTTTTTTAACTTGACATTTCTTCATTCTGGCTGGACCTAGGTATTTCTAGGTCTACAGCCAGACTGAGGAAGTCAATGGGGCTCCCGTAATGACGGGAGCGTTGCTAGGAGACGTCTGTAAATAGTCACTGTCCAGGGTGCTGAAAGAGTTAAGCGATCGGCAGTAACTGTTTCTGCACCCGGGACAGTGACTACCGATCCCAATATACATGTATCTGTAAAAAAACATATAAGTTCATACTTACCGAGAACTCCCTTCGTCTGTCTCCAGTCCGGCCTCCCAGGATGACGTTTCAGTGTAAGTGACGGCTGCAGCCAATCACAGGCCAAGCACAGGCTGCAGCGGTCACATGGACTGGCGCGTCATCCAGGGAGGTCGGGCTGGATGCCGAAAGAGGGACGCGTCACCAAGACAACGGCCGGTAAGTATGAAAATCGTTTACTTTCACTAGGGAAAGTGCTGTCCCTTCTCTCTATCCTGCACTGATAGGGAGAAGGGAAGCACTTTTCCCGCAGTCTGCAGCAGCTAGTCCGCATCAATGTACTGCACATTTTGTGCAGATCCGCTGCAGAATCTGCAACGCAGATTCTGTGCGGCATCGATGCGGACAGTTGCGGAGGAATTCCGCCATGTGTGGTCATGCCCTTATAGACTATGTTCACTGATTATTATATTACTGAATACTGACTGCATTATAAACTATGTTCACTGATTATTATATTACTGAATACTGGCTGCATTATAAACTATGTTCACTGATTATTATATTACTGAATACTGGCTGCATTATAAACTATGTTCACTGATTATTATATTACTGAATACTGGCTGCATTATAAACTATGTTCACTAGTTATTATATTACTGAATACTGACTGTATTTTAAACTATGTTCACTGATTATTATATTACTGAATACTGACTGCATTATAGACTATGTTCACTGATTATTATATTACTGAATACTGGCTGCATTATAAACTATGTTCACTGATTATTATATTACTGAATACTGGCTGCATTATAAACTATGTTCACTAATTATTATATTACTGAATACTGACTGTATTATAGACTATGTTCACTGATTATTATATTACTGAATACTGGCTGCATTATAAACTATGTTCACTGATTATTATATTACTGAATACTGACTGCATTATAGACTATGTTCACTGATTATTATATTACTGAATACTGACTGCTTTATAAACTATGTTCACTGATTATTATATTACTGAATACTGGCTGCATTATAAACTATGTTCACTGATTATTATATTACTGAATACTGGCTGCATTATAAACTATGTTCACTGATTATTATATTACTGAATACTGGCTGCATTATAAACTATGTTCACTAATTATTATATTACTGAATACTGACTGTATTATAGACTATGTTCACTGATTATATTACTGAATACTGGCTGCATTATAAACTATGTTTACTGATTATTATATTACTGAATACTGACTGCATTATAAACTATGTTCACTAATTATTATATTACTGAATACCGGCTGCATTATAAACTATGTTCACTAATTATTATATTACTGAATACTGGCTGCATTATAAACTATGTTCACTAGTTATTATATTACTGAATACTGGCTGCATTATAAACTATGTTCACTGAATATTATATTACTGAATACTGACTGTATTATAAACTATGTTCACTGATTATTATATTACTGAATACTGACTGCATTATAGACTATGTTCACTGATTATTATATTACTGAATACTGACTGCATTATAAACTATGTTAACTGATTATTATATTACTGAATATTGACTGCATTATAGACTATGTTCACTGATTATTATATTACTGAATACTGACTGCATTATAAACTATGTTCACTGATTATTATATTACTGAATACTGACTGCATTATAGACTATGTTCACTGATTATTATATTAATGAATACTGACTGCATTATAAACTATGTTCACTGATTATTATATTACTGAATACTGGCTGCATTATAAACTATGTTCACTGATTATTATATTACTGAATACTGACTGTATTATAAACTATGTTCACTGATTATTATATTACTGAATACTGGCTGCATTATAAACTATGTTCACTAGTTATTATATTACTGAATACTGGCTGCATTATAAACTAGGTTCACTGAATATTATATTACTGAATACTGACTGCATTATAAACTATGTTCACTGATTATTATATTACTGAATACTGACTGCATTATAAACTATGTTCACTGATTATTATATTACTGAATACTGGCTTCATTATAAACTATGTCCACTGATTATTATATTACTGAATACTGACTGCATTATAAACAATGTTCACTAGTTATTATATTACTGAATACTGGCTGCATTATAAACTATGTTCGCTGATTATTATATTACTGAATACTGGCTGCATTATAAACTATGTTCACTGGTTATTATATTACTGAATACTGGCTGCATTATAAACTATGTTCACTAGTTATTATATTACTGAATACTGGCTGCATTATAAACTAAGTTCACTGATTATTATATTACTGAATACTGGCTGCATTATAAACTATGTTCACTAATTATTATATTACTGAATACTGGCTGTATTATAAACTATATTCACTGATTATTATATTACTGAATACTGACTGTATTATAAACTATGTTCACTGATTATTATATTACTGAATGCTGGCTGCATTATAAACTATGTTCACTGATTAATATATTACTGAATACTGGCTGCATTATAAACTATGTTCACTAGTTATTATATTACTGAATACTGGCTGCATTATAAACTATGTTCACTAGTTATTATATTACTGAATACTGGCTGCATTATAAACTATGTTCACTGATTATTATATTACTGAATACTGGCTGCATTATAAACTATGTTCACTGGTTATTATATTACTGAATACTGGCTGCATTATAAACTATGTTCACTGATTATTATATTACTGAATACTGGCTGCATTATAAACTATGTTCACTGGTTATTATATTACTGAATACTGACTGCATTATAAACTATGTTCACTAGTTATTATATTACTGAATACCTACTGATTATAAACTATGTTCACTAATTATTATATTACTGAATACTGGCTGCATTATAAACTATGTTCACTAGTTATTATATTACTGAATACTGGCTGCATTATAAACTAAGTTCACTGATTATTATATTACTGAATACTGGCTGCTGTAAAGGATCTGCCAGGCACTGCTTCAGGGTTAACTCCCAGAATTAATCAGTCAACACCTGAGTGTACATCCCTGAGACAGACACCAGCTTCCTCCACTCAGGCTGGCAGGCTTAGGAGTGGGAGAGCCTATCGCAACCTGGCCAGACTCAGCTAGCTCCCGCCCTCGGTCTATTTAAGCCTGCTCTTCCTGTCCATCTGTGCTTGTGAATTCTTTCCTTGAGGTTTCCTGGCCCAGCAACAGCTCCTGCTACTTTTTGATCCTGCTCCATACAGACCCTGGCTTACCGACTACTCTTCTGCTTTTCGCTTTGTACCTCGCACTCTCCTGGCTTGACTCGGCTCGTTCACTACTCTGTTGCTCACGGTGTTTCCGCGAGCAACTGCCCATTTCCCTTGCTTGTGTTCCCTTGTTTGTTTGTCGTGTTTGTCATGCACTTACTGAGCGCAGGGACCGCCGCCCAGTTGTACCCCGTCGTCTAGGGCGGGTCGTTGCAAGTAGGCAGGGACAGAGTGGCGGGTAGATTAGGGCTCACTTGTCCGTTTCCCAACCCCCCCCCACCATTACAAATTCACAAGCCTTATACCTAGTCTACCCTGGTCCCTGACACCATTATGGAACCCCGTGAAACCCTGGCTCAGCAAATGCAGGGTCTCTCCCTACAGGTCCAGGCCCTGGCTCAGAGGGTCAACCAGCCTGATGCTACCTTGGTAGTTCCCCTCACCGCACCCCTTGAACCCCACCTCAAGTTGCCCGACCGGTTCTCAGGTGACCGGAGGGCTTTTCTCTCCTTTCGGGAGAGTTGTAAGCTTTACTTTCGCTTAAAGCCTCACTCCTCAGGTTCTGAGAGCCAGCGGGTGGGTATAATTATGTCCCGGCTCCAGGAAGGGCCCCAAGAGTGGGCCTTCTCCTTGGCTCCTGGCGCCCCTGAACTTTCCTCCGTTGACCTTTTCTTTTCTGCCCTCGGACTTATTTATGACGAGACTGACAGAACTGCCTTTGCCGAGAGTCAGCTGGTGACCTTACGTCAGGGTAAGAGACCTGTTGAGGAGTATTGCTCTGACTTTCGGAAGTGGTGCGTAGCTTCTCGGTGGAATGACCCTGCCTTAAGGTGCCAGTTTAGGTTGGGTCTGTCGAACGCCCTGAAAGACCTGCTAGTTAGCTATCCCTCTTCTGACTCCTTAGACCAGGTTATGGCTTTAGTGGTACGACTTGACCGACGTCTCAGGGAACGACAACGTGAACGTTTATGTGTTTTTTCCTCCGACTCCCCCATGATGCCTCCCGAAGTCCCGTTGCTTCGTTTCTCCCCTAAAGACTCAGAAATACCTATGCAACTCGGGGCCTCCGTGTCCCCTCAACAACGTAGAGAATTCCGCAGGAAGAATGGTCTCTGCTTCTACTGTGGGGATGTCAAGCATCAAGTAAACAACTGTCCCAAGCGTAAGAATGCTGCCAGAGAGCTCCCGCGTCTAAGTGATCATCGGGGAGGTCACTTGGGCGCACAGGTATTTCCCGTAAATATGAAACGTACTAAGATATTGCTTCCCTTTCAGGTCTCGTTTGGTGGTAGGTCTGCTACCGGCAGTGCCTTCGTGGATTCAGGGTCCTCTACTAATATCATGTCTGTGGAATTTGCTATGTCTCTCGCTATGCCTCTGATTGATTTGCCTAAACCTGTCCCGGTAGTGGGTATCGACTCCACTCCTCTTGCTAATGGTTATTTTACACAGCATACCCCTGTTTTTGAACTCCTTGTTGGCTCCATGCATTTGGAGCAGTGCTCTGTACTATTGATGCAGGGATTATCGTACGATTTGGTTCTAGGTCTTCCCTGGTTGCAGTTGCATAATCCCACGTTTGACTGGAATACTGGGGAGCTAACCAAATGGGGTAATGAATGTTGTACGTCATGTTTTTCTGTTAATTCTATTTCTCCCCCTAAGGAGGTGAATACGCTACCCGAGTTTGTTCAGGACTTCGCTGATGTTTTCTCTAAAGAGGCCTCCGAAGTATTACCGCCTCATAGAGAATACGATTGCGCTATCGAATTGGTACCAGGAGCTAAGCTTCCTAAGGGTAGAATATTTAACCTTTCTTGTCCCGAACGTGAAGCCATGAGGGAGTATATCCAGGAATCCCTGGCCAAGGGTTACATTCGTCCCTCTTCTTCTCCGGTAGGTGCTGGCTTCTTCTTCGTAGGGAAGAAGGATGGGGGTCTTAGGCCATGCATTGACTACCGTGGCCTGAATAAGGTCACGGTAAGGAACCAGTATCCCCTTCCTTTGATTCCTGATCTCTTTAATCAGGTTCAGGGGGCCCAATGGTTCTCTAAATTGGATCTACGGGGGGCGTATAACCTTATTCGCATCAAAGAGGGGGATGAGTGGAAGACTGCGTTTAACACGCCCGAAGGCCATTTCGAATACCTCGTCATGCCCTTTGGGTTGTGCAATGCCCCTGCGGTCTTCCAGAACTTCATAAATGAGATTTTGAGAAATTACCTGGGGATATTTCTTGTAGTGTACCTTGATGACATATTGGTGTTTTCCAGGGACTGGTCCTCCCACATAGAGCATGTCAGGAAAGTGCTCCAGGTCCTTCGAGAAAACAAACTGTTTGCCAAAATCGAAAAATGTGTATTTGGGGTACAGGAGATACCATTTTTAGGTCAAATCCTCACTCCTCATGAATTCCGCATGGACCCTGCCAAGGTTCAGGCTGTGGCTGAATGGGTCCAACCTGCCTCCCTGAAAGCGCTACAGTGTTTTTTGGGGTTCGCTAACTATTACAGGAGATTTATTGCTAACTTCTCGGTCGTCGCTAAGCCTCTTACGGACCTCACTCGCAAGGGTGCTGATGTCCTCCATTGGCCCCCTGAGGCCGTCCAGGCTTTTGAGACCCTCAAGAAGTGCTTTATCTCGGCCCCCGTGCTGGTTCAGCCCAACCAAAGGGAGCCATTTATTGTGGAGGTTGACGCGTCCGAGGTGGGAGTGGGGGCCGTCTTGTCCCAGGGTACCAGCTCCCTCACCCATCTCCGCCCCTGTGCTTACTTTTCTAGGAAGTTTTCGCCCACGGAGTGTAACTATGATATTGGCAACCGCGAACTTTTAGCCATTAAATGGGCATTTGAAGAGTGGCGCCACTTCCTGGAGGGGGCTAGGCACCAGGTAACGGTCCTTACCGACCACAAGAATCTGGTTTTCCTAGAATCTGCCCGGAGGCTAAACCCGAGACAAGCTCGATGGGCGTTGTTTTTTACCAGATTCAATTTTTTGGTTACCTATAGGGCCGGGTCTAAAAATATTAAGGCGGATGCACTGTCGCGTAGCTTCATGGCCAGCCCTCCTTCGGAGGAAGATCCTGTTTGTATTTTGCCTCCAGGTATAGTCATTTCCTCTATCGAGTCCGATTTAGTCTCTGAAATTGCTGCTGATCAAGGTTCAGCTCCTGGGAACCTTCCTGAGAACAAGCTGTTTGTTCCCCTGCAATTCCGGCTAAGGGTACTTAGGGAAAATCACGACTCCGCACTATCTGGCCATCCAGGCATCCTGGGTACCAAACACCTCATTACCAGAAATTATTGGTGGCCTGGTTTGCCTAAAGACGTTAAGGCCTACGTCGCCGCCTGTGAGGTTTGTGCCAGGTCCAAGACTCCCAGGTCCCGACCAGCGGGCTTACTGCGTTCGTTGCCCATTCCCCAGAGACCTTGGACACATATCTCCATGGATTTTATCACCGATTTGCCTCCATCCCAAGGCAAGTCGGTGGTGTGGGTGGTGGTAGACCGCTTCAGTAAAATGTGCCACTTTGTGCCCCTCAAGAAACTACCCAACGCCAAGACGTTGGCTACCTTGTTTATCAAACACATCCTGCGTCTCCATGGGGTCCCCGTCAATATTGTTTCTGACAGAGGGGTACAATTTGTTTCATTGTTTTGGAGAGCCTTCTGTAATAAGTTGGGGATTGATCTGTCCTTCTCCTCTGCCTTCCATCCTGAAACCAATGGCCAAACGGAGAGGACTAATCAGTCTCTAGAACAATACTTAAGATGTTTTGTCTCTGACTGTCAATTTGATTGGGTTTCTTTCATTCCCCTCGCCGAATTTTCCCTTAATAACCGGGTCAGTAACTTGTCAGGGGTCTCTCCCTTTTTCTGTAATTTTGGGTTTAATCCACGGTTCTCCTCCGTTTCACCTGGTTGTTCCAACAATCCCGAGGTGGAGGTCGTTCATCGGGATCTGTGCACAGTCTGGGCCCAGGTTCAGAAGAACCTAGAGGCGTCCCAGAGCATACAGAAGGCTCAGGCCGATAGAAGACGTTCTGCTAACCCCCTGTTTGTGGTCGGGGATCTGGTGTGGTTGTCATCCAGGAACTTGCGTCTCAAGGTTCCGTCCAAAAAGTTTGCTCCCCGGTTTATTGGGCCGTATAAGGTCATTGAGGTCCTCAGTCCTGTCTCTTTCCGGCTGGAGTTACCCCCGTCTTTTCGTATACACAACGTGTTTCATGCCTCCCTCCTGAAACGCTGCTCCCCGTCCTTGGCCCCCTCGAGGAAACCTCCTGTTCCCGTCCTCACCCCTGAGGGGGTGGAATTTGAGGTGGCCAGGATCGTGGACAGCAAGATGGTCCAAGGCTCCCTCCAGTACCTGGTCCATTGGAGAGGATACGGGCCCGAGGAGAGGACTTGGGTACCCGCCCGGGATGTTCACGCTGGGGTATTGGTCAGGAGGTTCCACCTGCGTTTCCCCAGTAAGCCAGGTCCACTTAGAAAGGGTCCGGTGGCCCCTCATAAAAGGGGGGGTACTGTAAAGGATCTGCCAGGCACTGCTTCAGGGTTAACTCCCAGAATTAATCAGTCAACACCTGAGTGTACATCCCTGAGACAGACACCAGCTTCCTCCACTCAGGCTGGCAGGCTTAGGAGTGGGAGAGCCTATCGCAACCTGGCCAGACTCAGCTAGCTCCCGCCCTCGGTCTATTTAAGCCTGCTCTTCCTGTCCATCTGTGCTTGTGAATTCTTTCCTTGAGGTTTCCTGGCCCAGCAACAGCTCCTGCTACTTTTTGATCCTGCTCCATACAGACCCTGGCTTACCGACTACTCTTCTGCTTTTCGCTTTGTACCTCGCACTCTCCTGGCTTGACTCGGCTCGTTCACTACTCTGTTGCTCACGGTGTTTCCGCGAGCAACTGCCCATTTCCCTTGCTTGTGTTCCCTTGTTTGTTTGTCGTGTTTGTCATGCACTTACTGAGCGCAGGGACCGCCGCCCAGTTGTACCCCGTCGTCTAGGGCGGGTCGTTGCAAGTAGGCAGGGACAGAGTGGCGGGTAGATTAGGGCTCACTTGTCCGTTTCCCAACCCCCCCCCACCATTACAGCTGCATTATAAACTATGTTCACTAATTATTATATTACTGAATACTGGCTGCATTATAAACTATGTTCACTGATTATTATATTACTGAATACTGGCTGCATTATAAACTATGTTCACTAATCATTATATTACTGAATACTGACTGCATTACAAACTATGTTCATTAATTATTATAGTTTAACTTTTTTAATTATTAGTATTAATGTGGTTTTTTTTGTGTTTTTTTTACAGGTTCGGTCGTTGAACTACGTCGGATTCGAGGACTACTTCAATGGCGGCATTTTTATTTTTAATAAATTGTTTGAGGATTGTAGGGGGAGGGGTTTGTTTCAATAAAAAAAAATTCTGTGTGTCTGTTTTTTTTAACTTTATTACTACTGCCTTAGTATTGGCAGCTGTCTGATAGACATCGTCCATTACTATGGTTGGGCTTAGTGTTAGCCAGTGAAGAGGCTAACACTAACCCCCATTATTAACCCGGTACCCACCACCACCAGAGGTGCCAAGAAAAGCCAGTACAATCCAGTACCTGACCATCTGAAGTAATGGCCGAGCACTGGAGTGGCCGCAGCCTGGTATTATTAGGCTGGGAAAGCCCAAAAACCATGGGCTTAGTGTTAGCTGGTGAAGAGGCTAACACTAACCCCCATTATTACCCTGGTACCCATCGCCACCATGGGAGCCGGGTATGATCCAGTACCCGACTATTTGTAGTGATGGTATTGGGGCAGCCTCAGGCTGGTATTATTAGGCTGGGAGACCCCAAAAACCATGGGCCTTGCCACACTGGTAATGCTAGGCTGCCGCTGCTTTATTGTATCTGGCTGGTTATGAAAAATGGAGGTCCTCTATCAGACAGTCGCCATTACTAAGGCGGTAGTAATGAAGTAAAAAAAAAAACGCACCAACACAGAAAAAATATTTTATTGAAATAAAACGCCGTCATCAATGTAGTTCTCGAATCCGACGGAGTCCAACAACCGAACCTGTAAAAAAATACACAAAAAAAAGATTAGTAACTCTAATAAGTAAAAAAAACAAACATTATTATACTTACCTTCCTTGGTCTGTGAGAGTAAACTAAGCAATGACAGCTCTAAGCATAGACTTATTTTCAAAGACGCACTTTTCCAACTTGGCATATAAGTGATTCTCTTTTAGTCGCAGAAGAACTTGATGGACATGCCTCCGATGGGTCATCGGATCTGGGGAGAAAATCAAAATATCATCGAGATAAACTACAACAATAGAGGATGTCTCGGAAAATATCATTAACGAATTCCTGAAATACTGCTGGAGCGTTACACAGACCGAAGGGCATCACTAGGTATTCGTAATGCCCGTCACGGGTGTTAAATGCCGTCTTCCATTCGTCACCCCGGCGAATCCGGATTCGGTTATAATCCCCCGCAGATCTAGCATGCGATCAAATAGCTCGGATATAAGTGCCAACGGGTATGTGTTCTTGACTGTGATCTGGTTGAGACCACGGTAGTCAATGCAGGGTCGAAGAGATCCATCTCTCTTCTTAACGAAGAAGAAGCCGGCCCTGGCCGGGGAGGAAGATTTTTGAATAAAACCCGTCTCCAAATTCTCCTTGATATAGGCTGACATAGATAAAGTCTCTGGCAAGGAGAGAGGATATACTCGTCCACGGGGAAAAGAAGCATTAGGAACCAGTTCAATGGGACAGTCATAATTCCGATGTGGAGGCAACGTCTCAGCCTCTCGTTTGCAGAAGACATCCCCAAAACTGGCATACTGAGATGGTAGACCGGAGAGTGACTGAGGCAGAGGGGGCATAACAGGATGGAATTGTGACAGGCAATGGCTATGGCATCTGGAACCCCATTGAAGAACTTCTCCAGAACTCCAGTCAAGAACCGGGGCGTGTAAGCATAGCCATGGCAGACTCAGCAGGATAGGATTGATAGCCTTAGGTAGTATGAGGAAGGTGATATGTTCGGAGTGAAGAGCTCCGACCCGTAGTGTCAATGGCTCCGTGATGAGCATAGTCGGATCTGGCAAAGGTAGACCATTCACAGAGGCAACAGCCAGGGGTCTCTCCAGACGGACAGTGGGTAGACGTAAACGATTCACTAGATCCTGCTGGATGAAATTAGCAGCCAATCCAGAGTCAAGATAGGTGGAGGAAGGATGTGATGTATCTCCGGAGACGATAGCCACAGGAATCGATAATTTGGAAGAGGTTTTAACGTTTGGAGACGTTCCACCTAGAGTTGCCTCTCTAACAAACCCTAGGTACTGGAGTTTCCCGGTTTCTGTGGGTAGAGATGAGCGAACCGGGACAACCGAACCCGGTTTCGGTCCGAACTTCCGGAAAAGTTCCGTTCGCAGCGAATCTGAACTTCACCGGGTTCGGCCGAACCCGTTTTGACCGAACCCGGTCAAAAATATTATACAAATCGGCAGCCACTTATCTCTATCAATCACTGATAGAGAAAAGAGGCTGCTGATTAAAAATAAAATAAAAAGCATTTCATACGTACCTGGTCGTTGTCTTGCGGATGAGTCCCTCTTCTTCCTCCAGTCCGACCTTCTCTTCTGACACGGCAGCCTGTGATTGGCTGCAGAGGCCTCTGCAGCCTGTGATTGACTGCAGAGGCCTCTGCAGCCTGTGATTGGCTGCAGAGGCCTCTGCAGCCCGTGATTGGCTGCAGCGCTCACATGGGCTGCATCGTCATCAAGGGATATCGCGAGGGACGCGTCTCCAAGGCAACGGCCAGGAGACCGGACTGGAGGAAGCAGGGAGTTCCCGGTAAGTATGAACGTCTTTTTTTTTTTACAGGTACTCTATATTGTGATCGGTAGTCACTGTCCAGGGTGCTGAAACAGTTACTGCCGATCAGTTAACTCTTTCAGTACCCTGAAGAGTGACTATTTACTGACGTCGCCTAGCAACGCTGCCGTAATGACGGGTGCACACATGTAGCCACCCGTCATTACGGGGTCTCATGCACACGACCGTAAAAACACCCGTTATTAAGGGTCGTAATTACGACCCGAAATAGCGGGCCCATAGACATCTGTTAGCCACGGGTACCTTCCCGTTTTCTCACGGGAAGGTGCCCGTGCCGTTAAAAAGATAGAACATGTTCTATTTTTTTTATTTTACGGGCCGTGCTCTTAATTACGACTCGTAATTAGCAGCACGGCCGGCCACGGGGAGCCGGCCGCTTTTACGAGCCATGCTGTCATTATAAGGGTATGTTCACACGACAGCGTCCGTTACGGCTGAAATTACGGGGATGTTTCCGCCTGAAAACATCCCCGTAATTTCAGCCGTTACGGCATGTGCAGGCGCTTGAACGCCGCGTCCATTACGGACGTAATTGGCGCTGCTATTCATTGGAGTCAATGAATAACGGCTCCAATTACGGCCAAAGAAGTGACAGGTCACTTCTTTGACGCGGGCGTCTATTTACGCGCCGTCATTTGACAGCGGCGCGTAAATTACGCCTCGTGTGAACAGACAAACGTCTGCCCATTGCTTTCGAGGCGCTATCGAGGCGTAATTAGCCTGTGTTCACACGCACTAATTACGGACGTAATTCGGGCGTTTTTGCCCCGAATTACGCCCGAAAATAGCGCCTCAATAGCGCTGACAAACATCTGCCCATTGAAAGCACTGGGCAGACGTTTGTCTGTTCACACGAGGCGTATATTTACGCGCCGCTGTCAAATGACGGCGCGTAAATAGACGCCCGCGTCAAAGAAGTGACCTGTCACTTCTTTGGCCGTAATTGGAGCCGTTATTCATTGACTCCAATGAATAGCAGCGCCAATTACGTCCGTAATGGACGCGGCGTTCAAGCGCCTGCACATGCCGTTACGGCTGAAATTACGGGGATGTTTTCTGGCGGAAACATCCCCGTAATTTCAGCCGTTACGGACGCTGTCGTGTGAACATACCCTAATTATAGCAGCACGGCCCGTAAAATAGAAAAATAGAACATGTTCTATTTTTTTAACGGCACGGGCAGCTTCCCGTGAGAAAACGGGAAGGTACCTGTGGCTAACAGAAGTCTATGGGCCCGCTAATTCGGGTCGTAATTACGACCCGTAATAACGGGTGTTTTTACGGTCGTGTGCATGAGGCCCCGTAATGATGGGTGGCTACATGTGTGCACCCGTCATTACGGCAGCGTTGCTAGGCGACGTCAGTAAATAGTCACTGTCCAGGGTGCTGAAAGAGTTAACTGATCGGCAGTAACTGTAACAGAAGTCTATGAGCCCGTTATTGCGGGTCGTAATTACGACCCGCAATAACGGGTGTTTTTACGGTCGTGTGCATAATGGGAGCACGGCTTGGAAAAACGACCGGCTGCCTGTGGCCGGCCGTGCTCATCTCCTGAAATACTCTGTGCAGCCTTAAACTCTGTGGACAGGTCAGGATCCTGTTTTTTTTAAATTCTGCTAGGGAACCTGCTCAATCCACTATATAAGGCTGCGCTACAGTGCAGCATTTAAAAGAAACAGGATCCTGACCTGTCCACAGAGTTTAAGGCAGCACAGAGTATTTCAGGAGATGAGCGTGCAGATTCAGTGCTGCTGTGAACGCTGCTCTTACCATTACGTAGCTCTCAGTCTGTTACCTCTCCTCCACTACTGTCCTCAATAACACCTTCATGATTGGCAAGTCACCACGTAACGGTAAGAGCAGAGTTCACAGCAGCACAGAGTATTTCAGGAGATGAGCGTGCGGATCTTGTGCGCGGTGGTGACTTGCCAATCATGTGAAGGTGTTCTTGAGGACAGGAGTGGAAGAGAGGTAACAGACTGAGAGCTACGTAATGGTAAGAGCAGAGTTCACAGCAGCACAGAATATTTCAGGAGAGGAGCGTGCAGATTCTGTGCTGTTGTGAACTCTGCTCTTACCATTACGTAGCTCAGTCTGTTATCTCTCCTCCACTCCTGTCCTCAATAACACCTTCACATGATTGGCAAGTCACCACCCCGCACAAGATCCGCACGATCATCTCCTGAAATACTCTGTGCTGCTGTGAACTCTGCTCTTACCATTACGTGGTGACTTGCCAATCATGTGAAGGTGTTCTTGAGGACAGGAGTGGAGGAGAGGTAACAGACTGAGAGCTACGTAATGGTAAGAGCAGAGTTCACAGCAGCACTGAATCTGCACGCTCATCTCCTGAAATACTCTGTGCTGCCTTAAACTCTATGGACAGGTCAGGATCCTGTTTCTTTTAAATGCTGCACTATAGCGCAGCCTTATATAGTGGATCGAGCGGGTTCCCCAGCAGCATTTAAAAGAAACAGTGTGTGTTTGGGTATGTGTCTTTGTCTGTTTTTGTTTTTATATGTGTGTTTGTGTATATATGGGTGTGTTTGTGTATATGTGTTTGTGTATATGTTTGTGTATATGAGTGTGTATATATGGGTGTATGTGTATATGTTTGTGTGTAGATGTTTGTGTGTGTGTTTTTGTATATGTGTGTTTGTGTATATGTGGTGTATATGGGTGTGTGTTTATGTGTGTGTTTGTGTATATGTGTGTGTATATATGGGTGTATTTGTATATATGTTTGTGTGTAGATGTTTGTGTGTGTGTGTGTGTTTTTGTATGTGTGTGTTTGTGTATATGGTTGTGTTTGTTTATATGTGCGTTTGTGTATGGTTGTTTGTGTGTGTGTGTATATATGTGTGTAGGTGAGTAGAAGTATTGTTATTGTTCACATTGATAACTGTTTTTTTATGTTGTTGCAGATTTTGATGTATCGATTGGACTACGTCTTCGATTCGTTGGACTACTGCGTAGATTCTACGTTTTTCCAAATTTTAATAAAATGGTTAATAAGGGTTTTGTTGGGGATTTCTTATTTCAATAAAAAAGAATTGTCTTTGTGGTTTTTTTTAAACTTTATTAGTGCCTAGATAATGGCAGTTGGCTGATTGACAGCGTCCATTATTAAGGCGGTACTTAGTGTTAGCCGGTGCAGAGGCTAGCACTAACCACCCATTATTACCCCGGTACCCACCACCACCAGGGGTGCCGGGAAGAGCTTGGTACGATCCAGTACCCGACCATCTGTTGTGATGGTCGGGTACTGGGGCGGCCGTAGGCTGGTATTATGAGGCTGGGAAGGGCCAAAAATAGTGGACCTTCCCACCCTTGTAATGCTAGGCTGCTGCTGCTGTGTTGTATCGGGCTGGTTATAAAAATGGGGGGGACCCCACGTCGTTTTTTTTTTTTAATTTAACAATAGACGTTGGGTCCCCCACATTTTTAATAACCAGCCATATACAAGGCCGCAGCAGTCTGGCATTACATGGGTGGGAAGGGCCACTGGTTTTGTCCATTCCCAGGCTAATAAAACTGTGTTGTATGTGGCTGGTTATGATAAATTGGGTGGAACCCCATGTCTTTTAAAAAAAATAAATAAAAATTATTAAAAAAAATGACGTGGGGTCCCCCCCACTTTTATAACCAGCTAGATACAACACAGCAGCAGCAGCCTAGCATTACAAGGGTGGGAAGGTCCACTGGTTTTGGCCCTTCCCAGCCTCATAATACCAGCCTGCGGCCGCCCCAGAGCCCGACCATCACAACAGATGGTCGGGTACTGGATCGTACCTGGCTCTTCCCGGCACCCCTGGTGGTGGTGGGTACTGGGGTAATAATGGTGGTTAGTGTTAGCCTCTGCACCGGCTAACACTAAGCCTCGCCTTAGTAATGGATGTTGTCACTCAGACAGCGGCCATTACTAAAGTGGTAGTAATAAAATTTGAAAAGAAAAAGACAAAGATATAGATAAAATATTTTATTGAAATAAAGCACCCCCAACACAACCCTCATTAACCATTTTATTTTAGAAAAAAAAACCGTCATCGAAGTAGTCCTCGAAACCGACATAATCCAAACACCAAACCTGTAAAAAAAAAAAAAAATGAAATAAAACATGTTGTAAGCTTAGATTCAGTTTAATGTGTGATACTGACTGTTATACCATGTATAGAAGCCTGCCGCGAAGTTGACTTAGATACAGGGCACCAGCAGACAGTATCATACATGGCCATACAGACATATATACAAACAAACATACATTCAAACATACATACATATATACAAACATACAAGCATGCACATATATACATGCAAACATACACACATATATACATACATACATGCAAACTATCATACATACATGCATACACACACACACATGAAAACATACATACATACAAACATGCAAAGATACATACATACATATATACAAGCATGCACAAATATACATGCAAACATAATTACATACATGCACATATATATAAACATACGTGCAAACATACATGCAAATATATACATGCAAATATACATACAAACATGCACATATATACATACATGCCAACATACATGCACATATATACATACATGACAACATACATACATGACAACATACATACATACATACATGCAAATATACATTCATGCAAACATACATAAATGCAAGCATACATACATGCAAATATATACATGCAAATATACATACAAACATGCACATATATACATACATACATGACAACATACATACATACATACATGCAAACATACATGCACATATATACATACATACATGACAACATACATACATACATACATACATACATACATACATGCAAACATACATACATACATGACAACATACATACATGCCAAAAAAAAATAATAATACGTTCATACTTACTTTCCTCCTGTCCGGCCTCCAGCGATGACGTTTCATCCATGTCACCGCTGCAGCCTGTGATTGGCTGCAGAGGCGGTCACGTGGGATGAAGCGTCATCCTGACGTGCGTGACCGCCACTACAGCCTGTGATTGGCTGCAGCGGCGAAAGGGATGAAACGTCATCGCTGGAGGCCGGACAGGAGGAAAGTAAGTACGAACGTATATTTTTTATTTTTTTATTACATTTAAATTGTATTTTCCGTGCGCCGAGCATGTACTGTCAAGGTTGCTGAAAGAGTTAGTGCAGCCCATTAACTCTATCAGCACCCTGGACAGTAGCATGCTCGGCGCACGGAAGTGACAGGTTCGGTCCGAACAAGTTCGGTCCGAATCGAACTTTTTTGTGAAATTCGGCGAACTAAGAGAACCGAACTTTTGAAAAGTTCGCTCATCTCTATCTGTGGGTATTGGCGCACAAAATGACCTTTAAGGCCACAATACATACATAGTCCAGAGGAGTGTCTGCACTGCTTCTTCTGTTCAGATAACTGGACTCTGTCTACCTGCATGGGTTCTTCAGGTAGCGCACTAGGGGAAGGCAATAGTGGTCTCTGGACCGAGGGTGCTAGTCTGTGGACCCGGCTTTTCTGTCGAACCACTTGAGTGCGCTCCCAGATTCTTATATCAACCCGGGTGGCTAACAGGATGAGGGCATCCAAGGTAGAAGGAAGGTCGCGGACTGCCAGTTCGCCCTTGATGTGAGAGGACAGACCCTGCCAGAAGGTTGCCACCAGTGCCTCATTGTTCCATGCCAGCTCGGCTGCTAGGGTACGGAAGGAGATAGCATACTCCCCTACTGTGGAGCCCTCTTGCTTGAGGGTCAACAGACTAGCTGCGGCAGAGGATGTTCGACCCGCCTCCTCAAACACGGCACGCAAGGACTGCAGGAACACGGCTAGGTCAGAGGATACAGGTCCTTGTTGCTCCAAGTAAATTGGGTTCGCCCATGCGAGGGCCTTGCCAGCGAGGAGGGAGATAATAAACGCCACTTTGGCCTCCTCGGACGGGAAGAGATGAGCCCGTAGCCTAAAATGAACCGTGCATTAGTTAATAAATCCTCTACATGCTCTGGGGTCACCGTCGTAGCGAGGAGGAAGAGGCAGAGGAACTGTGGATCCGGAACAAACAGGAGGAGCAACGGGCAGTGGCACAGCAACAGCTTCAGGAGGAAGAACCGGAGGTGGAACAGTGAGTAGATCCAGACGGACCGGGATAGAATTCACAGCCTCATGGAGTTGATCCTGACGTGTGCGTAGGTCATGCATCTCCGTCTGTATCTTCTGGACTGCGGTCTTGGGCTGGCCAGCGGGTTCCATGGCCTGAGCGTACTGTCACGGACACAGAGTATATAGACCCACTAGGCCGCTCCGCCGTAGCGGAGAGGCAGCCAGGTCACAGTCTATATGAAAGTCATTAGTAGATAGTAACGCTTGGGTACCTGAACTAGTCCAGACGGTGGCTGTGGCTTCAGCACGGATGGAGGCCGGTGCAGCAGGTAGCGCCAGACGTGGCGGGCAGTATCCGATGTGGCAGAAGACACTGGACGTGGCAAACGACACTGGACATGGCAGAAGACACTGGACGTGGCAAACGTCAGCAGGTGCAGTAGACACGACTCCAACACTGGTATGCACAGGAACAAGACCCGTACGAGACACAGGAACAGGTAACAGGGCACGGGTAACAACTGGAACAGGAAACACTAAGGGACCATTTTCAAGACAGACTGGGATAAACTAACAATGCTCAGGCAAGGATCAGAAGGCCTGGGGACTTCTTATAGACCAGGAAATCATGGCAGTTGATGATGATGACGACGATTTCCTTTGTGCGCGCGCTGGCCCTTTAAAGCCGGGCACGAGCCTGCGTGCGCACCCTATGGGACACAGCAGAATGGAGCGGAAGTGAGCGCTGGCGTCTCCTAGGAAGGATCCATGGCTGCGGGCGTCGGGAGGTGAATAAACCCGACGGCCCGTGGCCATGGACGCTACACCCATTAAATATACAATGAATTGATGACAATTCCATCTGCCCTGTAGTTTTGTTATTATAAATATATTCTATATAATTACAGCTCCAGAACCAAGCTCTGATATATACGGCACCAGAACCAAGCTCAATTTATATATACAGCACCAGAACAAAACTCAGTACATGTATACAGCACTAGAACCAAACTTAGTACCTAAATAGAACACCAGAACCAAGCTCAGCACATAAATACAGCACTAGAACCAAGCTCATTACATATAAAGAGCTCCAGAATCAAGTTCAGTATATATATATATATAGCTTCTAAACCAAGCTCATTACAAATATACAGTACCAGAACCAAACTCAGTACATGTATACAGCACCAGAACAAAACTTAGTACATAAATACAACACCAGAACCAAGCTCAGCACATAAATACAGCACTAGAGCAAAGCTCAGTACATATAAACAGCTCCTGAATCAAGTTCAGTAAATATATACAACACCAGAACCAAGCTCAGTACATAAATACAGCACCAGCACAAATACAGCTCAATTTAGTGCAACCCGTGCCGTATAGGTTTGTACGGCATAAAACTACAGCTCCCAGCATGGCCCGAACATTGGTAAAGATATTCTGGGAGTTGCTGTTTCACAAAAAAATAAATCATACCATCCATCATCTCACTGCAGATCATACAGTGATTACAGTGCTAAATAGAGGCAGAATAAACATTTACATTAAGTGACTCACCAGTGGCGATCTCAGATTCTAGTTGTTCTTTTTCTCTTTTCTTCTCCATCTGTTCCAGGCCTCTAGGACGACTTCTCCCGGCCACAGCCCATTTCTGCAGTTTGCCACTCAGATGTCTACAGCTACTCACTATTCAAACATTTCTGCACCTATAAACGAAGATAAAATTCTCATGGTGCCACACACTGTATCCCTAAATATAATAGTTCCCTACACTGCACCTCTAATCATAATAGCACCATACACCGTGTCCCTGATTATAATAGCACCATAAACTGTGTCCCTGATAATAACACCATCCACTGTGTCACACACACACACACACACACACACACACACACACACACACACACACACACACACACACACACACACACACACACACACACACCCACACACACAGTGCACCCTGTAGATAGTGCCCCCAGAGAGCCCCCTGTAGATAGTGCCCCACATAGAGCCCTCTGTAAATAGTGCCCCACATATAGCCCCCCCATAGATAGCCCCCACATATAGCGCCCCCTGTATATAGTGCCCCACATATAGCTCCATGTAGATGGTGCCCCACATATAGTCCCCTGTATATGGTGTCCCACATATAGCCCCTTGTAGATAGTGCCCTACATATAGCCTCCCTTGTAGATAGTTCCCCACATATAGCCTGTCCTATAGATTGTGCCCCACATACAGCTCCCCCAGTATATAGTGCCCCACAGCCCCCCCTTAGTGTTTCACATATAGCCTCCCCTGTAGACTGTGCCCCACATATAGCCTCCCCTGTAGATGGTGTCCCACATATAGCTCCCCCTGTAGATAATGCCACTCACACTTTTAGGTGAAAAAGCAACAACTTTACATACTCACCTTGATCCCGTTCCCACGCCGTCCTGTGTTAATGCAGGCCTGCTCTGTTCTGAGCAGGTCTGCTGGGGCTGAACGACGGCACTGATTGGTCAGGGCAGAATGACTTGCCCCATCAATCAGCGTCTTTCAACAACGGAAGCAGCGTGATGACGTCATCGCGCCGCTGGCATAGTTGAAAGGCGCTGTTTGGCATGGCAAGTCATTCTGCCCTGCCAATCAGCGTCATTGTAAGGCGCTGTATGGTTGGGCACGAAACTTACCTGGCCATATAGATGCAGGTACAATTAGTTCAGTAGAGGGTGGCGGCGGCTGGTTTCAGTGGCGCCGCCGCCCCTTCAGAGAGGCAGCAGGCCACCACCTTAGGCAAGAATCTCATCTCGCCTCATGGATGGTGCGGCCCAGTATATAGTGACAATATAGTGGTAGATTCCACTATATGGTCACTATATTCTGGTAATATTATATGGTCTGCAGAGCTCCTGGGTATAACTGGCATCTACCACTATATTGTCACTATATTCTGGTAATATTATATGGTCTGCAGAGCTCCTGTGTATAACTGGCACCTACCACTAAATGGTCACTATATTTTGGTAATATTGGTCTTTGTATAGTGATTTTTATTCAGTAACAGTATCAGGGTATTATTTAGTCACTGGTTATGGTGTGGTGGTATTATTCAGTCACGGTATGGGGGTACCGCGTAAACATGTCGCTAAGGGCGGGGAAAAAAGTTTGTGTCAGGTGGAAGAGAAAAAATGGATGAATGAATAGTGTGGGAGGGAGAAAGTCAGAAGCAGTGGGAAGGTCAGTGCTAAATAATGAATGTCAGGAACAGTACAGTATTATTCTGTGGAGACGGGGGTAGATAAGTATACGACCATAGATTCCGAGGCAAATCAAGCAGATGTGATAGGGAGAACTTAAAGTCCAATTTAATGTGTATCTAGGTGTTTTTTTGGGTGCTCAGACAACTCCTTTACTGCCCTGTGAGTATGATTTGAGAGGAGGTGGGATATTGAGTTTATCTCCATTCATAGCTTGGTTTTGGGTAGAGGTGTGCTTTAGGCATCATGCACATGACCATATTTTTTTTTTATGTGCTATGCACATTTTTTGCTGATAGCACACTGACCCATTCATTTCTATGGG
Source organism: Rhinoderma darwinii (assembly GCF_050947455.1). Lineage (NCBI taxonomy): Eukaryota > Metazoa > Chordata > Amphibia > Anura > Rhinodermatidae > Rhinoderma > Rhinoderma darwinii. The sequence continues at coordinate 279,417,672 of NC_134690.1, read as the reverse complement.
GCCATGCACACATCAGTGATTTTTGCGGATCCGTTGTTCCGTTCCTCAAATGATAGAACATGTGCTATCCCCGTCCGTTTTTTCAGAGCCATGCCTCCCATTCTAGTCTATGGGTCTGCAAAAATAACGGACAGCACACGGAAGCATCCGTGTAGTGTCCGCATTTTGCAGATAGGTTGCATGAGAAACGCTTTGGGAATCTGATCACGTGACCTTCCTATGGGTGTTTCAAGGGGGGGGGGGTTGGGCAACATAGTGTCAATCTATTCCTGATGTTTTTTTTGTGAACTGTGAAATAAGTATGACACACGGAAACAGCATGGCCATAATATACGTACATACGAAACGGTTGCAGAAGCAACTCGGACGTATTACGGACCCAAATATGGACACTAGGATGTGTAGTTTGCGGCCTGATCAATGACAATGTTTGTGTTGATGAGGCCTAAAGGCAAGAACTAATTAGCTTCAGCTTAACTTCCTATTTACTGTAATTTGGAGTCACAAAGGTGTTTCGGCAAAAACATTAATGAAATGTGTTTATTCATACCTGAAATTTTCCTAAATATTTATTAATACTATCACTCTTTTTGTTATTTTATTTTATCTTACATTGTTTTATAATAAAACATTTTTTGAGTGGGGAGTAATTTAATTTGCAGTGTATTTCAAGATACATGCTAAAGAAATTCAACCTTTGCAACATTTTTTTTTTCTTTATCTACAAAAACACATTATTACGTTTAATTGATTACTTCACATGATAACAATCAATAGGAGAACAAAAAGTTAGGAAGAAAACAAGGAACATCAAATGTGATCTTATCTTATATCTAAATTGTTGTTTCAAATGGAGTGTGGAGATTGCTTTTGTCTCCTTGCTGCCCTAGTTTGTGTTTTAGTTTTTTTTTAAATCTGAAAAGAAATAGAGCAAAATGCACCTTTCACCCATATGCCAGGGTAACAGTATTACTGACATTGTGATATATTATATCTATTAAAAATGTAATGTTTCAAATTACATTACTTTAAACATGCAATAAAGTACAAGCTTATGGTATATTGGTATAAAAAACAAACAAAAGAAAAAAAATCCATGTTAATGTTTATTCTGGGTATTGTAAATTCTTCTCTATATGCAATATTACTATTAGGCCAGATTCACACGAACGAGTGCAAATTCAGATGTGAAAAACTGACCTTTTTCATGTCCGAGCACCCGTGCGGGTCCCGTTTTCACAGCTCCCCATGAACTTGAGTCTATGGAGGGATCTGTGAAAACGGAAGAAAATAGAACATTGAAATACATTCGGCCTTAGTGTTATACTGTGATGCAATGTTAGTAGGGTCTATTCACACTGCGTTTGCTGTATCCGCTTAAAGTGTAACTAAACGTTCAACAAACTTCTGACATGTCATAGTGACATGTCAGAAGTCTTGATTGGTGGGGATCCGAACACTGAGACTCCCACCAATTGCTAAAATGAAGCGACAGAAGCGCTCGTGGGAGAACTCAGCCGCTCAGTTTCTGTTTAGCTTTTTTCGGTAATCAATATAGCGATGTACGGACTCAATAGAAGTCTATGAGCCCGTACTCCGCTACATCGGCTTTCCGGAAAAAGACGAAAAGAAACTAAGCGGCTGAGTGCTCACACAAGCGCTTCTGCCACTTCGTTTTAGTAAAAGGTGTGAGTCTCAGTGCTCGCACCCCCACCAATCAAAACTTTTGACATACTACTATGACATGTCAGAAGTTTGTTGAACGTTTAGTTACTCTTTAACATATATGTTGCTATGGCAAGGGAAACTATAGCATATGTGTTTAGCGGATAAATAGGCTTCCATTGTCTAAGGGTCTTCTTACACGGCCAAACGTGGGCCGTGTAAATGATTGCTAATCAACGAGACAGCTCATGGATCGGTGCTCGTTTGCTCCTTTCACAAGGAGCTATGTATGGATTCGAGCGCTCGTTACTACGATCGCTTGTCCTCATACATTTGTGTCATGTTGGCAGCACATCTCACTGTTTACATGATAATATTTTCGGCTGCATAAACGATACAATCAGTCAATAAATGAGCACTTGCTCGTTTATCGGCTGATTATTGCCCTGTTGCCCCCTTGATCTTGATTGACACCCTTCTGACTGTTCTACATCACTAGCAACCTCCTGCAACTCTTATGGATACGCCATTGCCTTGTACTCCCCTGGCATGCCTGGTGCAGCGATGAAGCTGGGTAGAGTACACCTCGTTGCACAGTGCGTACCCATGGAGTATACGGCAATGGCGCTGCCGAGAAAGTTGGAGGAGACTGGTAGTGATGTATAACAGCCAGGAAGATGTCAATCAAGCAAGGAAAGGTGGGTTTGGACGCAGGACTATGTGACTCTTCAGGATAGCGGCACCGCCCCATGATCCTTTAAAGAATAATTAGCATAGAGCATGTGGCGTTTTAAAAGTTGATTTTATAAATTTTGCAGCATCTGAAAAAAACATACAGGGGAATGTTTGGAAATATTGTCAGGTCATGTATTACCGCATGGTGGCGGTTCAAAGGGTTAAAACTACCTAACAGGTTCCCATAAATAGAAAATGCTTGAGGAAAAGGAGAAAAAGAGGACAAGGGACACGGCGCTCCTCTAAGGCAATAACGTAGGGACCAAAGTTTTTTTCAGAGTTTAATATCTATGGCTGCTAGCAAAAGATCTTCTTCATATAGCTTATCTTTTATACCCGTGACGTTCTTCTGCCATCTCCAGTTTTTGCTGGGGCAGCAGGGGTTACCTTCCCACCTGTATTTTAAGGTTATGGGTGTAATTCACGGTCAGTACCGCCCCCCATTTAGTTCTTTGATATATTTACTATGAGAGGCCCGCACTTGCACAATAACATCAGCCATGAATAAGAACACAGACCTTGTTCTAAACGCGTAGGCTTTCTCACTTTGCCATCTGAGACCACCCTGTACTGCTTTCTCCCTTCCATGCTTTTATATTTGATTGTTTATTTCAATAAAGTGGAAACATCGATTTCCATTTAACTACTATACTTCGCTGGATCCTACCTCCTCTTCTTCTATGTAATATCTATATATGAGAATTAGCAGCTCACCTTTTCAAGTTGTGCTGGTTCATCGGCACGACTCAATTTTGTCGCATATTGAGTCACAGACAGACACTGGATCTGAGCTGGCTCGGCTCTTCCGTTGTCTCAGGAAGATTAGTTTGATATGAAAAAAAATTCTCCTTTTTTTGGGGGCTCCTGAGCTCATCAGTTATTTGACCTGGGAAAAAAATAATTTTACCCAGGTAGCGAAGCGTAGTTAGGAAAAAATAAATATTATTTTTATAAAAGAAAGCTGCAATGTATTTTGACTTTGTACTAAAGTCTTCATCAGGCATAAAAACAGGGCTTACAGAGTGTACAGCCTGTAAGCAATGTTTCTATGCCTGATGAAGACTGTAGTACAAAGTCGAAACGCATTTCCTTATATATTATTTTCCTAACTACGCTTCGCTACCTTGGTAAGATTCTTTTTCCCCCGAGTCAAAAAAGACTGATCAGCACAGGAGCGCCCAAAAAAGGGAGAATTTTTTTTCGTATCAGCCAGCATTAAATAGACAATGAATTGCAACAATTCCATCTACCCTGCAATTTTGTTATTATAAATATATCCTCTATAAGTACAGTACCAGAACCAAGCTCAGTACATAAATACAGCACCGGAACAAAGCTGAGTACATATATACAGCACCAAAAGAAAAGCTCAGCACATAAATACAGAACCAGTCTGTGGACCCGGAACAAAGATCAGTATATAAATACAGCTCAAGAACCAAACTCAGTACACAAATACAGCACCAGAACCAAGCTCAGTGCATACAGTATATACATCACCAGAACAAAGCTCAGTACATAAATACAGCACCACAACCAAGCTCAGTACATAAATACACCAGAACCAAACTCAGTACATATATACAGCCACAGAACCAAGCTCAGTACATATACATGGCACCAGAACCAAGCTCATTATATTAATACAACACCAGAACCAAGCTCAGTCCATAAATACAGCACCAGAACCAAGCTCAGTACATAAATACAGCACCAGAACAAAGCTCATTACATAAATACAGCACCAGAATAAGCTCATTACATAAATACAGTATCAGAACAAAGCTCAATTCATATATACAGCACCAAGATCAAGCTCAGAACATAAATACAGCACAAAAACCAAGCTCAGTACATAAATACAGCACCAGAACCAAGCTGAGTACATAAATACAGGTCCAGAACAAATCTCAGTACATAAATACAGCACCAGAACCAAGCTCAGTACATAAATACACCAGAACCAAGCTCAATACATATATACTGCCCTAGAACCAAGCTCAGTACATATACACAGCACCAGAACAAAGTACCTTACAAAAATGCAGCACCTAAACCAAGCTGAGTACACAAATACAGGTCCAGAACCGAGCTCAGTACATAAATACAGGTACAGAAACATGCTCAGTACATAAATACAGCATCAGAACGGAGCTCTGTACATAAATACAGCACCAGAACAAGCTAAATACATAAATACAGCACCAGAACAAAGCTCATTAAATAAATACAGCACCAGAACAAGCTCATTACATAAATACAATACCAGAACAAGGCTCACTTCATATATACAGCACCAGGATCAAGCTCAGAAAATAAATACAGCCCCAGAACCAAGCTCAGTACATAAATACAGCACCAGAACAAAGCTTAGTAAATAAATATAGGTCCAGAACCAAGCTAAGTACATAAATACAGCACCAGAACCAAGCTCAGTACATAAATACACCAGAACCAAGCTTAGTACATATATACAGCCCTAGAACCAAGCTCAGTACATATACACAGCACCAGAAAAAAGCTCATTAAAAAAATACAGCACCTGAACCAAGCTCATTAAAAAAATACAGCACCTGTACCAAGCTCAGTACATAACTACAGGTCCAGAAGCATGCTCAGTACATAAATACAGCACCAGAACCAAGCTAAATACATAAATACAGCACCAGAACAAGCTCATTACATAAATACAGTACCAGAGCAAAACTCACTACATGTATATAGCACCAGGATCAAGCTCACTACTTAAATACAGCACCAGAACAAAGCTCAGTACATAAATACAGCACCAGAACCATGCTCAGTACATAAATATAGCACCAGAACAAAGCTCAGTGTAACGTCCGCGGTCACAGACCACAGACTCCTATCATCCTGCAGATTTCTTCCTCCCCAGAGATGCCAGCACATGCGGCCGTCCTGTCCTGCATTGACCACTAGTGTGCGTGCTTTAGCTCATTCCCGGCCTTAATGGGCCAGAGCACACACATGTTTTAGATTGACTGATTGCTCCCATGATCACCCTGGACTATAATAAGGGCCCTGCCCCTTCCTTCACTGCCTGAGCTTTGTTGTGTTTACCGTGTTAGTCTTTGCAAATGGTCCCTTAGTGTTTTCCAGTTCCCAATGTTCCCGTTCCTGCTACCTGTATTCTGTATCCCATCCTACCTTGTTCCTGTGCCATAGAGAGTTGGAGTCGTATACTATGCCTGCTGTATTTTACCATGCCTGGTGTCTGCCTGCTGCCAAGGTCCCATCCGAGCCTGCCATCACTACTGTCTGTATTGCCACAAGTACCCTTTTTCGAACTATTGACTTTGCCTTGGTATCCTGTTTGGCCAGCTGCTGTCCCGCTACGGGTCCACACAGCCACTGTGACAGTTAGCTCAGGTCATGGACCCCGCTTTTTCAACCCAAGACCACAACGACAAGAGGAGGCAAAAAGGGGCATGCTAGAGGAATATACCAAACCCCCCAAATCCATCCACAGACACACAGTAACAACAATTTAACCTTTCTAAACTGGAATTAAAAGCACAAGAATTAAATCTTCTGCAAAAAGGTCTATCATTCTGCCCATAAAACAATTCCAACACCTTCAACATTTTTTAGACCTGCAAGGTACGCTCCTGGAAAATTTTTACCATTTGGCAGTTAGCCCCTTAATACCGAAGGTGTTTTAAACCTTAATGACCGGTCAATTTTTTAAGTTTTCCTATTGTCGCATTCAAAGATCTATAACTTTTTTAATTTTTCGTCGACATAGCTGCATAAGGACTTTTTTTTTGCAGGAAAAGTTCTATTTTTTAATAACACCATTTTGGGGTACATATAAGTTATTGATTGACTTTTTATTAACTTTTTTAGTGGGGTACTGGAAAAAAAAACTGAAGTTTTGACATTCTTTTTTGTGTCTTCATTTTACACCATTTACCGTGTGGTATAAATAACATAATAACTTTATTCAGCAGGTTGTTACGATTGCGGCGATACCAAACTTGTATAGGTTTTTTTATTTTTACTACTTTTACACAGTAAAAACACTTTTTTTTCAAAATTATTTGTTTTTGTGTCGCCATATTATAAGAGCCATAACTTTTTTATTTTTCAACGGATGTAGTTGTATGAGGGCTTTTTTTTTTTTGCGGGATGACTTGTCGTTTTTATTGGTACCATTTTGGAGTATATGCGACTTTTTGATCAATTTTTATGAATTTTTTTTGCAGGTAGGATGAACAGAAAACAAATATTCTGGCATTGTTTTTTGTTTTATAGTTGGATTTGTTACGGACGCGGCAATACCAAATATGAGTAACTTTTACTCTTTTTCATAATAAAGCATTTTGTAAGGGGAAAAAGTGGGTTTTTGATTTTTTTTGTACTTGAGACTTTTATTTATTTATTTAGTTCAAACTTTACTTAACCTTTTCTAACTTGTTTTTTAGTCCCACTAAGGGACTTCACTGTGTGATCTTTTGATCGCTATTATAATACACTGCAATACTTCTGTATTACAGTGTATTATTGCCTGTCAGTACAAAACTGACAGGCATCTGCTAGGCGGGGGGGGGGCAGTGGGGTGAGAGAGGGAGCTCCCTCCCTCTAAAACCACACAGATGCGGCGTTCGCTATTGATAGCTGCATCTGAGGGGTTAAATATGATCGGAAACCACTGCTAGTGGTCTCCAATCATTGCCATGAAGCCCGAGGCTGTTACCAACAACCCGGGCTTTAGGAGCACCCCGCACGATGCGGGAAAAGTTCTTCTGAAGTGTTGCCGTGAAAAACCACCTCAAACGGCCGACGTAAAAAGGCAATACGCCGTCGTTAAGGGGTTAATCCCCATCTTACTTTTATCCAGTTGAAATCCTGGGCAATTTTATCCATTCATCCAAACTTTTCATTCTTTGGTTACAGCCGAGTTCAATAACATTAATTCCTCTTGTATCCAGTACAAACATAATGCCCCAAAAGATGAAAAGATGGTCCTATAAAATCTGCAAAGCAACACCAATATTGTTATCCGATCAGTATGAAAGAAGCACTGAACATGCTCTCTGACAACCAATACTACAAACAACTGTCTGATGACCCATTCTTCTGATGTTAACAAAGCCTTCTAAAAATTAATTCTTGATGCTTATTCACAATCTATTCTCTTAACTTTGGCAATGCCACCGTTCGTGCCCATATCAATATGTATCGTAGATTCATCGATGATCTTTTCATAATTTGGAAGGGGACAGAACATTCAGTCACTGAGTGTGAACGATCTAAATCAACACCATTGGGGAATCTCCTTATCCTTGAACATCCATTGAAATTTTATTCATTATAATCTCTCATGACAACTTAAGTTACCTCACCAAGACATATTTTAAAACTGTATGTCACGGTCTCTGGGTATGTGGACCCACTAGGCCGCACCGCCGTAGCGGGGAGGCAGCCGGCCAAACAACAGGGCACAGAACATTCAGTCACTTACTGTGAACAATCTAAATCAACACCATTGGGGAATCTCCTTATCCTTGAACATCCTTGAAAATCCATTGAAATTTTAGTCATTATAATCTCTCATGACAACTTAAGTTACCTCAGTAAGACATATTTTAAAACTGTATGTCACGGTCTCTGGATATGTGGACCCACTAGGCTGCAGCGCCTTAGCGGGGAGGCAGCTGGCCAAACAACAGGGCACCCAATTAATACAAAGTCCTGCACTTGGGTACCTGAATAGTCCAGACAATGGCAGAGGCTTTAGCATGGATGGAGGTGGGTGCAGCAGGTTGCGCCAGACATGGCAAATGAAAGCAGGTGAAGCAGGTTGCGCCAGACGTGGTGGATGACAACAGGTGCGTCAGGTTGCGCCAGACATGGCGGAAGACAGCAGGTGCATCAGGTTGCGCCAGATGTGGCGGGTGGTAGCAGGTCCAATAGGACACGACTCCAAAAACTAACAGACTAAGGAATAACAACATTGCACGGGATACAGGTAGCAGGGTACGGGTAACAACTTGAACAGTATAACACTAAGGGACCATTTGCAAGACTAACATGGGAATACTAACAATGCTCAGGCAATGAGCAAAGGGGCAGGGCCCTTCTTATAGTCCAGGGTGACATGGGCTAATTGCTGATATTTTACATGTGCGCGCACTGGCCATTTAAGGCCAGGCGCGAGCGTGCGCACGCACTCTATGGGACACAGCAGAGTGGAGCGGAAGCGAGTGCTGGTGTCTCCTGGGGAGGAGATGGGGTCCAGGGCTCACCAGACCATGGCTGCGGCCGTCGAGGGGTGAGTAATCCCGACGGTCCGCGGCCATGGATGTTACACTGTAGATACAAATAACTGGTATAAAATGTGGCCACTACAAAAAGTGGTTACATAACATTCCATTTAGTCATTTCAAGCAGATTCACAAAAACTTCAGCATAGACTCCGATTTCAAAAGCCAATACAAAATGTTAAAAAATAACAACGGTTTAACCCCTTCCCAACCACCCCACGTAGATTAACAGGCTGCACCACTGGTCCTGGTGCCTGCAGCCCACTAATATAAGTGTGCTCCGAACAGAGCACAGAGCCCCAGCATCTCTCAGTACTGACTCACTACTAGCAGCCTTAGTACTGAGGGAAGGCATCGGGTCGGATCACAGCTGTAATCCCCGCCGATTAACCCCTTAAATGCGGCGGTCAATAGCGACGTCCGCATTTAAGGAGTTGCAACAAGATTCGCATACCGCAACGCGATTGCGGGGTGCCGATGATTGTTATGGCAACCGGAGGCCCAATACGCTGCCTGTCAGTGTGAAACTGACAGGTATGATATCCTGCAATAGATAAGTGTTGCAGGGTATTATAACAACAATCCAACAGTTAGATCTTCAAGTTCCTAGTTTGACTAAAAAAAATAAAAATTAACAAAAAATATACAAAAATAAAAAAGTTAAAGTTTCAAGTCATAAAATTAAAAATCGCCCTTTTTCCCTTTTAAAGTCCTTTATTATTATGAAAAAAATAAAATAAACTATGCATAATTGTATCGCCGCGTCCATAACCACCTGAACTATAAATATATAATGTTATTCATCCTGCACGATGAACGCCGTAAAAAAAAACTAATAAAAAAACCAATACCAGAATCGCTATTTTTTTGTCACTTCTCCTTCCAAAAATTTTTACAAATAGTCGCATATCCCCAAACATTGTACCAATAAAAACTACAGTTAGTTCCACAAAAAACAAGCCCTCACAATATCCACATATATGGCATCACTATACCCGGGAGAACCTGCTTAACAGTTTATGAGGTATTTGTCTTCAGGGACACAAACTGGGCACAACATATTGTGTACTAAAATGGCTTATCTGTGGAAAATTGCAATTTTCACTTTGCCCCAACCTCTGCGCATAATTTCGAATGAAAAAGCACCTGTGGGATTTAAATGCTCGCTACACCCCTTAAAGGGTGTAGTTTTCAAAATGGGGGTCACAACCTGGGGGTTTGTTTTACTATTTCACCAAAATAGGCCTCAAGTTCGTATGTTGCTCTTCACTTCTGAGCTCTGTCATATGTCCAGGCAAATGATAAATGCCTTAAGGGGTGTAGATTCCCAAATGGGGTCTTTTTTGGGGTGTTTCTACTGTTTTGGCCCCTCAGGGCTTTGCAAATTCGAAATGACACCAGAAAACCATTCCAGCAAAACATGAGCTCCAAAATCCAAACAGCGCTCCTTCCCTTCTAAGCCCTGCCGTGGGTCAAAACAGCAGTTTATTATTTCATATGGGGTAGTGACGTAATCAGAGGAAATTGCTTTTCAAATGTTGGGGTGCTTTTTCCCCTTTATGCCTTGTAAAAGTTGATAATTTCTACATTTTATTGGAAAAAATATGTCGATTTTCATTTTCACAGTCTAATTCCACTAAGTTCAGCAAAAAATGTGCGGGGTCAAAATGCTCACTATACTCCTCTATAAATTGCTTGAGCAGTGTTCTCCAAATGGTGTCTTTTTGGGGGTGTTTCAACTGTTTTGGCTCCGCAAGACCTCTTCAAACCTGACATGGTGCCTAAAATATATTCTAGTAAAAGGAGGCTCCAAACTCCACTAGGTGTTCCTTTGATTCTGAGGACGGTGTTTCAGTCCATTAGAACACTAGGCCCACATGTGGAATATTTATAAAAACTGCAGAATCTGGGCATTGAATATTGAGCTGCGTTTCTCTGGTAAAACCTTCTGAGTTAGAGAAAAAAAAGGATTAAAATGGATTTTCTAAAAAAAATTATGAAATGTATACATTTCAACTCCACATTGCTTTAATTCCTGTGAAACACCTGAAGGGTTAAGAAACTTTCTAAATGCTATTTTGAAAACTTTGTGGGGGTGCAGTTTTTAAAATGGGTGACTTATTACGGTTTCTAATGTATAAGGTCCTTAAAGCCACTTCAGAACTGAACTGGTCCATAAAAAAAATAGGTTTTTGAAGTTTTCTTGAAAATGTCAGAAATTGTTGATAAAGTTCTAAGCCTTGTAGCGTCCTAGAAAATAAAAGGATGTTCAAAAAACGATGCCAACATAAAGTAGACATATGGGAAATGTTAACTAGTAACTATTTTGGGTGGTATTTCTATCTGTTTCACAAGCAGATACATTTACATTTAGAAAAATGCGAATTTTGGAAATTTTTGCACAGTTTCTCAAAATTTGTGTGTTTTTCACAAATAAATACTTAAATTATCAACCAAATTTTACCACTGACATAAAGTACAATATGTCACGAGAAAACATTTTCAGAATCGCTTGGATAAGTAAAAGCATTCCAAAATTATTACCACATAAAGTGAGACATGTCAGATTTGAAAAGATCTGCTGCGTCCACAAGCCAAAACAGGCTGTGTCCTGAAAGGGTTAAGGAAAAGGGATAACCAAAGTAACTAATTTAATCTGCCTTTACCCCAGCACTCTCATACACAGAGCGACTGCCTCTTGCCAAAGGCTAAAAAGGAAGCAACCACTGCAACCAAAACAAACTTCATCACCACCTTTTATTTTGCAAGTCACCAACAGAAAAATTCTACAAAAGAACTGGCAGTGACCCCTTCTAGGCAAGAGATACTACCGCCTAGACTGATGTTTACCTTTTGAAAAACTCCCACCCTAAAAAACATATAAGCACCAATCAAATTAAAATCCACCCATAGCATGGATATATCCCTCTCCCATAAGGGCAAATGGAAATTGCTTGAAGTTCATGTGCCAGTCGGAATATTTTATCTACCTTATTGATTGTGATCGTACAAAACAGTACATTGGCAGAACTACCCAATATCTCTACTGCAGCCTAAATGGACATAGATTTAATATGAAAAATGGTTTTTGTAACACATGGACTATGGAGACCTGGGGCCTCATTTATCAACGCAGTCTAACAGTAAACCATCCTTGTTGCCCATAGCAACCAATCAGAGCTCAGCATTAATTTTTCCAGAGCAGTTCAAGAAATGAAAGCTGAGCTCTGATTGGTTGCTATGGGCAACATGGACAATTTTACTCTTTCGATGATTGAGGCCCATTGTGATACATCCATTTTGACGTTAGTTATGGGTGTACAGCCCTAAAAACTGGTTAGCATCTGTGTCGGTTAAATATACTGTACATTATTAAAATACTAGTGCAATTCATTGCTAATATTAATATGTGACAATCCGTGTTCAAATTGACTGCCCGTCATCAGCCCGTTTAATTCAGACGAAACACTGTAAAATATCAGTAAAGCTACATCTTTATCCTCCCTCATCTTCATTGCTGTTTAATCGCTCTATTTAGGCCCGCCCACAGTTCATCCACCTCTGTCGGCGTTCTCACGGTATGATCACATGCTAAACAAAAAACGGCTGTAAAATACAGAGCTGTTTTCAAGGGAAAACAGTCTCTGATTTTCAGCCGTTTTTAAAGCATCAAATATTTTTTGATGCGTTTTTTGCTACCATTTTTGGAACTGTTTTTCTATTGACACAATGAAAAACGGCTCCAAAAATGGCTCAAGAAGTGACATGCACTTCTTTTTACGGGGTGTTTTTTAGCGCCGTTTTTCCCATTGAAATCATTGGGCAAATGTTTGGAGGCATTCTGCTTCTGTTTTTATTCAGCCGTTTTTCGGGTCACTTACGGCCCGAAAAACGGCTGAAAATAAGCCTTGTGAACATACCCTTATACACTAGAGTTCACTTATTAATACCTCCCGCTACTTTTGAATAATTATCCCATTAACATTCTACACATTTTCCAATGTTCCTTACTCTTAAACGTTATCGTCTATTTTCATCTCCGTCCGCTCACACAATTGGTCTGATCACCACCAGCCACCAGATTATGTGTCCTGTTACAATTCTACACAGAAATGCCCCAATCTACCATATAAATCATTCTTTTATAATAAAAATACTACTAAATTGTTATATATTTCATTTTGTTCACAATTTGATTTTTGTTTTACTGATTTACTATCTCAGTCACAGACTTAAGTATGAACCATCTTACTTTCATAATCTCGGGGCACTTTATCCTTGATAACATGTCACACATGTCGCTACTCGGTTCCGTTTTACTAGGGACCACTCTATTATTTTCAATGCACTGCAAATGTCCCTCTCTGGTATTTAAAACTCCTCTATCTCAGTCCTTATACCCGAACCGTCTGATTATGTTCTGACTCTCCTAAGCACGAACTCCTTGCATGTCTAGAATAAACCATTCATGAACTTATTAACTTTTTTTACTTTTAAATACTAGTGGATCTTAATCACATTTCATTGGTTTGAAAGGGGGTTTCCCATCTTGGACATTTATGGCCTATCCACAGGATAGTGAATATCAAGGAGGGAAGAAATTTCACAAACTGACTTTTTGCAACGGTGGCATCCTATTGCTGTACCATACTCAAATTTAACGAGCTCTTTAGAACGACCCATTCTTTCACACATGTTTGTAGTGGCAAACTGCATGGCTAGGTGCTTGATTTCATACACCTGCTGCAATGGGACGGAATGAAACACCTGATTTCAATGATTAAGAGGTGTGTCCCAAGACTTTTGTGCATATAGTGTATATGCATGTTTCAGAGTATGTAGAAGTATATCTGGTTTCTGAGTATGTAGAAGTATATATTGTTTATGTATTTGTGTATATGAATGTGTATAGTCATGTATGTATCTTTGTACATAAGTGTGTATACATTTGTATTTTTTGTGTATATACTAGTCCTTCTCAATGAATTAGAATATCATCAAAAAGTTTATTTATTTCAGCAATTAAATTCAAAAAGTGAAACTCATATATTATATAGACTCATTACACATAGGGTGATCTATTTCAAGCATTTTTTCTTCTTCTAATGTTGATGATTATGGCTAACTGTTAATGAAAACCCAAAATTTAGTGTCTAAGAAAATTAGAATATTATATAAGCCCAACTTCAAAAATGATTTTTAATACCGAAATATAGGCCTACTGAAAAGTATGTACAGTATATGCCTTCAATACTTTGTTGGGGCACCTTTTGCATGAATTACTGTATCAATGCGGCGTGGCATGGAGGCGATCAGCCTGTGGCACTGCTGAGGTGTTATGGAAGCCCAGGTTGCTTTGATAGCGACCTTCAGCTCGTCTGCATTGTTGGGTCCCGGTGTCACACCTCTTCCTCTTGACAATACCCCATAGATTCTATATGGGGTTTAGGTCAGGCGAGTTTGCTGGCCAATCGAGCACAGTGATACTGTGGTTATTAAATAGGCTCTGTCACCACATTGTAAGTGCCCTATATCCTACATAATGTGATCGGTGCTATAATGCAGATAACAACAGTGTTTTTTATTTTGAAAAATGATAATTTTTGAGCAAGTTATGAGCAAATTTAGATTTATGCTAATTAGTTTCTTACTGCCCAACTGGGCGTTTCTTTAACTTTTGACCAAGTGGGCATTGTAAAGAGGAGTGTATGCTGCTGACCAATCAGTGTCATACACTTCTCTCCATTCATGTCCATTTGTACTCAGCACAGCGTGATCTCGCTGTGGTGTCACATACACCCACATTAGCTTGACTGAAGTGTCTGGAGAGTGAATAATGCGAGAAAAAGACCAAAAAAAAAAAAGAAAAGGACCTATGCCGGAGCTGCTGAAATGAAGTTTTTTATACTCAAGGCAAATAGAATAAATATGTTTTATTGGTAGGTAGGCTACGCGTTACGACATCGAACTGATGTCTTCATCAGGCCAAGCACTCTCCAATAAAACATATATTTATTCTATTTGCCTTGAGTATAAAAAACTTAATTTCAGCAGTGCCGGTATAGGCCTTTTTTTTTTTTTTCTTGGGTCTTTTTCTCGCATTATTCTGGCGGTAACAATCCTTGTTTCCCGGATCGGAATTTGGCAGCAGCTATTCCTCTATTAACCCATCACACATCAGAGTTGTGCCTGATCTAGCATAACTCCTATAGGTGAGCGCATTTCTCACCTTGTGTTTTGTTTTTGTTTTTACCATTTTTATCTGCACTATGGTGGTGCCATGCATTTTCTTTTTCTCCTCTACAGATCATTGAGAGTGAATAGACATCACCTCCAGCCAGAACGTGATGTCTATTCACACTCCTGACACATAAACGGAAAAGTTTGTGTGGGACTTAATAGCTGCTAAATGTCCCTGTCCCAAGTTATATGTGGGTAAGACCATACTGGAGCTAAGGAGAAGAATATCTAAACACCTTAGCACTATTAGCAATAGAGAAGATACACCCCTATCCAGGCATATACGCTGTGCTCACGATGGAGATATCCGTTCGTTACAATTTTGGGGTGTCACGCAGGTTAAACTTGGTCCAAGAGCAGGGAATCTGGACCGAAAACTACTACAAGAGGAGGCACGCTGGATTCATCGCTTGGGCTCTCTTAGCCCAGGAGGTCTGAATGAGGGCTTTACCTATGCCGCGTTTCTGTGAACATATGCGCTTACCCTGCTATTAATTAAGGCTACTAGCCATTAGGGTGAAACTTTGCTATTGCACTATCTGTGTCTATAATAATTATGGGTCACGTGTTTCATACACTGACCCTCTTTGAACCTAATCCTTATCCTTATGTCTTTGATACTAATTTCACTATCGATCTATCTATCATAGTTTGCAAGCAACACTTGCTTTTACATTACTCTAGAATTATGCCTAGGAACTGACACTGTGGCGTTTATATCACTTGTTAGACTTTATCTTATCGATCAAAGATAGTTACTCCACTTACTTCCACAATTACTATTTTCCATGATAACATCGCCATCATTGCAGCCACTTGACACTTGGGGATTTTTTCTATCATTCTCTTTTTGCCACTATGCATGCGCGTCGATGGCATGCATTCACGGCTGACAGCATCTTACTTGCTTTCATCCTAATGCGCCTGTGCGCCTTAGCTCATCCCCATTGGCTGTTCGTAACAGCCGGTAATTGGTGGCGTGGGATGCCCATCATTCATCAGAGGGCTCGTTCCTTGCCCTCTCTCTGATTGGTTACTGGCAAATCAGGGAAACATGTGGAGTAACTTCAGTATACATTTAAGCACGGACATCTCGCCACGCGCTGTCATTAGCCCCGATACCCCATAAGACGCTACATCGTAGCGAAACATGTCGGGGGGGCTTCCACCTTCATTTTAAATACCTGTCCTGCTGACTCCTAAGAATCTAATTGTGAGCTGGGTGCAACGTGCTGCAGCCGTTGGCTCCAGGCTCTTCATACTTTGCACTGTGCCGATTGCAGTCAGCAATGGACCTTGTTTTTACATATATGTAGTTTGTCCTTGTTGCAAAACTAAATAAATACTTTATTATTTTCTATTCTGATAGTTGGAAAACAGGGCCTTTTTGCCGGCAGGCAAACCAAAAATTTTTACAGAGTATCATTAACCCATCCTGCATCATCCCTGTCAACCCTCTGCAAGTTAGAGGCATTCCCCCGGGGAGGACTTTTGTGTGCCTGGCAGACAGAAGAAGAATCCTCCGCTGGGGACACAGTTCTAAATTGACAGGTCACGCAGGTGTCCATAAGACCCAAGACCTGATCGCTCGTCAGTTCTGGTGGCCCACGCTGCCTAAAGACATCACGGACTTTGTCTCCTCCTGCACAGTTGGCGCAATAAATAAGGTTGCCCACTCCAAACCAGCGGGTCTGCTCCGGCCGTTGCCTGTGCCCGATGCCCCTTCGCAACATATTGCTATGGAGTTTGTCACAGACCTACCTCACTCTGCTGGTTGCAGTACGGTCTGGGTGGTGGTGGACCGATTCTCCAAAATGGCTCATTTCATTCCACTGACCGGCCTACCGTCTGTTTCCCGACTGGCCAATCTCTTCGTCCAACACATCTTCCGTCTGCACGGCTTGCCTCTACATATTGTGTCGGATCGGGGGGTTCAGTTCACCTCTAAGTTCTGGAGAGCCCTCTGTGTACTCCTCGATGTGAAGTTGGACTTTTCCTCTGCCTACCATCCCCAGTCCAATGGTCAAGTCGAGAGAATAAACCAGATTATGGAGAACTATCTACGACACTTTATCTCCATGTAGCATGATGACTTTGTTGCAGATGCTTCCCTGCGCTGTGTTCTCCTACAATAACCATACTAGTGAGTCCACCTCTAAAAGTCCATTCTTCATTGCCTATGGCCAACACCATCGTATACCTCTTCCTGTTTCCACTACATCCCAGGTGCCTGCAGCTGTCTCTGCATTCAGGGACTTTCTACAGATCTGGCAGCTGACTCGATCTTTTATTCTGCTGGCGGTCGACCGCATGAAGAGAAAGGCAGACACAAGAAGACGAGAGCCTCCCCAGTTCCTTCCAGGTACTAAGGTCTTGCTGTCCTCTAGGAATATCCGGCTGAGAGTGCCATCGTACAAGTTTGCTACCAGGTTCCTTGGACCCTTCGAGATTTTGCAACAAATCAACCCTGTTTCCTACAAGCTTCGGTTGCCTCCTACTCTCAAGATCCCCAACTCCTTCCATGTCTCCCTGCTGAAGCTGGTGATCTTAAACCACTACTCCAAGACTTCCACTCCTGCAGTGGCTCCCAGCGGTTCATCAGAGACTTTTGAGGTAAAGGAGATCCTGGACACCAAGAGAGGGAGTGGAAGAACCTTTTATTTGGTGGATTGGAAGGGGTTTGGTCCTGAAGAGGGGTCCCGGGAGCCAGAGGAGAACCTCAATGCCCCTACGCTCCTGAAGAAGTTTCTCTCTCGATCTGGCCCCAAGAGGAGAGGGCGTAAGAGGGGAATACTGTCACGCCCATGGCCGCGGGCCGTCAGGTTCACTCACCTCCTGACGCCCGCAGCCCTGGAACTGTGAGCGCTGGTCCCCATCTCCTCCTACTCAGGAGACGCTCATTTCCGCTTCTCCCGCTCTTACAGGGCCAACGCGCACACCTGAAGTTAATGCCACAATTAGCCCATGAGTACCCTGGACTATAAGAAGGGCTCAGCCTCTTCCTCCCATGCCCGAGGGTTGTTGTCATACCCAAAGTTTGTCTAAGCAAATGGTCTCCTAGTGTGTCCCAGTTTCCAGACCTGAAGTCGTGCTGTGCTGTATACCACGCCGTCCTGCTACTCCATGCCTGACGTCTGCCTACTGCCTAGTCCCAGCGGAGCCTGTCTCACTACTGTCCGAGCTGCCACAGGTGGTACGGCCCAGTGGGTCCACGTACCCAACGTGACACACGTGTTGATCGCCTCCATGCCACGCCGCATTGATGCAGTAATTCATGCAAAAGGACCCCCTACCAAGTATTGAGTGCATATACTGTACATTATTTTCAGTAGGCCTACATTTTGGTATTAAAAATCATTTTTGAAATTGGGTTTTTATAATATTAAAATTTTCGGAGACACTAAATTTTGGATTTTCATTATCTGTTAGCCATAATCATCAACTTTAAAAGAAAAATATGCTGTAAATAGATCACTCTGTGTGTAATGAATCTATATAATATAAGAGTTTCACTTTTTGAATTAAATTACTGAAATAAATTAACTTTTTGATGATATCCTAATTCATTGAGGACTAGTATGTGCACTTGTGTATCAGTATGTGTTAATGTATTTGCATGTGTCTGTGTTTCTATAAGTATGTCTATTTTTTGTTTGTGTATAAATGATTATGTGTAGTTGTGTGTCTTATATTTGTACATAGGTGTTTCTGTGTACATATATATTTGTAATGACGGGGTAGGGAGACAGACAGGAGAGCCCTAATCTACCCTGCCTACTTGCAACGGCCCGTCCTAGGCGACGGCGTACAACTGGGCGACGGTCCCTACGCTCAATAAGTGCACGACAGACAAGCAGACAAGGGTACACAGAAGTTAGGGAAATGGGGCAGTTGCCCACGGCAGCACCGTGAGCAACGAGAGTAGTGAACGAGCAGAGTCAAACCAGGAGTGTACGAGGTACCAAATGCAGAGCAGGAGAGTAGTGAACGAGCCGAGTCAAACCAGGAGTGTATGAGGTACCAAACGCAGAGCAGGAGAATTGTCAGTAAAGCCAGGGTCAAAATAAAGCAGAGGACAAAATGTTCAAGCAGCAGCAGCAGAGCCAGGACACAGACAGAATCACAGGCAAAGGAGGAGCAGGAAATGCAGGTATAAATCGACAGAGGGCAGGAGCTAGCTCCGTCTGGCCAGGCTGTGATAGGTTCTCCCACTCCTCCCAGCCTGACTGGTAGAAGATCGTGTCACTCTCTCAGACGTAGGAGCAGGTGCAGACTGATTACCCACGGGCGTCGACACAGAAGCTGTGTCTGGCAGATCCTTTACAATATGTTTTTAAAGTTTACAGTGCTGTGAAAAAGTATTCTTCTATTTTTGTATATTTGTCACACTTAAATGTTTCAGATCATCAAGTTACTTTTAATATTAGATAAAGATAAGCCAACTAAACACAAAATGCTGTTTTTAAATGATAGCTTATTTATTAAAGGAAAAATTCTGTTCAGTCCTACCTGGTCCTATGTGACAAAGTAATGTCCCCCTTAGCTACTATATCAAGCAGTTAGCCAAATTTAATTGACAATTGAATTCAATTTTACAAGTTACACCTAGTCATGATTAATGTGTTTTTTTTTTTGCATTAACCTCTTCCCTCCGCAGCCATTTTTCAGATTTAAATTTCTTGCTTCTTCCTCCCCACCTTCCAAAAGACATAACTTTTTTATTTTTGTGTCGAGGGCGAGTTGTAGTTGTACTGGGAAACTGGAAAAAAATCTTTGTAGCGTGGAATGAAAAAAAACCCTGTGATTCCATACTGTTTTTCGGGTTTTATTTTACAGCATTCACCGTGTGGTAAAAACCACATGTTAACTTTATTCCATGGGTCAATACGATTACGCAGATAACAAATTTATATTGACATGCAATGACATAGGTACATAAGTAAGAGCAAATAACAGATCACAATATGATGTCAGATAAGATAAGAAAGACCATAATTATGTTCCAATACACATACAGTACTTCTAGAAATAGAAATAATAATAAGAAAAGAGTAAAAAAGTGAAAATAATTATTGCTGCAACAAAGCCTGAGTCTATATGCAAAAAAAACAAATTTAACAATGGGGAAAAGAGAGAGAGAGAGTGAGAGAGAGAAAGGGAGGGAGGGAGAGAGAGAGAGAGCAGACACAAACACTAACATACACAAACACAAACATAAACACTAACATTACTGGAGTGTCCTGATAATGAATATACATCACTACCAGCCTGGACGTGATGTTTATTCAGAATCCTGACACTTCTGAATCTTTTCTATGAGATTCCAGCAAGGCAAGCGTAATCTCGTTTGAAATGACAGGTTACATCGTAATCTCGCGAGATTACGTTTGACTTGCTGGAATCTCACAGAGACACTACAGACATGTCAGGATTCTGAATAAACATCACGTCCAGGCTGGTAGTGATGTATATTCATTATCAGGACACTACAGTAATGTTAGTGTGTCTGTATGTAGCTTGCACATAACGATATAACTATATCGCTAGTGCAGTGTAAATGAATGGAGAGAAGTGTATGACGCTGATTGGTCAGCGTCATACACTCCTCTGTATAACGCCCACTTGGTCTAAAGTAAAACACGCCCACTTGGGCATTAAGAAACTCATTAGTATAAAGCTAAAAATCGCTCATAAAGTGGTTTAAAATAGATTGTTTTTCAAAATAAAAAGCATTACTGTCACCTACATTACAGCGCCCATCTCCTTATCTAGGAGATAGGGCACTTATAATGTGGTGACAGAGCCTCTTTAATTGTAAAATTTGAATGCATCTGCTTGTAAAACAGATAGTAATACCACCCAAAATAGTTACTGGTTACATTTCGCATATGTCTACTATATGTTGGCATCATTTTTTGAACATCTTTTTATTTTCCTAGGACGTTACAAGGCTTATATCTTTAGCAGTGATTTCTCACATTTTCAAGAAAATTTCAAAAGGCTATTTTTTCGAGGACCAGTTCAGTACTTTATAAACCCCCATAAATCACCCCATTTTAAAAACGGCACCCCTCAAAGTTTTCAAAACATTTAGAAAGTTTCTTAACCCTTTGGGCGTTTCACAGGAATTAAAGCAAAGTAGAGGTGAAATTTGCACATTTAATTTTTTTTTGCATAAATTAATATGTAATCAATTTTTTTCTGTAACACAGAAAGTTTTATCAGAGAAATACAACTAAAACTGTATTACCCAGATTCTTCAGTTTTTATAAATATCCCACTTGTGGCCCTAGTGTGGTAATGGACTGAAGCACAGGCCTCAGAAGCAAAAGAGCACCTTGAAAGGGATGTTGTGAGAATTTAGTCCCCACAGGTATTTTTCAGTAATTAATACGATGTGGATGATGCAAGGTGAAAACTGCAATTTTTCTACTGATCTGCCATTTCATTGCTCAATATGCTGTGCTTAGCTTGTGCCACTAGAGAATATTACCCCATAAATTAAGGGAAGGGAAGGAGTGCCATTTGGAGCGTGGATTTTACTTAGTAGTAGTTTTGTTTGAGTTTAGCTGGTATTTCAGTATATAATGTGGGGGCATATGTAAACTGTGCAGGGTACATCGGGGCATAATAATAGGGTATAAAAATGTGGTAAATAATAAAACTATCCATAGATGTGTGGTACGCTGTGAAGCAATTTGTTATGCGCAGGCCAGTGTCGCACTAAAAAACTGTATTCTTATCCCCCTTTTGTAACACTCTGCACGTTTTGGGGACTTTTCCTCCTTTGTAGTTTGGGAAATTTTGCTGGGAAAGTGTTGCCCTGGTATAACATGGGTGCCCTCGCTTCCAGGAGATGTGCTACGTATGTCTCTTCCCTCCCTAGTTCCTAAATACTAGGGCCCTGAAACTGAAGGAATGTTCCCCTCTGGCCTGCACATCGGGATGTTTTTTTCATTGCCGCATTACTAGTGCTATAACTTTTTTATTTTTTGTTTGATGGAGCTGTGTGTGGGCCTGTTTTTTGCAAGACAAGCTGTAGATTTTATTAGCATTCACCGTGCGACATAAATTACATTTTACATTTATTCTGCGGGTTTATACGATTACAGTGATGCCAAATTTATATAGTTTTTTTTCATGTATTGTAGCTTTTGCACAATAAAATAACTTTTTAAAAAAAAATTATTTGTTTTCTGTGTCGCCATATTCTAAGACCCATAACTTTCTTATTTTTGCGTGGACTAAGTTGTGTCAGGGATTTTTTTTGCGGGACAGGTTGTTTTGGAGTAAATGTGACTTTTTGATTACTTTTTATTCAATTTTTTGGGAGTAGATGTGACTGCGATTCTGGTGTTGTTTTTCAGATATATATATTATTTTACAGCTTTCACCGTGCGGGATAAATTACATAATAGTTTTACAGTTTGGGTCATTACGAAAGCAGCAATACCAATTATCTATAGTTTATTTTTAATTATTTCAGTTTTTTTCCAATAATAAAGGACTTATTATGGGGAAAAAAGGCAATTTTATTTTTTTTACAACAGTTTTATTAACTTGTTTATCTTGACTTGAAGGCCTGAAGCTCCAATTGCTATTCTAATACACTGAACTAAATATGTAGTGCAGTATTTTAGAGCTGTCAGTTATTCACAGACAGCAAGCCTATGAGGACACGCCAGAGGCGGGTCCTCATAGGCTTCCATACAGGGCAGACACGGAGGCTATTATTAGGCCACCGGTTTCCATACCAACCATTGGCACCCCAGCGATCCAATCGGTGGGGTAAAAACTCCTCAGATGCTGCGCTCTCTATTGAATGCAGCATCTAAGAGGTTAATCGGCCAGATCAGAGACTAGCTCCGGTCCTGGCCATTACAGGAGTGTGTCAGCTGTAATATACAGCTGACACCCGGTGCGGACTCTGTTTCTAAGCCTGTGCTATCACCACAATGTAACTGTACTGCGGTTTGCGGGAACCCTTTCCCGACAGCACCTTATATATACGATGGATGTCGGGAAGGGGTTAATAGCAGAAAAGTCAGTCAAAAATTGGTTACATAAACTCCAAGAATAAAAAGAGACCCCTATGGTCCGTCGTCCACCCAATCTTGCATGTCCCTCGAGACTCTATAGACATCCAAATAATACCTATGTTTCTGTATAGCATCAAACACATCATAGTAAGTGTACATGAGACTTTTGTATCACATTTTTATACTATTCTTTGTGGAAAAATGAGGTGACAAAAAACGGTGATTCTGGCGTTTTAACTTTTTTTTAATGGCGTTTACGGTTGGGTGAAATAATGTTGTATTGTAGAAGTTTGGACTTTTACGGATGCTGTGAAACCAGTTATGCTAATTTTTTTAATTACTTTTGGGGAAAATTGGAAAAAGTTTTTTTCTTTAAACTTTCAATAATTTTTTTACAGTAGGATTTTTAATTTTTTTTATTCTTACTCGATAAACAGCAATACTAATGTATTTCAGTATATTGTGATTTTGACAGGCTCTAGCAGGACTAATTAGGAGTACAAAGCTGACAGACCTGGGGCCTTTTATAGGCCCCCAGGCTGCCATGACAACCATCACCCCCCCACGATCACACGGGTAATGACGACTAAGGGATGTCAGAGTAGGCTATCCCCCTCTTTCTATTGGCTTAGATGCTGTGGTTGATATTGACCGTTGCATCAAAGGGTTTAAATGATCAGGATCCCGTCTGTTACACTGAATTGTCAGCTGTAACATGTCTCCGGCAGCTCCATAGAATTTAATGTAGTGTTGGCCGAGCATGTGCACCAGTGCTCCATTCTCATGGAGCACTTCAGAGGACTTTCGGTCCCCCATTCTCCTCATCCCTAGGGGTCCCAGCAGTCTGGCCCCCAGCGATCACACATGTATCTCCGATCCATGTGTTTGTGGGAAAACCCCTTTAATTCTAGTTATACCCTTCACTCAGTAAAGGGGGCAAAAGTTGTGTTCATTACATTTTATTTCCCTTTAAGACTTAAGTGCCCTTGCCATGGCGATTCTCAATGAACTGGTCACAAACTAAGAAACCTCCTGGGAACCTTGAGCTACCGCCAGAGATTCATTCAGGTCTATCTCCATCCTCAGCATCCTGGATTCCACGCAGACCAAGAGTCAGAACCTCATAAACCAGATATTCATGATCTATTCTGAGACCATTAGATAGGCCATCAATATTATAGTTCTGGAAAGCCCCTGTAAGGTTACATGGAGCTGTATATCTAAAGAAAAGTGTTAACTGCCTAAAAATTCCCACTATCCTCTACTAATCCAGAGCTGAAGCCTAGCCTGGCATGCTGCATAAAAAATACAGTGTGTTATCTCCAGGATTTCAGACTGTAAACACTTTCCGGAAGATCCTTTTACATTTATGGCAATACCGAATATTAGGGTTATATTAAATGTTTTTTTGTACTGAAATGTATTTTATGTTTTGGGTATGTTTTCTTAAAACATTTTTTGACTATTTTCTTTCAGATTTTTGTGTCCTTTACTGAGATTTTATCTTTTAACTGATTTATTTTTTCTTCTGCCAATTACTACATTGTTCCTCTGCATAGAAATATATACGCATAGGCATCTGTTAGGGCATACAAATGGTATGTCCTAACAGGCATTTATAATAGACAGGCCTGGGAGATTTTGTCAGATTTCATGTTGTCTGCGTAGTGATGTCAGCTCTGGTAAACCTGGCACAGGAGGGGCTAATTGCTGGGATCAGAGTGTGGCTTCATATTGTGGGAGCTACCTGACTTCCATGATGCACTATTATGTCAGGATGCTCCAATAGGGCCCTAAGGAATGTTTTTTTTTTTCTTTATTCAGTTTTCATTGTTTCGAACAGAGATTTTACACATGAATTCGATATCATAGATACCATACATTTAGTAAATACCCTCCCAACCCAGACACTGAGGGAGAAAAAAAAGACATTTAAAAATTTCAATTTATACCAGAGGGACATTTTGACTCATATTTTATCAGTAACAAATTTTAACTATGGTTCCTAGGTCTTTTGGAACACTTCTAATTTTCCAGCTTGACAAGTGTTTTTTTTCATAAGACATAATATGATTCACCACTTTCTTCCAATATTGTAGCTTTTGAGCGCTACATTCTTGTTATTAGCAACCTACCAACAAACATGGCTCTAGATATTGCTAACCTATTAAATCTAGATAATGATAATTTCAAGTAGAAGGTATCACCTAATACAGAATTTCTGGTGTTCCTTGGAATACCAGTTTTACATACATCATCCAAACAATTAAAGGGGTTGTCCGATTTTGGCAAATTAATGTTATTTTTTGTGCAATTAAAAGCTACACAATTTTCCAATACACTTTCTGTATTAATTCCTCACGGTTTTCAAGATATCTGCTTGTTGTTATCAGTAGGAACATTCATTTTTACTTCCAGTGAATACAATTCTGTCCATGGTCATGTGATCGTTAGGTAGCACAGCTCTAAGGCTAGATTCACACGAGCGTTTCCGTTTTGCGTCTGCAAAAAACAAACATGGTTCTCATGCGTTGCAGTTCCGTGTACAATCAGTGTTTGTTCCGTGTGGCATCAGTTGTTGATGTCAGTGTTGGTGAACATTTCTTTATTTTGAATTTTTTTCTCTACATTTCAAGGAACTGGGTGCGTGAATCTCAAACAGCACACGGATGTTCCTCTATGCGCTTTCCATGATTTTCACGCACCCATTGACTTCAATGGGTGCGTGATCCACAAAACACGCACAAGAATAGGACATGCAGTGAGTTTCACACGACGGAAACACGCTGCGTGAAAAAGACTGCATGTCTGAATGGCCCCTTTGAAGTGCATGTGGCGGCCGTTGTTTTAACAGTCATCCCACGGAGGTATTCATCGCTTGTGTGAATAAGGCCTAATACACATTCTGTTACTATAACAAGCTGTGAACCTGTTTGTTCATCACATGACCATGGACAGAATTGTATTCACTGGAAGTAAAAATGAATGTTTATGACTGAACAACAACAAGCAGAGATCTTGAAAACCATGAGGAATAGTTACAGAAAGTATATTGGAAAATTGTATAACTTTTAAATATACAAAAATCTAAATTACATTACATTTTCTGAAACCGGACAACCCCTTTGATCAACTCAGACCAATAACTCGCTATTGCACGACATTGCCATTAAATTCTCTTCGTGATCTCCACATCTCTGACTTAAATCTTTTCTATCAGAGTACATTTTATAAAGTCTCCTAAGTGTAAAGTGACTTTGATTACTAATGAAAAATTGAGTCACTCTATGCGAGTTTTTGAAAGAGACTAATTTCCTAGATCTAATAACTGAGTTCCATTGTTCTAGTGAAAGTGAACCGAAACTCTTTTCCTATTTAACTCTATTCTCATAGTTCATAGTTTCACTGGAGTAGGGTATCCACTAATACTAATAAATATGATATTCTTTAAAAAAAAATAAAAAAAAATTTGTGACTTAAAATAGTACACAGTTAGTTGAATCGGTCCCAAGTGAGTGGGATGTACTTGTGTTTATGATTCCCACAATAGTTGGTATGTTAGGAATAGGTAGCTATTCAGGGGTGATTCTTAGGCACCATTGTAGTCATTTAATCCATGCTTATTTCACACCGGTAGTCTGCATCCCCTATCTCTTTTAGGCAGCCTGATAACGGGCAGGTAGTGATTTTATATGGACTGTTATCCAACCAGCACCTTACCAGTCAGTTATTTGGTGCTTTTTCTATTTGCAACGTCTCATAGCATCTCTCACCCTGCATTCAGGGATTACCACGAAGGATATATGGATTCGTACTGTCCCTTCAAAATACCTAATCTATACTGACACAAAGCGCTCCCACAAGAGCGTTTTACTCAGCTACCTATTTAAAGCGTATCCCTGTTAAAGTATAATTCTTCATAACCTCTCCAACATGTTTCACCCTGCATTCAGGGATCATCAGGTAGAGTTTGGCTAAACAATTTCATTTAGTACAGGTGCAGTGCAATGGCCGCGTGCACTTGGGAACGCTGAGCTTAAGACTCCTCAGGACCTCCCACAGAGGGGACGGATCGGTGGTGCATCATCCAATCAGCGGAGGGGCTCCTCTGTCGACGTCCAGCCACACCTACTGCTCGTCGGCTTACCAGTCACTGGCATCTCCTCCTCATAACTTACTCAAATACTTTAAACAAAGGTTCCGTCAAGATATTACTAGATTTTTTTTATTTTTTAAATCTCTGCATCTAATCCATTATTACCAGGAGCACTATTAGATTTTACAGCGAATATCTAGTTTTTTTTCTTTAGCGATCTCAATAGGGGCATCTAAACAAAAATTCCCCGGTTCTGACAAGGCAGGACAAGAGATTTGCTCCAAGAAATCCTTCAATTGCTGATTTGAATGTTCCATCTTGTTTGAATATATTTTTTTAAACATTTTATCCGGCTGGTTTACGAATTTTGTGATTTCGTCCCTAATAACTGAAATGCACCTCATATTCCTAGAGTTACTTATTTTTTTGTGCAACAAATTTGCCTGGCCTCCCCTGTTCTAAATACTGCTTCTTACCTATTGTTTAACTCCTTTTGCGCTATGTTATATAAATAATTTTTATGCTTCTCTATAGAGACCCCCATTCTTGCTTGTTAGGATATATTTACGTTCATATTCAGAGTCTATTTGTGGGCATCCACCTTCCTAACTTTTGCTCCCTGCTCTGTAACTTCCTTAAGAAACAGTACACTCTGGTACTCTTTAGAAGTATCCCATACAACATTTACCGAGGAGGATGGCTAATTCAGCTCATAAAATTCTTTCATTCTACTTTTATTTAGTTTAGTACTATCTATTAAGGGAGGGGAACATAAACAAACACCGGAATAAAGGGCTGCAAAGGACTAGTCAAAAAATAGACTCAACCAGGACATCTTTGCAAATTTTAATATCATATATTTCTTTTGTGTTCCACAACTTGGCAAGAAATGCTCAGAACTGAGCCCCAGGGTGTAAAACTTTTATCCCCTGAGTCTTAGGGGGGTAAAAGTTTTAAGGTTTAATATTCTCCACTAACAAACTTTCTACAAATGCTGTACAATTTTGTTTTTCCATCCCTTCTGGGTAACCAATCAACCTTGAGTTATATCGCCTTTATCGGTCTCCTAAATCAGTGAGTATATTAGCCATCTTTTCATTACCTTCTAATTATTCCACATGGCCTCTGATTTTTTGCATATCTGACCATTCTCAGCCCTCCTACTTGCATTGATAATTCTGTTACAGAATTATTACTTTTATTGACTACTTTCAAAATCTTTTCCAAAGTCAATTCAAATGTTTCCCCACAATCTACTTCCATCAATCCCACACTTGCGGTAGGGGTTTCATCCATCTCTTCCTCTGCTTGTTTCAACCCAGAATGAATAACTTTAACCTCCTTATCACATGATATGCCAATGTTTAAGATTTTACAACAGGAGACTTAGGGTTCTATTACACGGCCCGATGATGGCCATGTAAACGAGCACCGATCAACGAGACAGCTCGTTCATCGGCGCTCGTTTGCTCCTTTCACAAGAACCTGTTATCAGTAATGTATGGGGACGCGTGCTCGTTACTCCAATCGCTCATCCCCATACATTTCTATCATGTCTGCAACGCATCTCCCTGTTAACACAGTGAGATGTGCTACCGACAACGATAATATTTTAGGCTGCGTAAACAATACAATCAGCCGATAAACGAGCGTTTGCTCGTTCATCGGCTGATCATTGCCCTGTTCACACAGGGCAATTATTGGGAACGAGCGTTTTGTTAATGCTCGTTTGCCTGATAATTGGTCGGTGTCAAAGGCCCTTAATTACACAGTCCAATAATTGGGAACGAGCATTCCGAAGAATGCTTGTTCGGCCGGGTATTCGCCTGTGTAAATAGGGCAATGATCAGCTGACAAATGAACAAGCGCACGTTTGTTGCCTGATCGCATCGTTTATGCATAAATGAGCAAACGGGTACGTGCTGCTGACAATGATGCAAACTGATGTGGACTGAATAGTCGTATTAATGATCATTCATTCCTACAGTTTAGCATTGACCCTTGTAAAAGGGCCTGTTAACGAGCGTTGGTCGACTTGTTATATCGTTGATCGGCACTCGTTATAGACAGAAATATGCCCATGTAAACCCAGCTTTCAACAGTTTCTCCCTTTTATTCTCCGTATGCCCTTTCATTTTATTTTTATCTTTATCAGATTAAGTCATAAGACCACCTAAGCATCTTTTTTTATTTAATATCATGTACTCTGTTTCTCACGTTTTGTCAAGATTTCACTTATAAAGCAGAGAGTAACAAACCCAAAAATGCATAGCTTTTAGGGGAAACTGGATAAGGGGTGTTCTTTTGAACTTTTGTTATTTATGTTTATATAATGAAACTTTATTTAACATTTTTTTACTTTGTTTTGTCTTTCTAGTGGACTTGAACTAGCGATCGTTGGATCGCTTGCACAATATGCTGCAATACTTATTTATTGTAGTATATTGTGTTTTTTACCGGCTCCTATTAAGCCCTGATAATAGGAGAACAAAGATGGAGTGCTGACGAAGGGAAGGGCAAGTATAACTTTACTGTCTGCTGACACACTGTATCTCAGCCTACCGTATGGTAGGCCTAAATTAGATACAGAGCCCATCAGACAGGATCACACATGGTGTGGTCCTTCTGCTGGGCCCTGTATCTAAGCCTACTTTGTGGCAGGCTGATACGGGGTCCAACAGACAGTACCACACATGGGCCCTGTATCAAAGCCTACCGCATGGTCGGCTTAGATACATGGCCCATGTGTGATCCTGTCTAATCGGCACTGTTTCTAAGCCTATCACATGGTTGCCTTAGATACATGGCCCATGTTTGATTCTGTCTGATAGGCCCTGTATCTAAGCCTACCACATAATAGGCTTAGACACAGGGCCTAAGTAGACAGTAAGTTTATACTGTATAAGATTACTGTCTGCTGCAGCCCTGTATTTAAGCCTACCACATGGTAGGCTTAGATACATGGCCCATGTGTGATCCTGTCTGATGGGCCCAGTTTCTAAGCTTACTACATGGTAGTCTTAGAAACATGGCCCATATGTGATCCAGTCTGATGGGCCCTGTATTTAAGCCAAGGCAAATAAAATCATGGGATGCATCAAAAGAGGCATAGATGCTCATGACATTAACTTAGTTTTGCCCTTTACAAATGTGAAAGTGAGTAAAATGTGTTTATGTGACTCCATTTTGAAAGTATGGTTATGTGACTCCATCTTGCATGGAGTATCCATTTAATATCTTAAATAATTAATTTTGTGTTTGAAGAATCATTTGTTTCTTTAAAAGAAATGCATGCTGGGATTGTCTGAACAATTATATGTTTTTTGTTCCTTAGCTAATGATATAATTCCTTGTTATGGAGAATATAGCTAAATATTTACCAGTTCTTTAGTATGGGAAATGAGACTGATGCATCATACTGTCTGGGAACACAGTTTGTTTACCATTTTTGTTATGAGGAATAGACTGGTGATATGGCAGCTGTGGGGTCATTATGACCCATCAGTCATGGGGACGTTGCATGTTATGGGAGATTATAGTCTTACATGTAAGGAGCCTTACATGCTTGTGATTGGCTCAGCACGACTAACTACCCATTGTATGTAATTGGCTGAGATAGAGCCAAAAACCCATTGTAAGTAATTGGCTGAGCTCAAGCCTACTCCCCTTTTGAAATATATTATTGTAATTGCATTTCTATCAATAAAGCAGAGAAGCATATTTTGTGTATACAAAGCATTGTCTCTTTGTGTCTTACTTCTCTCCGATATATCGATATAACATGCGGATTTGAATCTGAATAAGTGTACTGAAGGGTGTCCGTTGACACACCCACCTAAACTTTCGATCTAATATATTTTGGCGAAGATTGTGCCCACAAAATCACTGGTCAGACCACATATGGAATATTGTGTACAATTTTGGGTACCTGTGTATAAGAAGGAAATGGCTGAACTAGAACGGGTACAAAGAAGGGCGACCAAGTTAATTAAGGGAATGGGCGGATCGCAGTACCAAGAAAGGTTATCAAACTTTGGGCTATTCAGTTTAGAAAAAAGACGGCTGTATACAATAGACTTAACTGACCAGGCACCCAGGCGATCAGATTGGTTGCCGTATCACAACCACCACCACAAAAAGGACTATGTTTTTCAGCTCTACCACATGCTAGAAGAGACCATTCTCTGTCCTCTGGTTGTAGCATTACTGGCCTCATGGGATTAGGTGGGTGGGGAGACGGAGCATCATCATGTAACGCTCACCTCACGTGCCTTTCCTTTAAAGGCTATGTACACCTTTGAAAGGCATTTTTTTAAATAAAAATGTCTATTAGTGTGATTAAAATTATTTTTACTTTATGAGATGCAGTTGCTCTGCATTCTCTATACAGAGCAGTTGTATCGCTCGCTAAAGGCTCAATGTCAGCGGGACCTTCATATCTCTGACACGCAGGATCCACCTGTAATTTATTACATCTAAGTTCATAACTTAGACATGATAGATTACAGGTGGCTCCTGCGTACGCTCTTTCACTGAACCCGTCAGTCCCATGGACCTAACGGGACCAGGATTTTGCGAACGATACAGCTGCTCTGTATAGCAGCGCAGCTGTATCTCAAAATTCCTTTCAAAGGTTTACATAGCCTTCAAAGGAGATATTTCCAAGCTGACACTCATGGGGTAAGGGAGTTAGCACTTCAGTTGTTACTATCACTACAGCTAAAGAGAGCAGGAGGAGGGATGCTTGCAGGCTGGGCTGGGGAATACTATCATCCAGCAGTGACAGAGAAGAGGGCTGCCTCAGTTAATGAACTGAGCCAGGCAGCCAGCCCCAGCGTCACAGCTAACAGGAAATTGACATCTGGTCACTGTGCAGTTTTGAAATCAAAAGTATATTAGTAAGTTTCTTTTTTTATAAACAATTAAGAATTTTTTTGGTGTAGGACAATCACTTTAACATTGACAATAGGTTGCTGCATATGGATGTCCTGTAAACATATATGCCACAATTATTTCTAGAACAATAAGCTGCTGTAAAGCATAGTATATTTCATTATCACACCACTATTCCTATACATAGATAGATATGATGAAACACAGTAATACTAATAACATTTTAAAGGCTATGTAAATGTTTGAAAGTGTTTATTTTAGATGTCATAGTTTACAGGTGGATCCTGTGTGTCAGAGACATGCAGGACCCACTGTCACTGAATCCGTCAGGTCCGCAGGACTGACGGATTCAGTGAATAGCGTTAGATACAGCTGCTCTGTATAGAGAATACAGAGCAGCTGTATCTTAAAAAGTAAAAATAATTTTTAATAAAATGTATTTATAACGTTTATTAACACACACTAATACACATTTTTATTTAATAAAAAACACCCAAAACAACACTTTCATACATTTACATGGCCTTTAAGTAACTGTTAAGTATTTAAATATTTCTACTATTGAAGAGAGAAAAATGTAATTGCAAGTTTGCTTACATAGCATAGCCTATACAAACAACACTAAAAGAAATATATGGACAGGCTGGTCCAAAATAAATTAAATACCTCAGCTCATTCCACATCTGGTACGCAGGAGATTTCCACTTTTATTGACAAAAGTTGTCTGGTTGGTTGTGATAAGAGAACAAACACAAAATTATTAGACCTAGATAGTCAATACTTTAAAAAGAGGTGACTTGTATTGTCCGTTTTCTGCTTGCTGCAGTAGATTCCAATGTTTTCTTCTCTGAGAGATTAGTGTAGATTTCATGAAAAGTCATCCCTGTACATCATATATAACTCCTTCAAAGTTATATATTTTGAAAAATGTTAGGAATTTTAAAGTACACTATATATTTCACTTTCTTAAATGTAAAAAATATAACTTTTAAACTAGATTTAAAGATGGGCTGCACATTAATTTAAATACATACATTTTTGGTTATTACAAATGAATATTGGATAGAGAAGTGAAGCCAATGTGGGATGGAGATAAAACAACGGGACGTTGGCTCCCCTGTATATCTCTGAAGTTAAGTCAGAGCTCCGTAGAAAAACTGTCTGATTCTAATAAAGGTACAGTGTCGTGTGAGCTCGGTGTCCTTCCAACGCCGCTCACTTTTTCTCCCTCTGACTGTATACTACAGGTATAGAGGAGGACCAAAAATATCCACAACATGTAGCCTTCAATTCTTCGCCTTCTAAGACTCCCTCTTTGCATCCAATGTTCACCTCAGTGCAGCCTTCATGACCAGCACCTGTAGAAGATTAAGGACAAAAGAAGTAATTAAAAATTACGAGGCTGTTTTCAAGGGAAAACAGCCTCTGATTTCAATGTGTTTTTGAAGCTGAAAATTAAGTTTTTTTTTTATTTAAAACTTATATTGAGGCTTTTTTGAGCCGTTTTTTGAGCCTTTTTGTATAGTGTCAATGGAAAATTAGCTCCAAAAATGCCTCAAGAAGTGACATGCTACATCTTTTACGAGGCTTCTTTTTACGAGGCATTTTTTTTATTTCAGCAGTGTCAAAATTGCCTCATGAGAAAAACACAATGTATTTCCCATTGAAATCAATGGGAAACTGTTTGTAGGCTTATTTCAAGTGTATTTTGGTGCGTAATACAAGGCTTTTATGTGCCAAAATCAGCCTGAAAATAAGCCGTGTAAACATACACCAATGCACAGGATCTTACATGTTCTTTTCATACGCATTTAATGTTATACTCACAGGGTAATAGCACCCAATCATGAGTAGAACAGCATTAAGATAAAAACCTGATAAAATGAACGGTGTCCGACTGGCTTTGCCCTTCAAATCAAATCCACGGAGAGCAGAAATTCTTCTTAAAGTGATAAACTTTCTCCCTCACAGGTTATAGGTAATTTCCTATTCACAGTTTACATGATTATCTAAAAAACTAAAAGCAGTAAACATAACCATTCACTAACAATATATTATTCCCTTATAAAACAATTTAAATCTGCCTCTTTACTGATGCCTTTTGGTGATAAAATATCCAATAAATGGATAAATTCCATCTCTAGTTGTGATAGCCTTTTAATGGTATCCCCTCCTCGCCATTCCCATTTTCCTACATTGATATCCTTTAAACCGGAGAGCTTTTAGATTATTTTGATAGTGCATTAGAAAGTGTGATGATACACTGTGTCTTTTTAACATGCTCAATTATTCTAATTTCTTTAACTTCATACCCGTTTGTGTCATGTATTGTTTTCCAGGCTGCTATGACAACCATCGGCACCTTGTGATCACGTCACAGGTGTTATGACCATCGGGTTAGGGACCCAGTGGGCTACTCCACCGGTTTGGCTTAGGGCCACCTCTAGGCCGTTATCTAAGTAGTCTCCCTGGTCTTCACACTTTAACCCCTATATAGGGATCTAGTCTTCACTTCGGGGAGGCTCTCAGGTTGCTACCTCTTGAGGTGGTCCCGGCGGAGTAGCTGCTGGCCAAACAGTCTAGAAACAGGCAATAGCAGAGGGTATCTTGAAGGGTGGAAGCTGATAGCAGATCACTGGTCACAGGTGGAAAGCGGTTAACTGGACACAGCCAAGTAATGGGTAGCTTGCCACAGGCAGGCAGTGGGCAGCTGGACACAAGCAGGTAGCTGAACACAGGCAGGCAGCGGGTAGCTGGACACAGACACGCAGATGGCAATAGCAGACTGGATACAGACTGGTAATGAATAACCGGATACAGACTGACCACAGATATCAATAGGGGACTGGATACAGGCTGGTGATGGATAACCGAATACAGTTTGACCACAGAGAGCAAAAGCAAACTGGATAGAGGCTGGTAATGGATCACCGGGCAAAGGCTGACCTACAGATAGCAATAGCGGACTGGATACAATCTACTTATGGATAACCGGATACAGACTGACCACAGATACCAAAAGAGGACTGAATACAGGCTGGGGATGAATAACTAGATACAGCCTGACAACGGACAGCAATAGCAGACTGGAATCGAATGCACACAGAATTCTTCACAGGATAACACTAGGTTGATCCAATATTGCTCAGGCACCAGGTGGATAGTGGAGGTGCCTTAAATTGTCGATTGGGCAACAGGGATTGAATGGGTACGTTTTGAATTTCGCGTACGCTGACGAGAAGGTATGAAACCCGTAGGCAGGGACCACAGGCAGGAGTGGGACCCGCCACCGGAGTTACAGTGGGGAGGCGATAGGTTGTCGCTGTGGGTCGTCCCCTTCTTAGTTGTTGTTAGTTGCTTAGTTGTAGTGGTCACTTTTGATTGTGCCATCTAAGTGGTTAAATGGCCTCTTGTAACTCCTCCCCTCTCCAGCAGGCAGCCTTCTTATGTAGCTCCTCCCTAACATGACAACCTTCTCGTGTAGCTCCTTCCCCTCTTGTCTGATTTCTCTGCACACTGCAGTATCAGCAGAAGGGAGGAGTGTGCTATGCCTGCAGAGAGAAGAGATGGCCACTCATATGCAGCAGCCTGAAGATCAAACCCAGGGCTGCCATGCTAAGGAATCTTGGAGACTGCCCTCCCGCACAGCCTGCCTGCGCCTACAGATAAGCCCTAGGTTAGTTGAGCCCTGCTGATTGGGGTTGTGGGAGTATAAATTTTATTATTTTATTACCTATAATGGGGCAGTGTTATCCTCAGGGGGGACACCGTTGTGTCCCCAATAAGGGCAGTGTTGACTCCAAAGGGTCAGTGTTGGCTCCAAAGGGGAAACTGTTGGCCACAAGCGGGCACTGTTGGCTCCAAGAGGGCACTGTTGGATCCAAGGGGGACAGTGTTAGCTACAGGGGGCACTTTTACCTACAGTATAAGCACTGTTACTTGTAAGGAGGCACTATTAAGGGCCATAAAGGTGGGCATTTTTATTGTGTGGGGGCAAAAATGGGGTCATTATTACTGTCTAGTGGCCCAAAGGGGGCATTACTACTTTGTAGGGGACACAATAGTGGGCAATATTAATACTTGGGAGCACAACAGGAACCTTGTTAAAGTTTTAAGGGCACAAAGCTTGCCATTTACTGCGTGGGGCACTAATACTGTGTAGCGCCTAAAGGGTGCACTATTATCATTTGGAGGCACTGGGAAGATCACTTTTACTGTATGAGTTACAAAAGGTAGCTCTATTAATGTCAGGGGCACATCTACTTTCTGGAGCACATTATGTGGCACTATCTTTTTGACACAATTATTTTGTGGGCACTTTTATTCTCATGTGAACTGTCTGTGTCTCACTTTTTGGGGGAGTAACTATAGATCTGAAACCATAATTGCTGAATAACACTTTTTTGGGGCATACTGCAACATAACAGGTACAGTATCAGTGGCAAATGGGGAAGCAACAGACACAGAACTGGAGGTAGCAGAAGGATAGAGAGTTGTCTGGGCAGCAAAATCTGTATATAAAAGTCATAGCTGGAAGAAGTCGTCATGGCGGTCTAGGCCGAATGGAGCAGACAGAAAAATGTAACAACTACAATTGCAGAAGATTTCACCGGTGAGTCACTGTATGTAACTGTACTGTCATCACTTACAGTGGAGGAAATAAGTATTTGATCCCTTGCTGATTTTGTAAGTTTGCCCACTGTCAAAGTCATGAACAGTCTAGAATTTTTAGGCTAGGTTAATTTTACCAGTGAGAGATAGATTATATAAAAAAAAAAAAAGAAAATCACATTGTCAAAATTATATATATTTATTTGCATTGTGCACAGAGAAATAAGTATTTGATCCCCCGCCAACCATTAAGAGTTCAGCCTCCTCCAGACCAGTTACACGCTCCAAATCAACTTGGTGCCTGCATTAAAGACAGCTGTCTTACATGGTCACCTGTATAAAAGACAGGACTCAATTAATCAGTCTGACTCTAACCTCTACAACATGGGCAAGACCAAAGAGCTTTCTAAGGATGTCAGGGACAAGATCATAGACCTGCACAAGGCTGGAATGGGCTACAAAACCATAAGTAAGACGCTGGCTGAGAAGGAGACAACTGTTGGTGCAATAGGAAGAAAATGGAAGACATACAAAATGACTGTCAATCGATATCGATCTGGGGCTCCATGCAAAATCTCACCTCGTGGGGTATCCTTCATCCTGAGGAAGGTGAAAGCTCAGCCGAAAACTACACGGGGGGGGGATTTGTTAATGATCTCAAGGCAGCTGGGACCACAGTCACCAAGAAAACCATTGGTAACACATTACGCCGTAATCGATTCAAATCCTGCAGTGCCCGCAAGGTCCCCCTGCTCAAGAAGGCACATGTACAGGCCCATCTGCAGTTTGCAAATGAACATCTGGATGATTCTGAGAGTGATTGGGAGAAGGTGCTGTGGTCAGATGAGACTAAAATTGAGCTCTTTGGCATTAACTCAACTCGCCATTTTTGGAGGAAGAGAAATGCTGCCTATGACCCAAAGAACACCGTCCCCACTGTCAAGCATGGAGGTGGAAACATTATGTTTTGGGGGTATTTCTCTGCTAAGGGCACAGGACTACTTCACTGCATCAATGGTAGAATGGATGGAGCCATGTACCGTCAAATCCTGAGTGACAACCTCCTTCCCTCCACCAGGACATTAAAAATGTCTCGTGGCTGGGTCTTCCAGCACGACAATGACCCAAAACATACAGCCAAGGCAACAAAGGAGTGGCTTAAAAAGAAGCACATTAAGGTCATGGAGTGGCCTAGCCAGTCTCCAGACCTTAATCCCATTGAAAACTTATGGAGGGAGCTGAAGATCCTAGTTGCCAAGGGACAGCCTCGAAATCTTAATGATTTACAGATGATCTGCAAAGAGGAGTGGGCCAAAATTCCATCTAACATGTGTGCAAACCTCATCATGAACTACAAAAAACGTCTGACTGCTGTGCTTGCCAACAAGGGTTTTGCCACCAAGTATTAAGTCTTGTTTGCCAAAGGGATCAAATACTTATTTCTCTGTGCATAATGCAAATAAATATATATTATTTTGACAATATGATTTTTTTTTTTTTTTTTTATATAATCTATCTCTCACTGGTAAAATTAACCTAGCCTAAAAATTCTAGACTGTTCATGACTTTGACAGTGGGCAAACTTACAAAATCAGCAAGGGATCAAATACTTATTTCCTCCACTGTATGTGGTATCCAGAGCACCTATGCAGAATTGGTATCTACCACTATATGGTCACTGTATTGTGGTAATATGTGGTAATTCCTTCAGGAATTTCAAAACAGATTTTGAACTGCCAGCGTTTTTTTAACGTTTTTTTTCCTCGTTTCCGTTCTAATTTTTTTCCCCATGTTTTTTTTAGCTGTTCAATCAACTGCAAAAACCATGGGCAAAATCCGCCACAAAAAAACGCTCTAAACGAGCACTACGATTTTTTTCTGCCTCTCATTGAAGAAAAAGGAAAAAGGAAAAAAAGGCCTCTACTGCCCATTGAAAATAATGGGAAGCGATTTGGGGTGTTGCTTGGCACTGATTCCCGCATCCAAATCACCACCAGAAAACACTGTGTGAACTACCCCGTTAGGAAAGGTTAGGTTAAATATTGCGGATTTTCCGCAACAGAATTCATTGCGGAAAATCCACAGCATAATACAGTAGCAGCAAAGTGGATGAGATAAAACAAATCTCATACACACGCTGCGTAAATTCTGAGAGGAAAAAACGCTAAGAAATTGACAAGCGGTTCGGAATTTTATTCCCCAGCATGTCAATTGTATTTGCGTAACGCTGCTTATTTGTTGCGGGTTTTACCTGCCCATTGAATTCAATGGGGAGGTAAAACCCACAAGATATAGCAGTTGTTGCATTTTTGTGGCGGAATCACAGCGATTACGCTGCATAAAAACGCAACTCAGAAAAAATATATCTTCTACTCACCTAGAACGATGTGTTTCTTCCTCCAGGCCGGCCTCCTGGGATGACGTTTTATCGATGTGACTACTGCAGCCAAGCACAGGCTGTAATGGCAGTCACATGGGATGAAATGGAC
Organism: Rhinoderma darwinii; assembly: GCF_050947455.1. Classification (NCBI taxonomy): domain Eukaryota; kingdom Metazoa; phylum Chordata; class Amphibia; order Anura; family Rhinodermatidae; genus Rhinoderma; species Rhinoderma darwinii. The sequence continues at coordinate 279,378,617 of NC_134690.1, read as the reverse complement.
CGAACACATAGTTATCTATGATGCTAGGAGTCCCTGCCTTGCTGCAGGAAAACTGTCCCATACTGTAATCATGTTTTCAGTACGGGACAGTTTTCCGCAGTGCGGCAGGGACTCCTAGCGTCATAGATAACTATGACGATAGGAGTCCAGCTCCCTAGAGTGTGTTCGGTCTGGGAAATACTGCCGGCATATGGTCCATATATCACGGACCGAACACGCTCGTGTGAATCTGGCCTAATGTTAAGTGCTACAGTTTTCTGCTGCGGCAGGTCCGGTTTTAGTGTGACCCTTGGCAAAGTTAAAAGTGGGGCCTCAAATGCTGAATTAGGGCCTGTTCACATCTGCATCGGGGTTCCGTTAATGGCTTCCATCATACCTTTCGGTCAGGGGAACCCATGAACACCAAACAAACTGAAACCATAACTTTTCGAATGCATTACCACTGATTTGAATGGTAATGTTTCCGTTGCAAATGGTTTCTGTTTGTCTCTGTTCCTTAACCCTTTCACGACCAATGACGAAAATGAACGTCCTGGTCGGCTGCTAGTTCCTGCCCCAGGACGTTCATTTTCGTCAGTATTTAAAACTGTCACTCTGTGTAAACACAGAGTGACAGGCGCGCGCTGACAGCTGTCCTAGACAGCTGACATATCAGTCTCGCCGGACAGCGGACCATCGCCGCTGCTTTCGACAATTAACCCTCAAGTGCGGCGACGGATTGCCGTCGCCGCATTTAAGTGGTTTGAAGCACATCGGCAGCCCCCACGAAGTGATCGTGGGGGCTACCGATGCTTGTCGTGGCAATCGGAGGTCAGATAATGACCTCCGGGTTGCAATGTACGGAAGCCTCGGAGGAGCAGCCTCCGGCCGGTCCTCCTCGGCTTCCTGTCAGAGTGACAGTTACGTCACAATGACAGTTGGAGTACATTACACTATGTGTGTAGTGTAATGTACTCTAGCAGCGATCAAAGCTGCAAGTCTAAGTGTCCCCTAGTGGGACAAGTGAAAAAAGTAAAAAAAAGTAATAAAAATGTTTTAAAAAAAGTGTAAAAATAAATAGATCTAAGTGATATAAACACAAAATGTTTTTTTTTCCTATAATAAGACTATTATTATAGAAAAAAAATTAACACGTTAAAAAAGTTCGTAACGACCCCAACTATAAAACTGTAATGTTATTTTTCCCGCACGATGAACACCCCAAAAAAAATCAATAAAAAACTATGACAGAATCACAATTTTTTTGGTCACCACCGCTCCCTAAATAAAGAATAAAAAGTGATCAAAAAGTCGCATTTACCCGAAAATAGTATCGATAGAAACTACAACCTGTCCTGCAAAAATCAAGCCCTTACACAGCTTTTTTGACTAAAAAATTTAAAAATTATGGCTCTCAGAATATGGTGACACAGATTTTTTTTTATTTTTTATTGTGCAAACGCTAAAAAAAGGACCAAACCTATATACATATGATATTGCCGTAATCGTACCAACCCGCAGAATAAAGTAAAAATTTCATTTATAGCATACGGTGAGCGCCGCAAAAAGAAAACCTAAAAAACGGTGTCAGAATTCCTGTTTTTTGCTCAGGATTGCAAAAAAAATGAATAAAAAGTGATCAAAAAAAATCGCATGTACTCCAAAATGGTACCAATAAAAACTACAGATTGTCCCGCAACAAATAAGCCCTCACAGGGCTCCGGTGTTGAAAAAATAAAAAAGTTCTGGCTTTCAGAATATGGTGATGCAAAATGTGCAGAGTGTCCAAAAGTGGATAAGATCGGGCGCCATTTATCAGTGCGACACCGGGCACATATCTATGAAATAATATTTATTTACCCCATTATTATACCCTCTTATTATGCCCTGATGTACTCCGCACAGATTACACATACCCCCAAATTATAAACTGAAATACCAGCAAAAGCCCAAACAAAACTACTGGCAAGCAAAATCTGCGCTCCAAAAGCAAAATGGCGTTCCTTCCCTTCTGAGCCCTGCAGCGTGCCCAAACAGCAGTTTGCCCCCGCACATATGGCGTCGCCATACCCGAGAGAACCCGCTTAACGTTTTATGAGGTATTTGTCTTCTGTGGCACAAACTGGGCACGACATATTATGCACTAAAATGGCGTATCAGTGGAAAATTGCAATTTTCACTTTGAACCATGCGCTGTGCATTAACCCCTTTGCGCACTATGACTTTATTGCCCGTCATGGTGCGGCGGTTGATGTATGGAGCCGGCTCACGTGCTGAGCCCGCTCCATACGCTGCGGGTGTCGGCTGTATATTACAGCAGGCCCCCTCGGTACTAACGGACAGGTACAGCGATCGCTCTGTTACAGAAGCCTGTAAGAATAACAATATACTGCAATACATTAGTATTGCAGTGTATTGTACCAGTGATCCAATGATCGCTGGCTCAAGTCCCCTAAGGGGATTGATTAATAAAATGTGTAGAAGAATTATAGTTATTAATAGTGAGAATTTTTTTTTTTTTTTAATTAAAAAAAAAACACCTTTTTGCATTTTTCTTCTAAAGTAATGTCAAAAAATGAACAAAATTGGTATCGCTACGTCCGTAAAAGTCTGAACTATTACAATATACCATTATTTAATTTGCACAGTGCACACCTTAAAAAAATTTAATAATTGAATCCGCCAAAATCGCAGTTTTTTTTTTTTTTGTCACCTTCGCTCTAAAAAACAAAAAGTAATACAACTTATGAATCACTTTTTATGTACCAAACAATGGTACCAATAAAAACTGCAGCTCCTCCCGCAAGAAATAAGCCCTCACACCACCATATTGATGGAAAAATAAAAAAGTTATGGCTCTTGGAAAGCGGGGAGTGAAAATCTAAAATATGAAAGCAAAAAATGGATCAGTCCTGAAAGGGTTAATTCATTTCTAATGAAAAACCGTATATGACCACATGTGGGGTATTTCCGTACTCGGGAGAAATTGCTTTATAAAAAATGGTTGTTTTTTTCCTCCTTTATCCCTTGTGAAAATGAGAAAATGCAACATTTTAGTGGAAACAATTTTGATATTAATTTTCGCGCCCTAATTCTAATAAACTCTGCAAAAGACCCGTGGGGTGTAAATGCTCACTATACCCCTAGAAAAATTCCTTGAAGGTTTTTCCAAAATGGGGTCACTTTTGGTGGGTTTCCACTGTTTTGGTCCCTCCAGTGCATTGCAAATGCGACATGGCACCGAAAACCATTCCAGCAAAATCATAAATCCAAATGGCACTCCTTCCCTTCTGAGCCCTGCTGTGGGTCTAAACAGCAGTTTATTACCACATATGGGGTATTGTCGTAATCGGGAGACATTGCTTTACAAATGTTGGGGTGCATTTTCTTTGTTATTCCTTGTAAATAATAAACATTTCTATGTTGTCAGAAAAAAAAGTACATTTTAATTTTTACAGACTAATTCCAATATATTTAGCGAAAAACCTGTGTGGTCAAAATGCTAACTATAACCCTAGATAAATACCTTAAGGGGACTAGTTTTCGAAATGGGGTAGTTTATGGGGAGTTTCTATCGTTCTGGCAGCTCAAAGCTTCTCCAAATGTACAGTGGGGCCTAAAACATTTTCAAGCAAAATATGAGTCCTGAAAGCCTCCGGGTGCTCCCTTCCTTTGGGGCCCTACCGTGTGTCCAAAAAACACATTAGGGTCACAATGTGGGTATTTTTGAAAACAGGAGAAAGAGGGTGATAGATTTTGGGGTGTGTTTCTTCATTTTCATGTTCCCTTTACAAAGAAATCGGTCTTCAAACTAATACTTTTATGAAAAAAGTGAAATTATTATTTTTTTCACCTGATATGCATTCAATTTAGCAAAGAACTGTGGGGTCAAAATACTTACTATACACCTAAATAATTATGTTATGGGGTCTAGTTTTCTAAATAGGGTCGTTTATGGGGAGTTTCTATCGTTCTGGCAGCTCAAAGCCTCTCCAAATGTATAGTGGGGCCTAAAACATTTTCAAGCAAAATATGAGTCCTGAAAGCCTCCGGGTGCTCCTTTCCTTTTGGGTCCTGCCGTGTGTCCAGGCAGCGCATTAGGGCCACAATGTAGGTATTTTTGAGAACAGGAGAAACAGAGTGATAGATTTTGTGGTGTGTTTCTTCATTCTCATGGTCGCTTTACAAAGAAATTGGTCTTCAAACTGATACTTTTATGAAAAAAAGTGAATTTTTTTTTTCACCTGCTATTTATTCAATTTAGCAAAAAACTGTGGGGTCAAAATACTTACTATACCTCTAGGTAAATACCTTAAGGGGTCTAGTTTTCTAAATGGGGTCATTTGTGGGGGTTTCCATCACTCTGAGACTGATGAGCCTCTGAAAACCTGGCTTGGTGCAGGAAAACAAAATGTACTTCAAAATTTATAAAATTATTATTCAATTTGTAAGTCCTCTAAATTGCTGAAAATTTATTTTATTTTTTCAAAAGTGCTGCAAAAATAGAGTAAAGAGATAGAAATATATATTTAATTTAAAAAAATGTACAGTATGTGTGTACATATGTGACATATTGCAGTTAAAAATAGGGAAAAATGGTAATTTTTACAAAATTTCTTCAATTTTTCTATTTTTTAATTAATTTCCCCAAATTGTATCAGTCTACTTTTACCACTAAAATAAAGTACAACATGTGACGAAAAAACAATGTCAGAATTACTTGGATATTCAAAACTTTCACAGAGTTATTCTCTGATAAAGTCAGACATACCAGATTTGACAAATCTGACTTGGTCATTAAGGTTCAAACATGCCCGGTCATTAAGGGGTTAAGGTTTCTTTTTTTTTGTGCCAAAAATAGCGCAGTCGTAAAAAAGGCTTTTTTTTTGTAAAATCCATTAGCAGAACATTTTTTTCTGCCTCCAATTGATATTCAATAGGAGTTTCAAGTGCAGAATCTGCCCCAAGATAGAGCAGGACATTTTGTTTTTTTCAGTGAGCGTAAAGAAAATGTCCTGAAAAAAACTGTATTTGATTCCCATTGATATCAATGGGAGGCAGATTTGGAGCGTTTTGGTTACTGATTCCGTTTCAGAAAGCTTATCAAAATCATCGTTAAAAAAAGGGCCACTATTACTGCGTTTGGGACTATTACTGTATAATGACAGTATTACAGTGGCACCATTTTTACTGTGTGGTGGGCACGATTACTATGTGGGGAACTGATACAGTGTGGAGTATCTATGTGCCGCTATTATTTTTGGGGTACTATCTGCATGGCACTATTTATGCAGCAGTAGGACTCTGTTAAAGTGGGCAGCAGGACGGGGACTTTGTGTAGAGGGTGGGGAGCATGCTGGAGATGTGAAGAGCCAAAAACATCTGGGCAGCAAACTCTGCAGAGACAAGTCATGGCTGAAAATAGTTGTCATGGCGGTCTGGGAAGTAGGGAGAACAACTCACCTGTGAGTCAATGGATGTAATTGTACTGTATTAATTGCACATTATTCACAGCATGATTATACTCTGAAAAGTGCCAGTGTAGAACTGGTATGTGACCAATATAAGGGCACTGTATGGTTAGTTGTAATTGTCTTTGGTAGTTATATTGGGTCTTGGTGTGGAGGTACTATTTGGTCTTTGTATAGTGCAGATTTATACTTATCATTTATTTATGTAGTAAAATGTATGTTAGTCACCCTGATCCTCATGTAATAATATTCATATAATAATGCATATTATTATTACATGAAGATCAGAGTTACTAATATAACTATTACACAGTGCAGAGTCATACAGGCTCTATACAATACCGTACATGCTCTTCGTGACTTCGTGTGTACATAGATATTCTTCTCTAGATGCAATGTTAAGAGTAATTCCATACATAATCAGTCCAATAAAACATGACACAAATAATTTTCTGTCAGACTCACGCTGAAAAAAACTTTGTATGCCTTCAATTCTAAAAATGTAGGGGCTGTAGCGCTACTTTAGTGCACAGTGACATTAGACTTAGCGGTATTGGGCGTGCATGACACCAGGGTTTTACTTTTCTCCGTTCCTTGAAAGTATAGGCTGTACAATCTTGACAAACAATGAATAATTCCTAGATTAAAATGACAAATCGTACTCCATATAAAGTTGCATCCCCAAAACCATATTATTATTATTTTTTTTACCTCAGCTGTTATTTTTGGGTGAAACCCTGTTCTCAGTATAGGTGAGAACTGTCCCATTGCCACTTGTGTATAAAATCAAGCACCTAGTCATACAGTCTGACTTAACAAACATTTGTGAAAGAATGGGTCGTTCTAAAGCGCTCACTGAATTCCAGTGTGGTGCTGTAATAGGGTGCCACCGTTGCAACAAGTCAGTTTGTGAAACTTCTTCCCTCCTAGATATTCCACTATCAAATGTGAGTGGTATTATTGCAAAATGGAAGCGTTCAGGAGCCACAGCAACTCAGCCACATAGTGGTAGACCACATAAAGTTACAGCTATGTGTTTGGAGACTTATGGCATGGGATATCATAAAAGCTCCTGTAGGTGTGTAGGTGTCTTAATACTTTTGTCCACATATATTATGTATACATATATACAGTGTTTTTAATGTTCGTTATGCATTTAAAACCCCCAAAAACTTGTATTTATTATATTGTTTTTTTAATTTTGAATTGTTAATTTATTTTTTAAATCATAAGGTTTAATAAATTTGAACGCTTTTTTTAACTTCCATGGACTTTCACTAATGTCATATTTATTTAGGACATTACATTATTGTCTTTGTATGTAGGTGTCAGGAAAGCCCTAACCAGCACTTATTCTAAGCAGCCCTGGGGCCTTTGTCAGTATTAAACAGTCAGCTCAGTGGTGTAGCTACAGGGGGCGCAGTTGCAACTGGGCCCTAAAGCCATGGCCCCCAGCACCACGCCTGTTTACAGTTACTTTAGTAACTAGGGCATGAAAAGTAAAAGTACACTACACAAGCCCCTAGTAGCATCTCCAATTACTTATCCTCCCTGAATTTTTTTTTTTTTTTTTTATAACAAGTTAATACTATTGCTCTGTTTATGATCCAATCTTTGTTTTGGATCTGTTTGACAACTGATCATTTTTGGTGACATACGATGGTGATTCATAATACACATAGATATTGTGAACTTTGGGATAAAATATCATTCCATTTGAGCGTTCTTATTCTTGTTTCAGGTAACATATATAAAATGTAAATCCCATAAAGCCTTGAACATATATACACTCAGTGTGATGGGTTTATACTTGCAGCTTATGTTGGGTAAAAGACAATTAACTACTTTAAATTTAAAATAGATTCCTACATTATCCTCTTTAATCACTGGATTATAAAATAGCTCAGATATTTAATAGAGTTCTTAATCTTGATTTGCAAAAGAGACAGACTATGGAACAAGAATAAATTGTCTCCGCTTGTTGTGATGTTAGGTCATTTTTATCTTAAACATTTTTTAAAGCTGGATTACAGTTGTGCAATTCATACTTACCGTAAATATCCTATTTGCATTACAGCTGCTTTTGGATAATAGCTATAATGCAATTGGCTAAACCTTTGGCTCTTTTTCATAAAAATGGTTTAATATTTTACTGATTTACAACTCTTTAAGACAACAATTACAAACTATAACTGCAGGTTTTACACATATTGCGTTAAAGTAGAATTTATTATTCTTGGATTTGGTACATATAAAGTTAGAATTGTCTTTCAATTAAGTAGCATTTCTAATTTGTATGCAGAATCTGAGCAGTTTCTTACCTTATTAAATCACTTCACATAATCAAATAAACTATATCTTAAATTAATGATGCTATCATATATTGTGGTCTATAATACAAATAGCTTACGATGTGTAATAGAGTATAAATGAATATAAATGTATGAATATAATTTTTTTAAACCAGTTATCTTATGCAACTGTCAAGCATACTTTTTTATTATACTTTCAATTCCCCACTTTGGATTTGCTTGCTGTCAGTAAACAAAACAAGTCGTATAGATAAATCATGGTGTGCAGTAATACACAATACAAACTTTGCTACTTTGTGTCAGATGAGTACTGAGCACCCGGGCCGGCCTTAGGATAGATGGCACCCCATGGGAAATTATCTTTTGTTGCCCCGCCCCATCATAAAAAAATGCCCCATAAAAAAAGTATAATGCCCCCCACAGTATAATGCCCTATATAGTGCTCCACACTGTATATTGCCCATTTAGTGCCCCCATACAGTATAATAATAATATTTAATTATATAATATCTTAAAACCCCTTCAAGGACACATTATTTTGTCCTCTAATTGTGGCCACACAGTATTATGCCCCCTAAGGGCCACACACAGTATATTGCCCCCTGTAGTGCTGCTACACAGTATAATGTCTGCTTAGTGGCCTCCACACAGTATAATGCCCCCTCTCCCTGGCTGCCACACACAGCCCCCCATTGTAGATAGTGCCATACAGCCTCCCTGTAGACAGTGCCATAATCCCCCACCTCCTCATGTAGACAGTGCCATACAGCCCCACCTCCCCCTTGTAGAGTGCCCCCCCCAAAAAAAATGTTTTACTCACCTAGGCCCCGTTCCCACTACGAACTGAGTTGCTCCACAACGCCGACAACGGGATCCTTGCATAGGCCGGCATGATCCTGTAGCCTAGTACAGAGTTTCCCTACCTTTTCAGACTTGAGGCACCACTGGAAAAAAAAAATTCTTCAGGGCACCCCTACCAAAAATTGTTTTGAGAAAGACATAAAACGGATAAAAACAAGAACTACACTCTTAGGGTATGTTCACAAAGCATTTATTGTAAGACGGAAAAAATCTGACTCAAAAGTTTGAGGCAGATTTTGAATTGACAGTGTTGTTTGAAGTTTTTTTTGCGTTTATTTAAGCCATTAAAGCTAATGCAAAAGACGCAGGCAAAAAAAACAAACACTCCAAACGAGCGCCGCAGGTATTTTCTGCCTCCTATTAATTTCAATTGGAGATCAGAGGTGGAAACCACTTGAAGACCATCAGCCCCCACTCACAGTATAATGACCATCATCCCACCACTCACAGTAAAATGACCATCAGCCACCACTCACAAGAAAATGACCATCAGCCCACTCACAGATTCCCCCTGTAGGTAGTGCCACACAGCCCCCTTGTAGGTAGTCCCACACAGCCCCATTGTAGGTAGTGCCACACAGCCCCCTTGTAGGTAGTTCCACACAGCCCCCTTGTAGTAGCACCTGCCCTTTCTGTAAATAGCTCCACTGTAGCTCACTGATGGTGCGGAATCCCCCTCTGGCCAGGGATTCCGCTCCTGGACGGAGCGCTTGATGATTCTGTCCATATATGGACAGTGACATCAGGGGCAACTCCTGAAGTGGAATCCTCGTCCACAGCGTTGACGACGCTGTGACCGGGGATTCCACACCAGGAGAAGCCACTGACGTCTGGGCTTCTCCCGGTGTGGAATCCCCTGTCACAGTGTCGGGGAATCCGCATCTCAGTAGCCACAACTGTTAGAATATGTATTGTGTCCCTACTATGCTGTCATGCTAGGAGCACATCAGAGGCAATACACACAGCTCCGATTCTATCATACTAGAGACAAGCTTTGCGCTCTGTCCTGTCAGTGGCTGTTGTCCTCACCCTTTCCTTCACCTTTCCCCAGCCTGTTCATTACTCAATGGCAGCATTTTTCATTTTCATCATCTGCCTGCTCCAGCTTCTGCTCCACATGTCCCCTCAGTCCTCCTGGCAGCAGTAAGTATACTCAAAGAGCGCAGCCCCGTGCCAGAGCCTGCACGGGACTGCTTTCCAGCTCCTAATGACGATGCACAGGTGCACATTTAGAGCCACATAGAGTTTTATAGCGCTGATTTTGATTGAAAGCGCTTCGAAATCAGCACCCAAAAACTTCCGAAACCTTTTCCGCGGCTGCTTTTAGCCACTCACTGGAAAAAAGTGGCATGTTCTTTCTTGCCGCGGTTCCACCTCTGATCTCCCATTGATGTCATTGGGAGGCAGAGAAAGTGCCCCCAGCCCTCAGTGGCAGCAAATGAAAAACTCCATGAAAAATGCGTCAAGAAAGTGCTGGCAGGTCAAAATCGACCTCAAAATTCCTAAAGGAATTCTGGCTCCAAATTCCTCTGTTTGAACTGGGCCTTAACAGAGCCGCCCGACGGTCCCGCAATGGCGGTAGTGTAGAACATTAGTGTAAAGAAGTACATATGAAGAGGTTCTAAGAACCACTTCTAATGTATTTATTTTACCTCTCATACTGTACAGCCAGCGCTGTCCTCCCACCCGAAGTAAATTCAGTCTCGTGTAAGAATATGCATGAGACTGATTTCAAAGTGTTCAGGAGCCTCTTCAGGCATCAATGATGCCTGTAAAGGTGTTATTGTGACCTACTCTCCTAGCAATTCCCCTCATGCTGATTACTCATGAAACAAGAATGGGGAGAGCAATGGGATCGATAAATATATGAAATATAAACACTAAGGGTATGTTCACACGGCAGCGTCCGTTACGGCTGAAATGACGGAGCTGTTTTCAGGAGAAAACATCTCCGGAATTTCAGACGTAATGGCATGTTGCAGGCGATTTTCGCTGCGTCCATTACGGACGTAATTGGAGCTGTTTTTCCATGGATTCAATGGAAAACGGCGCGGGCGTAAAAAAAATTACCGTCGGCACAGAACATCGTAACCCCATTCTAATGAATGGGCAGATGTTTGCCGACACTTTGGAGCCATATTTTCGGACGTAATTCGAGGCTAAAACGCCCGAATTACGTCCGTAAATAGGGTGTGTGAACCCAGCCTAACTATGTCATATGTATCAATTATAAGCATGGAAATGCTTCACCAGACTATGGAACTGGCTGAGAACAATCTTATCTTGAAAGAAATATTGAAGCAGTTAAGAATTCTAATGTGTCACCCAGATTGGCAAAATAAAAGAGCATATTACGCTGATCAAGCAAGACATAAACAATTTCAGAGAGAGAATGGAATTAACCAAAACCAGAATCAGTTCAGTAGAGTACAATTAAAACACCATGATGAAAGAATTTTAAGGCCTTATTCACACGACCGTGTTCGGTCCGTGATATATACGGACCGCATGTCGGCTGCATTTCCCGGACCAAACACAGTTTAGGGAGCCGGGCTCCTAGCATTATAGTTACATATAGTTACATAAATATGATGCTAGGAGCCCAGCTCCCTGAACTGTGTTCGGTCTGGGAAATGCGTCCGACATGCGGTCGGCATATCATGGATCGAACACGGTCGTGCCCAAACTGCACCAAGTTAATTCAGAAATGTGTAAACGGCCCCGTTGAAATACATGAGTCTGTGTGATGGCCGTTGTTTTAACAGCCGTCAAACGGACGTATACTACGGTCGTCTGAATTCGGCCTTACATATAGATAACACAGAATCAAATATTTACAAAAGGTGATGGACACAGCTCACCTACTTTCCCTCCCTGCACAATGACCTCTGCACAGGTCACAGAGCATGCCTATAAACTCTTCCATAGAAGTTTGTAATAAGTCAGTATGTCAGTGGGCAATCTAGGGGTAGGAAAAAGCAATCTAGGGGTAGGAAAAAGCAGGGCGATGTGCATTCTGCTTTTTCTTGAGGCTGTGACACTTGATGACTGGGCACAGGTCAAGTTATATATAGGGGCAAGTGGGGCAAATATATATATATATATATATATATTTTTTTTTTTATTTCTTACTGGTGGCTCCTGACAGGCTCTTCTCTAAAACACACAGTTTCTGAAATAGACTGACAGAAGTGAGCTTGTCAGAGCTGGTGATGAACAAACAAAAAATAGCTCAAAACGCTGTGATTGGCCAGTCAACAGGATCGCCGACATGGGACCGCTCTGATTGGTCTCGTTCCAGTGAGCTCTGCTTGCCAACTGTCTATGACAGTTGCAATCACGGTACAGTCACTGTGTTATTTCCTCTATTTGCCCCATCTATGCCCCAGTGCTCGTCAGAAAATTCCATTCTGGTTTTGGACCCAAGAACAGGGGGCATAAGGGGGGATACTGTAATGCCGGCGGCTGGTCCCGCTCCTCAAGCTGCCGACATATGACTGTATTCTCTGCTCGTGGCCGTGAAATTTAAAAGTGTCTTAACAATCCCTGTTGCCCTCCAGGACTATTTCATTTACCTAGAGAAGGTGCTCTATCTACCAGCTGCCTGAGCAATATTGAAACAACCTAGTGTTTTCCGGCGAAGCTTCCTCTATGCACCTGACCCTGTTTGCTATTGTTACCAGCTATCAGCCTGTATCCAGTTGTCCATTATCAGCCTGTATCCAGTCCGCTATTGCTATCTATGGTCAGCCTGCATTCGGTTTTACATTACAAGCATTACAAACATTACATTACATCTGCTGATGTCCAGCTGCCTACTACCTGCCTGTGTCCTTTTACTTGCCTGTGACCAGCTACCTGCCTGGGACCTGCTACATGCATGTGACCAGCTACCTGCTATCTGCCTGTGACCAGCTACTTGCTACCTGCCTGCGTACAGCTGCCAGATACCTGCCTGTGTCCAGTTATCCGCTATCCATCTATGACCTGTGATTTTCTGTCAGCCTTCATCAGTCAAGGTACCATCTATATTTGGCTGTCTCGTGTCTGTTTGGCCAACAGCTACTCCGCCGGGACCACCTCAAAAGGTAGCAACTTGGTAGCCATCTCCGCAGCGAAGACCAGATTCCTGTATAGGGGTTCAAGGGTGAAGACCAGGGAAGCCAATTAGACAACGCCCTTAAACCGGTGGAGTAGCTCTGTGGGTCCACAAACCTGCAGATTTTAAAACTTCGTATTGTGGAAAGGGGTTAACAAAGTTTTATATGGGCAGCCTCTTTAGTCAGTACTATAAGGGAATATATCACCTATATTTCCTTACAAATTAAAACCAGATAGTAATACATTTTTTTTTTATAGTCTATTTTTATTTGCTTATTGTACATTTTTTTTAGAATTCTATTTTCTGTACATGATTATGGGGGCAGCCATCCTGCCTCAGCTGCGGTTAACAGCATTTAGAAATATGTCAGGAAACTATAGACCGGAGATGTTATGGCAGGAAGGAGGTGAAGGGAACAAGTGAGCCCTAATCTACCCACCGCCCTGTCCCTGCCTACTTGCAACGACCCGCCCTAGGCGACGGGGTACAACTTGGCGGCGGTCCCTACGCTGACTAAGTGCAAGGGATACAAACAGGGAACAAGCAAGGGAAGGGGCAGTAGCCCACGGAACACCGTGAGGAAACGGAGTGGTGAACGAGCCAGTCAGGATCAGGATGTAGTGGAGTATACAAACGCAGAGCAAGGAGCAGGAAGCAAGCCAGGGGCAGAGTGAAGCAGGATAAGCGGGAACTGAAGCAAGGCAGAAGCACGGCAGAAGCAGGCTGGAGCAAGGCAGCAGTGGGGCCAGGAATCCAAGAAGAATAACAAGCAATGAGGAAGAGAAAACGGCAGGTATAAATGGAGAGGGGGCGGAGCTAACTCCGACTGACCAGGCCGCGATAGGCTCTCCCACTCCTGAGCCTGCCACCCTGATTGGTGGGAGCTGGTGTCAGTCTAAGAGGTCTGGCCTCAGGTGTCGACTGATTAATCCTGGGAGTATCCACAGACGTAGTGCCTGGCAGATCCTTTACAGGAGATGTTAATTTACTTCTGTGGAAGAGTTTTTTTAGTCATGCTCTGTGACCTGTACCGAGGTGTTTCTGATAGATAGCAATGTCACCTGCCACCTGGACTTTAGATGTTAACCCTTTAAAGAGGCTCTGTCACCAGTTTATAAGTGCACTATCTCCTACCTAAGGTGTTAGGCGCTGTTATGTAGATAACAACAGTTTTTGTTTTTACAAAAAACGATTATTTTTGGCGGAGTTATGACTATTTTTTGTTTTATGCTAATTTCTTTTAAAGACCCAACTGGATCACGCTGTGCTGTCACTTACTCCCTCATTAACTTTACCGGAGCGTCGGGAGAATGAAAAGACATTGCCTCAGGAGACCATTCAGTGCCTTAAAATGACGCAAGTGGCACAATGACGTCATCGCGCCGCTAGCGTCATTGAAAGGCGCTGATTGGCAGGGCAGAATGACTTGCCCCGTCAACCAGTATATAGACTGCAGTCTGCAAATACAGTCTGCAAATGCGCCCTGACACTAAAAAACCATTGCAGCAAAATCCATGCTCCAAAAGCTAAATGGTGCTCCTACCCTTCTGTGCTTTGCCATGTACTCAGGCAGCATATTCTGATCACATATAGGGTTTAACCGTACCGGAGAGAATTTGAAAACCAAATATTAGGCTGTGTGCCTCTGGAGGCACAACTTGAAAAAAAGTCAGAGCCAAACGATATCCAAACTCCGAAACAGGAACAGAAAAGGTAAAAACCGAGCACTACTATTGACAAAATCAGCAAGCAAACAGAAGGTCAGGCAGTTCAGGGTCATACACAGTTCAGCCTTAGAGGGAATATTCAAAAGAGTAGTCAAAGTAGTAGCCGGATCAATAACAGCAACAGCAGGGAACAAAGGCAATACCAGAAATAATTAATAATAACTGGCAAAGCATAACAGGTTCCCAGGATTCATATAAAGGCCTGAGCTTACCGATTGGACTGCTAGCCAAGCCTCCCCGACCAGGTAGCCCGCTGACTAGCCAGACCAACTCAGCCCACTACTGGCTGAGCGGACGTACGCCTGGTGCACGCGCCGTCTAGCATTAGTGCCGGGAGAGAAGCGGCAAAGCCTGACGGGAAAGCGTGCCGCTGAAACAGGGACAGGTGAGTTTATTACACTAATGAAAAGGAGGCCCCAAAATCCACAAGGCTCTCTTTCATTTCTGAGGCCTGTGTTTGAGTCAAGTAGCACACTAGGTACACAATTGGATAGTTCTAAAAATTACAAAACCAGGGAAATAAATGTGTTTCTCTGTAAACACCTGCTGTGTTACAGCAAAAAATATTATTAAAATTAAGTATTCAACTAAAAAGTTAACAAATTTACCCAAAAAGTTTGTTTAAATATTTTGAGGGGTGCAGTTATAATACTATATTAAAATGTCGCAAAAAGAAATAGAAAAATCACCTGAATTGCTGTTTTTTGATCACCTCACCTCCCTTAAAAAAATAGAATAAAAAGTGATCCAAACTTCATATGCACACAGCAATGGTAACATTAAAAACGACAACTTGCCCAGCAAAAAAAACAAAAAGACCTCACACTGCTGCATCAATGTAAAATTTAAAAGTAATGGGTCTCAGAATATGGCAACACAACATTTTACAAAAAAAGGTTTCATTTTGTAAAAGTGGTAAAACATAAAAAAATCTATATAAGTTTAGTATATCCGTAATTGTACAGGTACGATGAAAGCAGTAAAAGCAAAACCAACGAAAACAATGAATGAATTGCTGTTTTCCAATCTGCCCCACAAATAATTTATTTTCCATTTTTCAATACATTAAATGGTACAATAAATCGTGCCATTAAAAATTACAATTAGTGACGCAAAAAATACGGCTATATCGATGGAAAAATAAAAAAATATAGTTCTTGGAATGCAGAAAGAAAAAAAACAAAAATAAAAACACGAAAAATCGTTGCCGTGGGAAGGGGTTAAAACCACTGACAGGTGAGGTGAATAACATTGATTATCTCGGTGCAATGCCACCTGTCAAGAGGTGGAATATATTAGGCAACAAGTGAACAGTCATTTCTTGAAGTTGATGTGTTGGATGCCGGAAAAATGGGCAAGTCTAAGGCCCCATGCACACGACCGTAAAATCGCCCATGATTATGGACCGTAATTACGGGCCCATTCATTTCTGCGGCCGACTGACACCTTCCCGTATGTCTACGGGAGGGTATCCGTGCCGTAGAAATCGACATGTCCTATTTTTTTATTTTACGGACCGTGCTCCTATACTTTATAAAGGGAGCACGGCCCGTAAAAACGGGTCGTAATTACGGGCACGGTCGTGTGCATGAAGCCTAAGGATCTGAGCAGCTTTGACAGGGGCCAAATTGTAATGGCTAGACGACTGGGTCAAAGAATCTCTAGAACAACAGGTTTTGTGGGGTGTCCATGGTATGCAGTGGTTAGTACCTACCAAAAGTGGCCCAAGGAAGTACAACCGGTGAACCAGCAACCGGGTTATGGGCACCCAAGACTAATTTTTAAGCGCGTGTTCAGCAAAGGCTAGCCTGTCTGGCCCACAGAAGAGCTACTGTACTACTGTAGCACAAACTGCTGAAAAAGTTAATGCTGACAATGAAAGAAAGGTCTCAGAACCCAGAAAACATTGCAAATGTCTGCGTTTGGTGCTGCATAGCTGCAAACCAGTCAGCGTGCCTATGCTTATCCCTGTTCTTCCCTGAAAGTGCCTACAATAGGCATGAGCATCAGAACTAAACCATGGAGCAATGAAATCAAGTGGCCTGGTATAAATGGAAGTGTCCCCTAATATATATATATATATATATATATATATATATATATATATATATATATATATATATATAGAAGCCGGCATAGAATGTAGTAACGGCACCAGGACTCCAAGGCAGATGAAAAACAGGGTGGATTTATTCACCTCAAACACAGCAACGTTTCAGTTCAACAGGAACCTTTCTCAAGCCATCACAAACTAACAATGGTGTCAAGTATAAATAGAGGGAGCATACATCAATTAGCAATCAAGTTATTAAATGTACAATACCCATTATAAATGTGAAATAATATACAGAAATATTTTAAACTTTGGTATAAAAGTGAATATCTTTAAGTTAAAAAAAGCCAATAGTACATAGTGGTATATATATATATATATATATATATAAAGTTCATGTATAAATATCATAAACAGTGATAATAAGGATAATTAGAGTGATATGGAAGGAGGCAGGGGCTAATTAAATCCAGGTGGAAGTTAATAAACTTACAGTTAGCAATCTGTATGCAATGTCCACATAGCCGGCGTGTAGATTCCGCGCGCATCAAGTGTGCATGCTCCAAGATGGCATCCAAACCGGATGTTAAATCCGGTGGAACGCATCGGACAGGGCAGTTGCTACTGCGCATGCGCGAACACGGAACTTGCGTTCCAGTGTCAATGCGCAGGCGCCAGTATCAACGGGAATACAAAATCGATGGGAGAATAGAGAAAATATAGAGTGGTGTATATGGAGTCCTTGTGCCGTTACTACATTCTATGCTGGTTTCTATCTAAACAGAAGGGGAATTGATTCATCCCCTGGTGACGAGCACATGGCCTAATTGTCTGGATTCGTGGAGTGCTGTGTTTATTTGCTTTTGTTTCGTGTATATATATATATATACATATATGTAATGTCTCATGAGCCGGAGAAGTAGAGACACAGTCCTGGTCATGAGCAATGGCTTCACAACAAAGCAGGACAATTAGTTATTGTCCTGCTTTGTTTGGAAGCATTTGAGACAGGAGATACTGCTTTGATCTCCTGTCTCCATTTTAAACTTCCCTTGTTTTTTTTTGCACGCGCTCTCGCAAAATGTCGGGCGGGCGAACATGAGTCGGCCAGGGATGCATTATCACCGTGCCGACCCATGTTAGCCGGAGGCAAGCGTACCGCCCTCATTTACGAGCGTACCGACAGGGTTTAAATAGCCCTGTGTCGGTACGCTCAGCAGAGCAGCCTACAACCCTCACCACTCCACCGATGAGGAGCAGCTGAGTCCTACCTCAAATACCACCAACGGAGCTCACCTCTCCAGTAAGACTTAACCCTCCACCAACGACCTGCTCTAGTCTCCTGCTCCGGCTCCTGTCTCCATCCTCCTGTCTCTGGCTCCTCACCACAACGACATGCTAAGTATCAAGTGTAGCCACAGCTACACTTTAACTCTCTCACTCCCTGTCATCCCCTGAGTACATCCCTAGTTGACCCTTGCTGCCCCTGGTTAACCCTTGCTACCCCTGAGTCCCTAGTTAACCTTTACTACCCCTGAGTCCCTAGTTAACCCTTGCTGCCCCTGCATTAACACTTGCTGCCCCTCAAGTAACCCTTGCTGACCTGCACATCCCCTGGTACATATTCCCTGGTTTAACCCTTACCTCCCCCTATACAACGAGCATACCCATTAACCCTTTATATGCCTACACTGCCCCTGAGTAGTAAACCCTTTACCTACCTGCATTTCCCTGGAGTGCATCCCTAGTTAACCCTTTCCCACTTGCCTACACATTACCTGCTTATCCGCTGTTCCCATCGATATTCCATGATATACGTTTATCCCTTCCCATTGTTAACCCTTAGTGTACAGGGACAGTTATATTTAGGAGGCAGTGAGACAGAAATAGTGAGCGTGTGTTTATTGTAACGTAACTTACATGTATGTTTAGGTAAGTGGGAGGTGGTATAGATTAGGATTGTGATACCTTGTTTATACTGTACCATGAATAGTGTCAGTGTAGGTAAGTTATTATGTGTATTGGGATACACTGATACTATACTGTGATTATTTTCTGTGTTTGGTGTATTTTTATATCTTAGTGTGATTACTGTTGTATTCATGGGCGTAGCTAAAGGCTCATGGGCCCAGGTGCAAGAATTCAGCTTGGGCCCCCTACCCCTCGTCAACACCACCATCACCAGACCCCTGAATGAGCCTATGCCCAGCCACTGTGCCCAACAGCTCCCATAGTATAATACTCCCATAGCTGCCCCCACACAGTATAATGCCGTATAACTGCCCCATACTGTATAATGCCCCCCATAACTGCCCCATACTGTATAATGCTCCCCATATCATCCCCCACACCATAATGCCCCACATAGCTGCCCCCATACAGTATAGTACCCCCCATATCAGCCTCCATACAGTATAATGCCCCCCATATCAGCCCCCATACAGTATAATACCCCCCATATCAGCCCCCATACAGTATAATGCACCCATATCAGCTCCCCATACAGTATAATGCCCCCATATCAGCTCCCTATACACTATAATTACCCCCAATATCAGCTCCCCACACAGTATAATGCCCCCCAATATCAGCTCCTCATACAGTATAATGCCCTCCATATCAGCCCCCATACAGTATAATTCCCCCATATCAGCCCCCATGCAGTATAATGCCCCCCATCTTATCAGCCCCATGCAGTATAATGCCCCCCATCTTATCAGCCCCCATGCCATATCAGCCCCCCATACAGTATAATGCCCCCATATGTGCATAATAGAAAAATAACATAATTACTTACCTATCCCCGCTCCCGCGCCGGGTGGAGGATCCTTCTCCTTCTCCAGTGTGTGCTATGAGTGACTCGGCGCAGACAAGCGCGATGCTTTCGCTACATCGCGCCTGCCTGCGTCGAGCCGCTCAGGGCACATTGAATGCTAGAGCAAGGAGACGTCAGCTCCTTGCCCCAGCACTGAATTGAACCGGGACCTTGGTGAGTGACTCGTAACGCTGCGGAGGTCTTCACACGACCCCCCAGGGGGACGCGACCCACAGTTTGTAATGTATTGTGTTGTATTGTGCAGTTTGCAGTGGGGAGAGGAGGGGGCTGTAATTTGACGCCCCCCTCTCCAACACAAACGCAGACAACACAATACAACACAATACATTACAAGATAACACAATACAACACAACACAATACATTACATTACAAGACAACTCAATACATTACATTACAAGACAACACAATACATTACATTACAAGACAACACAATACATTACTTTACATTACAATATAGACTTTGCAGCTCACCTGGAGTCCTCCACATCGGCTCTTCCACTGCACTGGCTGGAAGACGTGTCACGTGATGTCACAGTTACATGGTACAGTAAGTGAATCCGTAACCAGGAAGTGCTGGCTTCACGACACAGAATATTCATTTAACGAGCATGCTGTATGGCAACCGGGGCCCCGTGGGCCCCCAAGGCTTAGGGGCTCGGTCGCAATTACTAATTGGCTCAATATGAAAAATTCTCATTATATGCTATTGGCTGGATCAGAGTTATTGTCATATTGTAAATGATTGGTTAACCTCAAGCCTACACCCCTTTTGAATGGTATTATTGCAATTGATTTTGGCAATAAACCTCAGAAGAGTAATGTGAACATACAAGCAGCGTTTGTGTGTCATATTTCTCTCCAATATATTGATATGATTTGGACCTGGATAAATCACTGGGGGTATGAGGTTGATATACTCATTACAAACTTCAGAGGCGTAGCTAGGTTCTCCATCACCCGGGGCAAAGATTCAGTTTGGTGCCCCCCCCAACCTTTTTCCCGATATCTCCTTCCCCTTCGCCGTGTTTGTTTTCTCTACCAATCAATGACGTGTCATTTCTTTTCCACATTTCTTTTTATGTAACTCGAGCATAAAAACATTTGCACATTTTACAAGCAATATAGTTCTATACACAACATCAGAACCAAGCACAGTATATATATATATATATACAGCGCCAGAACAAAGCTTAGTACATAAATATAACACCAGCACAAATACAGCTCAATTTAGTGAAACCCCTGCCGTATAGGTATTTACGGCGTAAAACGACAGCTCCCAGCATGGCCCGAACAATGATAAGGATATGCTGGGAGTTGCTGTTTCACAAAAAATTTATCATATCATAAGCATCTCGCTGCAGATTATACAGTGACTACAGTACTGATTAGAGGCAGAATGAACTTTTACATTAAATGACTCACCAGTGACGTCTCAGATTCTAGTTATTTTTCTCCATCCGATCCAGACCTCTATGATGACTTCTCCCGGTCACAGCCCATTTCTGCAATTTGCCACTCAGATGTCTTCAGCTTATCACTTTTCCAACATTTCTACACCTATAAATAAAGATAAAGTTCTCATTATACCACACACTACACCCCTAAATATAATAGCACCATACACTGCACCTCTAATTATAATAGCACCATACATCATGTCCCACACACACACACACACACACACACACACACACACACACACACACTGTGCCCCCTGTAGATAGTGCATGCCATAGAGCCCCCTGTAGATAGTGCCACCCATAGATAGTGCCCCCATATAGCCCACCCCTGTATATAGTGTCCCACAAATAGCTCCCCCTGTAGTGCTCCACAGATAGCCCACCCCTGTATATAGCCCCCTGTAGATATAGCCCACCCCTGTATATACTGCTCCACAGATAGTCCACCCCTGTATATAGTGCTCCACATATAGTCCACCCCTGTATATAGTGCTCCACAGATAGCCCACCCCTGTATATAGCCCCCTTGTAGATATAGCCCACCCCTGTATATGGTGCTCCATAGATAACCCACCCCAGTATATAGACCCCCTGTAGATAAAGCCCCCCATAGATAAAGCCCCCCTGTAGATAAAGCCACACACTTTTTTTATTACAATAAAATAACAAACTATTCAAACTCACATTAATCCCATTCCCACGCCGACCTGCAGCAATCGAGACCTGCTCTCTTCTGCACAGATCTCCTTGACTACTAGTTTGACTACTTTTTGCACATTAACCTCTTCACGCGCTTCTCGGCAATAGTATGTCGTAAGCAGGACTGCATTCCCACACTCCAACGTACTATTGCGGCGCAGACATAAACTGTCACAGCCAGTGACATATCGGCAATAGAACAGAGATGGCGGCTGTCATGGACAGCTGACCATCTCTGTCATCGGCCGTGGGACCAATCAGAGCGGTCTCATGCCGGTGATCGCTGTTATTGGTCTGTCAATTATGACAGGCCAATCACAGCACTACAGAAACGATACAATAGTAAACTGTCACTGTTAGTGACAGATTACTAAATGAGACATTGATGGTAGCTGTCATAGACAGCTGACCATCTCTGTCATTAGCCAGGGCACTAATCAGAGCGGTCCCTTGCCGGCAAACGCTGTGATTGTTCTGTCATTTCTGACAGACCAATCACAGCACTTTAGTAAATAAAGAATAGTAAACTGTCACTGCTAGTGACAGAATAGCAATAAGACAGTGATGGCAGTTGTCATAGACATCTGACCATCTCTGTCATCGGCCAGGGGACCAATCAGATCGGTCCATTGCTGGCAAACGCTGTGATTGGTCTGTCAAATCCGAAAGACCAATCACAGTATTATTTTGTAAAAATAAACTGGCTGGATACAGTAACCAGCTCTGATCTCCTCATTGTGTGACAGAAATCTGAGGAGATTAGAGCTGTGTTACCTGAAGAGCCCGTGATCCTATACTGTTTCCCATCCATTACCCTTTGAATCCCCCAGTGATCCCTCTCATAGCTCCACTGTGATCCTTCCTTTTTTTGTTTGAGTAAAAAAAAAAAAAATTAAAATATAGTTTTAGGGTTAGTTTGTTTGTGATAGTTAGGGATTTTATAGAAAATACTCCCAAAACAGAGTTAATATGTCTCGCCGCCTATATACCACGAGGAGGCGTATGCAATTGTCTGTTCGGACACAGACACAGACAGTGACGAGGATTTCCAATTGTTTTTTATCATCTTCCTCCACTGATTATGAGGATATTCAGGAACCTCCTCAAAGACACAGAAGAGGTGGCGTTGAGAGTCAGCCTACCGCAAGCCACACCATATGGCTCCCCCCTCCTTGTATACACCCCATATTCCTGATTTTGTTGCGCATTCAGGAATAAAAGTGGACATCATGGGTAACAGGGAAATAGATTTTTTTAGATTTTTTTTTTCTTCTGAGTTAGTTGATCTAATAGTTGCACAAACCAACTTATACACAACGCAGTTTCTTGCCACTTGTCCCAACTCCCATTTTGCCAGGACCCAGAGATGGGAACCTATAGATTCATTTGAAATGATGACATTCTGGGGGCTTCTGCTAAATATGGTCCTAATAAAGAAACCCACAATTAGGTCATATTGGACTACAGACGTCCTCTATCATACCCCAATGTACCGGGCTGTAATGCCCAGGAAACATTTTGAGGCCATCTTAAAATTCTTACACTATAGTGATAACTCCCTGTGTCCCCCCCACAATGACCCTAACTTTGACCGGCTAAATAAAATAAGGCCACTGATAAATTTTCTGAACATGAAATTCCAGGAGGCATATATACCAGAGAAAAATATATGCATCGATGAGTCCCTAGTCCACTTCAAAGGGAGGCTACACTTTCACCAATATTTACCTAATAAAAGGGATACGGAATAAAAATTTATAAACTCTGCGAAAGTGATTCCGGATACACCCACCGATTTAGAATATATGAGGGGAAATATTTGCAAATAAATTACCCAGACTGCCCCCCTTCTCTGGAAATAAATAGACGAACTGTGTGGGACCTCATACATCCACTTCTAAATCAAGGAACCAACTTGTACCTTGATAACTACTACACCAGTATTTCACTTTTTAAATGCTTCCAAGAAAAAAAAACTGTAGTCTATGGCACAATTCGCTGCAATCAGAGAGGCCTCCCAAAACCATTTATAGCTGCTAAATTGAGAGCCGGTGAATGCAGAGCATTGTGCAGCGATCAGATCCTGTTAATGAAATTTAGGGACAAAAAAGACGTCCTGATGCTGACCTCGTTTCATGGCGATGACACCAGCCCTGCCCAAATAGGTGGGGCGAGCACCACAAGCTCCAAGCCTGTCTGCATACAGTATTATAACAGAAATATGCGTGGAGTTGATCTCGCCGATCAAATGATGCAGCCATATAGTGCCATGAGAAAAACCAGATCATGCTACAAAAAAGTAGATTTTCATCTTCACAGAGTGATTCCAATAAATTCAGCAAAAAATCTGTGGGGTAAAAATGGCCACTATGCCCCTAGATAAAGTCCTTGAGTGGTCTTGTTTCAAAAATGGGGTCACTTTTGGGGGGTTTCAACTGTTTTGGTCACTCCAGGGTGTTGTAAACACAACATGACACTGAAAACCATTCCTGCAAAATCTACGCTCCGAAATCCAAATTGTGCTCCTTCCCTTCTGAGCCCTGCTGTTGTTCCAAACAGCAGTTTATTACTACATATGGAGTATTTCCGTAATCAGGACAAGATGCTTTACAAATGTTGGGGTGCTTTTTCTCCTTTATTCCTTGTAAAAATTTAAAAATTCTATGTTTTTTCAGAAAAAAAGTAGATTTTCATCTTCACAGAGTGATTCCAATAAATTCAGCAAAAAATCTGTGGGGTCAAAATGCCCACTATGCCCCTAGATAAAGTCCTTGAGGGGTGTAGTTTCAAAAATGGGAACACTTTTTGGGGGTTTCCAATGTTTTGGTAACTCCAGGACGTTGTAAACACAACATGACACTGAAAACCATTCCTGCAAAATCTACGCTCCGAAATCCAAATTGTGCTCCTTCCATTCTGAGCCCTGCTGTTGTTCCAAACAGCAGTTTATTACTACATATGGAGTATTTCCGTAATCAGGACAAGATGCTTTACAAATGTTGGAGTGCTTTTTCTCCTTTAGTCCTTGTAAAAATTACAAAAATCTATGTTTTTTCAGAAAAAAAGTAGATTTTCATCTTCACGGAGTGATTCCAATAAATTCAGCAAAAAACCTGTGGGGTCAAAATGCCCACTATGCCCCTAGATAAAGTCCTTGAGGGGTATAGTTAAAAAAATGGGGTCACTTTCGAAGAGTTCAACTGTTTTGGCACCACAAGACCTCTTCAAACCGGACATGGTGCCTAAAATATATTCTAAAAAAAAGTAGGCCCCATAATCTAATAGGTGCTCCTTTGATTCTGAGTCCTGTGCTTCAGTCCATTAGCTCACTAGGGCCACATGTGGGATAATTTTAAAAACTGCAGAATCTGGGAAATAAATATTGGGCTGCATTTCTCTGGTAAAATTTTCTGTGCACAAAAAAAATGTATTACAAATGAATTTCGGCCAAAAAAAAGGAAATTTGTAAATTTCACATCTACTTTGCTTTTATTCCTGTAAATCGCCTAAAGGGTTAAGATACTTTCTGAATGCTGTTTTGAATACTTTTAGGGGTGCAGTTTTTAAAATGGGGTAATTTATGGGGACTTTCTAATATATAAGGCTCTCAAAGCCACTTCAGAACTGAAATGGTCCTTGAAAATATAGCCTTTTGAAATTTCTTGAAAATGTGAGAAATTGCTGCTAAAGTTCTAAGCCTTGTAACGACCTAGAAAAATAAAAGGACGTTCAAAAAACTATGCTAGCATAAAGTAGACATATGGGGGATGTTAACTAATAACTTTATTGTGTGGTATTACTATCTGTTTTACAAGCAGATATATTTAAATTTAGAAAAATACACATTTTTGCTAATTTTCTCAAAATTTTGGTGTTTTTCACAAATAAATACTGAATTTATCGACCAAATTTTTTCACTAACATAAAGTACAACATGTCATGAGAAAACATTCTCAGAATCGCTTGGATAGGTAAAAGAATTCCGAAGTTATTACCACATAAATTAACACATGTCAGATTTGAAAAAATCGGCTGTGTCCTGAAGGCCAAAACAGGCCGGATCCTGAAGGGGTTAAAATAACTTTTTTGTAAAAATAATTTATTTTTTTGTGTTGCCATGCTCTGAGAACCATAATTTTTTAGATTTGACGTTGATGGACCTGCATGAGGTCTTGTTTTTTGCAAGATGAGCTGTAGCTTTTATTGTTATAATTTTTTGGATACATGCAATTTTTATTTAAATTGTTAGAAGGCAATGCGACCAAAAACAGCAATTCTGGCACTGCATTTTGGGACTTTTTTTGCAGCCTTCAACGCGTGGGATAAAAAACATGATATTGTTATGGTACAGGCTTTTACGGACGTGGAGATACCAGTTATGTAAAGTTTATTTATTTATTTCCCAATAATAAAGCACTTGATAAGGGATAAAGGGCAATTTTATTACTTGAGACTTTTATTTTTTGAACAACATGTTTTTTAAAAATTTTGCTATTGCGTCCCAGGGCTGCCGATCGGTTTTGACCACGGCATCTGAGGGGTTAATGGTGGGGATCGGAGCTAGTTACAGTACCTGCCACTACAGCAGGGTGTCAGCTGTAACATACAACTGACACCCGCAGCTAATTGCGTGGACTCAGCTTCTGAGCCCACGCCATCTTCTTGTTTTAAGTATATGACAAATTGCAGGAATACCTCGCTCATCGCGTATTCTTACTACAAATGTCAAGAAGGGGTTAAAAGGATCTGCTGCTTATGTCATGTTTACAGATATCACAAGACACCTTCAAAGGTCTTATGGAGTTCATGCCAAGTGGTTTTTATTTCATGACTGAACTGTATATATGCACCACTGTAATGGCCATATGCTTATCTGGCACAGTATAGATGCAGTGAAACTTCTTTGAGACGACCAACCAAAATTGCATTAAAAAATCTCAATGAAGATGTACACTATGAATAATATATGGTGGAACTGAAAATCTGTCACAGGAAATTTAGTCTGGATAAGAATGGCCCCCTAGGTCTCCCGATCTGACCCCCTTAGACTTTTATCTTTGGGGTCATCTGAAGGCAATTGTCTATGCTGTGAAGATACGAGATGTGCAGCAACTGAAACTACGGATACTGGAAGCCTGTGCTAGCATTTCTTCTGCGGTGTTGCTATCAGTGTGTGAAGAGTGGGAGAAGAGGGCTGCATTGACAATCCACCACAATGGGCAGTACTTTGAACACATTTTATAAGTGGTCAGAAACTTGTAAATAACTCATGAAAGAATAAAGTAACTTTAAAACCAAGCACACCATTGTTTTTCTTGTGAAATTCTCGATAAGTTTGATGTGTCACATGACCCTCTTCCCATTGAAAAAACTAAAGTTGGATACAAAATGGCCAACTTCAAAATGGCCGCCATGGACAACACCCAGCTTGAAAAGTTTTCCCCCTCCCATATACTAATGTGCCACAAACAGGAAGTTAATATCACCAACCATTCCCATTTTATTTAGGTGCATCCATATAAATGGCCCACCCTGTATATATATATACACGTTGCATTACAATACATGCATACTCACTGTTTCTGTCCCGCTCCCTCCTAAATATAACTGTCCCTGTACACTAAGGGTTAGCAAGGCATGTGGAGGATAAAGGGCTAGAAGGGGATAATCAGGTAAAGGGTTAACAAATGGAACAGGGGATATGCAGAAGGCAGGTGGTAAAGGGTTAACCAGGGGATATGTATTAGAGATGTGCAGGTAGGCAAAGAGTTAACTAGGGGAGGTACAGATAGATAAACGGTTAACTGGGGATGTGAGGGTTAACTAGGGACCAGGTAATGTGCAGGCAGGTGGGAAAGGGTTAACGTGTAGGGCTAGGATAGGTGTGAGAGGTTAGCTTGTTGTATAGGGGAGAAGGAGTTAAGTGTAGCTATTGCTACACTTGGATACTTAGCGTTGGTGGAGCCGGGGAGCAGGAGTGATGAGGAACCGGAGCAGGAGGCAAGAGACAGGAGCCGGAGCAGGAGATATAGATGGATCAGGGGAGCCTATTATTGGTGGTTTAGTGAGCTGCCATTGGTGGAGAGAGGCAGGACCCAGCTGAGCTCGTTGGTGGAATGGTGAGGGTTATCTGCTCTCCTGAGCGTACAGACATTGGACTATTTAAACCCTGTCAGTATGCTCGTAAATGGGGGCAACCCATCACTGGCCGACTCATGAGCGCCCGTGCAAAATCCCGCGAGAGTGCGCATGCCCAAAAGCCTGCCAGAGCGAGTGCGCATGAGCTCCCGCGCGCGGGGGGAGTATCTCCTTTTTCCATCGCTTCCAAACAAAGAAGGACAATAACTAAAAATTCTACATTATACACAACATAGAAAAACAGCAGCACTCACCCCACGAGAAGGTATATGTATATGTAAAAGACAAAGTTGGAACTGGATTTCCATAATTTTGTCAGATCTGTAAAATTGAAAATCTCGTTTGATGCTCAATGTAATGAAAAAGTATTAGATACTAATCAGCATGATTTTTGTCTTAATAGTTATGGTTTACGTAATAAGAGCAATTTCCCGCCACCTATAGTGTCACATTCCATTGAAATGTTCGTGGAATCAGTCAAAAAGGATTTATATGCACTGAGATCCTCGACACAGGTTAACGACATTAAACATCCGAACATCACTACTGTTGAAATGCAGGCACTAAATGAATTGGTCCATAGCCACGACCTCAAAAATTAAACCCGCTGACAAAGGGGGTGCGGTCGTGGTTATGGACACTAATATGTACATTGAGGAGGCTAAGAGACAATTCAATGATCCAAGTGTATATAGGATGCTGAAAGGTGATCCTAGGTTTGATATTGAATGCAGAATTAAGAGTAATTAACCAAGCTCATGAGGAGGGTATTATTGATCGGGCCCTGATGAATTTTCTTGTTATTGTACATCCCATCACACCTTGTCTCTATTTACTCCCAAAATTACACAAAAGCTTAATTAATCCACCTGGGTGCCCTATTGTGTTGGGGAGGGGATCCTTACTTAGCAATATTTCTATCTTTGTTGACAAAGTTCTGAGGGTGTTCGCCATGGATACCAAATCGTATATTAAGGACACTTCAGATTTTTTGCTTAATTTAAGAGATGTGACACCACTTCGTGGTTCCTTTTTAGTGTCCTTTGACGTCGTATCCTTATACACTTCCATTAGTCACAGTAAAGGTATGGAAGCGGTTAGGCGTATATGTACCTCGGATTACTCAGCACCAGCTTGCGAATTTATTATTTCTCTGGTAGAACTTATTCTGACACCAAATTATTTTACCTTTGAAGATCAATACTACAGACAACTCATTGGGACGGCCATGGGGTCTAACATGGCACCGTCTTATGCAAATATTTTTATGGACATGGTGGAGGAGATGTCGATTTATGTATCCCACCACTTCACTCATGTTCTGAGGTGGTGGAGATACATAGATGACATCTTCTTCATCTGGACTGATACTGAGAGTTCTCTAATGGCGTTTCATCAACATCTAAATACACTTGATGATGACATTCAGTTTCAATTCAATTTTTGGATGTCACAGTAATGATTGAGGATGTGACACTTAGGACTAAATTGTACACTAAGGAAACAGATAAAAATACACTTTTAAAATTTGAGAGCTGCCACCCAAGGAATACGATTCATTCATTACCCTACAGCCGAATGATAAGAGTGAAGCGCATTGTTGATGTTCAATTACATCTGGATCAGTCATTAGAAAGGATGACTTTGAATTTTCTACAGAGGGGATACCCTAAGCGACTACTACAGGCACATAGAAACAAAGTTCTTTCTACACCTAGACAGGATCTGTTTATTAAATCTAATCGCTCTGCATCAAAAATAATTCCTTTTTTGGCTACTTACAGTGATCTTAGTGGGGACATATCTAAAATCCTGAATAAACACTGGTCTATTATTAAAAATAATTACAGCCACATAGACGAGTTGAATAATTATTTTATGTCTTATAGACGATCGCACAACTTACGAGACAAATTGGTTAGATCCCGAGTTAAAAAGCCTCTTGGGGGTAAGACACAGACTTTACTTGGGCCTCTCAAACCTAGCAGTTTTCCTTGTCACAACTGTGTTAATTGCCAATTTATGCATGGAGTTGTTACTTTTATGCATCCCGAGACGGGTATCAGACATGACATTAGATATACGTTGACCTGTGATTCTAGTTAGGTGATTTACGTATTGTGGTGCCCCTGTCAACTATTGTATGTGAGGGAAACCACTTGTGAGATGAAGACACGTCTCAACAACCATTGTTCTTCTATTAGAAAGCGAAAACTTGATTTACCTGTGTCTAAACATTTCTCAGAACATGGTCACACTGAGAAAGATTTGAAATTCATGATCTTGGATCATGTTCCCCTATCTTATCAAGGTGGTGACAGGCTTATGGCACTTCATAAATGTGAGTTAAAGTGGATATTTCTGTTGAATACATTGAGACCACACAGGCTTAATGTAAAGTTTAATGTGGCTAGGATTGCTTCCTGATTTTTCACTGCCTCCGCTCCTCTGTTGACCCTTTCTGTGTCCTTTACGGATTCATTTAGTGATACAGATTTTTAAATATTACTTTGTGTGGATCACATGGATACCATATATATATTAAATTTGGATCTACAGATCACAACGGCTATTACTATGTTTGAGAATCACTCTCCAATATACTACATTGATGTTCAAGAAATATTACAATATTAATGTATTAATCCTATGCTGTTCTCCTTTCTTTGATGTGCTTTGGAACTGGTCCGTTTGTGTGTAATTTCGATATATGTATAATGTATTATTTTATTCAATAATGGCAGATGGGGTTACATAGTTACATAGTTACATAGTTACATAGTTTGTACGGTTGAAAAAAGACACATGCCCATCAAGTTCAACCAAGGGATGGGAAAGGGGAAGTGGGATGGGAAAGGGGAAGTAAAAAATTTCTACACATAGCAGTTAATATTTTTTTGTTCTAGGAAATTATCTAAGCCTTTTTTAAAGCCATCTACTGTCCCTGCTGCGACCAGCTCGTGCGGTAGGCTATTCCATAGATTCACAGTTCTCACAGTAAAGAAGGCTTGTCGACCTCTGCAGGTTGAACCTTTTTTTCTCCAGACGGAGGGAGTGCCCCCTTGTTTTTTGAGGGGGTTTTACATGGAACAGGATTTCACCATATTTTTTGTATGCGCCATTCATATATTTATATAAGTTAATCATGTCCCCCCTTAGTCGTCTTTTCTCAAGGCTAAATAGGTTTAGTTCTTTTAATCTTTCCTCATAACTTAGATTCTCCCTTCCCCTCATTAGCTTCGTTGCTCTTCTTTGTATTTTTTCCAACTCCAGGGCATCCTTTCTATGAACTGGAGCCCAGAACTGGACTGCATATTCTAGATGAGGCCTCACTAATGCTTTGTAAAGTGGTAATATTACATCCCTGTCCCGCGAGTCCATGCCTCTTTTGATACACGACAATATTTTGCTGGCCTTTGAAGCAGCTGATTGACACTGCATGCTGAAATTTAGTTTATGATTTACAAGTACACCCAGATCCTTCTCAACAATTGACTCCCCCAGTGTAGCTCCCCCTAGGACATATGATGCTTGCAGGTTTTTCGTACCCAGATGCATAACTTTACATTTATCTACATTAAACTTAATTTGCCAAGTGGACGCCCAAACACTTAGTTTGTTTAACCCCTTCCCGACATTTGACGTACATGTACGTCATGGAAAGCATTGACTTCCCGCAAAATGCCGTACATGTACGTCAAATGTTTGGCACCGGCTCAGAAACTGAGTCGGTGCCATCATCACCGGATCTCAGCTGTATCTTACAGCTGACATCCGACTGTAACGGCGGGGACCGAAATTAGCTTCGATCCCCGCCATTAACCCCTTAAGTGCAGCGCTCAAATGCGATCGCTGCACTTAAGGTGTTTGCAGCTCATCGGAGCCCCAGCAATGAAATTGCCGGGGTTCCGGTGGCTGCAATGGCAACCGGAGGCCTAATACTGGCCTCCCGGTCTGCCTAGCACCGAAGCCGGTCAAGATCCGCCCGGCGGCGGAGCCTGATCGGCTTCCGTAGCTGCCGGCAAGATGGCGCCGGGTCAGGAGCTGATCCGGCGTCATCAGCGGTGGATGTCAGCTGTACTGTACAGCTGACATCCACCTGTAACGGCAGGAACCGGAGCTAGCTCCGATCCCTGCCATTAACCCCTTCGATGCAGCAATCGAAAGCGATTGCTGCATCGTAGCGGTTACTAGCAGATCGCCAGCCCTGACAGGCAATCGGGACTGGCGACTGCTGTTATGGCAACAGGAGACACAATGGTCTCCTGCTCTGCCATTACGGAAGCCTATTAGGCCCCGCCGGGAGGCGAAGCCTAATCAGCTTGCTGTCATTGAATGACTGACAGATCTAATACATTGCACTACATAGGTAGTGCAATGTATTAGAAAAAAAAAAATCTGACCGTTGGACCTTCAAGTCCCCTAGTGGGACTTGAAGAAAAGTGTAAAAAAGTGTAAAAAAAAGTGCAAAAAATAAAAGTTTGAAAACAATAAAAGTTTCAAGTAATCAAATAAAACACAATCCCCCTTTTACTCTTATCAAGTCCTTTATTATTGAAAAATAATAATAAACCATATGTATTTGGTATCGCCACGACCGTAACGACCTGAGGTATCAAAATATTGTATTATTTATTACACGCGGTGAACAGCGTAAAAAAAAACGTAAAAAACGTTACCAGAGTTTCTGTTTTTTAGTCACTTTGCCCTACAAATATTAAAATAAAAAGTGATCAAAAAGTCGCACGGATCCAAAAATGGTACCTATAAAAACTATAGCTCGTCCCGCAAAAAACAAGCCCTCATACACCTCCGTCGACAAAAAAATTAAAACGTTATGGTTCTCACAACTTTGCGACAGAAAAAAAATACATTCTTTTTACAAAAGTAATTTTATTGTGAAAAAAGTTGTAAAACATAAAAAAATTCTATAAATTAGGTATCGCCAGAATCGTACTGACCCACAGAATAAAGTTAACATGTAGTTTATAACGCATGGTGAACGCTGTATAAAAAAAAACGAAAAAAGCTGTGCCAGAATTGCATTTTTTTGTTTACCTGGCATCCCAAAAAATAGGATAAAAGGTGATCAAAAAGTCACATGTACCCCAAAATGGTACCAATAATAACTACAGCTCATCCCGCAACAAACCAGCCCTCATACCGCTACGTCTATGAAAACTAAAATTAGTTATGGCTCCAATAAGTCAGGAAATAAAAAAATATGCAGTTGTGCCCGAGGGGAACATTTCTTCTGTTTGAAGAGGCGATTTATCAAGGACCTAAAATTAGGGAACCAGGAAAGGGAGGGCCCAAACATATCCGCTGGAAGCGACGGTGCCCGTATTATACCAGGACAACACTTCCCAGCAAAATTCCTCAAACTACAAAGGTGCAGAGTGTGGACCAAAAGGGGGATAAGAAATTACACCATTTATCAGTGCGACACTGGCCTGTGCGGAAAGGATTGCTTCACAGCGTAACACACATCTATGGATTATAATTTTTTTTTCATACCACCTGACTATGCCCCTTATATACTCCGCCCCGCTTACATGTACCCCCACATTATAAAACACCAGCAATACTCAAACAAATTTAGTACCAAGCAAAATCCGCTCTCCAAAAGCCAAATGGTGCTCCCTCGGCTCTGAATCCTACAGCGTGCCCAAACAGCAGTTTCCTTCAACATATATGGCATTGTCATACCCGGGAGAACCCTTTTAACAATTTTTGGGGTGTGTGTCTCCAGTGTCATAAGCTTGGCATGACATATTTGCCACTGAATGGCATATCTAGGGAAAAATATAAATTTTTAATTTGCACCATCCGCAGTGCATTCATTTATGGAAAAGACCTGTTGGGTGAAAATCCTCACTACACCTCTTAATAAATGCCTTGAGGGGCGCAGTTTCCATAATGGGGTCACTTCTCAGGGGTTTCTTTTTATTATTTCACATCTGAGCCTCTGCAGTTGTGAACCAATACTTTGTAAATCGCCAAATTAGGCCTCCACTCCGCATGGTACTCTTCACTCCTGAGCACTGTCATATGTCCAGGCAAAAGATTAGGGCCACATGTAGGGTGTTTCTAAAATCGGGAAACACCGCATAATAATTAGAGGGCTGTCTTGTTATGGTGGCACAAGCCGGGCACCACATATTGGCATATCTATGGAAGAAAATCCCATTTTCACTCTGCAACATCGAGTGAACACTAATTTCTACAAAACACCTGCAGGGTTAAAATGCTTACTACACCCCTTGGTAAATGCATTGAGGGGTGTCGTTTCCAAAATGGGGTCACTTCTGGGGGGTTTCCACTGTTTTGGGCCCACAGGCGCCCAGAAACCAATCCAGCAACATCTGCACTCCAAATGGCGGTCCTTTCCTTCTGAGCCCTGCCGTTTGCCCAAACAGCAGTTTATGACCACATATGGGGTATTGCCGTACTCGGGAGAAATTGCTTTACAAATTTTGGGTTCTTTTTTTCCTTTATTTGTTGAGAAAATGAAAAAATTTGCGCTAAAGCTACGTCTTATTGAAGAAAAAGGACTGTTTTTTTTTTCACTGCCTAATTCTAATAAATTCTATGAAACGTCTGTGGGGTCAAAATGCTTACTACACCCATAGATGAATTCCTCAAGAGGTGTAGTTTCCTAAATGGAGTCCCTTTTTGGGCGTTTTCATTGTTTTGTCCCCTCAGGGGCTTTGCAAATGTGACATGGCCTCCGCAAACCATTCCTGCTAAATGTGATCTCAAAAAGCCAAATAGTGCTGATTCCCTTCTAAGCCCTGCCGTGTGTCCAAACAGCCGTTTATTACCACATGTGGGGTATTGTTTTACTCGGGAGAAATTGCTTTACAAATTTTGTGGTGCTTTTTCTCCTTCAGTCCTTCTGGAAATGAGAAAAAATTAGCTAAACCTAGATTTTTTTTGAAAAAATGTAGATTATTATTTTCAGGGCCTAATTCCAATATTTTCTGCAAAAAAACTGTGGGGTTAAATCGCTCACTATACCCCTAGATAATTTCCTCAATGGGTGTAGTCTCCAAAATGGGGTCACTTGTGGGGGGTTTCCACTGTTTTGTCCCCTCAGGGGCTTCGTAAATGTGACATGGCCTCCGCAAACCATTCCTGCTAAATGTGGACTCCAAAAGCCAAATGGCGCTCTTTCCCTTCTAAGCCCTGCCGTGTGTCCAAACAACCGTTTATTACCACATGTGGGGTATTGTTTTACTCGGGAGAAATTGCTTTACAAATTTTACAGTGCTTTTTCTCCTTCAGTCCTTGTGGAAATGAGAATAAATTAGCTAAACCTACATTTTCTTTGAAAAAATTTAGATTATCATTTTCACAGCCTACTTCCAATAATTTATGCAAAAAACCTGTGGGGTCAAAACGCTCACTATACCCCTAGATAATTTCCTCAATGGGTGTAGTTTCCGAAATGGGGTCACTTGTGGGGGGTTTCCACTGTTTTGTCCCCTCAGGGGCTTTGTAAATGTGACATCGCCTCTCAAACCATTCCTGCTAAATTTGAGCTCCAAAAGCCAAACGGCGCTCTTTCCCTTCTAAGCCCTGCCGTGTGTCCAAATATCCATTTATTACCACATGTGGGGTAGTGTTTTACTCGGGAGAAATTGCTTTCCAAATTTTGCGATGCTTTTTCTCCTTTAGTCCTTGTGGAAATGAGAAAAAAAATCGCTAAACCTACATTTTCTTTGAAGAAATGTTGATTTTAATTTTCACGGCCTACTTCCAATAATTTCTGTAAAAAACTTGTGCGGTCAAAATGCTCACTACACCCCTAGATAATTTCCTTGAGGTGTCTAGTTTCCCAGATGGGGTCACTTTTGGGGGATTTTCACTGTTTTGGCACCGCAAGAACCCTTCAAACCTGACATGGTGCCTAAAATATATTCTAACAAAAATAAGGCCCCAAAATCCACTAGGTGCTCCTTTGCTTCTGAGGCCGGTGCTTCAGTCCAGTAGCACGCTACGGCCACATGTGGGATATTTCCTAAAACTGCAGAAACTGGGCAACAAATATTGAGTTGCATTTCTCTGGTAAAACCTTCTGTGTTATAAAAAAAATTGTATTAAAAATTTATTTCTGCAAAAAAATATGAAATTTGTAAATTTCACCTCTACTTTGCTTTAATTCCTGTGAAATGTGTAAAGGGTTAAGACATTTTCTAAATGCTGTTTTGAATACTTTGAGGGGTGAAGTTTTTAAAATGGGGTGACTTTTTGGGGGTTTCTAATATATAAGGCCCTCAAAACCACTTCACAACTGAACTGGCCCCTGTAAAAATAGCCTTTTGAAATTTTCTTGAAAATGTGAGAAATTGCTGCTAAAGTTCTAAGCCTTGTGAGGTCATAGAAAAAGGATGTTCAAAAACGATGCCAATCTAAAGTAGACATATGGGGGATGTTAATTAGCAACAATTTTGTGTGGTATTACTGCCTGTCTTACAAGCAGATACATTTAAATTGAGAAAAATGCTAATTTTTGCAATTTTTCACTATATTTTCATGTTTTTCACAATTAAATACTGAATGTATCGACCAAATTTTACCACTATCTTAAAGTCCAATGTGTCACGAGAAAACATTCTCAGAATCGCCCGGATAGGTGAAAGCATTTCAACGTTATTACCACATAAAGTGAAACATGTCAGATTTGAAAAATGAGGCTCTGTCAGGAAGGTCAAAAGTGGCTAAAGAGGGAAGGGGTTAAATCTGCCTGCAATTCACAAACATCTTCCATAGTCTGAACTATATTGCATAGCTTGGTGTCATCTGCAAAAATAGAAATAGTGCTATTAATCCCATCCTCTATATCATTAATAAATAAGTTGAATAATAGTGGTCCCAGCACTGAACCCTGGGGTACACACTTATAACTGGGGACCATTCAGAGTAGGAATCATTGACCACAACTCTCTGGATACGGTCCTTGAGCCAATTCTCAATCCAATTACAAACTATACTTTCTAAACCTATAGTCCTTAATTTACCCATTAGATGTCTATGAGGGACAGTGTCAAATGCCTTTGCAAAGTCCAAAAACACTATATCCACAGCGGCCCCTCTGTCTAGGCTTCTGCTTACCTCTTCATAAAAACAAATCAGGTTGGTTTGACAGCTTCTGTCCTTTGTAAGACCATGCTGGCTGTCACTTATAATACTATTTATTGTCACATAATTCTGTATATAGTCCCTCAATAGCCCCTCAAACATTTTCCCCACAATTGATGTTAAGCTTACTGGTCTATAATTACCCGGCGAAGACCTAGAGCCCTTTTTGAAAATAGGCACCACATTTGCCCTGCGCCAGTCCCTTGGCACTATACCACTCATGAGAGACTCTCTAAATATTATGAAGAGGGGGACAGAAATAACTGAACTAAGCTCTTTAAGAACTCTAGGGTGTAACCCATCTGGTCCCGGGGCCTTGTGTACATTTATTTTATTTAATTTAGCTTGGACCATATCTACATTCATCCAATTCAGTATATCAACTGATATATTAACAGCACCGGCAGCGGCTACATCAGCTGCTCCTTCTTCTGTTGCATATACAGAGCGGAAGAACCCATTTAGTAACTCTGCCTTCTCTTGATCCCCTGTGACCAACTCCCCATTACCACTATCTAAGGGTCCTACATGTTCAGACCTGGGCTTTTTTGCATTTATATGCTTGAAGAATTTTTTGGGATTTGTTTTACTATCCTTGGCCACCTGCCTTTCATTTTGTATTTTTGCTGATTTTATTACATTTTTACAGATTTTAATAAGCTCTTTATATTTTACAAAGGCTGCAGATGTACCCTCAGATTTGTATTTTTTAAATGCCCTTTTTTTGTCATGTATTGCCCCTTTCACAGAAGGTGTAAGCCATGTGGGGTTTAATTTTAGTCGTTTATACTTGTTACCTGTAGGAATACATTTTGCACTATAATTACCCAAAGTAGATTTGAAA
This sequence comes from Rhinoderma darwinii, assembly GCF_050947455.1. Taxonomy (NCBI): domain Eukaryota; kingdom Metazoa; phylum Chordata; class Amphibia; order Anura; family Rhinodermatidae; genus Rhinoderma; species Rhinoderma darwinii. The sequence goes on along the minus strand of NC_134690.1, from coordinate 279,340,987 downwards.
ATCTCCCATTTATCATTTGTCCCATTATTTGACATTAGTTCTTCCCAGTCTATATCCTGAATTGCCGCCCTCATCCTGGGGAAATTGGCTTTCTTAAAATTAAATGTTTTTGCCCTCCCAGCCTGCGTTTGTTTTTTACAGTATAGGTAAAATATAACTATATTATGATCACTGTTACCAAGGTTTTCACGAACATTGACATTCCCAACAAGCTCTGCATTATTAGAAATGACCAGATCCAACAGAGCTTCACCTCTAGTCGGGTCTTCCACAAACTGGCACCTAAAATTTTCCTGCAACAGGTTGAGGAAATGTCTCCCCTTTGCAGTTGAAGCCGAACCATGACACCAATTAATATCCCGATAATTAAAATCTCCCATTATCACAACAGTACCCGCCTGTGCAGCCCGCTCCATTTGTTTATATATTTGACCTTCTATCTCTTCAGTTATATTGGGGGGTCTATAGATTACACCAAAAGTAATTTTTTCAGTGTTTACTTCCCTTTGTAATTCCACCCACAAGGTTTCAACCTCCTCACAGTCTTCACCCTCTAATGTCTCATTTACACTCACCTTCATATTGCTTCTCACATACAGACATACACCACCACCTTTCCTATTTGCCCTGTCTTTCCGAAACAGTGTAAAACCCTGTAGATTTACAGCCAAGTCATGTGAAGAGTCCAGCCATTTTTCAGCAACACCAACTATATCTATATCTTCTTCCAGTATTAAGGCCTCCAGCTCCCCCATTTTGCTTGCTAGACTTCTGGCATTTGTGAACATACACTTTAACTTGCCTTTAAATGTTTCACTTTCACTATCAGAAATGTGATTATTTGACATTTGGGCCTTTTTATTTTCACTGCTGTTTTGTAACGAAAGGATCTCCTTATCTTGTTGCCTAGTCCTCTCCCCACCGTCTGTTTCTCCCCCCACCAATATAGTCTGACCACTCTCTAACCTAACTACCCTTTTATTTCCTACATTGGCCTCCCTCCTCAGCCCTAGTTTAAACACTCCGCCACCCCAGCTAGAATTCTCTCCCTCAGCACAGCGGACCCCCTTCCATTTAGGTGCAAATCATCTGCAGAATACAGTTTGTACCCCAATGAAAAGTCAGCCCAGTGCTCTAGGAACCCAAATCCTTCTCCTCTACACCAAGACTTAAGCCATGCATTTAACTCCATGATCTCCCGCTGTCTTTCCTGTGATGCGCATGGCACAGGCAGTATTCCTGAGAATACAACCTTGGAGGTCCTTCCCTTCAGCTTGTAGCCTAGTTCTTTAAAATTATTCTTAAGGCTCCTCCACCTACCATTTATTCTGTCGTTGGTACCGACATGGACCACAACAGCTGGATCATCACCAGCCCCTCCAAGCAATTTGTCCACCCGTTCCACCACATGCCGAACCCTGGCACCAGGGAGACAGCAAACCATTCGGTTGAGGCGGTCTTGGCGACAAATTATTCTATCCGTCTTCCTGATTATAGAATCCCCTACAACTATCAATTGTCTTGGCTTACCTGCATTACCATCCCGCCGACTACTAGCTGGGCTGTTCTCCCGGCTGTTAGGGAGATCAGTATCCACTAGGGCTGCCTTTTCTGAGACTGACACCCTCGCATCATCACCCAACCTGGCAATTTTGCTTGGAATGCCAGAAACCGGATCGGCCTTCCTTGTCTTTGACCCCTTTCTACTGCCCCTAACTACATTAACCCAGCTACTTACCTGATCCTGCTCACCCATGTCTTCACCCTCCAGTTCTAACCCACTAACTGCATGCTCTGTGAGCAGCAAGCTCAGTTTAAGATTGTCTATCCTCCTCAGTGTTGCATTCTGCTCCTCCAGATCTCTAATACGAGCTTCCAGGTGACCAACATGCTCACATCTGCCACAGAGATATTCACCCTGGAACTCCGGCTCCAGTCGTGCATACATATTGCAAACTGTGCACTGAAGAAAACCTCCAATCTTGCTATCCATTATCCAAGTTACACCAAAACAGCGAACAATTGTCAAAGTAAAAGAAAAGAAGAGTACTTACTGGGGCTTCAACTCCTCTTTTCAACTCCGGTTTTAGAACTCCACTTAGTTCACAAGCCACTTAAACCACCAAGCTCAGAAAGAGCAAGCTCAAAATGAGGTCTGCTGACTAATTTATACCACCTGTGTCCAGTTAACCCCTTCCCCCTAGTCAGCTGCTCAGCTGGAACGGATCTGCAAGGGAAAAAAAAAATTAACAATTTTTTTTTTTAAATTGTGTGAGTTTTTGCTATCTTCTATTTGCTAGCAATCAAAACAGATTCACAAACACAGAAATACAGCAACACAATACAGAAGTACAGCAACACAATCCGGTTTTAGAACTCCACTTAGTTCACAAGCCACTTAAACCACCAAGCTCAGAAAGAGATATATACATTTTGCGTACATCAGCATTATGTTTTTATTTCTATTGTTTTCATCTTGAAGCAGGGATGCAGCAGGATGTTACTTTGCAGCAGATGCTGTAGGTCTGTTACACGGATGGGGTTTTAGTTGGATGAGCCAGACCCACGGTTGTGGATTCTGGCACACCGACGAACCCGGATTGTGGGTCTTTTTTGACCACTTAAGTGTGGCCATAGCCCCTCGGATCCACGTGTGGACCATGATTATATCCCGCTGTTCTTTATAATATCACCTTTATAATATCCAGCAATATCTCCACCACCTGCCTGTTGGTGAATACACAGATGGTCGGGGAATCTTTTCCCCTTTTTCACTTCCTGGAACATCCCAGCACATCTTAGATTAATGGCTGTTATTTTAGGGCATTATATACAGACTTTTTGTTCATTTTTCCTATGTATGGTGGTCACATAGCAAGATGAAGCCTTACTTACCCAGCCTATGGATGGTCGGTTGCAATTATTCGTAACTTCCGGTCCTCCTCTGTTGCATAGCAACATGTAAACTTCCTGTGCGCCGCTAACGCATGCGCACTAGTTACTCAGGGACGCCGGATACAAAAGATAATACCGACTCAATTATATCCCAGTATTGAGTGATACTAATTATTCAGAACATCAATGAACACTGATTGGTGAGTGTTCTTTTAGCTCCACCTTTTACACAACTGTTGAATTTTTGATTCAACTTTAATCATATATATGCGAGATTATATATCTGTTGTTAATGTTTTTAATACTATGCACTTTTGTATCAATGTTGCCCTGTGTTGATACTCTTACTTATTGATGAAAAGTTTTTTACACTATATGTAATATTTTAATGAGATTGATGATGTCAGAGCACACTTGCTATTTATATCACTGCCGTACTATTGTATCACTATGCTTGAGTAAGGTCCTATTGCAGGACTGAAGCGTTGCACTTTTACTTGATGTGGATTGAATAAATCAACACTTTTTTGCCTATTTTGGGGAAGTGTTTGTGGGGTTGTATTTACCCCCTCAACCTCCCTGGTTACTGTTAATGTTCTGAGTTGGAAGGAAGTATACTTTTGGATTTAGGTACTCCTCAATCTCCTTATCTCCTCAAGGACACCTTCCCACCAGTCCTCAGACTCAAGAGAAACCTCATAGCCCATAGAACAAAGTTGAAATTAAATCTCCTATCCATAGAATGAAGCCTCAAAGTCCATAGAACGAAGTTGAAACAAAACCCCATAGTCCATAGAACGAAGCCTCAAAGTCCATAGAAGGAAGTTGAAATGAAACCTCATGGTCCATAGAAACTCAAAGTCTGTGTAAAGGATCTGCCAGACACAGCTTCTGTGTCGACGCCCGTGGTTAGTCAGTCTGCACCTGCTCCTAAGTCTGATCGAGTGACCCCTCCTTCTACCAATCAGGCTGGGAGGCTAAGGAGTGGGAGAGCCTATCACAGCCTGGCCAGACGGAGCTAGCTCCCGCCCTCTGTCTATTTATACCTTCACTTACTGCTCCTCCTTTGCCTGTGATTCTGTCTGTTTCCTGGCTCTGCTGCTGCTGCTTGTACTTTTGTCCTCTGCTCCATATAGACCCTGGCTTACTGACTACTCTCCTGCTCTGCGAAAACTCAAAGTCCTGGATCTTCTTCTTTCTTGGATCTTGATCTTTCTTTATGGATCTTTTCCTCTGTAGCGGCGTCAGCAGGTCTTTCCAGCGGCCGATCCCATTTTAGCATGCCCCATTATGTAGCCATTTATGTAGCCCCATTTGAACCCCTGAGGATGTTACGTTCGTAGCGATACATGTCGGGGGGGCCTCCTTCTATGTTTTAATTCAATGTCTCACCGGCAGTCATTTACATTCTATAATACAGCGTTCTGCAGGCACTGTCTTCACTTTGACACTTAGTGCCGCACTGAGCGAGTGCTTCATAGCAACGTGTCATGCAAATCTGTCACTGTCAGTGAACATTGGCTAACTTTTAAAGTGTGTATTTTCTTAGCATTTTCCTTTTAGTAATTAATTAATAAAAGTTATTTTTTAGCCTACACTATTGCAGCCAGCTGTAAATTAGGGCTTTTGTTTGCTTAAACAGCAAATGTGTTTAAAATTTCATTAAGGCTATTTCGTGTAAGGCTACTTGTGCCCTCACACGGTCACCCAAGGAATGGCTTAGCCCACATTTCGACAACCTTTGTACGTAATCCGTTACTTTTCCAAATCTTTCCAGCATCTTGATTGAAGACGAAACAATCTTTGTGGGACGATATTCAGGTCACTATCATGACAGGTTAACATCCCTGAGGTGGAGGTGATGTCTTGGTACCTAGGAATCTAATTGTGGGGTGGAGCATCGCCTTCCATTTCCCCTCTAACATTCAATCCATCATCGAATGGACCATACCAGTTCCAAGGTTGAGGTGGCAATTACCTACAAGGGTGTGTGTGTACCTTACATGTCCCTAAGGGTTCATACACATTACCCAATCACACAAACAAAGTGTACAATAACCAAACATACAAAAACATTGCCCCAAAACCATAGGTATATGTACATATAGAGATTCATGCTCAAACAGCATCTCTCACTACTCCTCCATAAACACGTGAAAGGTACACATGTAAATGGGGTGACTACAGGCTGTAAATATATGCCCGTCTACACGTACACACTCACTCACTGTGGGACAGGCATGTCCTCACTGAGTATGCCTATTTTGCGGACACATATCAACACCTAGAACGTCTATATTTACACCTTGGAAGTCTTTGTACGACCCATTGATTCAGATTTACACTTTACAAATACATATATATATATATATTATTATATATTATTATATTTAGTGTTTGCAGTGTGCTATCGCCATTTTTTTGTCTGCCGTATATTTGCAGTCACAGGTGTTCTTGCACCTGCATACACGTTTTGTATAATTTTGTTGGAATGTGCTGTTCAAACTTTTGTTGTGTTTACGTGATTCATATATGTGGGGTTAGTGACTGCCTCCATTTTTGTTCTTGCACTCCTCCCATTCTGCCCTGGGTGATTTTAATTAGTTTAATGCTGGTTCCCACCATCCCCAGATATATATGTAGGCTTAGTCCCAGTACTGGGTGTATGTGCAGAATAGGTCCCCACCTTATAGAGGTCGCCTTGTCGTGGCAGGTGGGCAAACACTTTTTGATCAAAATGTGCACTAAGAACCTCCCTTTTGTAAGTAGATTTAGCATGTAATGCATATTTATTTATATTTAGCGGTTTAGGTTACATTAGTGTTCGCAGTGTGCTATCGCAATTTTTTTGTCTGCTGAATATATTCATGGCTATCTGCTTAACCTCGTTGTACTTGGTCGTCCAGTCCTTTCATTCATTTGAACACGATGAACAGTCCAAAGTACATGATTTCTACGAGAATGAGAAGGAAGTGGCCTTGGGACTATACCCAAACAAGCTCTCCCACCAAGACACATCCGAGTCTGTCTCAAGTTTGCTTACAATTCCTGTGATCTTCGTTGTGTCATGTTCCAACATATTGGTGGATCGATGTTGGAAATCCTTCAGTTTCTCCACGACATCCTCTTCCTCATTGAAGTCTAGCATGAGCTTTCTCAGTTCGATGCCAAACCCAAGAGGAATCGTCTGGAGTCTAACAGGAATGTCTGGATGGATGTTGAGCCTCTTTTCAGGAGTCACCGGAGTTCTTCCCTTCTAATCCGCCACATGCATGCCTAGTACAGGATTAATTGTACAATATGCTCCTAAGAAAGATTGGCGGCTTGGGTATACCGGACATTCATAGCTACTATATCGCTACACAAGTAGCGCAAATTTCTAGTTGGTGGACCATGGACACGGAAAAGCAGTGGTTACAAATTGAAACTTCTTATATCTCGCCCCTGCCTTTAAAAACTACTCTTTTTTTGACGTTCTGGGATGTAGCACCTTCGTGTCCATTGTCCCCTCTGACAAAGACGACTCTGGAATGTTGGTCCTACATTCAGAATAATACTCTTAACCGTATTCCTTTACTTAAAAGTTACATTCCCTTAGAATTTTTTCTGCTAATAATTCCAAATCTTAGGTTGTGGATTGCTGGTGGTATCACTGATGTCTCCTTATTGCTCGACAACCATCATTTCGTGACTTTTGAGCAGCTTAAGTCAAAATTCTCTCTACCCAACTCTGATTTTTTTAAATACCTTCAAATAAAACATTGCATGGAGTCCACCAACAATCTTGACGCTTTATGTAATATTAAGCTATTTGGCCACTTCTCCAGACGTGTAAAAGGTCTAAAACACATATATAACACGATTAAATCTCATTACTCTTTTACTAAATCTCACCTAGTTAAGTCATGGGAAAGAGACTTGGGGAAATCATTTAATGACGCCACATAGTTGGCCTCTTTCAAGCTTATACATAAGGCCCTCCCGTGTATTCAATATATTGAAGCAGCAATGAAGACATCCCTGAGATGGTATTACACCCCTGACCGCTTACATAGGATATATCCTGAGTCCTCGCCTCTCTGTTGGAGAGGGTGTGGAAACACAGGTTCCTTATTCCACATGCTATGGCAATGCCACAAATTGGACAGGTACTGGGCTCAAGTATTTGAACTTTTGGCACAAATAATGCAAATTCCAGTTTCCATGTCTCCTCAAATAGCGTTATTATTCCTAGAACTACCAGTGTTAGTCTTGCAAATGGTCCCTTAGTGTTATCCTGTTCCCAGTGTTCCCGTACCTGCTACCTGTATCCTGTATCCCGTGCTACTGTTGTTCCTGTGCCCTAGAAAGTTGGAGTCGTATTGTGACATTGGCCATGCCTGCTGTGTTACACCATGCCTGGTATCTGCTGCCAAAGTCCCATCTGAGCCTAGCCGTTACTACTGTCTGAACTGCCACAGGTACCCTTGTGCTTGGACTATATAGACATTGACGTGGTACACTATTTGGCCAGCTGCTTTCCCGCTACGGCGATAGGGCCCAGTGGGTCCACAAACCCACAGATTGTGACAGTACACTCAGGCCATGGACCCCGCTCGCCAACCCAAGATCGTGACGACATCACAATTCATGCAGGCAGATATGCTAGTCTGCCAATTGCGACAGGACCAACTCTTCCAGGCGGTGAACGCCATCACACATCGGCTGGAGGCACAAGCTGTAGTCATCTCAGCATCCATTCCTGTTGCTCTGGCTGTTCCTCCTACTACACCTCCTGTCAGTACCAGTGCTGACTCATGATTCCCGCTGCCACTACCTCCTCGCTACGACAGAGACGCGAGGACCTGCAGGGGATTTCTGAACCAGTGCCAGATCCACTTTAGTCTACTTGTCAGAGCATTTCCTACTGATGGCGCAAGGATCACATTTATAGTCTCACTCCTTACTGGCAAGGTCCTAGCATGGGCAAACCCTATCTGGGAACGTCAGGGACCAGAAACCCGTGACTTCCATTATTTCCTACTGTCTTTTCCCACGGTATTTGAGGAACCTGGACGAGTCTCCTCAGCAGCTGCATCTCTTCTGACCTTTCAACAGGGGGACACCTCCATCGGCGAGTACGCCATTCAGTTCCGCACCCTGGCAGCAGACCTGTCCTGGAACAACGAGGCCTTGGTGGCTACATTCTGGCAGGGACTGTCTCCTTAACTTAAAGTCAAGCTTGCCCCTCGTGATCTGCCACCTACCCTGGATGACCTCATACTTCTAGCCACTCGGTTCGTCGGGAGAGAAGATTCCCTATGCTGGCTCCTATTTTCCAGCAATCCCTGTTGCCTTCACCAGTTGTCCCACCAGAAGAGCCTATGCAGGTGGGCCGGCTCAAACTGTCTACCCAGGAGAAACACTGCAGACGCACTTCAGACACACTTCAGGACTTTGTCTGTATTGCGGCCTCGGAGGCCATGTTGTGCGTTTGTGCCCTCAGAAGCAAAAGACGCTCCAATGCCTAGGATTGGTTGGAGAGACAACCCTAGGTGGAAAGGCGCTAGATAGAAAGTTCTCTTCTAGACTGTCCATTCCTGTGACTATAGTGTCTGGTGAAAAGACGCACCGGGTCTCTGCATATCTGGACTCTGGGTCCGCAGCAAACTTCATCCAAAAAGACCTAGTGGATCTTCTCCAGTTGACCACAGTCCCTCTGGAGACGTCTTAGGCTGTTGGCTCGGTGAATGGACTGCCTCTGCTCAACCCGATCATATCTGAAACCAAGTCGCTGAAGCTTCAAGTTGGAGTCCTACATTCAGAACTAATTTAGTTTCTTGTTTTGCCTAAAGCCGTCAATCCTGTCCTTCTGGGCCTGCGTTGGCTCCAACTACATGCCCCAGTCCTGGACTGGAATTCCGGAGAAGTTCTCCAATTGGCCTCCAAATGTCACAGCTGCTGTCTGTTACAGATCCATCCTATCCAGCCTCCTCTGCCTCAGTCATTGGCAGGATTACCCCCTCTTTTCTCTCAGTTTGCGGATGACTTCAGCAAGAAGGAGGCTGAGACGCTCCTTCCACACCGGGCTTATGACTGTCCATTGAACTGGCTCCAAAAGAGTCCCCCTCCCCTGTAGTCGGGTATACCCTCTCTTCTTGCCAGAGACTATGTCAGCCTATATCGAGGAGAACCTGGAGAGGGGTTTCATACAAAAGTCCTCCTACCAGGCCGGGGACGAATCTCTTCGGCCTTGCATTGACTACCGTGGTCTCAATGAAGTCATGTTTAAGAACAAATATCCCTTGCCACTAATTTCCGAACTATTTGACCGCATTTGAGGAGCCAAGATCTTCTCTAAACTAGACTTGCGTGGGGCTTACAATTTGATCCAAATCCGTCAATGTGATGAGTGGAAGATGGCGTTTAAAACTCGAGACGGGCACTATTAATACCTGGTGATGCCCTTCGGTCTGTGAAACACTCCCGCAATCTTCCAGGAATTCGTCAATAATATCTTGCGAGATCTTCTCTATGTCTGTGTTGTGGTCTATCTCAATGATATTCTGATTTTCTCTCCAGATCCGACGACTCATTGGAGGCATGTTCGGCAAGTTCTACTACGATTAAGGGAGAATCATCTGTATGCCAAACTGGAGAAGTGCGTCTTTGAAAAGAACTCTCTGCCCTTCCTGGGTTACATCATCTCAGATCAAGGTCTCAAGATGGATCCTGAGAAAATAAAGTCCGTCCTGGAATGGCCACGTCCTCAGGGCCTGCGGTCCCTACAGTGTTTTTTGGGATTCGCCAACTTCTACCTGCAGTTTAGCCCAAACTTCTCATCATTAACGGCTCCCATCTTACCAAGAAGGGTGTGAATGCCAAGGTTTATACTCTAGAGGCAGAATCTGCATTTAATAGCCCCAAGAATGCCTTTACCTCAGCCTCAATCCCCCATCATTCCGACATCCCTTGACAGTTCTTGTTAAAGGTGAAAGCTTCCTCTATTGGTGCAGGTGCACTTCTGTTCCAGAGAGGCCTCAAAGGAAAGGCAGTGATATGTGGCTATTACTCAAGACTTTTTTCCTACGCAGAGCGCAATCACTTTGTTGGGGATCGGGAGTTACTGGCCATTAAATTGGCTCTGGAGGAGTGGAGACATCTGCTAGAGGGCGCAGCCCACCCCATCCTGATATACACTGACCACAAGAACCTTACATATCTCCAGTTGGCTCAACGGCTGAACCCCCGTCAAGCCAGGTGGTCGCTGTTCTTCGCCCGGTTCCAGTTTGTGCTCCACTACCGGCCCACGGACAAAAATGTGAGGACCGATGCCCTGTTCAGGTCATTTGAAACAGTGGATACCGTGGAGCCCCAGCAAAGTATCATTGACCCATCCTGTATTATTTATGCTAATCCTCTGCAAGTTAGAGATATCCCTCCGGGGAGGACTTTTGTGTGGTTGGCAGACAGGAGGAGAATCCTTCGCTTGGGGGGCACAACTCCAAACTGGCTGGGCACCCGTGTGCTCGTAAGAACCGAGATCCGATTGCTCATCATTTCTGGTGGCCCACGCTGCCCAAAGATATTGTGGACTTTGTCTCGTCCTGCACTGTGTGTACTTCCAACAAAGTTGCTCACCCCAAGCCTGCCAGTCTGCTCCAACCTCTGCCTGTTCCCAGTGCTTCCTGGCTGCATATAGCAATGAACTTTGTCACTGACCTTCCTTCCTCTGCAGGACGCAATACGGCCCGGGTGGTGGTGGACCAGTTCTCGAAGATGGCTCATTTTATCCCGCTGACCGGCGTACCTTCTGCTCCTCGGCTGGCGAATATCTTTATCCAGCACATCTTCCATTTGCATGGTTTGCCTCTTCATATTGTGTCTAATTGGGGGCGTTCAGTTTACCTCAAAATTCTGGAGGGCCCACTGTAAACTCCTAGACGTGAAGTTGGACTTTTCTTCAGCCTATCATCCCCAGTCTAATAGCCAAGTCGAGAGGATTAACCAAATCATGGAGAATTATCTTCGCCACTACATCTCCATGCAGCATGATGATTGGGTACAGCTTCTTCCATGGGTCGAGTTCTCATATAACAACCACACAAGGGAGTCCACCACCTCCACACCATTCTACACTGTCTACGGCCATCATCCACGAATTCCTCTTCCTGTTCCGGCTTATCCCTGGTACCCGCAGCTGACTCTGCATTTGGAGATTTTCAACAGGTCTAGCAGCAAACCCGGTCCTCTATTCTGCAGGCATTCGATCGCATGAAGCGAAAAGCAGATGCTAAGGGAAGAAAGCCACCTCTGTATCTTCCAGGTACCAAAGTCTGGCTATCCTCAAGGAATATCCGGTTGAGGGTGCCATCATACAAGTTTGTTCCCAGGTTCCTCAGCAAAATCAACCCTGTCTCTTACAAGCTATGGCTGCCTCCTACCCTGAGGATCCCCAACTCCTTTCATGTGTCCCTCCTGAAGCCTGTGTTCCTGAAACGCTGCACAAAAACGCCTAGCCCTGCAGTTTCTCCCAGCAGTTCTTCCGATGTATTCGAAGTTAAGGAGATCCTGGACTTCAAAAAAGTAGGAGAAGAACATTTTATTTGGTGGATTGGAAGGGGTTTGGTCCAGAGGAGAGGTTCTGACAGCCAAAAGAGAATCTCAATGCTCCAGCCCTCATTAAAAGTTCCTCTCTCGCTCTGGTCCCAAGAAGAGAGGGCGTAAGAGGGGGGATACTGTAGAGTACACGGCCGGGAACTGTCAGGATTACTCACCCCCCATGGCCACAGCCATGGATCTCTGTGCGCTGGCCCGCATCTCCTCCCCAGGAGATGACAGCGCTCACTTCCGCTCCGTTGTTCTGCTGTGTCCTGTAGGAGCACGCTCGTGCCTGGGCTTAAAGGGCCAGTGCACACATGAAAATAATCATTAATTAGCCCATGATCCCCTGGACTATATGAAGGGCTCTGCCCTTTCACTCATTGCCTGAGCATTGTTGTGTTTACCCGTGTTAGTCTTGCAAATGGCCCCTTAGTGTTATCCTGTTCCCAGTATTCCCGTACCTGCTACCTGTATCCTGTATCCCGTGCTACCATTGTGTTACCCCATGCCTGGTGTCTGCTGCCAAGGTCCCATCTGAACTTAGCCATTACTACTGTCTGAACTGCTACAAGTATCCTTTTGCTTGGACTATATAGACATTGACTTGGTATACTGTTTGGCCAGCTGCTATCTCTCAATGGCGGTACGGCCCAGTGGTTCAACATACCCACAATTCGTGACATTGTCCAGGCTGGGGCTGTTTTTTACACTGATGACCATCAGTACATGATTGGTGGTGGTCCGACACCCGGACCTTGCACTGATTAGCTGTTGCGGCTGCCTCCACGGCGCCAGAAGCAATACGGTGTTGGTGCCGGAAGCAGAAGGCTCCGATCACTGAAAAGCGGCCTTGCTGGGTTACTGCAGCTCTGCTCCTATTCACTTGAATAGGAGCAGAGCTGCAGTACTGCAGCACAGCCACTATACTCTGACCAGAGCCATCTGCTTCTGGCACCGACCACTGCATAGCAGCAGGAACAACTGATCTGTGCGGGGTCCGGGTGTACCCTCCTGCTCATATACCGATGACCTATTCTATGAGTGGTCAATTGTTTACACTATCCATACTTATAGAGATGAGGAACAAATGAGATATAGGAGCTGCACTGTAGCATAAAGGTATGGGTGCTATCCTCAGAGGAATCTTGACAAAAAACCTCAGCAAAGTTCAACCACAATCCGAAAGAAGAGGCAGAAATGTAGAAAAATCCAAAATGTATTCACCCAACATACAGGCAACGTTTCACCTTCCCATTGAAGGCATTTTCAAACTTGAAAATGCCTTCAATGGGAAGGTGAAACGTTGCCTGTATGTTGGGTGAATCCATTTTGGATTTTTTTCTACATTACTGGAGTGCTGCCTCGTCTTTCGGATTGTTGTTATAGAGATGCATACTGTCCATGAATAATAACTTTTACCAATTTTAGAAATCAGTGTTTCTATTATTAAATTAAGTCATATTTTAGGTTTAGTGGTCATTTAAGCCAAATGCACTTTATGATGCCTTTAAAATGAGATTTAGTAGACACAGTTAACTTTTATCACCAATTAGCTACCCTATCAATTGAAACGTATACATCTAATGATGCACATTATTACACTTAGTATTCTAGCTGATATTTGCTTTATAAATCATCTAAGAAGCCAGAATATGACTGCTAATATATACTCAACATTGAAATTGCAACACCAAGAAGGAAAAGTTTTGCAGTTGTGGAAAACACAGGATTCATAGACATGTTAATGATATTCAAATAACAAAAAAATGGAAACAAAATATTCCAAGCATCTCTATTTATTCAATATCAAATATGAGTGCCACACACAGAAATACAAGCATTTACATGCCTTGGCATGCTATCAATGAGGTTATTAACGTTTGTCTGATGAATGTTATGCCATATATATATATATGCATATAGTCCAAAGCAGCACAGTGGAAAAATATGTAAAATTGTGGGGTGCACGACACAGATGTTTGGCCAGAGTCCCATGTCTATATGTTCAAAAGAACTCCATAAGCACTCCAAAAAATATATAAATAAATCTGGTAGGTGTATTCCATGCACTATGTTTGGTTTCTAATCTGGAACCTTTCTCAAGTCCATATATATATATATATATATATATATATATATATATATATATATATATATATATATATACACACACAGGGCATTCGGAATGTCTTCAGACCCTTTTACATTTTTGACATTTTGTTATATTGAGGCTGAGATGGAAGCCTTCCATGAACAATATCCTATGATAAAGCAGCCTGTCACTAAGCCCTAGGTGTATAGGCAGAAGCAGTAATGAATTCCCCCTCACCCGGTGTAGCGGATGAGGAGAGTAACTTCAGGATCAGTGAATAGGTTTTAAGAATGAGAAAAAGGATTGTCTGAGATGGAAGCCTGTGCTTTATTATTTATTTTATAATAATGTTGTTATAAAACAAGATTCAATTTATTTCTCCTGTCTAAAAAAACGATTTCTTACAAATCAAAAAGATGTTGCAAGGTTAGGTTGCATAATAACTGTCTCTACTTTTGTTCCCCTTGCTCTCGTCATCAACTGAAAAAGTTACTTCCTTTCTCAAAAATGGCTGACCACAAACAGACAAATACTTCTTCTTTTCTAGAAATAACATATAAACTCTGAGCACGTGGCTAAGCATACAATGCATATATGTTCTCCTTAGGATTGGATGGATCAAAGGCCACGGCCCCCTCTTATCTGATTGGGGAGGGAGAAGACATGGTCAATATTGATTGGATAGACGGAAGGCCATGGCCCCTCTTATGTGATTGGAGAAGACATAGCCAACACCCCTTTTAATGATATATAATCTATGTATTGTTTCCTAATAAACTAGAGAATCAGATTGCACTTCCATATGGTGTCAAGTGTGCTAAATTTCTCTCTAATGCATCATTCCCATTGCATGCTCTCCCACCATTTGAAACCAGATGAAGACTACAACGAGGTCCAGTTGATGACCTGCCTAAATTGATGCCCATAACAAGGCCTTGTGCTAAAATAAAATAAGAAATAAAAAAAAGTTTTCCCCTTCATTCTGCACTTAATACCCCATAATAAATATCTGATGATTTTACATTAGAGTTCAATCAGGATTGTGTGAGACTGCGTTCAGTGTGTCAGTTTTCCCCCATGTGCGAAGTACCAGTGATGATCAGTATTTAACATCAGTGAAAAACTGAAGAAAGCCAAGTTTTGTCAAAAAATTGTTTCAACCCCCTGAAAACTCCCACTGGAAGCTCACATGACTTAAAATTCGCCATTTTCTATTGTTTTAAAGTGATCCTGAAATTTTCTCACCAGAACTTAAGACACATTTAGCGGATGTTGACCAACTCATACCATGCCAGACCTGGAACAGCTTGTCTGAGAGCGAGGGACATGTATGCCGATTACTTCCTGACACCTGAGAAAGCGGTTAAATGGCTTCAAGACTTTATTTGTGGAGCAAGATTGAATTCACAATGTAATGACTTATTTTCCTCTTTTTTTTTTCCATCTGTTTGTGAAATATATTCAAATTAGTTAGTTTGTTTAATTTTTCTGATTAGTTAGGGACTCACAAGACAATGCAGACCCTTGACGTTGGTTTGAAGCTTGCATATTTCGGTCAAAAGTAGCCACAGTTAAGCAGGACTATAGTGCCTGACAACATGCTGTAATCCGTCATGTAGGGTTGCTGGAAATAGTGCGGTCACATGCAGCTTTTGGAGCAGGGATTTTTCCATTTCCGTCTCAGAATTATATCTGACAATATATAAAAAACGCACTAAAAGATGCAGCATAAAATCTGCACCTTTTTCCAAATCAAAATGTAATATCCGCTTCCAAAATGCATAAAAAAAAGCAATATTAAGTACGGATTTTACCTGCAGACTTACTTGCATTTATCTGTCATATTTATGCGGAATTTCCACAACATGTCCTTGTAGCCTTTGAGAACTAAATTTAGTTAAAAATTCTTTAACCTCTTAAGGACGTGGCCTATATTAGACTTCAGAACACAGCCCCATTTTTCAAATCTGTGTCACTTAATGTGGTAATAACTTTGAAATGCTTTTACCTATCCAAATGATTCTGAGATTGTTTTCTAGACACATTGTGAGAAAACGTGAAGGTACCCGTGGCTAACAGAAGTCTATGGGCCCGCTATTTTGGGTCGGAATTATGACCCGTAATAACGGGTGTTTTTACGGTCGTGTGCATGAGGCTCCGTAATGACGGGTGGCTACATGTTTGCACCCGTCAATACGGCAGCATTGCTAGGCGACGTCAGTAAATAGTCACTGTCCAGGGTGCTGAAAGAGTTAACTGATCGGCAGTAACTGTTTCAGCACCCTGGACAGTGAATTCCGATCAGAATATAGAGTAACCTGTAAAAAAAAAAAGACGTTCATACTTACCGAGAACTTTCTGCTTCCTCCAGTCCGGTCTCCTGGCCATTGCCTTGGTGACGCGTCCCTCTCGACATCCGGCCCGACATTCCTGGATGACGTTACAGCCCATGTGACCGCTGCAGCCAATCACAGGCTGCCGCGGCCTCTGCAGCCAATCACAGGCTGCAGAGGCCTCTGCAGCCAATCACAGGCTGCCGCATCAGAAAAGAAGGTCGGACTGGAGGAAGAAGAGGGACTCGTCACCAAGACAACGACCGGGTACGTATGAAATGCTTTTTATTTTATTTTTAATCAGCAGCCTCTTTTCTCTATCAGTGATTGATACAGACAAGTGGCTGCCGATTTGTATAATATTTTTGACCGGGTTCGGTCAAAACGTGTTCGGCCGAACCTGGTGAAGTTCGGATTCGCTGCGAACCGACCTTTTCCCGATGTTCGGACCGAAACCGGGTTTGGTTGTCCCGGTTCGCTCATCTCTAATTATGGCGATACCAAATTTTTATAGCAAAATGTCAAACTAGTCCTTTGTTTGGAAAGCATTTCTCCAACTCACACCATGCGAAAAAGCATAAAAGCAGTGTTTGATGCTTTAGGGATGGAAGTCAGCTGTGCTCTGTTGTCCCACTCTTAGGGTATGTTCACACGTAAACTAAAAACGGCTGTAAACTACAGAGCTGTTTTCAAGGGAAAACAGCCTCTGATTTTCAACCATTTTTTATGCAACAAGTGTTCTTTGATGCGTTTTTTTTACGGCCGTTTTTTTTACGGCTACAAAAACGGCTCAAGAATAGACATGAACTTCTTTTTACGTGGCGTTTTTTTACGGGCCATTTTTTCAGACGGCCATGTAAAAAAATGCTCCGTCGGAACGAACCGCTGTTTTTTCCATTGAAAACAATTGGTAGATGTTTGGAGGCATTCAGACTCCGTATTTTTAGACATTTTTTGGGGCGTTTACGGCCCGAAAAACGGCTGAAAATAAGACGTGCGAACATACCCTTAGAGTATATTCACATGTAGCAGTTGGGGCGCGGTTAAAAGCTACATCAAAAAGGCATCTGAAAAACCGCAACCATATAGAAAACGGACAAATTCTTGATAAAAATGGATGCGTTTTTCTGAAGCATCAAACACTGCTTTCTATGATTTTTCACATGGTGAGAGTTGGAGAAGTGTCTTTCAAACAAAAGACTAGTTTATGAACTCTGGCCTTTTGATCGGTAAAGTCCAATTTTACTTTTTACATTCTGCATCTAAACGGAGGGTTGGACCTTCCTTGTCTTTTCCTCTGGTCATTTATATTAATAAGGTGAGCAAGGTTGTATATTGTTCAATTTCTACCAAATCTATATGTTGTTGTTTTTTAAAATTTTACCACTTTTGTAAATAAAAAAAACTATGTTAAAAAACACAATAATTTTGTGCCATATTTTGAGACCCATAATATTTTTATTTTTCTGTCAATGGAGCTGTGTGAGGGCAAATCTTTTTGTGGGACTAGCTGTAGTTTTTATTGGTACCATTTTGGGGTATTTTAGACTTGTTAACTACTTTTCAATCCATATTTTTAGGGAGGTGAGGTGACTAAAAAACAGCATTTCTAAAAAAAAGTTTATGCTGTTCATTCTGTGGGATAAGTAATGTTATATTTCAAATAGTTTGAATTGCTATGTATGCAGAAATACCACTTATGTTTATCTTTATTGTTATATTATTTTACAAAATAAATCGGAAATGTTTTTTTAAAATTTGAAATGTTTTTTTAAATATAGTTTTGGACATTTTATTAGCAACTCAATGACAATATGCGTTATAACAATATGGCTCAACTACGTGGCGGGTGCTGGTTGTTTTATACAACCATCACCTGCCTGCAATGGCCAGAACCAGAAATAACGCCAATCCCGGCTATTTAACCCCACAGATGCTGCAGTCAATAATGCCCACAGCATCTGAAGGGTTTGACAAAGCGAGAGGGCACTCTCTGTCCTCCAATAGCCCCATAGGGTGCCAACCAGTTGCCATGGCAGATGGCGACCTAGTGAAGACTTCCAGGTCTCCTGTGTTTGATTTCTAAGTCCCAAAAGGGTTAAGGGGTTATTCCCAACATATACTTTAATGTTCAAGTGTTTAGGATGTAATTTTTACAGTGCAGTGAACACCGTAAATTCCAAACCCCAAAAATGATGGCATTTTTTTTCCAATTTCACCTCACACATTTTTCATTTTTAAAGTTACTTAAAACATTATAGGGTTCAATAAATGGTTCCATTTAAAAATACAGCTCATACTTCTGTATTTCAGTGCATTGTCCTGTCAGCTTCATCATATTAATCCCTAATACTAAGATGGCAGACCTGGTGGTCTGCATTCAGCTTGACAACACATCGGCATCCCACGATGACGTCAGGGTGATGGGGTGACAGAGGGGGTCCCACCCTCCAAATAACAGCTTGGTAACCAAGTTCGCTATTGACCACAGCATCTAAATGATTGAACAGCCAGTATCGGAGATTTCAGTCAGCTGCAATATATATGGCGGATGTCGCCAAGGGGATAAACAAGATCATAGCATGGTTATTGTTGTTGAAATTCTTATGTAACCTCTTCCTGACATCTGCCGCATACATACGGCACTGTCGATAAGGGTTCTCTCAAAATGCAAAAAACTGAACCTGCACCTTTACCAGTGGGTGTCAGCTGTATATTACAGATGACACTCTGCAGTAATGATCAATAGGGACTGTGGCATCTAAGTGGTTTTTAGCCCATTGGCACACCTACGACACAATTGGAGGGGTGTTGATGGTTGCTACAGCAACCAGAGGCCTAAAAATAGCCTCCAGGTCTGTCAAGTAGGGAAGACCTCTGACATGGCCTAAAAGGCTTCCAGTCAGTGTAAAACTGTTCTAATACATTGCACTATAAAAGTAGTTCAATGTAATATAACAGTGATCAGGGGTTCAAGCCTTCAAGTCCTCTAGTGGGACTAAAAAAACTAAATGTTGTACAATAATAGAAAAATAAAAGTATCACGTAAAAAAACAACAACCTAAAAATAGTCTTTTTTCACATCTGTTATTATTGGAAAAAAATAAAAAAACAAATATAGAATTGGTATCACCACATCTATAATGTCCCTAACTATAACACTATCATGTTATTTATCCTGCACAGTGAACGCTGTAATAAATTATAAAAAACAATGCCAAAATTGCTGTTTTTTTGGTCACATCTCCTCCCAAAAAGTGGAATAAAAAGTGATCAAAAAGTCGCATGTGTCCCAAAATGGTACCAAGAGAAACTACAGCTTGTCCTTAAAATAAAAACGTCCTCTCACAGCTCCATCAACGGAAAAATAAAAACGTTATGGCTCTAGTAAGATGAAACCACATCCTGATGTTCAGGGTAGATGGGCACATTCCTACATGTATTAATATATTTAAAAAAATCTATAATTTTGGTATCGCTGTAATCGTACGGACCCTCCGAATACAGTTAACATGTCATTTATACTGCACGATGAACGCTGTAAAAATTATATAAAAACAATGCAAGAATTGCTGTTTTATGGTTACCTTGCATAGTTACCTAGTTACCTAGGTGCAGAGTGAGTTCTAAAAAGGGGATAAGAATGGACACCATTTATCAGTGCGCCTGTGAATAAAGGATTACTTCAAAGCTTACTAATTTCATTATTTATCCCATTATTATACCACCTTATTATTCCGTGATGTACATACTCAGCACAGCTTACATATGTCCCTATAAACTAAAATACAAATAGAACAAAACTAGTACCAAGCAAAATCCGCACACCTCCCGCCAAAGTCCTACTGTGTGCCCAAACAGCAGTTTGTGTCTACATATATGACATTGCCACACCCGGGAGAACTTGCTTAATAATTTATGGGGTATGTGGCATAAACTGGGCACAACATATTGCGCACTGAAATGGCATATTAGTGGAAAAATTGCAATTTTCTCTTTGCATCGTCCACTGCACTTTCATTACTGGAAAACACCTATGCGGTCTAAGGGGTCACTTCTCAGGGGTAACGCATGGTCAAATGCGCATGGTGCTCATTCACTACCGAACCCTGTTGTATGTCCAGATAAAAGATTAGGGCCACATATAGGGTTCTAAAACCAGGAAACACATCACATAGAGAGAGCTGTTTTTTCACAGTGGCACAAGCTAGACAAATCATACAAAACAATAAAATAGCATATCTATAGAAATATTTTTACTCTGCCATTTTAATTTGGCAACATCCACTGTACACTAATTGGGGTGAATTGTGGGGTGAACATGCTCACCACACCCCTAGATAAAAGCCTTGAGGGGTGTTGTTTCTAAAATGGGGTCAATTCTGTTTTGGTACCTCAAGGGCTTTGCAAATAGAATATGTCCTCCACAAAACATTCCAGCAAAATCTGCGCTTTAAAGGCCAAATGGTGCTCCTTCCCTTCTGAGCCCTGCATTGTTTCCAAACAGAAGTTTATGACCACATTTGGGGTATTACCGTACTCGGGGGAAATTGATTTACAAATGTTGGTGTGGCTTTTTCTACTTTATTTCTAAAACTTCATCTTTTGGGAAAAAAATATAATTTTTATTTTTTTCAATTCCGAAAAATACATGTGGGGTAAAAATGCTCACTGTATCCCAAGATGAATTCTTCAAGGGGTGTGGTTTCCCAAATGGAGACACTTCTCATGGGCTTTGTTACGCCGCTGGTGGTGCTCAAGACCGCAACACCAGACAAACTTCACATGGGTGAAGCATGCATCAATACTGACAGAAAACAAAAGGCACAAGTAGCTCACCCGTGGGTAAGCAGAAGAAATTACTGAAGGTAGTAGAAGATGGAGATGATGCATAAATGAAGTGGATCGCAGATGAATTGCTTGCAAGCAGTTAACAGATGAATGGACAGTGGACAAGAATTAACAGCACTTACTGACCCTATCTGAATACTATCCCATAGCAGGGTTAGAAACAGCTTGGCAGAAGACCAAGTGCAAAGGAAAGGCAAACAAACCAGTAAACAAAGCAAACAAACTACTGATCCCAGGATACACATAAAACCACAATATAATAACTATATCCCTCAGAGGACCAACAGGTCCCACAGTACAAACGAGCACATAGGCAAGAACAAAGTCACCAACTAGAATCTTGAAAGAGTTTGGCACATGTCAGAAACCTTATAACCAGCACCTGAGTAATCCAGGCCTGATGTATATATAAGCCCAAGAAAAGTACACCGCCTAATTGACCAGGTAAAGGTAAATGATGACCAAATTCAGACTCAGAACAGACATTGCCTAGCAACGCCCAAACACAGAGATAACAGAAATAATTGATTAGCAGCAGTTCTGCTGCTAATCGTAACAGGTTTCCATTGTCCTGGTACCTCAAGGGCCCTTCAAATGCGACATGACGCCCAGAAATCAATCCAGCAAAATCTGCTTTCCAAAAAACAAATGGCGCTCTTTCACTTCTGAGCCCTGCTGTGTGCCTAAACAGCAGTTTATGATTACATATGGTGTATTGCCATACTCTGGAGAAATTGCTTGACAAATGGGGGGCTTTTTCTCCATTATTCCTTGTAAAAAATTAAAAATTTTGAGCTAAAACAACATCTTTTTTACAGCCCTCTTCTAATATAATCTAAAATAAACCTGTGAGGTCAAAATGCTCACTTTATCCATCCCTAGATGAATTCCTTGAGGGGTGTAATTTCAAAATGGGATCTTTTTAGATTTTAGACTGTTTTGAGACCTCAAGACTTCTGCAAACCTAAAGTGTTGCCTAGAAAACATCATAATAAAAAGGAGGCCCCAAAATCCACAAGAAACTTCTTCAATTCTGAGGCCTGTGTTTTAGTCCAGTAGGACACTAGTGCTACATATGGGATATTTCTAAAAACCGCAAAATCAGGGTAATAAATATAAAGTTGTGTTTTTCTGTTAACACTTGCTGTGTTACATTTCAAAGTTTCAAATTTCAGTTTGCCTTCATTCCTGTGAACCGTTTAAAGGATTAATAAACGTCCAAAATGCTGTTTTGAATACTTTAAGGGGTGTAGTTTTATAATACGAGGTGATTTATAGAGGATTTCTGACATATAGACTGCTCAAATCCACTTCCGAACTGAGTTAGTCCCTTAAAAATAGGTTTTTGAAATGTTCTTGAAAATGTGAGGAATTACTGCTAAAGTTATAAACCTTGTTCCAAAAATAATGACAACTTAAAATAGACATATGGGAACTGTTAACTAGAAACTATTTTATGTGTTATAACCATCCGTCTTACAAGCAGATAAATTAAAATTTAGAAAAATGCTGACTTTTCCCAAAAATTCTACGTTTTGGTGTTTTTCACAAATAAACACTGAATGTATTGACTAAATTTTACCACCAACAAAGTAGAAGGTGTGACGAGAAAACAATCTCAATATTGCATTACAAAGTTATTATCACATAAGGTGACAAATGTCAGATTTGAAAAATGAGGCTCCGTCAGTGAGGTCAAAACAAGCTGCAGTGGCAAGGGCTTAAAAAAGGGGTTTTATCGGAGGCTAGTTTATAAGTAGTTAAGAGTATAACTATAAGGCTAACGTTTTCTGTCTGTAAATAATTTGAATAATAAAAATGTGCTCATCTAGTGTCACAGACACTATTCTGCTCACCTTCATATGTTGTGCAGGCAGATTGCTGTTAATTGCTCAAACAGAAACTCCAAGGGTTCATCAGATAGCTCAGAAGAAATTTGGAGAACCAGTAGGTTATAATATTATTGTTAATTGTAGTAGTAGTGTTGGTGGGAATGGCTGCGGCAAGTACCGGCACTCCACAGATCTGTCTTTGTTTGGCTGGCATGCACAAACTGACTATGCTATTAGCACACTGGGTTAGTTGATATCTCAAGTCATTGACAGTGGCGTAGCCATAGGTGTCGCAGCGGTCCGCGGCCCCCCCCGCACCACATCCATAAAAAGTTACTATAGTAACTGGGGCCACGGGCCCCTGTTACTATAGTAACTGACAGTACTTACCCGCCTGGTTCTGAAGCGCAGAGGAGGTCCTGACGTCGCAGCGCTGTGCGCAGCGTATGACGTCACAACGCTATGCGCCGCGTACAACATCTCGACCCTGGATAGAGTCAGGATCTCCGCTGTGGCTGAAGAGTAGGGTAAGATTAATATCCCTGTCTCCTGAAGCTGATAGGTCGGGGTCAGACTCCCGGGACCCCACCAATCAGCTGTTTTGAAGGGGCCACAGCGCTCTTACGAGAGCTGCTTTCCCTTCATTCCGGTCCCTTGCTCACACTGTGAATCTGTGTCGGCGACTCACAGTGTGAGCATGTGAGGGAAATGAAGGGCGTGCGGCCCCCTCAAAACAGCTGATTGGCGGTGTCCCGGGTGTCAGACCCCGACCCATCAGCTATTGATGGCCTATCCTGAGGATAGGCCATCAATGTTTAGGGACTGGACAACCCCTTTAAGCCTACGATGTCGCAGGCTTAGAGGGCCCTTTATACAGCATCACAGATTGTGTGATGCTGTCTGCAGGGTCCTGTATCTAAGCCAATCACATGGTAGGCTTAGATACAGGGCCCATGTGTGATCCTGTCTGATGGGTACTGTATATAAGCCTACCACACGGTAGGCTTATATACAGGGCCCCAGCAGACCGCAATCTTATACTGTATAAGATTACTGTCTGCTGGGGCCCTGCATCTAAGCGTCTTACATAACCAAATGGTAAGCTTAGATACAGGGCCCATATGTGACACTGTCTGTTGGACCCTGTATCTAAGCCTACCACATGGTAAGCTTAGATACAAGGCTCCAGCAGACAGTAATCTTATACTGTATAAGATTACTGTCTGCTGAACACTGTATCTAAGCCTACCTTGTGGTAGGCTTATATACAGGGTCCAACAGACAGTATCACACATGGGACCTGTATCTAAGCCTACCACATGTGTTACTAATCGTTTTTTTGTTTTTGTGTTTTTTTTACAGGTACGGATGTTGGACTACGTCGGATTCGAGGACTACTTCGATGACGGCTTTTTTTATTATCAATAAAATGGTTAATGAGGATTGTGTGAGTTTTTTTATTTCAATAAAATATTTTTTCTATGTCTTTGTGTTTTTTTTAAACTTTATTACTACTGCCTTAGTAATGGACGCTGTTAATCAGTACCCCCCCCCCCCCCAGTAATGCTAGCCTGCTGCTTTATCGTATCTGGCTGGTCATGAAAAACCCACGTCATTTAAAAAAAAAAAAATAATAATAATTGTAAAGAACGATGTGGGATCCCCCCCAATTTTAATAACCAGCCAAATACAACACAGCATCAGCAGCCTACCATTACCAGGGTGGGAAGGGCCATGGTTTTTGGCCTTCCCCAGCCTAATACTACTAGCCTGCTGGCGCCCCGGTGCCCGACCATTACTACAGATGGTCAGGTACTGGTTCATACCCAGCTCTTCCCAGTACCCCTGGTGGCGGTTGGTGCCAGGGTAATAATGGGGGTTAGTGTTAGCCTCTGCACCGGCATAACATTAAGCCCTGCCTTAGTAATGGACGCTGACAATCAGCGAGCAGCTATTACTAAGGTGTTAATAATAAAGTTTAAAAAAATACAAAGACATAGAAAAAATATTTCATTTAAATAAAAAGACCCACACAACCCTCATTAGCCATTTTATTGAGAATAAAAAAAATATGCTGTCCTTGAAGTAGTCCTCGAATCTGATGTAGTCCAACGACCGAACTTGTAAAATAACACTAACACACAAAAATAATTAGTAACACATAAAGAAGCAAAACAATTATTATTCTTATCTTTACTGGGTCCAGCGCTGGAGCCACAATGTCAGCGAGCTGGGCCCTGTATCTAATCCTATCATGTGTGATACTGTCTACTGAGCCACTGTATCGAATCCTGTCATGTATGATACTGTCTGCGGAGCTGTGTATGTAATCCAACCATGTTTGATACTGTCTGCTGAGCCACTGTAACTAATCCTGTCCATATTTTATAGGGTCGTAGTGCTATAGATATGCTGTCTCCTATATATATATACACACACACACACACACACACACACACACACATATACATTTTTTTAAATATCCCACATGTGGCCGTAGTGTGCTACTGGACTGAAACAAAGGCCTCAGAAGCAAAGGTGCACCTTGTGGATTTTGGGGCCATCTTTTTATTAGAATATATTTTAGGCACCTTGTAAGGTTAGAAGTGGTCTTGTGGTGCCAAAACAATGGAAACACCACAAAAAAATGTTTTGCACCATGTCGCATTTTCAAACCCCCTAAGGTACCAGTACCATTTTGGAAACTACATCCCCCAAGGAATTCAGGAATTCATCTAGAGTTATAGTGAACATTTTGACCCCACAGGTGAATTGCAGAAATTAGTACATCATAGATGTTTCAGATTGAAAATTGCAATTTTTCCACAAATATTCTATTTCAGGGCCTAATATGTTGTGTCCAGCTTGTGCCACTGTAGACACACATCCCATAAATTGTTAAGCAGGTCCTCCGAAGTACGGTAATACCCACAGGACTCTGGTATAAACTGCTATTTGGACACACTGCCAGACTTTAGAAGAACCGCCATTTGGCAGAATTTCTTGGTAGTGGTTTTGTTTGGGGTTTTACTCGTGTTTCAGCTTATAATGTGGGGGCATATGTAGGCTGGGCGGAAATACATTAGGGTATAATAGGGTAATGTAAAAATGAGGTAAATGAATAATAAAATTAATAATCCATGTATTGGTGTAGTACGCTTTGTATCAATCCTTTATTCATAGGCCAGATTTTTTGAGGCAGGTGTTGCACTGATAAATGGTGTCCTTTCTTTTACCCTTTATGAAACACACTGCACTTTTTTTGCGTCCTTCCCTTGTTTACAGTTTGGGGAACTCACGGCATATGCATAAGCCATGAGTAAGGATGCAGGAGGTGTCTGAAACGCGTAGGCTATCTACACCATTGAACCTCTCTCTGTACTAGGATATTATCATGCCGATTTTGCTTTTAAATTATTAAATAAAACTTGGAAAAAGTTTCCTTTTTACCCTTATCAGCGCTGGATCCAATTTCTGTTCTCTGCTTCTACTTCCTGATCGTTTGCCGACACGAGGACCCGAGCGTGACTAGCAGTGCAAGTCTGCATACAAGGTGAGCTGGAGGCTTGCTCTTTCTTCTTTCATTCATATATACCACTTATGCTTATGTCTACATGCAAATTTCTTCATAAAACCACCAGATTTGAAGAGACCAAAAGCGTTTCAAACTGGAAATTAAAAAATAAGTAACAAACTATAAAATACATGGATTACACACCTTAAAAAGCGAGTGCAGCACCCAACCCTATATGTTTACTGAAAGCAGACAAGCTGACAATTGCAGTTGTCTTGACGTGCTGTTGGCAGCCATGTCCACCTTCTAGTAACTGATAAAAACAGGATTTTTTTTTACATGGATTAAAACATACCTTTGCAACTAAAACTCATATACAAGCAGAGGTTAACACACAAAAACACACAAAAACAATGTAAAAGTTATAGATCAAGGTGGGCAAACTTCATATACACAACAAAAGTCTACATTAACAACTAATGACAATTAATAACTATTTATGTTATGAGCTTGCTTCTGGCACAGCATCTATGCATAAGGCTTGCATCTAGAAGTGTATACCGTATATAGATTAAACTTTTGAAAGTGGCTTTTTTTGCTAAAGGGCGGGAGATTTGCTTTGAAGGGCTGTGCACACCGCACTGCTCTTCACCCTTATTACCGCGCACAGCCTAACTACATGGGCTGCGCACGCCTGGGGTACTGAATGTGTAAATATAGGACTATGCATAATAATTTCATATAACAACTGTGCGCACTGTAGGTAGGTATGTATGCTTACGTAATCAAATAGATGGTCTGTCAACCAAGCCTAGGCAGGGAGTCATACAAGTTTGGAAAGTTTATATGCTATTACTGATACATACACAAATATTTTCAGCTATTGTCAGCCAAATAGGGAACCTTTTGTTGAAAATTTGAATCCCACCCCTGGCTACTATGCTGCCTAGATGAAAAAAAACTATACTTTGCCTTGATTCTGCAAAAATTGAGCGAATAAACACAAAAAGACCGCAATGTGCGAGAACAGCTTTATCCTAATATATAATCGCAGATCCCCAAACCTAATCGAATGCGATTTTTATAGTGGAACTAGTTACAAGCGATTGTTTATGGCAACTGTCAGTGGATGAAAATGTATTTTCTAACTGATGGAAATCTTTTCCAGCCATCAGATATGTATTAGATATTCGTCTTTTTTCATTAGGTTTTTATTCTCTTGCAATGTTATAAATAATGTTCTTCTATTACTGATTTGGGATCGCTAATGGCGTTCTTACTATTTATTTCGGTATCCATTTAATAAAGGACACGTAGGAACTGGGAATCACCTGAACACCGTCTGCACTATTCCTATATTTTTTTATTTATGCAATGTAGGTAGCAATTATAGTTGTGGTAATGAAATTACTTCGTATCGTTTAACATGAGATGTGTCTATATGTATTGATGGATTTATATATATATATATATATATATATATATATATATATATATATATATATATAAAAACTAAAAATCCAGCAGCACCGATAGAGTTTTTAGGTGCAAGCCCTAAGGAACAGACCAAGGTCCCAACTTTATAGCCCCATGTGCAACGTTTTAGCTTTGTCCTCTAGAGCCTTTCTCAAACCTATATAGATATATATCTATCTATATATATAGATAGATAGATATATATCTATATAGATATCTATCTATATAGCTATATAGATAGATATCTATATAGATATATCTATATAGACAGATATATATATGTGGAAGTGTACTGTATCTATTTATTTAATTCTTCGATTGTTTTTTCTGTTTTTAGTTGTATGTAAACTAAACTAGATGGCCAAATTATGTGGCACTCCTCCTAATTATGGAGTTTATGTGTTTCAGCTACATTCAATGAAAACAAGTACACAAAATCAAGCACACTGCCATGTAACAAATATTACGGACATAAATTGGTAGTAGTATGGGTCATACTAAGGATCTTAGTGACTTTAAATGTGGCATCATAAGTGCCAGGTTTGGGAACAGGAGTTGATGAATGGATTTGGCTGGTTTTAATTGAAATTGGTGCCCATCACATACACTCAGAAGGTGGCGAGATGGGGTGAATACATCATTATTGACGTTAACTTTAATGTCCTGAATTTTAAGGATTATTTCAAAAGAACAATAATTCTCTGATCACTCAAAGTAACTAGCAACCTTTTCTCTGCAGAGATAGAATTTCTATGTAAGGGTATGTTCACACGCTTAACCAAAAATGTCTCAATATACGGAGCTGTTTTCAAGGGAAAAAAGCTCCAGATTTTCAGACGTTTTTTAAGCCACTTGCGGTTTTCTCTGCATTTTTGTAGCATTTTTTTACGGTCGTTTTTAAAAAAAACGGCCCGTCGGAACAGAACACCGTTTTTCCCATTAAAATCAAATGGCAGATGTTTGGAGGCATTCTGATACCGATTTATCGTCCGTTTTTCAGCCGTTTACGGCCTGAGAAACGTCAGAAAATAAGCCGTGTGTACATACCCCAAGGGGAAAAAAATCCAGGTACAAAATTAAATGGTGCAATAAACGTAATTTTTTTTTAAACTACATTTTACCTCTGTAAATCGCCTTATATAGAGTACCATGAAAAAATGCCTTTTCTATGGTCTTGCCAATAGGAGAGGAGGAACTCACACCCTCGTCTTGATGCTCCTTGGGAAATACAATGAAAGAAATAAACAATAATGTATCATTTATAATGGATTTCACCTCAATTACATCACATTAAACAGAAGAAGCACACGCTATATATCTTAAGGCCCTTTTTCACCGGCTGACACTCGGCCGGTGAAGCGAGCGCTGATCAACGAGACATGATTGATCGGTGCTCGCTTTCTCCAGTCACACGGAGCTATGGATGGGGATGAGCGGTAGTTACTCTGATTGCTTATCCCCATCCATCATTATCATGTTTACACAGGGAGAAGTGCTGCCGACAACGATAATCTTTTACTTTTTTAAAACGATACGAAAAGCAGATGATCGAGAGTTTGCTCGTTCATATGCTGACTTTCCCCAATTTAAACAGGGCAATTATCGTCAATGAGCGTTATATTAATGCTCATCTGCCCGATAATCATCTTGTGTAAAACCCCCTTTACCTGTCTCCTGCGTCAAAATCTGGCAAAGCTGATAATAGTGTGCATCATTTAGATAATGGTGGTCAACTTTAGATAAGAAAAACGAATGTCCTGACAAGACACCCTCTAAGGGTCCTTTTAGATGGCCCGATATGGGCCAAGAAAAATGAGCGCCAATCGAGACAGCATTGTTCGTTCATCGGCTGATCGTTACACTGTTTACACAGAGCTATGATCGAGAATGAACGTTTGTATGAACGCTCCTTCGCTTGATTATTAGCGCATGCAAAAGAACTTTAGCAGATTATCCAGAAAAAGGACCCTACAGTTTAGCCCAAGCACAGCTTGGGCAGAGTAACTGCAGTAGAAGCATCTTTTGTAAAGACTCTAGCTCCAGCTAGAACGGGGCTAAACGCGTAAGAATCTTGACTTTAAAACGAGAACGAGATTGCGGTTATAGGCCCGTTCTAACCAGAGCTAGCGCAGGTTAAATTGGGAGCTGCATAAACTGTACTTGCAGGCCTCACTTCAGCCTGTGTGGAGGAAGGGAGGGTGGCAGTGGGGGAAGTTCTGATAGTCAAGAGGGAGAGTAGAGCAATCTGTTATCCTTCTCCTGTCCCTGTATGTTTTCAGATGACCCAAAGTGGTTGGGTACCATGGACTTTTATTCATGATATCGACCCCGCCACTAGTAAACAGAGAGCAAGACATGACCCAGCTGTTTGACCCCCGTGACACCTAAGTGATTTTACAGAAAAAAAACATAAAAACAAACTTTTTTCACTTACACAATGTTTTATCATTGAAAAAATAAATAAAAAGTAACGACACATAGCTGGTATAGCAAGGCAAGTATTAATCATCAACAGTGATAACATAGCAATACATTATTGTGGATATGATGGCGCACAGTTAGAATTCTGAATCCAAGCGCTGCAAACTCAGGAATAAAAGTGAACCGTATGGTTCCCATAAACAATAGCTTTCTTGTACAAGAAGGTGGTATTAATTGAGGAAATAAGCTCTGTAAGAGACGGAATCGTTGAGCTCCGCCAATACCGTTTTAGGACTAGTTTAGCAATCAAAATTATTTTACAAACCAAGACAGGAAATTTCCCGAGTACCTATAAAAAGTAGGGCTTATTGGGTTGTGATGTTAATCTGCATGTGTAACATGTCCGATATCAACTGGAAAACAGAACACCAATAAGATGTTAGACTTGGGCATTGATAGAGGATATTGCATAGTGTACCTTCACAACTGTAGTTTATTATTTAATTATGTTTCTTATATAGCGTCAACAAATTCCACAGTGCTGTACAGATGTTGTCCTTACTAACTATCCCCAACTGTATGTTTTTTTGGGGTGTGGGAGGAAATCGGAGTACACAAAAGAAAGCAACGCAAACAGGGGAATAAAATACAAACTCCATGTAGATGTTGTCCTTAGTTGGATTTGAACCCAGGACACCAGTACTTCAAGGCAATCATCCAAACCACTAAGCCTTCATGCTGCCTAACTTCACCAGCATGTGTGTAGAGAGCTTGGATACATATAATGCAAACGATCAGGCGTAAAATACCAATGAATACCCATTCATTGTCAGTGAAAGATATGCCCATCTCCTTTTCCCATAATCTAAAGTTATAGGTTTTATTAAATTAACTATGGTCATTCAGTAGACTGCAGATAGGTTTAGGGTCCTTAATCCTCTTATTGTAGATATTGAATATAGAAGAATTGCAGAGGATTGAGACAATATTGCATGGACATTGGACATTGCATGACCGGAGGTGTCAAATTTGCAAATATTTGTAGCAGTCTCTTCGAGGAAGCGAAAACTGTATAGAGAGGTTTGTAAATGACATGAGAAGAACACCGCTAAAAAAGAGATACTGTTTTGGACCCATAAAGCAATATTTAAGTTAGGGATAGCTAAAGACAGTATTTCCAATTTAATGTGTGTTTTTGATATGACTATAATATTGTCTGAGTAGTTGTGAAATTTAATCCAACTAGTCAAGGATGCCCGTGTAAGTGGAGAGATATGAAATGCCACGAGGATCTTCCAAAGGATAGTGGAGACGATGGAATAGAAGAGGTCAAGTCCTGTAAGCAGCAATGAAGGAGGCTGTCATGTCCATGGCTGCGGGCCGTCAGGTTCACTCACCTCCTGACGGCCGCAGCCATGGGTCAGTGAGAGCTGGCCCCAGTCTCCTCCTCAGGAGACGCCAGTGCTCACTTCCACTCACATTGGCCAGGTCCCATAGGGTGCGTGCGCACGCTCGTGCCTGTTAATAAAGGGGCAGCGGACTTTAATGCTAAATTAGCCCATGAGCCCCCTAGACTATAAGAAGGGCCCAGCCCCTTCCTGCAGTGCCTGAGCATTGTTTGTCGTATCCTAGTTTGCCTAAGCAAATGGTCTCCCAGTGTTTTCCTGTTCCCAGTGTATCCTGTATCTTGTATCCCGTGCTATCCTGGTCAAGTGCCATGCTGTGCTGTGGTCGTGCTGTGCTGTATTCCACGCCTGTCCGGCTGCTCCACGCCTGATGTCTACCCGCTGCCTAGTCCCAGCCGAGCCTGCCTTGCTACTGTCCGAGCAGGCACAGGTACCCTATACGAACTATAGACTTTGACCTGATCCCTGTTGGCCAGCTGCCATACTGCCAAGGCGGTACGGCCCAGTGGGTCCACAAACCCTACGTGACAGTACGCTCAGGCCATGGACCCTGCTGGTCGATCCAAGACCAAGATGACATCACAAAAGATGCGGACGGATATGCTGGACCTCCGGTCTCCACAGGACCAACTCCTCCAGGCCTTGAACATTCTCGCACGTCGGCAGGAAACACGAGCTGCCGTTCTTCCTACTACACATCCTGGCAGTACTGATCCTCAGACTACACCTCCTGGCAGTGTTGATCCTCGTTTTTCTTTGCCACTTCCTGACCGCTATGATGGAGACGCAGGTACCTGTCATGGATTTTTGAACCAGTGCCAGATCCACTTCAGCCTGTATCCTAGGGCATTTTTGTCTCATGGCACAAGGGTCGCTTTCATCATCTCTCTTCTTACTTGCAAGGCCCTTGCATGGGCGAACCCTATCTGGGAGAGTCAAGGCCCATAGACCCGTGACTTCCAGGGGTTCCTCCGGACATTTTGCACGGTGTTTGAGGAGCCTGGACGAGTCTCCTCTGCAGTGGCTTCCTTGCTAAACCTACGCCAAGGAGACATCTCTGTGGGTGAGTATGCCATCCACTTCCGCACCCTGGCGGGAGAACTGTTGTGGAACAATGAGGCCTTGGTGGCTACATTCTGGTATGGACTGTCTCCTAAAATTAAGGACGAACTTGCCGCTCGAGACCTGCCATCTACCCTGGATGACCTCATCCTTCTGGCTGCCCGGATTGATAGAAAGCTCAGAGAACGGCTCCAAGAAGTTCATCGGGAGGGAGCCCTTCCTAGTCCGGTCCCTACCTTGCAGCAACCCCTGCCGTCCTCAGATGCCGATCCTCCTAAGGAGTATGTGAGGATGGACCAATGTATGCTATCTACCCAGGAGAGACAACACAGACGCACTTCGGGACTGTCTTTATTGCGGCCTCGGAGGCCATCTTGTGCGTCTATGTCCCCAAAAGCCCCAAAGCCTACTGTTAGTAGGAAAGACAACCTTGGGCAAAGAAGGACTCCCATCTAAACTGTCCATACCCTTGACCATAGTGTCCGATGAGAAAACGCATCAGGTCTCTGCGTATCTGGACTCTGGATCCGCTGCTAATTTCATTTGTAGAGACCTGGTGGACCTTCTTCAATTACCCACTACCCCTCTGGAGAGACCGTTGATGGTTGCATCGGTAAATGGACTACCTCTACCAGACCCAGTTATATCTGTCATCAAGCCGCTGAGGCTCCAAGTAGGGGCTCTCCACTCCGAACTTCTGTCATTTTATGTCCTATCCAAAGCCGTTAAACGTGTGCTGCTGAGCCATCCTTGGCTCTGACTACATTCCACAGTCCTGGACTGGAACTCTGGAGAGGTTCTCCAGTGGGGCCCTGAGAGTCACAGCCGATGCCTGGTGCAGATTCCTTCGGCTCAGCCTTCTCTTCCTCGGTCATTGGCAGGATTGCCTGGTTATTATGCTGTATTTTTGGACGTCTTCAGCAAAAGGGAGGCGTAGACACTGCCCCCACACCGGGCGTATGACTGTCCTATCGAGCTGATTCCTGGTGCATCCCTTCCCCATGGTAGGATATATCCTCTCTCCTTGCCAGAGACTCTGTCCATGTCCGCCTATGTTAAAGAGAACTTGGAGAGGGCTTCATACGGAAGTCTTCCTCCCCGGCAGGAGTCAGGTTCTTCTTCATCAAAAAGAAGGATGGCTCCTTGCGTCCTGGTATTGACTACCGGGGTCTCAATCAAATCACGGTGAAGAATAAGTATCCGTTGCCACTGATCTCTGAATTATTCGATCATATACGTGTTGCCAAGATCTTTTCCAAACTAGACCTGCGTGGAGCTTACAATCTGAATCCGGATTCGCTGGGATGACGAATGGAAGACTGCATTTAACACCCGTGATGGACGCTATGAATATCCTGTAATGCCCTTCGGCCTGTGCAATGCTCCCGCGGTCTTCCAGTAGTTCGTTAATGACATTTTCCGTGACCTCCTCTATGTTTGTGTTGTGGTCTATCTTGATGGCATCTTGATTTTTTTCTCCAAATTCTATGACGCATCAGAGACATGTCCATCAAGTTTTGCTGCGGTTAAGGAAGAATCGTCTGTACGCCAAGATGAAGAAGTGCGTGTTTGAAAAAGATGCTCTACCCTTCCTGGGCTACATTGTCTCGAATAGAGGTCTCAAGATGGATCCTCAAAAGGTAAAGTCTGTCCTGGAATGGCCACGCCCTCAAGGCTTGAGGGCCATACAGCGCTTTCTGGGATTTGCCAATTTTTACAGACAGTTTATTCCAAACTTCTCCTCACTGAATTCTCCTATCTCTAACCTCACTAAGAAGGGCATGAACGCCAAGGTCTGGACTCCTGAGGCAAAGTCCGCATTCAATAACCTGAAGAGTGCCTTCACGTCAGCCTCTTTCCTCCATCATCCAGAAGTTTCCCTACAGTTCTCGTTGAAGGTGGACGCATCCCCTGTCGGTGCTAGTTACATAGTTACTTAGTTACATAGTTACATAGTTTGTACGGTTGAAAAAAGACACATGTCCATCAAGTTCAACCAAGGGATGGGAAAGGGGAAGTGGGATGGGAAAGGGGAAGTAAAAAATTACTACACATAGGAGCTAATATTTTTTTGTTCTAGTAAATGATCTAAGCCTTTTTTAAAGCCATCTACTGTCCCTGCTGTGACCAGCTCCTGCGGTAGGCTATTCCATAAATTCACCGTTCTCACAGTAAAGAAGGCTTGTCGCCTCTGCAGGTTGAACCTTTCTTTTTCCAGCCGGAGGGAGTGCCCCCTTGTTTTTTGAGGGGGTTTTACATGGAACAGGATTTCACCATATTTTTTGTATGTGCCATTCATATATTTATATAAGTTAATCATGTCCCCCCTTAGTCGTCTTTTCTCAAGGCTAAATAGGTTTAGTTCTTTTAATCTTTCCTCATAACTTAGATTCTCCATGCTCCTTATTAGCTTCGTTGCTCTTGTTTGTATTTTTTTCCAACTCCAGGGCATCCTTTCTATGAACTGGAGCCCAGAATTGGACTGCATATTCTAGATGAGGCCTCACTAATGCTTTGTAAAGTGGTAATATTACATCCCTGTCTCGCGAGTCCATGCCTCTTTTGATACACGACAATATTTTGCTGGCCTTTGAAGCAGCTGATTGACACTGCATGCTGTTATTTAGTTTATGATTTACAAGTACACCCAGATCCTTCTCAACAAGTGAATCCGCCAGTGTAGCTCCCCCTAGGACATATGAGGCATGCAGGTTGTTCGTACCCAGGTGCATAACTTTACATTTATCTACATTAAACTTCATTTGCCAAGTGGACACCCAAACACTTAGTTTGTTTAAATCTGCCTGCAATTCACAAACATCTTCCATAGTCTGAACTATATTGCATAGCTTGGTGTCATCTGCAAAAATAGTAATAGTGCTAATAATCCCATCCTCTATATCATTAATAAATAAGTTGAATAATAGTGGTCCCAGCACTGAACCCTGGGGTACACCACTTATAACTGGGGACCATTCAGAGTAGGAATCATTGACCACAAATCCCTGGATACGGTCCTTGAGCCAATTCTCAATCCAATTACAAACTATACTTTCTAAACCTATAGTCCTTAATTTACCCATTAGACGTCTATGGGGGACAGTGTCAAATGCCTTTGCAAAGTCCAAAAACACTATATCCACAGCGACCCCTCTGTCTAGGCTTCTGCTTACCTCTTCATAAAAACAAATCAGGTTGGTTTGACAGCTTCTGTCCTTTGTAAAACCGTGCTGGCTGTCACTTATAATACTATTTATTGTCACATAATTCTGTATATAGTCCCTCAATAGCCCCTCAAGCATGTTCCCCACAATTGATGTTAAGCTTACTGGTCTATAATTACCCGGCGAAGACCTAGAGCCCTTTTTGAAAATAGGCACCACATTTGCCCTGCGCCAGTCCCTTGGCACTTTACCAGTCATGAGAGACTCTCTAAATATTATGAAGAGGGGGACAGAAATAACTGAACTAAGCTCCTTAAGAACTCTAGGGTGTAACCCATCTCTTTATATTTTACAAAGGCTACAGCTGTACCCTCAGATTTTTATTTTTTAAATGCCCTTTTTTTGTCATGTATTGCCCTTTTTACGGAAGGTGTAAGCCATGTGGGGTTTAATTTTAGTCGTTTATACTTGTTACCTGTAGGAATAAATTTTGCACTATAATTACCCAAAGTAGATTTGAAAATCTCCCATTTATCATTTGTCCCATTATTTAACATTAGTTCTTCCCAGTCTATATCCTGAATTTCAGCCCTCATCCTGGGGAAATTGGCCTTCTTAAAATTAAATGTTTTTGCCCTCCCAGCCTGCGTTTGTTTTTTACAGTATAGGTAAAATGTAACTATATTGTGATCACTGTTACAGAGGCTTTCACAAACATTGACGTTCGCAACAAGATCTGCATTATTAGAAATGACCAGATCCAACAGAGCTTCACCTCTAGTTGGGTCTTCCACAAACTGGCCCATAAAATTTTCCTGCAACAGGTTGAGGAAATGTCTCCCCTTTGCAGTTGAAGCCGAACCATGACACCAATTAATATCCCGGAAATTAAAATCTCCCATTATCACTACAGTGCCCGCCTGTGCAGCCCGCTCCATCTGTTTATATATTTGACCTTCTATCTCTTCAGTTATATTGGGGGGTCTATAGATTACACCAAAAGTATTTTTTTCAGTGTTTACCTCCCTTTCTAGTTCCACCCACAAGGTTTCAACCTCCTCACAGTATTCACCCACTATTGTCTCATTCACACTCGCCTTCATATCGCTTCCCACATACAGACATACACCACCGCTTTTCCTATTTGCCCTGTCTTTCCGAAACAGTGTAAAACCCTGTAGATTTACAGCCCAATCATGTGAAGAGTCCAGCCATGTCTCAGCAACACCAACTATATCTATATCTTCTTCCAGTATCAAGGCCTCCAGCTCCCCCATTTTGCTTGCTAGACTTCTGGCATTTGTGAACATACACTTTAACTTGCCTTTAAATGTTTCACTTTCAGTATCAGAAATGTGATTATTTGACATTTGGGCCTTTTTATTTTCACTGCTGTTTTGTAATGAAAGGATCTCCTTATCTTGTTGCCTAGTCCTCTCCCCAACTCTCCCCATTGGAACCTCTCCTGTTCCAGAGAGGTTCTAATGGCAAGTCAATGGTATGTGGATATTTCTCCAGGGAGGACCTTTGTGCGCCTGGCTCACAGAGGGAGAATCTTCCGCTGGGGACACTCCTCTAGACTGGCAGGTCACGCAGGGACCCGTTAAACCTGGGATCTGATTGCCTGTCATTTCTGGTGGTCCACGCTGCCCAAGGACATTATGGACTTTGTTTCTTCTTGCTCAGTGTGTGCAGCTAACAAAGTCGCTCACTCCAGACCTGCTGGCCTGCTCCAGCCATTGCCTGTGCCCGATGCTCCCTGGCAGCATATTGCTATGAACTTTATCACTGACCTGCCTCTCTCTGCTGGATGCAATACTGTCTGGGTGGTGGTCGATCAATTTTCGAAAATTGCCCACTTCGTTCCTCTGACCGGTCTTCCTCTGCCCAAGCTTCCTCTGCCCAAGCTTTTCATCCAACACATCTTCCACCTGCACGGATTGCCACAGCATATTGTTGCTCCCGTGGGTCTAATTCTCCTACAATAATCACACCAGCGTGTCTACAAGGAATACACCGTTCTTTATCGTCTATGGCCAACACCCACAAATTCCTCGCCTGATACGAGAAGAGTACCTCCTCAGTTTCTTCCTGGCATGAAGGTCTGGCTGTCCTCCAGGAATATTCGACTGAGGGTGCCATCATTCAAATTTGCTCCAAGGTTCCTCCCACCCTTTGAGATTTTGCAGCATATCAACCCTGTCGCCTACAAGATTCGGCTGCCTCCTACCCTCAGCATCCCCAACTCCTTCCATGTCTCTCTCCTGAAACCAGTGGTTCAGAACCGCTTTACCAAGACTCCTAGCCCTGCGGTTGCCTCCAGCAGCCCTTCAGACACCTTCGAGGATAAGGAGATCTTGGACACCAAGAAAGTGAGAGGAAAGACTTTTTATTTGGTGGATTGGAGGTGGTTTGGCCCTGAAGAGAGGTCATGGGAGCCAGAGGAGAACCTCAATGCTCCTACCCTTCTGAAGAAGTTTCTCTCTCGCTCTGGCCCCAAGACGAGTGGGCGTAAGAGGGAGGATACTGTCATGTCCATGGCTGTGGGCCGTCAGGTTCACTCACCTCATGACGGCCGCAGCCATGGGTCGGCGAGCGCTGGTCCCAGTCTCCTCCTCAGGAGACGCCATCACTCACTTCCACTCACCTTGGCCGGGTCCTGTAGGGTGCGCACGCACGCTCGTGCCCACTCTTAAAAGGGCAGCGCGCACCGGACTTTAATGCTAAATTAGCCCATGAGCCCCCTGGACTATAAGAAGGGCCCAGCCCCTTCCTGCAGGGCCTGAGCGTTGTTTGTCATATCCTAGTTTGTCTAAGCAAATGGTCTCCCAGTGTTTTCCAGTTCCCAGTGTATCCTATATCTTGTATCCCGTGCTATCTTGGTCAAGTGCCGTGCTGTGGTCGTGCTGTGCTGTATTGCACGCCTGTCCAGCTACTCCATGCCTGACGTCTACCCGCTGCCTAGTCCCAGCCGAGCCTGCCATGCTACTGTCCTAGCTGCCACAGGTACCCAATACGAACTATAGACTTTGACCTGATCCCTGT
The DNA here is from genome assembly GCF_050947455.1 of Rhinoderma darwinii. Lineage (NCBI taxonomy): Eukaryota > Metazoa > Chordata > Amphibia > Anura > Rhinodermatidae > Rhinoderma > Rhinoderma darwinii. The sequence goes on along the minus strand of NC_134690.1, from coordinate 279,302,313 downwards.
TGGCCAGCTGCCATACCGCCAAGGCAGTACGGCCCAGTGGGTCCACGAACCCTATGTGACAGAGGCCCTGTGGTCCCACCATCACATGATCCTCCCCATCTGAGTTCAGGTTAGTGGCATTATCCGGTAGCGGCAAAGCGGTCATGCTGTCTCTGGAAGGCAAGTAGCTACTTCTCTGAACAGGTATGGCATCTTCCCACTGCTCTGAATGTCCTGCCATTTGTTCAGATGCAAGGATTTCCGCTTGTGATTCCTTATTGGTGCCATCTTGGTCACACCTCGGCTTGTGAGGGAATTATAAATCACGGATTTTCTCCAGTCCTTTTTGCAGTTTCTTTCTCTGAGGCATTTCGGAACTCGTATGACTCGGTCAGAAGGTTCAGTTAAATCAGAGGTCGGTTGTAAATTGCTATAGTTGCGGTAAAGGTGCAGGAGCTAAGCACTCATGTGGCCATTTAGTTCAGAAGCCAATTCACGTCCCCATAACATATTATTTATACTGCCTTAAAAATAAATCCTGAAGAAAAAACCAATGGCATAATTGATTTTTTTTCCCAGAGTTCAGAAAATTAACACCTATCCTGTGGATACGTGATAATTTTCAGTTCTGGATCAACCCCTCTAAAGGGTTTGTGCCACAATGGACATTTATCACCTATCCCCACTACTGATCAATAGTACCAGGGTAACACAGCACATTACATCGACACTGCTGGGCTGCGTCAGGACATAATTTGCAGAGGGCAGCAGAAGAGGCCCAGGGAGCGAGAAATGGTAAATACAAGTAGGATGCCTTATCTGAGGGCTGAATATAGAATTTTTTCATTTTCTCTGGTCTGAAAATCTGATCAATTAAAGAGTCTCGTCTGGGGTCTGAATTTCTTTGTGTTGCTATAAAGGCTCAGGATTGTAGCAGAAGTGGGGAGCCAAAGATGTTTTGGCAGGAAACTCTGCAGTCATCAGGAGAAGTCGTCATGGCGCTCTGTCCGATTGAAAAGAAAAGGTTAGCGAATGACTATATTGAGAGAATACATCACCTGTGAGTCACTGGCTTTATAGAGGAGCTGTTGCCTCTCCTGACATGTCTCTTATAGGAAAAACTTGTATTCCCCATGAGAAAACAATTCTGAAGCATCTAACATGTGTTGTGAAAAAGGACTGGCCTACATAGTAGTTACATTGTTGGTAAGGTTAAAAAAAGACACTGGTCCATCAAGTCCAACCTATAATTCTATCGTGTTAATCCTGAGGAAGGCAAAACCCCCATGAGGTTAATGCCAATTGCCTCATTAGGGAAAAAATTACTCCCTGACTTAAAATATGGCAATCAGAATAAATCCGTGAATCAATTTCCCATCTCCAGAAGCTATTACTCATAACCTGTAATATTATCTTTTTCAAGAAAGGCATCAAGACTCTTCTTGAACTTGATCAAAGAATCAACCATCACAACATCCTGTGGCAGAGAGTTCCATAGTCTCACTGCTCTCACAGTAAAGAATCCCCATCTGTGAAGGTGGTGAAACCATTTTTCTCTAGATGTAGAGGATGTCCCCTTGCCCTTGTTACAGGCCTAGGTGTAAAAAGATCATTAGAAAGATCACTGAACTGTCCAATTATATATTTGTACATTGTAATTAGATCTCCCCTAAGCTGTTTTTTTTCCCTAAACTGAATAGTCCCAATTTTGATAAGCTTTTTTGGTATTGCAATCTGCCCATTCCCTTAATTACCTTGTTCACCCTTCTTTGCACCCGTTCCAGTTCATCCATGTCCTTCTTATACACAAGTGCCCAAAATTGTACGCAATATTCCTAGTGATTAGTATAAAGACAAAACTATATTCTTGTCATGAGCATCTATGCCTCTTTTGATGCATCCCAAGATTTTATTTGCCTTGGCAGCAGCTGCCTGTTACTGGTTGCTAAAGGTAAATGTACAGAATCAAGCTCAGCATATAAATACAGCACCAGAACCAAGCTCAGTACATATATACATCATAACAACCAAGCTAAAAACATGTATATATGTACGGAGCTTGGTTTTGGTGCTGTATTTATGTACTAAGCTTTGTTGTGGTGCTGTATATATATACTGAGCTTGGTTTGGGTGGTGTATATGTCTACGGCTATGGGGTATGTGGACTCACTAGGCTGCTCCGCCATAGCGGAGTAGCAGCTGGCCAAACAATAGTCAATGATAGTCTTTAGGACAAGAGTACCTGGATAGAAGATTCAACAGACTCTCGACTTGGCAAGCCGTAAAAAGGCTATTGCATCGGAATAAAGCCCATTAACTATTATTAAGCCCTGATGTACTCACATTATAAGCTGAAATATAAGTAAAACCCCAAACAGTACAACTGACAAGAAAAATCTGCGCTCCAAAAGCCAAATGGTGCTCCCTCCCTTCTGAGCCCTATAGTGTGCACAAACAGCAGTTTACGTCCACATATATGGCATCGCCATACTCTGGAAAACCAGCTTAGCAGTTTACTTGGTGTGTGTCTTCGGTGGCACAAACTGGGCACAACATATTGTGCACTAAAATGGCACATCAGCGGAACATTGAAATTTTCACTTTGCACCATCTGCTGCACATTAATTACTAATGAAAAAACACCTGTGAGGCAAAATGCTCACTACACCTCTTAAAATGTCTTAAGGGGTGTAGTTTCTGAAATAGGGTTCACTACTTGGGGGTATGTTTTACTATTTGACCTCAGAGCCCTGCAATTGTGTGCCAATGCTGTGAAAATCACCAAATAGAGACCTCAAATGCGCATGTTGCTCTTCACTGCTGAGCCCTGTCATATGTCCAGGCAAATGATAAATGCCTTGAGGGGTGTCATTTTCAAAATGTGGTCACTTCTTTGGGGCTTCCACTGTACTCTGGTACCTTAGGGTTTTACAAATGCGACGTGGTGCCCAAAAACCAATCCAGCAAAATCTGCATGCCAAATAGCGCTCCTGCCTTTCTGAGCCCTGCCGTGTGTCCAAACAGCAGTTTATGAACTCAAGTGGGGTATTTCCATACTCTGGAGAAATTGCTTTACAAATGTTGGGGTGATTTTTCTCCTTTATCCCTTGTAAAATGAAAAAATTCAACTATTAATTTTTACGGCCTAATTCCAATCAATTCTGCAAAAGACCAGTGGGGTCTAAATGCTAACTATACCCCTAGATAGATTCCATAAGGGGTCTAGTTTCCCAAATGGGTCACTTTTTGGGGGTTCCTACTGTTTTGGCCCCGCAGGTACTTAGCAAATGTGACATGTCACATGAAAACCATTCCAGCTAAATATTAACTCCAAATGGCGCTCCTTCCCTTTTGAGCCCTGCCATGTGTCCAAACAGCAGTTTATGACCACTTAGGGGGTATTGCCGTAATCGTGAGAAATTGCCAAATTTCGTGACAAGAGAGATGTTCTCATGTTAACATCCATTCACTCAGACAGCAGCAGCCACATTCCTGTACGCAGGAGTAGTAGTACTGTCCATAAGCCTGTGTGCATACAGGACTACGTGTGTATGGGTGGGGTGTACCTTGCAGACAGTGGCGGATTATCATATGGGCGGTTCGGGTGGCCGCCCGAGGCCCACGGCTCCCAGGGGGCCCATGGCCACCCGAACCGCACATCATTTAAAAAAAACTGCATTGCAGCGCGCTATCGCTGCTAATGGGGAGGAGGGGCAGGCTGAGAGGGAATAGGGCCGCACCGTCCGCCCTGCTGCCTTTCTCAGGGGGTGGTGGCGCAACTGAAACCAGCCACCGCCACCCCCTCCTGCACTAAATGTACCTGCGTCTATAGAATGCAGGTACAATTACATGCATAAGCGCTGAATGGCCGGGTATGTTCCATGCACAACCATTCAGCGCCTTACAATGACGGCAGGGCAGAATGAGTTGTCCCGCCAAACTTGTTGAAAGGCGCTGATTGGCAGGGGAAGTCATTCTGCCCTGCCAATCAACGATGGTAGCGATGTGATGACGTCATCGCACCGCTTCCATTGTTGAAGGGCACTGATTGAAGGGGCATGTCCTTCTGCCCTGCCAGTCAGCGCCTTTCAATGACACAAGCGGCGAGATGGCGTCGCTCAGCCTCAGCAGACTTGCTATGAAGAGAGCAGGCCTGCATTAACACAGGACAGCTTGGGAACGGGATCTCAGTGAGTATGTAAATTTTGTTGTTTTCAACTAAAAAGTGTGGGCAGCATTATATACAGGAAGGAGGGCTGTATATGGGGCACAATCTACAGGGCAGGCTTTATGTGGGACACAATCTACAGGGGAAGCTTTATGTGGGACAATCTACAGGGAGACTATATGTAGGGCGCTATATGTAGAGCGCCATCTACAGAGGGCTATATGTGGGGCACAATTTACAGGGGAGGCTTTATGTGGGACACAATCTACAGGGAGACTATATGTATGGCACTATATACAGGGTGCGCTATATGTAGAGCGCAACCTACAGGGGGCTATATGTGGGGCAAAATCTACAGGGGAAGCTTTATGTGGGATACAATCTACAGGGGGACTATATGTAGGGCTCTATATACAGGGGGAGCTATATATAGAGCGATATCTTCAGGGGCTATATGTTGAGCGCTATCAACAGGGGGGCTATATGTGGGGCACTATCTACAGTGGGCTCTATGGGGGCACTATTTATGGGAGCACTATCTACAGGGGGCTCTATGGAGGCACTATCTACAGGGGACTCTATGGGGCACGTTCTACAGGGAGCACTATGTGTGTGTGTGTGTGTGTGTGTGTGTGTGTGTGTGTGTGTGTGTGTGTGTGTGTGTGTGGGACACAGTGTATGGTGCAATTATAATGAGGGCACAGTGTATGGCGTTATTATAATTAGAGGTGCAGTGTATGGTACTATTATATATAGGGACGTATTGTGCGGCACCATGATAACTTTATCTTTGTTTATAGATGCAGAAATGTTTGAAAAGTGAGAAGCTGAAGACATCTGAGCGGAAACCTGCAGAAATGGGTCATTGCCAGGAGAAGTCATAGAGCTCTGGACCGGATGGAGAAGAAAAGAGAAAAAGAAGAACTAGAATCTGAAATGAAGTCACCGGTAAGTCACTTAATGTAAATTTTTATTCTGCCTCTAATCAGTACTGTAGTCACTGTATGATCTGCAGCGAGATGATGGGTGGTATGATTGGGAAACAGCAACTCCCAGCATATCCTTACCATTATTTGGTCCATGCCGGGAGCTGTAGTTTTATCCATACAAGCCTATACGGCAGTGGTTGTACTAAATTGAGCTGTATTTGTGCTGGTGCTGTATTTATGTACTGAGCTTGGTTCTGGGTCTGTATTTATGTACTGAGCTTGGTTCTGGGGCTGTATTTATGTACTGAGCTTGTTTCTGGTACTGTCTTTATGTACTGAGCTCGGTTCTGATGTTGTATATATGTAGTTAGCTCTGTTCTAGTACTGTATATATGTACTGAGGTTTGTTCTGGTGATGTATATATGTACTGAGCTTGGTTCTGGTGTTGTATTTATGTGCTGAGCTTGGTTCTGGTACACTGTTTCAGTAAGTCCCATAGAGCTGAATGGTAGTTACGTAATCAGCGTAGCTCGCATGCTACGCTGCTTCCGTAACTGCCATTCACTACTATGAGTTACAGAAAGTTCATGGTCAGGAAGTGGCCGAGAGGCAGTGATAGCAGAAAGAGGTAGAACATGGTTTAGGGGGCCCGGTACTAGAGATAGATGCGAGCCCCATCTCTGGGAACTGCACCTATCGGACAGGATCCACAGGAAATGTCATAAATTTCCCTCATGGGAAAACCCCTTTAAAGTGTAATTAAACTTCCAAAAAACTTCTGACATGTCATAGTGAAATGTCAGAAGTTTTGATCGGTGGCGGTCCGAGCACTGAGACCCCCATGGATCGCTAAAACAAAGTGGCAGAAGCGCTCAGGTGACCGCTGTGCCGCTTAGTTTCTGATCTTCTTTTCTCGGAAACCACTCCGTACATCACTCCGGGGATATTTTTGAACACAGGAGAAACAGCGTGATAGATTTTGGGGTGTGTTTCTTCATTCTCAAGTTCACTTTACCAAGAAATCTGATTTTAAAATTATACATTTGTGAAAAAATTTAAATTAGATGTTTTTACACCTGCTTTGCATGAATGCTTACAAAAAAACTATTGGGTCAAAATACTTACAACACCCTTAATAAATAACTTAAGGGGTGTAGTTTTCAAAGTAGGGTCATTTATGGGGGTTTCCATCATTCTGACACATATGAGCCTCTGAATACTTGGCTTGGTGCAGGAAAATAAAATGTACTTTAAAATTTATCAACTTATTATTACATTTATAAGTCTTCTAAATTGATATTTTTTTTTCAAAAGTGCTGCCAGATGAAAACATATATTTAATAAAAAAATTGTACATATATGACATATTGCAGTTCAAAATAGGGAAACATTTAAATTTTTACAAAATGTCATCAATTTTTTTATTTTTTAAAATAATTTACGCAAATCGTATCAGTCTATTTTTACCGCTAAAATTAAGTACAACACGTGACGAAAAAACAATGTCAGAATTACTTGGATATACAAAACGATTGCAGACATAGTAGCCTGTTAACGCGATGACATAATAGAACGTCAGTTTGCATTAACAGGCCAACGCCGGTGACGTAATAGTATGTCACATGGTGTTAAGGAGTTAAAGTTGGGTCCACACATACCAAAAATGCAGATTTTCCAAGTGGATTTGTTCATGGAAACTCCAAAGCAGATTAGATTATCAGTCGTGGGTGTCACGTTGGGTACGTGGACCCACTGGGCCGTACCGCCTTGACGGTATAGCAAATGGCCAACAGGACACAGGCCACAGTCTATAGTTCGTATAGTGCACCTGTGGTAGCTCGGACAGTTGTAAGACAGGCTCGGCTGGGACTAGGCAGCAGGCAGGCGCCAGGCATGGTATACAGCATAGCACAACTTCAGCTCAACACGGCACTTGACCAGGATAGCACGGGACACAGGTTACAGGTAGCAGGAACGGGAAACACTGGGAACTGGAAAAAACTAGGAGACCATTTGCTAAGACAAACTTAAGGTAAGACAACAACGCTCAGGCAAGGCAGCAAGGGGCTGGGCCCCTCTTATAGTCCAGGGTGCTCATGGGCTAATTTAGACTTAAACTCAGGTGCGCGCGCTGGCCCTTTAAGCGGAAGTGAGCGCTGGCGTCTCCTGAGGAGGAGGCTGGGGCCAGCGCTCGCAGATCCATGGCTGCAGCCGTCAGGAGGTGAGTGAGCCTGACGGCCTGCGGCCATGGGCATGACAATGGGGATAAGATTTTTAACTCCCTGTGAAATCCGCACTGAAAATAGCCAGCAATTTACAGTACAATATGTGTGGATAGGGTTTTAAAATCCATCTGTATATAGCTAAAAACGAATTTGTGATTTTCAACATGGATTTTTCACTTTGAAATGCGTGGGATGAAATCCACATCAAAATCAACACAAATGCGGATTTTGTCATGAGTTCGACATGGATTTTAAGCAAAGTACAAGGAAAATCTGGAGTATTTTTATTGTTTAATACAGCTTATTTTAAAGAGAGAACTTGTAGTAATAATAATAATAATAATAATAATAATAATAATAATAATAATAATAATAAGAAGAAGAAGAAGAAGAAGAAGAAGAAGAAGAGGAAGAAGAAGAAGAAGAAGAAGGTGTGGGACACTACCTATGGAATATGGACCACAGGACATTTGTATAAAGGTGGATGGACATGCTTTCCTTTCCCTGAGTTGGATTTATTATCGATTTTACCTGTTATGTTCACTAGAGTCAGGGTCTATTCACACATCACGGTCATATGACAGTTTCGTGAAAAATAACGGCAAAATTACAATATAACTGCAATGTGTGAATAGACCTTTAGGCCTCATGGACACGACCGTAGCCATGTGCACGTCCGTGATTTTTGGGTCGACCGGCCGCGGAGTTACACCCATGAGCCACCCGAAAATCGCGGGCCGTGCATATGGCCGCGTCCATTATTTGCTATGAACATGGACCGCAGAACACGGCCGTAATAAGACATGTCCGTTCTTTCCGCGGTCCAGGCTCCTGGGCCATGCACGGACCGTGGTTGTGTGCATGGGCCCATAGGAATGAATGGGGCCGCAATTCTCCGGTGGATTTTCGGGGGAAGTGTGGCTGCAAAAGCACGTTTGTGTGCATGGGGCCTTAGGCCACGTTCAGACATGGTTGAATTACTGTTGAATTCCGCTGCGGACAGTCCGCAATGGAATTCTGCAGCAGCCGTTTTTTACATTTGTTTCCATACATTTTTAGGAAACTTAGTTCAGACGTTGCGGAAAATAACTGTGCGGAAATTAGGCTGTGGTGCAGAATTTTCCCTCCAGAGTATGCTCATTATGTTGCAGAGAAGCAGCGGAATTCCACTGCGGATTTCAGCCTTTGCAATGCAAAAATTGAAATCTGTGGTAAGTCTGCTGTGATATCTACAACGTCTGAATTACCTGTTAAATATGCAAATGTTGGTGCAGATTTGTTACGTAACTGCCCCGAATCTGCACCAACATTTGAAGCGGAAAAATTCTGCCACGTGAGAACGTGGTCTTAGGGTATGTTCACACGCAGTGAGCAATAACATCTCTAAATACGGAGCTGTTTTCAAGGGAAAACAGCTTCTGATTTTCAGAAGTTTTTTAAGCCACTCGCGATTTTCGCTGCGTTTTTTACGGCCGTTTTTGGAGCTTTTTTCCCTAGAGTCAATGAAAAACGGCTCCAAGAACGTCCCAAGAAGTGACCTGTACTTATTTTTTGTGACCGTTTTTTTTACGCGTAAAAAAGCAGCGAAAAACGCTCTGTCAGAACAGAAAGCCGTTTTCCCATTGGGCAGATCTTTGGAGGCGTTCTGCTTACGATTTCTCGGCCGTTTTTCGGCCATTAACGGAATTAGGCCGTGTGAACATACCCTTAGACTATCTAGAAAGCTCATCAGAATTCCAAACCTATGCCCTCTGATCCCGTAATCATGGAATGGATAAGGGTATGTGCACACGGCTTTTTCGTGCAGTAAACGGCCGAAAAATGGCCGAAAAATCGGAAGCAGAATGCCTCCAAACATCTGGCCTTTAATTTGAATGGGAAAAACGTTGTTCAGTTTTGAAAAACGAAGTGCATGTCACTTCTTGAGCTGTTTCTGGAGCAGTTTTTCATTGACTCTATAGAAAAACAGCTCCAAAAATGGCCGTAAAAAACGCAAATGCAAGATGCTAAAAAAAAAGTCTGAAACAGCTCTGTATTTTCAGACATTTTTGGGTTTGTGTGTGCACATACCCTTAAGCCTTATATACATGAGTGTGGCGCATCTCGGACGTGAAAAACTACAGTTTTTCACATTCGAGGTGCATCCGTGCTCTGCGCTGCGGGACGCGATGTCTCACATCCCCCATAGATGAGAATCTATGGAGGGATGCGTGACGCGTGAAAAAATAGGACATGTCCTATTTTCTCACGGACCCTTCACACGGTCCGTTGAAACAACGGCTGTGTGAACGGCCACATTGAATTACAAAAGTCCGTGGGATGGCCGTTGTTTCAATGGCCGTCACACAGACGTTTACCACGCTCGTGTAAATAAGGCCTTAGTGAGATGAATATGTTGCTGCATACAGTGGAATTAGTGAAAGGGCATGACCACACGTGGCGGATTTCCTCCGCAACTGTCCGCATCAATGCCGCACAGAATCTGCGTTGCAGATTCTGCTGCGGATCTGCACAAAATGTGCAGTACATTGATGCGGACTAGCTGCTGCGGACTGCGGGAAAAGTGCTTCCCTTCTCCCTATCAGTGCAGGATAGAGAGAAGGGACAGCACTTTCCCTAGTGAAAGTAAACGATTTTCATACTTACCGGCCGTTGTCTTGGTGACGCGTCCCTCTTTCGGCATCCAGCCCGACCTCCCTGGATGACGCGCCAGTCCATGTGACCGCTGCAGCCTGTGCTTGGCCTGTGATTGGCTGTAGCCGTCACTTAGACTGAAACGTCATCCTGGGAGGCCGGACTGGAGACAGACGCAGGGAGTTCTCGGTAAGTATGAACTTATATATTTTTTTACAGATACATGTATATTGAGATCGGTAGTCACTGTCCCGGGTGCAGAAACAGTTACTGCCGATCGCTTAACTCTTTCAGCACCCTGGACAGTGACTATTTACAGACGTCTCCTAGCAACGCTCCCGTCATTACGGGAGCCCCATTGACTTCCTAGAAATACATAGGTCCAGCCAGAATGAAGAAATGTCATGGTAGTAAAACCAATACGCTCCGCAGCACACATAAGATCTGCGGACTTCATTGCGGAATTTTGACTCTCCATTGAAGTCAATGGAGAAATTCCGCCATGAGTCCGCCACTGCTCCGCAACAGACAGAGCATGCTGCGGACACCAAATTCCGCTCCGCAGCCTATGCTCCGCAGCGGAATTTTACGCCTCGTCTAAACGAACACTGCTAAATTAAAGTGTAAGTCAATGGACAAACGGCTCCGCTGCGGATTAACGCTGCGGAGTGTCCGCAGCGGAATTTAAGTGAAATTCCGCCACGTGTGAACCCAGCCAAACACACCACAAAAAAAAAAAAAAAAACTAGGACATTTTATTTTCAACTTTAAGCAAAATGAACCACATGGATTATTTAATATAGAGTATACAATATTTAAAATATTCTTTTAAAAAGTTTTTCTAAAGGGTGTGAAAATGGAATGCTTCCATTACATCTTCTAACTCCAAGATGAACAAAATAAAAAATAATTGCAGTAAGTTGTATCTTTGACCACTGCTTTTATAGTGGGTGAGATTCTATGATGTGCTCGGAAAGCATTGCTGTGCCCTTTCCTTGAATAGTCTGGCTGAGTGTGAAGGTATCCTCATTAAGAGAAAGTTAAAAGACTCTTGCTCGACAAGAAGTGGGCCAAATTAGGGGTATATAGAACAGCAGGTGAAAAACAAATGTCAGTGATCAAAGAATCTGCAATTCTTAAATAAAGCTATTACACAACCTTGAAATTTGTTCCAAGCTTGTAAAATATTTTGATCAAATGGAAGCAGTAAGAAGAAATCGCATGTATTTAAATAACTATATAAAGATACCTTATTAGTAAGATCATTAGTAATAACTGCTACTGTATTTAGATATTTATTTCTTAATAAGACTGTATTTATCATGAATGATGACTTTGCTCAATGACAAAAGAGATTTATGGTGCCCGTACATGATGCGGCTTAGCCACGGTAGTTGCCTAGAACCTTGCTACAAAACCGCACGTGGTTTCATCTAGAATTTTGCAATACTGCTTTCGCCCACGCCCTGTACAGGTAGAGAACGTTGTTTCTCAACCCTGCGGCAAATACCGCAGTGCGGTCAGATTATACATGGGCACCTTTAGGCCGGGTTCCCACGTAGCGGAATTTCGGCAATGGAATTCTGTGTGGAAATTCGGCAGCATTTACAGTAACAGAAAAGTGCATGAGATTTAGAAAATCTCATGCCCACACTGCGGATAAAATACGCAGCGACAACATTGACCTGCAGTGCAGATTTTAAATCCTCAGCATTTCAATTTCTGCATTTCCATTCCTTTTCTGTTGTGAGTTTTCCCCATTGAATTCAATGGGAATCTAAAAGCTGCAACAAATATCCAAATGTTGCAACTTTTGCAGCGGAATCGCAAACCATGGGAACCTGCTCTTATACTACATGCAGAAAATCCGCACTTTTATTTATTTATTCGTTTTTAGGTGTGGATTTTACATTTTGATGCAGATTTTATGCTGCAGATTTTGGTGCATTTTTTTTTATAAACTTGTAAGATACAATTCGCAAATGGAAATGCAATATAAATTGACATGCTGCAGATTTTAAAATCCGCATCACAGGTCAATTTGTGTGCAGAAAAAATCTGCAATGTGTAGCTAACATTACTTGAACTCTCATTTACTTTGCTGGTACTGTATTAGGCCTGATTCACACGAGCGCTGCGCATCTCGGACGTGAAAAACTGCCGTGATATCTGTCACGAGCATGGCATATGCGTGAAAATCACGCAGCCACGCAGCACATGCTAATGACACACGCAACTGCAACGCGCAAAAAACGCAGCGTGTGAATAAGGCCTTAATCAGTTGCAGAAAATCCTCAGTGTTTACGCTGTGTCTATTCGTATACTTAAAGCAGATCTGTCAGCTAAACCCTTTAGGCTGGGTTCACATGTGGCGGAATTTCACTTGAATTTCGTTGCGGACACTCCGCAGCGTTAATCCGCAGCGGAGCCGTTTCTCCATTGACTTCCACTTTAATTTAGAAGTGTTCGTTTAGACGTTGAGTAAAATTCCGCTGCGGAGCATAGGCTGCGGAGCGGCATTTGGTGTCCGCAGCATGCTCTATCTGTTGCGGAGCAGTGGCGGACTGGTTGCGGACTCATGGCGGAATTTCTCCATTGACTTCAATGGAGATTCTAAATTCCGCAATGAAGTCCGCAGCTGTCATGCACATGTTATGTGTGCTGCGGATGCGTCTTGCTTTTTTAACATGACATTTCTTCATTCTGGCTGGACCTATGTATTTCTAGGTCTACAGCCAGACTGAGGAAGTCAATGGGGCTCCCGTAATTACGGGAGCGTTGCTAGGAGACGTCAGTAAATAGTCACTGTCCCGGGTGCTGAAAGAGTTAAGCGATCGGCAGTAACTGTTTCTGCACCCTGAACAGTGACTACCGATCCCAATATACAGCAACCTGTAAAAAAATAGAAGTTCATACTTACCGAGAACTCCCTGCTTCTGTCTCCAGTCCGGCTTCCCAGGATGACGTTTCAGTCTAAGTGACGGCTGCAGCCAATCACATGGACTGCTGCGTCATCCAGGGAGGTAGGGCTGGATGCCGAAAGAGGGACGCGTCACCAAGACAACGGCCGGTAAGTATGAAATTCGTTTACTTTCACTAGGGAAAGTGCTGTCCCTTCTCTCTATCCTGAACTGCTAGAGAGAAGGGAAGCACTTTTTCCGCAGTCCGCAGCAGCTAGTCCGCATCAATTTACTGCACATTTTGGGCAGATCCGTAGTGTAATCCGCAACCCGGATTAGGTGCGGCATTGATGCGGACAGTTGCGGAGGAAATCCGCCACGTGGGGGCATGCCCTTAGGGCACATTCAGAGGTGGCGGAATTGCTGTGGAATTCCGCTGTGGACAGTCCGCAGTGGAATTCTCCAGCAGGCCATTTTTTACATTTGTTTCAATACATTTTTAGGCAAGTTAGTTCAGACGTTGCGGAAAACTCCGCTGCGGACCATAGGCTGCGGTGCGGAATTTTCAGTCCGCAGCATGCACTGTCTGTTGCGGAGAAGAAGCAGAAAGTCACTGCGTATTTCCGCCTTTGCAATGCAAAAACTGAAATCTGTGGCAAGTCCGCTGTGATATCTGCAACGTCTGAATTAACTGTCAAATATGCAAATGTTGGTGCAGAATCGTTGCGTAATTGCCCCAAATCTGCACCAACATTTGCAGCGGATAAAACTCCTCCACGTCTGAATGTGCCCTTAAAGACCCAGACATTTTTAAGTTTTTGTTTTTTTACTCCTTGCCTTCCAAGAGCCATAACTTTTTTATTTTTCTGTCAATAGAGTGGTGGAAGGCTTATTTTTTGTGGGGGGAGTTGTAGTTTCTATTGGCATCATTTAAAGTACCATATAATGTATTGGGAAACAGAAAAAAAATTATTTGTGGGGATATTTGGAAAAAACTCAAACCCCTGTTTTTTGGGTTTTGTTTTTACAGCTTTCACCATGCGTTAAAAATGACAACTTAACTTTATTCTGTGGCTCAATACGATTATGGTGATACCAAATTTATATAGTTTTTTTTTATATGTTACTACTTTTACGAAGAAAAGACTTATTGTTAAAAAAAAATATTTCACCACGTTGTTTTTACCACATTCTGAGAGCCATAACTGTTTTATTTTTTCGTCTATTGAGCAGTGTGACGGCTTATTCTTTCTGAGACAAGCTTTAGTTTTTTATTGGTACCATTTTTTTGGTATATACAAATTTTTTTATCACTTTTTTTACATTTTTTTACATTTACATTTTAGCGACCAAAAAACAACGATTCTGGTGTTTGAATTTTTTTCTTTTTACGTCGTTACTGTGCGAGTTAAATAATGGTATATTGTAATAGTTTGGTCTTTTATGGAAGCAACGATAGCAATTTTGTCTATTTTTTACATTTTGCTTGGGGAAAAATGAGAAAAGTGGGTTTTTAAATGTAATATTTTTTTTATACTCCTCTAAAAATGATTTATCTTTTTTTTTACACTTTTTATTAGTCCCAATTAGGAGACTTGAACCGGCACCCCTTATATTGTCATCTTAACAGACTTCTGCTAAGCCCTGCCACAAGCATGGCTTAGCAGAGGCAGACAAAAGACAATCCTGGGGGCCACCCCATCCTTCTAACGGTTTAAATGCCGCAATCGCTATTGACCGCAGCCAGGGCCGGCCTTAGTTTGGATGGCTCCCTGTGCGGGATTTTCTATTGCTGCCCTCCACAAACCCCAAAAATTAACCACATATATATATATATATATATATAGACACACGCACATACTGGAATATATATACTATACATACATAGAGGCACATATTTAGACATACAGGCAAATATACACACAAACAAACACACACGAGGCATGTATACACACATAATGGGTCTTATACAAATACATATAGGTAAATATATGGACATGCAGGCCCAAATATACCCACACAGGCACATATATACAAAGAAAAGATAGTTACCTGCAGTCCTATGTCACACCATAGATACACAGTGATAGCTCTCTGAGTACAGATAATGTAGTAGATGTTACCTGCAGTCCTATGTAACACTACAGATAACACAGTGATAACTCTCTGAGTACAGATAATGTAGTAGCTGTTACCTGCAGTCCAATGTCACACCATAGATACACAGTGATAGCTCTCTGTGTACAGATAATGTAGTAGATGTTACCTGCAGTCCTATGTAACACTACAGATAACACAGTGATAACTCTCTGAGTACAGATAATGTAGTAGCTGTTACCTGCAGTCCAATGTCACACCATAGATACACAGTGATAGCTCTCTGACTACAGATAATGCAGTAGATGTTACCTGCAGTCCTATGTAACACCACATATAACACAGTGATAACTCTGAGTATAGATAATGTAGTATATGCACACACAAAAATATATACACATACAGATACATATCTAGGCACTTAGACCCACAAATACACATACCTGTAGTCCTATGTAACACCACAGATAACACAGTGATAACTCTTTTAATACAAATAATGTAGTAGATGTTACCTGCAGTGCTATGTAACGCCACAGATAACGCACAGTGATAACTCTCTGATTACAGATAATGTATTAGTGTTACCTGCAGTCCTACGTGACACCGCAGATAACACACATAGTGATAACTCTTTGATTACAGATAATGTATTAGTGCTACCTGCAGTCATGGCCGGCCTTAGGTACGTGCACAGGGCGCCGCCCACCGCACCGTAAGGGGGGCGCCACCGGGAGTACATACCGCGCCATGGCCACTACTCGGGACGCCAGGGGGTCAGGTGCCACTCACTTACTGCACCGACCTCATACTGGCTGCCCCGCTCGTCCGCTCACCCTGTCCTGCGTCCTGAATAATGAGACAGGCGTGATGACATCATTCAGGACGCAAGACAGGGAGGAGACACCTGTGCGCTTCCAGGGCTGATTGAGACACCGAGGGAACGTTTTCTCCAGGGTGGCTCCAGCTCCAGCAGGAAGCGTTTGCCGGAAGCCGAGCAGATAAGTCACTGACTGAATGTGGGAACTGATGGGGTTCGAAAAAGGGCAATAATGACAAATGGACAGAGGATTCAGTGCCACCTTGGTGCCCATTTGCCACTTATTGCCCCTTTAATGTCCTTCTATAAGGTACCCCCTTGATGCCCATTTGCCATTTTGTTGCCCCGTTATTGTTCTTCTGTGACAAAAGATGCTCAAGGCTACAGGGGCAGTAAATGGCTATCAAGGGGCCACCAAACAGAAGGACGCTAAAGGGGCAATAGGTGGCAAATGGGCACCATGGTGGCACTGAAAGGCGCTAAAGTGTTAATAAATGTCAAATCGGCACAGAATTCAGTGCCTTCATAGTGCACATTTACCATTTGTTGCCCTTTTAAACCCCGTTCAGATTACGTGAACAGCTATGTACACCTTTTACATTTTTTTTATTTTTTTTCTATAAAAATCAGTGTGTTTGGTGCAACTTTGTAATTACATTTAAGGCTTCGTCCACATCTGTGTCAGGGCTCGATTCAGGCGTTCCATCTGAGCTTTCCGTCAGAACGGAGCCCTGACTGAAACCAACAGAAACCATAGGTTTCCGTTTGCATCACCATTGATTTCAATGATGACGGATCCGGTGCAAATGGTTTGCGTTTGTCTCCGTTGTGCAAGGGTTCCGTCATTGTGACGGAATCAAAAGCACAGTCGACTACATTATTGATTCAGTCAGGGTTCCGTTCTGACGGAAAGCTCAGATGGATTGCCTGAACGGAGCCCTGACGCACATGTGAACGGAGCCTTTTAAACTATTTTTACTTTTTGAGATACAGCTGTTTTGTATTCTATATAAAGAGCAGCCGTATCTAGCGCTGAGACCTGAGTTCGTCAGGTCGGTGGGAATGACGGGTTCAGTGTCAGCGGGTCCTGTGTGTCGACGGTTCATAACTTAGATGTGATTGATAACAGGTGGATCCTGCGTGTCAGAGACACAGGACCTGCTGACACTGAACCCGCCAGTCCCACTGGCCTGACGGATTGAGGGCTCAGCGCTAGATACTGCTGCGTTGTATACAGAATACAAACAGCTGTATCTCAAAAAGTAAAAATCGTTTTTAATAAAAAGTATTTATTTAGAAAGTTGCACAAAACACACTGATTATTTAAAAAAAAAAAAAAAAAAAAAAACGATTTCAAAGGTGGGCATAGCCTTTAAAGTGGTTGTCCAGAATACAAATTAAACATTTTGTTGAAGCAGCAGGAGGAGTTAAAATAAAAAAAATAACTTATACTTACCTCTCTCCTCCCAGACGTTCCTGCTCTGTGGGCTCCCGTCAGATCTGTTCTCTATTTGAACATACATCATCGCTGCAGCCTATTAATGGCCTCAGCGGCGTTCAGCTGAGACCAGTAATTAGCTGTGGTGGTGATGTACTGTCAACGTGATGTCACCGCTGCAATCACTCTGTGTACACACAGAACAGAGATGACAGAAACCCTCCTCACAGGATCGTCTGGGAGGAGAGCGGTAATTATCAGGGCCGGCTCCAGGTTTATGTGGGTCCTTGGGCGACACAAGACTTAGTAGGCCCCTTTGCGGGGACACTCACGGCGGCAGGAAAATGGCAGAAAATGTCACTTTGTGCCCCCATATAGACGTTAGGCCCTGTTTATGCCCCTATATAGAAGTTAGGCCCACAGTTTGTACCCCCATAAGTTTAGCACCCTCCGTAGATAGTGCCACACAGCCTCCCTCCCAGGTAGTGCCACACAGCCCCCACCTCCCTGGTAGTGCCACACAGCCCGCTCCTCCCTGGTAGTGTCACACAGCCCCCCTTCCTGGTAGTGCCACAAAGCGCCCCCTCCAAGTTAGTGCCACAAAGCCCCCACCTCCCAGGTAGTGCCACACAGCCCCTTCCTCCCCGATAGTGTCACACAGCTCCCCCTCCCTGGTAGTGTCCCACAGCCCCCCTCCCTGGTAGTTCCACACAGCCCCCCTCCCTGGTAGTTGCACCTTTGGGGTTCCCTCTAGGAGTGGAATCACCAGCCAGAACATTGCCGACACTCTGGGTGGGGAGTCCGCTTCAGGAGCAGCCCCTCACGTCACTGTCTATATATGGACAGTGTTTTACTAGGCAGCCCCAGAGCCATAGTCCTGGCAGAGCACTACTAGCACTCTGCTCTGGGACTGCTGCTCTGCTCCTGACATCAATGTTCATATATGGACAGTGATGCCGTGACGACGGCAGCATCAGCACCCGGCGGCTGAGTGGGCCCCCCAACGGTAGTGGGCCCCGGCACCTGCCTGGGTTCGCTGGGTGCTGACGCCGGCCCTGGTAAGTATGGGCTGCTTTTTTATTTGAACCCCTACTCTCCTACTGCAACATAAAAAGTTTAAACCCGGACAATCCCTTTAACCTCTTAACACTATCCATGTATGTATGGCGTATGTGCATTCCAATAATATTTCCAATCTGTGTTATCTGTGGTGTTAAGTAGGACTGAAGGTAAAACTAATACATTATATGTAATCAGAGAGTTATCACTGTGTGCTATCTGTGATGTTACATATGGCTGCAGTTAACACTACTACATTATCTGTACTCAGAGAGTTATCAATGTGTTATCTGCCGTCGGGCTCATCTATAACGAGACTGACAAGACTGCCTTTGCCGAGAGTCAGCTGGTGACCTTACGTCAGGGTAAGAGACCCGTTGAGGAGTACTGTTCTGACTAAAGGAAGTGGTGTGTAGCTTCTCGGTGGAATGACCCTGCCTTGAGATGCCAGTTTAGATTGGGTCTGTCGAACGCCCTGAAAGACCTGTTAGTTAGCTATCCCTCTTCTGACTCTCTAGATCAGGTTATGGCTTTAGCGGTACGTCTTGACCGACGTCTCAGGGAACGATGACTTGAACATTTTTGTGCCTTCTCCTCTGGCTCCCCTATGATGGCTCCCGAGGTTCCGTTGCTTCGTTCTTTCACGGAAAACTCGGATGAACCAATGCAACTCGGGGCCTCCGTGTCTCCCCAACAACATAGAGAGCTCCGCAGGAAGAATGGTCTCTGCTTCTACTGTGGGGATGAGAGGCATCAAGTAAACAACTGTCCTAGGCGTAAGAATAAGCAGCCAGAAAACTTCTGCGCCTAAGTGACCATCGGGGAGGTTGCTTGGGCGCACAGGTATTTCCCGTAAATATGAAACCTAATAAGATCTTGCTTCCCTTTCAGGTCTCTTTTGAGGGTAGGTCTGCCACCGGCAGTGCCTTCGTGGATTCAGGGTCTTCTGCTAATATTATGTCTGTGGAATTTGCAATGTCTCTAGCTATGCCATTGATTGATTTACCTAAACCTGTCCCGGTAGTGGGTATTGACTCATCTCCACTTGCTAATGGTTATTTTACGCAGCATACCCCTATTTTTGAACACATTGTTGGCTCCATTCTTTTGGAGCAGTGTTCTGTACTGGTGATGCAGGGATTATCGTCCGATTTGGTTTTAGGCCTTCTCTGGTTGCAGATGCATAATCCCACGTTTAACTGGAATACGGGGGATCTTACTAAATGGGGTAATGAATGCATGACGTCCTGTTTTTCTATTAATTTTATTTCTCTCCCTGAGGAGGTGAACACTCTACCTGAGTTTATTCAGGACTTTGCTGATGTTTTTTCTAAAAAGAAAGTTACCTCCTCATAGAGAATACGATTGCACTATCGATTTGGTACCAGGAGCTAAGCTCCCTAAGGGTAGAATATTTAATCGCTCTTGTCCCGAACGTGAAGCCATGAGAGAATATATCCAGGAAAGCCTGGCCAAGGGTTACATTCGCCCCTCTACTTCTCCTGTAGGTGCTGGCTTCTTCTTCGTAGGGAACAAGGATGGTGGTCTTAGGCCGTGCATCGATTACCGAAACTTGAATAAGGTCACTGTAAGGAACCAGTATCCCCTTCCTTTGATTCCTGATCTCTTCAATCAGGTTCAAGGGGCCCAATGGTTCTCTAAGTTTGATCTTCGGGGGGCTTATAACCTTATCCGAATCAGAGAAGGGGATGAGTGGAAGACTGTGTTTAACATGCCCGAAGGTCATTTCGAATACCTCGTCATGCCCTTTGGGTTGTGTAATGCTCCCGCGTTCTTCCAGAAGTTCATTAATGAGATTTTAAGAGACTACCTGGGGGTATGTCTTGTAGTGTACCTTGATGGCATACTTGTGTTTTCCAAGGACTGGTCCTCCCACATTGAGCATGTCAGGAAAGTGCTCCAGGCCCTTCGGGAAAACAAACTGTTTGCTAAAACCAAAAAATGTGTGTTTGGGGTGCAGGAGATACAATTTTTGGGTCATATACTCACTCCATATGAATTCCGCATGGACCCTGCCAAGGTTCAGGCTGTGGCTGAATGGGTCCAACCTGCCTCCCTGAAGGCGTTACAGTGCTTCCTGGGGTTTGCTAATTAGCACAGGAGATTTATTGCTAACTTCTCGGTCATCGCTAAGCCTCTTACGGATCTGACTCGCAAGGGTGCTGATATCCTCCACTGGCCTCCGGAGGCGGTCCAGGCTTTTGAGATCCTTAAGAAGTGCTTTATCTCTGCCCCAGTGCTGATTCAGCCTAACCAAATGGAGCCATTCATCGTGGAGGTTGACGCCTCCGAGGTGGGAGTGGGTGCTGTCTTGTCCCAGGGTACTAGGTCTCTCACACATCTCCGTCCCTGTGCCTACTTCTCCAGGAAGTTCTCGTCTACTGAGAGTAACTATGACGTTGGCAACCGCAAACTCTTAGCCATTAAATGGGCATTTGAAGAGTGGCACTACTTCTTGGAGGGGGCTAGGCACCAGGTAACGGTCCTTACCGACCACAAGAATCTGGTTTTCCTAGAATCTACCCGGAGGCTAAACCCGAGACAAGCTCGATGGGCGTTGTTTTTTACCAGATTCAACTTTGTGGTCACCTATAGGGCTGGGTCTAAAAATATTAAAGCTGATGCACTGTCGCGTAGCTTCATGGCTAGCCCTCCTTCGGAGGAGGATCCTGATGTGTTTTGCCCCCAGGTATAATCATATCCTCTCTTGATTCTGACTTAGTCTCCGAAATTGCGGCTGATCAAGGTTCAGCTCCCGGGAACCTTCCTGAGAACAAGCTGTTTGCTCCCCTGCAATTCTGGCTAAGGGTACTCAGGGAAAATCATGACTCTGCACTATCTGGCCATCCTGAGAGGACTAATCAGTCTCTAGAACAATATTTAAGGTGTTTTATCTCTGACTGTCAATATGATTGGGTCTCCTTCATTCCCCTCGCCGAATTTTCCCTTAATAACCGGGTCAGTAACTCGTCAGGGGTCTCCCCCTTTTTCTGTAATTTTGGGTTTAATCCACGGTTCTCCTCCGTTTCACCTGGTGGTTCCAACAATCCCGAGGTAGATGTAGTTCATCGGGAACTGTGCACAGTCTGGGCCCAGGTTTAGAATAACCTTGAGGCGTCCCAGAGCATACAAAAGACTCGGGCGGATAAAAGACGTTCTGCTAACCCCTTGTTTGTGGTCGGGGATCTGGTGTGGCTGTCTTCAAAAAACTTGCGCCTTAAAGTTCCGTCCAAAAAGTTTGCTCCCCGGTATATAGGGCCGTACAAGGTCATTGAGGTCCTTAACCCTGTCTCCTTCCGGCTGGAGTTACCCCCGTCCTTTCAAATACACGACGTGTTTCATGCCTCCCTCCTGAAACGCTGCTGCCCGTCTTTGGCTACCTCGAGGAAACCCCCGGTACCTGTTCTCACCCCTGAAGGGGTAGAATTCGAGGTGGCCAAGATTGTGGACAGCAGGATGGTCCAAGGCTCCCTCCAGTACCTGGTCCATTGGAGAGGATACGGGCCTGAGGAGAGGACTTGGGTACCCGCCCGGAATGTTTAGGCTGGGTTATTGCTCAGGAGGTTCCATCTTCGGTTCCCCAATAAACCAGGTCCACCTAGGAAGGGTCCAGTGGCCCCTCATAAAAGAGGGGGTACTGTAAAGGATCTGCCAGACACAGCTTCTGTGTCGACGCCCGTGGTTAATCAGTCAGCATCTGTCCCTAGGTCTGATAGAGTGACTCGATCTCCTACCACTCAGGGTAATAGGCTGAGGAGTGGGAAAACCTATCACAGCCTGGGAAGACGGTTCTAGCTCCCGCCCTTGGTCTATTTATACCTTCATTTGTCCTTTGCCTGTGATTCTAGTGATTTCTGGCTCTGCTGTTCCTGCTATCATTGACCTCTGCTTCATACTGACCCTGCTTGACTGACTATTCTCCTGTTCTCCTTTTATTATCGCATACTCTCCAGGATTGACTCGACTCGTTCACCACTCTGTTGCTCACTGTGTTTCCGTGGGCAACTTCCCCTCTTCCCTTGCTTCTGTGTTCCCTTGTCTTTTTTGTTTGTCGTTCACATAGTGAGCGTAGGGACCGTTGCCCAGTTGTACGCCGTCGCCTAGGTAGGCAGGGACTAAGTAGGCAGGGACTAAGTGGTGGGTAGATTAGGGCTCACCTCTCCGTTTCCCTACCCCGACATTACATTATCACTGTGTTATCTGTGGTGTTACGTAGGACTGCAGGTAACACTAATACATTATCTGTAATCAGAGAGTTATCACTGTGTGTTATCTGTGATGTTGCATAGGACTGCAGGTAACATCTACATTGTCTGTACTCAGAGAGTTATCACTGTGTTATCTGTGGTGTTACATAGGGCTGCAGGCAATGTCTACTACATTATCTGTACTCAGAGAGTTATCACTGTGTTATCTGTGGTGTTACATAGGACTGCAGGTAACATCTACATTATCTGTACTCAGAGAGTGATCACTGTTATCTGTGGTGTTACATAGGACTGCAGGTAACATCTACTACATTATCTGTAATCAGAGAGTTATCACTGTGTTATCTGTAGTGTTATGTAGGACTGCAGGTAACATCTATTACATTATCTGTAATCAGAGAGTTATCACTGTGTTATCTGTGGTGTTACATAGGACTGCAGGCAATATCTACTACATTATCTGTACTCCGAGAGTTATAACTGTTATCTGTGGTGTTACATAGGACTGCAGGTAACACTACATTATCTATACTCCGAGAGTTATCACTGTTATCTGTGGCGTTACATAGGACTGCAGGTAACATCTACTACATTATCTGTAATCAGAGAGTTATCACGGTGTTATCTGTAGTGTTATGTAGGACTGCAGGTAACATCTATTACATTATCTGTAATCAGAGAGTTATCACTGTGTTATCTGTGGTGTTACATAGGACTGCAGGCAATATCTACTACATTATCTGTACTCCGAGAGTTATCACTGTTATCTGTGGCGTTACATAGGACTGCAGGTAACTATCTGTTCTGTGTATATATGTGCCTGCGTGGGTATATTTGGGCCTGTATGTCCATATATTTACCTATATGTATTTGTATAAGACCCATTATGTGTGTATACATGCCTCGCGCGCGTGTGTGTGTGTGTGTGTGTATGTTTCTATATATATATATATATATGTATATATATATATATATATATATATATATATATATATATATATAGTATGTATATTTGCCTATATGTCTAAATATGTGCCTCTATGTATGTATAGCATACAGTGAAGGAAATAAGTATTTGATCCCTTGCTGATTTTGTAAGTTTGCCCACTGTCAAAGACATGAACAGTCTAGAATTTTTAGGCTAGGTTAATTTTACCAGTGAGAGATAGATTATATATAAAAAAAAAAAGAAAATCACATTGTCAAAATTATATACAGGGTGGGCCATTTATATGGATACACCTAAATAAAATGGGAATGGTTGGTGATATTAACTTCCTGTTTGTGGCACATTAGTATATGGGAGGGGGGAAACTTTTCAAGCTGGGTGTTGACCATGGTGGCCATTTTGAAGTCGGCCATTTTGTATCCAACTTTAGTTTTTTCAATGGGAAGAGGGTCATGTGACACATCAAACTTATCGAGAATTTCACAAGAAAAACAATGGTGTGCTTGGTTTTAACGTTACTTTATTCTTTCATGAGTTATTTACAAGTTTCTGACCACTTATAAAATGTGTTCAAAGTGCTGCCCATTGTGTTGGATTGTCAATGCAACCCTCTTCTCCCACTCTTCACACACTGATAGCAACACCGCAGAAGAAATGCTAGCACAGGCTTCCAGTATCCGTAGTTTCAGTTGCTGCACATCTCGTATCTTCACAGCATAGACAATTGCCTTCAGATGACCCCAAAGATAAAAGTCTAAGGGGGTCAGATCGGGAGGCATTTCTTCTGCGGTGTTGCTATCAGTGTGTGAAGAGTGGGAGAAGAGGGTTGCATTGACAATCCAACACAATGGGCAGCACTTTGAACACATTTTATAAGTGGTCAGAAACTTGTAAATAACTCATGAAAGAATAAAGTAACGTTAAAACCAAGCACACCATTGTTTTTTTTGTGAAATTCTCGAAAAGTTTGATGTGTCACATGACCCTCTTCCCATTGAAAAAACTAAAGTTGGATACAAAATGGCCGACTTCAAAATGGCCGCCATGGTCAACACCCAGCTTGAAAAGTTTCCCCCCTCCCATATACTAATGTGCCACAAACAGGAAGTTAATATCACCAACCATTCCCATTTTATTTAGGTGTATCCATATAAATGGCCCACCCTGTATATTTATTTGCATTGTGCACAGCGAAATAAGCATTTGATCCCTTTGGCAAACAAGACTTAATACTTGGTGGTAAAACCCTTGTTGGCAAGCACAGCAGTCAGACGTTTTTTGTAGTTAATGATGAGGTTTGCACACATGTTAGATGGAATTTTGGCCCACTCCTCTTTGCAGATCATCTGTAAATCATAAAGATTTTGAGGCTGTCGCTTGGCAACTCGGATCTTCAGCTCCCTCCATAAGTTTTCGATGGGATTAAGGTCTGGAGACTGGCTAGGCCACTCCATGACCTTAATGTGCTTCTTTTTGAGCCACTCCTTTGTTGCCTTGGCTGTATGTTTCGTGTCATTGTCGTGCTGGAAGACCCAGCCACGAGTCATTTTTAATGTCCTGGTGGAGGGAAGGAGATTGTCACTCAGGATTTGACGGTACATGGCTCCATCCATTCTCCCATTGATGCGGTGAAGTAGTCCTGTGCCCTTAGCAGAGAAACACCCCCAAAACATAATGTTTCCACCTCCATGCTTGACAGTGGGGACAGTGTTCTTTGGGTCATAGGCAGCATTTCTCTTCCTCCAAAAACGGCGAGTTGAGTTAATGCCAAAGAGCTCAATTTTAGTCTCATCTGACCACAGCACCTTCTCCCAATCACTCTCAGAATCATCCAGATGTTCATTTGCAAACTTCAGACGGGCCTGTACATGTGCCTTCTTGAGCAGGGGGACCTTGCGGGCACTGCAGGATTTTAATCCATTACGGCGTAATGTGTTACCAATGGTTTTCTTGGTGACTGTGGTCCCAGCTGCCTTGAGATCATTAACAAGTTCCCCCCGTGTAGTTTTCGGCTGAGCTCTCACCTTCCTCAGGATCAAGGATACCCCACGAGGTGAGATTTTGCATGGAGCCCCAGATCGATGTCGATTGACAGTCATTTTGTATGTCTTCCATTTTCTTACTATTGCACCAACAGTTGTCTCCTTCTCACCCAGCGTCTTACTTATGGTTTTGTAGCCCATTCCAGCCTTGTGCAGGTCTATGATCTTGTCCCTGACATCCTTAGAAAGCTCTTTGGTCTTGCCCATGTTGTAGAGGTTAGAGTCAGACTGATTAATTGGGTCTGTGGACAGGAGTCTTTTATACTGGTGACCATTTAAGACAGCTGTCTTTAATGCAGGCACCAAGTTGATTTGGAGCGTGTAACTGGTCTGGAGGAGGCTGAACTCTTAATGGTTGGTAGGGGATCAAATACTTATTTCTCTGTGCACAATGCAAATAAATATATATAATTTTGACTATGTGATTTTCTTTTTTTTTTTTTTAAATAATCTATCTCTCACTGGTAAAATTAACCTAGCCTAAAAATTCTAGACTGTTCATGACTTTGACAGTGAGCAAACTTACAAAATCAGCAAGGGATCAAATACTTATTTCCTCCACTGTATATGTTCCAGTATGTGCCTGTCTATATATGTATATATATATATATATATATATATATATATATATATATATATATATATACATATGTGGTTCATTTTTTTGTTTTGTGGGGGAGCAATAGGGAGTCTCGCACAGGGCACCATCCAACCTAAGGCCGGCCCTGCCTGCAGTCATATGCAACACCACAGATAACACAGTGATAACTCTTTGATTACAGATAATGTATTAGTATTACCTGCAGTCTTACATAACACCACAGATAACACACATAGTGATAACTCTCTGATTACAGATAATGTAGTAGATGTTATCTGTAGTTCTATGTAACACCACAGATAACACAGTGATAACTCTCTGATTACAGATAATGTATTAGTGTTACCTGCAGTCCAACGTAACACCACAGATAACACACAGTTGTACATGCAATATTGTTGGAATGCACATCTGCCATACATACACGGATAGTGTTAAGATGTTAAAGGGATTGTCCGGGTTTAAACTTTTTATGTGGCAGCAGGAGAGGAGGGCTTCAAATAAAAAAGCAGCCATACTTACCAGTGAGTAAAAATAGTTTAATAAGGCTCTGTTCACATGTGCGTCAGGGCTCCGTTCAGGCGTTCCATCTGAGCTTTCCGTCAGAACGGAACCCTGACTGAATCAATACTGTAGTCGACTGCGCTTTTCATTCCATCAAAACGACGGAACCCTTGCACAACGGAGACAAACGGAAACCATTTGCACCGGATCCGTCATCATTGAAATCAATGGTGATGAAAACAGAAACCTACGGTTTCCGTTTGTTTGAGTCAGGGCTCCGTTCTGACGGAAAGCTCAGATGGAATGCCAGAAGGGATCCCTGACACAGATGTGAACGAAGCCTTCAATGTAATTACAAAGTTGCACCAAGTTGATTTTTATAGAAAAAAAATTAAAAAAATGTAAAAGGTGTACATAGCTTTTCACGTAATCTGAACAGGGTTTAAAAGGGCAACAAATGGTAAATGTGCACTATGAAGGCACTGAATTCTGTGCCCATTTGACATTTATTAACTTTTTTAGTGCCTTTCAGTGCCACCATGGTGCCCATTTGCCACTTATTGCCCCTTTAGCGTCCTTCTATTTGGTGGCCCCTTGATGCCCATTTGCCAGTTACTGCCCCTGTAGCCTTTAGCATATTTTGTCACAGAAGAACAATAAAGGGGCCGCAAAATGGCAAATGGGCATCAGGGGGCACTGAATAGAAGGACACTAAAGGGGCAATAAGTGGCAAATGGGCACCAAGTTGGCACTAAATCCTCTGTCCATTTGCCATTGTTGCCCTTTTTAGAACCTCATCAGTTCCCCATTCAAAAAAGTCCAGTCAGTGACTTACCTGGGTTTCTGGCAAACACTGCCTGCTGGAGCTGGAGCCGCCCTGGAGAAAACGTTCCCTCGGTGTCCCCACCAGCCCAGGAAACGCACAGGAAGCGCAGTGTTTCCTCCCTGTCCTGCGTCCTGAATGATGTCATCATGCCTATCTCGTCATTCAGGACGCAGGACAGGGTGAGCGGATAAGCGGTGGCCAGGGCAGGGGCAGCCAGTATTGAGTTCAGTGCAGTAAGTGGGTGGTACCTGACCCGTTTGGCGCCCCGAGTAGTGGCCATGGCACGGGGCATGTACACGTGGTGGCGCCCCCCTTACAGCGCGGCGGGCAGCACCCTGTGCGGCCACACTAGTTGCATGTACCTATGGCCGGCCATGACCGCAGCATTTTACTAGTTAAATGGTCAGGTACAGCCTATGGGGCGGGAAAGGCATAATATGCTGCCCTATGTAAGGTCAGTATATTACAGCTACAGGTCTGAACTAGTAGCTGAAAACGCAACAAAAATGAGGCTATTCAATTTACAAAAAATATGGCTTAGCGGCAATCTAACTACAATAAACTAATTTTCCGCCACATAAATGACAACATCTGCTATTTGTTGCAGCTTTTACCTCCCCTTTGAACTCCAAGGGTATGTTCACACGCTTAACAATAAACGGCTGTAAATACGGAGGTGTTTTCAAGGGAGAACAGCCCCTGATTTTCAGCTGTTTTTTAAGCCGCTAGCGGTTTTTTGGGCATTTTTTACGGCCGTTTTTGGAGTTGTTTTTTCTATTGAGGCAATGAAAAACGGCTCCAAAAATGGGGCGTAAAATAACACCCCATTGAAATGAATGGACAGATGTTTGCAGGCGTTCTGCTTCCGATTTTTCAGCCATTTTTTGGGACTCAGACACAAATGAATACTATAGGCTGCAGGTCACGTTAGGCCTGCAGCCTATAAGGCTCCCTGCACAGGATGGCATGATGAGGTACTGCATCACGCCAGTCTGCGCGTGTGTCTAGTCTGGAGGATTCACACGCGTCCAGCTGGCGCGGCCGACACGGGGTAAGGTAAGTAAACCTTATATATTTTTTTAGGTCGGGACTATCGCTGTGTATATATTCAAGGAGGGGGGGATTGCTCCGTTACACTATATACAAGGGGGAGTGCTGGGTGGCCCTATGTACAAAGGGGGAGCACTGTGTGCACTATATACAAGGGGGTAGCGCTATGTGGCCCTATATACAAGGGGGGAAGCGCTGTGTAGCCCTATATACAAGGGGGGGAAGTGCTGTGTGACCCTATATACAAGGGGGGAGGGGAGCACTGTGTGGCACTATATACAAGGGGGAGGGGAGCGCTGTGTGGCAATATATACAAAGGGGGAGCACTGTGTGCACCGTATACAAGGGGAGGAGCACTGTGTGCACCATATACAAGGGTGGAGCGCTAAGTGGCCCTATATGCAAAGGGCGGAGCGCTGTGTGACACTATATACAAGGGGGGAGCGCTGTGTGACACTATGTACAAAGGGGAGGGCTGTGTAGCACTATATACAAGGGGGGCTGTGTGGCGCTGTCCAGCGGTATGTGTGTAGCGCTCTTTACACGGGGGACTCTGTGGCGCTTTTTACAAGAGGGGGAGGGCTTTGTGGCGCTCTCTACTGGGGGGGCTGTATGGCACTATCTACAGGGGGCTGTGTGTGGCGCTATCTATGGGGGTGTGTAATATCTACAGGGGCTGTGCTTGGCACTATGTACAGGGGGATGTGTGTATGTGGTGTTTTGCAGTATATGGTATTATTATATTCAGGCGCACAGTGTTTGGTGCTATTATATTTAGGGGCACAGTGTGTGGCACCATGATAATTTTATTTTCGTTTATAGGTGTGGAACTGTTTGAAAAGTGAGGAGCCGAAGACATCTGAGTGCCAAATTCTTGTATTTCACAAAAAGTCTTTCTGCATTCCAGGATGGATAGACAATTCCAATTGTCAGGAGGATGTGTCCCTGCACAGTTGTGAAGGATGGAGTGGACAGAAGTTAATGTTTATAATAATTTTCTTTCTTTCTTTAATAAAATATAGACTTAGGAGTTGTGTACATAATTGTGATGAAGCAATAGTAGGATTAGATAAGTATACGTGGCAAGATGGCCCCTGGACAGGGACTACGCCCTAATACAATAACAAGTCACTTCCTGGTATGAACGAACTATGAACTATGAAGACATATCTAAAGGACCAGATAAGGGTGAACCTATCCAAGGATGACACAAGTAACAAGAGGCTTATAGTGATACGTGCTTTTATAAAAGTGTGATAACATGTACCCACCCCCAGGAGAAAGGAGATATAGAACAAATGTGTGTAATAAAGCAGTGACGCCTCTCCTGACACTGAGTAAGGAGCTTTGTACCAGACTCTGTGTGGTGTGATTCCTTTCGTACGAACTCAGCGTATTATCCCTGCCGGTTGAGACTGATTAGTACCCGAACATTTGGCACCCAACGTGGGGCCACACTCGAGGGACAAGCCGTGTCCGTGATCAACGACCCCCAGACGCCTCAACATCGAATCGCCAGCCACGCTCCCAGGAAGTCTGATCAGCTTCAAATAAAACACGGTAAGGTTAAGTTCATGTTTATGAATATTGGCTCTTATTCGTGTGGGAGAGTGAGCAGGTGATAAGGTACCGAGGTATTTGGAGTCGATCCCGGCCACACTCTCAGCGACAGAGAGTTAACCCACTGTGTGGCTCCAAGAATCATAGTATAGATAGTCGCGTCTCGCCGGCATAGGTGATAAGTATAAGTGTAATAATTCAATTAGTCGCAGGGTATAGTTTGATACCATTAAGACGACAGAGACAGACAGTCAGTTATAATTGTGTTTTGTGTTCAGAAACATCGAGAATAAGGTTTCATTCTCAGGACGGTGTTAAATATAGAACAGTATGTTTAATGTGTTTAAAACAAAGAGACAGGCAAAGGAATGTGGTCTATTAACCGCAAAAGAGATAGTAGAAAAAAGAGAAGGCAAGAAGAATGTAGAAAATAGTAAGAAAGTTATGCACATATGTGGCATATTTATAGATGGAAGGTTACAACCAGGAGAATGGGCTGCAGCTCTTAGGGAAAACAAGGGAAGATTAAGTGACGAAGGAAAGTTAGATGAAGCATTAGCTTGGCAAAGAACAGCCATAGCCATAACTAAAGACAAGTTTACTGAGCAAGAAATACGAGACAGAAAGGGTAAAATCATCAAATATGTGTATTACAAAGAACGTGTCCAGCCACCGCCCTATAATGGCGACGGTGGAATTCTAACTTCGTGGGAGTGTCCCAGTTGTGGTCAACAGAACCCGCCCCAAGTTGAATATTGTGTATCATGTCACTTTCCACGCCCCGATCCTCCCATATATGCCACGCCTTCGGCACCACTCCCCGCCCCAGGAGGCCATCTTGGAACACCTAAACCTGTTGTTCCGTTATATCCGGTACTCACACAAGAAGGTGGATTTTATAAGCCCCCTCCGGAGGATAAGGTCACAGCTGACGTTCCTCTAATGCCAGTGACCACCCGTAGCGCCAACCCCCTTATATCCACTACACCCATCGCCCATCAATTAGCGGCCAGAAGGAGACGTATCCATCCTAATGATGATGCCCAATCCGAACATTCGGAGGGAGAATGGGGGGAAGAGATTACAATTACAATCCCGCCTGCTATACCTCCTTCACAGTCACCGCCTCCCCCTAGTCGTCCGCTACCCCTCCCTCTGGCTGTACGGCCACCCGTGGCCCCCCGACCACAATTCCCAGAATGGCCAGCGCCACCCCCTGAATCCTTTCCGGAACAATGGAATCCCCAGATACAGCGTATGATATGGGAAGGGAATTCACTTTTAACAGTGGGACACGGGAATATGGTCACCCAAAGGGTAGACGCCATAGTGAACGCTGCCAATATGAATCTACAACATAGGGGTGGATTGGCAAGAGCCATCATCGAACATGGCGGTGCTTCCATTCAATCCGATTGTGATGACATCGTCCAGCTTTTAGGGCCACTCCCAACAGGACACGCTGTTCTCACGCGTCCGGGCCTTCTCCCCTGTAAAGTTATTATTCATGCAGTAGGGCCCCTGTACAACCCTGCTAAACACTCCGAATGTGTAGCCTTGTTAAAACAAAGTGTCTGTTCAGTGCTTGACCTTGTTGAAAATAAAGTTTT
Organism: Rhinoderma darwinii; assembly: GCF_050947455.1. Lineage (NCBI taxonomy): Eukaryota > Metazoa > Chordata > Amphibia > Anura > Rhinodermatidae > Rhinoderma > Rhinoderma darwinii. The sequence continues at coordinate 279,270,692 of NC_134690.1, read as the reverse complement.
CACTACGTTGGCCCTGCCCCTCCTTGGTGCAGGCATATTTGGATTTCCCCTCTATCAGTGTGCCGAGACTATAATCACCACAATAAAAGAACAGGCCCCCGTGCGCTCCATTCAAGAAATCCGAATCGTTAGTACTGACCCCTCAGCGATAGCGGCCGCAGTAACTGCCCTTAAATCCCCATTTTCGCCATCTCTACCCGTAGACCCTCCTTCTAATCCCTGTGATACTCCAGTTCTAGCCCACGAACCTACCTCCCCCGAATGTCCTAAACCTGGTGTCTTGACCCGAGCATCCCCGGTCCCCCTTCTCAATCACCTACCCCCAACGACCTATGCCCCGTTCACCCCACCCCAAGTCCAAAGCATATGTGCAATCCTAGAAGACCCAGAGAAAAATCCTATGGGATTTTACCGAAAGCTACGCCAAGTGCAGCAAACTTATTCCCCCACTTGGAAAGATTTGCTACACGTATCCAGTATTAAAGCCGGGGATAGGTTCTGGCCAATCATTAGCTCCGCTCTAGACACCGATAGAGTAGGTGACGACTGTACGTACCACTCCGGTGTTGAATTCACCCGCCAAATAAAAGCCTGGGCGCAGGACAGAATTGGGGACTCTACCACCAATATATCCGATTGCACAAAAGACAGTAGGTGTGATCCAGCGCAGGGAAAAATAAATCCAACTTCCAGGTAAGTTAAAACGGAAACTCGTTCCAATTTTATTGGTATGACATAAAAAACGCCAGGAGACTTGGCTCCTGCAGAGGAAAGGTGGATGAATGGAGAGAAAGTAGGTGTGTGGAGCCTACGCGTTTCAGACGATCTCCTCGTCCTTAATCATGGCTGAAAAATGAGTGATTTGACTGTTGGGGTGAGAACTTATATCCGGTTTAATGCAGGTGTGTTAAATTGCGGTTCAGGAGACTGGAGGTGGAACGCAACCACATGTCCAGTCTCTCGTCGTGTCCTATCCTCCGTCTAACCCAGACGTCTGTGAATCACAGCGCCAGGACCAGGGATGGAATCATGGTAAGTATATATGTAGCTATCTTATATATTTGTTAATAGCAATCAGCTACGTCCATATTGATCTTTTGAAAAAACGGGGGGGTTTCGGCGTATATTTAAGGAGAACAAAATTATAGGTATATTTGAACTAGACCGGATATAAGCTCTAGATGACAAACACCCCATTCGTCAAAATACGGTTTGGTGTGAAAAAGGATAGTGTGAATGCACCCTAGGTGCAAAAAATCTAAAAGAAATAAAATGTGACTAGCACTGGCGTATATATCTCCATGCATTTAAACTTTTGTTTGGACATCGAAGTAGTGTAGTGTACCAAAGCACAACAGATCAAATTTGACAGTTTGCGGTTGTTAGTGTACTGCTACCTGTACAATAAGAGTATATGGTCAGAGAACCTATAATAACCTTCTAACACCAGAAAAACAATGGCCATATATTATAGTTTGGACGAATCTCACAACATTTCTTACCCCTTGTACTTGTTGTTAATTTAAAAGCAAAAACCTTTTTGTTTGTATATAATACAATTCATAGGTATACAGGGAAAACTACCGCTCATAAGAATATATTTATATTAGTATGCTTATCAGATAAGGGGTTCGATCTTCAAAATTGAACTTTGCTTTGCTATTGATTTGATATTTTTTTTTTTTTTTTTTTTTTTACTATTAGATCAGTCCTATCATAACCCCCATCATGTAAATCATTGGCTCAGTCTCAATAAAATAAATATAAAGTTCGATCATAATATTAGAAATCCAGAACTCGTCAGATAATAAACTTGAGTTTTTATCCAAGAATTCCCTAGTGTCGGGGGTGGTATGCTAAGATTTACCCCGACGGCTTTTTCTCGTATAAAAATGCGAATATAATCCCAAGACGGAAGGGACATTATAGTCCTGGCCAGCTTTGTTTAAATTTGTTACTATGAACACTGTTTCGTTACAAAAAAAAAAAAAAAAAAAAAAAAAAAAAAAAATATGAAATCAATAGCAAAGCAAAGTTCAATTTTGAAGATCGAACCCCTTATCTGATAAGCATACTAATATAAATATATTCTTATGAGCGGTAGTTTTCCCTGTATACCTATGAATTGTATTATATACAAACAAAAAGGTTTTTGCTTTTAAATTAACAACAAGTACAAGGGGTAAGAAATGTTGTGAGATTCGTCCAAACTATAATATATGGCCATTGTTTTTCTGGTGTTAGAAGGTTATTATAGGTTCTCTGACCATATACTCTTATTGTACAGGTAGCAGTACACTAACAACCGCAAACTGTCAAATTTGATCTGTTGTGCTTTGGTACACTACACTACTTCGATGTCCAAACAAAAGTTTAAATGCATGGAGATATATACGCCAGTGCTAGTCACATTTTATTTCTTTTAGATTTTTTGCACCTAGGGTGCATTCACACTATCCTTTTTCACACCAAACCGTATTTTGACGAATGGGGTGTTTGTCATCTAGAGCTTATATCCGGTCTAGTTCAAATATACCTATAATTTTGTTCTCCTTAAATATACGCCGAAACCCCCCCGTTTTTTCAAAAGATCAATATGGACGTAGCTGATTGCTATTAACAAATATATAAGATAGCTACATATATACTTACCATGATTCCATCCCTGGTCCTGGCGCTGTGATTCACAGACGTCTGGGTTAGACGGAGGATAGGACACGACGAGAGACTGGACATGTGGTTGCGTTCCACCTCCAGTCTCCTGAACCGCAATTTAACACACCTGCATTAAACCGGATATAAGTTCTCACCCCAACAGTCAAATCACTCATTTTTCAGCCATGATTAAGGACGAGGAGATCGTCTGAAACGCGTAGGCTCCACACACCTACTTTCTCTCCATTCATCCACCTTTCCTCTGCAGGAGCCAAGTCTCCTGGCGTTTTTTATGTCATACCAATAAAATTGGAACGAGTTTCCGTTTTAACTTACCTGGAAGTTGGATTTATTTTTCCCTGCGCTGGATCACACCTACTGTCTTTTGTGTCTCTACCGACGTGTGCCGACACGGGGATCCTGGCGCAACGGGCACTAAACTCATTCATTGCCCTAAGGTGAGCTGGAGGTTCCCTCCTATCTTTTTTCTCCATATCCGATTGCACTCAGGAAGAGAAAGAATCTGTCGAGAAGTTTTTTACACGTATCCAAATGCTGTTTCAAGACCAAGGATATGACATGCAGAAGAAAGTACAGAAGACGCTTCTCGTATCATCCTTCGTTACAGGACTCAGAGATCCTGTAAAAACCAAACTTTGCACCACCCGCCCAGAATACCCCGACATGGAACCCCGTCAAGTTCTTCTCATTGCCAAGGCTATAGATAGACAACTACAAGCTTCCTTGCAACACCCGACACCCAAGCCCGGACCCCTTATGCTTGCGGACATCGGTCCCCATCCCTTTTCGTCAGTACCTACCCCTATGTATACTCATCCACCACCACAATTTTCTCGCCCATCATTACAGAATTACCCATATTTGCAGGAACATCGCCCCTCACCCCGAAGACGGGATGATATCGTTTGTTACAATTGTGGGCGACCAGGACATTTCCGTAGCCAATGCCGTTCTCCTAGAGAAACTCAAGACACAAGCCGCAACCATCCCCCACCACCTAGGTATCCTCGTCCACCTCCAACCTTTAACGGACCAGATAGGCATCCACCACTACAGCCAGACAGACCATAGGATAAAGGCAAGCCCGCAGAACTCATGGCCCTAACCAACCCCCGTATTGGACCCATTTCCTCCGTCTATCTCACTGTAGACGGCCATGAGCTTCCTTTTCTAGTAGACACGGGTGCAGCCACCTCCGTAATCAAGACTTCTGACCTACCCTCCTCCTGTGCTCTTTCTGAAGACTTTCTTTCCTGCATTGGAGTCGATGGAGTCGCCACTACGTCACTTCTTACGCAGCCTCTACCTATTGGGAAAAGTCAGAAATACGTCTCTCAATTTATAGTGTCAAAGACTTGCCCATTAAACCTTTTAGGAGCCGACCTCTTACACAAGCTCAAAGCCCATATTATATACGATGAATTGGGAATGCACCTTTCTACCAGTATCTCTCTTACGGACGAAGATACCTGTCTCCTCCGAACTGTACCGTTGTTTTTATCTGCTACGTGCACCACACTCCTCAACCTCGGATATTCCACCGGATGTAGCCAGTTCTTTACCCCCCTCCCTCTGGTCCACCGGACCTGACGATATAGGCAAGCTACCTGTCCCTCCTGTCCGTGTTTTTCTCAAAGATCCTACGGTGCCACCGCCTCGTATTCCCCAATACCCCTTACGTCGTGACCAAGAAACATCTCTGCAGCTACAAATCCAAGCCCTTCTGGACAAAGGTGCGCTAGTCCAGTGTATTTCACCAGCCAACACTCCACTTTTTCCTGTCAAAAAGAAATCAATACCGGGTTCCCCTACTGTTTATAGATTAGTTCAAGACTTACGCGCTATCAATGCAGTAACTATCATGGAAACTCCAGTGGTGCCTAACCCACACACGCTCCTCAGTAACATTCCCCCTTCACATTCGTCCTTCACCGTTATTGACCTAGCCAATGCATTTTTCTTTGTACCATTACATCAAGACTCCCAGTATCTTTTCGCTTTCACTCATCAAGGCGCCCAGTACACTTGGACTGTCATGCCTCAAGGTGCGCAGAACTCCCCAAATCACTTCACTCAAGCCCTCACGTCTTCTCTTCTACCATGGATAGCTGCACATCCGGAAGCCACCCTTCTCCAATATGTTGACGACTTACTCCTATCAGCACCAAACACCTCCGTGTGTTCAGTTCTCTCTCTAAGTCTTCTCACATTTCTCGCACAAATTAACTGCAAAGTCTCCAAAAAGAAACTGCAATGGTGTGCCCCCAAAGTTATCTTTCTAGGACACTGTATCTCACAAGGATCACGACATCTCACCTCGGAACGAGTCTCTACTATTCTTGCCATACCTCTCCCTACTGGCCTTACGCAATTGCAGGCCTTTTTAGGAATGGTAACCTACTGTCGACAATGGATTCCCAACGCATCTCAACTCATGCATCCTCTATACGCCTGCGTTTCTGATCCCTCCTGGATGCCCAATCTCCCCCTTATTGCTGTACAATCGTTCCGTGAACTACAACATACCATTTCTACAGCCCCAGCCCTGGGCATCCCCAACTACCAACTACCTTTCCAACTATACATCTCAGAAAACCAAGGCCATGCATCTGCTGTCCTCACTCAAACACATGGAGGAAAACCTAGACCTATTGGGTACTTCTCGGCAAAACTGGACCCTGTATCGCAAGCCGCACCCATGTGCCTACGAGCTGTGCTGGCTGCACAGATATTACTGGACAAAACATCACCCTTTATTCTCGGACATCCAGTCACCATTTTAGCTCCACATGACTTATCCGCAATCATACTTCAAAGTCAACAAAAACAACTTTCCTTACAACGACGTATGCGTCTTCAATGTTCTCTTCTCCTTCCAGACAACGTCACTTTACAGCGCTGCCATACGCTCAATCCGGCCACCCTTCTGCCCCTTGTAAGGGGGGATCAAGACCAAGAACCCCATACAGAATCAGATCATGCACAATCTCATGACTGCTTACAACTTATGCAGCAGCAAGCAACATCTCCCTCCACGGTATCTGACACTCCACTTGACAACCCGGACCTCATTCTTTTCACTGATGGATCACGTTATGCTGATGAACAAGGTAAATTCCACACTGGATACGCTGTGGTATCACTGCACGAAACCATCCGAGCAGGCCGGATGCCACCCCACAAATCTGCACAAGAAGCTGAATTAAAAGCCCTCACAGAGGCATGCCACGAAGCGGCCAACCACACAGCTAACATATATACGGATTCCAGATACGCCTTCGGTGTGGCTCACGACTTTGGACAGATCTGGGCAATCAGAGGTTTTGCAACAGCTGCTGGTACCCCAATCAGGCATGCGCAAGCTGTGGCTGAATTACTTGAAGCCTTGACTCGTCCAGAAAAAGTGGCCATACTCAAGACCAAAGCCCATGGAAAAGCCCAAACAGAAGAAGCACAAGGAAATAAGCTGGCAGACGAGACGGCAAAATGGGCAGCAACTTACGGAAAAGAGTCAGAAGGGAGTCCGGATCAAACAAGCTACCTTCAGATTATGACTAGGTCACGGGCCAGAGAACAGATACCAAATGTGGAAGGGACCGACACCATCAACCAAGTTACCATCTTCCAGAACAATAGTACCCCTGAGGACAGACAGCAATGGCAGACGGAAGGAGCAAGTGTGGATAAACAAGGAATATGGAGAAAGGACAAACGAGTTGCCCTCCCGAGAGCCCTGTACCCAGCAATTGTACAGTGGGCACACGGTCCTACCCACCGAGGGAAAAACCAGATGGTAACGGCAATCAACAAACTATACCTGGCCCCAGGAATATCCACCCCTGTCACCCAGTATTGCCGGACATGCATAATCTGCAATCGATGCAACCCTGGAAGGACTATGACCACTCCTGCAAAACACCTCGCCAGGACATCCTATCCGTTTCAAAGAATTCAAATAGATCACACACAACTGCCTAAAAGTGGCAAATACGAATATCTACTAGTGGTAATCGATATGTTTTCAGGATGGCCCGAGGCTTACCCGGTCACCAATATGACAGCCAGGACTACGGCAAAGAAACTTATGAAAGAAGTAATATGCAGATTCGGAATTCCAGAAGTAATAGAAAGCGATCAAGGACCAGCCTTTACTGCAGATATCACATCGGCAATTTGGAAATTAGTCGGGGCTGATCTAGGACTACATACTCCATACCATCCTCAAAGTAGCGGGAAAGTAGAAAGACTTAATGGTACCCTAAAAAACAAACTTTTGAAAGCCAGCCAAGAACTGAACATGGCATGGCCAGAACTATTACCTATAGCATTATATTCGGTTAGGAACACCCCTAGAGCCCCTACAGGATTGACGCCTTATGAAATACTATTTGGTGGTCCCCCGAGGTTAGGCCACTACTACCCCCAGCAGCTTAGCATGGGAAATGACAATCTAGTGAACTTTGTAATTGCATTATGTAAGGAACTGACAATAACACATTCTGCAGTATACTCCTCTTTTCCAGATCCGGAAGCAGATACTACCACCCACGACATTAAACCTGGAGAATTTGTGGTAGTCAAGAAGCATGTCCGAGGATCTCTAGAATCACGATTCGAGGGCCCATACCAAGTCATACTGACCACCCCTACCGCTGTGAAAGTTGAGGGTCGCCCTACTTGGATTCACGCTTCCCATTGCAAACGAGTGGAAGTTCCGAAATGATCCAGTATATCCTTTTGTGTGGTACAGCAGGGGTAGTAACCGGACAGGTAGCGGTCACTAAGATCGACGATATGACTGTCCTCTGGTTTAATTCAAGCAACACCCATGTAGCCACTTACACATTCGATTATTGTCAAATAATAGACTGTAACCATAGACAGTGGGAACACGGGTTGAACTATGATTGGGGAAGACACTGGATCAAAACCATAGGAGAAGGAGAACAATATATATGTGTTACGGATGATAATTGGGGAACTCAGGGTAAATGCTGGGGCTCCGTGGGATGGAACACTGGAAGAGATTGGGGATATCAACCCCCTAGCGCTTTAAACAAAAAGGATGATTGCGGAAAATCTCTAATAACTAGGATGACCCTTACTAAGACCCCATTTCGTAGCCAGTGTCAAAATGTAGGTAGCTGTAATCCACTGATTCTAACTATAGAAAATCCCAAACACACAGATGGGGGACAGTATTGGCTGTCGTCTTATACAGGAAATCTCGGCTATGTGGGACCTGAGGGTCCATTTAGAATTATGGATATGGTAAATTCCACAGAATGGGGAAAATTGATTATTGAACAGCCAAACCCCGTTGCCCCTAGGATCCGAACCATCTCACAAATAGTTGCAATCGCGAACCCAGGATTCGAAGACACTATGGCTATAGAAACTGGATTTGGGGATACAAATCTATGGTTGGAATGGATGAAATATTCCGCCACTAAAGTAAACAAAAGTAATTGCTATGTTTGTGCTGGGGCTAGACCCCATTTAGGTATGGTACCTTTAGAAATCCAAAAACAAATTCAGCCATGTTTTTTTAGTTTATTCACCAATACTACTACTGAACAAAATGAGTGTGAAAATTGGAAGAAAGAATATCCTATCATAACTGAGACCCCCAAGAATCGAGAGGGACTTACTATATACCCCGGGAACTACACCTGTTATGTAAATTATGAGGGAGAAGGGAGATTTGTAGGAAACTTTAGTAACCAATGGTGTGGGACGTATAGCTCAATAAATGGAAGCCTCCTTCAGAACCAGGTCCAGTCATTAGGGGATATATATTGGATCTGTGGGGACATGAAAATTAGAACTCGGATCGAAGGGAACTGGAAGGGAGAATGCACCCTGGCGAAAGCGATCATGCCTTTTCATATACTCTCTGAGACCCAAGAGACCACCTCTCAAAATAGTCACATATTAACAAGGGAAGAAAGAGATTTGAAAGGAAGTTTTGACCCCCATGTGTATATAGATGCTATAGGAGTCCCAAGGGGGGTCCCAGATGAATTCAAGGCCCAAGATCAGGTAGCAGCTGGATTTGAATCATTAATCCCTATGATCACAGTTAACAAAAATGTAGATTGGATAAATTATATCTATTACAACCAGCAACGGTTTGTTAACTATACTAGGGACGCTTTACAAGGTCTAGCTGACCAGTTAGGACCCACATCTACTATGACTTTCCAGAACCGTATGGCCCTTGATATGATACTAGCAGAAAAAGGAGGCGTTTGTGCCATGATAGGTACTACCTGTTGTACTTTTATTCCAGATAACACAGGACCAAACGGCAAAGTAACCATGGCAATCAAACAGATTGTTTCTTTATCCGAGGAATTAAAACGAAATTCAGGTTTCACAGACCCATGGGATCAGTATTTCTCATGGTTAACCGGATGGCAGAAAATTCTGGCCCAAATTGGGATTGTAATCTTAATTTTTCTAGTGCTTTTCGCAGTTATTGCTTGTTGTGTATTACCATGTATGAAGAAATTAATGACTAAAACTATAACTGAAGTAACTCCCACTTTTATGTTTTCTTCAGAAATTGAAGGACTTTTACCAACTCCATCCATGAAAACAACCACCCTTTATCGAGACTATTGTTCTGAAGATGAATAGATAGTGTAGGGTGTGCACCGACTCTTTAAGTCCAGCTACAAAGGGGGGTCTCCTAATAGGGGAGGCTCGTCTCAAACTGGTGAAAAAATCCTTTTACTCCCCTTTCCCAGAGCACGGACACACTTAGGTTAAGAAATGAAGAAAATAATGATAAAAGGGGGGACTGTGAAGGATGGAGTGGACAGAAGTTAATGTTTATAATAATTTTCTTTCTTTAATAAAATATAGACTTAGGAGTTGTGTACATAATTGTGATGAAGCAATAGTAGGATTAGATAAGTATACGTGGCAAGATGGCCCCTGGACAGGGACTACGCCCTAATACAATAACAAGTCACTTCCTGGTATGAACGAACTATGAACTATGAAGACATATCTAAAGGACCAGATAAGGGTGAACCTATCCAAGGATGACACAAGTAACAAGAGGCTTATAGTGATACGTGCTTTTATAAAAGTGTGATAACATGTACCCACCCCCAGGAGAAAGGAGATATAGAACAAATGTGTGTAATAAAGCAGTGACGCCTCTCCTGACACTGAGTAAGGAGCTTTGTACCAGACTCTGTGTGGTGTGATTCCTTTCGTACGAACTCAGCGTATTATCCCTGCCGGTTGAGACTGATTAGTACCCGAACACAGTGTGATCCTGTCAGTATGTAGGGACACAGCCCTATGACAAGGGGAATCGTAACACCCATTTGTTAATGCTTGCCCAAAAAGGTAGTGTTAAAAATAGTTACGGCGCGGCAGGGCGGAAGGGGGGCTCAAGTTTGGGTAACAGCCCAGGGCCTATGGTCTACTTAATCCGCCACTGTACTTGCAACAGAAAACCAGCGATTCCGCAGCATAAATTGACATTCTGCGGATTAAAAAACTGCACTGAAAGTCAATTTATAAGTGTTTTTAAGCATATTTTTTTAGACAGCGTGTGGATGAAATTTGTTTAAATCTCATCCACTCTGCTGCTACTGTATTACGCTGTGGATTTTCTGCAAAAAAATATGTTGCAGAAATTCCACAGTATTTACGCTACGTGTGGACATACCCTAAGGCCAGATTCACACGAGCGTGTGCATTTTGCGCGTGCATAAAACGTGGCGTATTGCGCGCATTGTAGGTGCGTGTGTCATCCGTTTCTGCTGTGTTTCTGCGGTTTTTACGCGCGTATGGCATGCGTTATTCACGCGCGTTAAAAAGACGGAGGCTGGCGTTATGGAGAGGCCAGCCTACAAAAAGGCACCCTTCACAAACACATGCTTGATGCGTGCACATGTTCTCATCGTTTTTGCAGCTTGACAAATATTTTGGGTACTTTACAGTGTTTACAGGCTTGTTTTCTTCTAATCGAAATTATGCTGTATACTCCGCTGGGCCGTGTGCTGCTAGCTTGGATGGTTTCTCGGCGATTTGGCGACCGCCGTCCCATGCTACAGGACCACACGCGGAGAATAGAGAGATTTTGGGTTCATCCTCTTGTGGCACAACGCACCTCCAAAGGGCACTTTCATACCCTCTATGATGACCTCCGGCGTCACCCAGAGAAATTTAGGACGTTTTGCCGCATGTCTGTGGCCACGTTTGGTATTCTGCTTGAGGACATTCGTACAGGAATCACCTACCAGGACACAAACATGCGGCGCTGCATTTCCCCAGAGGAGCGACTCCTTTTGACCTTGAGGTTTGTGTGTTGTATACAATTAGTGCTTACAGGATGGTGTGTGGGTGTCATGTCGTACATAATTTGTTTGTTTTGTTTGTGTTTTTTTCTCACCCATGTAGATTTCTTGCAACAGGAAATAGTTACCATTCCTTACATTTTGAATTTCTTCTGGGAGTGAGCACAATTTCAGGCATTTTGACAGGCACCTGTGTTGTGCTGTGGCAGAGAAAAGACCACGGTCATGCCTCAGCCCACGGCAGAAAACTGGCTTAGTATTTCTGAAGATTTTAGTAGCAGCACCCAATTCCCTCATTGTACTGGTGCCCTAGACGGGAAGCACATTCGTGTGAAGAAGCCCCCCCCCACTTTGGCTACAGATACTATAACTACAAGCAGTATTTTTCCATCGTCTTATTGGCCTTGGCCGACAGTAATTATTGTTTTACAATAGTAGACATTGGGTCGTATGGAAGCCCTGCTGATACACGCATATTTTGGTCATCCAGAATGGGTCATCGACTTATGAGCAATCAACTTTCTGTGCCTGAACCGACCATCCTCCCTGGCTCCAGTGGACCACCAGTCCCATATGTCATCGTTGCAGATGAGGGTTTTGGCCTGACAAGCCAAGTAATGCGTCTATTTGCAAGAAGGGGCTTGGATGACCGTAGGCGCATCTTCAATTACCGGCTAAGCAGAGCTCGAAGATGTGTTGAATGTGCGTTTGGCATAATGTCAAACAAATGGAGGGTCTTTATCACAACAATGCAAATGACGCCGCAGAATGTGACACGTGTCATACAAGCGTGTGTAGTTCTTCATAACTTTACACGCATACATGATGCGAGTTTTGATGCCGAATATATCCTGAGAAATGCAACCACATTAACCATTGTGCGGCCAATTCCACTAGGGAGGGCAAAAACATCTGGTATCCGAGTGCGTGAAATATTTGCGGAATATTTTGACAGCCCTGCTGGAGCACTACCATGGCAGGAGGATTCAATGTAAACGGTGGCATAGTTCTAACTATTCTCGAAATAGATCATTAGTGACCCAAATGTATTTTGTTTCTTGGGGGATTGTAGTATTAGGGACTCGCAATACATGAGGACCCTTGACGTGGGTTTCGAGCTTATATCTTTTGTAGTTTCGACTTAGTATTTAGCAGCCAAACAGGTAATTGTATGTGAAGCACATTGCCAATCCCAATGTTCTCTAATACAATCACAACTGTCCTTTGTGCGTCAAATATGATAGCACTGCACGGCCGCATAGAAGTCGATTTTGATTAGACCAAAACCCCAACAGATAAACTAATACCTCAATGATGGCGTGCAACAATATTGGGCCCTGTCCACCGCGTGGAAACGTTATATAAGGACATGATTTGCAAAGATAATGAAACATTAGAAATTTATGAAAACACACACACTTTTTTGCAAAAACAAAACCAGACTTTATGTTGATGCCACACAAAATCAGTACATACAACATATGTAAACGTAATATAAAACATCGCACCAACATGATGCAAATTCGCAAACACTGAATCCAAAGAGGCGTAAATGATAATATAAACTATTATAAAGTCACAGCACTACAACTCATGATATAGATGAAGCGGTAGCTGGCCATTTCAGCACCACTATGCTGTCCATGAGCCTGCAGAGAATGTTCCTCAACAACATAGTGGTGCTGATGCTGCATCTGATAGCCGTGAGGTGGGGCCTGAGGAAAGCTTTCCACCGGTCGGCTGTAGCCAGGGAAATGTCGCTCACGCCCCGGCACAGGACCAGGAGACATGCATGACGCCATTGGCCGATAATAATGTTGCCGTGCCAAGGGGGTGGCAGGCTGGGATGGGCCAGGTGCATTGAAGGCCACCGACGGCTCCGGCAATCCATACCAATGCCCAATTGCGTTGAAGCACTGGCGTGGATTGTTTGGAGGCGTGGCACTGTCAATGAGGGAGATAATGGAGGACTGGAGGCGCGCCATCCTATGGTCGGGTACCTTCCCCAGTAACGGGGCTATGGTGTGGCCAAAGGCGTCACAGGCGTCCTCGTTTGCGCAGCGCCGTAGGTACTCCAGTACCCTTGTGTCCACTTGTGCACCTGCGGAAGCCATGTGGTTGCGCCTGCGCCTGCCTGCTGCGGTGGTTTGACCACGTTCGTCCGGTAGCACCTGTGGTTGACTGGACGCTTGTGGGGCTGGTTCGGGAGCTGTCGGCTCGGGTGTTAAGGGCAGCAGGGGATTTGCGTCTTCTGGCGCGTGCGGCTCTTCACGGGCAGGCTCCTCTTCTGTATCTTGGAGATTGTCACTGCTTCTATAATACATATGTAGAGTGATTAGTAACATTGCCACAAGGGACAAACACCCTCTTTTGATTACATGACATGTGAACACAGACATTTCTTAAACGTACAGTATGATTACTTACGGTTGCATCTCCATGATGTGCTTGGGGAACATGAGCTGCTGGGTGTACATGTACTTCCTTTTTTGGTTCGACCCATTACCACTTCGGCTTTTGGCCCCATATTCCCGGCGGAATTGATCCCGGGTGCTCCTCCATCGGGTCTTCACATCATCTACTGTACAAAGGATGGTCAAAAAAAATGATCAGTCATTATGTTACAGCACACAAATCTACACTTGTTGTAAAAGTTTTCATTCCGTTACACACCAAGATACATTACACAAGCACAATGATGCTGTGACACGCTACGTTGGGCATTTGGAAAATGTTAACACAGGGACACACTACAGCATGTGGGTTTTTAACATGACATCTATAAATCAATGTACTTACCAATTGTCTTTCTGTTGCGTGTGCTGCCTTTAGCCCACTCCTGGCTGAATAGTGTCTGCGCGATGTGATGCCATGCCACTTTTTTGCCCGTGCGGTCGTGGTATGCCTCTGCCCGCGTGTCCCACAACTCTGGCCTCTCCTGAACAAGGCAGATCAGTTTTTCTCAACATCACAAACCCTAGGCATGGCTGCAGTTGTCCGTGTCCAGCTCAGTATGTGCTAAACAAGTGCAAAGCAACTTCCTGGTTTGTACTTGTTTGGACAAGTTTTCAAACTCATTTACAAACACTTAAAGAGGCTCTGTCACCAGATTTTGCAACCCCTATCTCCTATTGCAGCAGATCGGCGCTGCAATGGAGATAAGAGTAACGTTTTTTTTTTAAACGAGCATTTTTGGCCAAGTTATGACCATTTTTATATTTATGTAAATGAGGCTTTCTAAAGTACAACTGGGCGTGTTTAAAGTAAAAGTACAACTGGGCGTGTATTGTATTCGTTACATCGGGCGTTTTTACTTCTTTTACTAGCTGGGCGTTGTGTATAGAACTATCATCCACTTCTCTTCACAACGCCCAGCTTCTGGCAGTGCAGACACAGTGAGTTCTCGAGAGATCACGCTGTGACGTCACTCACTTCCTGCCCCAGGTCCTGCATCGTGTCGGACGAGTGAGGACACATCGGCACCAGAGGCTACAGTTGATTCTGCAGCAGCATCAGCGTTTGCAGGTAAGTAGCTACATCGACTTACCTGCAAACGCCGATGCTGCTGTAGAATCAAATGTAGCCTCTGGTGCCGATGTGTCCTCGCTGGTCCGACACGATGCAGGACCTGGGGCAGGAAGTGAGTGACGTCACAGCGTGATCTCTCGAGAACACACTGTGTCTGCACAGCCAGAAGCTGGGCGTTGTGAGGAGAAGTGGATGATACTTCTATACACAACGCCCAGCTAGTAAAAGAAGTAAAAACGCCCCGATGTAACGAACATAATACACGCCCAGTTGTACTTTTACTTTAAACACGCCCAGTTGTACTTTAGAAAGCCTCATTTACATAAATATAAAAATGGTCACAACTTGGCCAAAAATGCTCGTTTAAAAAAAAAAAAAAACTTTACTCTTATCTCCATTGCATCACCGATCTGCTGCAATAGGAGATAGGGGTTGCAAAATCTGGTGACAGAGCCTCTTTAACAAGTCCCACGGAAGTGCTTCTATGTGACATGCGTGGTTTTCACGCACCCATTGACTTCAATGGGTGTGTGATGCGCGAATTACACACAAAGAATGGACATGTCGTGAGTTTTACGCAGCGCACTCACGCTGCGTAAAAATCATGGACTGTCTGCACGGCCCCATAGACTAATATAGGTCTGTGCAAGACGTGTGAAAATCAAGCGCGTTGCACGGACGTAGATCACGTTCGTCTGAATAAGCCCTAAGGGTGGTTATTTGAAATGAAAATTTTGATGTGGATTGGCTACAGACTGTTGCGGTTTTCCCTCTTTGCAAAACAAAGTGTGAAATCTGCATCAATTCCATGCCAAATTGCAGAGGGTGAATAGCAAATGATATAATCCACAGAAGTCTGTGGCAAATCTGTATGTAAAATATGTGGATTTGCGGCAAATCAACTGCAGCCAAATCTATGGTGTAAAGTTACAGGTGTGGATCTCTAAGGCTGGGTTCACACACCCTATTTCCGGACGTGATTCGGGCGTTTTAACCTCGAATTACGTCCGAAAATACGGCTCAAATGCGCCGGCAAACATCTGCCCATTCATTTGAATGGGCTTTACGATGTTCTGTGCCGACGGTCATTTTTTTTACGTGCCGCTGTCAAAAGATGGCGCGTAAAAAAGACGCCCGCGTCAAAGAAGTGCCCGTCACTTCTTGGGACGTAATTGGAGCCGTTTTTCATTGACTCCATAGAAAAACAGCTCCAATTACGTCCGTAATGGACGCTGCGAAATACGCCTGCAACATGCCATTACGTCTGAAATTCAGGAGCTGTTTTCTCCTGAAAACAGCTCCGTAATTTTAGCCGTAATGGACGCTATCGTGTGAACATACCCTAACTATAAATAAGTTTAGCTAAATAAGTAACAAACAATTTTGTAAAATATATCAATTAGCCATTTCCTAACCTTCTTCTAAAATGTTGCTGCTGGTGCAGAGTGGGCTGGTTGGCTGCACCACACATAATTCTTATTAAAGTAGTTATCCGGGATAAAAAAAATAGGCTACATGGGGGTGATGGCATGCAATATTAAAAGAAGCATTACTTACCTTTTGAATCCAGCTATGCGGCTTCGGAGATCCCCTCCAGTCTTTGTTTAGTGAGCTGTTTCAACATACGTGAATGCAGCAGCCAATCAATGGCCTCAGTAGATCCTGCACCGGTCACATGGGTCAACATGACGTCATCGTTGCAGCTCAGTAAGCAAAGATCGGCGGGAGCAGTGGCGCTGGAGCAGCGGAGGATTTAGGACACATTCAGACGTGGCGGAATTGATGTTGCATTCCACTGCGGACAGTCCGCAGTGGAAATCTGCAGCAGCTGTTTTTTTAATTGGTTTCTATACATTTTTAGGTAACTTAGTTCAGACGTTGTGGAAAATAACATTGCAGAATTTAGGCTGCGGTGCAGAATTTTCACTCTGCAATTTGCATGCACATTCTGTTGCGGAGAAGCAGCGGAATTTCACTGCGGATTTCAGCCTTTGCAAAGGCAGAAATCTGCAGCAAGTCTACTGTAATATCCGCGACATCTGAATTACCTGTCAAATATGAAAATGTTACTGCAGATTCATTGTGAATTTGCAGCAACGTTCGCAGCGGAAAAATGCCACCATGTCTAAGCATGCCCTTAAAACGGTAAGCGATGCTCCGCTTGAATTTTTATGCCATATACCCCCCTTGATTTTTCTTGATGTCAGATTTTGATTATAGCTAGGGACCTAGTCACTCTGGGTTTGTGATCAAGATTATCTGAATGTGGCTGCTGATCAGACACTCAGAGAGTTGGCAAGGGAGAGAAGAGGGATGTATAATCCAGCAACAGCCAAGCGGCAGAGAGGAAGCAGTGCTTCCTCGCCCCAGAAGGACAAAACCCGCTCACCAGCCCAGCAATGGTTAGTTCAGTGCTTGGTCCGCTACGGTGGAGCTGCACCGGCGATTTTCAAACCCCACATTACATAAGATAAAGAGAGAATGGCACTACTGAGCCATTAAGCAGCCACTGGAACTGGCATGCAGCCACTGCTCAGTCCTGCCACTCTCTTTTACTGTCTCCACTTAACCAACAACTTCCAGTGGGTGGGACTTTGTCACAGTTTCCATCAGATTTTACGTGAAAAAGAAAGCTACATACAGCGTTTTTTTTTCCTGTCAAAATGACAGATGCCATGCCATGCACAGTTTATAGTGTTATTCATGTGTACAGTATATAGTGTTATTTATGTGTACTGGAAATATGGCACCATTATTCATGTGTATAGTGTCTATGGCACCATTATTCATGTGTACAGTATATATGGCGCCATTATTTATGTTTACGGTATGTATTTGTGTTATTTATGTGTATAGTACATATGGTTGCATTATTCATGTGTACAGTATACATCGCTACATTGTTAGTGTGTACAATATATAGTGGCATTATACAGAATGTAATCAATTTGGGTAGCAAGGATTACTAAAATATTAATTTAATTCACCTAATAATTAAACTAATATCAGATTTATCCTTACTGCACATAAATATAAAACGGACACTAGTTATATATCCTGGTGGTGTTTGATGTGTTATATCTGTTGCACACATATATTCTAAGTATTTTATTACTAGAAATTTAATTATTACTAGGGAAAGTACGTTTATGTCTATTGTCACTGTGAAAGTGATTAGAATATGTTTAAACGCATGTGTCAGTATTATGTTTGTGTAAATGATAACTTCTCAGTGCAAGTAGATTCCCATTTGAAAATATTTTTGTTGTGAAAGGATTCTGTGCAGTAAAAATATGTAAAGAAGAAGAATCAGTTTGTATGTATCAGTTTTAGTTACTGCCCAGTGTGAACATTTAACACAAATATGTAATTGTTAATGTTGTTCTTCAATTAAATTATCTGATTAAGATCAATTAATGGTTATCCGATGAAAAAGATTATTCTCCACAGGAAGTGTCCAACTGGGAGCGAAAGGAGTGAAAACCAGATTCTAACAGAATGTGGAGGATAAAGGAAGGTAAACCGGTAGGCACTCTTTATGGCACTTGTATTGATGGTGTATGACCTCACATATGCCCCAAGACTGCAAGGATCGATTTGGTGAGATCTAATTGGTATGTCCCAGGTTTTACAGCTGTTGCTGCTAAATTCTGTTAGAGCTGTTTAATTTGCCTACAGAACAGTCCTGGCAGACCGGTGCCAACCTTATCATACCCGCCTCCCACGAAGAGAACAGATCTTGAGAGGCCTTCCAAGGCAATACAAACCAGAGTAGGAAAAAATTGGTTTGAGACACTCGTCAGATAAAACGTATGGTATCTGTGAATATTTATGTGAGTAGGAGCTGTTAAAAGTAATCAGCTCAGAATATGGTACAAATCCTGCTGAAAAGTGTAAACACCAAGTGCAAATGAAATGTACCCAGTAATTACACATCTTCTAGGTAACTGTCCAGTGGAACAGAGAAGTTTTTCTTATATAAAGGTGTTTGTTTGATGTAGTTTAAGGGCCTGACATTATTATTGTATGTACTTAGAACAACGTTTATAGTGTATGCGGATGATGTTATCACCAGATTAGCATTTATTTTAACAATTGACGAGGGTTGGGGGTCCCCGGCAAGTGCCAGTAAACATGAACTAGAAGACTTTTAATATGATGAACTCCATCACTGAGATGCGGCAGGTGCAGCCTGAGCCAATACAACGTGTTTGTCATGAACTGACGGCAGTGTCACAATTCTAAGCAGCCGCCCAGACAAGTAACTTACCGGAGGAAGAGGACAGATACGGAGGGTTTGTGGTAGTCACAATAAAACTCCACTAATCCGTGGGATCTCACTCCAGGCTCACAGCATGAGGTGCTATGTACAGCCCGGTGACGTAAACTAAAAGAGACGGTGTCTGACAGATGAGAAGGACCAAACCAAGTCCTGATGACATCAGCAAAGTTCAATGTAAAGACCAAAGACCTGAGTGAATCCGTCAGCAGTAGCAGAAGACAGAAGAAGAGGACGATGATGTACAGGACTTGCAATGAACTGATGGGACCCAAAACTTGAGAGTTGATAGCATGAGATTGGTGATAGCATTATATTATTTTATAAGTTGAGGCCCTATTGTTTATATTGACTGAGGTTTATAATTATAATGTATGTAAACATGCCACGGTACTGTGAATAACAATTTGAGGTGTTTTATGTGGAGGTGTGAGGTGAAGGTCACTGGTTGTTGTCACTCATATGTAAGAAGTACATGGCAGCACTGAGAGCCCGTTGGTTATGTTACCTGGGTGTCTTTAGGTTTGGGGAAGATGCTGCCTATGAGCTGTTATATCTGCAGGGGTAAAAGTCCCATTAGGACAGTAAGTGACAGTGCGACAATTATTACCAATACAAGTACCGTAGAGGAGAAGTTTGGATTATTGCCAATATTAGTAGGTTTAACAGTAAAAAATGCTCATAATATAGAGAAAGTGGCCGACAGATTGGACATGGTTACAGATTATGTGTTTGATGTTTTGAATGCTGCCCAAGGGGGGACGTGCATGTGCCAAGTAGTTGATACAGCCTGTTGCCATTACATAGACCCTACTGGCATTAGGCAGGACAAGTAAGACAGAGATAAAGCTGAGAAAATAAAGAAAGAGTTCAGGAAAGACAATTCTAAAGATGATTGAACCTGGAGTGGCCGGATTGGTTGTCATGGCTCAATCCCTCTAACTGGTTTAAGGGTATTGGGGGATGGGCAATGGGTCTGCTCTAGAGTGTCCTGCAGGTTTATTATGTATTGCATTATATTTGCTTCTGAGGCTCATATTTTGAGGCCTGACAAAACTTTGGCAATGCTTCGCAGCAAAGGCTAAAATGATTACCTAGCATCCTGGATCTTTTAATCAAGTGTACCCCATGAGTGAAACAATTATGGGAAGGAATTTTGTTGAAATGACCAGGGGATGAGGTGAAATGGTTAGGTAAGTCCTCAAGGGGGGATGAGCCCTCCTTTAAGTACCTGGCGTGGATGCAAAATACACTCATATAAACAAAAGGAGGGAAATGTGAAAGTGATTAGAATATGTTTAAAAGATAACATTTTGCATGGACTCCATTTTGTATGGTAGGCGTCCATTTTGGATCGTTGGAATCCATATTTTGGCCTGAAGGAGCCTACTTGAGATTAATAAGTAAAAAGTAATATGTCAGCAGATGTCTTGAAGCAATTCTATGTTGTGTTCTTGAATTTAATGTTTTATTACTCTTGTGAGGAGCAGATCAAATAGCCTTGGCCGAATGAACAATGACATTGTTTACCATGAGGGAAGGGGATTCAGCCCTCTGTTTAAATGATTTAAACTTATCTGCAGTCTCCATTCTCTAGTGAGATAAGAAGGAGACAAATTAACTTGTGTCTCTGAAATGTGTGTCTTCCCATGGGACAAGGTTCAGGCCACCTGGGGCTTGGAGGGTGAAGAATTATTATAATGCATTGAAATATTCTCATTGGCTGAATTAGAGTCATTATCATATTGTAGATGATTGGCTGAAACCAAAGCCGGCACCTTTCCTGTCATTATACTTATATACTTGTTTGGATCAATAAAGATCAGAGAAGGATTTTGAGCATACAAGCATGGTCTCTTGTGTCGTCTTTTCTCTCAGATATATATATCTATCTATCACCTATGATTTGGAAACTGGATAAATCCCTGGAGGGCGGGTATCGGTTGACATACCCATTACAAATTTCAGTCTAATATATTTTGGCCCATGATTGCGTTAACAGTCACCATTGACTTATCTCCATCAGGTCCCCATTCCCGCTGCCTTCCCTCTGTGCTTCTCAAAAATGTTATAATCGGTAATCAGACACCATTTCCGTAAGAGAGTTGTAAGTGGTGTATACATTCAGTCCATCATTTTGCTTTATTCTGTGATTTAATGAATTATGAAGTATCTGAGTAGCACAACAAGGAGGCAGCATTTAGAAAAAAAAGGTTCAACCTTTTTGTATAGCTTAAAGGACGAGTGTCACGGAAAAAAAAATGTTGACATCAATTTGCATTTAGTGTTTTATTATAAAATCTTTTATTTATGTATGTGTTTGTGTTTTACGTTTTTATATTTTTTAACTTTTTCTTCTCTATGGGGGCTGTCATTTTTTTTGCCATCTCTGTATGTGCCGATTAATGACACATACAGTGATGAAATACGGCACACACATCCCCATAGAGAATGCGAACGGGAGCCGTTCCATCCACTATAGCGTACGGGGTCTGTTTGGGAGCGGCGCATGCGCCGCTCACACACAGACCAAAAGTCAGGTCTTCGCTAGAGCGAAATCCGGCGCCATGTTCATGTCGACCGGAAGCCGCGGCCGGACTGTGAGATGACGACTTCCGGTCGCGGCTTCCGGACTTGTGTTCTGAAGCAAGCACGAGGAGTGGAGGGAGCAGACCGGAGCGGACGAACCGGAGTGTATCGGCGGCGGCAGGAGCAGGTAAGTTAGGTCTGTGTATGTACGTGTTTTACTATGTGTTTACTACTGTATGTTAACCTACTACACTGTGTGTTAGCTCAAAAAATGGCGATACATAGTGTAGGAGGTTTGACCATTCAATCCCCTCCTTTCTCCTGGCACTAGCCAGGATAAAGGAGGGGTGATTCTGTGAGCTCACTAGAGCGAGTGAGTATTCCCAAATTTTGCAGCATAAAGCAATGTGGTTGCTTTACCACATGCAATGCTGCAATTTTGGGAATTGCTCCATCTAGTGACCAGCACTGGGAAATGTTATAAATTAGAATCTAATTTATAATATTTCCTGACTCATGAAAAAATTAAAAAAATTTGGACAGTGTTTAGGCATTCATACACTAACTGTTTAACTAAAAAATAAAAAAATAAAAATAAAAATTCTAGCGACACATTCCCTTTAAGGGTGGGCCCACAAACGCACAAACATATTTTTTGAACAGCAGGTAGGCCTTTGCGCTTTGAAATGCCAGGGCTGATGTTATGCCCCAGTATGGCCCTGGTGGCATCTACACTTTGTTTATCTGCGCCTCTGGAATTATTTTTCCAGCGCTCTGTGACACTGGACAACTGTTCTAAAATTGCAGGGAGAATCTGCCATTACATGCACGCTTTTGCTGCAATGAAAATATACAAATTGGCAACCAAGTCACCAGTCCTTGACTCTTAGGGTATGTTCGCACGGCTTATTTTCGGACGTTTTTCGGGCCGTAAACAGCCGAAACATGGGAAGCAGAACGCCTCCAAACATCTGCCCATTGATTTCAATGGTAAATACGGCGTTCTGTTCCGACGGGCCGTTTCTTTACGCGGCCGTTTTGAAGAACAGCCGCCTAAAAAAACGCCCGTGAAAAAGAAGTGCATGTCACTTCTTGAGCCGTTTATGGAGCCGTTTTTCATTGACTCTATAGAAAAACAGCTACAAAAAGGCTTTAAAAAATGCAGCGAAAAACGCGAGTTGCTTAAAAAATGTCTGAGAATCAGGAGCTGTTTTTCCTTGAATTTAGATATTAACTGC
The DNA here is from genome assembly GCF_050947455.1 of Rhinoderma darwinii. NCBI lineage: Eukaryota > Metazoa > Chordata > Amphibia > Anura > Rhinodermatidae > Rhinoderma > Rhinoderma darwinii. The sequence goes on along the minus strand of NC_134690.1, from coordinate 279,248,121 downwards.
GGAATTACCTGCATTTAGTTTTGATGCAGATTTTCTTCACCAAATTACGCAAAGTGTGCAAATAGCCTAATACAATCGTTTTACGCTCCAAAATACGCCTGAAAATAAGCCGTGTGAACTTACTCTGACGTGTCTTTTTTCCAAGCTGAACAAGCAATTTTTCTAGCCTTTCATTGTAAACGAGACCTCCCATTCCATTTAATTACATTGTCCGCCCGCCTCTGAACCCTCTCCTGCTCTCCTATATTCGTTTTACAATGTAAAGCCCAAAATGGAATTCTATATTCAAGATGTGGCTTTACAAGGGATTTATAGAGGGGTATTATTAATTTTGAATCACAGGTTTTTGTTTTTGTTTTTAAACATCCTGAAATCCTATATGCTTTTAATCAGAATACCCAGGTACTTCACTTGTTCGGTTAGGGTATGTTCCCACGCTTAGGAAAAAACTTCTGAAAATACAGAGCTGTATTCAAGGGAAAAGAGCTCCTGATTTTCAGACGTTTTATAAGCCACTCGCGACTTTCTGTGTTTTTTACGGTCGTTTTTTAAGCTGTTTTTCTATAGAGTCTATGAAACATGGCTCCAAAAATGGCTGAAGAAGTGACATGCACTTCTTTTTCGTGGCCGTTTTTTTACGCGCCCGTTTTGAAAAACGGCCGCAAAAAAAAAACGGCCCGTCGTAGGAGAACTCCGTTTTTCCCAGTGAAATCAATGGGCAGATGTATGGAGGTGTTCTGCTTCCAATTTTTCAGCCATTTTTGGGATGTTTACGGCCCGAAAAACGTCTGAAAACACTCCTTGTGAACATACCCTAGTCCTGTTTTTTTTTTTTCTTTTCATGTACAGTATATGCATTAATGCCATTACTGTGGCCTAGATGAGTACATTTAGCAACATTAAAATGTTGCTAGCATGCAGCCTACAAAGTTGAACTAAGCCAGAGGCCCTGAAGGAATATGAACCTAAAACACCACTGAGTCTGGCAGTCCTAAAACAAAAGTTAACACCCTCCCACCCCAGGACATATACGTACGGCATGGGAGGGATGCGAGGCCGCCTTTATTGTACTAGGGCAAGAATTCAAATGCGCATGTTGCACATGTTGCTCTTTTCCTCCTGTGCCCTATTGTATGTCCAGACAAGCATTAGGGCCACATGTGTTCTTAAAATTGGAAAACACAGCATAAGGGTATGTTCACACCGCTTATTTTCGGAAGTTTTTCAGACCGTAAATGGCCGAAAAACGGCCGAAATCTGAAGCAAAATGCCTCCAAACATCTGCCCATTGATTTCAATGGGAAAAACGGCGTTCTGTTCCGACAGGGCATATTTTTACGCGCCCGTATTGAAAAATGGCCGCATGAAAAAGCCCTGCAGTGTGTTCAAACAGCAGTTTACGACCAGATATGGGGAATTGCCTTACTCGGGAGAAATTGCGTAAGAAATGTTGAGGTGCTTTTTTTCCCTATAGTTCTTGTAAAAATGAAAAGATTGAGCTAAAACTACATATTATTGTAAAAAAAATATATTTCTTTTTCACTGCCATGTGTGGTCAAAATGCTTACTACACCCCTAGATATATACCTTGGGTGCTGTTTCCAAAATGGGGCTTTTTTTTGGGTCTTTCATAAGTTTTGGCATGGCAAGGCCTCTTCAAACTTGAAATGGTGACTGGAAACATCCTAATAAAAAGGAGGTCTCAGAATCCACAAGATGCTCCTTCATTGCTAAGGCCGGTGTTTGACTCCAGTAGCATACTGGGGCCACATATAGGATAATTCTGAAACCTGCAGAATCAGGGTAACAAATGTTTTGTTTCTCTATTTACTCTAGCTTTGTTTCAGAAATAAATCATTAAAATTTAATATATGCAAAAAAAAATATTTGTAAATTGAATTCCTGAGACCAGTGCCACTGGGCTGGAGCGTGGGGCATTTTCAGGTAGTGAGTTTATTACTTTTTACCATCCCCTGCCCAAATAAAGATTTTGAAAAGTCCCAGAAACCCTTTTCATTTTTTATTGTAAAAAAATCCCTATTTTGTTCAATGCCAGTTGATCGTAAAGCACATGATGAAAATTGAATGCCAAAATGGAAATAAAATTAACACAATTTTTTATCTTAGCCACAGACATCTACATTTTAAACATAATTTTTCTTGTACAATTACTGTAGTATATTACTAGAAAAAACTTCCTTGTACATTTACAGATAGTGACTTGCGTTTATGTTGATAAATACTTGTTTCTTTATATTCCGTACTGTAGAAAAAAGAGCTGACACTTATTCTTAACTATGATTTATAATAAATCTTTGAAGCTTACAAAACTCACAAGAAGCATGCAGAATAATCATTCGAAAAAGTATCTATAAACACATATTTATTACTTTCCACATCCCCACATCAGGGGTGGAAAGCTGAAGCTTGTCAGAAAAAAAGCTGTTAAAGACTATGAGCTCTCTTTCATAAATCTAAAGTGTCTGACTTTGATTTTGCAGTTTACTGAAGTAAGCCTTTGTCCTGAAAAAGAATAAATCATGTTCCCTAAATCCAAAACCAATTTTGCTATACAGTGGATAGTCTTGGCCTCTTTACAATATCGAGTGATAATAGCCTGAGTAGTTTTATGAACTAGTTTTATCATATAAGATAATAAACTGGATTGTGGATATCACACAGAGTTAAAGCTGGCTAACATATATTTGTATAATTGTATAAGCATGCCCAGACAAAATTTCCAAAAGTCTCTTGAAATATCTTGAAATACATTGCTGTTATAAATGTACTTGTCACGCAATGGGGTGTGGACCCACTGGGCCATAACGCGTAGCAGGATGGCAGCTGGCCAAACAGGTATGGTACAGAGTCTATAGTCCAGAACGGGTACCTGAGGCAATGTAGACAGTAGCAAGGCAGCAGGTAGTCGTCAGGCGTGGAGTAGTAGCACACAGGGGTGAACCTAGCCCCTCTGCTACCTGAGGCGAACTATAAAAAGGCGCCCCCCCCCAATCTATCAGAGTTTTCTCATTACTACCTTTACACATCAAACACGCAATATATTAAAAAAAATTAAATAGGAAAACATTTGTTGTTTATTTGTAAAGTGCTGTTTAATGTATAGAGAAGATTTAAAGAACTCTTTTTAATGTATTACTTTAGTATCATAGATCAGCAACGCAGCATTAACACTGAAAATGGTTTAACATCTTCTATGCCCCCTTTTTATTACCTAATTGACTTATGATTTTTAACCGAGTTCAGTGGCCCGGCGTGGTCGGCATGATGCAGTGACGTCATCGTGCCGGGCAGTTGACGTCATCAGCGTGCTCCCGATCTCTTGTAGGCCTCAGGCCTAAACCAGGCTGTGGCCTACAAGAGCAAACGGCGGAGCAGGGGTTTCTATTGTGGCAAATTATTTATTTTTTTACATTTTATACTGCTAACTTTTTTTTGGTAAGTTCCGCTGGACCGTTTGGACTAAGTCGTAGATTCATTGGACTACTTCAATGATCTACTTTAAAAAAAAAAAAAAATTGTGAAAGAGGGTTGCATGGGGGAGTTTTGATTTCAATAAAAAAAAAATCTTATGTCTGGTTTTTTTAAATACTTTATTATGGCCTTAGTAATGGCAGCTGTCTGATTGACAGCGTTCAATTACTAAGGCTGGGGCTTAGCATTAGCCAGTAAAAAGGCTATCACTAACCCCTATTATTACCCCGGTTCCCACTGCCGCCAGGGATACCAGGAAGAGTCGAGTACGATTCAGTACCTGGCCATCTGAAACGACTGTTAGGCCGCAGGCTGGTATTATCAGGCTGGGAAGGGCCAAAAAAGTGGCCCTTCCCACCCTGGGGATGCTAGGCTGCAGCTGCTTTATTGTATCTGGCTGGTTATGAAAAATTGGGGAAACCCCTCGTCATTTTTTAAAAATAAATTGAAAAAAAAAGTACGTGAGATCTCCTCCATTTTTCATAGCCAGCCAGATACAATAAAGCAGCAGCAGCAGCCTAGCATCACCAGGGTGGGAAGGGCCATGGTTTTTGTCCCTTCCTAGCCTGTTAGTACCAGCCTGCGGCCACCCAAGTGCCCTTCTCTTCAGACAGTCGGGTGCTGGATCGTACCCAGCTCTTCCCGGTACTCCTGGTGGCGGTGGGTACCGGGGTAATAATAGGGGTTAGTGATAGCCTTATTACTGGCTAACACTAAGCCCCTTCTTAGTAATGGATGCTCTCGATCAGACAGCAGCCATTACTAAGGCGGTAATGAAGTATTAAAAAACAGAGACATAAAGTAATTTATTTTATTGAAATGACAACTCTTCCACACAATCCACTTTAACCATTTTATTAAAAAAAAAAGAAAAAAAGCTTACATCAGCGAAGTAGTCCAACGAATCTACGACGTAGTCCAAATGGTCCAGCGGAACCTACAAAACAAAAATTAGCAGTATGAAAAATAAAAATAAAGTTGGCTGCCCCCACAGACGTACAAACATATGAATAAATAGCTACCTTCGGGAACATATTAAAATAATAAGAAAAATTAAGCCCATAAAATAAAACATATCAAATAAAAAAAAAAAAAAATTATAACACCTTTCTTTTAAAGAGAACCTTTCACCTCCCCATACATGTACAGCTGAGTGCAGCATGTAATGGGGAGGGCCGCACAAACTCTGGGGCACTTTCCATTTTTTTCCTAGCCTCCTTCGCTATTTAGATATCGGTGCTGTAATATTTGGTGCCCGATATTTAAATAACCCCCTGAACTGTCAATGGGGAGGTAATTGGCAAGGGGGCGTGTAACATCGCTGTGACACTGTCCAATCAGCTACAGACAGTTTCAGAGCAAGAGCTGGACAGAGAGCGCGTGCGCGCGAGCGCGCAGCTCCGCCACCACTAAGGAACAGAAGAAGAGTGTGAATTCTTCTTCTTGCAAATCTGTGGGCAGGTGAAAGATTGTCTTTAAAGTGTAACAACTTTTTTAAAAACTTTTGACATGTCAGAAGTTTTGATCAGTGGGGTCCGAACACTGAGACCCCCCACTAGTCGCTAAAACGAAGCAACAGAAGTGCTCGGGTCAGCGGTGTGCCGCTTCAATTCTGTTTGGCTTTGCTTGGAGCAGTGTACGGCTCAATAGAAAGTCTATGAGTCCGTACACCGCTCACTCGGCTGAAAGTCGATCATAAATTAAGCGGCACAGAGCTCACCCGAGCACTTCTGCTGCTTCGTTTTAGCGATCGGTGGGGGCCTCAGTGCTCGGTCCCCCACCGATGAAAACTTCGGACATGTCACTATGATATATAAAGATATCTATTACTGCGATTGGTGCAAGTTTTAATTCGTTTTTATTGAAAATGATTTGTACTTTTTGAGATACAGCTGCTTTGTATCCTGTATACAGAGCAGCTGTATATTGCGCTGAGACCTGAATCCATTAGGTCGCCTATTACCGATCACATCTAAGTTATGAACTTAGATGTGATTGGTAACAGCTCGATCCTGCAGGACCCGCTGACCTGACGGATACAGCGCTATATACATTATATAATATATTTATTTTAATTAGCGGGGGCAGGTTTATGGGGAAGGATTAGGGCCTGTTCACATCAGCGTTGGCTTTCCGTTCCGGGGTTCCGTGGGAGGTTTCCGTCGGGTGAACCCCGCAACGGAAAGTCAAACTGAAACCACAGCTTCCGTTTCAGTCACCATTGAAATCAATGGTGACGGAAACATTGCTAATGGTTTCCGTTCGTCACCATTCCGGCAGGTTTCCGTTTTTGTGACGGAATCAATAGCGCAGTCGACTGCGCTAATGGTGACGGAAACGGAAGCTGTGGTTTCAGTTTGACTTTCCGTTGCGGGGTTACCTCCAACCGAACCCCAGAACGGAAAGCCAACACTGATGTGAACAGGCCCTAAGGCTGGGTTCACACGTGGCGGAATTTCACTTAAATTCCGCTGCGGACACTCCGCAGCGTTAATCCGCAGCGGAGCCGTTTGTCCATTGACTTACACTTTAATTTAGCAGTGTTCGTTTAGACGAGGCGTAAAATTCCGCTGCGGAGCATAGGCTGCGGAGCGGAATTTAGTGTCCGCAGCATGCTCTGTCTGTTGCGGAGCAGTGGCGGACTCATGGCGGAATTTCTCCATTGACTTCAATGGAGATTCTAATTTCCGCAATGAAGTCCGCAGCTGTCATGCACATGTTATGTGTGCTGCGGATCCGTCTTGCTTTTTTAACTTGACATTTCTTCATTCTGGCTGGACCTATGTATTTCTAGGTCTACAGCCAGACTGAGGAAGTCAATGGGGCTCCCGTAATGACGGGAGCGTTGCAAGGAGACGTCAGTAAATAGTCACTGTCCAGGGTGCTGAAAGAGTTAAGCGATCGGCAGTAACTGTTTCTGCACTCGGGACAGTGACTACCGATCCCAATATACATGTATCTGTAAAAAAAAATGAAGTTCATACTTACCGAGAACTCCCTGCTTCTGTCTCCAGTCCGGCCTCCCAGGATGACGTTTCAGTCTAAGTGACGGCTACAGCCAATCACAGGCTAATAACAGGCTGCAGCGGTCACATGGACTGCCGCGTCATCCAGGGAGATCGGGCTGGATGCCGAAGGAGGGACGCGTCACCAAGACAACGGCCGGTAAGTATGAATTTCTTTGACTTTCACAAGGGAAAGTGCTGTCCCTTCTCTCTATCCTGCACTGAATAGGGAGAAGGGAAGTACTTTTACCGCAGTCCGCAGCAGCTAGTCCGCATCAATTTACTGCACATTTTGTGCAGATCCGCAGCAGAATCTGCAACGCAGATTCTGTGCGGCATTGATGCGGACAGTTGCGGAGGAAATCCGCCACGTGTGGTCATGCCCTAAGGCTTCTTTCACACTAGCATTAATATACGTTTACCTCTCCTCCGTCAGAGGAAGAGAGGATCGATACGTTAAACGGAAAGCAACAGTTCCATTAGAATTACCATTGCTTTCAATGGTAATTCTTTTGTATCAGTTGCTTTCCGTTTGTCTCCGTTCGCTAAGTTTCCGTTTTTTTTTTAAGGAAACAAAAGTGCAGTCTGCAGAACTTTTATTTCCGTTCAAAAGAACGGAAACCTAGTGAACGGAGACAAACGGAAAGCAACAGATACAAAAGAATTACCATTGAATCCACTACACTATAGAAGCTGTTATAGACAATCCTTGTGAAACTGTAGTAGTTGAGGGTTTACTATTAGTCTCTCCTGTCTCTGCTGCGTGTGGGTGGTGACTGGTCAGAGACTCACAGTCAGACTGGCTGCCGCAGCTGCTGCATGCGGTGTGCACTGTGAGTGACTGTGAGACTCACCAGTCACAGCCCTATTTGTAGCTTTCCCACGCTAATTAAGCACAGGAAAGCTACAAAGCCAGGAGTATACTGCAAGGGGGGGGGGGCATTTTACTGACAGCAGAGGGCTCTATAGGGGGGAATTATCCCCCCACCATAGAGCCCTGACTAGTTACTATACTGAAAGGTTAGGGGGGTCTGGGCATCTGACAGACTGCTCTAAAGGGGGGGCGGGGGCAGAATCCCCTATAGAGCTCTCTGCAGTAAATCAGACGCTCAGACCCTCCCCCACCCACACTAATCCTTTCATTATAGTGATGTGAGGGCTCTATGGGGTGGATTATTCCAGCCCCATAGAGCCCTCTGCTGTTGGTAAAATGCCCAGAACCCCCCTTGCAGTATACTCACGTCACGGGTCCCGGTCCCAGCAAGGCAGGAACTTACCTCTGCTGCTCGTCGCTCCTGCAGACTTGCTCCTCTCTGCCTGCATGTGCTGTGTGCAGCGTCAGAGAGGAGGAGGAGTATTACAGACGTTCGGCACGTCTCTCCCCGGTCCAGTCCGTCCCGGGCTGAAAATGCCGCCCCCCCGTTTGGGTAGGTGGTGCCGCCTGAGGCCGTCGGCTCACCTGGCCTCATGGCAGATGCGGCACTGGTAGCACAGGCATGGAGATGCAGCAAAACACGACAACAGCTCAGCACGGAAGTAGACCAGGATGGTACTGGATAGCACAGGAAACAGGATACAGGATAAAGGTACGGGGAACACTGGGAAGCTGGAAGACACTTAGGAGACCATTTGCAAGACAAACTTTGGGAAACATCAACAACGCTCAGGTGAGGATAAGAAGGGCGTGACCTTCTTATAGTCCAGGAAATCATGAGTTGTTGATGATGATTTTCATGTGCGCGCTGGCCCTTTAAGAGCGGGCACAAGCGCGCGTGCGCACCCCCCGGGAGACAGGCTCGATACCCAGAAGTGAGTGGCGGCGCCTCACAGGGGGATGGCGCAGCACAGCAGCAGGACGTCCTTGGCCGCGGTCGTCGAGTGGTAAGTTAGAACGACCGACCGTGGCCATAGACGTTACAGTACTTATTTATTAACACACAGATTTGAACAGTTCCCAAGATACTACAGTAGGGGAAGTGAACCTAAGCAAGGTGTAGATCTACTATAGTTACTTGGGAGTATCTTGAAAATTTAATTATGACTAGACCATTCTCCCAATGGTGTGTAAGTTACCAGGGGCGTTGCTATGATCTTAAAATATACTGTGTCTAGGTGGATATTACTTTTTAAATTAAATTCAGCACTACAAAACATAAAGAAGAATCCAGTACTGATCAGCCAGGCAGACTATGAAACAAGTACAGCCAGTGACTTACAGATGACGTCTCCTCTGATTTGGTTTCTTCATGTTCTCTATTCGGCCCAGACAGTTAAGACGACTTCATCCAGCCAACACTCGTCTCTGCTGATATCGAACTATAATTGTAGCAAAAAGAGTGCCCCCATAGTCATACATCACAACTTTTAATAAGTAGAAAGAGAATGACTGCAGGTGGCACAACAATTTTATTTTTTTGGAGCCACACCTCTAGCCATACCGAATCTCCATCCAAGCAAACCCAATTGTACCCAGCCTCCTTCAGCAGACCAGCAAAAAAGAAAAAAAAACTCTACAGAGCACAACCCAACTCAGAACTACAGGTGGGGCAGGTTGCAGGAGCAAGCAGCCAGGAATACATGCTGAGTAGAGTGATGTGCTCACACTGGCATTACAGTGATAGAGCGAGAGGGACACAAGCGACGCTACGAGGCACGAAGCCAATAGTTCCTGTGCTCTGTCGCAGTTTTCAACTTTATCTGCATCCTGACAACATGGATAAAGTTGAAAGTTGAAGACACACGTCAGTGCTATAGACTGTGAAGGAGCGTCAGGGCACATGCTCGACTGCCGCTCCATTCAAACTCCTCTTAGCCATGGCCTTACGACTGGGTGACCAGGGTCCCAACAGTCAGACCTCCCACTGTCTAGCATTTATCAGCTTTTCAGGGGATAGTTGAAAAATGCTTTACATATAAATATGTTTTTTTAATTGTCACATTTCAAAAGCCATAACTTTTTTATTTTTCCGTAGAGATAGTCGTGTGAGGGCTTGTTTTTGTGAGACACGTTGTATTTTTTAATGCCATCATTTTGAGGTACATATAATTTATTGATTAACTTTCATTAACTTTTTTTGGGAGGTAATGAAAAAACCCCTGAAATGTCACTATTCTTTTTTGCATCTTAAATTTACGCCATTTACCATGTGGTATAAATAACATAATCATTTTATTCTGTGGGTTGTTACAATTACGGTGATACAAAACTACTAGCTGTAGGAGGACTGATTTTTTGTGGGTCGACTTGTAGTTTTAACTGATACCTGTCACGGAGCGGGGTGTGGATCCACTGGGCCGTACCGCGTAGCAGTATGGCATCTGGCCAAACAGGTAAAGTACAGAGTTTAATAGTTCAGCGAGGATACCTGAGGCAATGTAGACAGTAGTGAGGCAGGCACGTCCTGGACCAGGTGGTGGAAAGACGTCAGGTGAGGCGTAGCAAATCAAGCGTAGACTGTAGCACAGCACAGCAACAGCACAGCACTACACTAGAACTGGGTAACACGGAAACAGGATACGTGATACAGGAACAAGGTACATTGGGAAACTGGAAGACACTGGGAGACCATTAGCACGACAAACTATGGGTAACAAACAACGCTCTGGCAAAGAGCAAGAGGGCAGAGCCCTTTTTATAGCCCAGGACATCCTGGGCTAGATTGCAGACTTGCTGCAAAATGCGCGCACTGGCCCTTTAAGACCGTGCACGCGTGGCCGCGCGCGCCCCCCGGAGATAGTCTCGATGTCCGGAAGTGAGTGCCGGCGCCTCACAGGAGGACGACGGTGCACGCAGGTAAAATGTCCATGGCCACGGCCATCGAGGTGTAGCAGTACAAGGAAGTATAATCGCCAGGGCCGGCCTTAGGGGTGTGCGACCTGTGCGAGTGCACAGGTCACTGCACCCTCCCAGCATGTAGGAGCCGCCACTGGGCTCTGCCTCTACTGTGTCCTCTACTCTTCGTTACACAAACAGAGTAAATAGGAGCCAAGGAGCAAGAGAAGAGGAGGAAGCTCTGCCCACAGCCCATCCAGCAACAAACCTGTGATCCTGTCAGCAAGGAGAGATGGTAAGTTTCTATGTGCATCTGTGTGTCTCTGTGTGTATATGTGTGTGTATACAGCATGTGTCTCTGTGTTTGTATGTGTATATGTTACAGTGTGTGTGTGTGTGTGTGTGTGTGTGTGTGTGTGTGTGTGTGTGTGTGTGTGTGTGTGTATATGTGTCTACAGGTGTCTATGTCTCTTTGTAAAAGTGTGTGTTCAATATTAAAGAACAGAAAAATGAAGATATCTGTGCTGCCCCTATATACCCTGCTGCCCCTATATACCCTGCTGCCCCTTATATACCCTGCTGCCCCATATACCCTGCTGCCCCTTATATACCCTGCTGCCCCTTATATATACACTGCTGCCCCTTATATACCTTGCTGCCCCTTAAATACCCTGCAGCCTACTATATACCTTGCTGCCCTTTATATAACCTGCTGGCCCTTATATACCCTGCAGCCCCATATACCCTGCTGTCCCTATATACACTGCTTCCGCTATATACTCTGCTGCCCCCTATATACCCTGCTGCCCCTTATATACCTTGCTGCCCTTATATACCCTGCTGCCCCTATATACCCTGATGCCCACTATATATCCTGCTGTCCCTATATATCCTGCTGCCCTGCTGCTTCCTATACCCTGCTGCCTCCTATATATTCTGCTGCCCCCTATATATCTGCTGCCCCTATATACCCTGCTGCCCCCTATATATCCTGCTGCCCTGCTGCTTCCTATATACCCTGCTGCCTCCTATATATCCTGCTGCCCCCTATTTATCCTGCTGCCCCTATATATACTGCTGCCCTGCTGCTTCCTATATACCCTGCTGCCCCTATATACCCTGTTGCACCCTATATAACATGCTTCCCCCTATATATCCTGCTGCCCCTATATACTATATACCCTGTTGACCCTATATATCCTGCTGCCCTGCTGCTTCGTGTATATACCTTGATGCCTCCTATATACCCTGCTGCCCCCTATATATCATGCTGCCCGCTATATATACTGGTGCCTCCTATATACCCTGCTGCTTTCAATATACCCTGCTGTCCCTATATCCACTGCTGCCCCTTATATACCCTGCTACCCCTTAAATACCCTGCTGCCTACTATATACCTTACTGCCCTTTATATAACCTGCTGGCCCTTATATACCCTGGAGCCCCATATACCCTGCTGTCCCTATATACACAGCTGCCGCTATATACTCTGCTGCCCCCTATATACCCTGCTGCCCCTTATATACCTTGCTGTCCTTATATACCCTGCTGACCCTATATACCCTGATGCCCCATATATATCCTGTTGTCCCTATATATCCTGATGCCCTGCTGCTTCCTATACCCTGCTGTCTCCTATAAATTCAGCTGCCCCTATATATAGGCTGCCACTATATACCCTGCTGCCCCCTATATATACTGCTGCCCTGCTGCTTCCTATATACCCTGCTGCCCCTATATACCCTGCTGCACCCTATATACCATGCTGCCCCCTATATATCCTGATGCCCTATATACTATATACCCTGCTGCCCCTATATATCCTGCTGCCCTGCTGCTTCGTATATACCCTGATGCCTCCTATATACACTGCTGGCCCCTATATATCCTGCTGCCCCCTATATATACTGGTGCCTCCTATATACCCTGCTGCTTTCAATATACCCTGCTGCTACTATATACCCTGCTGCCCCCTATATATCCTGCTGCCCCTATATATCCTACTGCCCCTTATATACCTTGCTGCCCCTAATATACCCTGCTGACTCCTATATACCTTGCTGCCCCTATATATCCTGCTGCCCCTATATATCCTGCTGCCCCTTATATAACCTGCTGCCTCCTATATACCCTGATGCCCTATATATCCTGCTACTCCCTATATATCCTGCTGCCCCTTATATAACCTGCTGCCCCTTATATACCCTGCTTCCCCTATATACCCTGCTTCCTCTTATATAGCCTGCTGCCCCTTATAGGCCTGCTGCCCCTTATATAACTTACTGCCCCTATATACCCTGCTACACCCTATATACCCTGCTGCCCCTTATATACCATGCTGTCCCTTATGTGCCTGTGTGTGTGTGTGTGTGTGTGTGTGTGTGTGTGTGTGTGTGTGTGTGTGTTCATATGTGGCTGTGGGTATAGTTATCATCTACTACATTATCTGTACTCAGAGATTTATCGCTGTGTTATCAGCAGTGTTACATAGGATTGCAGGTAACATCTACTACATTATCTGTACTCAGAGAGTTATCACTGTGTGTTATCTGTGGTGTTATATAGGACATAGTTTGTGAATGTGTCTTTGTGCTTGTACTGTATATATGGGCCTTTAACGTATTTGTATATTTTCCTGTCTGTGTATTTATTTGTGTGTGTGTATATGTGTCTGTATCTCTATATATTTACCTGTATGTATATATTCCAGATGTGTATATGTATATTTGCCTGCATGTCTAAATATCTGTCTTTATGCATGTACAGTATATATGTTTCAGTATGTGCGTGTCTATATATGTGGTTCATTTTTGGTTTGTGTAGAGGGCGGCAATAGAGAGTCCCGCACAGGGCGCCATCCAACCTAAGGCTGGCCCTGGGAGGGAGGCTATGTGGCACTTTATACAGGAGAGGGGGCTGTGTGGCACTATATACAAGGGAAGGCATTGTGGCATTATATACAAGGGGGGTTTGGCACTATATACAAGGGGGGCTGTGTTGCACTATATACAAGGGAGGGGGTGGTGTGGCAATATACAGGGGGGATTGTTGTGTAGCACTATATACAAGGAGTGGGGTGGCACTATCTGCAAGAGGGGTGCCGTGTGGCACTATATACAAGAGGGGGGCTGTATACAAGGGAGGGGGGCTGTGTGGCATATATAAGGGGGGCTGTTTGGTACTATATACAATGGGGGCTGTCTGGCACTTTATACAATGGTGGGCTGTGTGGCATGATATATACAAGGGAGGGGCGCTGTGTGGCACGTTATAGGAGGGAGTGGGCTGTGTGGCACTATATATAAGCGGGAAGTCTGCGGCATTATCTACAGGGGAACAAAGGGGGCATTACTGCTGTGGGGGCACAAAGGGGGCACGGTTACCTGGACACCTATGTCGAGCACTGAGGGATCATTTTTACCAACTGGGGAATTGTTGATTACGAGTTTGTTTAGAGGATGGGGTATAGGTGGGGATGGTGCTTGAAAAGTGAGAAACTAACATGTCTGTGCTGTGTGTCAAATTCTGCAGAGACAAGTCGTGACTGGAATTAGTCGTCACAGTGGTCTGGGCCGGATGGAGAAAAAAAGGGAAAGTGAATGACTCTAATCAGAGAAAACATCACCCGTGAGTCACGAGATATAAATGTGCTGTAATCACATATCATCTGCAGAGCTCCTGTGTATAACTGGCATCTACCACTATATGGTCACTATATGTTGTTAATATTATATCGTCTGCCGAGCTCCTGTGTATAACTGGAATATTCCACAACATGATCACTACATGGTGGTAATATTGGGCATTGTATAGTGCTTTTTTTATTCAGTAACAGTATGTGGTTATGGTGTGGCAGTATTATTCAGTAACAGTATGGGGGTTTTAAGCAGTTTCTATGTGGTTATGGTGTGGAGGTATTATTCAGTAACAGTATGGGGGTATTAGTCAGTCACTATGTGGTTATGGTGTGGAGGTATTATTCAGTAACAGTATGGTGGTATTAGTCAGTCACTATGTGGATATGGTGTGGCGGTATTATTCAGTAACAGTATAAGGGTATTATTCAGTAACAGTATGGGGGCATTATTCAGTCACTATGTGGTTATGGTGTGGCGGTATTATTTGGACCTTATATTTTGTTATTATTGGTAATATTGGTCTTATAATAGTGAGTTGTATTCAGTAACAGTATGCAGGTATTATTTCATCTGGCATAGTGGTATGATCTAATAACTGTATATGTATATATATATATCATTTTTTTGTGAGAGGGGGGACATATGCTTTGGGTATTGCAACACTCCTGGATGCGCTAGAAATCAGTGATGCAGTTCTCTGCACATCGACTTCCGAGTCGACTGCGCTATTGTTTCCGCCAAATAAACAGAAACCCTACGGAACGGAGACAAACAGAAACCATTTGCAACAGAAACATTACAATTGAAATCAGTGGTAATGCAAACAGAAGCTATAGTTTCCGTTTGGTTTGCGTTCATGGGTTCCGGAAAGGTCTGACAGAAGCCATCAATGGAACTCCAACGCAGATGTGAACAGGCCTTAATTTAGAATTCGGGGCCCCACTTTTAACCTTGCCCTGGGCCACACTTTGTCTAAAACTGGCGCTGACTGCTGGGTAGGTGTTTTGTGCTGCATTGGTGCGTTTGTTTAGCACTTCTAGAGAGGTATTCAGTGCTGCACTGTGATATTTGTTGACGCCGCTGGAAAATAATTCTTTTCTGCACTATGGTATTCTTTGTTTGGCATTCAAGTAATTTGAAAGACGCTCCAGTACCCAGAACAGCTGCTTCTAAAAGTACAGCTTTCTGAGTACAATCTGGCGTTGCAGTGAATTCATACACTGATTGGCGGGGGTGCCAGGTGTCAGACCTTCTCAAATCTAAGATTGATGGCTTATCCTACGGATATGCCATCAATTTTAACAATTTAATGACCATTTTTCATTTTCATTTTTTCCCTCTTTGCCTTCCAAGAGCAATAACGCTTGAATTTTCCATTGATATACACTACCGTTCAAAAGTTTGGGGTCACCCAGACAATTTTGTGTTTTCCATGAAAACTCACACTTATATTTATCAAATGAGTCGCAAAATGACTAGAAAATATATTCAAGACATTGACAAGGTTAGAAATAATTATTTTTATTTGAAATAATAAGTTTCTCCTTCAGACTTTGCTTTCGTCAAAAAATGCTCCATTTGCAGCAATTACAGCATTGCAGACCTTTGGCATTCTAGCTGTTAATTTGCTGAGGTAATTGGGAGAAATTTCACCCCATGCTTCCAGAAGCCCATCCCACAAGTTGGATTGGCTTGATGGGCACTTCTTGCGTACCATACGGTCAAGCTGCTCCCACAACAGCTCTATGGGGTTGAGATCTGGTGCCTGCGCTGGCCACTCCATTACAGATAGAATACCAGCTGCCTGCTTCTTCCCTAAATAGTTCTTGCATAATTTGGAGGTGTGCTTTGGGTCATTGTCCTGTTGTAGGATGAAATTGGCTCCAATCAAGCGCTGTCCACAGGGTATGGCATGGCGTTGCAAAATGGCCAGCATCCCGGAGTCGCCTCTTCATTGTAGACGTTGACACTGGCGTTTTGCGGGTACTATTTAATGAAGCTGCCAGTTGAGGACCTGTGAGGCGTCTATTTCTCAAACTAGAGACTCTAATGTACTTGTCTTGTTGCTCAGTTGTGCAGCGGGTCCTCCCACTTCTCTTTCTACTCTGGTTAGAACCTGTATGTGCTGTCCTCTGAAGGGAGTAGTTCACACCGTTGTAGGAAATCTTCAGTTTCTTGGCAATTTCTCGCATGGAATAGCCTTCATTTCTAAGAACAAGAATAGAGTGTCGAGTTTCACATGAAGCTCTCTTTTTCTAGCCATTTTGAGAGTTTAATCAAACCCACAAATGTAATGCTCCAGATTCTCAACTAGCTCAAAGGAAGGTCAGTTGTATAGCTCCTCTAAACAGCAAAACTGTTTACAGTGGTGCTAACATAACTGCACAAGGGTTTTCAAGTGTTTTCTAATCATCCATTAGCCTTCTAACACAGTTAGCAAACACAATGTACCATTAGAACACTGGAGTGATGGTTGCTGGAAATGGGCCTCTATACACCTATGTAGATATTACATTAAAAACCAGACGTTTGCAGCTAGAATAGTCATTTAGCACATTAACAATGTATAGAGTGTATTTCTGATTAATTTAATGTTATTTTCATTGAAAAAAAACTGTGCTTTTCTTTCAAAAATAAGGAAATTTCTAAGTGACCCTAAACTTATGACCGGTAGTGTAGCTGTATGAGGGCTTTTTTTGTGGGACAATGTACCATATGACATACTGGAAAACTTTAAAAATTCTTTTGTTGTGTAGAATGGAAAAAAAATAGCAATTTCCCCATATTTGGGGGGTTTCACCCTGCGGTAAAAAATTACATGTTGACTTTATTCTGCAGGTCAATACGATTTGGCAATTCCAAATTTAAATAGTTATTTTAGGTTTTAATACTTTTACCAAATAAAAAAATGTTGTTAAAAATCTTTTTTTTGTGTTGCCAAATTCTGAGATCCAGAACTTTTTTATTTTACCGTCGATGGAGCTGTGTGAGGGCTTGCTTTCCATTTTGGGGTACATACAACACTTTTTATTTACATTTTTGTGGGAAACAAGGTGATTATAAAACAGCAATTCCAGAGATTTTATTTTCCTTTTTTTTACGGCGTTCACCGTGCATGTTAACCCCTTAACGCTCCAGGACATACTATTATGTCATGGTAAGTGCATCGTTCGCGCTCCATGACATAATAGTATGTCATGGAGTAAACACGGCGCCGTTCGCGCGGGGCGCGTGCATGAGCTGTGATAGCTGCTGTTTCCGACAGCAGACTATCACTGCTCAATGTGCCGGGACCGATCGCGGTGGTCCCCGCAGATTTAACCCCTCAGAAGCCGCGTTCAATAGCGATCGCGGCTTCTTAGGGGTTAATCCGCCATCGCCGGCCTGCTACACGATAGCGGCCGGCGATGGTGACTATGGCAACCGGACACCAAAAAATGGCGTCCGGCTATGCCATAGACGGAAGCCTAGTGGGTCCTGACAGAGTCAGGACCCACTATGCTTGCTGTCAGTGAGTAGCTGACAGTTCTAATACACTGCACTACGCATGTAGTGCAGTGTATTAGAATAGCGATCAGGGGCTCCTGCCCTCAAGTCCCCTAATGGGACAAAGTAAAAAAGTTAAAAAAAAGTAAAAAAAAGTTGTGTAAAAATAAGAAAATAAAAGTTTTAAAAGTAATAAAAGTAAAAAAGAACCTTTTTCCCTTGTCAGTCTTTATTATTAAAATAAATAAATAAATAAACAAATAAACTATACATAATTGGTATCGCCGCGTCCGTAACGGCCTGAACTACAAAATTATTTCGTTATTTATCCCGCGCGGTGAACTCCGTAAAAAAAAATAATAATAAACCGAACCACAATCACAATTGTTTGGTCACTTCACCTCCCAAAAAATGGAATAAAAAGAGATCAAAAAGTCGCATGTACCTAAAAATGGTACTGATCAAAACTACAGTTCGTTACGCAAAAAATAAGTCCTCGCTCGGCTTTTTTGAAGGAAAAATAAAAACGTTCTGGCTCTTAGAATAAGGTAACACAAAAAGTAAATGATTTATTACAAAACGTATTTTATTGTGCAAACGCCATAAGACATAAAAAAAAACTATAAACATCTGGTATCTCCGTAATCGTATCGCCCCGCAGAATAAAGTGAATATGTCATTTATAGCGCACGGTGAACGCTGTGAAAAAAATAGAACAAAAAAACAATAGTAGAATTGCGGTTTTATTAGTCACCACGCCACCTAAAAATAGAATAAAAACTGATCAAAAAGTCGCATGCACCCCAAGAAAACTACAATGGATTCCTCAAGGGGTCTAGTTTCCAAATTGGGGTCACTTTTGGGGGTTTTCCACTGTTTTGGCACCACAAGACCTCTTCAAACCGGACATGGTGCCTAATAAAAAAGAGGGCTCAAAATCCACTGGGTGCTCCTTTGCTTCGGAGGCCGGCGCTTCAGTCCATTACCACACTAGGGCCACATGTGGGATATTTCTCTAAACTGCATAATCTGCGCAATAAGTATTAAGTTGCGTTTCTCTGATAAATCCAATTGTGTTATAAAAAAAATGGTATAAAGAGGATTTTCTGACAAAAAAAGAAAAGTAAATTTCACCTCTACTTTGCTCTAAATTTCTGTGAAACACCTAAAGGGTTCATAAACTTTCTAAATGCTGTTGTGAATACTTTGATATGGGTTTCTAATATATGGGCCCCTCAAAGCAACTTCAGAACTGAACTGGAACCTAAAACAATAAATAAATGAGGCAATACTTCGCTTCTTACATTATACTGATAATGAGCCTTGCCCACCCCGAGATGACCCCAGTTTTGACCGTTTGTATAAATGGAGACCCCTATTAGACCGTTTCAGTGCCCGGTTTTCCCCAGCATACACCCCCGAGAAGTGTATTTCTATTGATGAGTCCCTGGTACATTTTAAAGGGAGGGTTCAATTCCGCCAGTACCTGCCGGGTAAGAGGGCAAGGTATGGCGTGAAGATGTATAAGCTGTGCGAGAGTGGATCCGGGTATACCTACAGGTTTAGGATATATGAAGGAAAGGCCACCCCCAAACCAGACTGCATCCTGGACTACAATAGGTACATGGGAGGGAAGGACTTGTCAAATCAAGTCCTGAAGCCCTACAGCGCCATGCGGTGTGGTATAAGAAGCTGGCCGGGCACATCATACAGATGACTTTGTACAATGCGTATGTGCTACGTCGATGTGCAGGCCAGAGGGGAACTTTCCTGGAATTTCAAGATCTAATCTTTAGGGACCAGGAAGGGGGGGCACCCAGTACTTCTGGAAGCGAGGCCACACGCATCGTACCAGGGCAACACTTTCCAAGAGAAGTTCCCCAAACCGGTGGAAAGGGAAAGAGTCAAAAGAGGTGCAGAGTCTGCTATAAGAGGGGGATAAGGAAGAACACAATATACCAATGTGACACGTGTCCCGAAAAACCAGGGCTCTGTATAAAAGATTGTTTTAAAATGTATCATACATCCCTTGATTTTTAATTTACCCTGATGCACTCCGCACAGCTTATCCCCCTCATCTTTCCCTTCTGAGCCCTGCCGTATGCCCAGGCAGCTGATAACAGCCACATTTAGGGTATTGCCATACCCAGGATAACCCACATTACAATTTAAGGGGTGTATATCTCCGGTGGCGCATGCTGGGCACACTATATCGGACACTGACATGCCATATATATATATAAAATTGCAAATCTCACTCTGCACCATCTGCTGCGCATTATCTTTTACACAGTACCTGTGGGGTCAAAATGCTCACTACACCTCTAGATGAATGTCTTAAGAGGTGTCGTTTTTAAATAACTATATATTGCAATATATATATATAGATTTTTTACTTTCCAGAAGCCATAACTTTCTTATTTTTTCATCAATGTACTGTATGAGGGCTTGTTTTTTTGCAGGACGAGTTGTATTTTTTAATGGCTCCATTTTGGGGTACATGTAATTTTTTTATTAACTTTTATTTACTTTGTTTTTTGTAAGAGAATGTAAAAAACCTCAGCAATTCTGCCATAGTCTTTTGCAGGTTTGTGCAGTAAGCATAACATGCTAACTTTATTTCACAGGTTTTTAAGAAAGCGGTAATTTCAAATATGCCACTTCTGCGTTTGGGTTCCGTTCATGTGTTCCGTCAGAGTTTTCCATCAGGGAAACCCATGAACAGAAATCAAACAGAAACCATAGCTTTCCGTTTGTATTACCATTGATTTCAATGGTGATGATTCCATTGCTAATGGTTTCCGTCTGTCTCCGTTCCGTAAGCTTTCCGTTATTTCGGCAGAATCAATAGCGTAGTCGACTAGGGTGGCTCACTAAGTGGGTGCCCATGTGGGTCTCCAACTTGTTGTGAACAGGAAATGGACCTGGGACTGGAGGAAAGTAAGGCATTTCCGGCCAACAACAAGCCCACGCCGCCCATCCTTCCCATAACGCCTGCCCCGTCCAACCATCACCCGGCTGTCTGCCGATTGTTTCGCTATGCTTTTACCTCCCTTTCGCCATTTTCTTCAGCTCCTTTTTTGCAAGCCAGGATCCTGACTGCGTCTTCAGTGACGTGAGCGTAATTTCCTGTAAAGTGTCCAATAGCGTGAGTCCCCTTTTTACTGGTCGCCCAGGATTGGTCCTCCTGCAGCACATGAGCGCTGCTGTCCAATTGCACCACATCGGGGGCTGGACTTATTCCTTCTGCTGTGACTCTCTTCTCAGCCAGACATACGAGCAGCGAGGACACAGGACCTCCTGCTAGGTTACTGCTGTTAGTCTAGAACAACAAGATAATCCCTGGAATCGGGTAGGAGCAGAACTAGGGCCCAGTTTTTCTTCTACAGGTACCCTCTTCCAGAGTCTGAGCATAAATTCTCTGCAGTAGAGGCCATTATACTAGCAGAACCTAGGTAGCTCTGAGCAGCCATTAATTTCTTTCTTAAGGTGGAGTAGTTGTTGTAGCATGGGACGTTGTTGTAGGCAGAAATCCGGCTTCTGCTGGAAGCTACCAGCATCATTTACCTCTATGCTGGCTTACTCCTCCTTCTCCTCTCGGGGATGTACTGTTTTTGCATGCTGCTCTATCCCATAGGGTGCGTGCGCACCCTGATCTTCTCTTAAAGGGTTAGCGCGCACCACTATTACATTCCCTATCCTATCCCTGTGCATCCTGCTGTAATGATGGGGGTAGGGAAACGGAAAAGTGAGCCCTAATCTACCCGCCACTCTGTCCCTGCCTACTTGCAACGACCCGCCCTAGGCGACGGGGTACAACTGGGCGGCGGTCCCTACGCTCAGTAAGTGCACGAGACAAACAGACAAGGGTACACAAAGCTAAGGGAAATGGGGCAGCTGCCCACGGCATCACCGTGAGCAACAAGAGTGGTGAACGAGCCGAGTCAAGCCAGGAGTGCACGAGGTACCAAACGCAGAGCAGGAGAGTAGTTGTAGCGCCCATGGCCGCGGGCCGTCGGGTTCACTCACCTCCCGACGCCCGCAGCCATGGATATGTGAGCTCTGGCCTCCGTCTCCCTCCTAGGAGATGCCAGCGCTCACTTCCGCTCCGTCCGGCTGGGTCCCGTAGGGTGCGCGCGCACGCTCGCGCCCGCTCTTAAAGGGCCAGCGCGCGCACATGAAAACAATGATCATTAACCCACGTGATTCCCTGCCCTATAAGAATGCCCCAGCCCTTCTGATCCTTGCCTGAGCGTTGTTAGTCTTTCCCTGTCTGTCTCGCAAATGGTCCCTTAGTGTCTCCCGTTCCAGCTGTTACCCGTGCCCTGTTACCGTTCCTGTATTCCGCATTGTTCCTGTGCCTACCCGTGTTCAAGTGCCATCTGCCACGTCAAGTGCCATCTGCCACGTCAAGTGCCATCTGCCACGTCAAGAGCCATCTGCCACGTTCAAGTGCTATCTGCTCATCGGATACTGCCCGCCACGTCTGGCGCCACTTTCCGCACCTGCCTCCATCCGTGCTGAAGCCACAGTCACCGTCCGGACTATTTCAGGTACCTAAGCATTACTGTCTGCTATCTTACTTTCAAATAGACTGTGACCTGGTCAGCTGCCTCCCCGCTACGGCGGAGCGGCCTAGTGGGTCCACAAACCCAGTGTCCGTGACAGTAGTCAGTAAGCCAGGGTCAGTATGGAGCAGGATCGAATAGTAAGAAGCTGTAGCTGGGCCAGGAAACCACACGAGAAGAATCACAAGCAGAGGAGGAACAGGAAAGGCAGGTATAAATAGACAGAGGGCGGGAGCTAACTCCGTCTTACCAGGCTGCGATAGGCTCTCCCACTCCTAAGCCTGCCATCCTGAGTGGTGGAAGATGGAGTCAGTCTCAGAGACATAGACTCAGGTGCAGACTGATTACCTATGGGCGTATCCACAGAAGTTGTGCCTGGCAGATCCTTTACAGTACCCCCCCTTTTATGAGGGGCCACCGGACCCTTTCTAAGTGGACCTGGTTTATTGGGGAAACGAAGGTGGAACTTCCTGACCAATACCCCAGTGTGAACATCCTGGGCGGGTACCCAAGTCCTCTCCTCAGGCCCGTATCCTCTCCAATGGACCAGGTACTGGAGGGAGCCTTGGACCATCTTGCTGTCCACAATCTTGGCCACCTCGAATTCCACCCCCTCAGGGGAGAGAACGGGAACAGGAGGTTTCCTCGAGGGAGCCAAGGACGGGGAGCAGCGTTTAAGGAGGGAGGCATGAAACACGTCGTGTATTCGAAAAGATGGCGGCAACTCCAGTCGTAAGGAGACAGGATTGAGGACTTCAATGACCTTATACGGCCCAATAAACCGGGGAGCAAACTTCTTGGACGGGACCTTAAGGCGCAAGTTCCTAGACGATAACCACACCAGATCCCTGACCATAAACAAGGGGTTAGCAGAACGTCTTCCATCAGCCTGAGTTTTTTGTACGCTCTGGGACGCCTCTAGGTTCTTCTGAATCTGGGCCCAGACTGTGCACTGTTCCCGATGAACGACCTCTACCTCGGGATTGTTGGAACTACCAGGTGAAACAGAGGAGAACCGTGGATTAAACCAAAAATTACAGAAAAAGGCGGAGACCCCTGACGAGTTACTGACCCGGTTATTAAGGGAAAATTCGGCGAGGGGAATGAATGAGACCCAATCATATTGACAGTCAGAGATAAAACACCTTAAATATTGTTCTAGAGATTGATTAGTCCTCTCAGTTTGGCCATTAGTTTCAGGATGGAAGGCAGAGGAGAAGGACAGATCAATCTCCAACTTTTTACAGAAGGCTCTCCAAAACAATGAAACAAATTGTACCCCTCTGTTCGAAACAATATTGACAGGGACCCCATGGAGACTCAGGATGTGTTTGACAAACAAGGTAGCTAACGTCTTGGCATTGGGTAGTTTCTTGAGGGGCACAAAGTGGCACATCTTACTGAAGCGGTCTACTACAACCCACACCACCGACTTGCCTTGATATGGAGGCAAATCGGTGATAAAATCCATGGAGATATGGGTCCAAGGTCTCTGGGGAATGGGCAAAGAACGTAGTAAGCCCGCTGGTCGGGACCTGGGAGTCTTGGACCTAGCACAAACCTCACAAGCGGCGACGTAGGCCTTAACGTCTTTAGGCAACTCAGGCCACCAATAGTTTCTGGCAATAAGGTGTTTGGTACCCAGGACACCTGGATGACCAGATAGTGCGGAGTCATGATTTTCCCTAAGTACCCTTAGCCGGAATTGCAGGGGAACAAACAGCTTATCCTCAGGAAGGTTCCCGGGAGCTGAACCTTGATCAGCCGCAATTTCAGAGACTAAATCAGAATCAATAGAAGAAATGATTATACCAGAAGGCAAAATACAAGCAGGATCTTCCTCCGAAGGAGGGCTGGCCATGAAGCTATGCGACAGTGCATCGGCCTTAATATTTTTAGACCCAGCCCTATAAGTAATCAAAAAGTTGAATCTGGTAAAAAATAGCGCCCATCGAGCTTGTCTCGGGTTTAGCCTCCGGGCAGATTCTAGGAAAACCAGATTCTTGTGGTCGGTAAGGACCGTTACCTGGTGCCTAGCCCCCTCCAGGAAGTGGCGCCACTCTTCAAATGCCCATTTAATGGCTAAGAGTTCGCGGTTGCCAATATCATAGTTACTCTCAGTGGGCGAAAACTTCCTGGAGAAGTAGGCACAGGGACGGAGATGGGTGAGGGACCTGGTACCCTGGGACAAGACAGCCCCCACTCCAACCTCGGATGCGTCAACTTCCACGATAAATGGCTCCATTTGTTTGGGCTGAACCAGCACCGGGGCCGAGATAAAACACTTCTTAATGACCTCAAAAGCCTGGACAGCCTCAGGAGGCCAGTGGAGGAGATCAGCACCTTTGCGAGTGAGTTTCGTAAGAGGCTTAGCGATGACCGAGAAGTTAGCAATAAATCTCCTGTAATAATTAGCGAACCCCAAGAAACACTGTAACGCCTTCAGGGAGGCAGGTTGGACCCATTCCGCCACAGCCTGGACCTTGGCGGGGTCCATGCGGAATTCATGAGGAGTGTGGATTTGACCCAAAAATGGTATCTCCTGTACCCCAAACACACATTTTTCGGTCTTCGCAAACAGTTTGTTTTCCCGAAGGACCTGGAGCACCTTCCTGACATGCTCAATGTGGGAGAACCAGTCCTTGGAAAACACCAGTATGTCATCAAGGCACACTACAAGAAATACCCCCAGGTAATATCTTAAAATCTCATTTATGAAATTCTGGAAGACCGCAGGAGCATTACACAACCCAAAGGGCATGACGAGGTATTCGAAATGACCTTCGGGCGTGTTAAACGCAGTCTTCCACTCATCCCCCTCTTTGATGCGGATAAGGTTATACGCCCCCCGTAGATCAAACTTAGAGAACCATTGGGCCCCCTGAACCTTATTAAAGAGATCAGGAATCAAAGGAAGGGGATACTGGTTCCTTACAGTGACCTTATTCAAGTTACGGTACTCAATCCTTCTTCCCTACGAAGAAGAAGCCAGCACCTACCGGAGAAGTAGAGGGGCGAATGTAACCCTTGGCCAGGCATTCCTGGATATACTCTCTCATGGCTTCACGTTCGGGACAAGAGAGATTAAATATCCTACCCTTAGGGAGCTTAGCTCCTGGTACCAATTCGATAGCGCAATCGTATTCTCTATGAGGAGGTAACACTTCGGAGGCCTCCTTAGAGAAAACATCAGCAAAGTCCTGAACAAACTCAGGTAGCGTGTTCACCTCCTCAGGGGGAGAAATAGAATTAACAGAAAAACATGACGTCAAGCATTCATTACCCCATTTGGTGAGCTCCCCAGTATTCCAGTCAAACGTGGGATTATGCAACTGCAACCAGGGAAGGCCTAAAACCAAATCGGACGATAATCCCTGCATCAACAGTACAGAGCACTGCTCCAAATGCATGGAGCCAACAAGGAGTTCAAAAACAGGGGTATGCTGTGTAAAATAACCATTAGCAAGAGGAGTGGAGTCGATACCCACTACCGGGACAGGTTTAGGCAAATCAATCAAAGGCATAGCTAGAGATATAGCAAATTCCACAGACATGATATTAGCAGAAGACCCTGAATCCACGAAGGCACTGCCGGTAGCAGACCTACCACCAAAAGAGACCTGAAAGGGAAGCAAGATTTTATTACGTTTCATATTTACGGGAAATACCTGTGCCCCCAAGTGACCTCCCCGATGATCACTTAGGCGCGGAAGTTTTCCGGCTGCTTATTCTTACGCCTAGGACAGGTGTTCACTTGATGCTTGTCAACCCCACAATAGAAGCAGAGACCATTCTTCCTGTGGAACTCTCTACGTTGTCGGGGACACGGAGGCCCCGAGTTGCATAGGTACCTCCGAGTCTTCCGTGGAAGAGCGAAGCAACGGGACCTCAGGAGGCATCATGGGGCAGTCAGAGGGAAAAACACAAAAACTTTCAAGTTGTCGTTCCCTGAGACGTCGGTCAAGTCGTACCGCTAAAGCCATAACCTGGTCTAGGGAGTCAGAAGAGGGATAGCTAACTAGCAGGTCTTTCAGGGCGTTCGACAGACCCAACCTAAACTGGCACCTTAAGGCAGGGTCATTCCACAGAGAAGCTACGCACCACTTCCTAAAGTCAGAACAATACTCCTCAACAGGTCTCTTACCCTGACGTAAGGTCACCAGCTGACTCTCGGCAAAGGCAGTCCTGTCAGTCTCGTAATAAATGAGTCCGAGAGCAGAAAAGAAACAATCAAAGGAGGAAAGTTCAGGGGCGTCAGGAGCCAAGGAGAAGGCCCACTCTTTCGGCCCTTCCTGGAGCCGGGACATAATTATACCCACCCGCTGGCTCTCAGAACCTGAGGAGTGAGGCTTTAAGCGAAAGTAGAGCCTACAACTCTCCCAAAAGGAGAGAAAAGTCCTCCGGTCCCCTGAGAACCGGTCAGGCAACTTGAGGTGGGGTTCAAGAGGTGAGGTATGGGGCACTACCATGGTAGCGTCAGGCTGGTTGACCCTCTGAGCGAGGGCCTGGACCTGTAGAGAGAGACCCTGCATCTGCTGGGCCAGGGTCTCAAGGGGGTCCATAGTAGTGACAGGGACCAGGGTAGACTAGGTATATGGGCTTGTGATTATGTAATGATGGGGGTAGGGAAACGGACAAGTGAGCCCTAAACTAACCGCCACTCTGTCCCTGCCTACTTGCAACGACCCGCCCTAGGCGACGGGGTACAACTGGGCGGCGGTCCCTACGCTCAGTAAGTGCACGAGACAAACAGACAAGGGTACACAAAGCTAAGGGAAATGGGGCAGTTGCCCACGGCAACACCGTGAGCAACAAGAGTGGTGAACGAGCCGAGTCAAAGCAGGAGTGCACGAGGTACCAAACGCAGAGCAGGAGAGTAGTCAGTAAGCCAGGGTCAGTATGGAGCAGGATCAAATAGTAAGAAGCTGTAGCTGGGCCAGGAAACCACATGAGAAGAATCACAAGCAAAGGAGGAACAGGAAAGGCAGGTATAAATAGACAGAGGGCGGGTGCTAGCTCCGTCTGGCCAGGCTGCGATAGGCTCTCACACTCCTAAGCCTGCCATCCAGAGTGGTGGAAGATGGAGTCAGTCTCAGAGACAAAGACTCAGGTGCAGACAGATTACCTATGGGCATATCCACAGAAGTTGTGCCTGGCAGATCCTTTACTCCTGCCCTACTTAAATTCGTCCTGCCCTCCTCCCTAAGGCGGAGCGGCCTAGTGCGTCCACAAACCCCACAGCTGGGACAGTACACTCAGGCCATGGTTGCTGCTGGCCAACCCAAGTTGGCGGACCAGATGATGCAAATGGACATGCGTGACCTCCGGGCATGCCAGGATTAGCTCTTACAGGCAGTAAACTCGATCATCTCCCATTTTTATAATCCTACTGCATCTCCTCTGGATGCTTCCGCTGTTCCACTACCTGTTAGCCCTCCAGCCTACCCTGAACCTACAATTTCACTGCCTCTACCATCTCGCTACGTCAGGGATCCTAAGGCCTGTAGAGGCTTTATCAATCAATGCATGATCCACTTTAAGTTATGTGCCCATCTCTTTCCCTCTGATGAGGGCAAAGTATCCTTTTTTTATTTCTATTCTCACTTGCAAATCCCTGGCATGGGCAAACCCCATCTTGGAAAGAGAGGGTTCGGAATTCTCTGATCTATCACTGTTCCTAGAGACTTTCCGTAAAGTGTTCGAGGAACTCGGGCTGAAGATCCTCTGCAGCTGCTTCCCCTCAATCAAGGGGAGTCAACTGTAGGGGAGTATGACATCTCCTTCCATACACTGGTGGCAGAGCCGACTTGAAATAATGAGGCCTTGGTGGCTACTTTCTGGCAAGAACTGTCTCCACAAATCAAGGATGAGCTTGCAGCTCATGACCTCTCATCCACCCTGGATGCCCTTGTCTTGTTGGCAACCCAGATCGACATGAGGATCCAGGAACGTGCTCAGGAGGTCCGCCAGGAGAGATGGCCCTATAGGCTGGCACCAGAGTTTCAGAGACCCCTACTGCCTTCTTCAGTTATTGCTCCTGAAGAGCCCATGCAGGTGGACAGACTCAAATTTTCTGATCAAAAGAAACAGCGCAGACGCTCTCCAGGCCTATGTCTGTGTTGTGGTCACAAAGGTCATTTTGTGCGTCAATGTCCACAGGAGCTGGGAAACTCCAGCACCTAGCGTTGGTTGGAGAGACAATCCTAGGTGGAATGACGCCAAATGCCAAATCCTTTCCATACTATTCATTCCTTAACCATTCTTTCTGGTAAGAAATCACACACCGTCACTGTTTATCTGGACTCAGGAGCGACTGCAAATTTTATTCTGCAAGACATAGTAGATCGTCTCCATCTGGCCACGGTTCCTCTGGAGAGACCATTGGCAGTCACCTCTGTGAATGGGCAACCACTGCCCGATCCTATTTTGTCCATAACTGAACCATTGAGACTTCAAGTCGGAATCCTCCACTATGAAAAGATTGTCTTCCTCATCTTGACACAAGCTATCAACCCTATTCCGCTGGCCCGGCCTTGGCTTCATCTACATGCTCCAGTTCTTGACTGGAGTTCCGGAGAGGTTCTCCAATGGGGATCCAAGTGTCTTCCCCGCTGTCTGCCACAGGTTCATCCTGCTCTGCCTCCACTGCCTCATTCACTCTTTGCAGACATCTTTAGCAAGAGGGAGGCAGAGGTTCTCCCTCCCGATCGTTCCTATGATTGTCCTATTGAACTGCCGTCTCACCCCATCGTGGACGGGTCTATCCTCTATCTTTGCCAGAAACCCAGGCCATGTCTGCTTACGTCAAGGAGAAACTTGAGAGGGTATTTATAAGGAAATCTTCTCCGGTCGGAGCCTGATTCTTCTTGGTCAAGAAGAAAGATGGATTCTCCTTAATATAGGCGGACATGGACTGAGTCTCTGGCAAGGAGAGAGGATATACCCTACCACGGGGAAGGGATGCACCAGGAATCAATTCGATAGAACAGTCATACACCCGGTGTGGGGGCAGCATCTCCGTCTCCTTTTTGCTGAAGACATCCGAGAACGTAGAATAATGACAAGGCAAACCTGCCAAGGACTGAGGCAGAGGAGACTGGGCCAGATGAATCTGTACCAGGCAGCGGTTGAGACACTCGGGACCCCACTGGAGGACCTCTCCAGAATTCAAGTCCAGGACTGAGGCATGTAGTTGGAGCCGGGGCAGTCCCAGCAGCACAGGGTTGATGGCCTTAGAGAGGACAAAGAATGAGATGAGCTCGGAATGAAGGGCTCCCACTTGGAGCTTCAGTGGCTTGGTCACAGCTACAACTGGGTCTGGCAGAGGTAGACCATTCACCGATGCAACAATCAAAGGCCTCTCCAGAGGGGTTGTGGGCAACCGGAAAAGATCCACCAAGTCTCTCCGAATAAAGTTAGCTGCGGATCCAGAGTCCAGATAAGCAGAGACCCGGTGCGTTTTTTCGCCGGACACTACACCGCGTTCCAAATTATTATGCAAACTTTATTTTTCGCTGATTTTCCTAAATGACAGTCAGTATAATCTTCAAGACATCAACCGTTGGAGTATAATGCAAATTTTATTGAACAAATCTCCTAATGATAACAGATTTTTTTTTTAGAAGTAAAAAACTCAAAATGCACTATTTCTAATTATTATGCACTACAGAGATCAAAACATTTTAAAGGTTGTAAAGAGAACTAAAATGGTAATTTGTTGAATTTGCAGCATCATGAGGTCATATTTACAGAAATCAAAAGCTCTTTCAATCCAAAAAAACTTAACATGCCAAGTTACATGTTAACATAGGACCCCTTCTTTGATATCACCTGCACAATTCTTGCATCCATTGAATTTGTGAGTATTTGGATAGTTTCTGCTTCAATATCTTTGCAGGATGTCAGAATAGCCTCCCAGAACTTCTGTTTTGATGTGAACTGCCTCCCACCCTCATAGTTATTTTGCTTGAGGATGCTCCAAAGGTTCTCAATAGGGTTGAGGTCAGGGGAACATGGGGGCCACACCATGAGTTTCTCTCCTTTTATGCCCATAGCAGCCAATGACACAAAGGTATTCTTTTCAGCATGAGATAGTGCATTGTCATGCATGAAGATAATTTTGCTACGGAAGGCACGGTTCTTCTTTTTGTACCACAGAAGAAAGTGGTCAGTCATAAACTCTACGTACTTTGCAGAGGTAATTTTCACATCATCAGGGAGCCTAAAGGGGCCTACCTGCTCTCTCCCCATGATTCCAGCCCAAAACATGACTCTGCCACCTCCTTGCTGACGTCACAGCCTTGTTGGGACATGGTGGCCATTCACCAACCAACCACTACTCCATCCATCTGGACCATCCAGGGTTGCACGGCACTCATCAGTAAACAACACGGTTTGAAAATGAGTCTTCATGTATTTCTGAGCCCACTGCAACCGTTTCTGCTTGTGAACATTGTTTAGGGGTGGCCGAATAATAGCTTTATGCACACTTGCAAACCTCTGGAGGATCCTACACCTTGAGGTTCGCGGGACTCCAGAGGCACCAGCGGCTTCAAATACCTGTTTGCTGCTTTGCAATATCATTTTAGCAGCTGCTCTCCTAATCCTATTAATTTGTCTGGCAGAAACCTTCCTCATTATGCCTTTATCTCAACGAACGAACGAACGAACGAACGAACGAACGAACGAACGAACGAACGAACGAACCCGTCTGTGCTCTGAATCAGCCACAAATCTTTTCACAGTACGATGATCACGCTTAAGTTTTCTTAAAATATCCAATGTTTTCATACCTTGACCAAGGTATTGCACTATTTCACGCTTTTCGGCAGCAGAGAGATTATTATTCTTTCCCATATTGCTTGAAACCTGTGGCCTGCTTAATAATATGGAACGTCCTTCTTAAGTAGTTTTCCTTGGATTGGGCACACCTGAAAAACTAATTATCACAGGTGTCTGAGATTGATTACAATGATCCAAAGAGCCCTAAGACACAATACCATCCAGTTTAATTGAAAAACTAATAATTAAATGTTTATGGCACTTAAATCCAATGTGCATAATAATTTGGAACATGGTGTATTGTTACGGGAATGGACAATTTAGAAGAAAGTCCCTCTTCACCCAGGGTTGTCTCTCCAACCAGCCCTAGGCTCTGGGGCTTTGGGGGCACAGACACACAAGATGGCCTCCGAGGCCGCAATGCAGACAGAGTCCCGAAGTGCGTCTGCATTGTTTCTCCTGGGTAGACAGCTTGAAATGGTCCATAAACAAAGACTCCTTTGGAGGAACAGCTGATGAGGACAGCAAGGGTTGCTGCAAAGTATGAGCCGGCTAGGGGGTCCTCTCTCCCGACGGGCCTCTTGGAACCGTTCTCAGATCCTTATGTCAATCCGGGCAGCCAGACGGATGAGGTTATCCAGGGTAGATAGCAGATGTCTGGCCTCATTGTTCCACAACAACTCTCCAGCAAGGGTGCGGAAGTGGATGACGTACTCGCCCACGAATGTGTCTCCCTGGCGAAGGTTCAGCAAGGAGGCAGCTGCCGACGAGACTCATCCAGGCTGCTCAAACACTGTGCAAAATGTCCGTAGGAACCCCTGGAAGTCTCAGGTCTCTGGTCCTTGTCTCTCCCAGATAGGGTTCACCCATGCTAGGGCCCTGCCAGTGAGGAGAGAGACGATGAAAGTGATGCTTGCGCCATCAGTAGAAATTGCCATTGCATACAGACTGAAGTGCATCTGGCACTGGTTCCAAAATCCCCGGCAGGTCCTCGCGTCTCCATCATAGCACAACACGACTCCAACTCTACACGGCACTGGAACAAGATAACACGGGATACAGGGTACAGGTAGAAGGAACGGGTACACTTGAACAGGAAAACATTCAAGGGACCATTTGCAGAGACAGACATCGGTAGGTACAAACAACGCTCAGGCAATGCAGGAAGGGGCAGGGCCCTTCTTATAGTCCAGGGTGATCTGGGAGCAATCAGCTCAAATCTAAAACATGTGTGTGCCCTGGCTCATTGAGGCCGATAATGAGCTTGAGCGTGCACCCTAGTGGTCACTGCAGGGCAGGACGTGCTGAAGGACGACGTCTGCAGGAAGATAGGAGTCTGCGGTCTGTGACCGCGGACGTTACACTATGCAAGTAGACTGCCTCAAATTGTTTGTCCAAGAAAAATGACGCAGACACACTTCGGGACTATATCTGTATTGCGGCCTCGGAGGCCATTTTGTGCGTCTGTGTCCCCAAAAAACAAAAAAGTGCCTAGGTTTGGTTGGAGAGACAACCCTAGGCAGAAGGGTGCTAAATAAAAGACTCTCTCCTAAATTTTGAATCCCCATGACCATAGTGTCTGGCAAGAAGACGCACCAGGTATCTGCCTATCTGGGCTCAGGACATGGAGCAAATTTCATCTAGCAAGATCTAGTGGATCATCTCCAATTTCCCACTGTTCCTCTAAAGACATGATAGGCCGTTGCCTCAGTGAATGGTCTTCCTCTACCCGATCCGATCGTGTCTGAGACCAAGCCACTAAAGCTCCAAGTTGGAGCTCTTCACACAGAACTGATTACATTCCTTGTCTTGCCTAAAGCCGTCAATCCGGTTTTGCTGGGTCTGCCTTGGCTCCAGTTGCATGTTCGAGTCCTGGATTGGAATTCAGGAGAAGTTCTCCAATGGGGCCCCAAAGTTGCCACCACTGCCTGATGCAGATCCATCCAATCCAGCCTCCGCTGCATCAGTCATTAGCAGGATTACTCACAAATTTTTCCCAGTTTGCAGATGTCTTCATCAAAAAGAAGGCTGAGATGCTTCCTCCCGTCTTACGACTGTTCGATTGAACAGGTTCCACACACTTCTCCTCTCAGTGGACAGGTATATCCTCTCTTCTTGTTGGAGACTCAGTCCATGTCGGCCTATATCAAGGAGAATCTGGAGAGGGGTTTTATAAGAAAGCCGGGGCCGGGTTCTTCTTTGTTACGAAGAAAGACGGATCTCTTCGACCCTGCATTGACTAATGTGGTTTCAACCAGACCACAGTCATGAACAAATACCCGTTGCCACTAATATCAAAACTGTTTGACCGCATACGAGGAGCCAGGATTTTCTTTAAACTAGACTTGCGTGGGGCTTACAATTTGATCCGAATCCGTCAAGGTGACGAGTGGAGGACAGCATTCAACACTCGAGACGGGCACTACGAATACCTGGCGATGCCCTTCGGTCTGTGTAACGCTCCCGCGGTCTTCCAGAAATTCATCAATGATATCTTCCCGAGATCTCCTCTATGTCTATGTTCTGGTCTATCTCGATGATATTTTGATTTTCTCTCCAGATCCGACGACTCATCGGAGGCATGTTTGTCAAGTTCTGGTCCGTTTATGGGAAAATCGCCTCTATGCCAAGCTATAGAAGTGCGTCTTTGAAAAAAATGTTCTGCCATTACTGGGCTACATCATCTTGGATCAAGGTCTCGAGATGGATCCTGAGAAATTAAAGGCCACGTCCTCAGGGTCTGCAGTCCATACAGTGTTTTTTGGGATTCGCCAACTTCTACCATCAGTTTATCCCAAACTTCTCATCACTGACGGCTCCCATCTCTACGCTTACCAAGAAGGGTGTAAACTCCAAGGTGTGGACCCCAGAGGCAGAATCTGCATTTAATAGCCTCAAGACAAGAATGCCTTTACCTCAGCCTCAATCCTCCATCATCCTGACATTTCTCGACAGTTCTCGTTGGAGGTGGACGCTTCCTCTGTTGGTGCAGGTGCACTTCTGTTCCAGGGAAGCTTCAAATGAAAGGCTGTGGTGTGTGTCTATTACTCAAGACTTTTTTCCTCTGCTGAGCGTAATTACCCTATTGGGGATTGCCAGTTATTGGCCATGAAATTGGCGCTGGAGGAATGGAGACATCTGCTGGAGGGCACAGCTCATCCCATCCTGATATACACTGACCACAAGAACCTCACTTATCTCCAGTCGGCTCAATTTGTGCTCCACTACTGTTCTGCTGACAAAAATGGGAGGGTCGATGCCCTATTTAGGTCGTTTGAAACAGAGCATATTGTGGAGTCCCCCCAATGTATCATAGACCCGTCCTGCATTATTACGGCTAATCCCATGCAAATTAGAGACATCCCTCCGGGAGGACTTTTGTGTAGTTGGCAGACAGGAGGAGAATCCTTCGCTGGGGACACAGCTCCAAACTGGCTGGACACGTGGGTGTTCTTACGACTCGAGACCTGACAACTCGTCGTTTCTGGTGGTCCACCCTGCCCAAAGATATTATGGACTCTGTCTCTTCCTGCACTATGTGTGCTTCAAACAAAGTTGCTCACTCCAGCCCTGCCGGTCTGCTCCAACCTCTGCCTGTTCCCAATGCCCCTTGTCAGCACATTGCAATGGACTTTGTCACTGACCTCCCTCCCTCAGCTGGATGCAATACTGTCTGGGTGGTGGTGGACCGGTTTTCAAAGATGGCACATTTTATTCTGCTGATGGGCCTACCTTGTGCTCCCAGACTGGGAAGTCTTTTCATTCAGCACGTCTTCCGCTTGCATGGCTTGCCCCTTTGCATCGTGTCCGATCACGGGGTTCAATTTACCTCAAACTTCTGGAGAGCCCTCTGTAAACTCTTGGATGTGAGATTGGACTTTTCCTCAGTCTATCACCACCAGTCCAATGGGCAAGTCGAGAGGATTAACCAGATCATGGAAAATTATCTCTGCCACTTCATCTCCATGCAGCATGATGACTGGGTACAGCTTCTTCCATTGGCCGAATTCTCGTATAACAACCACACAAGTGGGTCCACCACTTCCACACCATTCTACATTGTGTATGGTCAACATCCTAGAATCCGTCTTCCTGTGTCGGCTACATCTCATGTACCCGCAGCTGACTCTGCATTTGGGGACTTTCTGCAAGTCTGGCAATAGGCCCGGTCCTCTATTCCGCTGGCAGTTGATCGCATGAAGTGAAAGGTGGATAGAAGAAGAGAACCGCCCCAGTATCGTCCAGGTACCAAAGTCTGGCTGTCCAGTACAAATTTGCTCCCAGGTTCCTCGGACCTTTTGAGATCCTGCAAAAGATTAACCCTGTCTCCTACAACCTTCGGCTGCCTCCTACCCTCAGAATCCCCAACTCCTTTCATGTGTCTCTCCTGAAGCCTGTGGTCCTGAACCACTACACTAAAACCCCTAGCCCCGCAGTTGCTCCCAGCGGTTCGTCTGATGTGTTTGAGGTAAAGGAGATCCTGGACTTCAAGAAAGTAGGAGGAATAACTTTTTATTTGGTGGATTGGAAGGGGTTTGGTCCAGTGGAGAGGTCCTGGGAGCCAGAAGAGAACCTCAATACCACTACCCTGATGAAGAAGTTCCTCTCTCGCTCTGGCCCCAAAAAGAGGGGCGTTTGAGGGGGGGATACTGTGACATCTGCGGGCCGCCAGGACTACTCACCCCCTGACGGCCGCAGCCATGGACTTGTGAGTTTGCCGCTCCACTTTGCTGTGTCACATAAGGGTGTGCGCACACGCTCGCACCTGGCCGTAAAGGGCCTGTGCGCGCACATGTTTAACATCACTAATTAGCCGATGATCACCCTGGAAATAAGTAGGGCCCTGCCGTTTTGCTCATTGCCTGAGCATTGTTCGTATTCCTCTGTTAGTCTTGCAAACGGTCCCTTAGTGTTATCCTGTTCCCGTTGTTCCCATGCCCTGCTACCTGTATCCTGTATCCTGTGTTGTAGTTGTTCCTGTGTCCGCTATAGTGTTGAAGTTGAGTTCTGCCATCTGCCACGTCTGCTGTGTTACACTACGTCTGGTGTCATCTGACTCGTCTACATCACCTGCCATCAAAATCCCATCTGTTCCTAGCCATTGCTACTGTCTGGACTGTAACAGGTACCCTTGTGCTTGTACTATATATATTATCTTGGTACACTGTAGTTTGGCTAGCTGCCATCCCGCTATGGCGGTGTTGCCCAGTGCCTCCACGCACCCACAGATCGTGACACTACCCATGCATTTTAATCTGTAGTGTGTTAATTTAGCAGAACAGCTATTCCTGAAGGGGCAGGGAACCATACTCAGCAAGCAGCTCTGAAAAATGAATAATTTGTTTTCAGTGGTTGGTTCTAAACTCATTTTTTCCCAAAAATGATCCTCTTCTATATAATCAGATAAAATTAATGTAGACTCGGGTTCTTCTTTGGTGGTGGATACACTTGTGTCTTGGATTTGTTCTTCAGGACGTCTTGCTTTTATATTATTTTGATATATTGGTTTTGGGAATGGTGAATTTTTCCCCATCTCTGATGGTAAAGAATCACATGTCTCCAGGTGTAAATTTGGTAGAATTGTATGATTTTGAAAGTGTGTTCATGAAGAACTCCCTTTGCGTTCAGTTACTGGTGAGGGTGATAAGAAATCATTGAATTTCAAGTTTAGGGGAGCGTTGTCTTTAGTTGGTGTGGAAGTACAATAATTGGGTAACAGCTGGCGGTTGAATACCCCTTCCTTTCTATCATACACTTGTAGAAAATTGCCATAGAGTCATATACTCTACTTGACACTGTTGTGATGCATCATCATTTTCGTCTAACAAAGAAACCATTTCCACTGGTTGCAACACTTCGTCCTGAGGAAGTGATAATGTTTCTTAAAAAAACGCTAAAGGCATTTTTTGAAAACCAATTGAAGTGTTATCTATTAAAAGGTTGAATCACCTGTTAAAAGGCTTCACTGACCTGGTGCATCCTGTAACGAATTGTAGTTTGGGTAGAAGCATTTGATTTACAAAATTTTGGTTCAGTTCTAAATGCAACTGCTTTCTGTAAATATACACATCAGTGTTCACACCCTAGTCTGCTAAAAAAAACATTCTTAGTATGTTCCTCCACTATCTTGAACAGGGGCTTCCATGATGCTTAAAGGCTACTTCAGGACAATGGTGTTTCCTTCACATTGAATCTAAGCCGGAACAGAAATTGTGGAGGCCTGAGTAAGCTCTGTAGGCTCACTTGTTAGTGTCGCTAATTTGTTGATTTTACTTTTCCATTGTTTGGTCTACAATCCTGACGTCCATTATTTTCTTATGAAGTGGAAGCCAAATGAGTAAAAATAGTAATAGTTACATTAGGTCGTAATCAACATTTTTCCCCTTCATGAATGTAGATGTCATATGTGAAGCGGTTGGAGCATAATCTGTACACGTCATTTCTCTTGCTCTCATACATTTTGTTAACCATTTCATCTAGGTTGGAAAAGTGTTCAGGAGATTGTTCTAACCACATTCTTTTATTTACTTTTTGTTTTGGAAAGACATACATAATAACATTTTTGTCTCTACCTTGCCATGTGCGGCCACATGCTTTTTGTGATGCAAGTTGGCATTGTTGGTTTTTATTCCTGAAGCATAAGAAAAAATTTGTGAAATTTACACCCGTGTGAAAATAAGACTTATGAGGATTTGTATTACAAAATGTATCGCCCATGGGAGGGCAATCTCCATCTCTTGGTTTTGTGTCCCACCCACCTGGGTCCCTGAAAGACAGTCTATCACCTACTTCATGCTGCCCTTTCTGAGAGCAGCATGCAGTAGTGACAAGCACACTGATTTCAGTAGGACATCTTTTTTGTGTGAATATGTAGATTAGCTAAATTTGTTATTTGGAGCATGTTGTGCACGCTGTGAGCCCGTAGCAATGCATAATCATAACTTACTGTGCATTGGTAGAAAGCTGTCAATCATTTTTCAGAGAGTGCAGCATGAAGAAGGTGACATATTTGGTTTAAGTTCAGGATTATAATTCCCAGATAGAATATCATATAATGTTCTTCTGTTGCTAATTTTGCCAACAATCACAGGTGTTCATATTTATACAGGTGTCACAAATTTACCAGGCAGCACTTCTTGAGGGCTCCTTGCAGAGTTTTGAGGCATATTGGTCAGGTTATCCATTCATGTTTGTGCCACTGTACCGCATACCCAGTTCTGCCTAACCAGTGTTACTTGACATTTGTTGTCTAATTATGTTCACGAATGTTCCACGGTATAACATACCCGATTCTGGCTCAGCTATGTTACCTGACCCTGGCATGTCTGGCTATGTTCAGACCTGTTATACTATACCACATACCCTTTTCTGCCTGAACTACTTTACCTAACCCATGTCTTGTCTCACTATGTTCGCGTCTGTTCCATGGTACCGCATAATCCAGTTCTGGATGACCAATGTTACCTGTCCCATGGCTTGTCTGACTACATTCAGGCCAGTTACACTGTACCACTTTCATGATTCTACCTGACATACTTTACCTGACTTATGGCTTGTCTGATTAGTTTCAGGTCTGTTCCACTACACCGCATACCCGGTTCTGCCTTAGCTGCCAGAGGCTTATTATATACAAATTGCCAGAGGCGTAACTACCGCTTGCAGCTGCTACGGGGCCCATGGCATAAGAGGGCCCCCCATGTAGCCTGCTGGCACGGCCCCCCACCCCGTGACGGGAGGCTCCGCCAGAAGCCGCTATGGCTGCTACAGCGGTAGAAAAGTCACATTTAATAGTATCTGCATCCTTCGGACACAGATACTATTGAACGCTATAATAGAGCATGGAGGTATCTCCCAGCTCTGCCATAGGCTAATAGTGGCATAACTCCCAATTCAGCGCCGGTGTCCCTGGTGGGTACTGTAAACGGTGTCCCGCTGTCCCGCTGTCAACTGTATATGCATCCTCCGGACGCAGATACAGTTGAACTCAATTTTGAAGCTGGGGACCATCAGCTCCCTGCTTCATAATTAGTTCAGAGCAGAGGAGCAGAGGGAGCTCCTCCTCTCGCCGAGGGCTCCCCGGGCACAGCACTATTTTTAGCTCTGTGCTCGGTGAAGCCCTGATGTCACCGTCCATATATAGACAGTAACATCAGTAGCTACTCCTTGAGCGGAATCCCTGTTGCCGTTGATCTGGCCGGGAATTCCGCTCCTAGAGGAATCCTCCTGGAGCAGAATCCCCAGCCAGAGTCGGCAACAGGGCTTCCTTCTAGGTGCGGAATCCCCGGCATACACTCTGGCTGAGGATTCCGCTCCTAGAGGGACAACCCCTATATTACAGGGGGGGGGTGGCGCTATCTTCAAGGAGGGTGTGGCACTACCTACATAGACATTGTTGCACTAAATAATGGCACTATCTACATGGGCACAGTGTCACTATCTACAAGGGCACTGGCACTAGGGGCATCTAAGAGGGCATTATACTGTAAAAGGGCAGATAGGGGGCATTATACCCTATGGGGGAAGCTATTGGGGCATTATGCTGTATGGGGGCAGCTTTGGGGGCATTGTACTGTATGGGGCAGCTATGGGGGCATTATACTACATGGCACACTTTTGGGGGCATTATGCTGCATGGGGGCAACTATGGGGCATCATGCTGTATGGGGGAATTTGTTTGGGCATTATACTGTGTGTGTGCATCTGTGGCCATTATACTGTATGGGGGCACCTGTGTGGTTAATATACTGTATGGGGGCCATCTGTGTGGGCATTATACTGTATGGGGGCATCTGTGTTGGCTTTATACTGTATGGGGGCATCTATGGGTCAGTATACTGTATGGTGGCAGCTGTCCGGGTATTATACTGTGTGGGGACAGCTATTTGGTATTATACTGTGTGGGAGGCACTATGGGAGCATGATATTGTGTGAGCTGAATCGGGTGTGTCTGGGCGGGGTTTGGGTGGGATTAGAGGCGTGACTTAAAAAAATTAAAATTTGTGGATTATTTATTTACCACATTATTATACCCTCTTATTATGCCCTGATGTACTCCACACAACTTACATGATATATGGAGAGGGTTGATGTGCTTAACCTGCTCAATATGTGTGTGTCAGCTGTGTATTACAGTTGACACTCGGGCCTAACGGACGGGAACAGCGATCACGCTGTTACAGAAGTCTGTAAAAATGACAATATATTGCAATACATTGCTGGTTCAAGTCTCCTATGGGGAATAATACAATTCCTCTAAAGTAATGTAAAAAATAATATAAATAAACAATATTGGTATCACTGAGTCCGTAAAAGTCAGAACTATTACAATATGCCATTATTTAACTCGCACGGTGAACGGCGTAAAAAATAAAGACGCGAAAATCGCTGTCTTTTGGTCACATTAGCTCTTAAAAAAAAAAAAAGGTCATCAAAAAGTTTGTATGTACAGATGTGGTCGTCTTTATCTTGACTTTTATCGCATTAAATACACAGTGGCAAAATCGTTTATCTTGACTTTTTTCAATGACTTTACAATGGCTTTTGTTGTGTCATATCACGCTGCAGCAAGTTATCAGAGCCAAGATAAAGATGGCTACATAATAAAATCTACAGCTCGTTCTTAAAAAATTAAGCCCTCACACCGTTCAATCGACCAAAAAGTAGTTATGACGCTTGGAATGTGATGAAACAAAACTATTTTTTTTCTAACAAATAGTTTTTTCTTTGTAAAAGTAGTAATATATAAAAAAAAATCAATATCAATTTGGTATCACCGTAATTGTATTGAGCCTCAGAATAAAGTTAAGTTGTCGTTTTTGCCACAAGGTGGAAGCCGTAAAAACAAAACCAAAAAAACAATGGAGTAATCTCAGTTTTTTCCAGTTTCATCTCACAAAGTATTTTTTTAATTATATCAATAGAAACTACAACTCCTCCCGCTGAAAATAAGCCCTCACACCACTCTATTGACGTAAAAAACAAAAATGAAAGAGAGTTTTTAAAGGGTTAATCTAATTCTAATCCAAAAACACCTGTGGGGTCAAAATGCTCATTGCACCCCTTAAAATGCCTTAAGGGGTGTAGTTTTCAAAATAGGGGTACTACTCGAGGGTTTGTTTTACTATTTAACCTCAGAGCCATGCAATTGTGGGCTAATGCTGTGAAAATCACCAAAATAGGCCTCAAATGCGCACGTTGCTCTTCACTTATGAGCCATGTCGTATGTCCAGGCAAATGCTAAATGCCTTAAGGGGTGTAGTTTCCAAAATGGGGCCACTTCTTGGAGGCTTCCATTGTACTCTGTGACATAGGGCCCAAAAAGCAATCCACCAAAATCTGCATGCTAAATAGCGCTCCTGCCATTCTGAGCCCTACTGTATGACCAAACTCATTGCCATACTCAGGAGAAATTGCTTCACAATTGTTGGGGTGCTTTTTCTTCTTTAATGAAAATATGTAACATTTTAGTGAAAAAAATGTTGATATTAATTTTCACGGCCTAAGGATTCACACGAGCGCAATGCAACGTTACATTTTTTCATCTTTCATGTGTAAAACGGTGCATCCATGCTTTTCACAGTCTGACTAGAGTCTATGGAGGGATGTGTGAAGCGCAAAAAAATAGGACATGTCCTATTTTCTCACGGACCCTTCACACGGTCCGTTGAAACAACAGCCATGTGAACGGCCCCATTTAATTACATAGGTCCGTGTGATTGGCGTTGTTTTAACGGCCGTCACAAGGACCTATAACAAGTTTGTGTGGATAAGGCCTATTTCTAATAAATTCTGCAAAATACATGTGGGGTCTAAATGCTCACTATACCCCAGGATAGATTCATTAACCCCTTCCCGACATTTGCCGTATGAATACATCATGGAAAGCTAGTACTTCCTGCATTTTGCCGTATCCATACGACAAATGGTTGACACCGGCTCAGAAGCTGGGCCGGTGCCTTCATCGCCGGATGTCAGCAGTGTATTACAGCTGATATCCGGCTGTTATGGCGGGGACCAAAATTAGCTTCGATCCCCGCCATTAACCCCTTAAATGCAGCGATCAAAAGCGATCGCTGCATTTAAAGAGGCTCTGTTACCACATTATAAGTGCCCTATCTCCTACATAAGGAGATGGGTGCTGTAATGTAGATGACAGCAGTGTTATTTATTTAGAAAAACTCTCTATTTAAGTTATGAGCGATTTTAGCTTTATGCTAATGACTTTCTTAATGGACAACTGGGCGTGTTTTTACTTTTGACCAAGTGGGCGTTGTAAAGAGAAGTGTATGACGCTGACCAATCAGCGCCATACACTTCTCTCCATTCATGTAATCCGAGCATAGTGACCCTGCGTTGTTCACTATGTGCTGTCACATACTCACTCATTAACGTTACTGAAGTGTCTTGACAGTGAATAGACATCACCTTCAGCCAGGACGGGATGTCTATTCACAATCCCGACACTTCGATAACGTTTGTGTGGTATTTACAGCACAGCAAGCATAATCTCGC
Organism: Rhinoderma darwinii; assembly: GCF_050947455.1. Taxonomy (NCBI): domain Eukaryota; kingdom Metazoa; phylum Chordata; class Amphibia; order Anura; family Rhinodermatidae; genus Rhinoderma; species Rhinoderma darwinii. The sequence goes on along the minus strand of NC_134690.1, from coordinate 279,205,867 downwards.
GAGATCATGCTGTAAATTATAGTTTACAGCGAGATCACGCTTGCTGTGTTGCAAGTACCACACAAACGTTGACATTGCAACTGGAGACCTAATACTGGCCTGCTGTTATGCCTAGCACGGAAGCCTTCCAGGACCCACCCGGCAGCGAAGCCTGAAATACTTCCGTAGCCGACGGCAAGATGGCGCTGGCTCAGGAGCGTCATCAGTGGTGGATGTCAGCTGTATGTTACCGCTAACATCCACCTGTAACGGCAGGAACCAGAGCTAGCTCCGATTCCTGCCATTAACCCATTAGATTCAAGGAATAAACCTGAACGCACTCTAGTAATCCTTGATTTTCAAAATAATTTTATTGTATTTAATTCGTAAATTTCGTCATCCGATTTTTGGCGAAATCGCCAAAAATCGTATGACGAAATTTACGAATTAAATACAATAAAATTATTTTGAAAATCAAGGATTACTAGAGTGCGTTCAGGTTTATTCCTTGAATCTTTAGAGTGGGTTTTCCAGCCCGAACCTCTACAGCACCATTACAGCGCCAATTTTAGGAGTGCATCCTTTCATATTGATAAATATTAACCCATTAGATGCAGCGATCTCAAGCGATCGCTGCATCTTACAGGTTGCTAGCAGATCGGCAGCCCTGCCATGCAATCAGGGCTGGCGACTGCTGCTATGGCAACAGGAGACCTAACAATGGCCTCCTGCTCTGCCATTATGGAAGCCCATTAGGCCCCGCCGGGAGGCGAAGCCTAATCAGCTTGCTGTCAGTGAATGACTGACAGATCTAATACATTGCACCATGGCCGGCCTTGAATACGTTCGACCAGTGCGTTCGCACAGGGCGCCAGCCGCCACACTGCAAGAGGGGCACCAGCGGGTGTGTGTATTCCCGCGCCGTTGCAACTACCAGCGGTGATATACACACTAACTGCAGTCGCCTTTCCGCCCGGGAGCTTCTTTACTTAGTGGCCGTCGCTACCGCTGTAGCAGCCATAGCGGTGACACCGGGCATGAGGGCGGTGGCGCCACTAGCAGCCGCTGCGGCTGCTATAGCGGTAGCGATGGCACTATAGCAGAGCAGGGAGGTATCTCCCTGCTTTTCTATCTACTAGCGCCACTGCAGCTCCCTGAAGGAGCGGAATCCCCATGTGGCCGGGGATTCCGCTCCTGGAGCGCTGCTTGATATCTCTGTCCATATATGGACAGTGACATCAGGGGAAACTCCTATGACCGGGGATTCCACTCCAGGAGAAGCCAATGACGTCATGGACACAGACGACAGGAGCTAAGATATAACTTTTATTTAATCTAGCTAAAAGCATTAATAAGTTATATCTTAGTTTATTTCCACACATTTATTTGATATCTGGGAAAGCTGGGTATTTTGTGTGCTCCTGCACAGTTGTCCTTTTTTGAATGTCTATTTCCCTCCAGCTATCAGGGTCATTTCGTAGTGCAGTGTGGCACTACCAACCAGGGGGCTGTGGGCTGTGTGGCACTACCAACCAGGGGGCTGTGGGCTGTGTGGCACTACCAACCAGGTGGCTGTGTGCTGTGTGCCATTACCAACCAGGGGGCTGTGGACTGTGTGGCACTACCAACCAGGTGGCTGTGGGCTGTGTGGCACTACCAACCATTGGGCTGTGGGCTGTGTGGCACTACCAAACAGGGGGCTGTGGGCTGTGTGGCACTACCAACCAGGGGGCTGTGGGTCACTACCAACCAGGGGGCTGTGGGCAGTGTGGCACTACCAACCAGGGGGCTGTGGGGCACTACCAACCAGGATGATGTGGGGCACTACCAACCAGGGGGCTGTGGGCTGTGTGGCACTACCAACCAGGGGGCTGTGGGCTGTGTGGCACTACCAACCAGGTGGCTGTGTGCTGTGTGCCATTACCAACCAGGGGGCTGTAGACTGTGTGGCACTACCAACCAGGTGGCTGTGGGCTGTGTGGCACTACCAACCAGGAGGCTGTGGGCTGTGTGGCACTACCAACCAGGGGGCTGTGGGCTGTGTGGCACTACCAACCAGGGGGCTGTGGGTCACTACCAACCAGGGGGCTGTGGGCAGTGTGGCACTACCAACCAGGGGCTGTGGGGCACTACCAACCAGGGTGATGTGGGGCGCTACCAACCAGGGGGCTGTGGGCTGTGTGGCACTACCAACCAGGGGGCTGTGGGGCACTACCAACCAGGGGGCTGTGGGCAGTGTGGCACTACCTACCAGGGGGCAGTGGGCTGTGTGGCACTACCAACCAGGGGGTTGTGGGCTGTGTGGCACTACCAACCAGGGGGCTGTGGGGCACTACCAACCAGGGGGCTGTGGGCAGTGTGGCACTACCTACCAGGGGGCTGTGGGCTGTGTGGCACTACCAACCAGGGGGCTGTGGGCTGTGTGGCACTACCAACCAGGGTGCTGTGGGGCACTACCAACTAGGGGGCTGTGGGAAGTGTGGCACTACCTACCAGGGGGCTGTGGGCTGTGTGCCAATACCAACCAGGGGGCTGTGTGGCACTACCAACCAGGGGACTGTGTGGCACTACCAACCAGGGGGCTGTGTGGCACTACCAACCAGGGGGCAGTGGGGCACTACCAACCAGGGTGATGTGGGGCACTACCAACCAGGGGGCTTTGTGGCACTCCCTACCAGTGGGCTGTGGGCTGTGTGACACTACCAACCAGGGGTCTTGTGGCACTCCCTACCAGGGGTCTTTGCGGCACTCCCAACCAGGGGGCTGTACGACACTCCATAGCAGGGGGCTGTGCGGCACTTCCTACCATGAGGATGTGTGGCACTCCCTACAGGGGGCTGTGTGGCACTCCCTACAGGGGGCTGTGTGGCGCACTCTATAGGGGGCTGTGTGGCGCTCTTTACAGGGGGCTGTGTGGCGCTATCTACAAGGGGACTGTGTGGCGCTACCTACAAGGGGGCTGTCTGGCGCTACCTACAAGGGGGCTGTCTGGCGCTATCTACAAGGGGGCTATGTGGTGCTACTTACAAGGGGCTGTGTGGTGGTACCCACAAGGGGGCTGTGTGGTGCTATAAACAAGGGGCTGTGGGGCGCTACCTACAAGGGGCTGTGTGGCGCTACCTACAGGGGGAATCTGTGGGCTGATGGTCATTTTACTGTGAGTGGTGGGCTGATGGTAAGTTTACTGTGAGTGGTGGGCTGATGGTCATTTTACTGTGAGTGGCGGGCTGATGGTCATTTTACTGTGAGTGGGGGGCTGATGGTCTTCAAGTGGTTTCCGCCTCTGACCTCCAATTAAAATTAATAGGAGGCAGAAAATACCTGCGGTGCTCGTTTGGTGCTTTTTTTCCCTGCGTCTTTTGCATTCGCTTCAACAGCTTAAAGGGAATGTGTTGCCAGAAAAACATGTTTTTTTTTTAAAAATTAAACATTTAGTGTGTGGGTGATTAAACATTGTTCAAATTTTTTTTATTTTTTTCGCGAGTCAGGAAATATTATACATTTTTTCTAATTTATAATACTACCCATTTTTGGTCACTAGATGGAGCTAGTTCCCAAAATTGCAGCATTGCAACATTGGGTTAAAAGCCCTCGCTCTAGTGAGCTCTCAGCATCCCCCCCCTCCTTTATCCTGGCTAGTGCCGGGATAAACGAGGGGTTTGAAAGGTTTAACCTCCTACACTGTGTGTCGCCATTTTTTGAGGTAACCCACAGTGTAGTAGGTTTACATACAGTAGTAAACACACACAAACACTAACATACATTGAAATCTCTTACCTGCTCCTGCCGCCGCGGCTCCCTCCGGCCCGTCCGCTCCGTTTGCTGCCGCTGTTCCATGTGCACAAGTCCGGAAGCCGCGACCGGAAGTAGTAATATTACTGTCCGGCCGCGACTTCCGGTCCACAGGAAAATGGCGCCGGACGGCGCCAATTTCGAATAGGACTGTGTGGGAGCGGCGCATGCGCAGTTCCCACACAGACGCCGTACACGGCAGTCAATGGGACGGGAGCCGTTCACAGTCCCTATGGGACTGTGGCTGCCGTATTCCATGTCTGTGTGTGTCGTTAATCGACACACACAGAAATGGAACAAAAAATGGCAGCCCCCATAGGGAAGAAAAAGTGTAAAAATAAGAAACAGTAAAACACAAACACACAAATGAATATAAACGTTTTTATTAAAGCACTAACATCTTTAACATATAAAAAATTTATTTGTGATGACACTGTTCCTTTAAGAAAAAACACAAAAAAAAGGTCACACAAAGTGTTTTGTTTGGGGGTACTGTCTACAAGGGAGAGGTGGGAGACTGTATGGCACTGCCTACAAGGGGGAGATGGGGGACTGTATGGCACTGTCTACAAGGGGGAGGTGGGGGACTGTATGGCACTGTCTACAAGGGGGAGGTGGGGGGGCTGTATGGCACGATCTACAAAAAGGAGGTGGGGGATTATGGCACTGTCTACAGGGAGGCCATATGGCAAAATCTACAGGGGGCACTATACTGTGTGGGGCCACTAAGCGGACATTATACTGTGTAGGGGTACTATAGATGGCATAATACTGTGGGCACAATTAGAGGACAAAATACTGTGTCCTTGAAGGGGTTGTAATATATTATGAAATATTATTATTATACTGTATGGAGGCACTAAAGGGACATTATAATTTTTTTTGGGCTATTTTTTTTTAATAATGGGGTGGGGCGCTGAAAGATAATTTCACACAGGGTGCCATCTATCCTATGGCCGGCCCTGCATTGCACTATATAGGTAGTGGACAACTTTATTTGCTGCACATACCGTACAGAAGGAGACAAAGTCCATGACGTCTTTGGGCAGCGTGAGCCACCAGAACTGACGGGCAATTAGGTCTCGGGTCTTACGGGCACCCACGTGACCTGCCAGCTTGGAACTGTGACCCCAGCGAAGGATTCTTCCTCTATTTGCCAGACGTACAAAAGTCCTTCCCGGGGGAATGTCTCTAACTTGCAGAGGTTTGACAGAGAAGATGCAAGAAGGGTCAATAATATTCTGTGGGGACTCCACAGTGTCCTCTGTCTCAAATGACCTAGACTCATCGGCCCTCACATTCTTGTCGGCAGGTCGATAGTGGAGCTCAAACCGGAACTGAGCAAAGAACAGCGATTACCCGGCTTGACGAGCATTCAGCCGTTGAGCCGTCTGAAGATAGGTCAGCTTCTTGTGGTCCGTGAAGACAAGGATAGGATAAGCTTCTAGTAGGTGTCTCCACTCCTGCAGGGCCAGCTTTATGGCCAGTAACTCCCGATCCCCAATCGAGTAGTTGCACTCTGTGAGAGAAAAAAGCTAGTAGTAGAAGCCACATACCACAGTCTAGCCTTTCGAACCTCTCTGGAACAAAAGTGCGCCAGCGCCAACAGAGGAGGCGTCCACCTCCAACGAAAACTGTATGGATACATCAGGATGATGAAGAATAGAGGCTGACGTGAAGGCCTTTTTTAAGGTATTCAATGCGGAAGTCCATACCTTAGCATTCATGCCTTTTTTGGTGAGGGTAGAGATGGGAGCTGTCAATGAAGAGAAGTTGGGAATGAACAGCCGGTAGAAGTTGGCGAATCCCAGGATGCGTTGTATGGCCCTTGAGCCTTGAGGGTGTTGCCATTTCAGGACAGCCTTTACCTTCTCAGAGTCCATTTTGAGGCCCTGATCGGAGATGATATAGCCCAGGAAGGGTGGAGACATTCTTTCAAACACGCACTTCTCCAGCTTGGCAAAAAGATGATTCTCCCTTAATCAAAGCAAAACCTGGCGGACATGTCTCTGATGATTTACTGGATCTGGGGAAAAAAAATTAAAATGTCATCGAGATACACCACAACACAGACATAGAGGAGATTACGAAAAATGTAATTGACAAATTCTTGAAACACCGCGGGGGCATTACACAGGCCAATGGGCATAACCAGGTATTCGTAGTGCCCATCATGTGTATTAAATGCAGTCTTCCACTCGACACCCTGACTAATCCGGATTAGATTGTAGGCCCCCCGCAGGTCTAGTTTAGAAAATTGTTTTGCCCCCCGTATGCGATGAAATAGTTCAGAGATCAAAGGCATTGACTAGGTTTCAGGTAAGGGGACAGGGTATACTCTACCGCGAGGTTTGGACGTATCAGGAACCAAGTTGATAGGACAATCATACGCTCGATGTGGTGGCAATGTCTCTGCTACCTTTTTGTCAAAGACATCTGAGAACAGAGAGAAACAAGGAGGCAACCCTGCCAATGACTGATGTGGAGGAAGCTGAGGCGGATGGATATGCCCCATACAGCGGTTGGGACACCTGGGACCCCACTGGAGAACCTCTCTGGAGTTACAATCCGGGACTGGGGCATGTAGACGGAGCCAAGGCAAACCCAGCAGCAAGGGTTTGACGGCCTTAGACAGGACAAACAGGGAGATGAGCTCAGAGTGAAGGGCTCCCACTTGAAGCCTCAACAGCTTGGTCACAGATAAAATTAGGTCAGGCAGCGGCAGCCCATCTACTGAGGCAACGATCAGCGGACTTTCCAGCAGAACAGTGGGCAAGTGAAGGAGATCCAGAAGGTCTTGGCAGATGAAATTGGCCGGATGGGGCCTCTCGCCAGCGACGATGGTCACAGGAATGAACAGTTTGGAGGAGAGTTCTCTATTAAATGCTGTATCGCCCAGAGTTGTCTCTCCAATTAATCCTAGGCGTTATGGTTTTTTGGCTTCTGGGGACACAGATGCACGACATGGCCAGCGAGGCCCCAATATAGGCAGAGTCCAGAGGTGTGCCTGCGCTGTTTCTCCTGAAGAGACAGTTTAAGACGATCCACCTGCATTGGGACCTCGGGTGGAGCAGTAGAAGAAGGCAAGAGGGGTTGCTGGAAGTTGGGCGCCAGTCTAGGAAGCCGTCTCTCTTGTCGAACTCCTTGAGATCTTTCTCTAAACCTTATGTCCACTCGAGTGGCAAGTAGAATCAGGTCGTCCAAGGTAGATGGTAGATCCCGAGCAGCAAGTTCGTCCTTGACCTCTTATGATAGGCTCTGCCAGAAGGAAGCTACCAACGCCTAGTTGTTCCAGGATAGTTCTCCTGCCAGGGTCCGGAACTGGATGGTGTATTCGCCAACGGAGGCGTCCTCCTGGTGAAGGTCCAGCATAGCAGTGGCAGCCGACGAGACTCATCCAGGCTCCTCGAACACCGTACGGAATAACCGCATGCACCCCTGGAAGTCTCGGGTCTCGGGTCCCTGTCGTTCCCAGATTGGGTTCGTCCACACCAGGGCCTTGCCGGCAAGTAAGGAAGTAATGAAGGAGATCCTGGCTCCGTCTGAAGCAAATGCTCTGGCGTGCAGGGTGAAGTGGATATGACACTGGTTAAGAAATCCCCTGCACATATTTGCGTCTCCATGGAAACGAGGTGGCAATGGCAGCGAGAACCCAGGATCAGAACCGGCGCTGCCAGGAGGTGTAGCAGGAGGTTCAATCGGAGAAGCTTGAACAGGAGCAGAGAAGGAAGCAGCTAGCGCCCCAAGCTGCTGTGCCATGGAATCTACTGCCACAAGAAGTTGATTCTGTCGTGCTCGCAGATCCTGCAGGTTCGCCTGCATGGCTTAGGAGGGTGAGGCCCTTGAATTGACCAGCGGGGACCATGGAGTGTACTGTCACGAAGCGGGGTGTGGACCCACTGGGCCGTACCGCGTAGCGGGAAGGCAGCTGGCCAATAGGTACAATACAATGTCTATAGTCCAGAAAGGGTACCTGAGGCAATGTAGACAGTAGAGGTGATTCAGGCTTAGGAAGAGGCTCCGGTATCAGACAGACACAGTAGATGCAGGGGACTTCAACTCTAGACGGCACAGAAGTACGGTAGCACAGGATACAGGGTACAAGCAGCAGGAACGTGTAACACTGGGATCTGGAAAACACTAGTAGACCATTTGCAAGACAAATTTTAGGTAACACAACAACGCTCAGGCAATGATCAAGAGGGCAGAACCCTTTTTATAGTGCAGAAGAATTCTGGGCTAATTGCAGATTCTCTGCAACTGGACGTGCACTGGCCTTTTAAGTCTGTTCACGCACTGGCGCGCGCGCCCTGCGCGAGACAGTCTCTGAACCAGGCAGTGAGTGCAGGTGTCTCTCAGGAGGGAGATGCCGCAGAGAACTCACACGTCCATGGCCGCGCCCATCAGAGGGTAAGTCAGAACGACGGTTCGTGGCCATAGACTTTACAATAACCACATAGTGAATGAATAATACCCCCATACTGTTAATGAACAATACAGCCACACCATTATCACAGATTGACTGAATAATACCCCATAATGTTACTGAATAAAAACCACTATTTAAAGACCAATATTACCACCATGTAGTGACCATGTAGTGGTAGATGCCAGTTATACACAGGAGCTCTGCAGACAATATAATATTACCACCATATAGTGACCATATAGTGGTAGATGCCAGTAATACACAGGAGCTCCGCAGACGATATAAGTGATTACAGCACATTTATATCTAGTGACACACAGGTGATGTTTTCTCTGATTAGAGTCATTCAGATTCCCTTTTTTTCTCAATCCAGCCCAGACCACTGTGACGACTTATTCCAGTCACGACTTGTTTCTGCAGAATTTGCCACACAGACATGTTAGTTTCTCGCTGCCCCAGTTGGTAAAAATGATCCCTCTGTGCTCGACATAAATGCCCCATCAGTAACCGTGCCCCCACAGCAGTAATGCCCCTTTGTCCTCCTGTAGATAGCTCCACAATCCTCCCGCTTATATATAGTGCCACATCCCCCTTGTATATAATGCCACAATGCCTCTCCTTGTATATAGTGCCACACAGCCCCCCTCCAGCATATTTATTGACTTGCAGGTGATGTTTTCTCTGATTAGAGTCAGTCACTTTCCCTTTTTTCTCCATCCGGCCCAGAGCACTGTGACGACACATTCCAGCAACGACTCGTCTCTGCAGAATTTGACATATAGACATGTTGGGTTCTTATTTTTCCTGCATCCTCCACACCTATACCACATCCTCTAATCAAACTCGTAATCCACAGTGGCCCAGATGGTAATGATAATTCCTTAGTGCAGTGCTCAATATAATAAAACTACCCCATCAGTAACCATGCCAATTTTGTGCCCCCACAGTAGTAATGCCCCCTTTGTTCCCCCTGTCAATAGCGCCACACACAGCCCCCTGTCGATAGCAGCACACACAGCCCCCTATAAATAGCGCCACACACAACCTCTAGAAGGCAGTACCATATAGCCCTCCTTAGTAGATAGAGCCACACAGCCCCTCTTGTAGTTAGTGCCATACCGCCCCCCTTGTATATAGTGCCACACAGTCCTCCCTTATATATAGTGCCACACAGTCCCCCTCTTATATATAGTGACACACAGCCCCCCTTGTATATAGTGCCGCAAAGCCCACCCTTGTAAATAGTGCCAAACAGCCCCCCCCCCTTGTATATAGTGCCACACAGCCAGGGCCACTTCTAGCTTTTCTGCTGCCTGAGGCGAAAATTTAAATGGCACCCCAAGATTTTGTTTGACATACCCAAGGCTGTTCTACATCACTACCAGCCTCCTCCAACTCTTGCGGATCAGCCATTGCCTTGTACTCCCCTGGCATGAGCGGTGCAGCTGGGCAGAGTACACCTTGCTGCTTGGTGCGTGCCCAAGTAGTACAAGGCAATGGCACATCCGAGAATTTGGAGGAGACTGGTAGTGATGTATAACAGCCAGGGGGATGTCAAGCAAACATGGAAAGGTGGGTTTGGAGGCAGGACTATGTGACTCCTCATGATAGTGGCACCTGACAATGAACCCTTTAATGAGTATTTAGCATATAGAATGTGCCGCTTTAAAAGTTGATTATATAGATACAGGGGAATGTTTGGAAATATTGTCAGGTCATGGATTATTTCATGATGGCGGTTCAAGGGGTTAAAACTTTCAGACAGGTTCCTATTAAATATACAATAAATTGAAAATAATTCCATCTGCCCTGCAATTTTGTTATTATAAATATATCCTATGTACTTACAGAACCAAGCTCAGTACATAAATACAGTACCAGAACCAAGCTCAGTACATAAATACAGCACCAGAACCAAGCTCAGTACATAAATACAACACCAGAACCATGCTCAGTAAATATATACAGCATCAGAACCAAGCGCAATACATAAATACAACACCAGCAACCCCTGCCGTATAGGTTTGTACGGCATAAAACTAAAGCCGCCAGCATGGCCCGAACAATGGTAAGGATATGCTGGGAGTTGCTGTTTCGCAAAAAATAAACATACCACACATCATCTCGCTGAAGATCATACAATGACTACACTACTGATTAGAGGCAGAAAAATAATTTACATTAAGTGACTCACCGGTGACGTCTTTTCAGATTCTAGTTGTTCTTTTTCTCTTTTCTTCTCTGGTTCAAGCCTTTATGACGACTTCTCCCGGCCACAGCCCATTTATGCAGTTTGCCGCTTAGATGTCCTCAGCTGCTCACTTTTCAGATATATCTGCACCTATAAACGAAGTTAAAATACTCATGGTACCACACATTACGCCTCTAAATAAAAATATAATACCTCCATACACTGCACCTCTATTTATAATAGGGCCATACACTGTCCCCCTGATTATAATTGCACCATACACAGTGTCCCACACACACAGTGTGTAGATAGTGCCCCCATAGATACCCCTGTAGATAGTGCCCCCATAGCCCCCTGTAGATAGTGCCATACATATAGCTCCCCCTGTAGTGTCCCACATATAGCACCTATGTTGACAGTGCCCCACATATAGCCCCCTCTGTAGATAGTGCCCCACATATAGGGTCCCCATTATATAGTGCCCCACATATAGCATCCCCAGTATATAGTGCCCCACATATAGCTTGCCTGTGATAGTGCCCGCATATAGCCCCCTGTAGATAGTGCCCCACATATAGCTCCTCCCCATAGATAATGCCCTCTGTAGATAATGCCACTCACACTTTTAAGTGAAAAAAAACAACTTTACATACTCACCTTGATCCCGTTCCCACGCTGTCATGTGTTAATGCAGGCCTATCTTCAGGGGCTGAATGAAGCTGAAAGGCGCTGATTGGCGGGGAATAGTTCAGGAGGGGATGGCAGCGGCTGGTTTCAATTGCGCCACTGCCTCCTCAAAGAGGCAGCAGGCCACCGCCTGAGGCGAAAAACTCATTTCACCTTGTGAGTGCAATTTAGCAACCCACTACGCCTTGAGTTCCATCCAGCTCCAAATTAGCTTTTAAAAATCAATTTATGAATACGAGCAGCTCGGAGGAGCAAATACACACAGACACGTTATTGTATGGAAATGCTTCCAGTTTATTCTTATCAGCAACAAATATTTGTAGTCAGACAATAACAAATGACAATAACAAATGAGTCAGAAAGTTTAGATATAGTTCCAAAACTTAATTGGTTCTTAGAGGGGCCGTTCCCTCGTTACCTATTATTGCTGCGTGGTGTTTTGAACACGGCACTACTGCCTTAAAGTCCCAGAGCATCTACCTTCTAATATAACTAACTTGTACAAGCATATAAGGATATGAGTAAATAAGGTATACAGTAGGTATAAAACACTTTGGAAAAAAATATACATTTCCTTTCACATTTCCCCCCTTTTGTGATTTTATAGGTCTGGTAATCATTACCTGCCTCTAATTTCACAACAACCTGTCACTTCTTTCCAGAGGTCTCGCTGTGAAAGCTCTCCGTATCTTATTAAACACATAACAATTACAAAAGTCATAATGACAAAGACAATCATAATACATATTAGTGGTTGGAATAAGTAGCTTAATACTGAACTGGAAGTCGGTAAAAAGCCTGTAAATATTACATACCAGTGATGAGCCGTGTCATCCTTAATCTGGGATCCTAAATGTCGCAGCGTTTTCCCACTTATAGCAGCATTCATTTTGACTGTTTGTGTGTAACATTATGTCTCCTAACCATCTATTTTACCTCTTCTGCGTCTTTTAGAACTTTATTCAACTCATCTAAGGGGAGACTAATATTAGGTGTTGGCAATGGGTCCGGTACCCATACTGTGCTTACAATCTCATCCAAATCCGGGAGAGATACAATAGTCCGGTTCTTCCATTCTATATGACTAATATTAAATATACAGTGAAGGAAATAAGTATTTGATCCCTTGCTGATTTTGTAAGTTTGCCCACTGTCAAAGACATGAACAGTCTAGAATTTTTAGGCTAGGTTAATTTTACCAGTGAGAGATAGATTATATTTAAAAAAAAAACTGAAAATCACATTGTCAAAATTATATATATTTATTAGCATTGTGCACAGAGAAATAAGTATTTGATCCCCTACCAACCATTAAGAGTTCAGCCTCCTCCAGACCAGTTACATGCTCCAAATCAACTTGGTGCCTGCATTAAAGACAGCTGTCTTAAATGGTCACCTGTATAAAAGACTCCTGTCCACAGACTCAATTAATCAGTCTGACTCTAACCTCTACAACATGGGCAAGACCAAATAGCTTTCTAAGGATGTCAGGGACAAGATCATAGACCTGCACAAGGCTGAAATGGGCTACAAAACCATTAGTAAGATGCTGGGTGAGAAGGAGACAACTGTTGGTGCAATAGTAAGAAAATGGAAGACATACAAAATGACTGTCAATCGACATCGATCTGGGGCTCCATGCAAAATCTCACCTCGTGGGGTATCCTTGATCCTGAGGAAGGTGAGAGCTCAGCCAAAAACTACACGGGGGGAACTTGTTAATGATCTCAAGGCAGCTGGGACCACAGTCACCAAGAAAGCCATTGGTAACATATTACGCCATAATGGATTAAAATCCTGCAGTGCCCGCAAGGTCCCCCTGCTCAAGAAGTCACATGTACAGGGCCGTCTGAAGTTTGCAAATGAACATCTGGATGATTCTGAGAGTGATTGGGAGAAGGTGCTGTGGTCAGATGAGACTAAAATTGAGCTCTTTGGCATTAACTCAACTCGGCGTGTTTGGAGGAAGAGAAATGCTGCCTATGACCCAAAGAGCACCGTCCCCACTGTCAAGCATGGAGGTGGAAACATTATGTTTTGGGGGTGTTTCTCTGCTAAGGGCACAGAACTACTTCACCGCATCAATGGGAGAATGGATGGAGCCATGTACCGTCAAATCCTGAGTGACAACCTCCTTCCCTCCACCAGGACATTAAAAATGGCTCGTGGCTGGGATGTGTGCAACCTCATCATCAACTACAAAAAACGTCTGACTGCTGTGCTTGCCAACAAGGGTTTTGCCAACAAGTATTAAGTCTTGTTTGCCAAAGGGATCAAATACTTATTTCACAGTGCACAATGCAAATAATTATATATAATTTTGACAATGTGATTTTCTTTTTTTTTTTTATATATATAATCTATCTCTCACTGGTAAAATTAACCTAGCCTAAAAATTCTAGACTGTTCATGTCTTTGACAGTGGGCAAACTTACAAAATCAGCAAGGGATCAAATACTTATTTCCTTCACTGTACATCCGGAAAGGGGTACCTGTAATAAAAAGATTTTGTGTGTTGGGGTCATCAGTAACCATACATACACTCTGTGGTTTTATCTCTATATACAAGAATGTTCCTGTAAGATGGGGGAGGCATTCCCACAAGCATATTTGCCTCCCTCCCATCTCACTCCCTGTGCCTTCCCTGAAAGCTTCGTATGGGAGACAAGGTCAAATATAATGACTAAGAAACATTCAAAATCAACATTAATATACTTGTGTTAAAGGAACAATGACTTTCTTATTCACTACAAAAGAAACAAGATGGGAACTACAGACAAGTTGGCTGCTGCACAAAATTAAATCATTTAATTATTATTATAATCACTTTCACAGAATACATATCTTAGTAATTCGGCATCCTGCTTGATAATTCATAATGTAATTTCATATAGAGAATATAAGCAAATAAACCATCCTTCACAAATTCCCCTTTTTCTCATATTAAATTACAGAAATTATATATTATGATTATAAAACTTAAACAATATATCAGTGGGCCACAACTAATATGATGCCATCACCAATGTCCGGTTTGGGTATAGGGTCCCACCAGTGCATTGACAAATCCTGTACATTTTCATCCTCTTCTATCTTCTGCTCTTGGATTCTGCTAACGAGTTCACTTCGTTTTTTTTTTCGGTCTTTGCTTTACTTTGAACTTCGCTGATGTCATTAGGACTTGGCTTGGTCCTTCTCATCTGTCAGTCACCGTCTCTTTTAGTATACATCACCGGGCTGTACATAGCACCTCATGCTGTGAGCCTGAGGTGAGTTCCCACGTAGACGGATTAGTGGAGTTTTATTATGACTACCACAAACCCTCCGTATCTGTCCTCTTCCTCTGGTAAATTACTTGTCTGGGCGCTGCTTAGAATTGTGACACTGCCGTCAGTTCAGGACAAGCGTTGCATTGGCTCCGGCTGCGCCTGTCGCATCTCAGTGATGGAGTTCATCGTGTTAAAGTCTTTTAGTTCATGTTTACTGGCACTTGCTGGGGACCCCCAACCCTTATCAATTGTTAAAATAAATGCTAATCTGGTGATATCATCTACGTTATATAAAAGTTGTTCTAAGTACATACAATAACAATGTCAGGCCCTTAAACTAAATCAAACATACCTTTATATAAGAAAAACTTCTCTGTTACAATGGACAGGGCACCTAGAAAATGTGTAGTTACTGGGTACATTTTATTTGCACTTGGTGTTACATTTTTCAGCAGGATTTGTACCTTGTTTTGAGCTGATTACCCGGAACAGCTCCAACTCACAAAAATATACACAGATTCCACATGTTTATCTGACCAATGTCGCAAACCAATTTATCTTACTCTAATTTGTATTGCCTAGGAAGGCCTCTCAAAGTCTGTTCTCTTTGTGAGAGGCGGGTATGATGATAAGATTGGCACCGGTCTGCCAGGACTGTTCTGTAGGCAAATCAAACAGCTGTAACAGAATTTAGCAGCATCAGCTGTAAAGCCTGGGACATACCAATTAGATCTTACGACATCGATCCTTGCAATCTTGGGGCATATGTGAGGTCACACCATCAATGCAAATGCCATCAAGAGTGCCTTGGGTGCTACCGGTTTACCTTCCTTTATCCGTCCACATTCTGTTAGACTCTGGTTCTCACGCCTTCCGCTCCCAGTGGGAAACTTCCTGTGGAGAACAATCTTTACATCCCATAATCATTAATTGATCTTAATCAGATAACTCAATTGAAGAAAAACATTAACAAATAACAAATTTACATTAAACATTCACATTGAGCAGTAACTAGAAATGATACATGCAAACTGATTCTTCTTTATATATATATCTATACATACACATATACACTGCACATAATTCTCTGCTCTAAAAGTTTCCTTTCACAACAAGAAAATGTTTTCAAATGGGAATATTCCGCTGCTGTACCTTTTATCTGACACCTCCGATAGTCCAATGCTGAGGCTCGTCTAGAACTTTACATAAAACTTAACCTCAGTTTTTACTTCTTGAATACAGTTATTAAACAAAATAACTTTAGAATAACATCTGGAGAACTGCTGACATCTTATTGTACAAACACCAGTTCAATACTTGTGATAAAAACTATTCCCCTGAAGATACAGGCCGGGCTTAAGTCCACCCTGAGAACAGATCTACACACACGAGCACCTTTTCATACACTTTTACCTCGGGTAGTTGTATGTTCTGCAGTCGCTGGGACGGGTAATCTGGCCGGGGTGCACTTTTCACAGGTACCTTTGCTGTTTTACCTATATCACGCCGTACGCATATCATGCAGGCTGCTACAAATCTAGTGGTGGCATTATTGAATCCAGGGACAAGTCAATTTGCTGACACCTGGCTGCACATACCCTTATTTTCAGGTCTGTCATCTTTTGCTCTCTCAATTGGCTTACTCGATGATCCAATAACGTTCCTACTACCAATGGGCCCATAATTGTGGGCGATGCCAAAAGCGTACCTAGAGTCAGTGTAAATGTCAGCCGTCTTACCTTCTGCCAGGTTACAAGCCTCAGCGAGCACCTCCAGCTCCGCTCCTTGAGATGAACAAGAAGGTGAGAGTGGTTTCTGGATGATTTACCTTGTGTCTCGTATCCTGTCTTGTACATACTGTATATGATCAAGTATTTCTACATTACAAATTTACATTAAAAACCCATGTCACATATAGATAGAACATTTCAAAAGGATGGAGTTTTATTTTCCCACATTCATCTGATGATCCAGGACATTTGTAAATCCCAGCCACCAGGTCCTGTAAATACCTGATTAATACAAAAACAAACAATTTATGTTACTGAAATCTGACATAAAATGAACAATGTAAACCTACAAAGAACCTCAAAACAGGGTAAAGCAGAAAGGAGAATCCCCAATATGACTCAGAAGCAACCTACAAAGCGCAAAAGCGCAAGGGGATATAACATCCCAATAGAGTAGAGGTAGAAAGGAAGTTAGGTCCAGCGCTTTGGTAGAGGTAAAACGGAAGGAATTTCCAAGTTTAATGAAGTTCCATTAAAAAGTCCATTGGAGTATGGTCCTGGTGTGTGGGTAATGGGAGGAATGATCCTGTAAAGCCTACGCGTTTCGGACGATAACGACGTCCTTAGACTTGGCTGTAGTGTGATTTGAAACTGGCGCCCTGGCCCATTTATACTATATCCGGTGGTAACAGCTGGGTCCTGATTGCGTTCCACGGCTCAACGCGTCACTTGGAACGCAATCCGGAAGTGGAAAGGTGTTGAAGTTAGATGCGCCTGTTCACGTATCTGGTGAGTACTAATCATATACAATACTACATATACAGCAAGAACATCTTATTGTCAGTTATTTGGTGATATTTGAGATTATGTCTTGTTTGATGCAATACTGAAATGTAGGTGAGAGCTTTATGATATAAATCGTGATTGGTGGTCACATGTGCGTTCCAGATCTCGTGACCATATGGAACGCAAGATGCAGGACGAATCACGACGTGCCATCTGCTCGGGCAAAAATCATCCCAGTCAGACAAACATAATAGGTAAGAAATGAATTTCTTTATGATTGACATAACTTATGATTGAATGATGCTTTACGTAATATGTTAATCATGGCAAGGCCGGGGCTATGAACGTTGTTAATTACCACTTGTAGAAGAGTGTGTTGTAATATAAGTATAATGAAGAAGAGCCAATTTATGATATTAGGCGTATCTATAGTTCAGTCATCACTGGTTTACATCGTAGGATCGTGAGTGCATAGGTAAGGAAAAAAGTGAAGTGAAGGCTAAAATCAAGAATGTGGGGATGTAATGCATGTCATTTAGCATATATTGTGCATGCACCACGGGGGATGGTTGTTAAAATTACGGGTGAATGGAGACCCTCTAGCTAGGAAAAAATGTCAAATATATTATTTTAAGTACTGTAATACAGTTATTGGGATTGTGTACTGGGGGGTGGTTATACACTGGTGGCCTCTCTGGTTTCTCAATACTGGAACATGAGTTCCTTTCTTAAGTTAAGGCCATCCGGAAATCTTGTTTTTAATCTATATATCCAATAGGCTTCTCTAAGGTGGGTTTTATTAATTATATCTCCTCCTCTTTTCGGCAGATGGATTTTTTCGATAGCGTAGCAACGAAAGGTTCTGGTTGTCCTATTGTGTTTGTGTATAAAATGTTTTGATACATTAGAAATATTGACAATATTCGGATTCCTGACATAACTGAGATGTTCCAGTATTCTGGTTTTAAGTTTTCTGTTTGTGCAGCCCACATATTTCAATTGGCAATCTGTACACTCAATTATGTAGATAACAGATTCTGTGTTACAATTAATGTAATTTTGGATGATAAATGTATCTGTTTGAGTGGAGTTGCAGAAATTTTTGGTGGGGTGTGCATAAGTACAAACTTTGCAGGGGTGTTGGCCACACTTGTAAAAACCTTTTGTTTCTAACCATGTTGTTTTCGTTTTATCATTAGAGCTGAAGAAAGACGGAGAAAGAACGCTGCCCAGGGACGGTGCTTTGCGAGCTACCACTCTAATCCCTCCCGCTAGGATGGTACGCAGACTGTCGTCCTCCATAAGAATCGGTAGGTATTGGTTTACTAGGCTTTTGATTTGGGAAAATTGGTTGCTCTGTTGAAGGATTAATGTGGGCTGACCTTTGGTGGTTTGCTTGGTGGTGGTCTCATTATGATATTCAAGTAGCTGTGTTCTAGGTTTTTTTGACATGATGTCACTTGCTCTTTTGAGTGACCATTGGGGATATCCTCTTTTTGAAAGTCTGGATTTGATTTGATCTTCTTCTAGTTTAAACTGATCGTATGAGCTACAGTTCCGTTTCGCACGGTGCATCTCTCCCACTGGTATGGCCCGAATGGTTTGTTTAGAATGATTGCTTTTGGCATTGAGTATGTTATTGGATGCTGTAGGTTTGCGGTATGTTTGGGTAGATATAGTCTGTCCTACTATGCCGCTTAGCTTTAGGTCCAGAAAGACAATCTCAGTGGTGTCATGGTTGTAAGTAAATTTGAGGTTACATTGGTTGTGGTTTAAGCTCTCAACAAACTCCGGGATGATGTTAATGTCCCCTTTCCATATGAGTAAGATGTCATCAATGTATCTACCGTACCATTCGATACAGTTGCCATATAGGTTGTTGCTGGAAAAAATGTAGGACTGTTCCCACCACGACATAACCAGGTTCGCCACTGAGGGGGAGAATTTGGCCCCCATGGATACCCCTCTTAATTGGAGATAATATTTTCCATCAAATTGGAAGTAGTTATTCGTCATTAAAAACACTAGAACTTCCAGAATGTATATTTGGAATTTTTTATCATAACTGCTATGCATGGACAGATATTCTTCCAGAGCAGTATAAGCTATTTGATGGGGGATTGAGGTATATAATGAGACCACATCACAAGTGAGCCATGTATAGTTTTCTTGCCACCGTAAGTTGTATAGTGAGTTTAGGACATTTTTAGTATCACTAAGAAAACCGGGTGTTCTTTGTACTAGCGGTTGCAACAATGTATCGAGCCATTCAGATAATCTCTCTAGTATTGATCCAATACCTGAGACTATTGGTCTCATCGGTGGAGGAAAAATTTTTTTGTGTGTTTTTGGCAGTGCGTGGATTATCGGAGTGATAGGTTGTTCAATGTAAATGAAATCCAGCTGTTTTTGGGTAATGAAGCCTTGTATTAGGCCATCATTAAGTAGTTTTTTCATGTTAGTTTTGATTGTTTCCACTGGATTTTTGTCTAGAATTTTATAGGTTGTTTCATCCGATAGCATGGTCATGATTGATGATTTATAGTCGTGTTTATTCATCACCGTAACATTGCCGCCTTTATCCGACATCTTAATGATTATTTCTTTGTTGTCCTGTAAAGATTTGACTGCTTTTTTCAGACCTACTGTCATGTTGGTTTGTTGTTGTTGAATTTTTAGTCCATCTGCCAGAATTTGTAATTCTTTTTCCAGTACCATTTGGAATTCGTCCATTGAGTCTGTCCGTGAACTGGTTGGATAAAACTTAGGATTTGATGTTTCAAAGTTGACAGCAGTCGTGACTAATTGGTCAGGTTTTTCAGTGCACAGGTGTTCTAGGCACACAATAGTTGAAAGTTCCTGAAATGAAAGTTCAGGCTGGACATGAGATGTGCCTGCTGGTAATTCTTCAATGGCATTAATGGTGTTTGGTAAAGATGTCGTGATATTGGTGACCTCAGTGGTTGTTTCTGGTACAAGGAAATGTTTTTTAACCGTCAAGTTGCGGATGAATTTATTGATGTCAAGTATTGTATTGAACAGGTTGAAATTATTTTTTGGGGCAAAATTTAGGCCCAATGATAATACTTGATTTTGTTCCTTGGTTAGAGACATGAGGATAAGTTGGTAACATTTGACTCTAATAGTGTTGGAATTTTCGGGGACGGAGGCGGCGGTTTTGATCTTGATTTGGTCTGTTTGTGTTTCCTACCGCCCCTCCTTCCTCGTTTTTTGACTGATGACCTGTTGTGTCTTGTCAACGCGTCACTTGGAACGCAATCCGGAAGTGGAAAGGTGTTGAAGTTAGATGCGCCTGTTCACGTATCTGGTGAGTACTAATCATATACAATACTACATATACAGCAAGAACATCTTATTGTCAGTTATTTGGTGATATTTGAGATTATGTCTTGTTTGATGCAATACTGAAATGTAGGTGAGAGCTTTATGATATAAATCGTGATTGGTGGTCACATGTGCGTTCCAGATCTCGTGACCATATGGAACGCAAGATGCAGGACGAATCACGACGTGCCATCTGCTCGGGCAAAAATCATCCCAGTCAGACAAACATAATAGGTAAGAAATGAATTTCTTTATGATTGACATAACTTATGATTGAATGATGCTTTACGTAATATGTTAATCATGGCAAGGCCGGGGCTATGAACGTTGTTAATTACCACTTGTAGAAGAGTGTGTTGTAATATAAGTATAATGAAGAAGAGCCAATTTATGATATTAGGCGCGCACATCATCAGCCATTGACAAACTCGATCGTTCTATAGCAGAAACGAAAAAAAACAAGTTTAAACGAGATACTAAGGATTATGCACGAAATGAAATCTATACCTGGAACAAGAAAGAAAGAAATTACAATAGACCTAGACCCATCCTCAAAAAACGAAATTTTCAATACAAACAATACAAAGATCTACCCAACAGAGTAAGCTTTAGCTCAACTGAGCCAGACTCAGCTGAAGGCTTCTCAGAAGAGGAAATCATGAGAACACGGTCTTACTCCAACCACAGACAAGACACAACAGGTCATCAGTCAAAAAACGAGGAAGGAGGGGCGGTAGGAAACACAAACAGACCAAATCAAGATCAAAACCGCCGCCTCCGTCCCCGAAAATTCCAACACTATTAGAGTCAAATGTTACCAACTTATCCTCCATGTCTCTAACCAAGGAACAAAATCAAGTATTATCATTGGGCCTAAATTTTGCCCCAAAAAATAATTTCAACCTGTTCAATACAATACTTGACATCAATAAATTCATCCGCAACTTGACGGTTAAAAAACATTTCCTTGTACCAGAAACAACCACTGAGGTCACCAATATCACGACATCTTTACCAAACACCATTAATGCCATTGAAGAATTACCAGCAGGCACATCTCATGTCCAGCCTGAACTTTCATTTCAGGAACTTTCAACTATTGTGTGCCTAGAACACCTGTGCACTGAAAAACCTGACCAATTAGTCACGACTGCTGTCAACTTTGAAACATCAAATCCTAAGTTTTATCCAACCAGTTCACGGACAGACTCAATGGACGAATTCCAAATGGTACTGGAAAAAGAATTACAAATTTTGGCAGATGGACTAAAAATTCAACAACAACAAACCAACATGACAGTAGGTCTGAAAAAAGCAGTCAAATCTTTACAGGACAACAAAGAAATAATCATTAAGATGTCGGATAAAGGCGGCAATGTTACGGTGATGAATAAACACGACTATAAATCATCAATCATGACCATGCTATCGGATGAAACAACCTATAAAATTCTAGACAAAAATCCAGTGGAAACAATCAAAACTAACATGAAAAAACTACTTAATGATGGCCTAATACAAGGCTTCATTACCCAAAAACAGCTGGATTTCATTTACATTGAACAACCTATCACTCCGATAATCCACGCACTGCCAAAAACACACAAAAAAATTTTTCCTCCACCGATGAGACCAATAGTCTCAGGTATTGGATCAATACTAGAGAGATTATCTGAATGGCTCGATACATTGTTGCAACCGCTAGTACAAAGAGATACTAAAAATGTCCTAAACTCACTATACAACTTACGGTGGCAAGAAAACTATACATGGCTCACTTGTGATGTGGTCTCATTATATACCTCAATCCCCCATCAAATAGCTTATACTGCTCTGGAAGAATATCTGTCCATGCATAGCAGTTATGATAAAAAATTCCAAATATACATTCTGGAAGTTCTAGTGTTTTTAATGACGAATAACTACTTCCAATTTGATGGAAAATATTATCTCCAATTAAGAGGGGTATCCATGGGGGCCAAATTCTCCCCCTCAGTGGCGAACCTGGTTATGTCGTGGTGGGAACAGTCCTACATTTTTTCCAGCAACAACCTATATGGCAACTGTATCGAATGGTACGGTAGATACATTGATGACATCTTACTCATATGGAAAGGGGACATTAACATCATCCCGGAGTTTGTTGAGAGCTTAAACCACAACCAATGTAACCTCAAATTTACTTACAACCATGACACCACTGAGATTGTCTTTCTGGACCTAAAGCTAAGCGGCATAGTAGGACAGACTATATCTACCCAAACATACCGCAAACCTACAGCATCCAATAACATACTCCATGCCAAAAGCAATCATTCTAAACAAACCATTCGGGCCATACCAGTGGGAGAGATGCACCGTGCGAAACGGAACTGTAGCTCATACGATCAGTTTAAACTAGAAGAAGATCAAATCAAATCCAGACTTTCAAAAAGAGGATATCCCCAATGGTCACTCAAAAGAGCAAGTGACATCATGTCAAAAAAACCTAGAACACAGCTACTTGAATATCATAATGAGACCACCACCAAGCAAACCACCAAAGGTCAGCCCACATTAATCCTTCAACAGAGCAACCAATTTTCCCAAATCAAAAGCCTAGTAAACCAATACCTACCGATTCTTATGGAGGACGACAGTCTGCGTACCATCCTAGCGGGAGGGATTAGAGTGGTAGCTCGCAAAGCACCGTCCCTGGGCAGCGTTCTTTCTCCGTCTTTCTTCAGCTCTAATGATAAAACGAAAACAACATGGTTAGAAACAAAAGGTTTTTACAAGTGTGGCCAACACCCCTGCAAAGTTTGTACTTATGCACACCCCACCAAAAATTTCTGCAACTCCACTCAAACAGATACATTTATCATCCAAAATTACATTAATTGTAACACAGAATCTGTTATCTACATAATTGAGTGTACAGATTGCCAATTGAAATATGTGGGCTGCACAAACAGAAAACTTAAAACCAGAATACTGGAACATCTCAGTTATGTCAGGAATCCGAATATTGTCAATATTTCTAATGTATCAAAACATTTTATACACAAACACAATAGGACAACCAGAACCTTTCGTTGCTACGCTATCGAAAAAATCCATCTGCCGAAAAGAGGAGGAGATATAATTAATAAAACCCACCTTAGAGAAGCCTATTGGATATATAGATTAAAAACAAGATTTCCGGATGGCCTTAACTTAAGAAAGGAACTCATGTTCCAGTATTGAGAAACCAGAGAGGCCACCAGTGTATAACCACCCCCCAGTACACAATCCCAATAACTGTATTACAGTACTTAAAATAATATATTTGACATTTTTTCCTAGCTAGAGGGTCTCCATTCACCCGTAATTTTAACAACCATCCCCCGTGGTGCATGCACAATATATGCTAAATGACATGCATTACATCCCCACATTCTTGATTTTAGCCTTCACTTCACTTTTTTCCTTACCTATGCACTCACGATCCTACGATGTAAACCAGTGATGACTGAACTATAGATACGCCTAATATCATAAATTGGCTCTTCTTCATTATACTTATATTACAACACACTCTTCTACAAGTGGTAATTAACAACGTTCATAGCCCCGGCCTTGCCATGATTAACATATTACGTAAAGCATCATTCAATCATAAGTTATGTCAATCATAAAGAAATTCATTTCTTACCTATTATGTTTGTCTGACTGGGATGATTTTTGCCCGAGCAGATGGCACGTCGTGATTCGTCCTGCATCTTGCGTTCCATATGGTCACGAGATCTGGAACGCACATGTGACCACCAATCACGATTTATATCATAAAGCTCTCACCTACATTTCAGTATTGCATCAAACAAGACATAATCTCAAATATCACCAAATAACTGACAATAAGATGTTCTTGCTGTATATGTAGTATTGTATATGATTAGTACTCACCAGATACGTGAACAGGCGCATCTAACTTCAACACCTTTCCACTTCCGGATTGCGTTCCAAGTGACGCGTTGAGCCGTGGAACGCAATCAGGACCCAGCTGTTACCACCGGATATAGTATAAATGGGCCAGGGCGCCAGTTTCAAATCACACTACAGCCAAGTCTAAGGACGTCGTTATCGTCCGAAACGCGTAGGCTTTACAGGATCATTCCTCCCATTACCCACACACCAGGACCATACTCCAATGGACTTTTTAATGGAACTTCATTAAACTTGGAAATTCCTTCCGTTTTACATCTACCAAAGCGCTGGACCTAACTTCCTTTCTACCTCTGCTTCTGCTACGTGTGCCGACACGAAAAGGATCCAGGCGCTGACAGCGACACTCATACTGTGTCAGGTGAGCTGGAGGATTCCTCCCTTTGTTTTCTACCATCCCAATAGAGTATAAAGATAACTACCATGAATAGTAAAAAATATACATCTTTATTAATACATAACGATGCATGTTATTACAATAATAAATGCGACAAAAAATAAAGGATCATACATAAGGAGAAACAGCAGTCAGGTAAAGGTGACAGCATACCATGAGGGAAAATAGAGACAACCAAACTCTGAAGCACGTCCCAATACTACACCTATCATACACACAAGTATCGTATAATACCAAAAAGGTATATAAAGTGTATGTATATGAGGCTATATCTCATACAGAAATACTGCCCGTTGTAAAATATGCATAAAAAAAGCCCGCTACAGATCAGCGGCACAGAAACAGGCAAAAGTAGCAGATATATGCCAAAAAGAATAGTATACCTGTGGACATGATGGCAGCACGGGACGTGGAGAGATGGCACACATGTGTGTATGATAGGTGTAGTATTGGGACGTGCTTCAGAGTTTGGTTGTCTCTATTTTCCCTCATGGTATGCTGTCACCTTTACCTGACTGCTGTTTCTCCTTATGTATGATCCTTTATTTTTTGTCGCATTTATTATTGTAATACCATGTATCGTTATGTATTAATAAAGATGTATATTTTTTACTATTCATGGTAGTTATCTTTATACTCTATTGGGATGTTATATCCCCTTGCGCTTTTGCGCTTTGTAGGTTGCCCATAAAATGAACAATGTTCAGACAATTTTTTTATTTTGCTTTCTCCCCATCTAAATCTGTAAAGACACATATGTGAGTGACGTCACCTCGCCTCCTGTGTAAATTTGCTGGAGGGGGATGGTCTCTTACACAATACCTCATATTGGGTGGAGACTACAGCCCAGCATACCCAGTGCCATATTAACCATTCTGGAAGGATCTGGAACTATCTATACAGAAATATCTCAAAATGTAGGTTACTGTCATACACATTAAATCTGGATTACTCATTGGGGTCTCATACACATTTTGTAGACCTCCTAGAACCAAATTCATTAATTCAAAACAAAATAAAACACAAAACAAAATTGTACCTGATCAGTAATGTAGCAGGGTGTTCAAAACTACATATCTCAACATAATAAGGTCGGGCACTCTATCGGGGGGGGGGGGGGCACTAGTTTAGCCCCCTGTAATACACAACAGCCTAGAACCAAAATGAATTTCTCCTGACAAAAATACATTTTATCTTTAAAATGACTTGCAACCATTTACCTGTAAAACATCTCACATTTTCAAAAATAACATTGAGGGTATGTTCACACGATGAGAGGCATTTACGTGTGAAAAGACAGACTGTTAACAGCTGCCTCGTTTCACACGTAAATGCTCCTCCTCGTAATTTACGAGGCGTCTGAGACGCTCTGAGACGCTCGTAAATCTTGAGCTGTGCTTCATTGAGTTCAATGAAGAACAGCTCAAATTACGTGGCAAAGAATTGCCCTGCACTGCTTTGCCGAGGCAGTCCATTTACGCGTCGTCGTTTGACAGCTGTCAAACGACGACGCGTAAATTACAGGTTGTCTGCACAGTACGTCGGCAAACCCATTCAAATGAATGGGCAGATGTTTGCCGACGTATTGTAGCCCTATTTTCAGACATAAAACGAGGCATAATACACCTCGTTTACGTCTGAAAATAGGTCGTGTGAACCCAGCCTTAGGCAGCACTATAGCACGCGCCTGCATGTGTGAAAACAAAAACAAAACAATTGTAATTAGTTATTCAATAAAACAGAAAATAATATATCTGGTAATATTAATTACTGCAAACCAAAAAACTATACATAAGAATAGGGAACAGTGGGGACACATACATTTTCAAGACCCCGTGTCTCACAATATCTGTATATTAATTTACTTGAATCAACATCAAAACATTCCAACATTAAATCTTATCACATCATAACACATAAATATGCAGCATAACTTTTATCTTTTTGCAGACAAATTCAGCCGGCCGTAATATTTTTCTCACTTGGTGAAGTTACGGACAACAGCGCATGCGCAAAGATAAGAAACATTCCTCAATGAAGAGGAACTGATTTTAACCCCATACACAAATCACTAACATTACTGCTGTTAAAGATAAGAACATACAATATAGATCTGCTTTATTGTGGCAACTAGTTTCACACATGTTACATTACACACATGTCTCACATATCACACAGATGTCGTATCACACCCGTTCACATTACACTCCCCACTGTTCTGACCTACGTTAGTCACTGCAATGTACCCGGCTGCTCCGTTTTCTTCACTCTTCCTATCAAAATTTACACCTTTTTCCAAGTTGTTCTTTCTCACATCAACTTACTTGTAACCACCTGTAATCACCTACTTTGTCATTTTAACTTATGCCTTGTCCTGGCCATCCACTGTCCCTTTCCCAACATTCCACAAACCATTCTATTTATCACATGCAAACATCCATCTTGCGGCTGCCAGCCACTTCAACAATTTTTGTTACAGTGTGTTATTTTGCCTTCACATACTTTACAAACCTCCATTGAATCATACAGGAGTTGGTCACATTCATTTCAAACATCTACTAACCCCTCACTGCCGTGGTATAGCTTTTGGTACTACAATCCTTTCATTTCAAATACTTCCCATGTGAGTTACAACTTTTCTCCGCCATGCACAACGTCACTGCATTCCAAAGGGGGAGGTATTACACTCCTCACTCCTGTTTTATTTTCCCTCTGCTCTAGTAAATAGGTTACACAACCAAAAATTGTTCTGGTTCTCTTTCACCCCAGAATCTTGAGTCACTGATAGACAATCACTTTCTATCTATTTTCTACAGTTACCGCAAACAACTAAATTAAAATTGTTCTGGGTCTCTTTCACCCCAGAATCTTCGGTCACTGATAGACAATCACTTTCTGTCTATTTTCTACAGTTACCGCAAACAACTAAACTAAAATTGTTCTGGGTCTCTTTCACCCCAGAATCTTCGGTCACTGATAGTGATAGACAATCACTTTCTGTCTATTTTCTACAGTTACCGCAAACAACTAAAATTGTTCTGGTTCTCTTTCACCCCAGAATCTTCTAACCGGAGTTTCCTCCTTGAGCAGCGCTTTCCAACACACACACACACACACACACACACACGCACACACACACACACACACGCACACATCCACACCCACAAAATAGATTAGAAGTATAACAATTATCCCCCTGCACAAAGCAATTCCCCTATAACATGCTCAATGCTGCTACCCATTCCTCATTCACACAAACGGAGATGGAAGTCAGGCACTTAGTTTCTAAGGGAGTACAGAGTTCTGGAACTGCGGCTTCATACACTACTCCCTAAGCTGGAAGGTGGAGCCTTAGTCATCCGAAAATAGGGAAGGGCAGACGGGGAAATGCAGAGCAAAATATAAGAATCAAATCTTCGTACATTATGCTGCAGCTTTTGGTCTACACGTTCCCGTCCGGTCTCCTCTGCCTGGTTCGGGTGGTCTCAGGGTCCTAGTGACGCAGTCCCTGTTCGGGCGCCATAAACTGTGAGTGCAATTTAGCAACCCACTACGACTTGAGTTCCATTCAGCTCCAAATTAGCTTTTAAAAATCAATTTATGTATACGAGCAGCTCGGAGGAGCAAATACACACAGACACGTTACTGTATGGAAATGCTTCCAGTTTATTCTTATCAGCAACAGATATTTGTAGTCAGACAATAACAAATGACAATAACAAATGAGTCAGAAAGTTTAGATATAGTTCCACAACTTAATTGGTTCTTAGAGGGGCCGTTCCCTCGTTACCTATTATTGCTGCGTAGTGTTTTGCACACGACACTACTGCCTTAAAATCCCAGAGCATCTACCTTCTAATATAACTAACTTGTACAAGCATATAAGGATATGAGTATATAAGGTATACAGTAGGTATAAAATACTTTGGAAAAAAAAATACATTTCCTTTCACAACCTCATGGACGGTGTGGTCCTGCACACAGCCTCCCTTGTATATAGTGCCACATTGCCCTCCCCTTGTATATAGTGCCAGACAGTTCCCCCTTGTATATAGTGCCACACAGCGCCCCTCCTTTGTATATAGTGTCACACAGCCTCCCTTGTATATAGTGCCATACACCCCCCTCACTTGTATATAGTGCCACACAGTACCCCTCCCTTGTATATAGTGCGACACAGCGCCCCTCCCTTGTATATAGTGCCACATAGCACCCCTCCCTTGTATATAGTGCCACACAGCCCTCTTATATATCGTGCTACACAGCAATCCCCCCCCTGTATATTGCCACACAGCCCCCCCCCCCCCAAAAAAAAATTGTCTTTTCCATGACATTCCCATGTCATCATGCCGGCCTGCGCAGGGAGTCTTCCCAGTGCCTTATAGGCTACAGGCCTAACACGGCCTGCAGCTTATTGTATTTATTTGTATCTGCATCCTGAGGACGCAGATACAAGTGAATGTGGTACTCGTTACCACAGGGATCCCCTCCGGTGCTAGCGACACCTCTGGACATGAGGGGGTCCGTACCACCCGGCCTATAAATGTTATGGGCATTGCGGCTCAGGCCCCCTCAGGCCCCACAGCAGCCGTGGGCAGGGTGCCCTAATAGGATGGGGGCCCTGGGCAATTGCCCAGTTTTCCTCCCCCTAATGCTGGCCCTATCGGCAACTCACAGATCAGGCCCCCTGCTTTAAAATATGTTATTGATGGCATCAATAAGGGGGCTCGATCTGTGAGTTGCCGAAAGTGCACAGGGAGGGAAGGCTGCCCTTCTTCATCTGCCACACGGCTGTGCTGATCTATGCACACAGTGTTTAGGACAGCTGAGCGGACCCTTACCGCCTCTGGACCCCTTTGCAGCCGAACTCGCTGCACCAGCTATGTCCACCCCTGGGTTTTGCCAAGGAAGGTTTTCCCATTGACATGAGGATTATTAGCTGCAGCATTTATGAGTTGTTTTTGCCTTCCTCTAGATTAACTTTGTAGGGTAATAGGTTGAAATGGTTAAAAACTTTTATTGAGGTAATAGAAGTTCGTTTTGATGATTGAGGTTTATGTTATTTTGATAAAAAAGTCATACTCCAAAATGATACCATTACACTGATAAATCAACAGAAAAATAATAAAGTTATGGCCCCCCGAATATGGTGACACAAAACAATGTTTTTAGATAAAAGAAGAGAAAAATAAAAAAGCTATAGATTTGCCGTAATCGTATCAACCTATAGAAGACGGGGAGGAAAAGACGAAAATAAGAAAAAGAGACTTGGCCATGTCATTACAGGGTTAAAGAGTGCACTTTATGATACTTTTATTAGCAATCCTAACTGCAAAATGTTTTCATGTTTTTTCTCATTCTGTTTCTTTTATTTTTTTGATAAAAATTTTATATTTTCCTAGTATTAAGTGTTAGGCTTATTATTACGATAATGTACTTGCAGGTTAAAAATGTAAACAAGGTGAGATTTTGGTTTTGTCATAAGTGGGGGTCCCAAGATGAAAATATGCACCATAGCCCATAAACCTTTATAGAGATTGCCTCTATTAATCTCTAGAAAAGTATGTGGTACAGAATTTAAAAACTCGAATTGATAATTGCAAACCCCATATTCTTACGATCAATAGAGATCTCAATGAGATTTGAGAAGATTTTTAAAGGTGTATCTTCACTTTAACCCCTAAGGGTATGTTCACACGGCCTATTTTCAGACGTAATTCAGGCGTTTTACGCCTCAAATTATGCCTGAAAAGACGACTCCATTACGCCTGCAAACATCTGCCCATTGCTTGCAATAGGTTTTACGATGTTTTGTTCAGACGAGGTGTAATTTTACGCGTCGCGGTCAAAATAAGGCGCGTAAAAAGACGCCCACGAAAAAGAAGTGCATGCCACTTCTTTGGACATTTTTGTAGCCATTTTTCATTGACTCCATTGAAAAACAACTCCAATTACGTCCGTAACGGACGCCGCGAAAAACGCGAGTACTTGCAAAAATGTCTGAAATTCAGGAGCTGTTTTCACCTGAAAACAGCTTCGTCATTTCAGACGTATTTTGCGTTTGCATGTGAACATACCCTAAAGGATGTGGCTCACTTTGGCCTTGAGTATTTTTCTGTTTTGCTTCACTGCATTCCTGGAGTCATAACTTTTTCATTTTTTTACTGTGTGAAGTTTTGTTTTTTGTGTTTTGGGGTGTATTTAGAATTTTTTTGGCATAATTTTTCAGCACATAACAATTAGTTATTGTATTTATATACCTTTATTTTAAGTTGAATGTGCAAAAAATTTAATTCTGCCATTGTTTTAGTAATGATTATGGGGATATATAATATATGTTTTGTTTTATTGTTCATAACTTTATTTAATAAAAACTGATTTATTTTTATTTTTTAAATAATAGTGCAAATTCTTTTTTTGTTTTTACTTGCTTTTTACATATTTTTATACTTATGTATTCCAATGCTGTTAGGGCATACCTAAACATACAGTATCTCATACCTTAACAGGGAATTACACAGGACAGCCCTGGGGTCCTTTGTTGAGCCCCGGGCTGTCCCTTAAAACCATCAACATTGTTATCGCCAGGGCTGAGGATCTGGTTTAGAAAAAACCCTACCTTCCTTGTGAGGAGGGGGGTGTTGAAGGGCCTAGATTGGAGTTATCTCTGTTAATGGGTTAAACGAGTGATCGCGCTGGTGCGACCTATGTGCACCCGTCATCATAGTACCATAAAAGTACTGCTCTGGGTGCAAACTATTAGCTTCAAGAGCCGTGCATTTATGGTGGATGTCGCCAAGGGGTTAAAGAATAATGTTATTGTGAAAACTGATCATATCTTTATGCCACATTGATTTTTAAAATGATTTACTGAAAAAGTTTCTTTACATTTTCTGTATTATATGTTCTCAAATGAACTTTGTATTGTGCTATTTTTATTTAAATTCAGCATTCTGTAACAATTCAGAGGGGCTTGCGCTTAATTGAATTTCTCAGAGGAATACTTTAGGTAGAAACATATGCTCTGAATTTCTAAGTAATTGCAATATCACTAAAAGCTCTACAATGAAATTACAGAGACTAAATGTTATAGAAATTAGATTTTTGTTGATCTAATTATATCAGTTTAATTTTAATATCTGTGATTGATTCTAGAATATTCTGCAATACAATGTCAAAAACTGTTTAAGTCAAACAAAGGATACACCAGGCAACTTATTCGGTAAAATGTATTTTTCAAATAAATAATTGGGTTTTAGTTTGCAGGTTCAAATTTTACCTTCTAGCTTTATATATGAGTTCTTAGGTTTTCATATAAAATGTTTTTTTAATTATATCAAAACAAACCAATGCTTTTACTTTTTTTTTTTTTTTTTTTTAAAAAGCAAAGCAAGTCTTTACAAAAGCTCTAGGTCTGGTTGCAAACAGGTAATTGTCCAGATTTTTTTTTTTTTTTTAACTCCATAAGACCACCTGTCTGGACTTTGAAATTGGCGTTCTTGGAATATGACACTAAGGCTAGATTCACACGAACGTGTCCATTTTGTGTCCGCAAAAAACACAGAGTTTTTTACTGTGTTAGGGCATGGCCCCACGTGGCGGTTTTCCTCCGCAGCTGTCCGCATCAATGCCGCACAGAATCTACCTGGATGACGCGGCAATCCATGTGAAAGCTGCAGCCTGTGATTGGCTGCAGCCGACACTTAGACTTGAAACGTCATCCTGGGAAGCCGGACTGGAGACAGAAGCAGGGAGTTCTCGGTAAGTATGAACTTCTATTTTTTTTACAGGTTGCTGTATATTGGGATCGGTAGTCACTGTCCAGGGTGCAGAAACAGTTACTGCCGATCGCTTAACTCTTTCAGCACCCTGGACAGTGACTATTTACTGACGTCTCCTAGCAACGTTCCCGTAATTACGGGAGCCCCATTGACTTCCTCAGTCTGGCTGTAGACCTAGAAATACATAGGTCCAGCCAGAATGAAAAAATGTCATGTCAAAAAAGCAAGACGCATCCGCAGCACACATAACATGTGCATGACAGCTGCGGACTTCATTGCGAAATTTAGAATCTCCATTGAAGTCAATGGAGAACTTCCTCAATGAGTCCGCAACCAGTCCGCCACTGGTCCGCAACATCCATTGTATGCTGTGGACACCAAATTCCGCACCGCAGCCTATGCTCCGCAGCGGAATTTTCAGCCTCGTCTAAACGAAGCCTACTAAAAATAAGTGGAAGGCAATGGAGAAACGGCTCCGCTGCGGATTAACGCTGCGGAGTGTCCGCAGCGGAATTCAAGAGCAATTCCGCCACGTGTGGCTTTGCCCTTACAGTTCCGTGTGCCATCAGCGTGTGTTCCGTGTGGCATCAGTTTTTCATGTCAGTGTTGCTTCACATTTTTTAATTAATTTATTTTTTTCTCTGCATTTCTTTAGCAACTGGTGCGTGATCCACAAACACGCACAGAATAGGACATGCATTGAGTTTCACACAACGGAAACATGCTGTGTGAAAAATCACGCATGGCTATTGGGCTATTCACACATGCGTGAGTTTTCACGCAGCGAGTGTCTGTTGCGTGAAACTCACTGCATGTCCTAAATTGGAGTGTCATCACACATCCGTGTGCTGTCAGTGTTTCAAGCATCAATTACATTGAAAAAAAAAGAAGTGCTTGCAAGTGCGTGAAAAACACATACCACACGACAAAAAGCACACTGATGCAAAAAACGCAATGCACACGGATAGATTTACGCACGTTTTTTACGCACATAAATTTGTCACGCACGTGTGAATGTAGCCAAACAATATCTGGATTGCCCAAATATGTTTTCTTTTTTTATTGCTACAAATTGACGTCTTTCTCAGCATTTGTCCTTGTTTGTTTAAACTTGTAGTCCTATGCTGAGCTCCAACTGTCAGAGTGAGGGCTTATTCAGGCAAACAGGATATACGTCCCTGCAACGCGCGTGATTTTCAGCGCTTCGCACGGACCTATATTAGTCTATGGGGCCGTGCAGACAGTTGCGTGATTTTTACGCAGCGTGAGTCCGCTGCGAAAAACTCACGACATGTCCGTTCTTTGTGCGTATTTCGCGCATCACGCACCCACTGAAGTCAATGGGTGCGTGAAAATCACGCGAACCACACAGAAGCATTTCCGTGGGAAGCGCGTGATTCGTGCAACAGCTGTAAAACTATGAATGAAAACAGAAAAGCACCACGTGCTTTTCTGTTTACAAACATCCAAACGGATTGTCATAATGATGGCGGCTGCGCGAAAATCATGTAGCCGCGCATCATACGGGGCTGACACATGGAACTGTTAAGTGCCTTTTGCGCACGCAAAACGCCGTATTTTTTGCGTGCGCAAAACGCACACGCTCTTGTGAATCCAGCCTGAAGGTGAACTTGAAATTTAAGAAGCATGTACTGAAAAGCAGTGGTTTTCTTCAGAAGACCCGTATAACTACTTAATAGACTGGGGGACAGATGTACTAAGGCCTTGTTCACTTGTTTTAAAAAAACACGTAGTGTAAAAAAAGAAGTGTCAGGTAAATTCTTTGGCGCATAAAACACGTAAAAATGCGCCTCATTCCCATAGTCAATGGGAGTCCTAATTATGCGCTCAAAAATTGTGCTGAAATCTATTTACAAAAACGCTATGTTTACATGTCATTTTTTTTGAGCGCCGTGTGAACAAGGCTTTAGACTGGTGTTTTAATTAATATGTCAGAAACCAGAGAACAGTAGCCCGTACCGGTGAGATGTGAGCAATTTATTAAGAGGCACGGTCTGTGCTCCAGAACTTGAAATCGACAAGAGTTCCAAGCTGTCGTAGATTTTCACTAGAGTTTACAACACTATCTGGTGTAAAAGTTAATAAATCTGTTGGTCTAATGTGCCCCATACCGTTTAAGTCATACCCCCTTTTTGTAAAAGTGAAAAATTGAAAATGTGCCCATTTTTGCACAAAACAGCCATGTGCTTAAATTTGCAACTTTTTCTCGCCACTTAACTGTTCTTTTAGGACTAAGCGATTTTTTTTCCAAGATTCATCGACTCATTCAAATAGCTGCAACTGTTTTTATTTTTTTGTCAACTTCGTTCACATCTGCGTCGGGCTTCCATTCATGGGTTCCGTTAGACCTTTTCGTCAGGGGAACCCACAAACCGAAACCAAACGGAAACCATAGCTTTCCTTTTGCATTACCATTGATTTCAATGGTATTGATTCCATTGCAAATGGTTTCCGTTTGTCTCCATTCCGTAAGGTTTCCTTTCTTTTGATGGAAACACTAGCGCAGTCGACTACGCTAATGATTCCGCCCAAAAAAACTATAACCTTACAGCATGGACACAAACGGAAACCATTAGCAAAGGAAGTGTCGCCATTGAAATCAATGGTAATGCAAACGGAAAGCTATGGTTTCCATTCTTGGGTTCCCCTGATGAAAAGGTCTGACAGAATCCATGAACGGAACCCCGACGCAGATGTGAACGAAGCCTAAGCTGTATTAGAGCTTGTTTTTGTGGGACAAGTTGTAGTTTTTATTGGTACCAATAATTGATTAACTTTTATTGTGAAACATGCGGTATAAATAACATGTTAATTTTATTCTATGAGTCTGTACGACCAAATTTATATAGTTTATTCTGTTTTGCTTCTTTTGCTGAATAAAAGCATGTTTTGTTGAAAGTCATTTTTGGGGTGTCATTTTCTCAGATCCATAATGTTTTACATTTTCCTGTTAACGTAGCAATATGGGGGCTTGTTTTTTTTGCGCCCAGTTTTTATAATTTATTTTTTGATCTTTATACATTTTTTACAGGAGGAATAGGGAAAAACGCAGTAAAAGCGCAATCAAAACACTCCGTGGAATTCCAGCCTTAGCAAGGTAGTATTAATTTGATTCTAGGTGGAGGAGGGGCATACAATTCACCTAATCTGCCTAGGGTACCAAAATCCTTGTTCCAGCCCTGTAGTAGACACTATTTTGACATACACCTGGTTTGATTTTTTTGCCTCTTTTTTGGCTCCAGATTTGTTATGATTTACGCCAGAAATTGGCAGAAATTATAGCGGATATCTACCCCAGCTCATTTTGTGGTACACAGACATCCCAAGGTGTGTTAAATTTATTAAGCTGCTTGTAATAAATTTAGTGCATCTTACTACAGTGTGCTTCTGTTTAATATTTGCGTATGAAACACCAGTCTTAGGCGTCGTTCACATCTGCGCTAGGGCTCCGTTCCGACATTCATTAGTGATTTTCATATGGGTCCTAATTGCTGTGAAAAACATGCGTTTTACTGTGGAGGAACGCAATTTTTCAATGCAAAAATGCGGTAGAAACTCAATCAAAGTGCTCTGTTGAATTCCAGCCTAATAAAAGACATTTAAAAAGAAAAACAACAATGAATAGCAAATTATTATGGTTAATTTATGCACCACTATGCAAAGACCATTATATCCAATAACACTCTCACGCAGTGACCATACAGTGGTCAGATATCAGTTCTACACAGGTGGTCTGCAGAGTATTAGCTTGCTGCAGACCATACAAGTGAATACACTAATGACCAGACACAGGCAGAATAAACAAGGTGGCGTCTTCTCTGATTGGAGTCATTCACTTTCCTTTTCTTCTCTATGCATCCATCCCAGACTGTTAGGGCACGGCCAGACGTGGCAGAGTTTTTCGGCTGCAAATGTTGGTGCAGATTTGGGGCAATTACGCAACGAAACTGCAGGATTCCGAAACTGCAGGATTCCGTCGATGGCATAGCCGGACGCCATAGTTTGGTGTCCGGTTGTCATAGTCACCATCGCCGGCCGATATCGTGTAGCAGGCCGGCGATGGCACCTTAACCCCTAAAAAGCCGCGATCTCTATTGAGCGCGGCTTTTAAGGGGTTAATCAGTGGGGACACAGCGATCTGTCCCCGCTGTAGGAGCTGTGACAGCTGCTGTACGAGACAGCAGCTGTCACAGCACCTGTATGTGTCGGGAGGACGGCCGAAACGGCCGTTACTCCCGAGACGTACTATTAGGTCATGGAGAGCGAACGATACAGCTACCATGACCTAATAGTACGTTCAGGAGCGGGAAGGGGTTAAATTATGTGTTATCTTTATTATAGCTATCGTTACGATCGCTGAGATACCATATATGTGTATTATTATTTTTTTTAACACTTTTGTCACATAAACCTCTTTTTATGGAAAAAAATAGTTTTCTTTTTATTGTAAACACTTTTTCCCCCTATTAGGGCATGACCAC
Organism: Rhinoderma darwinii; assembly: GCF_050947455.1. Lineage (NCBI taxonomy): Eukaryota > Metazoa > Chordata > Amphibia > Anura > Rhinodermatidae > Rhinoderma > Rhinoderma darwinii. The sequence goes on along the minus strand of NC_134690.1, from coordinate 279,169,016 downwards.
ACATGGCGGAATTCCTCCGCAACTGTCCGCATCAATGCCGCACAGAATCTGCGTTGCAGATTCTGCAGCGGATCTGCACAAAATGTGCAGAAAATTGATGCGGACTGGCCGCTGCGGACTGCAGGAAAAGTGCTTCTCTTCTCCCTATTCAGTGCAGGATAGAGAGAAGGGACAGCACTTTCCCTAGTGAAAGGAAACGATTTTCATACTTACCGGCCGTTGTCTTGGTGACGCGTCCCTCTTTCGGCATCCAGCCCGACCTCCCTGGATGACGCGCCAGTCCATGTGACCGCTGCAGCCTGTGCTTTGCCTGTGATTGGCTGCAGCCGTCACTTACACTGAAACGTCATCCTGGGAGGCCGGACTGGAGACAGACGCAGGGAGTTCTCGGTAAGTACGAACTTCATTTTTTTTTACAGATACATGTATATTGGGATCGGTAGTCACTGTCCCGGGTGCAGAAACAGTTACTGCCGATCGCTTAACTCTTTCAGCACCCTGGACAGTGACTATTTACAGACGTCTCCTAGCAACGCTCCCGTCATTACGGGAGCCCCATTGACTTCCTCAGTCTGGCTGTAGACCTAGAAATACATAGGTCCAGCCAGAATGAAGAAATGTCAAGTTAAAAAAGCAAGACGTATCCGCAGCACACATGACATGTGCATGACAGCTGCGGACTTCATTGCGGAACTTTGAATCTCCATTGAAGTCAATGGAGAAATTCCGCCATGAGTCCGCCACTGGTCCGCAACAGACAGAGCATGCTGCGGACACCAAATTCCGCTCCGCAGCCTATGCTCCGCAGCGGAATTGTACGCATCGTGTAAACGAACACTGCTAATTTAAAGTGAAAGTCAATGGAGAAACGGCTCCGCTGCGGATTAACGCTGCGGAGTGTCCGCAGCGGAATTTAAGTGAAATTCCGCTATGTGTGAACCCGCCCTTAAACTTTTCCCGCCGCAGCCATTTTTCAGATTTTTACTTTCATTTTTTTCTCCCCTCTTTCTTAAAGCCATTACTTTTTTATTTTTCCATTAATATTGCCGCATAAGGGCTTGTTTTTTTCAGGACGAGTTGTAGACGGCACCATTTATTTTACCATATAATGTAGCGGGAAACTGGAAAAAAAATATTTTTGGGGTGAAATTGGAAAAAAACAGCAATTCCTCAATTTTTTGGGGTTTTTGTTTTTACGGCATTCATTTTGCGGTAAAAAAGGCATTTTAACTTTATTCTGCGGGTCAATAGGATTACGACAATACCAAATTTACATAGTTTTTTTTATGATTTACTACTTTTACAAGGAAAAAACTGATTGTTAAAAATACAATTTGAGTTATGTTGCCCTATTCTGAGATCCATAAATTTTCTCTTTTTCTGTCAACTGAGCGGTATGAGATGATATTTTGTGGGGCGAGCTATAGTTTCTATTGGTACCCTTTTGGGGTACATGAGACTTTTTGGTCACTTTTCTAAAAAATTTTGTGGGAGATGAAGTGACCAAAAAACAGCAATTCTGGCGTTCACATTTTTTATTTTTTACGGCGTTCACCGTGCAGACTGAATAATGATGTATTGTAATAGTTCAGACTTTTACGCATGCACGAATACTATTTATGTTATTTTATTTTTTTTCATTGGGCTGGGGGGAAAATGGGAAAAATGTTTTTATTTTTTTACTTTTTATATATTTTTTAAATTTTTAAAAATTGTTTATTTTACTGTATTTAACTTTTTTTTTTTACTTGTCATAATATATACAGTATATTGTTAGACTTTGTTAGGCCCCCGGATGCCATAACAACCCATTGGCACCCTGCAATCACGTCACAGGGCACCAATGGGGGTGACAGAGGGAGTCCAGTCTCTCTCTCTGTAGCCACTTAGATGCCGCAGTCGCCATTGATAGCGGCATCTAAGGGGTTTAATGGCTGGGATATCTGCTGTGTGTTATAGCTCAGGCCTGCTGCAGATGGCGTGGGCACAGTTCCCCGGCCTGGGCCATCCACTAGGTGCACGTTACATCCTTTTGCGTCAAGAGACCGCAATTAGGCTTTAATAGTACACCCTTTTGCGAGAATGAGTTAAAATAACTCGGACCCCATTTCAGAATCCTAAATAAATTATTCAGACCCTAAATATTTTAAGACTCCAGACCAGACCCACAAATTCAGAAATCAGACTAAGCAAAAAAAACAAACATTGTTGCTTGCTCCCGGGTCCTCTTCTGCTTGGGTCGAGGCTGCATTAGTCTGCTCTGGTTGAAGCAAGGAGCGGTGAGTTTTGCAAGCTGGTTGAGCACTTCCATCAGTCTGAAGAGGGACGTGCTTATTGGTCAATGAGTGTCCTGCTGGTTAAGCGGTGCAACAATGCAAAAAAAAATGGCTCTAATTATTTTCAATAAAATTGCGCACCCCGGTTGTTAAGAGGTGGCACCCTAGATAGTTGCACCCTCTAAGTTAAAAGTAGAATCGTAGTTTATTATTTTTCTGCTATTTTTGCAATGTCCTATTCAGCACTGTACATGCACCGATATGAAACTATGTGGGCTATAAATCTACATACACACCAATGGATTGATTGTTTTATTTCACATTACAAATTGTGGCATATTTATCAAAGCAATTATGCTAGTTTTCATGCATGTATGCATCCAAAATCTTCAGCTCTGAGGAGTATGGTTGTATGGTTGCATCATATGTCAAAGAATAGAACATAGTATCAAACTTTTCATTAGGTCATAGCAAAGGCAGGCTGGTGGCTCAGTAACTAGCAGTGTTGCCTTTCAATATAGGGGGTCTTTGTCTTAAATATTGATAGGACTAAGGACGGATTCACACGAGCGTTGCGGATCTCGGACGTGAAAAACTACGTCCGAGGTGCATCCGTGCTCTGCGCTGCGGGAGGCGATGCCTCGCATCCCCCATAGATTAGAGTCTATGGAGGGATGCGTGAAGAATGACAAAATAGGACATGTTCTATTTTCTCACGGACCCTTCACATGGTCCGTTGAAACAACGGCCGTGTGAACGGCCACATTGAATTACAAAGGCGTTGTTTCAATGGCCGTCACATGGACATTTAACATGCTCGTGTAAATAAGGCCTAATACTTTTATAAATTTACAATTCAAAATAATAAAAAATAAAGAAATATTAAAATGTTCATTCTTTTTCAAAGTTTGCAAAGCACCTTTGTCCGGATCTAAAAATAAACCTTCAAAGGTTTAATGCCTACATTAAAATATGGAAATACATACAGTATATACCCATGAAAAAAAAGGGTCCATGTAAGGATTTGAACCTGAAACATCCAAACTACAATGCAACATTACAGAACCCTGAACCATTTAACTGACTTTGAAATACTAGAGATGAGCAAATTGATTCTATACAAATCGAATTCGGTCCAAATTTTCCAAAAGTTTCTGAAATTTTGGGTTATCTGGCGCAAGAGTTGCGGGAAAATTACAGATTAGAAATAGGATCACTTGACCTTGGGCGGGCTTCCCCATAATGCCTTAGAAGCAGCCTCCCAAAATGCTTTGCGGGCATCCATTCCTCTACTCAGGGGCGTCGCTAGCGCCGGACCTCCGGGGCCCAAGCCACGGATCTTTGGCCTGGTGCCCCGGATCCCTGGGCGACTGCCGCTACAGGGGTCGCAGCGGTCGCAATTGCGACCGCGCCGTGGCCCCCGCACCACTTCTATAGAAATTTACTATAGTAACTGGGGCCTATGTCATAAAATACACAGGCCCCTGTTACTATAGTAACATCACTATACTTACCCTCCTTCCCGAGCGCAGCGGAAGTAGTGGAATCTTCTTGATTCATGACTCTGTGCACCGCGCATGACGTCACGACTCTGGATGGTGTCGGGACATCTGCTTCACCGAAGAGCTGGGTAAGTGTAACATCATTACTGCCTGCTGGGGTCCTGTATCTAAGTCTGCCTTGTGGTAAGCTTAGATACAGGGTCCAACAAACAGAATCACACATGGGCAAAGATACATGTGTGATACGGTCTGTTGGACTATGTATCTAAGCTTACCACAAGGCAGGCTCAGATACAAGACGCCAGCAGACAGTAATCTTATAAAAAATGGGGGGGGGGCACGTAATTTTTTTTTCAAAATGGAATAAATGTTGTTTGGTCACCCCCCCCCATTTTTCATAACTAGCCAGATACAACATTGCAGATGCCGGCTACCATTACTAGGATGGGAAGGGCCACTGTTTTTGTCTTTCCCAGCCTAATAATACTGGGGTATCGGGTAATAATGGGGGTTAGTGTTAGCCTCTGCACCGGCTAACACTAAGCCACAACTTAGTAATGGGCATTGTCTATCAGCCATCGGCCATTGCTAAGGCGGTAGAAATAATGTAATGACGATGTAGGGAGATAGACAGGTGAGCCCTAATCTACCCGCCACTCAGTCCCTGCCTACTTGCACGGCATGTCCTAGGCGACGGCGTACAACTGGGCGACGGTCCCTACGCTCAATATGTGTAAGACAGACAAACAGACAAGGGTACACAGAAGCTAAGGGAAATTAGGTAGTTGCCCACGGCAACACCGTGAGCAACAGGATTAGTGAACGATCCGAGTCAAACCAGGAGTATAAGAGGTACCAAACGCAGAGCAGGAGTGTAGTCAGTAAAGCCAGGGTCAAAATGAAGCAAGGTCTATAATAATAGCAGGAGCAGCAGAGCCAGGAAACAGGAAAGAATCACAGGCACAGACAAGCAGGACATGAGGGTATAAATAGACTGAGGGCGGGAGCTAGAACCGTCTGACCAGGCTGTGATAGGTTCTCCCACTCCTGAGCCTACCAGCCTGAGTGGTAGCAGATCGAGTCACTCTATCAGACCTAGGAGCAGGTGCAGACTGATTACCCACGGGTGTCGACACAGAAGCTGTGTCTGGCAGATCCTTTACAAATAAAGTTTAAAAAATACAAGGACCATAGAAAAAATATTTTATTGAAATGAAAAACCCTATACAACCCACATTAACCATTTTATTGAGAATAAAAAAGCCGTAATCGAAGAAGTCCTTGTTAGTACAAGGATAATTACTGCTGGGGCCCTATATATAAGTCTAGCATGTGTGATACTGTCTACTGGGTGATATATCTAAGCCTATCATGTGTGATACTGTCTACTGGCCCATATATCTAAGCCTATCATGTGTGATACTGTCTGCTGGGGCACCGTATCTAAGTCTATCATGTGTGATACTGACTGCTGGGGCACTGTATCTAAGTTTATCATGTGTGATACTGTCTGCTGGGGCCATGTATCTGTCACGGTATGTGGGTATGTGGACCCAGTAGGCCGCACCGCCGTAGCAGGGAGGAAGCTGGCCAAACAATAGGAACCCCAGAAATACAAAGTCCAGCACAATGGTACCTGGATAGTCCAGACAATGGCCGCAGCTCTGGCATGAATGGAGGTGGGTGCAGCAGGTAATGCCAGATGTGGCAGATGACAGCAGGTGCCGCAGGTTGCGCCAGACGTGGCGAATCCCTCTGGACGTGGCAGATGACACAGGACGTGGCAGATGACACAGGCCATGGCAAGGCAACAGCAGGTGTAGTAGACACGACTCCAACTAGTAGGCACAGGAACAAGAACACAGCACAGGATACAGGAACAGGTAACAGGGCATGGGTAACAACTGAAATGTGAAATACTAAGGGACCATTTGCAAGACAGACTTAGGAATTACTAACAACGCTCAGGCAAGGAGCAGATGGGCTGGGGCCTTCATATAGACCAGGAAATCATGTGGTTTATAATGATAACTGTTTTAGAGGTGTGTGCGCTGGCCCTTTAAGAGCGGGCACGAGCGTGCGAACGCACCCTACGGGACACAGCAGACCGGAGCGGAAGTGAACGCTGGCGTCTCCTAGGAAGGAGATGGGGACCAGCGCTCACGGATCCATGGCTGTGGGCGTCGGGAGGTGAGTAAACCCGATGGCCCATGGCATTGGACGCTACAGTATCCCCCCTCTTACGCTCCCTCTTCTTGGGGCCAGAGCAAGAGAGGAATTTTTAATGAGAGCAGGAGCACTGAGGTATTCTTCTGGCTCCCAGGACCTCTCCTCAGGACCAAACCCTCTCCAGTCCAACAAATAGAAAGTCCTTCCTCCTACCCTCCTGCAGTCCAGGATCTCCCTCACCTCGAACACATCAGAAGAACCGCAGGGAGCAACTGTGGAACTAGAAGTCTTGCTGTAGCGGTTCAGAAGGACCACAGGTTTCAGGAGGGACACATGAAAGTAGTTGGTGATTCTGAGGGTAGGAGGCAGCCACAGCTTATAGGAGACAGGGTTGATTTGTTGCAGATTCTCGAAAGGACCAAGGAACCTGGGAGTAAACTTGTATGAAGGCACCTTCAAACAAATGTTTCCTGAGAGGATAGCCAGACTTTGGTACCCGGAAGATACTGAGGCGGCTCTCTTCTCTTTGTATCTGCTTTTCACTTCATGCGATCGACTGCCAACAAAATGGACCTGGTCTGTTGCCTGATTTGCAGAAAGTCCCCAAATGCAGAGTCAGTTGCGGGTACCTGAGATGTAGTCGACACTGGAAGAGGGACTCTAGGATGTTGACTGTACACAATGTGAAATGGAGTGGAAGTGGTGGACTCACTTGTGTGGTTTTTGTACAAGAACTCGGCCCATGGAAGAAGCTGTACCCAGTTATCGCGCTGTGAAGAGATGAAGTGGCGGAGATAATTCTCCATGATCTGGTTGATCCTCTCGACTTTCCCATTGGACTGGGATTGATAAGCTGAGGAAAAGTCCAATCTCACATCCAGGAGTTTACAGAGGGCTCTCCAGAACTTTGAGGTAAACTGAACCCCCCGGTCGGACACAATGTGTAGAGGCAAGCCATGCAAGCAAAAGATGTGTAGAATGAAGAGACTCGCCAGTCAGGGAGCAGACGGTAGGCCGGTCAGCGGGATAAAATGTGCCATCTTAGAGAACCGGTCCACCACCACCCAGACAGTGTTGCATCACAATGTGCTGCCAGGGGGCTTGGGTACAGCCAGAGGTTGAAGCAGGCTGGCAGGCTTGGAGTGAGTAACTTTGTTAGAAGCAAACACCGTGCATGAAGAGACAAAGTCCAGAACATCTATAGGTAGCCACCAGAAGTGACGAGCAATCAGGTCTCGGGTTTACGGACACCAGCGTGCCCAGCCAGTTTAGAACTGTGTCCCCAGCGGAGCATTCTTCTCCTGTCTGCCAACCGAAAAAAAGTCCTCCCCGGAGGGATGTCTCTAACCTGCAGAGGATTAGCAGTGACAATGCAGAACGGGCCTATAATAGTCTGAAGGGACTCTATCGTGTCTTTTCTCTCAAACGATCTGGGCAGGGCATCAGCCCTCACATTCTTGTCAGAGGGACAGAGCAGACTGGAGCAGAAGTGAGTGCTGGCGTCTCCTAGGAAGGAGATGGGGACCAGCGCTCACGGATCCATGGCTGCGGGTGTCGGGAGGTGAGTAAACCCGACTGCCCGTGGCCATGGATGCTACAGTATCTAAGCCTATCATGTATGATACCCTCTGCTGAGACAAGGTGGGTATGTGGGACTGCCTACAGGAGATTGAATGGGAACCAAGTGGGATGTATGGCAGAGGGAATGTGTGTGGAACCATACAGGGTGGTTTGTGACACTATATACAGGGGGCATTGTGTGGGGAACTCTCTACAGGTGTCTTAGATCAGAGCACCGAGACATAACTTTGCTTGGGGCACCAGAAATGCCAAACTTGGGGCATTTATCTGTTGGGGAATATATCTAAGCCTATCATGTATGATACTGTCTGCTGGGCCATTTATCTAAGCCTATCATGTATGATACTGTCTGCTGAGACAATGCATCCAATTCTATCCAGCGGTGTAGCTATAGAAGCCTTAGTCTTATAGATATGCTATCTCTGATATGTATGTAGAAATTTGTTTATTTTTCGGCGGGGGGGGGGGGATAAAAATTTGTCTCGGGGCTTGTGCCCCTGATCTTTTAAGACCCTAGCAATGCCCCTGCCTTTACTTATATATGTGGCTGTCGCTTTCACATTACTAATGTTGGCTTAGTGTTAAGAACTTAAAAGGGGTTGCATACAGTCCTTAGATTGTCGGACCTGAAACTAATTTCGGGAAATTCATTTATATTTAGTTGCTAGGTTGCTTTACATTTTCAATGTAGTCTCAAACAACAGTTTAACTCCTTCCCGCAATTTCACGTAACTGTTCCCACATCCCAACGTACAGTGACGTGATCACTTTAAACTGCCACTGCACCTGGATGTGCAGCGGGAGTTTAATAAATACGGCTATCTGTGACAGCATAGTAACTAGGGATTCTGGCCAAGGACCAATCACAGCAGTCCCTGGCCAGCGAACGCTGTGATTCGTCCATCAGTGCAGATGGACCAATCAAAGTTTAGTATGTCAGTTGGAGGGGGGAGTTTAGTGTAGTCTCCGTCTCTGACCACTTCACTACTCTCAGGAAGCGATTAGAGATGGAGCCATTGAAGATTATATAACAAACTGTAAGAAAAAATATATATAGAAGTATATAAATTAATCCCTGCATCACCCAGAAGCCAGTCTACTGTGCCCCATATACTTGTCCTGTACAGGTGGCATATGTCCTATATAGGTAATCTGTGCCCTATATCACCAGCCTATCTGCGCCACAAAACAGTAAGCTTGGTGCCCCATCATTAGATTGGCAGCCTCCTGTGCCGCATCCAGCCTCCTGTGCCGCATCCAGCCTCCTGTGCTAACGTTTCACTGCCTTGCGTAAAAACTAAAAAAAATCAATCCTGTTAGTGCCCCATCCCCACCCTCCTGTGCTGGATACCAGCGGCTTGTGCCTGATTGGCTCCCATACCAGCCTACGTGCCTCATGCAGCCTCATCTAGCCCCCTGTGCCTCATTCAGCCTCCTGTTCACCAAGACATGTTTCCCTGCCCAGCGTATAAAGGAAACATTATTAAAAAAGTAACCCTGTCATTGCCTCATTGACAAACTCCTGTGCCAGATTGGCACCAATCAGCCTCATCAGCACTCTGTGCCTCCAGTATCACCTGTGATCCCTGTAATTTACTGCCCATTGACGTGTGTGTGGGGTATAAAATAAATCCATAAAATGTAGTGTGCGCTAGAGTGTGTTTGAATTATTATTTTTTCATAATACACTTGCTATATTTAATCTTTTTTCATATTTATGAGTGTTTAGATATGATGATTTTATATAATTTTATGTTGTATTTAAATTTTAAGTATTACTGTGTGTTGATTCTTGGCGGCTATCGGTACACGCCTATATGCCCCAGAGGAAGCCAGAAGGGCGAAACCCAGGGTCAGGCTGCAGAACTTGGCGTACTGCATGAGATTGTTATATGCCTTTTTATTCTGTTTGTCTCGTAAGTATGGATTAAAACCGTGGAGTTTTCTACTTTCCCAAAGGTTGTGCACTATCTGTTTTTTCTCCCTTGTGGGAGGTATAGACCAGCGACGGTAAAAACGTATATAGCGCGCTGCTATATTGCTTTGTGGAACTATAAGAACCAGCACTACAGATAAACACACTAGTGGAAGTTGGAATTCTCTCTTCTGCATTCAGGCTGGGGGATAAGAGAAGTCTTCGTGAACACTTCGGACTCTTTGCTTGCAACCGTCTGAGCGGTAAAAATTTATGACTGTACTTATAATTACTTTGTGGTGTTGAGGATTTCACCTCTTTTTTACTTGCTCCGGTTGTTCCCCCTTTTTTGGAATCACAGTGAGTGGAGAGCTGAGTTTTTATACTAGAGTTTTTACCTTAGGTTTGGGGAATACATTTTCACCTTTTAGAAAATAAAAACACCCAAAAACTTTTACATTATTTTTGCAGAAGAAAAAAAAATGATTAAGCGGCGTTATACGGCCAAGGAGACATGTGCCTTGCTCTTTGATGAATCTGATTCCGGCAGTGGGGAGGAAGTGACATTTTTAGTGTCCTCTTCATCTAGTGACTCATCCACTGATGAATCGCCACGTAGGCGTCCAAGGGTAGGCGTTAGTAGTGCACAATCACAGCCCAGTACAATTGACTCCACATGGAACCCCGCAGATAATTTTGTGCACCAGGTACCTGAATTTACTGTGACTCCAGGCATCAATGTAGATACCGCAGGTTTCAGTGAAATTAACTTTTTCCAACTGTTCTTCACTTATGACCTTGTGAATTTGATGGTGGCACAAACAAACATCTATGCGGAGCAATTTATTGCCCGTAATCCAAATAGTTTTTAAGCCAGGCCCCAAAAATTGACCTCCACAAACCCCACAGAAATTCGCAAGTTCTGGGGCCTTTTATTGAGTATGGGCATTACCAAAATATCCACGATACGTTCATATTGGAACAGAGACATCCTTTATCATTCCCCTCTTTATTTTCCTGCCACGCTCAGGACCCGTTTTGAAAGTTTATTAAAATTCCTTCACTATAACAATAATGATGTGTGCCTACCTCTAAACGACCCCAATTATGATAGACTCTATAAAGTTGGGACAGTATTTGACCACCACAACTCAAAATGTAGTCAGGTCTATGCCCCCAAAAAATGCCTAGCAGTGGGTGAATCTTTAGTCGACCTTAAAGTCAGATTACACTTCCGCCAGTAACTGCCCAAGAAAAGGGCTAGGTATGGCGTGAAACTGTATATGGCCTGCAAAAGTGTGTCGGGGTATACACTCAGCTTTCGTGTATATTAAGGGAAGGTTTCTAAGAACGAGCCACAAGACTATCCCCGTGTCCTGGAAATAAGCTGGTGGATAGTATGGGATTTTGACTTGATTTTGACTTTGACGTATCTTACCTTGTCCATCTGGAGTCCATGTTCGGAAACTATATACCCAAGAAAAGAAAAGGATTTATTTTCGAATACACACTTTTTAAATTTGGCGTAGAGATTATTCCCCCTTAAGGAGGGAATAGGAGTTTTGTGAAAGAAGTATTCGGCACATGTTTCGGTCGTGCGACCTTCATCAGGCACTAAGGTGATATATACGGGTGATAAAGACACATATAAACAAATTCCATATACATAATTAGGATATAGTACATTCATAGTTCCAATTGTATACATATATATATATATATATATATATATATATATATATATATATATATATATATATACAGACACTATCTAGAAAAAGATAGAAATACATACAAAAAAGAAATTAAAACAAGAACAATGCGGAGCATCAAATGTCCAGGACAAGGTCATATTACAAACAAGTGCATGAGGCAAGTAACGGAGCAGCAAGTGGCATATCAAAGTTCAGAGGAAATCATATGAATCCTGCTAGTGTCTGAGTAAAATTTGTTAAGGAGGCAATAGACATAGATAAATTGCACTGTACAACATAGGATCATACACAATCAGGTAGGCAAAGCCAGCACTGCTGGTATATGTAAAATAGGTGCCCAGAGGAAAAATAGCTGGAAATTATGACAATGATCTAGAGATAATTTTGGAGCACACATAAATAACAAATGAGGCCAGGACATAGATAGGTAATGAAGTACAAAAATAATTTACATAGCAGTGTAAAAAATACAAGTCTACGAAAGTCTCTTACCTGATCCGTTCTGGGGACTGTTTAGAGGTTTTACTGGCGCTGGTTGTATAATAGCGACTTGCCGCTGGAAAAAGGCGCTAGTTGTCCCTGTTTTCATGCTGCCATTAAATAGGAGAAGCGGCTGTATCTTACGTCCGATGCGCGCCTTGTGACTTCACTGTTGATATAGGTGCATGCGCAGTGGGGAGGACGGCGGAATTTCAGTGTGTTCCACTGTAACTAAGGATGCAGAGGCGTGGACCGTGGTGGCGTTATTTATATATAATGGCCAAAAAGGCGTGTTTTATTTGAAAATATCTAAACAGACTGCAATCATAGACCTTGTACAGTCTCTGCAGTTCCGTAAAAGTTTTTAGTTGTGCATTATTAAATAAATGTGATATCCTTGTGATGTGATGCTTTTTCCGAAACAAAGAGTCCAAGTCCCAAATCAGAGGAATTCAGAACCCAGGCTTCTAGAGCTTCAAATGTATTAGACCATTTGTCCCCTAGTGTTTTCAACAAAAATCTATTATCCCCCAGGTCCTCCCAGTCCCGGACCTGTTGGCACTGAGAAGCTAAAAAGTACTTCCTCCAATCAGGAAGAGATTTTTTTACCCATTCCAAATTAGGTCATTTGAGATAGCCTCTAGAGTTTATTTTTTTTTCCTGGTAACCAAATCGGACAGTTGGAGAAAATATTTAATATTTTAGGTAAAAAAAAACATTTTGGTCAGTGCAATTTTTGCAGCTTTGGTCAACGGTAACTTATTCCATGCTTTAACTTTCCTCCTCAAAAATGCAAATAGAGGAATTATATTCAGGGTAATGTAGTCAGCGGGGTCCCTAGAAATGTTAACGCCTAAATATTCAAACACCTAAACAGAGTTCAAGGAGGAAATCTGATCGGGATTTACCTCAGCCGAGATATTTAACAAACCAGATTTTTGACTTAATTTGAAGGCCAGCCCGCTCAAAAAAACTCTTGGTATAACCGAATTACATGGTTGACCAAAGATACATCCCCTTTAACCTCTTCACGCGCTGCTCCGCAATAGTACTTCCTGCACAGGGCTTGCTTCCCGCATCCAGACGTACTATTGCGGAGTAGTTCCCGGCGCACACTGTCCTAACGGACAGTGTCCGGGAACCGGGAGGTCAGCTGTCCCCGACAGCTGACACTCCAGCCTTGCCGGTCAGCGGACCATCGCCGCTGATTTAGGCAATTAACCCCATAAATGCGGCGACGGATTGCCGTCGCCGCATTTAAGTGGTTTGAAGCACATCGGCAGCCCCCACTAAGTGATCGTGGGGGGTTCCGATGCGTGTCGTGGCAATCGGAGGTCAGACAATGACCTCCGGGTTGCCATGTATGGAAGCCTCGGAGGAGCAGCCTCCTGCCGGTCCTCTGAGGCTTCCTGTCAGTGTGACTGTCACGTCACAATGACAGTTAGAGTACATTACACTACGTGTGTAGTGTAATGTACTCTAGCAGCGATCAAAGCTGCAAGTCTAAGTGTCCCCTAGTGGGACAAGTGAAAAAAGTAAAAAGAAAAGATAATAAAAATGTTTTAAAAAAAGTGTAAAAATAAAAGTTATAAGTTATATAAACAAACACTGCATTTTTTTCCTATAATAACTCTTTCATTATAGGAAAAAAATGAATACATTAAAAAAAGTACACATATCTGGTATCACCACGTTCGTAACGACCCCAACTATAAAACTATAATGTTATTTTTCCCGCACGATGAACACCCCCAAAAAAAATCAATAGAAAACTACACCAGAATCGCTATTTTTTGGTCACCACCCCTTCCAAAATAGAGAATAAAAAGTGATCAAAAAGTTGCATGTACCCGAAAATAATACCGATAAAAACTATAACCCGTCCCGCAAAAAACAAGCTCTTTCACAGCTTGTTTGACTGAAAAATAAAAAAGTTACGGCTCTCAGAATATGGTGACACAGAAAATAAATAATTTAATAAAAAGTTATTTTATTGCGCAAACGCTGCAAAACATATAAAAAACCTATATACATTTGGTATCGCCGTAATCGTGCCGACCCGCAGAATAAAATATAATGGTCATTTATAGCACACGGTGAACGCCGCAAAAAATAAACTAAAAAACATTGTCAGAATTGCTTATTTTTGGTCACCCGGCTTGCAAAAAAATGTAATAAAAAGTGATCAAAAAAAATCGCATGTACCTCAAAATGGTACCAATGAAAAGTACAGATTGTCCTGCGACAAATAAGCCCTCACGCAGCTCCGGTGGTGAAAAAATATAGCAGTTCTGGCTCTCAGAATAATGCGATGCAAAATGTGCAGTGTTTTCTAAAAGTGGGTAACATCCGACACCATTTATCAGTGCGACACCGGCCACACATCTATGAATTATTATTTATTTACTGCATTATTATACCCTCTTATTATGCCCTGATGTTCTCCGCACAGATTATATATGCCCCCACATTATAAACTGAAATACCAGCGAAACCCAAAACAGAAAAACTACCAAGCAAAATCTGCGCTCCAAAAGCAAAATGGCGTCCCTCCCTTCTGAGCCCTGCAGCGTGCCCAAACAGCAGTTTGTGCCCACATATATGGCATTGCCAGACCCGGGAGAACCCGCTTTACGCTTTATGAGGTAATTGTCTTCAGGGGCACAAACTGGGCACGACATATTATGCACTAAAATGGCATATCAGTGGGAAATTGCAATATTTACACCATCCGCTGTGCATTAACCCCTTTGAGCACTATGACTTAATAGCACGTCATGGCACAGGGGTGATGTATGGAGCGGGCTCACATGCTGAGCCCGCTCCATACGCTGCGGGTGTCGGCTGTGTATTACAGCTGACACCCGGGACTAACGGACAGGAACAGCGATCGCTCTGTTACAGGAGTCTGTAAAAATAACATTAGTATTGCAGCATATTGTACCCGCGATCCAATGATCGCTGGTTCAAGTCCCCTAAGGGGACTAATAAAATGTGTAGAAGAATTAAAGTTATTAGTAGTGAGAAAGAAAAAAGTTTAAAGTTAAAAAAAAAACCTTTTCCCATTTTTCTTCAAAAGTAATGTAAAAAAATAAACAGAATTGATATCGCTACGTCCGTAAAAGGCCGAACTATTACAATATACCATTATTTAACTCGCACGGTGAACACCGTAAAAAACGTAATTAATTTAAACTGCCAAAATTGCTGTAGTTTTAGTTTTAATTTTCCTATTTTTTTTCAGTTTCCCAGTACTTTTTATGGCACTTTAAATGGTATCATTAGAAACTACAATTCCTCCCGCAAGAAATAAGCCCTCACATCACTCTACTGACGGAAAAAGAAAAAAGTTATGGCTCTTGGAAGGCGGGTAGTGAAAAAATGGATCAGTCCTGAAAGGGTTAATTAATTTCTAATGAAAAAAAATGTATGAACACATGTGGGGTATTTCCGTACCCGGGAGAAATTGCTTTACAAAAATTGGTTGTTTATTTCTCCTTTATCTCTTGTGAAAATGAGAAAATTCAACATTTTAGTGGATAAAAATTGTGATATTAATTTTCTCCGCCTAATTCTAAAAAAATTCTGCAAAAGACCCGTGGAGTCTAAATGCTCACTATACCCCTAGAAAAATTCCTTGAGGGGTGTTTCCAAAATGGGGTAACTTGGGGGCTTCCCCTGTTTTGGTCTTTCCAGGGCGTTGCAAACGCGACATGGCACCGAAAACCAATCCAGCAAAATCCGTGCTCCAAAATCCAAAAGGCACTCCTTCCCTTCTGAGCCCTGCTGTGGGTAAAATCAGCAGTTTATTACCACATATGGGATATTGCTGTAATCAGGAGACATTGCTTTACAAATGTTGGGGTGATTTTCTTCATTATTCCTCGTAAATATTACAAATTTCTATGTTTTTTCAGAAAAAAAGTAGATTTTCATTTTTACAGACTAATTCCAATATATTTAGCGAAAAACCTGTGTGGCTCAAAACGCTAACTATACCCCTAGATAAATTCCTTGATAGGTGTAGTTTCCAAAATGGGATCACTTTTGGAGGGTTTCCCCTGTTTTGGTCCCTCCAGGGTGTTGCAAACGCGACATGGAACCGAAAACCAATCCAGCAAAATCCGTGCTCCAAAATCCAAATGGCGCTCCTTCCCTTCTGAGCCTTGCTGTGGGTCCAATCAGCTGTTTATTACCACATATAGGTTATTTCCGTAATCGGGAGACATTGCTTTACATATGTTGGGGTGCATTTTCTTTATTATTTCTTGTAAAAATTTCTATGTTTTTTCAGAAAAAAGTAGATTTTTATTTTTACAGACTAATTTTAATAAATTTAGCGAAAAACCTGTGCGGTCAAAATGCTAACTATACACCTAGATAAATTCCTTGAGGGGTGTAGTTTCCAAAATGGGGTAACTTTTGCGGTGTTTCCACTGTTTTGGCACGACAAGACCTCTTCAAACCTGACAAGGTGCCTAAAATATATTCTAAAAAAAAGGAGGCCCAAAATCCACTGGGTGCTCCTTTGCTTCTGAGGCCGGTGCTTCAGTCCATTATCACACTAGGGCCACATGTGGGATATTTTAAAAAACTGCAGAAACTGGGCAATAAATATTGAGTTGCATTTCTCTGGTAAAACCTTCTGTGTTACAAAAAAAAAAATGTATTAGAAATTTATTTAGGCAAAAAAAAAAAAATTTGTAAATTTCACCTCTACATTGCTTTAATTCCTGTGAAACGCCTAAAGGGTTAAATAAAACACTTTGTGAATGCTGATTCGAATACTTTGAGGGGTGCAGTTTTCAAAATGGGGTGACTTCTGGGGATTTTCTAATATATAAGGCCCTCAAAGCCACCTCAGAACTGAACTGGTCCCTGAAAAAATAGCCTTTTGACATTTTCTTTAAAATATGAGAAATTGCTGATAAAGTTCTAAGCCTTGCAACGTCCTAGAAAAATAAAAATAAAATAAAAATAAAATAAAAATGATGCAAACATAAAGTAGACACATGGGAAATGTTAACTAGTAACTATTTTGTGTGGTATTACTATTTGTTTTACAAGCAGATCCGTTTACATTTAGAAAAATGCTAATTTTTGCAATTTTTTTTCTAAATTGTGGTGTTTTTCAGAAATAAATACCAAAATTATCGACAACATTTCTTCACTAACATAAAGTACAACATGTCACGAGATAACAATCTAAGAATGGCTTGGAAAGGTAAAAGCATTCCGAAGTTATTACCACATAAAGTGAGACATGTCAGATTTGAAAAAATCGGCTGGGTCCTGAAGGCCAAAACAGGCTGGGTCCTGAAGGGGTTAAATAGAAGAACATCGTCTGCGTATAACGAGATTTTATCTACCTTATTACCCATTTAAAAATCCACTATATTCTCTGAGGTTCTTATCTTCATTGTCAAAACCTCAATTACTAAAGTAAATAAGAGGATAGAGGACATATAAAGGGATAGAGGACAACCCTGCCACATTCCCCTTTCTAAGTTAAATTAAGCTAATTTCTGACCATTCATGCCTTCTCTGGCCTGTGGTTGCCTATACAGTAATTTAATCCAATTTATAACTTTTTCCCCGATACCAAAACAACCCAAAGTCCTCAAAAGAAAACACCATTCCACTGTATCGAAAGCGTTCATAGCATCGATTGGGAGGATAGCATCCTTCTTAGCGTACACTTTCCCGTATTGTAAAGTAGCAAAGATTCGACGGACATTCCTTACCATAACTGGAATAAACCCGTTCTCGTCTGGGTAAATTATACTATTCATTACCTTCATCAGTCTGCCGGCCAGAACCTTGGCCAACAACTTGACGTCAGTATTTAACAGTAAAATAGGCCGGTACGATTCCGGTAAGAGAGGGTCCTTATCTTTCTTAGGGATCACAATAATTTCTGTGGCCACCATAGATTCAGGAAGCCTACATCTAACGTAAGAAAATTAGCTGTTTCCACTAGAATAGGGATTCATTTATCCTGGTATAACTTACATGGTTCAAATGGAATTCTGTCTACCCCCACAGCTTTGTTACTAGGCGTTCCCAGCAAGGACACTCTCAATTCCTCCTATGTTATCGGGTGATTTAACATTGATCTTTGTTTGTTATCATTATTAGGAAATTATATTCTGTCCAGATAACTATCTATGGTATGCTCAGAGTCTTTTAACCTAGAGCACTACAGGTCTTGATAGAATCCTCTGAATTCTTCTACTACTGCCCTAACATCGTGAACAAGTTGCCGGTTTGTATTCTTAATGGAGTAAACAGAATTTGAAGGCCGTTGGTTACTTACAATATGGGCCAAAAATATACTTGATTTGCTAGCTTCAAAATAGTATTGGTTGCAACTCAAAAAGATTTCTGTTTGTGCTTCCTCCTGTATCAAGTTTTCATATTTAATTTGGGAGACTTTCCATTGAGATTCAGTAGCTTCTGAAGAATTATCTACATATTGCATTTCCTCCTCTTCTAGTGTTTTTTTTTAATAATATCTCTTTGATTATACTGTATTTTCTTAATAATATTTTTTTTTTAAAAAAACAATTCCCATAATAAATGCTTTTAGGGTATCCCATAAAATCGCTGAATCCGGATAACCCGAGTTGGCTTCCAGAAACACTGACAATTCATCTTCTATCTCGTGGAATGGAATTTTCACCAAGACTGATGGAAAAATCTTATATACCTTACTTACCCATCTTGGGCTCAGATCAAGCTCGACCATAAGAGGAACATGGTCTGAGACCCCACGCGGTTCATAAGACACTTTCTTTATATACTTCAACATTAGTTCATTAAGGAAGGTAAGGTCAACTCTTGACATCACCTCCCTAGAACTTGTAAAGCATGAACATTTCTTAGCATAGGGGTTCCTCATCCGCCATATATCAAGCCAGCCCAATTCAGATGGTAAACCTATTAACTTAGTTGCTCACCTATTTGATATTATTGTATTTTTCCTGAATCGGTCTAACTCTGCATCCATGACTTAATAGAAATTTTCAATTATTAAGAAGGGGCATTTTGGTTTTGATATCAAATATTGCAAGGCCACCGCTGGAAGAACACAGGTTACTCCATCAAAGCATCCATAAAGGAAGATATATCTTCCTTCTGTATCGCTAAGGGTCATAAATCTCAGCGTCTACTTTCCTATGTATTGATATGGAAACTCCTCTGGAAAAAGACGTGTATACCAAATGGTAAGACTGGGCTATCCAGCCTCTCTAAAAGCTGCGAATTTTGTCTTTGACCAAATGGGTCTCCTGAAAACATATAATGGCGGGGAGGAAATTCCTAATTAAAGTCAAGATAGCGTGCCTCTTTAGTCTTGCAGCGGCCCCCCTAATGTTCCATGACACTATTTTCAGCATGGTTCTTCTTTATAAATGGCCAACAGAGGAAAAAAAAGAAAGAAAGATCCTCTCTCTGTCCCCCCACCCACCGACACCCTCCCCCAAGACCCCACACATAGTTCGCTAATGCACCAACTACCAGTGCACCAGAAAACTCCTCATCTGTCATCTCCCTCTACCATCTCCCCCCAACCCCTGCAAACAAAGGTAGATAAATTAGGACACCACTAGGGGACCCAGTATGCCAATAATAATGTTGAGAAACACAAAAAATAAAAAAGTTTAAAGTTAGCCATCGCTGCCAAAAAGCAGAATATTTGCCTTGAACAATCTCCTTTTGGCCTCAAGAAAACTCAACCTGAGCTTATTTTGAAGTCAGTATAGATAGAAATCCGGGCCTCATTAAAGAACAAATCTCCATTTTTCCTCTTTCCCCGCATAATCACATTCCGATCCAGATTACATAATAATTTTAACAAAATAGGCCATGGGGAAGCACCCACTGATCTAGCTGGTGGGCTCATTCTACACAAAAAAATTTAGAAAGGGACTCTGGTCCTATTTGTTCCAGAATCCATTCCTGCATACTTATTTTACAGTCTTTGTTTTCCACCCCGTCAGGGAATCCCTCAAGTTTTAGATTGTTTCTCCTAGCTCTATCCTCCTTATTGGTAATCTTATTTTGTTGGAGTTTGACATCTTGTTTAAGTACCATAACCTCCGTTGACAGTATGGCCATAGAGTCATCCAAGAGGGAAATTCTGCCCTCAGCCTCATCAATTCTATTGTGAATTACCGACACATTGCACTTTATTGATGAAATATCGAGTTTTATCCTATCCAACTGAACATGCAAGCCCGTAACTTTACAGTCGAAAGTTCCTTTTACTTAGTATCTCCTGTAGTAGCAGAGGGTTATCCAACCCTTGGGGTTCAGTTTGAGACCCTGGATTGGTATATCTGGTGTCCACAATAATAGGTGAGACCACTTCTTCTTCCAAGAGCCTATTAAAGTAGTACCTTTATCTCCTATCTTAGGTTTTAAAGCAGGCAAAGTTTTATTTGTTCTTATGCCAGATGACAGCGGGGAGTTAAGGAATTTATCAATATTTTGGGAGTTTTTATCTTTCTGGGATTCTGGTAGACAATTCCCCGATCTGCGTTGAGAATTGCCCTTTTCGGGCTGTTTTTTAGCCTGCATATTCAGGGCGTTTATCTTCCCTATATAAAAACACTGCAACTCAGGAGCAGCTCAGCAGCAATGGAGGAACTCAGCAGCAGTGGAAAAGTTCAGCAGCCGTGGCAGTACTCAGCAACACCGGAGGAACTCGGCAGCAATGGAGGAACTCAGCAACAGTAGAGCAACTCAAAGGTAGTGGAGGAACTCAGCAGCAATGGAGGAGCTCCCCAGCAATGGAGGAACTCCGCAGCATCGGAGCGACGAGGGAACCCAACATCAATGAGAGAACCAAACAGCGACAAGGGAACCCAACAGCATTGGAGGAACTCAGCAGCTATAGAGAAACTCAACAGCAATGGAGGAATATGTCTGCAATGAAGCAACTTGGCAACAATGGAAACAAAAAGGAAAAAAAATAGCAAACATAGAGAAACTCAATAGCAATAGAGGATCTGAGCAAATGGAGGCCTCCAATTGCGTTGAAAAAAAAAAAAAAAGAACCAACAGCAATGGAGGTGCTCAGCAGCCGGGGAGGACCTCAGCAACAGTAGTGTATCTCAACAGTAATGGAGGAGATCAGCAGCAATAGAGGAAGTCAACACCAACTCAGCAGCAATAGAGGACCTAGGCAGCAGTAGAGGACCTAGGCACCCATAGAGGACCTCGGCAGCCGTGGAGGACCTCAGCAGCCATGGAGGACCTCAGCAGCCATGAAGGAACTCAGCAGCCTCTGAGGAACTCAGCAGCAGTGGAGGAACTCGGCAGCAGTGGAGGTACTCAGGAGCCTCTGAGGAACTCAGCAGCAGTGGAGGAACTCAGCAATAACGAAGAAACTCAGCAGCAATGGAGGGACTCTGCAGCAATGGAGGGCCTCCCCAGCAAATGAAAGAAACCAGCAGCAATGGAGGCACTCTGCAGCACTCTGCAGCTGTAGCATCCATGGCCACAGGCCGTCGGGTTTACTAACCTTCCGAAGCCCGCAGCCATGGATCTGTGAGCGCTGGTCCCCATCTCCTTCCTAGGAGATGCCAGCGCTCACTTCCGCTTCAGTCTGCTGTGTCCCGTAGGGTGTGCACGCACGCTCGTGACCGCTCTTAAAGGGCCAGCGTACATGAAGACAATCATCATCATCAACTCACATGATTTCCTGGACTACAAAAAAGCCCCTGGCCTTCTGATCCTTGCCTAAGCGTTGTTAGTGTATCCCAAGTCTGTCTTGCAAATGGTCCCTGAGTGTTTCCCGTTCCAGTTGTTACCCGTGCCCTGTTAACTGTTAACTGTTCCTGTATCCCGTGCTGTGTTCTTGTTCCTGTGCCTACTAGTGTTGGAGTTGTGTCTACTGCACCTGCTGTTGTTTGCCACATCCTGTGTCATCCGCCACGCCCTGTGTCATCTGCCATGTCCAGTATCATCTTCCACATCCGGTGTGATTCGCCACATCTGGCTCAACCTGCGGCACCTGCTGTCATCCGCCACATCTGGCATTTCCTGCTGCACCCACCTCCATCTGTGCCAGAGCTGCAGCCACTGTCTGGACTACCCAGGTACCCTAGTGCAGGACTTTGTATTACTGGGGTGCTCTGTTGTTTGGCCAGCTGTCTCCCCGCTACGGCGGTGCGGCCTAGTGGGTTCACATACCCACATACCGTGACAGCAGCACTCTGCAGCAATGGAGGCACTCTGCAGCAATGAAGGAGCTCAGGAGCAATGAAGGAGCTCAGCAGCAACGGAGGAGCTCAACAACAATGGTCTTAATTCTACAGCACTGGAGGAGTTCAGCAGCAATGGAGGCACACAATAAGTGATGAGTGAATGCAGTACAATGAGATTAGCATAAGAAACACCTAGGAATCTTAATCCCTTCCCGCTTTGGCCCCTTTTGACTTTTCTGACGACCTCATTTTTCAAATCTGACGTGTTTCACTTTATGTGGTAATAGCTTTAGAATGCTTTTACCTATTCAAGCGACTCTGTGAATGTTTTCTCGTGACACATTGGACTTTATGTTACTGGCAAAATGTGCTCGATACATTCAGTAGTTAATTGTGAAAACACCAAAATGTAGCAAAAATTTGCATTTATCTACATTTGTAAGACAGGCAGTTATACCACACAAAATTGTTGCTATTTAACATTTCACATATGTCTACTTTGGATTGGCATAGTTTTTTGAACATTCTTTTATTTTTCTAGCACGATACAAGGCTTAGGCTGGGTTCACACGACCTATTTTCAGTCGTAAACGATGCGTATTATGCCTCGTTTTATGTCTGAAAATAGGGCTTTAATACGTCGGCAAACATCTGCCCATTCATTTGAATGGGTTTGCCGACGTACTGTGCCGACGACCTGTCACTTACGCGTCGTCGTTTGACAGCTGTCAAACGACGACGCGTAAATTGACTGCCTCGGCAAAGAAGTGCAGGACACTTCTTTGCATCGTAATTTGCATTCAATGAAGAGCAGCTCGAGATTACGGGCGTCAAAGACGCCTCGCATAATGCGAGGAGGAGCTTTTACGTCTGAAACTACGCAGCTGTTTTCTCCTGAAAACAGTCTGTCTTTTCAGACGTAAAAGACAGTTCTCGTGTGCACATACCCTTAGAACTTTAGCAGCAATTTCTCACATTTTCAAGAACATTAAAAAGGGCTATTTTTACAGGGGCCATTTCAGTTGTGAAGTGGCTTTGAGGGCCTTATATATTAGAAACCCCAATAAGTCACCCAATTTAAAAACTTCACCCCTCAAAGTGTTCAAAACAGCATTTAGAAAGTTTCTTAAACCTTTTGGACGTTTCACAGGAATGAAAGCAAAGTAGAGGTGAAATTTACAAATTTCATTTTTTTTGTTGCAGAAATTCATTTTTAATCCATTTTTTTTTAAACACAGAAAGTTTTACCAGAGAAAGTCAACTCAATATTTATTTCCCAGATTCTGCAGTTTTAGAAAATATCGCACATGTGGCCCTAGTGTGCTTATGAACTTAAGCACAGGCCTCAGAAGCAAAGAACCAACAAGGGGATTTTGGGTCCTCCTTTTTATTAGAATATATTTTAGGCACCATCTCAGGTTTGAAAGGCTCATGAGGAGCCAAATCAGTGGAAATCCCCAAAAAGTTACCCCATTTGGGAAACTACAGCCCTCAATTAAATTTTCTAGGGGTGTAGTGAGCATTTTGACCCCACAGTTTTATTGCAGAAATTATTGAAATAGGCTGTGAAAATTAAAATCTAAATTTTTTCAAAGAAATGTAGGTTTAGCTAATTTTTTCTTATTTCCACAAGGACTAAAGGAGAAAAAGCAAAAATTTGCAAAGCAATTTCTACCGAGCAAAACAATGCCCAATATGTGGTCATGAATTGCTGCTTGGACACACAGCCGTGCTTAGAAGGGAAAGAGCGCCATTTGGCTTTTGGAGCTCAAATTTAGCAGGAATGGTTTTGGGGACAAAACAGTAAAAAAAAAAAAAAAAACACAAGTGACCCAATTTTGGAAACTACATCCCTTGAGAAATTCATTTAGGAGTGTTGTGACCCAACAGGTGTTTCATATATTTTATTAGAATTGGGCAGTGAAAATAAAACAGTTCCTTTTTCTTCAATAAGATGTACCTTTAGCTCAACATTTATAATTTTCTCAACAAATAAAGGAAAAAAAGAACCCCAACATTTGTAAAGCAATTTCTCCTAAATACGGCAATACCCAATATGTAGTCATAAACTGCTGTTTGGGCACACAGAAGGGCTCAGAAAGGAAGGCGTGCCTTTTAGTTTTTTGAGTGCAGATTTTGCTGGATTGGTTTCTGGGCACTGTGTCGCATTTGCAAAGCCACAGTGGGACCAAAACAGTGGAAAAACCCCAGAAGTGACCCCATTTTGGAAACTACATCCCTCAAGTTATTCACCTAGGAGTGTAGTGAGCATGTTAACCCCACATGTGTTTTGCAGAAATTAGTGTGCACTTGATGTTGCAGAGTGAAAATGGGACTTTTTTCCATAGATATGCCAATATGTGGTGCCCAGCTTATGCCACCATAACAAGACAGCTCTCTAATTATTATGCGGTGTTTCCCGGTTTTAGAATCACCCTACATGTGGCCCTAATCTTTTGCCTGGACATTCGACCAGGCTCAGGAGTGGAAGAGTACAATGCAAAGTTGAGGCATAATTTGGCGATTTACAGAGTATTGGTTCACAATTGCAGAGGCTCTGATGTGAAATAATAAAAGAAACCCATCAGAAGTGACCACATTTTGGAAACTACACCCCTCAAGGGATTTATTAAGGGGTGTATTGAGTATTTTCACTCTACAGGACTTTTCCATAAATGAATGCGCTGCGGATGGTGCAAAGTAAAAATTTTCATTTTTCCCTAGATATGCCATTTCAGCTTGCCACTGGAGACACACACCCCAAAAATTATTAAAAGATTTCTACCGGGTATGGCGATGCCATATGTGGAAGTAAACAGCTTTTTTGGGCACGCTGTGGGGTTCAGAAGGGAGTAAGTGGCATTTGGCTTTTGAAGTGTGGATTTTGCTTGGTAGTAGTTTTGTTTGGAGTTTTACTGGTATTTTAGTTTATAATGTGGGGGTACATGTAAGCTGGGCAGAGTAAATCAGGGGCATAATCAGGTGGTATAATAATGGGGTAAAAAAAACAATAAAGTAGTTTATAGATACATGTTACACTGTGAAGCAATCCCTTCTGCACAGGCCGGTGTCGCATTGATAAATGGTGTCCTTCCTTATCCCCCATTTTGTCCACGCTCTGCACCTTTGCAGTCTGGGGAATTTTGCTGGGAAAGTGTTGTCCTGGTATAATACGGGCACCCTCGCTTCCAGCAGATATATTAGGGCCCTACGCTTCCTGGTTCCCTAATTTTAGGGCCTTGATAAATCGCCTCTTGAAACAGAAGAAATGTTCCCCCCAGGCCTGCACAACTGCATACTTTTTATTTCCTGACTTATTGGAGCCTTAACTAACTTTATTTTTCATAGACGTAGTGACAAGACGGATGTTTATTTGTGGGACGAGCTGTAGTTATTATTGGTACCATTTTGGGGTACATGTGACCGCTCACTGCGTGAAATAAATAACATAATATTTTTATAGTTCAGGTCATTACAGATGTGGCTATACCACATATGTATGGTTTATTTTATTTTTCAACAATAAAGGACTTGATAAGTAAAAAAGGACGTTTGTGTTTAATTTTATTAGTTGAAACTTTATTCTACACCTTTTTTTTTACACTTTTCTTTAGTCCCGCTAGGGGACTTGAAGGTTCAACTGTCAGATTTTGTTTATAACACATTGCACTACCTATGTAGTGCAATGTATTAGATCTGTAAGTCATTCACTGACAGCAAGCCAATTAGGTTTCACCTCTGGGCGAGGTCTAATCGGCTTCCATAATGGCAGAGCAGGAGGCCATTGTTAGGCCTCCCGTTGCTATAGCAGAAGTCGGCAGCCCTGCGATTGCATGGCAGGGCTGCCGATCTGCTGTCAACCTCTAAGATGCAATGACCGCTTTCAATCGCTGCATCTAAGGGGTTAATGGCAAAAATCGGAGCTAGCTCCGATTCCTGCCATTACAGGTTGATGTCAGCTGTAACATACAGCTGACATCCTCCGCTGAAGATGCCGGCTCAGCTACTTTCCGGCGGCTACGGAAGCCTTTTAGGCCCCGCCGAGATGCCTAAGGCTTCCATACTAGGCATACCAGAAGGCTAGTGTTAGGCCTCCATTTGCCTTTGCAGCCACCGGCACCCCGACAATTTCATTGCTGGGGTACCGATGAGCTGCAAACCCCTTAAATGCAGCAATTGCTTTTGAAAGGCTTCAATCAAGGGGTTAATGGTGGGGATCGGAGCAAGCTTCGGTCCCCGCCATTACCCCAGGGTGTCGGAAAAATGCGGGAAGCACTAGCTTTCCATAACATATCCATATGATAAATATCGGGAAGGGCTTAAGTAAACACCACAGTTAATAAGGAAGCAGGTAGACCTCAGTAGTGTCCCACTTGGCATACACTTCCAGCATACTCCTATAGGCCCATCAAACAGCCGCAAGAGTGCCACAACAATCTTTACGGATCGAACAAAACTCCTCTTAGTAAAAGAAAAAATAAAGGATAATACAACTTGATTCATTACCACCTATCATGACCAATGGAATGAGATGAATCAAATCATAAATCGCCATTGGAGTATCTTACTAACAGACACCGACCTTACCTGCAGCAAACACTATGCTCTTAACAAATGAGGAGGGTAGAGTCGAGAGAGAGAGAGCTTACGGAACACGCCCGCTCACATGATCACCTAGAAGACCAAGACTAGTTTGATGTGTCAGAGCCGAAGAATGGAAGAGGTACCAAGGGGCAGACGCAAAACCAGAAAGAGAGCCAAAAACAACAAAGAATGCACAGGATCAGAGGCAGGCAAAATGCACATAGACATCAACTGAAACTGTAGGCTGTGGCAACATAATGCATGTGGCCGATACACACCAAGTCGCAAAAATAGAGCAGGGCAAAGCAATGCGCGAGTGAGGCATGTGAGTTACATATGTAGCATTAATACTCATCTGTAAATGTGTCTAAATTATAACACATTATAGAATTTTTTTTCAAAGTCCATTATTGGTCCAGAGATCGCCTGTTCGCTTCCTTTGACATATGAAAACTTTGTCTTTTGGTTAAGTCTTTCCAAATTAATAACTTTGGCGCGTATTTTAGAAAGCAGTAATTTTTGGGTATAAGTGGGTTTGAATTTGACTGCTATAAGGGTGTTATAAAATCTTCTTACCATTTGCTTTCATTAAAGAATTTTATTGCAGAAGTTTTGAATAAGTGATATGCATAGTTTTTAAAATATAATTTCTTACCTTTATATACACATGGCACTTTGCTGTTAGTGAGACCTCATTTTACCTCCTACATGCATTTTATTGTGGGGAAACAGAATACCTTACACTTAACAGTGTATCAAACTGCTATTATGAATCTATATACATCATTAACTGTGCATTACCCCACTTCTAACTACATTGACCAGGGACTATTAAACAGAAATAAAATGTAACATTTTAAAAAGTTCATTCTTCGTATCAGACCATTAAATCTTTACTAAAACTGAATTTTTAATTAGCAGAATGTAATGCATACTTAAAAAGAAGATAGAATAGTGAATAAAATCCCTTTCCAAATTAAAGGAATGAAAAGAACATATTTAACAATTGCTAAATTTAGTATTTACATAATCATTCCATATCGCATAATAAAACAAAAAGACTAGTTGATTGAAAATAAGTGAACAGAGTACATCTATTAAAGGGGTTTTCCGATACAAAAATAATATTTTATTAAATTGAGATCCTTGTTAGGTATAGTGAAAGAATGCTGCCCAGCTTTTTCTTTAATTCATTTTGCTTACTGCACACGCGCTGTGCTCGATTTGCGCTTTGTTTACTTCTGATATTTCCTATTGTCGGACGTTTCCTGTAAGGCTCATTGCCTTAATTCTGCGCAGGCGTTATGAAAGCAGGGAATTGGACATGCGTGGATTGGGCAATCGCTTCTGAGCAACCACACATTCTCAAAGACAGTCAAGAAAGAGTATCCGGTCCACCCCTTTCCCTCAGGGTATAGTGACTTCAGGAATGACATACCCATACATTGAGCTGGCTGGAAAAGGGAAGTTATAGGTCATGTACAGGGCAGTGCTGGAGTTCCGATTTCACTGTTGGAGATGCATCACGTGACCGGCTTTGGAATAGGATGTTAGAAACAACAATGCAAACACAAGTATGTTACAAACTGCATTCATTTTAGATGTTCCGTTAAATAGCATTGAGTAAATTGTTTCTGGAAAACCCCTTTAACTTTTTGTTATCAGGAAATGTTTTAAAACGTAGCTCCAGTCAACAATGCAATATTTACTCTTGTTTCTTTTTTTTTTTTTCTTTTTTTTTTATTTGAGCTTCAAAAACACTCAGACAAACAATATATATGTACAATATATTCACTTTGACTGGACATAATATACAGCTACACCCAACATTAGGGTCTCATTTCAAATGATTATATAATGCAGTACAACAAAAACAATGGTATTTATGTATATATTTACCCCAAAAATACCACCCAACCATACCCAATGTTCTCCCCCCACCCCCTAATGCAAATGGATCTCAGGCACACAACCAGATCATAATATTTGTCAGAGCCAAAAGAATCATTTCAAATTATAATTATAATTATAAAGACCCACCTTCCCCAATTTCATTGTATCAACCTTCCCAATGTACCTGCCAAATTTTCCGTGTGATACCATGAAGTTTGCCCAAAGGATGTCATCAATTCTACAATATCACTAGCTTGAAAATGTTTACAGATATATATCTTCCATTTTTGAAAGAATTGTGCGGTTTGTGTTTCTGCCACCCTCTCCGTTTCCAGTCTATCCATCAAAATATATCTCTTAATTTGTACCAAAACTTAAAGGAACAGTGTCACCACAATTTTTTTTTTAATATGTTAAAGATGTTAGTGCTTTATTAAAAACGTTTGGATTAATTTGTGTGTTTGTGTGTTACTTTTTTTTATTTTTACACTTTTTCTTCCCTATGGGGGCTGCAATTTTTTTGTCCATTTCTGTATGTGTCGATTAACGACACATACAGACATGGAATACGGCAGCTCCAGTCCCATAGGGACTGTGAACGGGGCCCGTTCCATCCACTTTCGTGTACGCCGCTGTGTGGGAACGGCGCATGCGCCGCTCCCACACAGTTCAATTTGAAATGCGCGCCGTCCGGCGCCATTTTCCTGTGGACCGGAAGTCGCGGCCGGACAGTAAGATTACTACTTCCGGTCGCGGCTTCCGGACTTGTACACATGGAGTAACGGCAGCAGACGGAGCGGATGGACCGGAGGGAGCGGCGGCGACTGGAGCAGGTAAGTTATTTCTATGTATGTTCGTGTTTCAGTGTGTTTACTACTGTATGTTAACCTTCTACACTGTGTGTTAGCTCAAAAAATGGCGACACACAGTGTAGGAGGTTAGACCGTTCAAACCCCTCGTTTATCCCGGCACTAGCCAGGATAAAGGAGGGGGGGATTCTGAGAGCTCACTAGAGCGAGGGATTTTTACCCAATTTTGCAGCATAAAGCAATGTGGTTGCTTTACCACATGCAATGCTGCAATTTTGGGAATGGCTCCATCTAGTGACCAGTGCTGGGAAATATTATAAATTGAATCCAATTTATAATATTTCCTGACTCGTGAAAAAAAATAAAAAATTAGAACAATGTTTAATCACCTATACACTAACTGTTTAATTAAAAAAAAAAAAACATGTTTTGCTGGCAGCACATTCCCTTTAATGAATGGTCGGTATTTGTGATGTAAGCCAATGTGTAAGTACACACCTCTTGGCTACCAACAACAAGTCATGTAATGCCGAAGAGCCAGGGCAGGATTCTGATAATGAGTTAAATAATAAAGGCAGCGGGCTATTATCTAATGTTATATCCCATGTATCTTTTATTAATAGTATGATATCTTTTCAGTACGTTTTTATAAATGGACAGGTCCACATATCGTGAAACAACTTTTATTTCGGTAAGTCACATCTTGGGCACGCTATCAAACTATCCAGAGACTGTGGATTGCGTGGTATATTAAATCCATAGATTGCCCTATGTATAAATTTAAAGTGCGTCTCTCTCCACTGTTCACAGATGACTGCCTTCTTAACCTTAGCCCATCCTTCTAATATTTTAAAGGGGAGTTGTGAATCTATGACATCTTTATTCCATTCTCTGAACATGTCAGCTGAAGCAAATTTAGCTAGGCTCTCTCTTATATTAAGATATATAACCGATAAAGGGCTTTTTGTTTTGATTAGTACAATCATATGATCCAAAACATTTCCAATACATTCCTGAGATATGTCCCTTAATTTAGACCGCAGGAAGTAGAGCAATTGACAATATGCCAAATGATGGTGTATAGGTACATCCAGAGTAGAGGCCAGTTCAGCAAAGGTCATATATCTCCTTTCTGAGCTATGTATGAGATGTCTAACAGTAGTAATACCTAACCCCCGCCATGTACGAAAATGAACATTTTCCCGTCCCTGGGGAAATTCCGGATGTCCCCATAGATACATATGTTTAGACACACTAAAAGAAAGTTTAAGTGATGTTCGTACTATTTTCCACGTCATTATAGCATCCCTAAATAACAATCTATGTTTTATATATTTTGGTATTCAAGACATAGCAGTCTTGTTTCTTTATGTACAAAAACTCTGTGCTGTTTTGCTTTTTGTAAGCATTTCTGTTCAATACATCCCTGTCATGGGGTTCGTTAGGTTAATACACGATCAATAGAGCCAGTGACGACAGGGCAACTCCAACAGCGTTTATTGCATCCAATGCATAGTACTATTATGTTCAGGAGTACAGTGAATAGTACTATTATATTAAGGAGTACAGTGTATAGTACTATTATATTCAGGAGCGCAGTGTATAGTACTATTATATTCAGGAGTACAGTGTATAGTACTATTATATTCAGGAGCACAGCGTATAGTACTATTATATTCAGGAGCACAGTGTATAGTACTATTATATTCAGGAGCACAGCGTATAGTACTATTATATTCAGGAGCACAGTGTATAGTACTATTATATTCAGGAGCACAGCGTATAGTACTATTATATTCAGGAGTACAGTGTATAGTACTATTATATTCAGGAGCACAGTGTATAGTAGTATTAGATTCAGCAGCGCAGTGTATAGTACTATTATATACAGGAGTACAGTGTATATCACTATTATATTCAGGAGTACAGTGTATAGTACTATTATATTCAGGAGCGGAGTGTATAATACTATTATATTCAGGGGCACAGTGTATAGTACTATTATATTCAGGAGCACAGTGTATAGTACTATAATATTCAGGAGTACAGTGTATAGTACTATTATATTCAGGATTACAGTGTATAGTACTATTATATTCAGGAGCACAGTGTATTATACTATTATATTCAGGGGCACAGTGTATAGTACTATTATATTCAGGGCACATTGTATAGTAGTATTATATTCAGGAGTACAGTGTATAGTACTATTATATTCAGGAGCACGGCGTATAGTACTATTATATTCAGGAGCACAGTGTATAGTACTATTATATTCAGGAGTACAGTGTATAATACTATTATATTCAAGGGCACAGTGTATAGTACTATTATATTCAGGAGCACTGTGTATAGTAATATTATATTCTGGAGTACAGTGTATAATACTATTATATTCAGGGGCACAGTGTATAGTACTATTATATTCAGGAGCACAGTGTATAAAACTATTATGTTCAGGAGTACAGTGTATAGCACTATTATATTCAGGAGTACAGTGTATACTACTATTATATTCAGCACAGTGTATAGTACTATTATATTCAGGAGCGCAGTGTATAGTACTATTATATTCAGGAGCACAGTGTATAGTACTATTATATTCAGGAGTACAGTGAATAAAACTATTATGTTCAGGAGTACAGTGTATAGTAATATTGTATTCAGGGGCACAGTGTTTAGTACTATTATATTCAGGAGTGCAGTGTATAGTACTATTATATTCAAGAGCACAGTGTATGGTACTAGTATATTCAGGGGCGCAGTGTATAGTATTATTATATTCAGGGCACATTGTATAGTAGTATTATATTCAGGAGTACAGTGTATAGTACTATTATATTCAGGAGCACGGCGTATAGTACTATTATATTCAGGAGCACAGTGTATAGTACTATTATATTCAGGAGTACAGTGTATAATACTATTATATTCAAGGGCACAGTGTATAGTACTATTATATTCAGGAGCACTGTGTATAGTAATATTATATTCTGGAGTACAGTGTATAATACTATTATATTCAGGGGCACAGTGTATAGTACTATTATATTCAGGAGCACAGTGTATAAAACTATTATGTTCAGGAGTACAGTGTATAGCACTATTATATTCAGGAGTACAGTGTATACTACTATTATATTCAGCACAGTGTATAGTACTATTATATTCAGGAGCGCAGTGTATAGTACTATTATATTCAGGAGCACAGTGTATAGTACTATTATATTCAGGAGTACAGTGAATAAAACTATTATGTTCAGGAGTACAGTGTATAGTAATATTGTATTCAGGGGCACAGTGTTTAGTACTATTATATTCAGGAGTGCAGTGTATAGTACTATTATATTCAAGAGCACAGTGTATGGTACTAGTATATTCAGGGGCGCAGTGTATAGTATTATTATATTCAGGGCTGCAGTGTATGGTACTATTATATTCAGGAGTACAGTGTATAGTACTATTATATTCAGGAGTACAGTGTGAGCGAAATTTAGCAACCCACTTCGCCTTGAGTTCCATCCAGCTCCAAATTGGCTTTTAAAAATCAATTTATGAATACGAGCAGCTCGGAGGAGCAAATACACACAGACACGTTACTGTATGGAAATCCTTATAGTTAGAAAGTTTAGATATAGTTCCACAACTTAATTGGTTCTCAGAGGGGACGTTCCCTCGTGCAATCCCTCGTGATTCCCCATGTTACCTATTATTGCTGCGTAGTGTTTTGAACACGGCACTACTGCCTTAACCCCTTAATGACCGCCGATACGTCTTTTTACGGCGGTCATTAGTGGGCTTTATTCTAGAGCGCCGCCAAACTACGTCGCTGCTGTAGAATAAAGTAAACAGAGCAGGGAGCCGTGAAATCTCCCTGCTCTCAGCTGCCAGAAGCAGCTGAGGGCTGGGGGCGTCCCTGCTCTGCCGGGTGAGATCGATATTAGTATCGATCTCACCTGTTTAACCCTTCAGATGCGGTGCACAATAGCGAGCATCGCATCTGAATGGTTTTGCAGAGAGGGAGGGAGCTCCCTCTCATCTCACTGACACCCGGCGATAAAATCGCCGAGTGTCTGTGTCTTCTATGGCAGCCGGGGGTCTAATAAAGACCCCCAGGTCTGCCTGCAGCGAATGCCTGCTAGATCATGCCGCAGGCATGACCTAGCAGATGCCTGTCCGTTTTAAACGGACAGGCAGTAATACACTGCAATACAAAAGTATTGCAGTGTATTATAATAGCGATCGGAGGATAGTGAAGTCCCCTAGTGGGACTAGTAAAAAAGTAAAAAAAGTTTAATAAAGTTAATAAAAAAAAAAAGTGAAAAAAAAAAATGAAAAACCCAGCTTTTCCCCTTACAAAATGCTTTACTATTAAAAAAAACTACAATAAAGCAAAAAAGTTACACATATTTGGTATCGCCGTGTCCGTAACGACCCCGACTATAAATCTATTACATTATTTAACCCGCACTGTGAACGCCGTAAAAAATAAAATAAAAAACAATGGAAAAATTGCTGTTTTCTGTTAATCCTGACTTTAAAAAAATGTGATAGAAAGTGATCAAAAAGTCGCATCTACTCTCAAATAGTACCAATAAAAACTGCAAGTTGTCCCGCAAAAAACAAGACCTTATACAGCTATGCCGACGCAAAAATAAAAAAGTTACAGCTCTTCGAATGTGACAATGGAAAAATCTAAAAAATGGCTTGGACATTAGGGCCCAGAATGCCAGCAGGGGGAAGGGGTTAAAGTCCCAGAGCACCTACCTTCTAATATAACTAACTTGTACAAGCATATAAGGATATGAGTATATAAGTTATACAGTAGGTATAAAATACTTTGGAAAATACATTTCCTTTCACATTTCCCACCTTTTGTGATTTTATAGGTCTGGTAATCATTACCTGCCTCTAATTTCACAACAACCTGTCACTTCTTTCCAGAGGCCTCGCTGTGAAAGTTCTCCGTATCTTATAAAACACATAACAATTAAAACAAGTCATAATGACAAAGACAATCATAATGTATATTAGTGGTTGGAATAAGTAGCTTAATACTGAACTGGCAGTCGGTGAAAAACCTGTAAATATATCATACCAGTGATGAGCCGTGTCATCCTTAATCTGGGATCCTAAATGTTGCAGCGTTTTCCCACTTATAACTGCATTCATTTTGACTGTTTATAGTGTAACATTATGTCTCCTAACTATCTCTTTTACTTCTTCTGCGTCTTTTAGAACTTTATTCAACTCATCTTAGGGGAGACTAATATTAGGTGTTGGCAATGGGTCCGGTACCCATACTGTGCTTACAATCTCATCCAAATCCTGGAGAAATACAATAGTCCGGTTCTTCCATTCTATATGACTAACATTACATAGTTACATAGTTACATAGTTACATAGTTTGTACGGTTGAAAAAAGACACATGTCCATCAAGTTCAACCAAGGGATGGGAAAGGGGAAGTGGGATGGGAAAGGGGAAGTAAAAAATTTCTACACATAGCAGTTAAGATTTTTTTGTTCTAGGAAATTATCTAAGCCTTTTTTAAAGCCATCTACTGTCCCTGCTGCGACCAGCTCCTGCTGTAGGCTATTCCATAGATTCACAGTTCTCACAGTAAAGAAGGCTTGTCGCCTCTGCAGGTTGAACCTTTCTTTTTCCAGACGGAGGGAGTGCCCCCTTGTTTTTTGAGGGGGTTTTACAAGGAACAGGATTTCACCATATTTTTTTGTATGCGCCATTCATATATTTATATAAGTTAATCATGTCCCCCCTTAGTCATCTTTTCTCAAGGCTAAATAGGTTTAGTTCTTTTAATCTTTCCTCATAACTTAGATTCTCCATGCCCCTTATTAGCTTTGTTGCTCTTCTTTGTATTTTTTCCAACTCCAGGGCATCCTTTCTATGAACTGGAGCCCAGAACTGGACTGCATATTCTAGATGAGGCCTCACTAATGCTTTGTAAAGTGGTAATATTACATCCCTGTCCCGCGAGTCCATGCCTCTTTTGATACACGACAATATTTTGCTGGCCTTTGAAGCAGCTGATTGACACTGCATGCTGAAATATACATCCGGAAAAGGGTACCTGTTATAAAAAAGGTTTTAGTGTGTTGGGGGTCATCCGTAACCATACATACACTCTGTGGTTTTATCTCTATATACATTGAAAAATTTTCTGCTGGTACTACTGAGAAAGGGCATATGTTATCCTCATGTTCCATCAAGCAAGGTTCGTAACTCTCTGTTTGTTTGTTACATACATATCCTTTTTTTGGTCAAAGTACACAAACCTATATCAATGGTTTTGTTTCTGTCAGGTATGTGTGGGTGTCTCAATTCTGGCCACCAGTATTGGCTATTCTGGGTAAATTCATCAGTCATGACAATAGGTAACACTACATATTTACATATCATCCCAACATTAGCAACCTTATATATCATCAATTTTCCTGAACACCATTCTTCTGTACATTCTACTGAGTCTGGGTCAGACCAGACCCATGTATCATTAGTATTAGCCTGTACTTGTGCCCTTCCCCAGACATATTGGTGGGTATCTTTTTGTCTCATTTCCCATAAGTTCTTAGTGGTGCATATAGTCCAATCTATAAAAGCAGACATATTTTTGTAAGCTCGATATTGGGTGAATACAGATTCATTAAAAACATTAAGGAAATTTTGCTCCACTTTTAACTGTAATTGTTGTATCTGAAAACTTGTGGGTAACCACTGGGCACCCAAAGCTATGGCTTCTTCTATGTTGCTTCCGACTGAAGCCAATTTATTGGCCATTCCTTCTAGCTGTACACCGTTTAGGATTCCCATCCCTGTTCTTGCGCCTCCTAAAAGGGTATCATACCATTCTCTTTTACTCTACATGCCTTATCCTTAGGAAATGTGATGTTCCAATGTAGTATCTTTCTTTGCTCCTTGTAAGCCATAGGCACACAAGTCTGGTGAATCCTATTTATGGATTTGTTTACATGTTTCAGACGCCTACCTCCTACTAGAGTTTGTATAACTATTACAAACCAGGTTTTTCCTGTGATTTGGGTAGAGTTCACACAAATCACCATTTTTACAGTACTATTCATTCGTATTGGGCTGTCTATTTTGGACAATGAACAATTAGCCAACATTCCTGACCGATTACTATGATCTCTCACATTCTGAAAACGCATTAATCTGCTCATGTCGCAGCAGGACATATTCACCTGGGTTTCATAAGTCACATTTGTTACAGTATCCTCATCAGGGAATTTCATATATATTACTCCCGTTGGGATCCACCTCCCGTATACCAGTCTACAAATTCGTTGGTCTTGGTAAGGTTAAATAATCCGTTACAAGTTTGTCCAGGAGGACAACTAAATCCATCTTGAGTCCGAGTGTTGGTGGAAGTTACCCATCCCCACCGCAATATCCCTTGCATTCTGGTTATTGCATGTGCGGGGGCTCTGGATTCAGTCCTGTGAAGAATAAGTCCCCTTCTGTATTTTCAGTTTTAGAGTCCCATTCATCCTTTCAACCTTGCCGCTACTTTTTTGATGGTATGGGGTGTGGAATGCCTGTTCTATCCCTGAAGTTGACATACTATGTTGCATAATTTCTCCTGTTAAGTGAGTACCTCTATCACTTTCAATATTCTCTGGTACACCATACCTGCAAATCACTTCTGCCATCAACTTCTTGGCGGTGGAGGTGGCATTGGCCTTTGGCACTGGAAACGCTTCGGGCCATCCTGAAAACATATCAACACATACCAAGACATACTCATAGGTTCCCACCTTTGGCAATTGGATATAATCAATCTGTAATCTCTGAAAAGGATACAAGGGCCTTGGCATATGTCTCATAGGGACCTTTAAAAACCTTACCAATATTGTTCTGGACACAGATCATACACCCCTGCGTATACTGGGCTGCTAATGTCCCAAACCCTGGAGCAAACCAGTACCGACTAACCAGGTAGCACATAGCTATTTTTGACTGGTGTGTAGTCCCATGAGCTGCTTGAGCCATCATGGGGTATAGAGTCCTGGGCAGGCATAACCGTCCATCTAGATACCACAAACCATCAGTCCTTGCTTCAGCCCCTTTACCTGTACATTTGATCTTTTCTTCATCTGCGGCTTGTCTCTGCAGTGTCAGCAAAATATCCGGGCTAACTGAAGTGTGTATATCCTCTGGGTTGGTGATCACGAAGGTGTTGGCCAGAATAGGCCTTGTCTTTGCTACTGACTTTGCTACCTCTTTAGCGGTTTTGTCTGCAAAGTCATTTCCTTTAGCCTCTTCACTGCTGCTTCTAATGTGAGCCCTGATCTTCCCCACTGCCACCTCTTTTGGCAACAATAAACTTTCCATCAAGTATTTGACTAGGTATTTGCATTTTTAATAGGTGTACTCGCTGATGTGAGGAACACCCTTACTCTCCAAATAGGACTATAGTCATGTGCTATACCAAAGGAATATCTGGAATCTGTGTATATGTTAGCTGTCTTTGCCTCAGCTTGTCTACATGCTTCGGCTAAGGCTTTCAGCTCCGCTTCTTGTTCTGACATGTGTGGTGGTAGTGCTTCTGCTTTACACACTTCATGTGGGGTGACCACCGCATACCCTGTATAAAACTTACCATCTATACCATACCTGGAACCCTCCACAAAGATAACTAACTCTGCATTCTGTAATAGTGAATTCTTAATATGTTCAAATCCCATTGTCTCTTGTTGCATGAGCTGCAAGTAGTCATGATCATCCTGTGAAGGAAGAAAATCTGACCAAATACCTGATTCTTCTCCCCCTTGCTCCAAAGGCAGTAAGGTAGCTGGGTTCAGAGTAGTACAACGTTGAATAGTGACATTATCAGGTAACTGTAAGGCACATTGAATTTTCATATGATGAGAAACAGAGAGATGTTTTGGCTGTACTTGAGATAAAAGAGCAGACATATCATGAGGAGCATAAACAGTAACAGGAAAATCAAGGACAATCTGTTGAGCTTTGTCTAATATTTCTTTAGCAGCAACTAACACTCTAACACAAGATAGGGACCCTCTAGCAACTGGGTCCAGACGTACAGAATAGTATGCAATAGGTCTTTGTTTTTGGCCATGGTCCGGTGTGAGGACCGCTATGGCGTGTCCATTTAATTCCGTGGTATACAGATGGAAAAATTAGCTGTAATCAGGAATACCTAGTGCTGGGGCTGTCTGAATACTCAATCTAAGGCTATACAAATTTTCCTCGGCTTTTGGCGTCACCTGAAAGGGAGTCACAGCAAGACAGTCATAAAGAGGTTGCATAAGAGCAGAAGCATTGTGAACCCAGGGGCGACAGTAAGAAGTAAGTACTAAAAAGGTGCGAATAGCAGAAGGAGTTTTTGGCAGAGGGATACCAGTAACAGCTTGGATCCTTT
The DNA here is from genome assembly GCF_050947455.1 of Rhinoderma darwinii. Classification (NCBI taxonomy): domain Eukaryota; kingdom Metazoa; phylum Chordata; class Amphibia; order Anura; family Rhinodermatidae; genus Rhinoderma; species Rhinoderma darwinii. The sequence goes on along the minus strand of NC_134690.1, from coordinate 279,130,458 downwards.
CAGGTGTAAAGTCTCGAATACCAGGAGAAATACAGCGTCCTAAAAATACAACAGTTTGCTGACAAAGTTGAAGCTTCGCTTTGCTGGCTTTGCAGCCTGACTGTGCTAGGAAACAACAAAGAAACACTGGAGATTTTGCATTGCTGCCTGGAGGGGCAGCAGAGGAGGAGATCATCCACGTATTTTAGCAGGACTACTCCCGGACCGGGGTCCCAGTCACTGAGAATCTGAGTCATAGCAGAGGTATACATACTGGGGGAGTTGTGGGCCCCCTGGGGTAACACCTTCCAAGCACGTTGTCCATGATTGTGAGTGAAGGCAAAAAGATACCAACAGTCTGGATGAAGGGGAACAGAGAAGAAAGAATTAGTCAGATCTACTACCGTGAACCAGCATGACGTAGCAGGGATCTGTGCTAATAAGGTATGGGGGTTAGGTACAATAGGTGTATTGAATACTGTAGCGTCATTGACAGCTCTGAGGTCATGGACCATGTGGTACTTGGCCGGCTGTCCCGCCTCTGCCTTTTTCTTTACTGGGAAAAGGGGTGTGTTACATGGGGAGACTATGGGGGTTAAGACCCCCGCAGCAAGGTACGCCTTCACATGCTGTGATATAGCATCTGATTGTGCCATTGTAAGAGGGTACTGTTTCCTGTAAGGGAGGGGCACCCCCGGTTTAAGATCTACCTTTATGGGAGGAACTTTGAGGATCCCTACATCAGTGGGTCCTGTTGACCATAGCCTATCTGGCACTTGTGCCACTAGGCTATCTATCTGCTCTTGGCCTAATAACACAAAGCACGGGGAATTAGTATCCCAGGGATTCATGTTTGTGGCTGTTAATATACACATGTCCGGGGGGCGTGGCTAGCTTCCGCCACGAGCAGTCGCATTCAGTAGGAGCTCCGTCCCTGTGTCAGCGTCTTCACCTATAATAATGAGATAATACTGCCGCAAAGATTTCTTGGACCAGGTATACCAGACGGAGGAACCGAGGAGCCCTTACCATGAGTAAAACCTGTAACTCGACAGCTGCAGACAAGCTCCAGGAGTTTGCTAGACCGGGAGGCCAACATGGCGCCAACGTCCCTGAGGTACGGTAGAAGCAGAGTGGAGGTGAGGGGGATGGGGAGAAGGAGCCAACTTTGAAAGAGGTCACAGCACAACTCCTGACGGCTATACCGGAGTCGACTACCTCATTGACCACAAGAATTGAGGAAGTAAAAATTGATATTGGATTGATGCTCCAGGATATACATAAACTTCGGTATAGAGTGAGAGATACGGAAACCCGAATCTCACAGATTGAGGATGATAATGCCCCTGTTGCCAGACAGCTTGGGGCCTTGTAGAGGGAGGCGGAGATGTGGTCCCAAAGATCTGATGATCTTGAAAACCGTCTACGACGGAATAATGTACGTGTACTGGGGTTACTGGAGCGAGCTGAAAAAACGGATCCCAGCACATTTATGGAGCAGTGGATTAAGGTTACTCTACCCGATGCTAAATTGTCTATGGCCTATGCTGTTGAGAGAGCTCACTGAGTCCCTTCTTGTCCCCCCCCCCACCAGGGGCTGCACCGAGACTCATGCTGGTTAAATTGTTAAGCAGTAAGGATAGAGATGCCATCTTGAGAGCTGCGCACCAAAAAGGCCACATCACCTACAACATTGCATCCATTATGTTATTCCCGGATTTTTCTGCTGTGCTCCAGAAAGCCTGTGCCACGTTTGTGGGGATTAAAAAGCGCCTGAGAGATCTTCAGATTTCATACTCCATGGTTTTGCCTACGGGTCGTTTATCAGGACAGGTCTCTCTTCTTTAATACGCCGGCGGAGCCCGAAGACTGGCTGAATAGCCGTAATGTAACGGCGCCATGAAGACTACAACATCCATCTGCTGCGACGCAGATCACGGACTCTGGCAAGGGGAGTAAAGTTGGACTGCTAGAGCTGGGTATTGTTTTTTGAGCGGCCTGGTTTATCTCTATACTTAAATTTACAAATAGGTACCATTGTGTATGATGATTGGAAGTAACTATATATGTTTAAGATAGGTTTATTGCCATCCCTACCACATCTTCTAGACACGTACGCATTCTTGCGCTGTATTGTGCAATGGATAACTGTATAGTAAGGACCCTTATAGCAGGGATGTAATGTCTATTGCTGGTAGCCTACAACATAGTAGAGGGGTAAGGAGAGATACTATATATTGATCGACTGCAATTACAGGTATACCTTTGTATTGTTGAACACAACTGTTTGGTACAGTCTGGGAGACGCTGATTGGACGGGGCAATAGTCTGTGATTAGTAGATCGACCACCACAGACTACCCCCGTGACAATCTATATAGTAGGATCTGTTTCGTTTTCACATTGAATCAGATTCTGGGGAGATTCTTCAGTTTTGTGCGCGTTTGTTAGTTTTTGTTTTTCCTTTTGTGTTCTCTTTGTCTTATATCTGACAGTGAATGGTAGTCCTGAATGTATTATCATGGAATGTCAGGGGGATGGGGGACCCACGTAAGCAAACTCAAGTATTTTCCCAAATCCGTGCAAGCGGACCACAGATGATATGTCTACAGGAGACGCATTTATTGCCAGATACGGTTCGTTTTCTCAGAAGGTCATGGATACAATGGGCGGCACATGCCACTTATTCCTCTTATTCCAGAGGAGTTTCCCTTTTTGTTCATAGGTCCCTCAGGTGGGAGGCCGGGGTAATTAAGAAAGATCCGGAAGGTCGCTATATCTTTATACATGCGTGGATTGAATGTCAGCCTTATGTAATATTGTGCGTATACATACCACCCACACAATCCTTAGCAGTTTTATACGAGGCGGCTGGCTTTGCATCAGCCTGTCCTTCGGCTACAATTGTATGTATGGGAGATTTTAACTCTTTAGCTGTCCCTGTACTTGATAAGTTCAGATTTGAAACTGTTCCTGACTCTCCGTTAGGTAGTAGACCTTCTCCACTAGTGCTATTCTTGGAGGAGGTTGGGTGGCATGATCTCTGGAGACACTTGTGGCCTGGAGTCCGGGAGTTTACCTGCTTTACTCCTGGGAGGAATTCTTTGTCCCGCATAGATTACATCTGTGGGAATGGGCAGACCTGCTTAGCCCTACAATCTGCAGAACATTTACCCCATACGTTCTCAGACCACTCACCTATATTGGTGCATCTGAAGGTAGCTCAGGGGGGGGATACGAACACTGAGTAGGAAGATACATTCTTTTTGGTTAACACAGTTCACCCATCAGGATCGCATCCCGGACCAGTTACAGATTTATGCAGGGGACAACTTGTTAGCGCCTAATCATTCGGCCTATTGGGATGCACAAAAAGCATATCTCAGGGGTTGCCTTCAATCTTCCATCTCCTACATTAAGCAAGAATCGGTTAAAAAAGAGAAGGAATTAGCTGGGTCTTGTACGCTGTTAGAAGCTACTTATGTTTCTGATCCTTCGGAGGATAATAGACTGGCTTGGTTACAGGCGGGCAGACAGTATCTTCTATACCTTACTGAGAAAAGCAAGCGTAGAATGTTTTTTAACAATCAGAAGTATTTTGAACAGGGTAACCAATCTAGTAGCATGCTAGCACATATTATTCACCAGAATAACGCGTCTCCGGCCATACTGAAAATCAAAACTAGAGAGGGTATGATTCTGACTTCTACGCCTGATATATTATTGGAGTTTTATACCTTTTATAAAGACTTATATGTTTCTAGATCTCATAGATCAAAGGAGGATTTGTTTAGCTATTGTGACCAAGTTTACTGTCCTAAAATAACGAATGACCAGCGACTTCATCTTGATAGTCCTATTACTGTGGAGGAGATAGTGGAGGCAATGTCGACCATGCCCAAGGGGAAGGCCTCGGGTCCGGATGGCATCCCACTAGAGGTGTATTTGAAGTATCAGGACCAGTTAGCCCCTGAGCTACTTAAGACGTATCATGCATCTCTCCTTGCAAAGCCCTTACCAAACTCGTTCTCTGACGCAACTATAGTGGTCATTTTGAAGCCAGATAAAGACCCCCTGGACTGTTCGTCATATAGGCCAATAGCACTACTTAATGTTGACTATAAAATACTGACAAAGGTGTTGGCCAATAGGTTGAATGCTATTATGCCATCTATCATAGCTCCGGATCAAACAGGGTTTATTAAAGGGAGAAGTACATCAGATAATTTACGTAGGACCCAAATTGTGTCTCAGATAGCCTCAAGGCAGGAAGAGGACTGGGCCTTTGCCTCTTTGGATGCGGCCAAGGCCTTTGATTCTATTGAATGGCCATATTTATTGCATATTCTCCATAAATTTGGTTTAGGGCCGGTCTTTATACAATGGATAGGCCTTCTATATTTACACCCCAGAGCGGCCATATCTCTGAATGGGCAACTTTCGTCATACTTCACTTTGGAGAGGGGTACCAGGAAGGGTTGCCCGATATCGCCATTATTGTTTGCTCTTGCTGTAGAACCCCTTGCTATCCTGATGCGACAAGATGGGATATTCCGGGGCACATTCTTAAACACTGGTGAGGAGCGGATAGCCTTATACGCGGACGATATGCTATTATATATGTCGTATCCGGAGAAGTCGCTAGAGAGAGCAATGTCAATCATTGAGTTATTTGGAGACTATTCTGGCTTACGTATTAACTGGGATAAGTCATATCTGATGTACTTATCCCCGCTCCGGAGCTCCATGGAGGTCTCGAAGGTATACGGATTGCAAGTTGTATCTCATTTTAAATATTTGGGTATTCAGGTATCTAGATTAGACTCTGAATATCGACCCTTTGCTTACAATATTCAAAGACAAATTCAAAATCTGGTCGGCTTTGCCCCTCTCGATGGCGGGCTGTATCAACCTTATTAAAATGGTGGTTCAACCTAAGTGCTTATATGTACTGCAGCATATATTTGTCCCCATTCCCATGAAATTCTTCAAAGAAATGGATTCTATAATTATTACATTTATATGGGGGTCCTCCAGAACCACATTGCAACTGGCCAAACTACAACGGCCTAAAGATCTGGTGGGTATGGCTCTTACGGACCTATATGTCTACTACCTGGCTGGTCAACTTAAATATCTGGGCGCATGGGTGTCACATGAGGAACCGGTGGGTATGGAGAGATGTCTGGCAAAATTTCTAGGATTGTTGAAACTGCGGCCAATACTGGAACCTTCGGTACCAATTGGCAGAAATACCTTACCGATTTATAAGGTGGCGAGAAAGACCTGGGCAGCTGCGTTGCAGATCTCGTGGCAAGGTCAGATAATGGCGGAGACCCCCCTGTGTCATAATGACGCGATGGGTCAGTTGAGCTCGTCACAGGACGCTGCTTTTTGGTCTAATCTGGGTATTATTATTATCGGAGATGTTTTTGATAACAATTTGCTATTTTCTTTTACCCAGATGGAAGAGTTATACCAAGTTCAGAGACAGGCCTTTTATAAATTCTGCAATTCAGACACTCGCTACATGCTCAATTTAGTGGCAGGGCTTTTCACATGTCCTCCTACCCTCTAATAGGCATTGTTCGATCTCAGGGACCAGAGGGGTTGATCTCCTCGATTTACTCCTTTCTTATCCATGCCAAAGCAAGTAGGGCAGACTTCCTGGCATTGGATAAATGGCAGGAGCGGATCCCTTCCATGGATCAGGAATCTAGAGCAAGCCTTTTGGAATCACATCGATTTGTATCCCCTGCTATTAATAATAAACTTATACAGTTATATATAATACATCAGAGTTATCTCACACCACTCCGACTACATAAAATGGGAAGATGGTCTACTCCCCATTGTAATAGATGTTTCTTTAGTCCTGCTGGATTTCAGCATATGATATGGGATTGCCCAGACATTCGCCACTTTTGGATAGAAGTTACCACCCTACTTACTAAGGTACTGTCGATTCCAGTGTTAGTGGAGCCGGGTATCTGCTTATTCGGGCTGATTGAGGAGGAATTGGTTTCACCACACCTCCGCACGTGTCTTCGTGAGACCTTGTTTATGGCCCGCAAGGCAATTGCACTTAGATGGATGAATGCTCGTCCCCCTACCAAAGCTATGTGGATCCAACTGGTAAACACAGTTATACCTTATGAACGTATTATTTATATTCATAGAAACCGACCTGAAAAATTTAACGGGATTTGGGTTAGCTGGTGTAATTCGGACCTTACGTCTTACTCTGGGACGGAGTTATCAGTGGCTATTGGAGGGATCAATACATGAGCACTATCAGCCTACATTGATCTAGGTAGGATATGAGGGACGTTAGCTGAACATCGTCACTACAGGGGGTATCTATATACCGTACCGGATGCCCCGAGATACATATGTCTTTGACTGATTGAATTGCCGAACCCCTCCCCCCTGCTATCTTTTCTTATTTTTGGAATGTTCATATTTTATTGGGAGATGCATGTCGCTGGTCGGAACTTGATAAAAGAGATGTATTTTTTTCTTTCTTTTTCTCCTTTTTTTTTTTTTTTGTTTCATATAGTTGCTATGAATCTTGTTGTGTACTTAATGTAACACTAAACAATTTCTTTATATGCATATATACTGGTCATGTCCGCTGCGCAGTTTATAAACTGAGTTTAAAAAAATATATACACATGTCCTCCTCATCAATGGTTCCTCTCAACATAATGGTGGCATTCTCACAATATTCAATTTTAGCTCTTAGTTTTTCTAAAACATCAGCACCTAGTAGATTTATTCGGATTGTTTCACAGGTGACAAATTTTGTGACTATGGATTGGTGTGTACCAAACCGTAGAACAACCGGTTTCGTAACTTGATTTGGGTGGGACTTCCCATCTACTCCCACGCAAATCTGGGTCTCATCTGATAACAAATTTGCTGCCAGTTCTCTAGGGTTTACAATAGTCACAGCAGCTCCAGTATCTATCAGGAAAGGGATCAGGGTACCATCATTGATGGACAAGGAGATTAAAGGGGCGGGGCCTAATTTTACTGCCATGGTGTGGGCGGATTCGCCCATATCTGGACTGCCGACCCTTCATGCTTGGTGGGGCTGATACTGGGGCTGGTACTGGGGCTGCTGTGTCACTCCCTGCTGCATTTGATTTCCTTGGGGGAGGTCCGGCTGTAAAGCCCATCCCTCTTGGATCCCACCTGGTCGTAACTGTGGGTTCTGATTTCTAGGTGCTCTGCAGTATCTTTGGATATGTCCCTGCTTGCCACAATTGTAGCAGGTGGCCACTCTCCTGCCCCCTGTCTGAGCATACTGCGGTTGGGTCATTGGTCCCCCTTGGAAGGGATACTGCATATACTGTGCTGGTGGTGGCTGGTAGGGCATCTGTTTTTGGATCTGCGGCCCTGGCTGCCTAAAGGGGCTAGGTTGCATATAAGCTACCCCAGCGGGTTTCTTTTTGGTTTTATTTAGATCTAACTCTACACCTTGGGCTACCTTCACCAGGTCACTGGTCGCCATGCCTCTCCACTCGGGCCTAGAGGTCTGCACTGCCTCCCGCAAGCTTTTTTTAAGCCCCTCTATAAACGCAGCTGTCAACATCCTGGTATCTAGGGGTCTTTCCTTGTAACCCATATCCTTCCATTGGGACCTTAGTCTAGCATAGTATTTGTCAATACTCTCAGGGTATGTTCACACGGCCTATTTACGGACGTAAATCGGGCGT